>NC_060257.1:18559887-19785868 GCF_921293095.1 Ischnura elegans
TGAAGTGCCCTTTTCGTTCCTCATCTGTTTTTCCTTTTCCTCTCGCTCTCTCTCCACTGCATTAGCCGTGCCCTCCGCCCTCCACGTGGTCATTCCTCCGGCATTAAAAAGCGTGATTTACGCTTCCCATGACATAACTCATGCCAAAAGGTCCGCGCGATATTAAAACGCAGCCTTCGGCGTAATCCGTGTTGAGATTGCGTCTGATACACTACTTTCCTCCCTCTTCTTTCTCTTTTTACCTCCCTTCCTTCCATTTTCTTTCGCCTCGGGCGTGGCTATCCCCATGCCAACGCCTTTTGTTGATCAAACACTTGGTTGTGTCTCGCTGCGAGTGCATTAATTCATTTTTCTCTCAGGAAAGATCAGCCCTCACCTTAAAAGCTTATGCCTTGTTGCATCTACCTATATCGAGGCGTCTTTTCATTGTTTTCTTTTCTCAATTACGATCCTTAATCCATGCCAGCCTCGGTGGCGCCGGGGTAAAGTCCCCTACTGCTAACCTAGAGGTCGCGGGTTCGAATCCCGCCTGGGTGGATTGATCACCATCCAGGGCATGGATGTTTGTGATTGTCAATCAATTTAATTGTAAGAGAGGACAATGCTGTCCTAAATTCGCTTGAAAAAAAGAAGACAAATTATCCTTCCGTGAAATTCTTGTCCACTGCTCTGATCGGGATAAATAGCATAGCAATAGGATATTTATCCACAAAAAACTGCCTATTTGAATCTCAATGGTAATGTCGACTCGGAAAATGATATTAATTAATCATTACAGTCACACTGAAATCGAGTCTCGCATATTTTTAGTTAGACTGACATAAAACATCACAGCGTGTGAATTAAAAAAATTATGTATTAATCATTTTAGAAGTTAACTTTTCTCAAGTATTTGTTTTGTTCAATGATTTTTACTTTCATCGACTTCTATCGCAACCTGTTCTTCGTTAGACTCCTATGCTACCTTTTTCCTCATTATAGCGGCATATATGGCGCTATGTGGCGCCCCTATAAAAATTACGTATAGGTCGATACATTCCCTTTTCCTGGCAAAAAATTAATTGCAAATAGTATTCCTTTCTTAGCGTAATTGGATGTGTAATTAGTAGCTTAACTTCGCATGTTGAACTCCGCCATTTGGCCAAGTGAATAACATTAATCAGTGATTCTAATGCAATACAGGCACTTTACGTTTTCTTTAAAAATTCTCTCGGTGAAGCTTATAGATAAATAATGGTGGTGCGTTCTGGTATAATATCAATGCAATTCCAAGCATCAGTCAAATGCAATAGATAATTTTATTGATGACATAACGTCTCGAACTTGGGCGTTAGTGTTTTATACTCAAGTAGTGAACCATCTGGCCTCAAATCCATTTTCCTATGTGGTAACGCACACTGACACACAGTGTTCGGTTGGTACCTTTTCCATGTGGAGTGGGAGGAACTGAAGTGCCCTTTTCGTTCTTCATCTGTTTTTCCCTTTCTTCTCTCTCCACTGCATTAGCACTTATGATCGGATATTTAATGATTTCAAATACCTAAGGCTCGCAGTTTATTTTCTGATCTTATGTAATATTCTTTACGATCTTTTTTGCCTTTTGGTTTGGTTTTATAGCCACAGGACGCGAAATTATACCTTCTCTGTCTAAAAAATTAAATGTTTG
This sequence comes from Ischnura elegans, assembly GCF_921293095.1. Lineage (NCBI taxonomy): Eukaryota > Metazoa > Arthropoda > Insecta > Odonata > Coenagrionidae > Ischnura > Ischnura elegans. Next base: position 18,561,554 of record NC_060257.1, read on the forward strand.
GCTCGTTGCCAAGTGTGTCATTTCCTTCAAAGATCTCCTCTTAATAATTAATATATATTTCGCAAATCATGAGATTTTGTGTAGCCGAAATCCTCAAAACGAGGTTTTATTCACGAAGCCATTTGCAGAATTTTCTAGAGCACTTAAGGCTCATAGTCTTATAAATAAGGCTTCTATTGCCTAGCAATGGAAAAAACGGTAAAGGTAAAAAAATGTTGCTGGGCGTATCTGCTTGCGATATATTCTCTTGCTTTTGCATATAACGATGTTTATTATGGAAGTATAGAGTACTTCTCAAGAAATATCGAAGTCTTTTGAGTAGCAGGGGAATGGGGAGTAAAATATCAGGGTATTTGGATTAATTTAAGAGTCATAATCCTGAATCAAAGAAGTAAATTGCGTAGTGGAATAGAGAGATGTGGACATGATTACTGTAGATGCGATGTTTATAATTTTTAGTCTTAAATCTCGTAGTCTAAATTGATTGACCCTATCAATTTTTGTGCAGGTTAAGTTCATTAAAACTTAGGGAAAAATTGAAGCAGCCCGAAAAAAAATATTTTGGAAAGAATTAGTCATTGCTTACTATGTGCTAAAGCAATGCTGTTTCATTAGCCTCTTGCAGATCGTAAAAGTGTTACTCCAAAGTCACTGGAACAGGTTAACTTGAACCGAAAACTGACTGTTTAAATCCAATTCAAGGTGAACCTTCAATTTTGAATGGGTTTATCTAAAAATTATCATTGATTTGGTACTAACGGGTCCATATTACTTAATCCGTGAACTCAATTATATACAAAGGAAAGATGCGCGATTCATCAAAAAACTGCTACGGGCGTACAGAGAGCGTTACGCAGGTGTTAAGCGACATAGGCTGGTAGCCGCCATAGACACGGAGGTTGCGGGCTAGGCTTATAATGCTTGAGCAAGTGAGAATAGGTATCTTTAAGAGCGACACGGAGAATATCATATTTGAGCCTCACTATATTTCCTGGTCTTACTCAAACGATAAATTGAGAGAGATATTTTGCCGAACACATAGATATGGGAATTCGTGCTTCCCCCGAACCATTAAGGGCTTCAATAAATACTAGTCGTAATCTATACGCGCGGATCTGGGGACGGCGCTGGGGACTGCGGTCCCTTATAGCGCGGGATTATTGCGAGAAGCGAGGGCCTGCTTTCCCCCGCGCCGTCCGCCGCGAGTCGCCGGCGATTCCCTAGGCGTCGCTCGGCAAAACAACAGCGAGACGAAGAGCGCAAAGATGGCCGATCTTCGTGGTGAACGGGACATCATTCATGCCCCCGCCTTCTTTACTCACCTTTTAATTGTCAAAATTTAATTCTTTGCGGATTTTTGATGCGCCTTTGTCTCTCTGCCATCGAAAATATGACTTTAGTTCATCATACATGCAGTAATGGTCTCGCTGCAACTTCTATTCGATGGCCACGGACTATTTGCTCAAACAACTTAATTTCAACGACTGTTTGATTTAATAATGCACGAAAAGTCATTTTTATAAATAATTTAATTATTACTCTACATATATATCTCATATAATTTAGCGGCCATCTTCATCCTAGCATAATAGTCCACCAAATCAACTCTTCCCATTTATTTCCGCTTTTCAGCTCCATTAAACATTCCGCCCGCACTCAACCTCATAGTTGTGTTAAAATACGAGAGCGAAAATTGCAAAAAAAAATGTGATTTAATGTAATTATTTTCGTGAATGGATAGATATCTGAATTCAGATTTAGTGCAATACCTACTCAAGCAGCACATTTCAGCCAGTGATGGAACTAGTTCTCAGCGGACGAGTTTTATTCCACAGCATCAAATTCCTGGGTAAACCGAGACGGAAAAATTCAGGAATGGGTGTTCGTAAGAGGTGACGGATGGTGTCAATGGACCATGTTCGAAACGGAAAGGTCATTGGTGAGGTTCGGAAGATTAATAGAAGGATAATTGGAAGGGGAGGTAGAGATCAGGGACTACGAACAGAATCAAAGCCTTCTGCTGAAATAAGTAGCTGCATATAATGTGGGAGTGGGACAAGCCAGTATGATTGTTCAATTGCTTTTTCGTATTCCGTGTTAACTTACCCAGGTTTACAGTTTGGCTGCTTGTAATAATAGAATTAAATTGATTGTTTTTCGGTGTGACGTGGTGTAATTGCTTCGTATTGAAATGAAAACCTTCGTAAATTTTATGAAGTTACATCGATATAGCCAGTTTCGTATATATCCTTTTATCATCAGGCATAGTAAAAAAATATTTGTGTAATTTCATGTTTATTTGATTCAAGCAAAAAATTCTAGTGCTGTGCGTCATAACCTCGAATAGCGACGGAACTGATCATTTAATTGTTCTTTACCGAAGTTTTTTTTCATTTCAATAATCGTAATTATTAATTCTAAAGCTGGTTGGCATGCATTGGTGTCATGGTTGACTTGTTCAGAAGTTGACCATCTCTACACCCATAATTAGAGCTCTATGATTGTGATCTAGCCGTATCATTCGCTCTCACCGCGTATTTGGAAATCGGATCTTTGCGCCACCTCGGAGTCATACCCGTCACCGCAGAGCACCCTTCGCGAAGCAACCCGTCAGCGGATCCCCGGGGTCGGAAAACACCTTGTACACCTACCAGCCCTTCCCCTTCCTACGGCTAGCTTCTCCCACCCCCACTGTTTCTCCAACCCCTCACCCCCGTACATCATCCCGTGGTGGCGCATCAATCACTTCTCTCTCCTTCCCCAGTCTCCGCGAGTCTCCATGTCAGAGCCCTTTATCCAAAGGATTAATACATCAGCGGAGAGAGAGAGAGAGGAGACTGACCTCCCACTCCACTCCTCCCTTTTAGTTCCAACTCTCACCACGTGGAGTCGCCTCCTCCCTCCACGGGACTGCAGCCAACAGAAACAAGGGGGAGGGGTGGGAGAACTGGACGAGGTGCAGAGAAGGGGTGGGTTTTGGGGTGGGGTGACGTGTTTTGAAGGGGGTTAGGGACATAGGGGTGGGGGATGCTCTGTGAAGAGGCTTGTGGTGTGTCTCGCGGATATGTTGATGAGGTTTTAATATTTCGCGATCCTTCTTTTGAAATGTCCCCTCAAATTTACCACCTGAAGGCTATGCTAATAGTACTGGCGGAATCGGGTCTGGCATACGAATTACATAGAACTGCCCTCGTATTTTTATTGTTACAGGTGTTCTACCGGTTTAGGCAGGTTTACATGGGATGCGACGCATCCATTTTACTAATCACCCTCATTTATTCCCGTCCTCGAAGCGATATTCTTTCTTCGGCTCAGAATAAGATCCAATACTTGTCATTCTGTTCATGAACCTTGCTTAAGGACGGATTCTCCGCTTCCACTATTGTCTGGTGTAATTGGACGAGAATAATCATCTAAATAAGGATCTTCAATTATCATTATTTAATATGGAAATCAATGGGTTTAAAACCAATGTTATTTGGATTTTATTGGATTCCATTCTACAGCCCTTATATAAAGAATGCCTATCTTAACATTAGAAATTTGCATCCAAGGTGAATTTGATGGTAAGCCGGAAGCTGCTGTTTCAGTATTTTTCCCCTAATAACCGTTTTTTGTGAAATATTTCACCTTACATATCTGAATTATTCTTTTAAAAAAATATTAGTTGTGAGTGATATGTCGTGCTGTCTGCTTCATCAATGCATCTCCATACTTAAAACATCGGTCACTCCACCTCGTATTGAGGAAATACGTACGAAAATCAACCTGCCGGCGCGGCGGCGGCAATTTTTAAAAGGCACAGGAGAGACTGCGCAAACACAATTTTTTTTATGAGCGACCACCTTACCACCTCTTCAATGCGACAACTCTCGAGGGGGCTCTCTGTGCTCTTCGAAGGGGAGCACAGTACGACACAGGGCGGAGTCCAGCGACCCCGGCGCTGGGTGCATGTGCAATCGTTTAAAGGCAACCATTTGCACGGAGTGTTTGCGAAGGCGGCTCGAATTGGCGGCAAGGGGCGAGAGTGAGATCCAAGATGGTGGCTCGTTTCCCGCCAGCGGCGGCGCGCGCGGAGGAAACGTGAATATGGCGCGCGGCCATTGTTGGGAAAGCGGAGTCCGACGCTTTCTTTTGGAGGGAATGGAGGAGACTGTCGTTAATTACCAAACAACAAACAAGCTTGATGATATCTTGTATTATATGCGGTACGATGGGGTGGAATTTCTAATATTAGTTAAATGAGACATTCCAATATATCCACAGGATTTATTTTAACACGCGTTTCGTTGTTACATCAGCATTATCGAGTGCATCGGGCTGACTCATAAACTACGATGGATAGTTACCAAATGTTTTTTTTTGGAAATGTTGGTCATTTTTAAGGTGCTAAAAATGTGTCGCGGGTGCAAACATGGATGGGATGTGGCAAAAAGGCTATGATGAAAAGTAATGGAAGAGAGTGGGAGAGGTATAGTATGAATTTATATTGTACTGAATACTTCACTTCTTTTTAAAGTAGATTTAAAGTTTTTGCTCCGCCATCCCATCTCTTATGTGCTTCTTCTTACTGCCTTCAACACCTTGTATACATGCATTCTTGCGACACATCTCTTGCTATCTTTATATTGATTGCATATACATTGAAACCTGTACCAGTAATATTTAATAAAGTCTATCGTATATGTTTAAAATTTCTTTTCATTTCAACCTCAATATCGCTTTGAATGTATAAATGCGTGCCTACTTACTCCCACGGCCATCTATAAACTAATGTAAACGATGTTTAGCCGCATCAGCAAACCCATGTAACAGCGTCCAACTTGCACTTATATTTTTATTACTCCGACATTGTCCATGTCCTTTTGCACTTTGTCCCATCATCTCCGATTTGGTCATCCCCAGGTCGTTTTCTTGCATCGTAATTTGCTGCAGCAATGCCTACTTAACCAGGCTAATGGATAAATTGCATTTATCAAAATGTATGTATTACGCTCCGGGCAGCCTGATTTGAACAATACCGAAATGCAGGCATTCCTCGATTATCGTCGTCTCATTCATTCGTCTTCGAGAAAAATCGATCCTTCATTTATTCATTATTTCGCGAGATCCTGGTCTGCGTGACAGCGTAAATATGCACCTTTGCTGGGATAAATTGACTAAGAAAGGTTTTTGTCACCATAAAGTCGCTATGTTTCGTTGAAAGTACTAATGTAGACATTTCGGTAACGAATGGTGGTACTTAGTTGATACCGACTCCTTACATAGCAAAGAAAAATTCAGTTATTGTCCCTTCGTTACCTAAGGACGCAACGTGACGCCTGTTAATCTTCCAAAAAATGAATATAATTAATTATAGCCGGCGTGGATATCATGAAATGCATGAAATAGCAATACAAATGCAATGAAATAGCGTAATTAATAAAGTGCAAGGGTTTATAGCCATACGTGATCTCTTACATAATTCTCGAGTGGTTTATCTTTACAATTTGAAAGGAATCTACATCGGGTCCATCGGCACAAGTTTTGTTGATACGTGAAATGACTTCTCACCTTTCAAATTGTTGCCATCGATGTGTTCCTGAATGTATTCAACCTATCAGTGTGGCGGGTGAACCAGACAATTTTATTTGTTATTGTCTTATTGTTAAAAAATATACAAATTGTTATTGTTTTATGTAAATGGCTGATACAGCATTTCAGTTTTGCTTAGAATGGCAGAATGTGATGTTCCATGAAATAATAAAGATCATGTAAATAATGTGGAGATAAGTATTCTCTTCTATTCGCAATTATGTTACGACTACCACTTTTTGATCACCGAGATAATATTCTTTTACGTTCTCAATAAACTCGGGGAGAGTTTATCAGTGTTGGTCAATGAACTCAGCTAATGAATATGGATGAATGCCCGCCCACCTCCACTTTGGCCACAAAAATTTTTATAGATCCAAAAGAAGAAATTTAGGGTTTAATCTGTGTCCGATAATAACTTTTGGATAGTGTTAAGAGCCCCCCGATCGAAAGGCATAATATATTTAGTGGAGACTTTTTTTCTTTCGCAAATGTTCCTTATGAACTCAAGCTATCTAATCTTTTATAATACATGCATGAGCCAACGAGGGCATTTTTTTTTATGCAAAAAGTACTCCCGCTACCAGAAAAAAAAGTTGAGGGCCAATTTGGCAGGCACTTCGCGCCATTAAACGCGAGAAGAAATACTCGTAGATAGATTACAAATAAACCGCGGTCGGCTCAAGAAAGCAGTATCGACCAATTAAAAAATAAACAGCAGAAATTTCGTGATAGCTTCAAAATAATTCATAATTGGGTTTATTAGGGTAATCAATTTTATTAATTATTTAATCAGGTTTCATTTATTTCGCTAAAAGTGCTTTCTAAGTAATACAGTTCTTTAGATATGTTCCACACCCCGGTCGACTGGCGTGCGCAGTAGCAGACTGTTTGAAAAAAAATTCAGTTGATTGGCCTCACAACAGTGCTTAATTTCGTTAAGTATGGTACTTAATTCGATTACTTATTTTATCATTTTTTTATTTATTTCATAAAAATTATTTCAAAGTAATGAAGTTATGTATTTCGCGATTTTCGTATGAGATTATAATTTAAATTGTCTTAATATTCGGATGTTTGCCAAAATATGACACTTTATTCATGAATGATGGATGAACTTTCCTCTTTAAAATTTAAATGTGTAGTGTAGTGAATGAAAATTTAAATACACTTTATAACTTTATTCGCTATACTACACGATGCTTTCACATCGATTACGAGTGAAATCTTTTTCAATTACAATGGAACGATTCCGCCGCATATTACCTGAAACAACCAGTTAAACTTTATGCTTTTTGCGAAAACTTCTTGCTCCTGCTAGATGAATAAATTTAGTTCACACCTTCACAGGTTGTAAATATAGGTATAGTAAAACTCGCTTATAACAATCACGCATGTAACGAAATCCCGCCTATAGCGAGGTGAGTTCCCGGTCCCTGGACTTTCCTATGATCGCCAATGTTAATTTCGCCGCATGTAACGAGTACAGATGATACGAAATCCTCGGTATTACGAACTATTCTTAGCTCCCTTGGGTAATTGTTACGGACCAGTTGCTTGAATAAAGACGATTTACGGAACATTAGCTGGAAATTCTTTAGTAGGAAATCCTTTATTATGAATGTAACGAAATTCGGTTTATAACAAAATAGAACGATGGTCCCGTGAAATTCGTTACAAGCGAGTTTTAATTAATCTAATTAATCGTAGCGGGCGTAACTTGGTGGAAATTCATAATCGCAGGAATAGAAGGATCAACAACTTTGCTATTTCCACATCGTAATTTATTGACACCGACCATGGTTTCGTTACAGAGTAACATTATCAAGGTGGCGAGTTTTACTGTATTTGCGAGGGAGAGGCTTTTCAGTGCAGCCGGCTGGCAGTGTCGCCGTTGTCTTCAAGAGGGAAAGCCGAGTAGAAAGCGAGAAAGATGGCGGCGCGAGTGTGCATATACCACAGGCGGGGTCTGCCTCCAGCCAGGTCCCGTTTTGGATTGCCATTCGCGGTAATTATTAGCTCTTCCGAGAAAGGGAAGTGGCCGGGGGTGGGGGCTGAGACGAAGGCGGTTCGTCTGGTGGAGAGGAAGGGACGAGGTCTAGATTCAGGCGAGAAAAATGCGGACCCAAAATTTTTCCTGTCCGATGGAAAACGAAAGGGTTGCCGGGAAACAAAAACAGGTGCCTTTTTATGTAATATGGCACTTCGTGAAGCGGGAGAATTGCTTGAATGAAACTCTGCTGGTAGTGTTGAAAGATCGGACATGATTGCGAAACGTTTCACGGTTTTCGCACCGGGTAATGTTATCAAGTGTCGCTGGCGTTTCGACTGACGACTTTTCAATCATCTTCAAGGTGAAATTTACATCCACGGTGAGATTGATTGACTAGTCGTATTTCAAAGCGTCGGCGTCATTAGAATGTATCACCCGGTGATACGCCGAAGAAACTTTTCTGCCTGAAATTCAGCACGAAAATCTTGAATTGTTCATCGAACATGGCTGCTGACGCCTTTCACTACGCACTCCTCTTATGTTAGAATATTAGGTAGACGATGCAGGGGATAAAAGGATAGGATCTATAGATAGGATGAGGGTAGCCCATATTGTGAATGGAAAATGAAAGTCCTATTAGAAAGGGGAAGATATCCGCAATAATTCGTAAAAAAAAAAGGCATCCATGTCAACCTACCTTATGTGGTAGAATACTTGAATAAAATCGTAATGCGAAGTGATACTGTTCATAGTCACTTCTCATGATTTGAAGATATCCATGATAAATATTCCACAAAATCAAGCCTGAAACGATTTTATAATTTGATGATATTTATGTTCAATAAAAAATTGGGGGCGTTCGAGATGTGGGTCTTGAGAAGAATGGAGAAGGTGAAGTGAATGGAGAGGAACGACGGAGTGCTGGACATGGTGGGTGAGGAGGGGCAGTTTTGGATGAGATACGGAGGATGAAGAAGGAATGGATGGAGCCAGTATTGAACGAGGAGGGGGTGTTGAAAAAAGTGTTAGAGGGAATGTTAGGCAAGCGAGGGAGTGGAAGGAAGAGAATAGAGAATTTTAGATAGAATGAAAGGGAGTAGACGTTATTGTGAATTGAAGAGGGAAGTTCATAAAATGAGGGGAAATTGCCAGTATAATTCTTAAATACTCGATGGAAATCTACCTTTATCGGTTGAATAGTTTAGTAATAATAATTGTGAATGGAAAAGGATAGTCCAAGTGGATAGGGGAGGCTAAAAGCGGAATGAGGAACTTGCATGGGTCGTAGATTGCTCTAAAAACTATTTTGAATAAGTCAAATGGATACATTAGCTCGCAAAAATACCTTCAGTTTCTCCATTCAACATCAAAAGAAATAAAAAAAATTGCATTTAAAATCGAGAAAAATTTCTCTGAGCCGACCACTGCGCGAAGACACCCGAGCGTTGCCGAGGCCAGGCGTGACGTCATAGGTGCCTAAACAACCGTAGGGAGTAGGGAAATACGCTGAGCGCATGGTGTAAAATTTGTTTTGAGGGAGTATTTAGCCGCTCATCGTCACTTTATTTTGTTCTGTTATTCTTGGGAAAGTTTTCCTATTGCTATTGTGCCTAGATTATTACTTGGGATATTAATAATGCGGCATCGGGATGATGAAGTACAAGCGTTTCACTTCGTGTGTTTTGGTTATCAGAAAAATGGATGATAACGTTGCCACTCGTTCGAATAGTACACCTGAAATTCATCTACGTCTACATAATACCCCGCAAGCCGCCTAAAAGGCGTGTGGCATGGGGTGTTAGGACACCAGCCTTTTTTTAGGACACCAAAAATTGATGCCACGACCCTCATGGAATTTGTTAAGACAAATTATTGCTATACGTCGGCGGCAAATCGAGTTGTAAAAGAAACTTGTAATACTGGAGGATAACGATCGTAAGCTGTTCTGTTGACATTAGAGTAAGCTGTGCTGTTGAATTTGGCAACGCCGGATTAACGGAGAAGGTAGTCCTATCCGCCCTACGGTACGAATTCACAGCAAAACCGCAAAACAGTCTGCACACAATCCACATGTGAGATCGCGAATCGGTTCCGCTGCCAACACACACACAAGCTACAACCTATTTCAATAATATACGTAAATCCATAAACAATATACTAGCATATACCATAATAATATAGTGGGAAATAGGCAAATACTCTTATCAAAAACTGGATGTCACTATCACATTCTTATATTCATCACGTACAACTTACAATAACAGAACTCGTTATGATGAATACAACTATTTATTCACTGATTTAAACCCTTAAATTATCCCACACAAGTGACACAGGTGACATTTCTCACTACTATTCGTTGAAATAATGGAATAACAAACTTCACACACAGTTTTTATTTCAATAGCGTGATCGTGAAATGTCATATCTACGGTGAACAACGGAGATTAGCACGCCACTGACAATTTTTACACTACTGTTAGACATTTATTGATAGCGTAGTAGCACTTTTTACAATTCAATCACGATGGAACACTGATAACTCATGGCCGATATTTTTCCACCTTGTCAAACTTTGTGCATTACAACCACTGGCACTGTGATTATTAGCAGTAGCTTAACGGGAGATGTCACGTTGAAAATAACACTATTTTGGCACAAAAATGTTCCTAGATGTCTCCAATCAGCGAGCAAAAGTTGCATTGACTGGAATTCACCTCATAATACAAGCACAGACAGTCCTAAAGAATTCTCCGGTACCTACGAATAAACGGATGAAGTTATTGTATATAAAAGCTAAGCGGACATGAGTAAACATCAAAATCGTTCTAATTACATACTTAAATGAATGATATGCCGTCGATAACATCAACTTACAATTAACGTATCCCCTTTCCAATGGCCGTGGCTCAGACTCCTACAACGATGTTATTTAGGTATTATCAAATTTTTGGTTTAACTGCTCCAGTTTTATATTTTATGCCCTTACTCAGATATTAATATTATAAATAATGCAAAATACGAGGGCTTCCTAGCCTCTATCGTCGGATATTTATCTTTAAATATAAAATATTCAACACGTCTAACAAACGAAGCTCTCACAACTGCTGGCAACTATTACAAACAATCACAACAATAGCTTCGCGTGATGTTTAGGCACCTTTGACGTCATCGAGGCTTCGTCGGCAGTGGCTTGGGGGGTGAGGGAGTTTTTCCCGCGCTTTAAAATTCGTAATATTTATCATTAAATATCTCGCGAAGGAAAACTCAGATTTACATGCGGTTTTCTTTGTTGTATTCAGAAAATAATTTTCTGTCCGCCTATGAAATAAAAAAAATTCATGCAAGTTCCCCATTATATTAGCAAAATATCTTGTAGGCCTACACAGTAGCGGATCCAGGATAGGGACAAGGGGGGGGACTAAGTATGGGGTAAACTCCCAGAAGTATTGCGGGTCCGAGCAAAAATGCCATTCTATCTAGTGTAAATTGGATGTCCAAGGGGGGGGGGGGGGGCTATAGCTCCGTCAGCCCCCGCTCCCAAAGATCCGCCATGGACCTACCTTATATCTTGTAATGGTAGAAAACTTATATAAAACCGTGACACGATATTTTTTCTGTTCATAGCCACTTGCCATTATTAGATGATACTGATGTTCATTTGTCTCTTTTTCTCTTTCTAGGTACATGAAGTACCTCTACCCTTACGAGTGCGAGAAGCGTTCCCTGAGCACCCCTGCAGAACTGCAGGCGGCCATCGACGGCAACCGCCGCGAGGGCCGACGGAGCAGCAGCGGGGGCGTTGGAGGCGGCGGTGGGGGCGGCGGGGGTGGCGGGGGCGGTCCTTACAGCCCTTACGCGGAGATGGTGCAGCGCGGGGGCGGCAACCACCACCACGGCGGCAGCCCGCACCTCCCGCACCACCACCATCACCACCTGCACCACCACTCGGCGGCTGCAGCTGCAGCGGCCGCCGCGGCCTCGCTGCCCGCGCAGATGTCCCCGCTCAGCCTGGTCACCTCGAGGCCCATGGTCAACGGCAACGGTACGAGTAACCATCGCCACCACCCGGGGACCAATGAGAGCAGTCCTCTGGCCGGAGGTAGGCGGTCGGGTTCCAGGGCTCTTTTAACACGTCAGAACGAAAGGCAGTGGGCCCTTATAGATGAATTGATGAGGGAAGTGCTGGATGGATAGGGAGTCTCCTAGAATACTTCTTCAGTACTCCATGGAAACCTACCTTAATCGGAAGAATACTTTAATAATAATAATTCCGGATTTTGAGAATAGGTCATTTAATGAAGTAACTATTAAAAGTAACTGAGGCAGGCGGGATGTGGTGGAATGAAATCCTGGTTTAATGAATAAGAGAATTGGCAATTTTTCCAAAAATGTATTTGATATTGTAAGATGATTTTTGACCGCCAGGTCATTTTCAAGTACATAAAAATTATCTGACGGTCGAAACTCTTCGTGCATTTTCAGATAACTTTGTGAAAAAATCGCCATCTCTCTTTATCATTGAATCAGAAGTAACTATTCTTAGCCAACTTTTCGGACTCCAATACTTTCCATACTCAGGGCCACATTAAGAATATTTGAGGGTAAAAATGTACATTCATGCAACATCCAACACAAACTAACAAAAATACCATACATAGGGAGTTTACATTACCTTAGAAAGAATGTAAGGGTACTTTAACCATTTGTTCCATATTGGCAACCGTGTTTTGATTATTATTTATAAAATAACAACTATAAAAAATGTGTAATTTATGTTGAAATGCACGCTTTGAAGTCCCGATAATAATATAATATATAATCGGGAATAAATCCGGAATAATATATTAAATAAGATGTTGCAAAAAAGATAGATGGTCCCCAAACGCCCATATCTGGATCATTCTTATTAGAATTATCAAAAAGGACTCAATAGTGTATTGTGGGATGACGTCTTCTGACGTCTGACTTATCTGGAAATCCGATTTAGCTTCAGATTCTCATGAAACAGAAACTAGTTATGAGGTAGAGAAGGACTCCTTTCCTTTAGTAGTACGTATACATCTAAATAGATCTAATTGGAACAGGAACGTATAAGTATTTACAATTCATCGCATCTAGTGCTTCAGTAGGTACTTTAATCATATTGATGGAGGGTTGTCGTAGTGGAAGAGCCCCAGTTATTCAGTCGTACATTTGGTATTAAGTTATTTTTTGCTGTTTGAAACGTTTAAAAATTTTGAAATATTTCGGAGAGATTAGACTGGCATAAAACGGCTGTAATGAATTGATATCCAAGTCCAAGTATATTTCTCGTTATTGTTTTCCGCAGTTCCCAGCTTTGCAGCTGTCTCCTGGGCGTTTCGTTTAGTAATGTTGCAGGCAGATTAGTTGATCACGTTTTACAGATTAAAAGAGTCATAGCATATGAATTGATATTATGTAACTCTTCAAGGAATTTTCAAAAAAAAATATTTATATACGAAATTTATTATCTTCTTTGATTTACTGCTAAATTTTCATAGTATTAACAATTTAGTGTATCGATTTATTCAATTAATTTCTTAGAAATTATATTATTTTGAAACGATTTATTTTATTTGAGCCGCAAAATGTTCCATGGAAACCTATCTGCACCGATTAAATAACTGTTTTATAAATATCAATTCGTAACTAAGATCTAAAATGTAATGGGAAAACTATATTCGGCTCTGCCAATTGAAAAGTATGTAATGCAGTGTATGTCGTTGAATAATTTGGGAATCTAAACATTTATTTTCTCTTCCAGGTGCTGCACCAGTATTGATGCCCTCCGAGTTTGAGGCACGCATGGTTGAATACGTTAAACTTCTAAATAAGGAACTAAGAAACTCTACTAGCACATCTCCTTCTTCTAGGCAAGGTAAGTCAGAAAGTAAGAAGAGAATCGTCAATACAATTCGTCAAATTATTTCATTGTTAATGCTTTTTGTCCCTCACCAATATTTTAAACATTTGACAATGCGTACGCATCGAAAGTCTGCGATCATTATTCATTTTGACTTAAGTTTTTGGAATCTCTCACTCATTCAGTCCACCCGAAGGTTGGTTTGGTTAGGTAGAGCTCACCACGGACTAGGTCACTTGAATTAGGAGTGTGAAATATTTCGGTAATAAATGATGTCAGATAGTGAAGAAAGGACATATCTGTCTTCTCGTCCATGTTATTCTTGTATTCGATTCGTTTCTCGAGTCAATAATACGTGACCACGCAAGAGCCTATGTTTGGCAAATTACAAGCCTACGCATTTCCCTCTTATGTCAGCGCGAAACAAGAACTTTTACGGCTCGTTTGGAGGGAATTAATTGTTTATTTGTTCATAAAAAGCTTTTTTGTCGAGATATCAGTTTTGTGCACACAATTTTCTTTTGCTCTCCTGACACCAACCTAATAGTTGCTGTGCGTATTAAGGGCATCAGTCAGTAATAAACCCTGGTTGGCAGAAGTGGAATTTGCTTTAAAAAAACTGTCGGAACTGCTACCGGGTCAGGAACTGAAGTGCTGCCAGGGGCGCCGACTTATAAAAAATATTGCGGGGGCCCATATCCGAGGTCTTGCACCGGGAGGACGTTAAATTCAAAGTGTGTCGCAGCACCGAAACACTATCATGATTCACACCACCTGATTCAGTCAACCTGCTTCACCTTATAATTATTTGTTTTAACACATTGTTGAATTTATTTTAAAAGGTAACTATCGTCAAACATGGGAAATAAAAATAACCAATATATTTTTGTGATTTCACAAAGCATAATATAACTTAATTATTTTCTTGAAATATTGAGGGGGCTCCGCCCCCCCAAACGAATCTTTGAGGGGGCTCGGGCCCCCTCAGGCCCCATGGAGTCGGCGCCACTGAGTGCTGCCGACCCAGTGTTGGTCCCGTGACGTGTTTACTTAGTTAATTAGCACAATAGGAGGCACTAATCCTCCTTCACGAAGTTGAATTTTTTGTATTGACATTAAATGGAAATCCTTCTTTAGTCTAATCGTTTTTTCTTATCTTCTCCCTCCCTATCCTGCAGGGTCGACCTCTCCTCCGACGGCCGCTTCGCCCCGCGAGGCCCTCAACGCCCTCGAGATGTCTAGGCTGACCCTTTGGAACCTGTATAACTCGGCCGCCGCCGCCGCGGCCGCTGCAGCCGCCGGCACGGGCGGAGAGGAAGCGGCCGCCTCCGCTGCCGTCGCCGCCGCCGGCCTCGGCGCCCCTCCCGCCCCCGGAGGCAGACACCCCGCGACGCCCGGACCCCCCATGCCCCCACCGCCCCCCCAGAAGGAGGCGCTCAACCTGGAGGTGAGCCGACAGCAGCAGCAGGCGGCGATGGCTGCTGCGGCAGCCGCCGCGGCGGCAGAGCAGGCAGCGAGGAGCGGGATGGTCGAGTCCGGCCTCATGGTGAAGAAGGAGGAGGAGCTGCTGGAGCTGGGCCCACCGCCCTCCAAGAGGATGCTCATCGAGGAGGAGAGCGCGAGGATGCACGTAGGGGACAATGGCAGGGGACACCCAGGGGCCAACATCAAGATCGCCAGCCGAGGTATGGGGGCATTCAATGGGCAATATTCCACCCATTAGTTAGGGAGGGTTTAAGGCTATAACCATATTCATCAATTATTTTAATACTATTTCTACCTATTTATTTATCACATCCCCCGTAAACAGCACATAACGGCCTTTTACAACGAGGGTTTCCAATATTAACAAAGCACAACACAAACATCCATGCCCTGGATAGGGATCACCTACCCAGGCGGGATTCGAACCCACGTCCTACGGTTTGGCAGGCGAGGACTTTACCCCTCCGCCAACGAGGCCGGCAATAATATAATTCATTGTCTCGGGCATGACTTCATGGAATCAACTTAACATGACAAAATGTATAAAACTTGTCAATTCCACATAAATTTAATCCGGTACGACCTAGGTATCAACGTGGTACGTCATCGTTTGTAAATCATTTGGCCTTAAGGCAGCCAGAGGTTAATGATCATGCTGAATGATCATGAGAATGCAATCATTTGCCGCATATAACATAAAAATTTGCGAATGAACCATGAATGATCATTCAATGATTCAATGAAAATTACATCATCTTCTATTTTTTCTCACATGATCCAGTGAATGATGGCAGTGCGAATGATTTCATTCTCATGATCATTCAGCATGATCATTTCACTGTGAACATTGAGATTTCCATTTGAGGAGTAGAATAACCATGGCCAAATAACAGCAGAATTCATTCTTTTGGTTTAATATGGTTAGAGTCTTAGCCATGAATTTTGGGTGTTCAATGGGGGAGTATTCATTTTTAGGAGTTTTAAATTGGAACCATTTTCAATATTCAAGGATGATTTATTGGCATAGTGCATTAGAGGGAGGCTCATTTTGGAGCTATTTGTTGATAGGAGCTAATGTCAATATTGCCTTCTGAAGTTAGCTCTTGCCACCATCATTCAATGGTGGAACTCACCTCATAAGTCAATAGGGCCAATGTGGGAGTTTGAAATTTACACTTCCAATTTGAGCAGCTTTTATTTCTATTGCTTTTTAACATTGCAACCAATGGATTGAGATAAGAATAAGGTTAATAGTTTTAATCAGTAATTCCTACTTTGCTAATTCAATGACACGAAATGAATAACAATAATGTTTCTATGTATAATGTTTTGAAGACATTTCATCTAGTTTGATATTTAGGATGCCAAAGCTCTAGAATATGCCCTTGATTTCATTATGATGAACTATGATTTTTTAGTCTCTTGCCTTTCAAATCTTTCTATCTGTGACAAAATTGTTCATTAAGGGTTTTTTTTTCTAGGTGACGGACGCACAGGCTCTGACAGCTCATTGGTGGTGAGCATGGAAATCAACGGTGTCACCTACCAAGGAGTGCTCTTTGCGCAGACCACAATTACCGGAAGAGGTGGACGCCACTCTTGAGGGAAGAGGATTAAAGTAAACGAGAAGGACCCCAATCGATGTTAATCATTATGCCAAAATATTATGTCCTACAATTTTGTCTCTGTGGTTGTAAGTAGGGGGCTAGTGCCTAAATACTGTTTCCATTAGGTGGTGCCCAGTGATAGTGAAATTGGACTCGAATGGTAAGGTAGTGGGTTGCGCTACGAATGAAACCCTAATAAACAAGGACAATGACAGCACAGCAGTATTGCTAATGGACATGACTATTCTGCAGTGCCAACATGCAACATTCAGGATGAAGTGACTGAACTGAATGAAGACAAAAACAATCGTTTGCACTCTTAAAATCCCCATCATGGTGGATATATCAATGCTGTGAGATAGTTCATTATATTAATATGTTATCATTAAAGTCCTAGATGTATTGTAAGAAAAGATATTTGCAGCTCTAAGAGGCCCAACGTTTTGAGTGTTGACATACCTAGATAGCATTTCCTAGATTCCATTGAGAAATGAGAGAGTAGTTTAACAAAATGTTTAATTATATTGTCCTCTCTCTTAATTAGTGGTTTTTGTATTTATACAACGGAAGGTATGTATTTATATTTCCCTTTAAAAGTACATTCTGTGCAA
The DNA here is from genome assembly GCF_921293095.1 of Ischnura elegans. Classification (NCBI taxonomy): domain Eukaryota; kingdom Metazoa; phylum Arthropoda; class Insecta; order Odonata; family Coenagrionidae; genus Ischnura; species Ischnura elegans. Next base: position 18,578,711 of record NC_060257.1, read on the forward strand.
TTTAATGAGTACCTATCTATCTAAAATGCATTGAGTAGCCTAACTTGGATGAATGGAAATAATGTCTTCCATGAAGGTAACTGATGATGAAAGCATTGAAAAATTCACTTTCTACTCTTACATAGTCTTGACTTGAAACTTGAAGTTAGGAATTGGTAAAATTACCGCAGTATCACCGCTAATCCCTTTCAGATAATTTGAATTTAATTAAAAAAATTCTGTGATTATGGACTTCAAGAGCTTAATCAAGGGGAATCTTCTTTTTTTTTTTCAAAATAAAAAACTTATAAATTGCTTCAGCCGATGATTACTTTGAGACTGGGCATTCTCTGTGCCTAACAACTTGATTTCATTGTTGTTAGTTGATAGCTGAAATGTTGTAGATTTTATAGGGCAGTAAGAGCAATATTAGCCTAGGAAGGCATAAATTATATGACTAAACGCTGTTATGCATTCTGTTGATGTTAAAAATTATGCACCGGCATTCTGAAAGTGTATTATGATCTGACACAGCAAGTTGTAAATACTGAATACGGATGTATGTATCGATTATGCTTTGTAGAGCCGTATCCTAGTGGCTATGTGGTATACATTTGCGCTAAAATGTTCATCTACTCACATAAACTGGGGCTCTTAAGTTTTGATGGTCATTTTTTTAAACTATTTAATTTAAATTTATATAAGTTAACTCTGAGGATAATTTCCTCAGATTTAATTATAGGCATCCAAAAGACTGTTACTTTTATCTATTTCGTCAGCATTAGGTTCTTTTTTTTAGAAATGTGAAGCGGTTATTTTAGTGCACTTCTTTGTGAGAGAATGATGTCTAGTATGCGTGAGTAGTATGCTTGTTGAATAAATGTTGATTTGAATCTTGAGTGAGAGAGCTTAGGAAAAGTTCCATCTCCCAAAGCAGTCTTATCAAATGTATTTGTGCGGAGAATATTGTTCATAGAAATGACTTGTGTAGATTTCCTATTTCATATCAAAGTTGGTTGTGTCTCAAGAATCGTTAGATTTTAAAGCTTGAGAAACATTTCCATAGATAGGTACATGCAGACAAACACAGCTTTGAGGAGAAATTTGTCGTAGCTGCTTTTTATTCTTCTTCAGTTAATTACCTACAGTTGTCCGCAGATGAGGGAGTTGTTTTATCACTATCTACGGTGAAAAAAGTTCACTTCAGTGGTACCATTTAGAAATGGAATGTCCTCAAAAGGCTTGAGTAGATAGGCAGGCAAAAGTCAGTCAAATTTTGTGAGTAGTGATGCGAAATGATATGTGATTTTTTATGTAAGAATTTTCATTTTATGTATAAAGGAAACTCAGGGAATTTTTCAGTATCAATTTGCTGGTTTAATTACTGCTCTACTTTTGTTCATTGTATTTTGTGTCTACTTGTTATTGTATTTTTAATAATTTGTGTGATTTTTTGACATTTTGTTTTCTAAGTGGATGCATCATAATACTTAGGAAGTTAAAACTCTGAAAAGACCTGTTGTTAATAGCTGCACATTCAAGAATCTTATATTTGGGAAATGCATTAGTGACTGTGTGTCTAAAGCATTCTTGACGAGTGAACTACTTCTGTGGACCAAAGGAATGTGACGCAAAAACACAGGGGCACATGCATGTGTTCCTACAGCAACCTTTTCTCCGAATGAGGAAAGTATTCCTTTGCATGGACCATATCAAATGTAGAATGCTAGACTGGTGGTTTTTCCCAAAATTAAATTTTTGAATGAAGGTATTTCATCAGATGATTGAAATTTTATTTGTTCATGAATTCTATAGCTACAAAACATTGGTGTAATAAAGAAGCCTACAGAATTTGGCCTGTATCTGTCACATCAGTAATAAAACTTATGTCATCAATGTAGTATTTCATTCTATCTCCTGTCATATATTCGATCCTTGATGAGCTCCTCATATTTTAATACATGAAAGTGCCAGTGATCCCAATATTGGTGAGAACACCTCGAAGGGGGAATAGTTGAAGAAAAACATGCAATAGTTTTACATACCACAGTATTCATACTCGAACACAATAAATACATGTTCTTAGGGGGCATGCTGTGGGGTAGCCAGGAATTTCGTTTGGTGGGGGTTTCGTTCCAAAACCAAACAGTGTACCAAGTAGAGAGTTTTAAACTAATTTTAACACTTTTGATTTTCGAAAAAACTTCATTTCTCAAAGAAATCTTTTTATTCGTGATATTTCAGTATTTTGTATTCTTTTATGAAGCAAAGTAATGGTGTTAAAATATTTTGGGGGAGGGTCCAGAGTAGCGCTTTGCGAGAGTCTCGTCTCGGCGGTCGAGACGAGACTTTCATTTCTCGGCATTGTCGGGAAGAGACTCTCGGCGCAGCGAGAGTCTTGCCTGGGTCGAGAGTCGAGAAGTCTTGCCCCTTCGAGATTTCTTGACACAGATCAAGACTCCTGGGCAAGGCGAGAATTTCCGATGAATACCACCATCAGTCGATGATAGAGTTTATTAAGGCATCCCTTACGACTTTTACAGATTTTTTCACACAATAAAAATATTTTATTTAATAATTTACCTTCTGCATCCAATTTTTTTAAAGAGTGTGCATGATGCTAATAGAGTTCCCAATGAGAGATTTGGAAAAAAAAATTCTTTCCTTTTCCTGACCCCAATATTTAATATAAAATTTGATTCTTGGAGTGTAGATCTTTAAACTGAAATGTAAATTTTGCCGACGTTTCCATTTATTTACAAACCATTACTAGAGCTTTAAATGAAATTGAGCATACAATTTTGATACACAGACATTTTAAAGGGTTAAATCAATGTTTCTTATCATAGTAATTTATTTTTTAAATTTAATTGTTAAATTATTCAAACACAGCCAAAATGGCCTTTGCATTGAATACAAATCATAAAATCTGCAGCTTTAACAAGTATAAACTATAAAAAACTATAAACAGGATATTAAAAAGAAAAAAAGGGATTCAGAAGATGGCTTCTCGAAGCTGCCTCTTGAATGATCTGATGGGCATTGAAAGATCCAGGGAAGGGTGAGTACTCGAAACGGTATTGAAAGAGGTAGGGAGTCTGTAAAAAAGTGATCTCTGAGAGAAAGAAAGCGGAATTTAGGTTGGTGTAGTAGGTGGTTATTACGGACGGAGCGGGTGGGAATGTGGAGTGAAAAGAAAGGCAGCATATCTGAGGATCGGAACTTGCCATTTAAGGCATTGTAAATGAAGGAAATATCATGGAAAATTTTACGGGAGTATAGTGGGACCAATGATAAGGCAGGCATCACTTCAGAGCGAGAAGAATTATAGAGGTGAGGAACACGGTGTCGGACTACTGAAATAAAGAAATTAACTGGGCATTCAAGAATTTTAAGGTTGGAGGAACTGGCAGTGGAGTAAATTATGGAGCAGTACTCGAGGATTGGGAGAACGCAACCGGTGAAAATAGCTCTCAAGGCGATTGGATCGGTAACAGAAGTGAGTCGATAACGAACTCCCACGACTGACATGACTTTGGATTTCATATTGTTGAGGTGCGGAAGAAAAGTTAGTTTGGGGTCGAAAGTAACACCCAAGTCATTGATGGAGGAATCTATCGGAAAAATTTCATTAAAAATAGTGTATTTTCGAGGAGTGAGGGTGCGTTTTAAAGGAAAAGGTATGTATTTTGATTTGCTTGTATTAATTTTGAGTTGCCACTGAAGGCACCAGGCCTCGAGGGAATGAAGGGAAGACTGCAAAGACTGAGAGTCAGAAGTATTCTCAACTCTTTTGAATATTTTGCAGTCGTCTGCAATCCCTTGGGCTACAATGTTGCCCTGGTGAAAACACTTGCACATTCCTATGATCCCTAAAGCTGGCAAGATTAATTCTAAATTACTCCTGGTAGGGCCACCCATGCCAGATAGGTTAAGGGGTAGGAGGAAGACGAAAGGTAGTCCACATGATGGTATCTAGTAAAAAACATAGTTGGAATGGAAGTGGGAAACCCTACAACTACCTCTTCCCTGAAAATATGGGAGTGCAACCAACCCTCGGAAACTCATTGAACAGGACCCGCCCTCAAAGGGTGAGTGTCGTTCACGCCAGCAAGGTCTGCAAAGTCCTCGTGGTCGTCATGCATAATCCCTATCATCATCATCAGCCGCAGCTATCAAAAAAGAAGAAAAGAAGATCAAGAAGATGGAGAAGAAGAACACAGCAATAAATATAGGGACATGGAATGTGAGACCAATTATGAGAGTGGGGAAGCAAGAAAATATCAAAAGGGAAATGGAAAAAAGAGGATAGATATCTTAGGATTATAAAAAGTGAGGTGTAAGGATGGTGGGGACTACTGGAGTGATGAACATAGTGGTGGGAAGGAAAGTCAGCGAGGGGTAGCTTTAGTATTAAACAGGAAGATGGGTAAGCATGTGGTAGGTATAGACCAGGGAAGCAATAGGATTCTGGTGGTAGAAATTGAGACGTGACCCACCAACCTTGTTGTGGTTCAAGTTTACATGCCCACTAGCAATCATGGGAGGAAGAAGTAGATTAGGAGTATGAAACTCTTTAGAAACTAATTAGAGAAACTCCTGATAAGAAAAATCTAGAATTGATGGGGGAATGGAATGCCTCAGTCGGGGAGGGATGGACACAAAATAAGAGATCTTGGACTGGGAATGCAAAACGACAGGGGAGAGAAAGCAATAGAATTTTGCAGGAAAAAGAAATATTCATCACAAACATATGGTTCAATTATCATAAAGTGCAAAGGTACACATGGAAAGTCCAGGAGATTTGGTGAGATATCAGATAGATAGATTAAGGGAAAGTGTGAAAAACTCTCACAGCATCCCTGTAGCCGATGTGGATGCAGACCAAAACATTGTGCTTATGAAATACAATCCAAGATTCAAAAGGCTTATGAAAATTAAGAAGATGAGGAAATGGAATGTAGAAGCTCTGAAGAGGACTATGAGGAAAAAATATCAGGAACTAGTCGAAAATAGTATCCGGGTGATTGAAAAGATACAGACTGTAGAAGAAAGATAAGATAGTATGAAAATGGAAGGAGTCAAAGTGGCAGAGAGGTCAATTGGCTACGTTGACAGTTGATGGATAAAGAAGCTGTGGATTACAGAGGCAATGATAGAAGAAATGGAAGAGAGGAGGAAGTGGAAGAATGTGGACACAGATGAGGGCATAAGAATGTATAGGGAAATAAATAACCGATTATGGCGTGAAACTAAGAAAGTAAGGTTCCTTCCAAGGCATGGTGGAAAAGACAGTATGTATGAGGAAATGGAAAAGTTTCAGAATGAAGGAGAGATAGACCCATTGTATGCCAAGTTAGGGTCGCTTACAGGCGGTAAAAGATGGCAAGCCATGTGTAAAATTAAGACTAGAGATGGAAGGATGATGATTGAGTGAGATGTGGTTTAGTAATGACGGAGGGAATATGTGAAGGATCAGTAGGACAGCAGGAATTGGCTGGAAAGATTGACTTTAGTGGAGGGAAGTGCAGTGGATTTGGATAATTTTTGTCCAGGCATCTTAGACTGGGTAATTGAGAGATGGTATTATGAAGGCTTGGAAAGCGGTGGGTGGGGACAATATCCCATGTGAGCTTCCAAAGAATAGGAAATGGACAGTAGGAGGTTTTTTGAACTAGTATGCAGGATCTATGAGGAAGGATGTAGGCCTGAGGACTTTGTGGAAATGGTTCTAATTCCACAACAAAAAAAGAAGAAAGCTGCAGAATGTGGAGATTATATGACTATTAGCCTATTACCATATGGCGCGAAAGAGGTACTGAGGATATTGAACAGGCGAATGGAGGCGAGGGCAAATGAATATTTGGGCAAAGATCAGTTTGGTTTTGGAAAAGGGAAGTCAACTCATGATGCAATTGCAATAATCAGGTCCCTCGTGGAGAGGATCCTAGAATATGACCAGGATGTATATGCCTGTTTCGTGGATTTTGAAAAAGCATTTGATGGGGTGAACTACGTGAAGTTAATGGATATCCTTAAGAGAATAGGTGTTGATTGGAGGGATAGACAACTAATTCGTAATCTGTATATGGCCCAGACTGCGCAAGTGAGAATAGCGGATGGAGAATCTGGGTGGGCAAGAATGGGACGAGTAGTGAGGCCAGGCTGTCCTCTATCGCTGCTCCTTTTTAATATATAGTTGAGGAGATGGTACAGGAAGTGTGGGATGAGTTGGAAGCTGGAGTAAGAGTGGGAGGAATGATGTTTAAATCAGTTAGGTTTGCAGATAATCAGGCATAGATTAGCCAGTCAGCAAGGGGACTACAGGCTCTAGCGGATGCATTAGACAAGCTTGTGAGGAGTATGGGATGAGGATTTATCACAAGAAGACCAAAGTTATACAGTTTTGTAAAGCATCGCAAGCAAGGAATGTGTGTCTCATGATAAAAGTAGGTGGGGAAGAACTTGAGCAGGTAGAGCAATTCACCTATTTTGGCAGTGCATTAGAGGAAATAAAGGAGATACAGTAGTAAGGACATGAGGAAGAGAATTGCATTAGCAAAGGAGGTGTATATGAACAGAAAGTAGCTTACAAGAGGATCATATTGGACACTTGGGAAGGACAACGAAGAAAGACTAGGGGCGTTTGAGATGCGGGTGTGGAGAAGAATGGAGAAGGTCTAGTGCACGCAGAGGAGGAGGAATAACGAAGTGCTGGACATGGTGGGCGAGGAAAGGCATTTCTAGGTCAGAAACGGAGAAGACAGAAGAAGCAAGTATTTAGTGGGGAGGGAATGTTTAAAGCAGTGCTTGAGGGCAGAATGTAAGGTAAACAAGGGAGAGGAAGAAAGAGGATAGAATTTTCAGATAGAAGGAATTGGGGCAGGCCTAACTGCAGATTGAAGAGGGAAGTACCGGAAGGAATGCAAAAAATGGGGGTTGAGCTTCTACGGCCTTGGAAATTATAGAAAAGAAATTCTCAATCGGCCGTCTAATTCTCCCTGCTCGTCCTCCCTCCTCCATTACCCCACTATGCCACCAGCCAATCACTTCACTTCCCTCCCCCGTTCCCCTCTAACCCTCATTGCCATCGGTTTATGTTTAACACCCAATACTGTTTTAGTCCTCCCCCATTGGCCCCTCCATCTTCAACCCTCCCCATTCTTATTCTTAGTTATATTTTGGTTGTCCTATTGTCCCCTCCACGTTCAGCCTCGTGTTGTAAGTGCATTTGGTTCTTCCTTCAGCACGCTGAAGAGGGCTTCTTTGTAGCCGCAATACGTATATGTGTGTTTTCCTCATCCCCTTGCCAATCCCCGACGATGCTCTCTTGGAGCAAATTTTTCTCCTGGAACATTGAAGCCATTTACAGGTGAGTGAATGTGTGAGTGACTGCTGATTGAGTGCATGTGTTTCCGCAAATCACTGGTTATCTTTAACAGGCCCATCCTGTGAAGATTCCCAGTTTTTTGTGGAGCGAGAATCCTTAGTGGAGGTCCCTACAGCCCCCACAAAGGATCTTGTTGTGTATGTTTGTTGTGAGTGAATGTGTGAGTGTGTGTGTTTTGGTCTCACCGGTTGAGAGGCTGGTGTTTGGTCCCTGTAGGGAATTTCTCCCCCTTCCCGCACACCAACGCAGTAACATTTCGGACTTGCAAGGTGGACGAGCAGGGAGAATTATACGGCCGATTGAGAATTTCTTTTCTATAATTACTGGAAGGAAGGTAATGCTGCCAGAATGCTTCTAAAGTACTCCATGGAAAACTACTTTAACTGGTAGAATACTTTAATTACAATAATAAATAAAATTGAAGGGATCGTGCTTGCAGTCAAACCATCAGCATGTGCGGTGCAGGGGAGAAAAATGAAAAACATACCCACTGCAATCCTCTTTGATGGCCAGCCAAGGAGGAATTAAGCAATAGAAGTCATACAGATGAATTAGATGCTCATATCGGCATAGTTACAGAAATGCACTACCCTGAGTACCATACGTGTATTAACTCACAATAAGCATGCCTTAGGTGCTAAATACCCGACCAAAAATTTAAAATGAAGCAAATACTGCTTAACAGGGGTTACCATATTGAAAATGACCTGATGGTCGAAGCATGTCATACATCACTAAATAAATTTGTGGAAAAATTCCCATCTCTCTGATTCACTCCCAGCTAGCAAATTATAAGTCATTGACATAAGGTGACAGGAAGAAATAAGGAAGGCTCTTATAAAGTAAGCTTGTTATGGGTTTCTTACAAATGGGACAAACAGCCAGAGTTATGACAAAATGGATGCCAAACTTTCAGCACTTTCATAAATGTTGTTTTTATTCCATTGTTTTAGAGTATTCATTTAGGGATTTATGTATAAGAACAATTTTTACATTCTTGGCATATTTAGAGTATGAGATGAAAAAGCATCATACAGCCATACTTTGAAAATCATTCACATTTATGAAATGATGGTGAAACGACAGTCATAAGAAAAACACATAATTTAACGAGAATAGTGACGTAAAATAATATGTATAAAAATGCCGGAAGGAATCCCTAATACAGTCGATTCCGTTTAATGGGTCCACCGTTTACTTGGGGCAGCCGCTTAATCGGGGCAGATCTTGAAGAACAGAATCCAATAGAGGAATATCCCCGGGTATGCTCCGCTTAATTGGGACAGAATGTCGCTTTATTGGGCCATGAGTCGGTGTCATAGACTCTATACTCGCGACGAAATTAATTTTTTTTTTTCAGATTACTATTTTTTTATATTTTCCTCCTTTTATTTACTCTTATTTTTCACAAATGTTCCTATTCTTGCCCTATTTTGAAAGCTCTTGTTGTTATACTATCCGCAAGAGGATAGGACTTTTCTTTAATAGGACTTAGTGAAAGACATTCATTCAGCGTCGCCCGAGTCTGTGAAAAATATTTTTCGGTAAATTGTTATAATTCTTAAAAATGATAATAAATTAACTAAACTCACTGATTTATTAATCAAAATAATAGTTTGATAAACTTATGTTGCATTATAAACATTCTTTAGTCTTCTTTCTATCATTTTAACGTTTGTTTATGCCCATATATAGGATAGTTCGCCTAATTGGGGCAGCCGCTTAATTGGGGCAAAGTGCACAAGTCCCAATATGTCCCAATTAACCGGAATCTACAGTAGTATTATATAGTATTCATCGGGTAATCAGACCAAGGGCGTACCTATAGGATCATAACTAGAGGGGGGGGCAGCCATGGACAAGGGGAAGGGTAAGCCATGGTCTAGGGGAGGGAGAGCCAAGTTGTGACATTTGAAAAAATAGTTTTATTTTAGTTACATACTTTATACTAATACATATCATTTTTTGCGGGTTTAAAAAAAGTTGTTTAATACTTTCATTTCAATTCCAAACTGATTTTGCTTAAAGATTTTTGGGATTTTTGCTTCTAGGGAGGGGCAGCTTCCCCCCCCTGCCCCTCGCTGGGTACACCCATGCATCAGACCATAAATTAAAATTCATAAATGTTAGATTGTGTGGACCGTGAATAATTTCAGTTTTTTCATTCACGCTAAATTTTTCTATATAATTGGATTTTAAAATAGTAAATACGCCTTTTACACTCATCAGTTGCCGTGGTGTAATAGTTAACGTATAGAGCTGCGGATGAATTGGTCATACGTTCGGTGTTATATTTTTGTTTTTCCCTGGTGTTATATTTTTTTCTTTCCACCATAAGGATAAAGTACTTGTATTATGCTTTATATCGTCACCAGCCAGTCGCTTGCTGTTGTTAATTTTTTTTCTATTCACAGGAAAATCTGTAATCAGTTGTTAAGCTCTTATAAAGACTTGCTGATTTTCTAGGCTTTAAATTCATGTTGGGATGAGCAGCATAGCATGTGTAGTCCACTGTTCAGCCGCCTTTGGCACTCCAACAGAAGCGACTTACGTTGCCTGAGGATATTTGACGGCATTCCTTACCTATTATTCCCTAAAATCTTACCCTTTCCTTACATAAACCCCTTAGCTTACGATAAGCTGCTAATCAATTTTTTCCATAAGAAACTGATAACTCTCTTACTTTGTGCTATCTGGGTTAAATCAGGATATCATTCCATTACATTTCGCCAACCTCAGTTACTTTTACATAATCACATTATTATGAGTCACATCGGCCAGAAACCATAACATAATGTAAAGGTTTGTGGCAGAATGCATACATAGGCATTTCAGAGAAAAAACTGTAACTAAGAAATTATAAACAGCGAATGCGAACAGCGAACCACTAACCTTTGGTTTGGTAATGATTTCATATGGTTTCACAAACATATTTGGTTTCAAATTTTTTTTAAACATCACCTTCAACTAAAGCCTACAACAATAAGAAATGAAAACTTGACCTTTCCTCTGTGAAGCCCTCTTTCAGCAAGGTAAGATGTAGATTTGGTGGAAGTCTCAAAGATAGGAGTAGATGATCATCTTGATGTTACAAAAGCGCATTTACGTGGACCCTGAATGATTAAAAGCATTTTAATTATACGCTTTGACCTAAAAAATATATTAAATAACTCTGAAATAAGACTATAAATTCAAATTTATAAAAAATAAACGTTGCCGAATATTTATATGAAGTTCGGAAATACGGAACTACACAGAAAGAAATGAATTCAAATATTCAACCCCATTAACATGAACTTGAACATGAATATTAGAAATTAAATTAGGCGCTTCATATATCCGTTAGTCATTTATTTCATGGCGATTTAAGTGACTGTTTTGTTTTTCCGGTGTTCTTTTTGCATTATGGTAGACCCCCACAAGTTACATGTTCGGAATTTTGTTTACAAGAGATAAACAATGGCTGAAGAGTGGAATCCTTCTGTGGGAGGCGGAAATTTATTATATCCGGAGCTATTATCCCGAGAAGAACTAGTACAAATACTTCTTTCAGTAAGTCTCTGTTAGTATTCTAGAATTATAGTAAAGCTTCTACCCACCACTTTGGCGGCAACCACGATTTGCAGATCTTTTATTTTCTCTGTCCTTACTTTCCAGAGATGTGTGCAAAAGCAACTAATTGAAGGCCTAGACAAGTATAAGTTGGTAGATTTATTTCATAGAATAGTGTTGCCTTTGCCTCAGAGAACGTACAGTGATAACAGAAGGGGTAAAATTCTGAATGCTCTACGGAAAAAAGCGGAAATGTAATGTGGAAATGGGAAAATTTATGCTTTCTAAATTAATTCGGTTATATTTAAGATCTAATCTCATCTTGTATCTTCACAGGAGTATGAAAAATAATGAGAAAGAAGCCAATTCTTCCAGCCGAAGTGGCCAGCGGAGCAGTGTTTCAAGAGATGATTCGAGATTATCTCATGAGAAACGTTCTTTGAGTAAATCTCGCGACTCTCTCGACCATATCGTTATAAATGATCGTCGGAAACGGCCTAAAAGTGAAGGCGAAAGCCGAGAGAAGTCGGTAGAATCTCCGAAATTGGCGAGTTCTGAGAGTAAATCAACTACGGTTATAAAACTGAAAAGGTCACACACTGTCGGTGAGGTACGTAAAATGCTACTGTCACTCAAAAGTGTTTATTACCCTAATAATTGATTGGTTTTTTTTTTAATTTCTCTCGATACATTTATTATCATTATTCAATGAAGCGTAAATGCGTATATGTTGAAAATCCATGCACTCCATCTGTTCATTTCAATAGTAAATTTTCCATCCCTTTTCCCCAAATATTAAGACTACTTCTGTCCTCTTCTTACTCTTATCTTTTCCTTACTATTTGTCTTTGGTTATTCTTTTCGAAATATCAATTATCCTTTGTAAATGTAGTGCTCTTCCATTCAGTGTAAATTATATGAACATTCTGCACGGTTAGATCTAAGTACTATTTTGTAAGGAGGGAAATTTTTACGAAAATTGTGCCACCAATATCTCACAGCAAATTAATTTGTTTCCTTACTGCTAATTATTGCTATTATTGTAGTATTTAAGAAGTACTGTGGCAGTCACCCCTCACTTGATGGACTTCTCTCTTCAATTCGCAGTAAGACCTAAGTTCTCCCTTTCATTCCATCTAAAAATCCTATTCCCTTCCTTCCACATTCCAACACTGTTCTCAACCTCCCCTCCTTGCTCAATACTCATTCCATCCATTACTTCTGTCTCCTCCAAATCTCATCTAGAAGCTGCCTCTCCTCACCCACCATGTCCAGCACTTAGTTGTTACTCCTCTCTCCCCATAAAAGACACAGTGGACAGCCTTACCTCACTCCTTGTCAAATGCTTGCCCACCCAGATTCTCTATCCGCTGTCTTCAGTTGTGCAGTTTGGGCCTTATAAAGATTAAGAATGAGTCACCTATCCTCCCAATGTATTCCTATTTTTTTAGAATATCCATTAGCTTTATACCCAATCCACTTGGCCGAATGCTCTTTCAAAATCCACAAAGCAGCCATACACATCCAGGCTATATTCTAGGTTTTTCATCACTATTGCATATCAAGTTCACTTCCCCTTTCTGAAACCAAACTGGCCTTAAGCCCTATATTTATTTTACATTGCCTCCATTTGTCTGTTTAATATCCTCAGGACCACTTTTGCCATGTGCGATATTAGGCTAATAGTCCTATAATCTCCATAATCTATAGCTTTCTTCCGTTCTGGTTTGAAGGAAGTGGAACCATTTTCACGAAATCCTCAGGCCAACATCCTTCCTCATAGATCCTGCATACTAGTTCAAAAAACCTCTTACCGTCCCTCTCCCGATTCTTTATAAGCTCACAGGGTATATAATCCTTGCCCACTGCTTTCCTAGCCTATCTCACCTAGGGCTCTCACAATTTCTGAGCCTAAGATCCCTGGCCCAAGATTATCCTCCTCCACTGCACCTTTTCTATATTCAATCTCTGCTGCTTGTTCTTTCTGTTGTACAGATCCTCCACATATTCCTTCCATCTATTCTGACCCTCGTCTCACTTGATCAGCACATGATAACCTTGATTTTTGACTTGGCTTGCCATCTTTTACTACCCGGTAGTGACTCAATCTTGAAATACATAGTGCCTGCCTCTCCTTCCTTCTGGAACTTTTCAATTTCTTCACTCTGTCGTTTCCACCAAGCCTTCCTTGCCCTATTAGCTTCACGCCGGAATCAATTATTTATTACCCTCTACATTGATCAACTCCAACTATCTCCTCTGTCCTTATCATGTCTCCCTCCATGGTTTCCATTTGTTAACTACAAAGTTACCTATTTTGCATAAGGTTCCATGGTATTTTTGCAATGGTGAATATTGCTGAATAATGCTGCATTGCTAAATTTATTTTCTCTAAATTTAGCTATTTAATGCGAATTAATTAGTTTTCTGGACCAAGGTTTGATGTTGGGTTGCGATCATTAATCTTTAAGCCATATGAATTGATGATATGTAATCTTGTTTTAGTGGTTGATTATTTGTGGTTGATTACTGTAGAATAAAATTTTAGAAATAATCAACCACTAATCTGGTTTTATTGGTCGAATATTTCTAAAATTTTATTCTTTCATATCAGAGTAAAATATTTATGATTATATCGAGGCTTGTTTATCTTAGAATTTTTGGAAGACTCAGTCTTCTTTTCAGATTAAATGTAATGGAATATTTTCTTTCAGCCATTACCAGCCAAGGATAAGGATAATGAGGAAGATGAGAAAAAGAAGAAAAGGAAAATTGTTTGGCCTTAAAATAAAGAGGGTAGTGAAGTATTTCATTTGAGCTTTTTGTAATGTCTTCGAGAAGATTCTGCTGGATTTTCCACTACGATTTGCAATGGGTTCTGATTAACTCTTTTACCATATGTACAATGTACATACAAATCCCATTTGCTTATGCAATAGACAACCAGCAGTAAATTTTCAAGTTCTGTAAGTTTTCTGGAGGTCTCTAAATATTTCTACTGAAAAGTGGAAAGGCAGCTTGAAGGCTTAGCTGAATGTGGTTAATGATTAAATGTAAGTCTTTTTTTATGTGCCACCAGAACCGACTGTGAAATTTCATGCATATTGTGAATCATGTTGAGTGTCCTTTTATACTGTGTCTGCGTGGTTGGGAATTTTTGTGTAGTTATTAATTCTGTGACTGTCACTTAAGGTTATTTGATTAACTGTCAATGGTGTGATCATGTGACAATTTTCATTGGTTTAAATCATGAAACCAATCTCCAAATAATGCCTCTTGTTGAATCTTTTCATTTAGCTATGTACAAATGTTGACATTCTTTAATTAATGTACATATTGTGCTCAGAGTATATACCCTAACTTACCTAAGTGACCTACTCTGAGTATGTTTGAGCAGTTTTCATGTTATCAATGGAATTTGTGCTCAATATTGGGAGAACTGTATGTTTACAAAAATGAAAGACACAATTGCAGGCATGTTAATTAATTGGAGTATTTAATAGTGAATTTCATTAAGTAGAATAACTTTGAAAGCCAACAATTTGCTGTAGATACTGCATTGGTAGCGAACTCTCAGTTTTACTCTAAAAGTTATTATTTATCTTGTAACTACTGGGGTGATCACTTGTTTATTGTTTTAGGAGGGAAAAGCCTATCATAATAAAGCAAAATTCTAAGGAGGCATTCATGCTTCAGCCTTTATCTGGACCTTTAAACGTGGTAAACAAGAGTACATATTGTGAATTGTGATGTACCTATAAAAAATGCCAAGAATTTATCTTCGTCATCATTTTTACTTCTCACCCATTGGAGGTGATCCATAATGAAAAATTTTTGGCAACAAAATAAATTAAATGAACTGAATTGAAAGCAATTGTATAGAATGTAGTGACTTGACTCATACTATGTTTGTTGTGATCGAAGTGAACTGCTTTCTATGTATAATGAATTCTTAGGACTGCTATCAAATGAAATTATTCATTTCCAATTCTTTTAGGGCACTAGTTGACGGTGTTATTAATTAAAAATTAATTTTATACCTACTTTTAAAGATAGACTACAATTCATTTGAGTACATATTGTCAATAAAATTCAATGAGCCCGGAAATAATAGTTATCATTGCATTTAAATATTTTTCTGATTCACCCTTGACCATGTAGGTGGTAATGATGAGCTGTCATTCCGGGTACATTATTAGTCGAGGAAAGATACGCGAAAAAAGGCCATTATAAAGAAATTTTTGCATCCTGGACGGATCGGAATGCGGTTTTTTGCATTCGCTTGCAAAAATTATTTGTAAAAAAGTTACCATATTTTCATTTGGGAGAAACCTTTAGTTGCATTGCTGCAGGCCAAAATGCACTCGGAAAATGCAATTTCTGAGACGCCCTTTGGAAAACATAATAACTTTGTAGAAAAGAGTTAGAACTGGCCCGGAACAGGTACACGGGGGTTCTTGAGGTCGCTGATCACGATTATGATGTTCAAATTGACACCCGGACCACCTGGGGCTCAGGAACACCGTCGAACGTCATCTCCGTGGAACTGTCCCAGAGTTCATGCGGGAAAGGAAAAACAAGCGGCATCCGGGGGTTTTTTGGGTCGCTGAATTCAAATATGGCATCGGCAAACCTCCCCCGGACACCTGGTGCACCAGAACCTGGACCTGGACGTCATCCCCAAGAACTTTCTTGACAATATCGACAAAAACAACCCGAAAATTATCGGAGGTGTGTTTTTTGAGGCGCTAAATCACAATTCCACGTCGAAAACGACCCTCCGAACACCTGGTGCAACTAAAGGTTTCTCCCAAATGAAAATATGGTAACTTTTTTACAAATAATTTTTGCAAGCGAATGCAAAAAACCGCATTCCGATCCGTCCAGGACGCAAAAATTTCTTTATTTTTGCATATCTTTCCTCGACTATATATACCCATTCATTTGAGCTTTTTATTTATAGTGCTCCCTCTTTTGCCAAAAATCTCAGGGTACTTCTATATTCTAGAACGATTTGGTGATTTCTCAGCGAATAAAGTGTGTGAAGAGTTCTTGGGATTGCCACCGGGTTGGGACACATTTCCTGACCCGGTGGCGGGGCAAATCCAGGATTTTTTTCTAGGAGGGGGGGGGGGCTCAAGGGTCTAACAGGCAAACGATCTTTTCATATTTGTGATTAATAACAACAGACAACAATTACTGTATAAAATATTCTCTTTATTTTAATATAAAAGTCATTAATATGGTATTAAAAGATTGAGGCTCTGTAATGCACAAAACCAATGTAATGATGACCATATTAAAGATCTCGTCTATTTTTTAAACATCTGGAGGGGCATATGCCCCTGTACCCCCCTTAAGTCCCTTTATGCCGAGAACTCCTCACATATTCTAATTCACAGTATTATTTTTCTCAAGATATAATAGTGAATACGAAAGTATGTATCGCCCATTATCCTCCTATTTTATGGTGTAGAAATGAGGGAGTTATTGGAGGAGAACTAGAAATGACTGGAGGCCTTTGAGTTATGCATGTGGATAAGGTGAAGTGTCTAGGAGGATGAAGAATGACGTGAATGTGGTAGTGGATGAGGAGAAAAACTACCGAATGAGATATGGACCTAAGGTTTGGATGAAGGGAGTGCTGTGGTGGCAGGGAATGACCAAATCTGTGTTAGAAGGAAGACTGTAAGGTTAGTGCAGGAGGGGTAAGAATAGTAGTTATAGATGGATTGAAAAGGAGTTTGAATTTGTTCCTTATTGTTAATTGATGAAATAACTCCACTCCGGTGGAATAGGCAGGCTGGGTTAACATGCAAATCACTCTTATGTAAACCTACCTTAACTGTTAGAATACTTGAATAATAATAATGTCTCAAAAATTGGGAGGAACCCAGTAAATGCCGGTTACTCAGGGTTTATTTACTTAATGTAGCACTAGACAATTTTTGAGCTCCACTCCAAACTGCTTCTGTGGTTCCCAAGTTAAACCAATTTGGAAAAATGAACAAGGGAATGTTCTTTATTCATTGTCCAGCAAATGTTCCTTTGTTTTCAATGTGTGTTTCAATAACCCATCGACATAGAAATGAACAGGAGCTGAGCCAGCAAAAAGGGCATTTTCTTTTGTTTTTTTTTAGCCAAACTGGTTCAACTTGTGACCCACAATGACAGTTTGGAGTGTAGAACAAAAATTGTGCAGTGCTGCAGTTTGCAGACGAGTGAAGGACAGGAGAGCAATGGCTCTGACGTCTCTGCTAAAAATCCTCTTGGCCAGACTGTTCAACCATTGTTCACCACCATTGTTTCCTCTTAGTAACCTATCTTTCATTGCCATCTACCAAATTCTTTTGATGAATTGCTGTATCATATGCTTGTGCATTTCACTCCTAGCAATAATATAATTATTCTCTTATTTTTCTTTTGTTTGTTGGTTTTGGTCAAACATGCCACGACCTTGTGAGCCGTGATGATTTTCGTACTGAATTTAAGAGTATGTTTATTTTGCGTTATTTTTGTGACTCCAGTGAGCTCTCCTTTCCTTCCTTTTACCTTCCCCTCAGGATTCTCAGTGATGAGATATGGCTCTTAATACTTCATGCGTGAATATGTTACTGAGAAAATCACAAAAAGGAAATTTATTTCCTTTGCTGTCGGAATACTGGCAAGCATCTCTTTCCGCATCTCCTTTTAAGATCCTTCTATGATGTTGTGTAACCCACCTGTAAGCTATTATTAGACAAATGAATTTTTGAGTCATCAACGTATTCTCTTCCTATCAAGCTATTTTTTATTGATGAAAATATAGAGGTGCCATTATTAGCTCAAATGGAGTGGCCTGCTCAAACAGATAAAATATGCCATTATAATCCATTCATGATCATTTCCTTGGCACAGTTCTGGAACAATGGTATATCTGTATGGGGATTTAGAAAGTGTTACAGAGATGTCAAATGAATTAAGGTGGGAGCATATAGATACTCTTAGGCTGCACGTGATGTTTTCATTACTTGAGCATTGTATTATAGAATTCTTTCAAAGTTAAATGGGGAACATCATAATTGGACCCCACTATATTTCCAGGTCCGGCAGGAACGATAAATTAAGAGAGTTATTTTGCTGAATGGATAGGTATGGGAATTGATTTTTCCCCAAGAACAATAAATGACTATAACAAATGCCTTGCAGAACTTTTTTAGGGAATTTAATTTTTTATTTGGTAGCGGCTGGTGTCCGCCAAATGCCTATTGAAGCCACTTGCTTGTGAAGTATGTAGATGTATCAAGGCTCTGTTTTAATTGAAATTGCTTTCTAAAGTGGGTCATCTTTGATCACTATGTACTATTGATGAATTGATAGTCTAGCTTATTGTTTGCTTTGTAGTCAACCTGATTCACATTGAAGTGTATCACAGCTCCTTGATAATGAACTTTGGTTAGCGCCTGCTGGAGGGGGCAGAGGAAATTAATGAGGAGCATCAGTACCTCGATTGTTCTTATTCCAGAGGCCAACCAGCCAAAAGAGCAGCATGTGGGTGAGAGTGATGCTGCCCAAACATTGTTTGCAAAACTCATTTTATATTGAGACATTTGGTGGTACGTAATTCACTCCAAAAATAAGGATGTTGGTTAATGGGAAACTTTAAATGAACTACACCATTTTCTCATAATTTCGAGGGTCTTGAATTATTTTATTCAAAAGAAAAAAACACTCAATAAAAACCATACACAATATTTGGTGTGAATTAAAATAGTAATTTATTGTGAGTCTATTTCCAACACTATCCTGTAATTGCAATTAATTTTTGCATCATACATAAAAATAATTTCACACAGAAAACAAAATAAATCAATCAGAAGAAATTTTCTTAAACTTAATTTGGGAAGCACTTCCTTCATCTGTGGACCACTTAAAACTTCGGTTGAGAAATTATATAGCTAAGTTATTCCTTAGTGTACTGTAGACAAAGTCTGCTTCTCCCTATCCCTTTGCATCTTTCAAAAACATACAATCTGCTTGGTTTTTCCAATAACATTTCACATTTTGTTTGACTAATTGCACCATTATTGTCAAAAAAATTGTCGTGGCTTAGGCGAGAACCTATCCAGGAGTGGTCTGGGGTGATTGGGGGCCCTCAGCTGGAACTCAAGATCGGGTCACTTTACCGAGGGATTCGGAGATCCTCCCCTGGAAAAATTCAGGAAATCGCATGCTAGGAAGTGGATTTTGACACTATTCTGGGATTTTAAAACCAGATAAAACTTAATGAAAAATAGCAATTTTGTAAGAAAAATTATGTACTATGAAAAGTGGCAATTTTACTGATTATAAAATTTTCTATTAATTACAGTAGAACCTCGGATAACGACCACAATCCGTTCCAGAAAGCTGGTCGATATCCAAAATGTTTGCTATCCAAAACAATTTTCCCCATAAGAAATAAAGGAAATAGGAAAAATTGGTTCCTTGCTCCTATTGACTCGCTATTATGTATATGAAAGTTACAGGCTATATAGGTATGCTTTTTTAAATGAGAATGGTTAAAATACAGTCCAAATCGAGTTAAATATAAATAAAATCATTAAAGAAAGCATTTAAACATAGGAAAACTAACCGTTTTTACTGCCATGTGATAGCGTGAGTGCAGAGCCGGCCTTAGGGCGGGGCGACTGCCCCGGGTCCCGCGCTTTGGGGGGCCCCGCGTTCGTGAAAAAAAATTAAAATATAAGATAGTTTGAAAACGCAATTTCAACTATTACTGTATTGTTAAGTCCGTGCTAGACAAAAAATAATATTATGAAAAAGGAATAATAATGCAGTAATTTAAAGTAAAAAGTGCGCTTTTTATGTTTATTTTACGTTATAATTTTATGAATAAATATAATTATAAATTTAATTTGTATTATACTATTTTGAACTCAACTGCGTGATGGTATCATAACGGCGTAATTACGAAGTCTGAATGTGGGAGGGGAACACATACTTTACCAGAGAGTGGTAGGGATTCAAAATGCTCGAGTTCGTAGATGGGGTATAGAGTTTAATATTTTAAGTGAAGGGCCCCGCACTGAAGGTTCGCCCCTAGCCCCGCACCTGCTAGCGCCGTCACTGCGTGAGTGGATGGAGGTATTACTTCGTATCCATTTGGGATCGCACGGCACCGAACACAAAATTGGTCGCTCCACATCTGTTCGCTAACTGAAATTTTGTTTGCTATCAGAGGCAAATTTCTAGCAAATTTTTGGTAGTTATCCAAATTGTTCGTTTTCAGAGGCGTTCGCTAACCGAGGTTTCACTGTATCTATTATTTAGTGAAATCGTTCCTTGAAACAGAGCTGAAATCTAAAAAATCCTCTAAAATAACCCTTTCAAAAAAGCATCAGGTTCTCTCCTATTTTCCAACACCAGTGGCGTAGCCAGGGGGGTCGGGACCCCCCCTTCCTCCTCCACTCCCTCCCCCCCCCGCCCGCCCCCCACAAAATATAAAAACTCAATAATTTTTCTTCATAAAGGAAGAAAACCCCTATGAAAAAATTGTATAAACCTGTTTCAAATTTTCATACATTCTTATACATTACCATGGCAATGTATAAAAATTTGAAACAGGGTTATACAATTTTCTCATAGAGGAAAGGATTGAAAAATCATGAATTTACCAAATATTTCTTTAACAAGTGTAGTTTTTTGGGTTATGAGAAGTGTTAAAAATTAGTTTAAAACCCAATACCACAGAAGTGTAGTACCACCCCTTTTTTACAAAAATTTTCCCCCCCAGGTTTTCGAACCCCCCCTGAACAAAATTCCTGGCTACACTCCAGTCCGACACTTATTATTTATTTTTTAAATGACATTATTGCTCTAAGAAATCCATACAGTGTATATCAACTAATGAAAGTGTAGAATTTTACGATTGCAAAAATACTTTGGTTTAAGTAACTTGAGAATTTTATTATTACACCTTTCATGTACGCTGCATGACGTGAGTGTTGTGGTGGCCTGGAGAGGTGCTGATCAGCCGACCTGGCCAGACCGCCCCTGGACCAATCTCATCAAGCAAACTAGTGAATCAAATGACTTTTTTAGTTGCCCTTATCATGGCCATCGATTCTCCTTCCAATGTAGACAGAGCCTCTCTACTTTGTTTAGAAGTTTTCCTATTAACAGCACCACTTGCTAGGATAAAAACATAACCACAGAATTATCTTTTATCCACTTTATTGTTGCCTTTCTATCGGCATTAACATACACTTCAATATGTTTATTTTTATTTGAATACAGCTATGCTCAATGCCCTTTCCCTTGGGCTACAACCTTGTCGCGGTGGAAAAGCTTGCGCGTTCCTATGACCCCTAGAGCTGCACTGATGGGATTAATTCTAAATTATTCCCGGTAGGGCCACCCATGCCAGATAGGTCGAAGGGTAGGAGCCAGACGAAAGGTAGTCCACGTGATGGTGTCACGTGAAAAACACTGTTAGAATGGAAGTGGGAAACCCTACCAACTATCTCTTCCCTGAAAACATGGAGTACAACCAAATGAGCCTCGGAATCTCATCGCCCGGGACCCGTCCACAAAGGGCTGGTGTCGGGCACGGCAGCGAGGTCGGCAAGGTCCTCGGGGTCGCCAACATGCGAAATCCTTGCAGAGACTTAACATCATCATCATTATCATCAACAGCAGCAATGAAGAAAGAAGGAAAGAAGACCAAGAAGATGGAGAAGAAGAAGTCGGCTGTAAATATAGGGACGTGGAATGTGAGGACAATGATGAGGGTGGGGAAGTTAGAAAATATCAAAAGGGAAATGGATAAAGGGAGGATAGATATCTTAGGATTATGCGAGGTGAGGTGGAGGGATGGGGGGACTATTGGAGTGATGGGTATAGAATTATATACCTATAGTGGTGGGGAGGAAAGTCAGCGAGGGGTAGCTTTAGTATTAAACGGGAAGATGGGTAAGCGTGTGGTAGGCATAGACCAGGTAAGCGATAGGATTCTGGTGGTAGAAATTGAGGCGTGGCCCACAAACCTTGTGGTGATCCAAGTTTACATGCCCACTAGCAATCATAGGGAGGAAGAAGTAGATGAGGTGTTTGAACAGCTCGAGGAAATAATTAGAGACACACCGGGTAAGAAAAATCTGGTAGTGATGGTGGACTGGAACGCCTCAGTCGGGGAAGGGAGGGATGGACACAAAATAAGAGATCTTGGACTAGGAATGCAAAACGACAGGGGAGAGAAAGCAGCAGAATTTTATAGGAGAAACAAATTATTCATCACAAACACGTGGTTCAATCATCATAAAGGGCGAAGGTACACATGGAAAAGTCCAGGGGATGCGGGGAGATATCAAATAGACTACATTATGGTAAGACAGAGGTTTAGGAACAGTGTGAAAAACTCGCGCAGCTTCCCTGCAGAGGATGCGGATTCGGACCCGCAATCTAGTGCTCATGAAATGCAACGTAAGATTCAAAAGACTTATGAAAGTTAGGAAGATGAAGAAATGGAACGTAGAAGCCCTGAAAGGGAGTATGAGGAGAGAATATCAGGAACTAGTGGACATTAGTATGTGGGACATTGACAGCACCAAGACTGTTGAGGAAAGATGGGATAATATTAAAACGGGAATAGTCCAAGCGGCGGAGAAGTCAATTGGCTACATGGACAGTAGAAGGATAAAGAAGCCGTGGATAACGGAGGCAATGGTAAAAGAAATGGAGGAGAGGAGGAAGTGGAAGAACGTGGGCACAGAACAGGGCAAAATAATGTATAGACAAATTATTAATCGATTACAGCGTGAAACAAAGAGAGCAAGGGAGGCTTGGTGGAAAATACAGTGTGAGGAAATGGAAAAGTTCCAGAAGGATGGAGAAGTAGGCGTGTTGTACGCCAATGTGAAGTCGCTATCGGGCGGCAAAAGAGGACAAACCATGGCTAAAATTAAGGCTAAAGATGGGAGGATACCAACCGAGCGAGAAGAGGTACAGGGTAGATGGAAGGAATACATGGAGGACCTGTATGGCGGAATGAACAGACCAGAGAGATTGACTCTAGAGGAGGAAAGTGCAGTGGAGGAGGATAATCTTGGGCCGGAGATATTAGATTCGGAAATAGAGAGAGCACTCCGTGATATGAAGGCTAGGAAAGCAGTAGGCGTGGACAATATACCGTGTGAGCTTCTGAAGAATCTAGGGAAGGAAGGTAAGAAAAGGTTTTTCGAACTAGTGCGCAGGATCTATGAGGAGGGATGTTGGCCGGAGGATTTCGTGAAGACTGTTTTAATTCCGCTTCCGAAAAAGAAGAAAGCTGTGGAATGCGGAGATTATAGGACTATCAGCCTAATATCGCATGCGGCGAAAGTGGTGCTGAGGATATTGAACAGACGAATGGAGGCAAGGACAAACGAGTATTTGGGCGAAGATCAGGTTGGTTTCAGAAAAGGGAAGTCAACCTGTGATGCAATAGCAATAATGAGGTCCCTCGTGGAGAGGAACCTAGAGTATGAGCAGGACATATATGCGTGTTTCGTGGATTTTGAGAAAGCATTTGATAGGGTGAACTGGGTTAAGTTAATGGACATTCTCAAGAGAATAGGTGTAGATTGGAGGGATAGACGACTGATTCGTAATCTGTTTATGGCCCAGACTGCGCAAGTGAGGGTAGCGGACGGAGAATCTAGGTGGGCAAGCATTGGCCGAGGTGTGAGGCAAGGCTGTCCTTTATCGCCGCTGCTCTTTAACGTGTACGCTGAAGAGATGGTAAGAGAAGCGTGGGATGAGTTAGAAGCTGGAATAAAAGTGGGAGGAATGATGTTCAAATCAGTGAGATTCGCGGATGATCAGGCGTTGATTAGCCAGTCAGCTAGGGGGCTTCAGGCTTTAGTGGATGCGTTATACGAGCGTTGCGAGGAGTATGGGATGAGGATTAATCAGAAGAAAACTAAGGTAATGCGGTTTTGTAAAGCATCACGAGCGAGGAATGTGAGACTCAATATAAAGGTGGGTGGGAAAAAACTTGAGCAGGTTGAGCAATTCAACTATTTAGGCAGTACGTTAGAGGAAAATGGATACAGTAGTAAGGACATAAGGAAGAGAATCGCATTAGCGAAGGAGGCATTCATGAAAAGGAAGGAGCTTCTGTGAGGATCGTTGTGTAAGAGTTTAAAGAAAAGTTTAGTGAAGAGTTTGATCTGGTGTGTAGCTCTCTACGGTGCGGAAACGTGGACACTGAGGAAAGAAGACGAGAGAAGATTGGAGGCATTCGAGATGTGGGTATGGAGAAGAATGGAGAGGGTGAAATGGACGGAGAGGAATAGGAACGACGGAGTGCTGGATATGGTTGGCGAAGAGAGGCAGCTTTTAGATGAGATACGGAGGAGACAGAAGTTATGGATGGAGTTAGTGCTTAGCGGTGAGGGGATGTTGAAAATGGTGTTAGAGGGTAGAATGTTAGGGAAACGAGGGAGGGGAAGGAAAAGAATAGGATTTTTAGATAGATTGAAAGAGGCCTTACAGTGAATTAAAGAAGGTAGTGCTGGAAGGAAAGGGAGGCTCCCAGCTCACTTCTTGAATACTCCATGAAAACCTACCTGAATCGGTAGAATACTAATAATAAATAAATAAAATGCTCAATGCTCAGTATGCTTCAGATACCTAAGTGATTGCTTGGCATCAATGCAATTCTCATTTGTTGGCTTATTGTTGTGCCTACTTGATTTACAAACAGAAAACATAATAACTCTACCCAGTAGAGTTACCTAGTCAAATACATATAGAAGACTTCATGTTGAGAGCCCAATTTATCAAGATTATTCAGTAAAATGATTCAATTGTCCCTTTGCATCTACCTTTCGAAAAAGTTTAAGCAAACTCTTATCATAAATTTCCTGATCTAGGTAAACATTCTTTCTATCATAATATGTTACCCTAAGATACAGGAACTTGAAAACCTTTCCCAAATCCATAACATATATAACAATTTCTTAGCCAACCATTCAATTTTGATCTTGAAGCCCCACATCCCAAGATCATCAACACAAGCTATTAAATACAAATTCTAACATGAATGATCATATAAATATGGATCATTTACTGACGTTAACACACCACTGGATTTTAATTTGTCATGCATAACTTTATATGTACCAATTTCTAGCAGACTGATGAAGCCCATAGATGCTTTTGTTGAGCTTGTACACATTAACAGCCCTTTCTCTTATTCACAAATCCCTTCGGCTGCTCTACATACTCAATTTCCTTAGATCAGGAATGCATACTTATCATCCATATGTTTGGAGTATCATTCATTTTCTACTTCTAAGGTAATTAACAATCTCACTGACTTCCGTCTAACAGCAGGACAGTGAGATTGGGCCGTGGGCCAGAACTAGGAGTTTTCTCAGGAGGGGGTAAAGATAACTTTGCCGCCCCCACCACCTCCCCTGATCCTCCCTCGCTCCCTTCCCCCACCCCCTGGGGCGGTGATTGGGGGCCCTCAGCTAGGCCTCATGATGGGGCCCTCCTTAGCACGTGATTCTGGGGTCCTCCCACAGACAAGTTTTTGGAAATTCCATGCCCGGAAATGGATTTTTACGTTATTCTGCTCTTAAAAACTAGATGAAAGTTAATAAATAACCAATTTTGCAAGAAAAATACTGAAATGAAATTTTATTTTAAATTATTATAAAATTCAATTACATATTTATTATGTTTTTATCATCTATTAGGTGAATTTGTTGCTTGAAACTGTACTGCGATTAAAAAAACAATGTAAATAACCTTTTCAAATAAGCCTTTCAAAAATGCATCAGGTTCTCTTTCATCGTCTGACAACTTAATTTTATTTATTTTTATGTAACCTTTTTACAGTGACTTCCGTCTAACAACAGGACAGTGAGATTCAAAGTAATGAAGACCATATTCAATCATAACCTCACCACTACCAAAGTAACCAATTCAATAGGTAATTCACTCCACAAATGATGGTGGAAAATGAAATGGACCATTTTCTAGTCTGCATGAATATAAGAATTAATTGCGAGCACACCTACCTCCAACAACATTTCCCCTTCATCATTCTATGCAAAATGGTACAGAGTGTTATTATATTCTTGCTTATTGGGTCTTCCTTCATCTCATCCTGAATGACCCCACTCGTCATTCAGAAATTACTTTCTCGTTCCCACTTATAATGATGCTCGAAATTCCCTTGATCTATTTCCCCTTCATGACTCCACACATAATGCAATAGAGGATAATTATTTTCTCAACCACAGTATCTTTTTCCATCTGATCTTGAGTCGCCACTTTCATCCAGGCAATACAACCCTGAGATGAAATCTATATTTCCAGTAACGAGGGTGTTCAGGAATCCTTTTCTCCATTTCCCCTACATCCAGTGGTGGCGCGTGAGTATACGCATGTTAGCAAGTGCACACCCAAAGATGAATGAATTATAAAAGAAAACTATTCCTTTGAAACGAGAAGGATAAAAATCCTGTCTGCATATGCAAGAAACATGAAGCTCCGAACACTACAGCTATCTCCTTTTCAAATTCACCGCTCTACAAGTGTGCGATCCCGTGGCATCGCGCCGGGTGCATTTTCGGTCTATGCGATTGCTTGAGGGTGCTTTGGTGGGATGAAGTAAGCGGGGGGGGGGGTATGCACTGTACAAATGGGTGATGGGAGCAGACTCAAAACGATGCGAGTGTGCACGCCCATATTTTTGGTGAGTGACTTGCAGGTAGTGTAGAGTTGTGTAGCCGCCACCTACACTACCTGCGCCCAGGATCCTAGTCCGTCTACGGAGTAATCTGTATGGCCGTTTTCTACACTACTTCCTCATAGGGTGTAAGGAAAGGAGAATGAATTTCACCTACCGTCACTTGTAAAGGTGTGTTTAGAATAATTATTTTCATGCATGCTAATAGTCTTTCTGTTCTTGCAATTTTAAGGGTAGAATGTACCAGGGATGTGTTTTGCTTGCTATGTATTCTATTACGACGAAATATGATGCTCATGGAATAATATTAACGTAATATAATTAAATCATCCTATATCTGCACTAATGCACACCCTAGATAAATTACCACCAGCTGCCACTGCCTACATCACATAGTACATGATGCAATATAATGTAATTATTATCGTGTCTTTAGGGTTGTCTTCATCTTACCTGGCATGCCCCTTTCATCGGGGATTACACAAGATTTTATCCATTGTTTCCAGTTAGAGGGGTCTCTAGATACTTTTCATGCCTTTTCCCTTTCTCAGACAACACATAATGTGATGGAACGTTATTCTCTTCAAACTATTATTGACCACTTCCATCTTCTTTCTGGTGACACCTTTGTGAGGGCACTCATCATCCAGAGATAACCTTCTCATTTCCAGTTACAAGGGTGCACTGGATTCTTTTTCTGCATATGTATTCCCTTCTTCACCCTGCACATAATGCAATAGAACATTATTTTTTCTAACTAATATGTAGTGAGCGCTGGAAGGAAAGGGAGGCTCCCAGATCACTTCTTTAGTACTCCATGGAAACCTACCTTAATCGGTAGAATACTGTAATAATAATAATAATAATAATATGTAGTGATCATTTCCAATTTGTTATCAGTTTCTCGTTTCATCTGGGCACTCATCATCGTCCAAAGATCACGTTCACATTTCTGTTTTTGAGGTTGTTCTAGATCAGTGGCGCAGCGAGGGGGGAGTTTTGGGGGATAAAACCCCCCCAGAGCTCAGAGAAATTGTTAAGTTTAATCCATTTTACTTAATTGGAATGATATTACTAGTAGAATAGTGTAAGGATTAATAAAATATCCCTCAGAAAGCCATAAAACTCACCATTTTGAACCATTTATCTTAAAATTCCGCAGTGTATTAATCTCGCACATACCACTTATCCTGATGGAGTGAAAAGGGTGTGACAGGAAAACCATCTTCTCATAATTGAGATTAAAGAAAAGATACAACAATGACTGCACAAATAATCTCTTCATTTTAATATGAAAGCTATTAATATGAAATTAAATTATTGAGACTGTAATACACAAAAATAAATTAACGTAATGATAGTTGTATAAAAAATTTTGTCTTTTTTTTTAGCGTCTGGGTGGAGCACGTTTCCATGTCTCCCCCTCTCCCCTACACCCGCCTATGATCACATCATAATTCCAGTAATGAGAGTACGCTATTTTCCTTTTCTCCATTTTACCCTCATCATGCCACATCTAATGCCACAGAACATTATTATCGCCTCTTCTATTATTATCCTTCTTCCTGAGGTACTGGTGAGAAATGTGGAGGGTATTTTCATAAAATGTAGCGAGTAGGAAAAAAAACATTACAAAGCTATTTTATTACATATCCATGAGCAGTTTTTTTGTATTATTGAGGTTAAAATGGTTAATATTGACAAGATATTTTTACTTTTATGAAAATAAAATACATCAATGTAATAAGTTAAAGCAAATTAAATAATGCACTACGTAAGAGGCGATATATCAGCCGGCTGCACTTTTCGCCCGAGTGGCAAAAGCCGATATATCGGCCCGCCGCACTAAAAGGTTTGAGGCACCTCTATCATCTTTCCTGATTGACCTGTTTGTTTGGGACTCATCATCTAGAAGTCATTCTTTAGTAGGTTTCTGTGGTGATGCTCATGATAATATGCACAGTTCCCGGTTCTCAGACCACGTTTGTCGTTTATGAGTGATTACAGTTTCAAATCCATCCTACTTTCATCTTTGGGTTGAAGGTGAGAAACCTTAATATTTTTGCAACCTTAGCACTGGCCATCCTTCCACTGAGCACCGATTAATCAGTTCTCTTTTCCATACGTTGCTGATTGGTTAGCCGTGGTCTCGGTTTATGTTATTGGTCTTGTGGATTTACAAGGCTTGCCTGATTTGCCTTTGATAGTAGCAGCTCTCCTTTACCACTATCTCTGCTCGTCCAAAATCAATGTTGTGTCCTATCTCTCTCCAAACGTATTCAGAAATGGTTGAAAAATGGTGCTTTTTTTTATTTGTGGGTCTTACCTGCTCCTTAATTCTAGATAGCATCCCTCCGCATGTTTCTCCAACATATGATTTTCCGCAGGAGTATGACACTTTGTATATACCTTTGCACGGCTCCTGAGGGATGTTGTCCTTTGGTCTTGGTACAAGGTATTGCATTTTGGCCACCCAATCAAACATTGTTCCTGTATCATCCTTCCATAGGACCCTTGCTACTCCCGTGATGTAAAGGATTGTCAGTTATGATGCAGGGCTGGTCGATCCTTCCTCCCTTGTGGCATGGCTTTCCGTAGTTTGTCGAGAGTGTATCTTTATCATTTCAGCAACCCTTCTGAGGACTACTCTCTGGTTTTATGCATTCTTGAGTAGTGCTGCAAGCAAGTACTTCTTCTCCGAATCTAATGATTTGGCATCCGAAATGGTGAAGGCTCGCTGAAGTGGATAGGTTACCACCATAGGCAGAGAAGGCCTTTTAGGCAGGATGGTTGTATGATGCCACGTTTAGGTAACAGTCAGTGTATGTAGCCTTCCGAAAAATCAGGTCATCTGGCCTTCGACTTAAAAGCACTCATAAACAACAAATGTGGCTGGAGTCATGTGTGTCATCTGACCCGGAACCATGCATTCATCTAAAGGTTATCTATAGGTTTCCAAGTACCGTATTTGTCTGAATATAGTCCCCCCTTTTTTTCAAAAATGCCCATGATAAAAGTAAAGAAGGGGACTATATTCAAATACACTTTTTAATTTTTTTCTGGAAACTTGAGCCTCAAAATTTGGGAGGGAGAAATACGGTATGTGGGTGCTCAGGATTCCTTTTGTCCATTTTTTTCTTCATCAATTTACAAATAATGAAACATAACTTTGTTATTTTCTCATCTTTAGTGACATTTCCATCCTATCCTGGTTGACCCCTTTGTGAGGGTGCCTATCATCCTGAGATCACATTCACATTTCTAGTTATGAGGGTGCTCTTTATTCTTTTCATCCATTTTTTCTTCATTCTGAACATATTAGGACAGAACATTATTATTTTCTCAACTGTATGATTCTATGTCCCAGAGGGGTACTGCTAACATGTGCACAAAGGGGGTCCCACTTATCATGACTGTGTACTCTGTGGTATAAGGCCCTAAAATCAAAATAAAGGTGGAAGCCTATAGTCTTCCTCTTTTCATTGTACAAGTTGGATACAAAACAGCTGCTGCCTTTCCTTTCCCCAAGTGTAATTTTTGCTAGTCACCTGAAAGGTTGGGGGGTTAGATAATCTTAGTGCAATGCGTTATAAGCATTCTACATATATGATTGACTTGCCAGAAAATCACCATTCATTTCCTTTCCCTCTCTTTCTTTCATCATAACCAGCACCTATGCTCGGGCTAGCTCCAAAGTTTCACTCCAAAACTCTAAGACTTACATGTTGAGAATTGGATGATGATGGGACCATGGGCAAAGTTTAGAGTTTTATGTTGGGGTACAGCAATCCTGCTGGGGTTTTGGGGCTATGGAACACCCCTCACTAAAACAAATTATTCCATAGCCCCTATGTTTTCCTGAAAAATCTGTTTAACTTATCCTCTGAAAACAGCATTTTAATTACCATCTAAGACTTAGGACTTAGATGGTAATTTTCAAAATGAATACTCAGACAAATTGCCATTTAAGTTGGGGGGGTCAGGCTCCCCCTGGCCCCCCAAAAACTCCACCCATGAATGGGACAAGTTTTAATTTTCTTCGTGATGATTTGGTATTAATTTGGTGGTAAACACTCACTTTTCCTCCGTAAAAAAGAAATATAGTGGTTGAAGGAGTATGCAGTTGGTAATTATTTATGGATTTCACTTGTATCAACTTTGTCTATCTTGATGTAAATTTTACTTAAATTATAAAATAATTACATAAAGATGGATTCAGACAGAACAAAAAGCACAATTTTTGCTAATCACCCCATTCTTTTTTCCCTTTCAATATCACCATAAAACAGCAATTTCCCAAAATTTGTAGTTATCCAAGAGACACTCAAAAATAGTTCACCATGCAAAAAATAATTTACAATACAGAAGATAAAAAGTATTTAAAATATAATTTGCAACTTTTTCCATGTACATAATATTAATAGGAATAGGGTGACTTCCAAATATGGAGAACGCTTAACGCATGAATTACGAACGAAATACGAATGCACAAATTGCAAACAACAATAATAATAATGATGATAAAAATAAGAATAAAATCATTACAACATATATACTTACCCTTTCCTAGAATGTAGGACCCCTGTGAAATATCGAATGGGGTTACCATCTTCGGGAATGCCAGATATGGCACTCTTTCAACCGAACAGGTAAGGACATTATTACACAAGTAAATTTATATTCATTGAAGATGTACCTATTCATTTAAAGTACCTGCTATCGAGACAGCTATTGGTGAATGAACGTCACAGTAATATAGGTTAACCCATTAGTGCACAGCGTCCGATATATCGGACGTGCATGTTTAATTTTTTTCTGGGCTCTTGTTGACTTGCACTACATTTTGATACTATAATAAGTTCAAATAGATGTCTCTCTTCACCGCCCCACAAATATTTTAGCTGACTCCTTGAATTTATCGACTTGAGAAGCATTTTTGTGAGACATGGCATTGGATGAATTTTCAGTCACCCGCACGGGATAAGTAAATTATTTTTTTCTGTAGTACTTTGCTCATTATGTTGATAACTTTCTTTTTTCTCATTTTTCTTCTAAAGGTTGATCTTTTTATTTTCTGTTTTATCAAGTTTTTCTGTACTATTTTGAATCTGATTCTGTATTAACTAAACTGATTCTGTATTATTTAAAATATTGATTGTAAAAATTTAAAAATTGCAGAAATAAGATAAAATGAACCTTATTAGCCAGAATAATTACGTTCTAAATGTATATTTGACAAAATTAACTTTATGCACTAATGGGTTAAAGTTATTGAATACATTTTTATATTATCTTTCTTAATAAAAACTATACTTCCACGTGATTCATTAGCTATTTTTATATCGGCCATATAATACAACCAGGCCCGGAACTAAGGCAGGGTGGGGGGGGGGGGGGACGTGCCACAAGCAGCAGATTTCAGGGGGTGGAAATATTTGAAAAGATTATTTATTTTTTCTATTTAAATTATTTAACAATAATTATAATTTTAAAATTATTAATAAATATTAATAAAACTACTTAAAAATAAATATGTGGTGTCTAATTTCAACTAAAAAAATTGCTTACGGATGTATTATAGATTATTGGTGGGCAGGGGCCGTCTGGCCAGGTTGGCTGGTCGGCAATCGCCGAAGGCCCTGAGATTAGGGGGCTCCATGATAGCTTGTTCCTATCGTGAAGCATAAATGAGAGTTGTAATAAAAAAGACTCTGATATCTTGAACCAAAGTTTTTTTTTGCAACTATAAAAAATCTGTTTTCATTAGTTGATTTATTAGTAACATATTCAGTGTAAAAAGGTTTCATATAAAAATAATTAACATAAAGTTGTCAGACGATAAAAGAGAATATCATGCACCGTTGAAAGGCTTATTCGAAAAGGTTATTTTCGAGGTTTTTTTAGGTTGTAGTGCAGTTTTAAGGAACACATTCACTAAATAGATAATAAACACGTGATACATTATTAAATTTTACAACAATTGAAATTTATATTTCATAGTTTTTATTGAAAAATTACTTTTTTTATTAACTTTTATCTAGTTTTTAAGAGCCCGAATAGCGTCAAAATACATTTCCGGGCATACCAAAGACTTTTCCGTGGGAGGACCCCCGAATCCTGTGCTAAGGATGGCCTCGTCATGAGGCCTAGCCGGGGGCCCCCAATCACCGCCCCTGGGGGTGGGGGAAAGGTGCGAGGGGGGATCAAGGGAGGGGATGGGGGCGGCAAACTGATTTTTGCCCCCTCCTGACTCCTAGTCCTTAAACTCCTAGTTCCGGCCCTGAGTACAGCATTAGAAAAAGGACCAACCAAGGATATACCCGAGATTCCGCGCGAAGTTCTCGCTGTTAAAAACGTCATTTCGAGGGGACGCGTCGAGGTTTGCATCTGACTCAATGTGGAGTGGGGAAAAGTGTCGCCGCTGCCTCTTTCGAAATAGGTGACTCCCAAATATGGCGAACGCCTTAATACGGCACGAATTGCGAATCGTTCTGCAGCAGTCACCGGAGGAACAAGACGTCGAAACGACTTCGATATTCATCTTCGGTCCTTTTTCGATCTGATCGCCGAGGACATCAAAAGGTGATTAGCTGGAAATGAATAAAATGACAGTCGGCTGCAGCTCGCGTACATTATTTTTTTATGGCTCAAGGTTTTTTTGATGTGGTTCGCTCCGGAAATCAGAGTGACCATAAGAATGTTATGTCACAATTATCGAGAAAATATGGGGTTCTCTCGGTAGAGGAATTACACATCAGTGTTCTACGTCACGTACGCGTCTTCGCTATCCGTGTCCTAGTTTAGTTAAGTGGAAATCCGTCGGACATTTTAGTCAGAAATTACAGTCCTGCACATTGTTACTTGTCCTTCGTGTATTTTTTGGCTGCATTGGGATGTTTTAGTTAATGATGCGGAATTATGTGAAAGCTATCAGTGACATTAGTTTCCTTCTTGGATTCAAAACAAGGTTTTAGGGAACAGTCGTTATCCCTGTTACTGACGCAATACTTACGAGAATTAATCAAGGACAGCACATGTTTAAAAAATAATTTTTGTTGCCGAACATTTTTGCTGATTTATCCATCTGATTTAATGTGGAATCAGTTTTTTTTCTATCAACTCAATTTTGGTATAGCATTTTCATCCCTCAATCATTTCGATTCCATAAATATTTGGGAAATAGTAGCATAAATACCCAGATTAATATTATTGTTACGTTATCTTAGCATTGATTCCTGTTAACATTTCTGTTACGTCTACTATGCTATTACTAGAGAATATTTTGTCTTGTATGGCATGCCAAAATTTCTTCACGCATTCAGTTTAATATTTTATCACAACTCAACGTCAAATACTCCAAGTAAATTTCAAGTAAAAAAACTTCAAGAGAACACTTTAGCGCCATATGCTAGTTGAGCTGTCGGGGTAATATGCACAATTTAGTTGCTGTTTCATATGAGATCTTTCGCCTTCACCCGATCTAAAAATAGGATCCCCTAATCCCCAGGAGTGACTGGAACAATTACGTTAACAATGCTAGAGAGACATTGAGAACCTTTGATGAGCCCTCTGCCAACAGCGGTGGGGTCCGATTGGTCGAACCCAATCACATCACCATATCCGATACTGATTGGCCTCTCATTGATTCTCTGCCTTCATGAGAGCATAATTTCCTTGAATACAGCAGAGGGAATCTTTTTCTCAGTGATGGATCAGATCATCAATTTTTTTTACGATTTCTTTCCTTAAAATGCATATTTCATTTCACAATTCTTCTGATCTTGCACATTACATCTTACTTTTTATGCGTGGTGACGTAGATGATTAATTTTAATGATAAACGTACCGTATGCATTTTAATTTGAAAATTGTCGTATTTTTAAAACATGGCCATGATTCTCCCGTTTAACAATAAATTCATTCAATAAATGCTTAAATGAAACATGAAACAATATAAACAGATGTTCAATATTGAATTCATCGAGTGAATTAATCAAGAGAGAAGTGAAGCTATGTATCTTACATTCAGTTTCCGGATATAAATCCTAAAAATATTAGGATGATTTTTATGAGGTATGGCCTCTTTCGGTCAAAACTAATTCATACCTTTTTCGATGACAACAGAGAGACCAACGAATTATGCGGTTCACAAACTTGAAACTCGTGTTCCTAAATATTCCCTCAGGAGGATACAGAGGAGCGTTTCAATGGGGAGTTTTCTCGCCGTATTTCTGCCTTTATAGCTTTCCCATGTCCCTATCAATAATTTCTGGTTAAATGATGACTTACGGCTGCTAGGATGATTTCAATTAAGGGTACCCAAGTGGACTAGCTTTCTCCTGGCTCCCATCCTTCGACCTATGCGGCAAGAGGGGTCTTACCGCGAATAATTGCAAATTAATTCCGCCGCTGAAGAAAAAGAAGACCAGCGGTCTCAAGTGTGCCGATTTAGCATCGAAAAACGGAGGCCCTCAAAATCTGATGATGAAATAATTGAATCAAAGGTTGCGATTCACTCTGTAAATTGCAATTGTGCTCTTTGCACCATCTTAGTTTTAAATTCAACTTGCCAGTAACATTGTTAACAGTTGGGATGCTGCTCCATCAGAAAGTGGTAACTAAAGGCCGGACTCGCGTCGTATTCTTACGCTACTATTTCCTCATTCCAATGTTAGAATTTCAATACGTAAGTTTTGCGATATTTTCGCAACAAATTTGATTTCCCATGCGAACAGTTTCTCATACCATGTTTTTTTCGGATCTTTTTCTCGGTGTAAGATTCGAAAAAAATCTTAAAAATCTATTTTTTGTACACTGCTATCCATAAATACCCATACAATTAACGAGTATGTAGTTACACGTTATGTGCGAGGACAGAAAATTCTCCTGCCACCTTAATAATGTCGTCTTGTACTACAAGGTCGTACCCAGGATCATAACTGGGGGGGGGGGGGGCAAGCCGTGGTCTAGAGAGGGGGGCAAACCAAGTGGTGACATTAGTTTATGAGATTATTTCCTTGAAAAAATAGTTTTATTTTAGTTACATCCCTGCCTTATACTACTACATATCATTTTTCGTGGGTTTAAAGAAAATTTGTTGAATGCTTTCGTTTCGATTCAGTACTGATTTTGCTTAAAGACTTATGCGATTTTTGCTTGTAGGGGGGGCAGCACGGGTGCGCCCATGGTCTTGTATGTCGTCGTCTGTCGTCCATGAAGTTTGAAACTTTAAATTGAAAAAAAAGGATGAGTTTGGTTCTGGCAAAGGAATAAGGCCCAGAATGACAGGAGAAATTTCTAGAACTCATTCTAACGCGTGGGTTTCAAATGGATTGTTTAAAATAAATTTTCATGCTAGAGTAGCTGGCGTAGCAGGGTTTCTTTCCCAAGTATATATTTCGTTCCGTGCTAATAAAAGGGTATTCCCCTTTCATTCTTTCCTTTCTTGGTTGCAAATTCTAGGGCAGAAATGACGGAAATTTAAGTAGTTCTTTACACTTACAAGACTCGAGTAAACTGGAGCATTTTCCATTTAAATCATGCATATGTAAGAGGAAACCGTTTCATACTAGCGAATTCATTTCGAAAAGTGTTTGTTTTGCATTTTGCAGTCACATAACTTCCTAAAATTAATGAGCGATAATTCAGTGCTTAATGGAAGAAAAATGTGGGTAGTTGAGACATTAGAAGAAAGATATTCTATTACTTATTCCGAGGAAAAATCGTCACATCAGTGACGTCGAAGTTGACGCGTCGAATTCCTTTACGAAAGAAGGAATTCTTTCTCAAGTATTTCATTCTATGAAAATAAAAGCACAGTCACTGCATTGCTCACAGACTTGGCTTGGCTGCAACACTTCCTGCCTGCCCCTTGCTGCCTTATATAATATAGTCTAAAAGAGAATAGACAAAAATAAAAAACAGTGAACATTAGCAATGTGATGTATAGAAATTCTGAGACAGGGAGATATGGTTCACTATATATCATTTGGTAGGGATCAGTGGCGCAGTGAGGGGGGGGGGTTTGGGGGACAAACCTCCCCCCCCAGAGCTCAGAGAAATTTTGGAGTTAAATCCATTTTAGTTAAATGGATTAATATTACTAATAGAATAGTGTAAGGATCAATAAAATATCCCACAGAAATCCGTAAAACTCTTTAGCATTTGAAAGCATTTATCATAAAATTCCGCATTATTCAAAAAATGTATTAATCTCGCACCTACCGCTTATCCTGTTGGGTATATCATACCCCCACACACCCCGATAATAGCTGCACCTAAACCCCTCCCAGCCTTAATTCCTAGCTGCGCCCCTGGTAGGGATCGCAGTATAGTTAACGTTTCTTGCCATGGGTATCTTTCGAAATGTTTTCCAGATAATTTATTTAAATACTAATGAACTTACTTAAATTTTCCTTCAATTTCAGTTACTAATGCCGAGGTTTTTAAAAATAAAATTAGGTTTCTTTATCCCCTACTGGTGATCATTTTTTCACCCAAAGATTGATTTTATTGTCCTTCCCAAATTCAACTGATGTTTTTTTCTCACTCACCATTTTTTACATCCCACATAGTCTTCTACTTTTCCTCCTGTCTGGTAAACTACCCCATATCTGTATCTGAAGCATTTCTGTAACGCTCTCTGTTTTTTGTTTCCCATACACGTACCTTGAAGCTTTTATCGGCATCTTTTTTAATTGAGGTGAGATAGCCTGGTATTTCGTTCGGGAGAGCGGTTCAAAGTCAGTTTGCAAATTAAAAAAATATGGTACTAAGCAAATCTTTTAAACTAATTTCTTGATCGAAACAATCTCATTTGTCAAAAAAGTTATGGTGTTTTTACATTTAGGGGAAAGGGGGGGTCTGGACCCTCGGAAATCTCCCCCCTCGCTACGCCACTGTCTAATTGTAAGTTCGTCACCTCTCCTGTGTTGTGTAGACCTCAAACGAGATATGCATACTCTTTAACACTTTATACGCTTTGTTGACCGAATAATTAAAAGATCGAATAATTAAAAGAATTCGGTAGATGGATGGGAAAGATAAGTTATGACGAAAAAATCTCTCCCATTCTACCGTGTTCTCTAAGGTTTACAAGCAAGAAATCGTAAAAGTTCCCGCCCCCTTTTCATGAGTTGGTGTCGTCATTAGAGCTCTGTATCATTTACTATAGTACAGAAAGAACCTTTCATTGACGAATGGAGTCGCTCACAAGAGCTTAAGAAATAACGAAACATATGAGGACCAAGCACAGGATCGAGGAGTAGCTGAAGAGCTATGGACCGCTTGGTATGAGTTTGTGACGTCATCAACTCATCTACGTAAGGTCGTCGATTCGTCGCCAAGAAAAGCTAAAGAAGTATACGAAAGATCCAAAAAAGGAAAAAAAACGAGTCACTTTACTAACCCATTCAGCAATATTGCAAATTTAAAGTGGCCCAATAACAAAACAAATATATTAAATATAACAAACAGAATAGGAACATTCGGTAAGGAAATATCATCATTATAATCCCATAATCCTAAAATTGGCTAGACGCAGCTCTCCGTTCCGCTCTCCTATCCGCAAGCCTTTTCGTAGCTTCGTATTTCTTCTATTTTAAATCCTTTATAACTCATTCGGGGCCGGCCCTTGCCCTTCTTCACTTCCACCTGTCCTTCTACGATTGTTTTCTTCAGGCCACAATGCCTCATAATCTTGTCAACTTTGGTGTCCCGTCTTCTCCATAAGGTTTTTGGAAGACTTCGTTTTTTTCCCACACTTCTTAGAACATCTTCACTACTTACTCGGTCGATCCATTTCATCTTCATCATTCTTCGATAGCACCACATTTCGAATGCTTCCACTCCTGACTTCTCAGCTGCCGTCAACGTCCAAGCCTCGCTTCCATAGAGGCATATGCTCCATATGTATCATCTGGTGAATTCTGGCTGCATGCTTGTATTCTAAGCTGTAAGAATATTCTTTTTTATATAATGTCTAAGAAATTATCAATTTCATCACTTCCTACACATTGTCTTACCGATCGTTTCAATTCCTT
The DNA here is from genome assembly GCF_921293095.1 of Ischnura elegans. NCBI lineage: Eukaryota > Metazoa > Arthropoda > Insecta > Odonata > Coenagrionidae > Ischnura > Ischnura elegans. The sequence continues at coordinate 18,617,397 of NC_060257.1, forward strand.
TGTTATATTTTATACATTTATTTTGTCACTGGACCACTGAAAATCGGCTATATTGTTTGTATGCGAAGATTTTCAATAAAATAAATTAAATAAATGAAATATCACAATCGATAATAAAAACATATTGGTGAAAAAGTCCATTAAACGGACATGTCGAGTTTCGTAGTTACCCACAGCAACATTATCAAGGGCGTCACTTGATACTGTTGTTAATGTTGTAACAACTAAAAGCGTGGTGATTCAAGAGTAGTGATTAGTATAAATATGTAAATGGAATTTATAACTCGTGTAACATAAATCTCTGGTGACATTGCGTCATTTATCACCCTGAAAACGCGCGAGTTACTTATGTGAAAAGGCATCGTACACTCTATTTCTAACTTATGTAATTCGTGGAAAGGACCACATGAAAAATTGTAGACGTATAAAATCTGTCTATTTCGAGTCTACAGATAACTTAAACCGACCAAAGTGCGATGCAGGCCTTCTGCAAAAATTTTAATATCCGCGTGGATATTAAAATTTTTGAAGAAGCAGTTGAAGTACTTCATTTGTGGATACCTTCAATAAATCAAGCACGGATCCATTGATACATTGTTTATTGTTTTATAATTCTCATATTGTTGTATGATTCTTTTGTAACCCACTTGTCTATTGTCACGTTTAATGGTCATTTAGATTTAGAAGAAGAAATTCAGTTTGTTCAAATTGTTGAATGATTCCTCTGTTATCCCTGTTGTCTATTGTAAACGCACACTTTATAATTTAATGCTATGTTCTAAAGGAGTTCAGACTCCCACAACAATCAATGAAGTTATTATTATAATTGATATCACTCAGAGAAATTAAAAGTGCAGCAACGCTTCACACATTGGTGGTCGACTGCAACTGTTGGTGCAGGCAGTACGCAAAGGCAGCGAGCTTCTTGAGGCTTTCACGACGCGACCAAAGTGGAACAATGTCCATATAAAGCGGAGAGGAAGGACGAGAGGGTGACGTCAGCGATTCGGCGAGTTTAAAAGCTCTTTGAGGTCGAGTGTAGGCGAGACACGAAGTGGGCGTCTTGGAAGAAAGTTAGCAGCTCCGTCCGTGGATGGAAGGAAGGAAGAGAGATTTTTCTTTTCGTTCTCGGAGAGAGGGGGCCTGGAAGTCTTGCCCGTGGACCGCGGAGGTGTTGCCGTGCTGTGGGCGAGGTGGTTCAGACGGCAAAGACACCTCTTCCTGTACCGCGAGGAAGGTGACTCATCTACCCGTCGCCTTTTCCGTACTTTTCGCGTGGGGTATATTATAGCGGACGTCACGACATAAATTTCTGAGGCACTTGTGCCCAAGTCTGCGGTTTCGCCCGGGCTGTGACGCCTCGAATTCCCCGGAATTTCATCCAGCAAGATATATCCCGAAGATGATGCAAATATTGAGCCGTCTGGACATTCCCAAGCTGGTCAATGTTATTCTTTCTTTGCCTGTTGGCCACATTCATGACCTCCTTATAAAATCGTTTCAGGCGTGATTTGGTGGAAGTTCTACATACCCATGATAAAAACACAAATAGTAATTTCCACACTCTAATTCAAAACTCGACCACTGACCATGGTTTCAATATATTATATCATTTCCAAAATACTTACCTGCCTGCCTACCAACCTGCAGTAATTGGGATATGTCCATTGAATTTATTTTCGCACGACGGGTTTGTTGTTAAAACAACATTTTCAAGTGCACCATGTGAAGCCAAGCTCTTTCTTAAATACAACCAGCTGCTAAAGAAGATGAAATAAGACGAAGGATAGGGTTATGGTGTTGGAAAGTGGGGATATTGAAAGTTGTAGGAGAAAGGGTCGTTTTTTAATGTCTACCGTATAGTCAGGGCAGGCTCAATGCAAAATACTTACCTGGGCATAGGCGGATCTAAGGGGGGGGGCACGTGCCCCCCCCCCCCAGACCCTAAAAAAATATGGAAGATTTTAGTACGGTCCCATTATAATTTCGTTCGCTTTGTATCACTAAGTATCCTTGTGCCCCCACAGAACAAAATCCTGGATACGGCCTTGCTTGTGCCACCCCAGAAAGAAATCCTAGATTCGCCCCTGTGCCCGGGCAAACTGCAGTTGTGTCGCCCTCCTACCGGAGGATTCGGTGTGGAATATTCCCAATTAAACCAGGGGGGGGGGGGTACTCCGGGTACGGGGAACCTCTAACGGGAATTTAAAAAAATTTAAATAATGAGTTTTGAGATTTTGCAAAAGTATGTATACCATCACACTTTTTTTGCATACATTGCAGCAGTGGCATATACAAATACATGGGGAGGTTTCCGGGTCACAACTCCCTCTTTAGCCTTAAAAAGAGGCACCAGAAACGAGTATGAAGGCCTCAATAAATAAAAAATATTTATTTCAATGAATACTCGTACAAAATTACTGCTTTTGAGACCTAAAAATCACGTTTTCAACATCAAAAATCCCCGGACCCACCTTAGACCCTGAGTGTTTTCCATTCACCCCGGAAGGGCCCTGAAATATCCAGTAAACCCCCCCATTTCAGAATCCCGGCTACGATACTGCATTACAGCGTACGTTTTTCGTTAAAAAAGAGTTACCAGAAAATATTTGTCGGGGTTAAATGAAGATTTTAAACCAAGTAGTTTAACATTGACATATATTTTACAAAAACAAAGTTAATACTAGGGAAAATGCTATGTGCTCAATTTGTACATATATAATAGCTATGAAACTTAAAATTAAACTTAACGAGCTTTTCTTCCGAAAGTATAAAAATAAATTTACACAATAAAGTTGTATAAAAACTGTAAAATGTTAAAAATCGTAAAACAATTTTTTTTTAATGCTCTTTGGGCGTTTGGTCGCCCCCCTACCTACGTTGCCCCGGTCAGTCGCCCGGATCGCCCGGCCCCTGAGACGGCCCAGCACACAGTCCCACACGATACAAAATATTCGAAGAGAAATCTTATCACTCTTTCTGCAAATATCTATCTAGTGTCCTATTTATAAAGATTTGGACGTCGTGGATCCATGTATTTTTCGTGGAGATGTTGATGAATCATTTTCGGCGATTGTCAAATTTTGGAGCGGCGTTTTCTTATATTCTTTAGGTACCGATGACAAAGTTACGTCATTTTCAATGCTCATGACTTTCAAGAAGTTTCCAGACCTCCCTGAATAGGGCTTCAATTTTTTCCTTATTTCTTCCATTGACCTTTCTCTTGGGCTATAACCTTGTGGCGGTGGAAAAGTTTGCACGTTCCTATGACCCCTAGAGCTGCCCTAACGGGATTAACTCTAAATTTGCCCCGGTAGGGCCACCCATGCCAAATAGGTCGAAGGGTAGGATCCAGACGAAAGGTAGTCCACCTGATGATGTCACATAAAAAAACTGTTGTAATGGAAGTGGGAAACCGTACCAACTATCACCAATCTGAAAACATGGAGTACAACCAAATGAGCCTCGGAAACTCATAGTACGGGACCCGTCCGCAAAGGGTGGATGTCGCTCACGGCAGCGAGGTCGCCTACATGCGAAACCCTTGCAGAGGGAAGGGAAGTCCATGGAGCGAGGAGAGACGGCCAGAGTACTACTTAAATACTCCATTCAAACTTACCTTACTCGGTAGAGTAGTACTTTAACCCTTAGAGTGCCAGGAGCGCTACCGCGCTCCCCATGCAATGTCACTCTTAGATGCTAATTAATTAATGATGCAATTAGTGATTGCTTAGATGATAATTAACTTATCATGCAATTGTCAATATTCATTTTATTTTAACATTAACTATTTTCTTCAAATTATAAAAATTAACTCTTATTACCAAAAAGTCGTCAAATAGTATAATAAAAAAGTGAAACCACATATAATAAAGATTTCCTCAAGTTTTTGAACATATACCTTTACTTGTTTTTGAGACCTAATTTTTTTCCCTAACCTGCTGCAAAATCAGCAAAAATGATTCGGCACTTTTGGCATAGTGCCTAGAAAATCGGTTGGCACTATAAGGGTTAATAAATAACTTCCTATGCATATTTCAATTTTTGAAGCTTCAAGTGGGCATCAAATTTTCTTCATTGACCATGTATTGGGATTTTTTACCAGCTCGAATTCGTCGGTATATCATTCAGGAAGAATTCTGAACGTTATATACATATTCAGTCACTTGGAGATTTCCACGCTGGTTAGTGTGTTTTTTTCTTTTTTTTTGTCCGTTGACCACTTCTAGACTCTAAAGCCTGAATCACACGATCATTTTTTTGTCGCGAAAGTAATCACCATCGCGATCACTTTTCCCGTCGCGAAAAGCGATCGCCCTAGTGATCATTTTTCTGAATCACACGGTCACTCCCGCCGTAGGCATTCACATCACTTTCAATATCACAGCTCGTTGTCATAGGACCCGCATCACGAAAATATATAGCGTGTTTGTTTATCTATGTCGTTCCCACAGTTGTCAAACGTTGCGCTGCAATCGCTCCATACGGGTATGCGTTCCGATTGGCTGATATGGGGTTTTAGTGACGGTTTTAGCGACCGAAAAATAGCGATGTGATGAAAAATAGCGATGGGAATCCTCATCGCGATCGCGAACGCGAAAAACAATTGCCGGCGACGATCATTTCGCCTGGTGATCGCGATAGTAATCACTTTCGCGACGAAAAAAAATGATCGTGTGATTCAGGCTTAACTTGATTTCCCGACGAATCTCTTCGGAAAGAAAGCGTAATATTTTTCTGCTGATTATCTAGGGACATACATACTCGACAAAGCCTAAGTGTGGCTGAGCCTCGGAATTTTCGTGAGGATGATGGCTAGATTTCATCAGCCCTCACAATTAATTCAAAATCTAGTTATTTGATATTTTTTCGGTCTCGACTTTAAAATAATGTTATTTTCGCGGCTCGAAATTTTCGAGAAGTTTCCTGGCTTCAGTTTTTACTTTCTGCTGGCGACTGTTTAAATTTTGTAGGCTTACTTAATGAGGCCTCTATTGTTATCCATAGCCCAAGTCTGCGGTTTTTGTCAGCGGTATTCTTCATAGCCGAAGTCTGCGGTTTTTGTCTGAGTCGTGGTGGTTTACATTCGTGAGCATTTCTTCCGGAAGAATCCCGAAGGCGCTACACAGGATTAAGTCGTCTTGAGATTTCCACGCTGATCAACGTAGTTATTATTCGGGAAATAACAGGTCAAGCTAATCGTTAATTGGGTTCCGTTAAAAGAATAATATGAAAGTGCGACGACAAAGTGAGAGAAATTAGCTACTTCTCCCTCGTTAGACCCTATTCAGAATGCCCAGCCCAATTCCTTTTCGATGCCGATTCGGGATCCTCAAGAAATAAGCTTAAAGACAGAGTTAAAACGAGTACAGAGAGGAGCTGCCAGGTACTTACGTGAAAAGTCTTTACGATAGTCTTGTTAGTGTTTCTGACCTCTTTTATAAACTCGGATGGGGGTCTCTATCAGACAGAGAGTGAAAATAGACTAAACCTAGTAATTTAAATTCAAGAGCAATGTATTTTCAAACGAGGTTGGCCTTATCTTACGAACGCTAACATACTAAGAAAGATCAGATCATATGAATAAAGTAAGAGACGTAGACTTTAGAACTGATTGATTCAGAATCAAGATGAAGAAAGGACTATAACGGCAGCGTTAGGACTAACAAATAGGTTAGTTGACTTGTGATGTGGCCTACTAACTTAATATGCATTCCTTCATGCATGTTTCTTAATTTTATTTCCATCCACGAGCGTTTATTAATGAAGAGTAACTCTATGTCGGCTATGATGTAGATGTGCGTGTCCTGAATTAGCTTTTATTCTCGTCCAGTACTTTTTCTTGATTCCCAGGCGGGATTTTATTAGCAAAATCTTGACCACAGGAGCCCATAGGCTGAGAAAGCTACTCGCATTTCCGGAAATAAGCGCACAGTGATATTTTTATAAGAAACAAAAAGATTTTCACCTGCGGATTTGGATTCGTGAAATGCTAAAAATTCATCGAGACATTGGGTGGATCTTTAGGACTCTTTTTATTACACTTTTCATGAATAAACGCCTACGAATGGAATTTTAATGATGCCAAAGCAATATAGACTCTAAATTAATTTGCTAAGGCGATACTTCGTGCATAAACATGATCTTCCACAAGACGCAAGTGTTTCACTTATGATGACATATTGGTGGTTTTTTTGGGCTTGCGAATTGCAAATAAGGTAAGTACTGATGGTGACCCACAGTTGTTATCAAATCACAAATTTATCCAACTAAAATATTCCTGATTAGTCGACGACATGAGATTCAGGTTTCTCTCGAAGGCAACAATGAGAAAATTGAGTAACCACCAAATGAGCATTTTCATCTGGCAGTCAATGCGGTATGTTCGTCTCGACTTGTTACAGCCGGATGTTAGATCACCCAAAGTACGAGGAGAGGTCTTCTTACAAAGAAATATAGGTTCCATGAACAATAATGCTCCTTGTATTTTATTCTCGCCGTGGAGAAACAAAACTTCAAATCTCGTAGTTTTTCCTTCTGAGACGTCAGATTTGCCCTAAAAAAACGGATCGTTTGAAGCCGGCTATAAGTGCCGCATGTTACGTCAGAAGGTATGCTCGTGAATGGTATCATTAGAATTTGTTCACATTTTTGCGTCGCCTACTGGAGGGTTCGTGGTTGTGGACTGCCCAGGGAACGGCTGGCTTATCGTCCCTTCCCTCAACGGCTTAATAGTCATAATGCATCCCCTTCACTCATCCTCTTTTCTCTGAGAACCACGCCCAGCAATGGTAAACAGGGCATGGTGAAGGATGGTGAGTTTTCGTCCACCAACAGTAACGGCTCAAGTCAAGTTGGGTAACTTGCAAGGATACCTTCTTATGCGTTATTCTCGCTGTGGAGAGGCAAGCGTAAAAACCTGCAGATGTTTGGGTCTGGGACGTCAATTTTGCTCTGAATTGCACATTTTCGAAGAATTCCCATTAGTGCCGCATAATATCTCAGGAGGTATGTTTGTACATGGTATCATTAGACTTTGTTTGCATTTTTGCGACGCCTTCTGCACGGTTCGTAGTCGTTGACTGCCCAGTGAACGGCTGGCTTATCGTCCCTTCCCTTAACGGCTCAGTAGCTATAATCTTCCCCTCCGTTCATCCTCTTTTCACTGGGAACCACGCCAGAAAATGGGAGAATAGTCGCGTTCCATGGTAGTAGCTCAAGTCAAGTTGGGCAACTCACAGGAATACCTTCTTATACGTTATTCTCGCCGAGGAGAGGCAAGCCTCAAATCTCACAGTTTTAGCCTCTCGGACGTCAATTTTCTTATGGACATTTTCGAAGAATACTATTAGTGTTGTATGTTATGTCCGGAGGTATGCTCGTTAATGGTATCATTAGAATCTGCTAACATTTTTGCGTCGCTTTCTGCAGCATTCGTGGTTGTTGACTGCACAGTAAATGGCTGGCTTATCGTCCCTTCCCTCAACGGCTCAATGGTCATATTTCAAGTCAAGTTGGGCAACTTACGGGAATACCTTCTTAAACGTTATTTTCGCCGTGTAGAGGAAAGCCTCAAATCGCGCAGGTTTTTCCTCTGTAACCTCAGATTTGGCCTGAAATGCGCATTTTCGAAGAAGACGTATATTATGTCAGGAGGTATGCTCGTAAATGGTGTCATTAGAATTTGTTAGCATTTTTGCGTCGCCTTCTGCAGCTTTCGTGGTTGTTGACTGCCCAGTGAACGGCTGGCTTATCGTCCCTTCCCTCAACGGCTCGCTAGTCATAATCACCCCCTCATCTCATCCTCTTTTCATTGAGAACCACGCCAGGCAATTGTAAACAAAGCATTGTGAAGGAAGGTGGATAGTCGCGTTCCGTGGTAACAGCTCAAGTCAAGTTGGGCAACTCACAGGAATACCTTCTTATACCTTATTCTCGCCGTGGAGAGGAAAGCCTCAAATCGCGCAGGTTTTGTCTCTGTGACCTCAGATTTGGCCTGAAATGGACATTTTCGAAGAAGACTATTAGTGTCGTATGTTATGTCAGGGGGTATGCTCGTAAATGTTATCATTATAATTTGTTTACATTTTTGCGTCGGCTTCTTCAGCATTCCGTATTGTTGACTGTCGATAATAACGGCTTGCTACTGGTAGTGCACTTTTCCCTTGCTTCGCCTCCCTCTGCTGTATACCATACCAGCCATTGGTGAACATCACTTACAATTAGTCAAGTAGGGTGAGTAGTCGACCGTCAACAACAACAGGTGAAGTCCAGCAGGTTAACATAAGGGGATGCCTACTTACATATTTTTCTCGCCGTGAGATGCAATCCTGAAACCACACTTATTTTTGTCCCTGCAACCCCAAATACACTTTAATAACGTCATATTCGATGCCGGCAATGAGAACCGTACAATTAGAAGGTATATCATTAAACGTTAATGTTTCCACTGCTGCATGAATATTTTACAGTAGTCTTTCATCCTCCCATTTTAAAATAAAGTTTATTGGTTTTAATAACGGCAAAATATTATGTCGTCGTATTTTTTTGCAATTAATGTTAAACTGAAAGTTATAAATCAAGATTTCTTCACAGCATTAAAGCAATTTTTAAATGTGTTTTCGAAGGGTATTATACTAGGTCTATGGAGATGTATAATAGATAATGTATAATGGAAATGTGTTCCCAATTCTGCCATGTCGACGCAATTCACTAGCCTAATAGCTGATTTAAATTGCTTAGGACAGTAGACAGTGGGGTTACCTTAGGTAGATGCATATAAATTAAAGGCAAACGTAAAAAGGCAACAACAATGTTTAATGTGAATTAGTACAGTCTTTTATATGAATAACAAAAATTAGCAAAAAAGTCAGTACAGTGTAAAATAAATCTTGAATGAAGTTCTTCACGAAATTCTGCAATAAAAAATAGAAATAAACATTTAATTAGTTAACTCCATTTAAATTATTTCAGACATTAAAGGAGAAGAAAAAAATTATGAATACATAAGAAAGTTATTCGAAATGGTAGGACATTATGAGTTTCAAACACCATGATCTATGACTAGAATGCCTATAACAGAATGTTACACTGTCAAATATATTTTTTTGAGAATATCAACAAAAAATAAGTTATATAAGACAGAAAAATAACTGTATAGATAATTTCATATTTTAAAACTTTTTTAAGAGCGAAGACAAAGAAATACAGCTCATTAATTTCTTATGAGACAAATTCCCTGAAACAGTTGCAAAGAGTATTTCAATATCAAGTCAAAATTAAAGAAAGAATCACATGACACCTGGAGAAAAATGCATAAAGTTAATTTCGCTATCAGAACACAATATGGAATTATTATCTCTATTATATACAGCCCTTGAGGTAACTGACTCACTCATGGATACAAATTCCCGACCACTTCTAGAAGTGCTGGAGAGCTGAAATTTGGCACGCGTGCGGGGAACCCGAAATGATCCGGAGGAAAAATCCGAAAACCGGAAGTTTCCGCCACGTGTCGTCGCTAGGACGACAAAATGGCCGAAATCGGGCTTTTTTCGGGGACAGTCTTTCGGTTTTTATTTTACTGCGCGCGAATGGTGTGTGCCACACGGATCGCTAATGCATTTCCTGAAAGCTGACGAACGTGGGCACGTAATTACGTAATGTTGTTAATTTCTTTTTAAGAAAATTGCAGCCAAAATGGCGTCCAAAAATTCGTTTTTCGAATAAAATTTCATAACTTCCGCTCCCTTCGACTTAATTTAAGGTATAGGATAACGAAAATGATTATTATATATGCTAATAACATCGTCTACGAAATAAAGGTAACAATTTTCTTTCGTCGTCCTTGGTTACTCAGAAAAAAATTAAAATATTCCGAAAATCACCGAAAATTACGATTTCCAACAGACTAATAGAAGATTATGTCAATTTAAACCTGACCGATTTCTTTCAAACTTTGTAGTTACATACACTTCTTTATTGTCTTTCAGAAAACATGAACGTTTAATAAATGATTCAATATATTTAACCGCGAAAAAATAAAAATGGCGGGCACTACTCACTTTTTTTGGGGACTGGTTTGCTTTTTATTGTATTACTCTCGAAATATGGATGTCATAAGGCACACTTCTGTTAGAAATGACAGTAAATGAATGTGACCATATAGTATCGTCAACTTTAAACCCCCCGAAACCCCCTAAAAAATTAAAATTTTCATATAAGTAGCCTTTTCGGGTGCTTATCGTCACAATTCCGCCGCTTCTCCAATCCTTACCACTCATCGCTACGGAATTGATGTGGACGATTGATGACCGCTGGCAGTAAAAACCTATAAACCCCCGGTAAACCCTCATACACCCCCCCAAAAAATAAAATTTTGCATATAAGTCTACTTTTTGGGTACTTTACGTGACTATTCCACCGCCCCCAACGACTCATCCCCACGGAATTTATGTAAATGGATGGTGACCTCCAGGAGTACACACATTTAAACCCCCGGTATCCCCCTGAAATCCCTCCCAAACGTAAAATGTGTCATTTAGTCTCCTATTTGGGTACTTCTCGCAAACATTACGCCACACTACCCGTCCCCTCTGAGGTCTAGGTCCGGAATATTAGGTGAGGGCGAGCAACCGTAAACCATACGGGAAAAAATACCAGAAACCCCCGATCACCTCCTGCAACATCGCTAAAAAAATTAATGAATTTTAAAGTCGCCTTTCCGAGTAGTTTTCGTCACAATTTAACCGGTGCCCCTACCACTTATTAAAACCCCCGAAAACCCCGTGAAACCTCCCAAAAAATTTCTAACAAATCGCCTCTCCAGGTAAAAGAATCGTCAGACCACTGTTCCGGACCCCTACGACTTATCGGCACGGAATTTATGAGAACGATTTGTGACCACTGGTTTAACACAAGTATAAACCCCCCGGTATTCCGTTGGAACCCCCGCAAAAAATGAAAAACGTGCCATTAAGTCTTCTTTTATGGGTACTTGTCGCCACTATTACTCCGCATTGCACTACCCTTTACAATCATCGCTACGTGATCACTGTGGACGATTAGTGACCGCATGCATGACACATTAAAACCCCCTAATCCCCTTGGGCACCCCTCTCGGTGGAGAAGAGCATTAATGAGGACTAAGCGGAGCAGCCGCGGGGGGGCTCCTCGACCCCAAGGCGGCGAAGCCGCCCCACAACGATGAACGGCGAAGCCGTTCCGAGGAGTGACTGGCGTAGGCGAGGGGGAGCTTCAGTAACCCTCGGGCGGCGAAGCCGCCCTGCCGTTCAAGCGGCGCAGCCGCTGTAGACTCCACCCATCTCAACTCACACTCAACCCCTGGGCGGCGAAGTCGCCCTCCAGCGAGGAACGGCGAAGCCGTTTCGAGGAATGAGTGGGGCGCCTCCCTACACCCTGGCCGGCGAAGCCGGCCCCTAGCTGAGGTGAGATTATTCAAACTTTAAAAGTCTTCGAGCGACCACAAATGTAGACGGCGAAGCCGGAACCGGGGTTTTTAAGGGGCGGAGCCCCTTAACGAGCGCGCGGAGCGTGCGAGTCTCTATTATATACAGCCCTTGAGGTAACTGACTCACTCATGGATACAAATTCCCGACCACTTCCAGAAGTGCTGGAGAGCTGAAATTTGGCACGCGTGCGGGGAACCCGAAATGATCCGGAGGAAAAATCCGAAAACCGGAAGTTTCCGCCACGTGTCGTCGCCAGGACGACAAAATGGCCGAAATCGGGCTTTTTCCGGGGACCGTCTTTCGGTTTTTATTTTACTGCGCGCGAACCGTTCGTGCCACATGGATGTTTAATGCATTTTTCAAAAGCTGATAAACGTGGGCACGTAATTACGTAATGTTGTTAATTTTTTTTCAAGAATATTGCAGCCAAAATGGCGTCCAAAAATTCGTTTTTCTATTTAAATTTCATTACTTCCGCTCCCTTTGACTTAATTTAAGGTATAGGTAAACGAAAATGATTATTATATATGCTCATAACATAGTCTACGAAATTTAGGTAACGTTTTTCTTTCATCGTCCTTGGTTACTGAGAATAAAATTAAAATATTCCGAAAATCACCGAAAATTACGGTTTTCAAAAGATTAACACAAGGTTTTGTCAATTTTAACTCAACCGATTTCTTTCAAACTTTGTAGTTACATACAGCTTTGCATTGTCTTTCAGAAAACATAAACATTTTAATAATTATTTAATGGATTTAACCGCGAAAAAATAAAAATGGCGGGCACTGCTAACATTTTTCAGGGACTGGTTTGCTTTTTATTGTATTACTTTCGAAATATGGATGTCATAGGGCACAATTCTTTTAGACATGACAGTAAATGAATGTGACCATATATTACCGTCATCTTTTAACCCCCCGAAACCCCCTAAAAAATTAAAATTAGCATATAAGTAGCTTTGTCGGGTACCTTTCGTCACAATTCCGCCGCTTTTCCAATCCTTACCACTCATCGCTACGGAATTGATGTGGACGATTGATGACCACTGGCAGTAAAAACCTATAAACCCCCGGTAAACCCACATAACCCCCCCCCCCCCCCCCAAAAATAAAATTTTCAAAAAAGTCTACTTTTTCGGTACTTTTCGTGACTATTCCACCGCCCCCAACGACTCATCCCCCCGAAATTTATGCGAATGGATGGTGACCGCCAGGAGTACACACATTTAAACCCCCGATATCCCCGTGAAATCCCCCCCAAATGTAAAATGTGTCATTTAGTCTCCTATTTGGGAACTTCTCGCAAACATTACGCCGCACTACCCGTCCCCTCTGAGCTCTAGATCCGGAATATTTGGTGAGGGCGAGCCACCGTAAACCATACGGGAAAAAATACCAGAAAACCCCCGATTACCTCCCGGAACATCGCCGAAAAAAAAATAAAACAAATTTAAATTCGCCTTTCCGAATAGTTTTCGACACAATTTAACCGGTGCCCCTACCACTTATTAAAACCCCCGATAACCCCGTGAAACCTCCCAAAAAATTTCTAATAAATAGCCTCTCCAGGGAAAAGAATCGTAAGACCACTCTTCCGGTCCCCTAGGACTTATCGGCTCGGAATTTATGAGAACTATTAGTGACCACTGGTTTAACACAAGTATAAAACCCCCGGTATTCCGTAGGAACCCCCCGAAAAAAAAATGAAAAACTTGCCATTAAGTCTTCCTTTTTAGGGTATTTGTCGCCACTATTAATCCCCATTGCACTACCTTTTACAATCATCGCTACATGATCACTGTGGACTTTTGGTGACCGCATGCATAACACATTAAAATACCCGAATCCCCCTGGGCACCCCTCTCGGTGGGGAAGACCATTTATAAGGACTAGGCGGAGCAGCCGCGGGGGGGCTCCTCAACCCCAAGGCGGCGAAGCCGCCCCACAACGAGAAACGGGCGTAGGCGAGGGGGAGCTTCAGCAACCCCCGGGCGGCGTAGCCACCCCGATGTTCAAGCGGCGCAACCGCTGTGGACTCCCCCCACCTCTGGGCGGCGAAGCCGCCCCTTAAACGAATAACGGTGAAACAGTTCCGAAAAGCCCTCGCCCTCTGGCACACTAAACCCCCAGGCGGCGAAGCCGCCCTTCAGCGAGGAACGGCGGAGCCGTTCCGAGGAATGAGTGGGGCACCTCCCTACCCCCTGGCCGGCGAAGCCGGCCCCTAGCCGTGTTGAGATTATTCGAACTTCAAAAGTCTTCGAACGACCACAAATGTAGACGGCGAAGCCGGAACCGGGGTTTTAAGGGGCGGAGCCCCTTAACGAGCGCGCGGAGCGTGCGAGTCTCTATTATATACAGCCCTTGAGGTAACTGACTCACTCATGGATACAAATTCCCGACCACTTCTAGAAGTGCTGGAGAGCTGAAATTTGGCACGCGTGCGGGGAACCCGAAATGATCCGGAGGAAAAATCCGAAAACCGGAAGTTTCCGCCACGTGTCGTCGCTAGGACGACAAAATGGCCGAAATCGGGCTTTTTTCGGGGACAGTCTTTCGGTTTTTATTTTACTGCGCGCGAATGGTGTGTGCCACACGGATCGCTAATGCATTTCCTGAAAGCTGACGAACGTGGGCACGTAATTACGTAATGTTGTTAATTTCTTTTTAAGAAAATTGCAGCCAAAATGGCGTCCAAAAATTCGTTTTTCGAATAAAATTTCATAACTTCCGCTCCCTTCGACTTAATTTAAGGTATAGGATAACGAAAATGATTATTATATATGCTAATAACATCGTCTACGAAATAAAGGTAACAATTTTCTTTCGTCGTCCTTGGTTACTCAGAAAAAAATTAAAATATTCCGAAAATCACCGAAAATTACGATTTCCAACAGACTAATAGAAGATTATGTCAATTTAAACCTGACCGATTTCTTTCAAACTTTGTAGTTACATACACTTCTTTATTGTCTTTCAGAAAACATGAACGTTTAATAAATGATTCAATATATTTAACCGCGAAAAAATAAAAATGGCGGGCACTACTCACTTTTTTTGGGGACTGGTTTGCTTTTTATTGTATTACTCTCGAAATATGGATGTCATAAGGCACACTTCTGTTAGAAATGACAGTAAATGAATGTGACCATATAGTATCGTCAACTTTAAACCCCCCGAAACCCCCTAAAAAATTAAAATTTTCATATAAGTAGCCTTTTCGGGTGCTTATCGTCACAATTCCGCCGCTTCTCCAATCCTTACCACTCATCGCTACGGAATTGATGTGGACGATTGATGACCGCTGGCAGTAAAAACCTATAAACCCCCGGTAAACCCTCATACACCCCCCCAAAAAATAAAATTTTGCATATAAGTCTACTTTTTGGGTACTTTACGTGACTATTCCACCGCCCCCAACGACTCATCCCCACGGAATTTATGTAAATGGATGGTGACCTCCAGGAGTACACACATTTAAACCCCCGGTATCCCCCTGAAATCCCTCCCAAACGTAAAATGTGTCATTTAGTCTCCTATTTGGGTACTTCTCGCAAACATTACGCCACACTACCCGTCCCCTCTGAGGTCTAGGTCCGGAATATTAGGTGAGGGCGAGCAACCGTAAACCATACGGGAAAAAATACCAGAAACCCCCGATCACCTCCTGCAACATCGCTAAAAAAATTAATGAATTTTAAAGTCGCCTTTCCGAGTAGTTTTCGTCACAATTTAACCGGTGCCCCTACCACTTATTAAAACCCCCGAAAACCCCGTGAAACCTCCCAAAAAATTTCTAACAAATCGCCTCTCCAGGTAAAAGAATCGTCAGACCACTGTTCCGGACCCCTACGACTTATCGGCACGGAATTTATGAGAACGATTTGTGACCACTGGTTTAACACAAGTATAAACCCCCCGGTATTCCGTTGGAACCCCCGCAAAAAATGAAAAACGTGCCATTAAGTCTTCTTTTATGGGTACTTGTCGCCACTATTACTCCGCATTGCACTACCCTTTACAATCATCGCTACGTGATCACTGTGGACGATTAGTGACCGCATGCATGACACATTAAAACCCCCTAATCCCCTTGGGCACCCCTCTCGGTGGAGAAGAGCATTAATGAGGACTAAGCGGAGCAGCCGCGGGGGGGCTCCTCGACCCCAAGGCGGCGAAGCCGCCCCACAACGATGAACGGCGAAGCCGTTCCGAGGAGTGACTGGCGTAGGCGAGGGGGAGCTTCAGTAACCCTCGGGCGGCGAAGCCGCCCTGCCGTTCAAGCGGCGCAGCCGCTGTAGACTCCACCCATCTCAACTCACACTCAACCCCTGGGCGGCGAAGTCGCCCTCCAGCGAGGAACGGCGAAGCCGTTTCGAGGAATGAGTGGGGCGCCTCCCTACACCCTGGCCGGCGAAGCCGGCCCCTAGCTGAGGTGAGATTATTCAAACTTTAAAAGTCTTCGAGCGACCACAAATGTAGACGGCGAAGCCGGAACCGGGGTTTTTAAGGGGCGGAGCCCCTTAACGAGCGCGCGGAGCGTGCGAGTTTAAGTATTCTACCGATTAAGGTAGGTTTGCATGGAGTACTAAAGAAGTGATCTGGGAGCCTTCCCTTCCTTCCATTACCGCCTTCTTCAATTCACTATAAGGCCTACTCCCCTTCAATCTATCCAAAAATCCTATTATTTTCCTTCCCCTCCCTCGTTTCCCTAACATTCTACCCTCTAACACCTTTTTCAACATCCCCTCCCCGCTAAGCACTAACTCCATCCATACCTTCTGTCTCCTCCGTATCTCATCCAAAAGCTGCCTCTCCTCACTCACCATATCCAGCACTTCGTCGTTCCTTTTCCTCTCTGTCCATTTTACCCTCTCCATTCTTCTCCATACCCACATCTCGAATGCCTCCAATCTTCTCTCATCTTCTTTCCTCAGTGTCCACGTTTCGGCACCATAGAGAGCTACACTCCAAATCAAACTCTTCACTAACCTTTTCTTTAAACTCTTACACAACGATCCTCTAAGAAGCTCCTTCCTGTTCATGAACGCCTCCTTTGCTAGTGCAATTCGCTTCCTTATGTCTTTGCTACTGTGTCCGTTTTCCTCTAATGTGCTGCCCAAATAGTTAAACTGCTCTACCTGATCAAGTTTTTCCCCACCTACTTTGATCTTGAGTCTCACATTCCTCGCTCGCGATACTTTACAAAACCGCATTACCTTAGTCTTCTTAGAGAAATTAAAAAGAAAAGAATTAAATTAAAACGTTGTAATTATCTCAGATTTCTGCCAGTTACAGTAGATTTGCATAGAATATTATATCCATTTCACTGTCATCCAAATCAGTCCCCTATTCCACATCATTTGTTTCTTTAGTTAGGGAGATGACCTACCACTCCCCACTGGCGATGAACTCATGCTTTTCTATCCCCCTTCTCTCTTATTAATCATCCTCCCCCGAATAATCAGGGGAGTCCACATGTGGGTCTCATAGCTTGCAGTGTACTGGAGAAGCCATAGGGGGGTTTGTTGTAATCAAACATTAGGTTAATAAAGTTCAAGGGATCAAATAAATTAACAAATACATTACATGTATCAGGTTGGTACTGGCACCCGCTGTTGATATCCTTATTGAGAAGAATGTACAAAGAAAAAAAAATAACATAGCATTGAAAGATAATTCTGCTAGCTTGAAAAATCCGCGAGCATCCTATGATACCACCCTAAATCAACCATAGCAACTCTCTAGATGTAATTTCTCCCAGTCCTTGCTCACTTTCTTTTCTGCAAATATATGGAACAGCACGGGTCACAGCTAATACCCTTAACATGTAATTTTTTAAAGGGTTCATATTTGCTGACGTGATACAATGAAAACTGTATGAACTCGACTGGATGCGATGTAAACCCATTTACGTTTTCCACCAAAACATTATCCGCCTAACAATTAGTTCCTACTGACATCAGCCATCCATGGTTAAAATTTCGTGACAAAATTTTTCTCCACCCTTTATTTCAGTTCCTGGCGTGAAAACTACGTCATTATCGCGACCAAAATTTTCGAGAAGCTTCAACGCTTTTAAATATTAGGCTCAATATTTTCTTCTCCCTGTTAAAGTTGTTCATGTACCCTCGAAAGTTTTGAAGTCTTACTTTACACTATACTTTAAGTCTAGAGCCCCTTCCATTTGGCCGACAAGTCGCCACTCTAGGCACTGACTACAGGATCCCAGGGTGAAATCTAAGAGGAACTTCTGTATTTTTTCCACGATTCACCACCGTGTATCACGTTTTAGTTAAAGACCTCGTAGCCCTCTTTACATCTGCCAAGTGGTGCCCATATTTTTACGTTCTCACCTTTGGTTTAAAGTTTCTTTGCAATCGCCTCACGTTTTCTGACTATGAAATTATATCATCGGACTTAAACAACGTTCATTTGTGGAGCCACGAGTGAAAACTCGAACTTAATCTGAGAAAACGCATGTCGGTGGATTTTTTTTGCAGAGTTCGTCCAATATTAATCATGTTTATGCTGTGGATGGTATTAACATAAAGGCAACAGACGAAGTGAAGTGCCTAGGGATTACGATAACCACGAACCTCTCATGGGGAACACTTGTAAGGAATATTTGCGCCATAGCCCTGAAGAAATTAGGATTCGTCAACCGTATTGTGGGAATATTTTCGGATGAGAAAGTAAAAGAAAGGTGCTATGTCGCACTCGTCCGACCGCACCTTTAATATTCAGCGAGCGTATGGGATCCGGTGCAGAAAGATTTAATCCGCGAACTGAATAAAATACAAAGGAAGGCTGCGCGGTTCGTCAAAAACTTCTACGGGCGTACAGACAGCACTACCCAGATGTTAAGCGAATAAGGCTGGGAGCCGTTGGAGACTTGGAGGCTGCGCGCTAGGCTTAGATTGTTTGAACAATTTAGAATGGACACAGAGAACATAATATTGGAGCCCCACTATATTTCCAGGTCCGACAGAAGCGATAAATTAAGAGAGATATTTTGCCGAACGGATAGATATGCGAATTCCTCTTTCCCCAGAACCATCAAGGACTTTCATAAATACCAGTCGTAATTTCGTTAGAGCATTTCCTTCTTATGTGCAAATGGCTGGTATCCTAACACCTCCTGCCACACGCCTTTTAGGCTGCTTGCGGGGTAGTATATGGATGTAGATGCCAAAGGTTCTTGGCGCAATTGTGGATGACGATTTAGGAAATTTCACCATTAAAAATTCCTTGCGATGAAATTTGATGACAACGGGAAATTTTAAGATTTCATCGTGAAATAAACAGGTCCTCTGTTGAATTATGAGGGCTGGCTCGGGTCAACCGATAACGTAAACGCCTGTAAGCAACTGTAACGTAAGCGCCTAACTTCGTGTAGTACTTAAGCTTAACTTTTAAGAAAATGTCTTGAGCTTATAAAAAGTTTACATTCAAAGTTCGGGTAACTTTAAAACACATTTGCTGGCGAAAGAAGAAAATAATTATGGTTGCGACTAGTCAAGTGGTGTGAAATGATGCCCTCCAACCCACCTCGCCCCTTATCATGACAGGGTGAAATCTGCACGCCACTTTCTTAGTATATGGAGAGCTCTAACTTCACCTAAAATCTTCCTTAGAGTTAAAAAAGAAACTTTCAGCTTTGATTCAGAGGTATTTTTTCTCATATTTTTCCGCAAAAACCACACATTTATCGCCTGGAGCCGTAAACACTACAAGTATTTAGCAGATTAGAATTGAGATCTGTCAGAATGGAAATGACCTGAAAAATACAGCAGATTATGTTTTAGGCAAAGAAAGGTTCAGACTATACACTGGCGAATGATGTAGCACTGAACTTCAGTATAATAATTCAGAATATATTAAACAAATTTTCGGAATGTATTTCTCACACTGTATCAATACCTGTACCCCATAAAAATTTTACGAATTTCAATTAATGAAATTAGTTATTTAAGGGGTGGAAATTTCAATTCATACGAATTTTTTTATTATTTTTAATGATAAAATTTTACATTTTAAGATTAATTAATAATAAGTGAATACGGTGGCTACAATAGGTAAGTTGTCGAGAATTCTAATCTGATAACCGAAAGGTTCGAATGCATTTTCGCTTCAGATTCTATTTGAAAACAAAAATCCAGGCAGATGGCTAAATAAAAGTTTAAAAAAGTATAAATTGAAAATGGTTTAAAAAAATAAAATTAATGGCTAAAAGAAAAATTCAAGATGATTAAATAAATTAAAATAAAAAATTGAGATAAAATACGGTGAAATCACCACTATAAGGTACAAACGTATTGGGTGATGAGAAATGACACCATATGCATAAAAAATTCTAGTTGACATTTCTTAATGAAAATATAGCTTTAAGTTTCACGATTTTTCCTTCTATAACTAAAAAAACACAAATTTATCCACGAGAGCCATCTCAAAATCTGAATTTAGTAGCTTATAAGCTGGAGCTGGATAAAAAGAACGCCTAAGAACAAGAGATATTTTAAATGTTAGGCACATAATAGCCTCACGGCGATAAACTCTAGCGAGGTACGCAGCACTTACTTTCTATTTAGTGATTTGGGATAATGTATGCATCTTTATCACAATGTATTCTCATATCCATCCTGTATCAATGCAACATTTAGATATCATCTTTACGTCTTATCATAGATGGAACAGATGTTTCAAAGGGACAGAAATTAATATTTATGTACACAATAAATTTCAGACATTATAAGATTTTTAATGACTATTAAACGAGCTGGCCACGATTGGCGAGTGAGCAAGGTTCCTGGACTAGTAACATAAAAGTCTTAGGTTCGAATAATATTTCGTTAAGTTCTCCACTGTTGCCATAAAAATCCTAGGACATGACTAAAAAAAACCTAAAAAGCAGTGAGATCACCACATCATAAGACAAGAGCGATAAGTGTACAAGGTGGCTATAATCGGCAAGTTGTCGAAGTTACTGCACTGATAAGTGATAATCCAATATATTTCCGAATTATAGTCCGTTTTGACCATAAAAACCCTAGCAGGCGGCTAATAAAAAACTTTACATATATTTTATAAGATGCAACACGGAGAAATTACTACTATAAGGTACAGTATTAATTGGGCGAAGAGAAATGACACCAGATACAACAGATATTCCAGTTGGCATTTCGTGTTGAAAAAATAACAGTCACAATTTAGTGGAGAGAAATAGAATATTTGCACCCGGGAGGAATACGATTGAAATGCAGTTGATTTGATTAAGTGTATCATAATTACCATTACTTTCGATTAACAGCATTAATTGTTGCTTAGTTTGTGTAATCATTAATATTTAATACGCATTGTTTCCGCATCGATATTGGGCAGACGAAAACGCTCATATATTGGCTCCTTGGTATGTGACGTCATTCTGTTCTATCTCATCAGCGTGAAAGGTGTTTATGATACGATGAACTACGTGTGCATTGGAAAACGTTGGTGGATCTGATCTGTGTACAGGGAAATGTTTAAGTGCATATCGTGGAATCGGATTTCGTGAAGATTTCCTATCTATATACAGCCCTTGAGGTAACTGACTCACTGATGGATACAAATTCCCGACCACTTCCAGAAGTGCTGGAGAGCTGAAATTTGGCACGCGTGCGGGGAATCCGAAATGATGCGGAGGAAAAATCCGAAAACCGAAAGTTTCCGCCACGTGTCGTCGCCAGGACGACAAAATGGCCGAAATCGGGCTTTTTCCGGGGACCGTTTTTCGGTTTTTATTTTACTGCGCGCGAACAGTTCGTGCCACATGGATGTTAAATGCATTTTTTGAAAGCTGATAAACGTGGGCACGTAAATATGTAATTTTGTTAGTTTCACTTCAAGAAAATTGCAGCCAAAATGGCGCACAAAAATTGGTTTTTCGAAAATAATTTCATCCCTTCTGCTCCCCTCGACTTAATTTCAAGTGTATGATAACAAAAATGATTATTATATATGCTCACCTGATTCTCCATTTAACTTAGGCAGCAATTTTTTTTGTCACCATTGGCTGCCGAGGAAAAAATTAAAATATGCCGAAAATCGCCAAAAAGTACAATTTCCAAAAGATTAACACGACATTTCGTCCAGTTTTACACGACCGATATCGTTTACACTTAGTATATGCATAAACACATTCATTTTGTATTAGAAAATTTAAACATTTTTACAATATTGCCATCGATAAACCAGCAAAAAATTAAAAATGGCGGACACTTCCCATTTTTTCCCGGGAGTCCGTTTACTATTTATCGTTATACAGGCGATACATTTCTGTCACACGAACCGTTGATGCATATTATGAAAGCCAATAAATGTTGCCTCTTACCTATGTAAGTTTTTAAGTTAATTTCCAAGTTAAACGCTTTCAAAATGGCGTCAAAAAATTGATTTCTCGGAAAATATTTCATACTTTCCACTGCCGTCGGCCTTATTTTGTGAGTTGGGCAACGAAAATGATTATTATATATGTTCATTACATCCTCTACGAAATATAGGTAACAATTTTCTTTCGTCGTTCTTGGTTACTCGGAAAAAAATTAAAATATTCCGAAAATCACCAAAAATTACGATTTCCAAAAGATGAACACAGGATTTGTCAACTTTTACCTCTCCGATTTCTTTGAAATTTAATACTTAGATACACCTATGCATTATCTTTTAGAAAGCATAAATATTTAATAAATGATTTAATTAATATAACCGCGAAAAGATAGAAATGGCGGGCACTACTAATTTTTTCCGGGGAGAGATTTACTTTTTATTGTATTACTCTCGAAATATGGATGTCATAGGGGCAACTTCTCTTAGATATGATAGTAAATGAATGTGACCATATAATGTTGTCATCTTTAAACCCCCTGAAAACCCCTACAAAATTAAAATTTGCATATATGTAGCCTTTTCGGGTACTTTTCGTCAGAATTCCGCCGCATTTCCAAGCCTTACCACTCATCGCTACGGAATTGATGTAGAGGATTGATGACCCCTGGCTGTACAAACCTATAAACCCCCGGTTAACCCACATACACCCCCCAAAAAATAAAATTTTTCATATAAGTCTACTTTTTTTGTACTTTCCGTGACTATTCCAACGCTGGTTCTTACCCCAACGACTAATACCTACGGAATTTATGTGAACGGATGGTGACCGCCAGGAGTACACTCATATAAACCCCCGGTATCCCCCTAAAATCCCCCCAAATGTAAAATGTGCCATTAAATCTCCTATTTGGGAACTTCTCGCAAAGATTACGTCGCACTAACCGTCCCCTCTGAGCTCTAGATCCAGAATGTTTGGTGAAGGCGGGTCACCGTAAACCATACGGGAAAAAATACCAGAAAACCCCCGATCACCTCCTGGAACCTCGCCGAAAAAAATAAAATTTTTAAAGTCGCCATTCCGAATAGTTTTCCTCTCATTTTAGCCGGTGCCACTACTACTTATTAAAACCCCCGATAACCCCGTGAAACCTCCCAAAATGTTTTTTTTTAATCCCCTCTCCAAGTAAAAGAATCGTCAGAATTCCGCCTCTATTTTAGACCCCTAGGACTTATCGGCACAGAATTTATGAGAACGATTTGTGACCATTGGTTTAACACCAGTATAAAACCCCCGGTATTCCGTTGGAACCCCCCGCAAAAAAATGAAAAAGTTGCCATTAAGTCTTTATTTATGGGTACTTGTCACCACTATTACGCCGCATTGCCCTACCCTTTACAATCATCTTTACCTTCATAATCACTGTGGAGGATTGGTGACCGCATGCATAACACATTAAAACCCCGAATCCCCCGGGGCACCCCTCTCGGTGGAGAAGACCATTTATGAGGACTAAGCGGAGCAGCCGCGGGGGGCTCTTCATCCCCAAGGCGGCGAAACCATTCCGAGGAGTAACTGGCGTAGGCGAGGGGGAGCTTCAGTAACCCCCGGGCGGCGAAGCCGCCCCGATGTTTGAAACGGCGCAGCCGCTGTGGGCTCCCTCCGCCCTTTGGCGGCGAAGCCGCCCCTTAATCGAATACCGGTGAAACAGTTCCGAAATGCCCTTGCCCTCTGGGCGGCTATGCAGACGCCAGACGATGAACGGCGAAGTACTTTTTGGGTAATTTTCGTGACTATTCCACTGCTGGTTCTTACCCCAACGACTCATCCCCACGGAGTTTATGTGAACGAATGGTGAGCGCCAGGAGTACACACATATAAACCCCCGGTATCCCCCTGAAATCCCATCCCTGAAATGCCATTAAGTCTACTATTTGAGAACTTAAAACGAGCATTACGCCGCACCGAGAATTACGCGTCCCCTCGGAGATCTTGATCCGGAATATTTGGTGAGGGCGAGCCACCGTAAACCATACGGGAAAAATACCAGAAAACATATGAAACCTACTTGAACATCGCCGAAAATAAAATTATAGTCGCCTTTCCGAGTAGTTTTCGTCACAATTTAACCGATGCCCCTACCACTTATTAAAACCTCGGTAACCCCGTGAAACCTCCCAAAAACATTTCTAATAAATCGCCTCTCCAGGTAAAAGAATCGTCAGACTACTGTTCCGGACCCCTAGGACTTGTCGTCACAGAATTTATGAGAACGATTTGTGACCACTGGTTTGACACAAGTAAAAAACCCCGGTATTCCGGTGGGAACCTCCCGCAAGAAAATGAAAAACATGCCATTAAGTCCTCTTTTATGGGTTCTTGTAGCAACTATTATTCCGCATTGCACTACCCTTTACAATCATCGCTACGTAATCACTGTGGACGATTGGTGATCGCATGCATAACGCATTAAAACCCCCGTATCCCCCTGGGCACCCCTCTGGGTGGATAAGACCATTTATGAGGAATAAGCGGAGCAGCCGCGGGGGGGCTCCTCAACCACAAGGCGGCGAAGCCGCCCCACAACGAGGAACGGCGAAGCCGTTCCGAGGAGTAACTGGCGTAGGCGAGGTGGAGCTTCAATAACCCCCGGGCGGCGATGCCGCCCCGACGTTCAAGCGGCGCAGCCGCTGTGGGCTCCCCCCACCTCTTGGCAGCGAAGCCGCCCCTTAAACGAATAACGGTGAAACAGTTCCGAAATGCCCTCGCCCTCTGGACGGCTATGCCGACCCCAGACGAGGAACGGCGAAGCCGTTCCGAGGAAGGAGTGCGGAACTTTCCTACCCCCTGGCCGGCGAAGCCGGCCCCTAGCTTAGGTGAGATTATTTGAAATAAAATTCTTCGAACGACCACAAATGTAGACGGCGAAGCCGGAACCGGGGTTTTAAGGGGCGGAGCCCCTTAACGAGCGCGCGCAGCGCAGCGAGTATTCATATAATATCCCGAAGGTGGATAATTAGGTCAAAGTGAATTAAGTAAGAATGTTTGTAACAGTAGGTAATCGGCCAAATGTTTGTAATTAATAAAAATTTTAATAATTAATATCTCACTTAAAAAGTATGTACCTCACTATTCTCAGACTCGGAATCAAGCCTAATTGAGGTTTATTTTTTTAAATCGCTTCCCAAAAACGTGCAAATACTCTATCAAACCAGCTGCATCAAAAATACCGCTGCCGAGCCTTCGTAAAATTTCCAAGTAAAACCAGGCGCCGTCGTCGGAAGATGGGGGGGCGGTTGGAGAACTACTTCTCGCAATGAGCCTTACGTGGAAGGGGGCGGAGATGTAAGTAGGCCAGGGCTGACCCATTTTCCGTCCAACCCTCCTTCCTCGCAGTTTTCTGGTTACTCTGCACGACTGGTCGTCTTTGACGAATTACCAAGAATCTCTTGCAAGTGGTGACATTATATTTCCCTAAAGGGGTAGACTTATTATTTCGCTGCATCATTGAAAGCGTCCCATGAGCAAACGGAAATGGGTCTTAACTTATTTCAATTAAAACAAGAGACAGACCGCGTGATTGGCATGGTGATCTCCATAAACCTATAATAACCGGTAGTCTCTAATAATTATAATTATTTTCAATGTATACATATGAATTTACTGATACTACTTTTTTGAGTTGAAAAAGTTGAACTTTTGGTATAAAAAGCTACGCTTCTGTATTTTCTTGTAAACTCTTATTGTACTTACATTTTCTTCAAATGATGCCTTTTTTTCCACATGTCATATTTAATGACATATTTATAATGTATGAAAAATTAATAACTTTTATGGCTAGCATTGCATTTAAACTTAAGGATGGTAGCTTCCACAAGAGTTATCCACTACAGCTTGTTCATTTTCTGTAACCAAAGTTGTAAATCTTACATATGTTGGAGCATTAGATTTATTATTTTTATTATTATTATATATTTTGGAGCTGTGAGTGACCAGAGAGGCTATTGCCTGTTGGAGGGATCACCTTAAGAAATATAATCGCCATACTGTGCATATTGTTACATAACAAAAAACGTCTTCCAGATGAACATTTGATATACAATAAATATACAATAAAGATTCACTGAAGAAAAAAGAATGGGATTTCAATCAATTTAACAAAATTAGAAAAGGAACATGGTTGAAAAATAGTTCTTTGAGATATCCTATACAGTGGAACTTGGTTATAACGTCATCAAAGGGACCAGAAGATTTTTAACGTTATATCCGAGTGACGTTATAAAAAAGCAGCCTTAAATCTGAGTGAAAGGACAAAGTAAAAACGCAAATGTTCTGCTATACACAACACTGTTTATTGAAATCTTCTCGTACATTGGAATATGTCCAGACACCAATTAAACAAAAGAGTTGCATCCCGTCACCAGCTCAACGTCCAGCTTGTGACCTGTTTTTGCTTTTGATGTTTCTACACATGGTTTCTATGCACTTTGGGCCATAATACAATCACACTACCACTTCTGCAACCTAAGAATCGCAAAATGTTTGACGCTATACCCGAGCGTCGCAATATTTGTTGACGATATAAACGGGTTTTCGTACAACATAAAATGTTCAATTTTGGCTGGTCTGTATAAAATGTGACGTTAAACCCGAGTTGACGTTACAGCCGATGCCGTTATAACCAAGTTCCACTGTATAATATTTTTCATTCAAAATAGAGTTTCACATGCTTCCTGAAGGTATATGTATTGATACTCTCTTTGATTGTGTTTAGCAAAGTGCTGCAAATTTTTGGTCCCAAGAAACGAAAGCTTCTTTTAAACAAGTTAACATAGGTAGGTAAACTCTTCTCGGGATTCCCTCCGGGTAAAATTATCCATATTAGCCAACGTTTAAACAAAGTTTATTGTGACAATCAGACTTAGCAACCATAAATATTGGTAAATCAGGATAAAATAGTTTGTATTCTGCATTAATTCAAATCTATTGACTGTGTAACAAACAAACGCGAAGTTACCAACTATCCGTCTGACTTTTTAAAGCCCTTAAATGTGTGTGGCTAACCACGGCACAATTTACAGCTGAAGGTAGTTTCGGTGCTCACGATTCTTAGAAGCCTAAATCAACCAAAACTTTACAATGGACCGCGTTTGGTGATTAAAAAAACTGACGATCAAAGTGATTCAAACGATTATACTCAAAGGAAAATTCAATGATGAGGAAGTGCTCATTCCGAGGATTCGTGTGATATCAACCGATATGCCCTTTGACTTAAACACGAATTAAATTTTCAAGTCGTTTTTAATTCGCGATGACGACTATCAAATCACAAGGTGAGTGTTTGCGCTCCTAATCTAGAAACGCCATGTTTTTCTCGTGGTGAAATATAATGTATCTTCACGTGTTGGTAAACCATCCGCTTTATTTGTTCTTCCGCCTCATAACAAAACAAAAACTGTTGTATATCAGAAGATACTGTTGTATATCAGAAGACTCGCACGCTCCGCGCGCTCGTTAAGGGGCTCCGCCCCTTAAAAACCCCGGTTCCGGCTTCGCCGTCTACATTTGTGGTCGCTCGAAGACTTTTAAAGTTTGAATAATCTCACCTCAGCTAGGGGCCGGCTTCGCCGGCCAGGGTGTAGGGAGGCGCCCCACTCATTCCTCGAAACGGCTTCGCCGTTCCTCGCTGGAGGGCGACTTCGCCGCCCAGGGGTTGAGTGTGAGTTGAGATGGGTGGAGTCTACAGCGGCTGCGCCGCTTGAACGGCAGGGCGGCTTCGCCGCCCGAGGGTTACTGAAGCTCCCCCTCGCCTACGCCAGTCACTCCTCGGAACGGCTTCGCCGTTCATCGTTGTGGGGCGGCTTCGCCGCCTTGGGGTCGAGGAGCCCCCCCGCGGCTGCTCCGCTTAGTCCTCATTAATGCTCTTCTCCACCGAGAGGGGTGCCCAAGGGGATTAGGGGGTTTTAATGTGTCATGCATGCGGTCACTAATCGTCCACAGTGATCACGTAGCGATGATTGTAAAGGGTAGTGCAATGCGGAGTAATAGTGGCGACAAGTACCCATAAAAGAAGACTTAATGGCACGTTTTTCATTTTTTGCGGGGGTTCCAACGGAATACCGGGGGGTTTATACTTGTGTTAAACCAGTGGTCACAAATCGTTCTCATAAATTCCGTGCCGATAAGTCGTAGGGGTCCGGAACAGTGGTCTGACGATTCTTTTACCTGGAGAGGCGATTTGTTAGAAATTTTTTGGGAGGTTTCACGGGGTTTTCGGGGGTTTTAATAAGTGGTAGGGGCACCGGTTAAATTGTGACGAAAACTACTCGGAAAGGCGACTTTAAAATTCATTAATTTTTTTAGCGATGTTGCAGGAGGTGATCGGGGGTTTCTGGTATTTTTTCCCGTATGGTTTACGGTTGCTCGCCCTCACCTAATATTCCGGACCTAGACCTCAGAGGGGACGGGTAGTGTGGCGTAATGTTTGCGAGAAGTACCCAAATAGGAGACTAAATGACACATTTTACGTTTGGGAGGGATTTCAGGGGGATACCGGGGGTTTAAATGTGTGTACTCCTGGAGGTCACCATCCATTTACATAAATTCCGTGGGGATGAGTCGTTGGGGGCGGTGGAATAGTCACGTAAAGTACCCAAAAAGTAGACTTATATGCAAAATTTTATTTTTTGGGGGGGTGTATGAGGGTTTACCGGGGGTTTATAGGTTTTTACTGCCAGCGGTCATCAATCGTCCACATCAATTCCGTAGCGATGAGTGGTAAGGATTGGAGAAGCGGCGGAATTGTGACGATAAGCACCCGAAAAGGCTACTTATATGAAAATTTTAATTTTTTAGGGGGTTTCGGGGGGTTTAAAGTTGACGATACTATATGGTCACATTCATTTACTGTCATTTCTAACAGAAGTGTGCCTTATGACATCCATATTTCGAGAGTAATACAATAAAAAGCAAACCAGTCCCCAAAAAAAGTGAGTAGTGCCCGCCATTTTTATTTTTTCGCGGTTAAATATATTGAATCATTTATTAAACGTTCATGTTTTCTGAAAGACAATAAAGAAGTGTATGTAACTACAAAGTTTGAAAGAAATCGGTCAGGTTTAAATTGACATAATCTTCTATTAGTCTGTTGGAAATCGTAATTTTCGGTGATTTTCGGAATATTTTAATTTTTTTCTGAGTAACCAAGGACGACGAAAGAAAATTGTTACCTTTATTTCGTAGACGATGTTATTAGCATATATAATAATCATTTTCGTTATCCTATACCTTAAATTAAGTCGAAGGGAGCGGAAGTTATGAAATTTTATTCGAAAAACGAATTTTTGGACGCCATTTTGGCTGCAATTTTCTTAAAAAGAAATTAACAACATTACGTAATTACGTGCCCACGTTCGTCAGCTTTCAGGAAATGCATTAGCGATCCGTGTGGCACACACCATTCGCGCGCAGTAAAATAAAAACCGAAAGACTGTCCCCGAAAAAAGCCCGATTTCGGCCATTTTGTCGTCCTAGCGACGACACGTGGCGGAAACTTCCGGTTTTCGGATTTTTCCTCCGGATCATTTCGGGTTCCCCGCACGCGTGCCAAATTTCAGCTCTCCAGCACTTCTAGAAGTGGTCGGGAATTTGTATCCATGAGTGAGTCAGTTACCTCAAGGGCTGTATATAATAGAGACTCAACTGAATAAAGCCGAATGTGAGGGCACGTTTACGCATTGGGAACTGGGGCAGGTTTACGCAGTGCACTTTTCCGAACCGAGTAACATCTAGCGTTCCATAAGTCATGAGATATTAACCCTTTATAATCCAGAACTGATTCTGGGAGAAATCAAATTTCAAGATTTTTCATTTTGAAAACTTGAAAATTATGCACTCATTGATAATTATCGTGGCAGCTAACTATTTCATCATTAAAATTTACATTACAAAATAATGGGTATTTTAGATATTTTCTGAATAGAGCTGAAAGTTTAAACATTTTTGTTGTTGCTTATAAGCAACGTTGGGTTATGAAGGGTTAATGTTGCTCTCTGGGGGCTATTTTCACGAGATATTGAGTGTTAGTCAAGCATCGGTCTAGCGTTGCGTAAACTTGCCCCAAGAACGGGGCAAGACTTGGACCTACCAAAATTTTTTACGGTTTAAATGAAAATAAGACAACTGAATGCATACAAAATTTGACTTTATTAACTAATTTATCAACCCTCATTGTCTAAAATTTCCTAAGTTAAGACAAAAATTAAAAAAATCATTGAAATAAATCCGCGTGTATGTTGGTCTACCCAATGAAGATTGAACAGAGAAAATATATTTCTAACAAGCCAATGTAATACTTATTTTTCAAGTTTCATTGAATTTTTTTCTTAAATAATTATTATAAGTCAATAATTATTAAAATCAGAACAGCCTCTCTTGATTTATAAACAATGTACCTAAACTGTTCATTGATAACTAGGCGGTACGACGTTCGCCGGGTCAGCAAGTCTAACCTATAAGTAAACACATGAAAAGAAGCAACAGCAAAATTCATTCTTTAAAATGATAACACCTATTCCTTGCGTCAAAGTTCGGTTTATAATAAATAGCACAATAGTATTGAAAATGGCCTATAACGGGGTACAGATCTACAGTACTAAGGTCAGCACGGTAAGTGTTAACTCTTTCTAACCCAGGGCTGCTTCTGGGAGAAATTAAATTTCAAGGCTTCTCATTTTAAAAATGCAACAATATTATGCTCAGTCTTAATTATTGTGGCAGTTACATATTTCCCCATTAATCTTTTCAGCACAACCCTTAGCGAAAAAACAGTTGAAATTTCAACAGTTAATTGGGACCATTGTTGAATCCAACAGTAACTGTTGAATCCAACAGTAACCGTTGAATCCAACAGTAACTATTGAATTCAACAGTAAATTGGGACTACTGTTAAAACTAACAGTAACTGTTAAAACTAAAAGTAACTATTAAAACTAACAGTAAATGTTCAAACTAACAGTAACTGTTAAAACTAACCATAACTGTAAACTCTGACAGTAACTAATAAATCCAAAAATTATTGATGAATTCAGAAGTTACTGTTGGATTCAGCAGTTACTGTTGCATTCAACAGTTGTCCCAATTAACTGTTGAAATTTCAACAGTTTTTTCGCTAAGGGAAATGAACACGTAGTTTTATTATTTCCCGAATAAAGCTGAAAATGTATACATTTTTCTTGTTGCTCAGAAGGGTTACATTGGGTTATAATGGGTTAATAAGTTACTCCCAAGAGATGTATGGAGAATCAGCAGCGGGTGTGGAGAGCAAGAAGTGAAAGAGAGCACGTGACTCATGGATTGGACGCGCGAACTGGCGGCGAGGGAAGAAGTCTTGTCGACGATGCTGAGGCGCAAACACGGCCAACCACTTGCGGAGCTGCTGATGAGATGGTTTGTTTTATGCCCCGCGCGTGCCAGCCGTGACGTATCCCTCCCTTTCTGCCCCCCAGAGAACAACCCACGTCCCGGGCAGCGCTTTCCTCATCGCACGAAGCGTAGGGGTCTCTTCCACACTCCACGTCCAACG
Organism: Ischnura elegans; assembly: GCF_921293095.1. Lineage (NCBI taxonomy): Eukaryota > Metazoa > Arthropoda > Insecta > Odonata > Coenagrionidae > Ischnura > Ischnura elegans. The sequence continues at coordinate 18,648,813 of NC_060257.1, forward strand.
ATTTCAAGATCAAGAAACTTGTTCGAGCGAAATGGAGACGCCATATTCCGATGTTATTGAAGAATAAACCCACCTTCCTGGTCAGCACACTGTTTTGGTTTTTATATGCGGTAAAGGGACAGTAAAAGAAGAGATACCTCTTTTGAGCGTTCTTTTATCATCAACCTGAAAAAGCAAAAATCTTTGTTGAAAATAAATTTTTGATACCCAGGTTTTCCAGGCCTTTGGATAAAAGCATTTAAAACACGTAATTCCCTGATTTTGAACGCAGAAAAGAATCGATACTGTGTGCGGCGAAACAGGGTGATATTAATTCACAACAGATAAAAATTTAACAATATTATTTCCAAAAAATAAATATATTTCGTCGTTGTCACCTCGGTTTAAAGTACCTTGTATGTCCACCCGATATAATTGTAACTTTTTCACATCCGAACGTAGACTTAAAGAAGAGATTCTAAGAAATTGCATAGTGTTTAGTTTAAGTTTCATTAATATGGAAAAACAAACACTTTTGAAATTCCCACTATGTAATAGAATAAAAATTCAGGTTAATTATTAAAACTGAACTGAACTATCGGTCCTGAGCTGCTACGGCAGAAAAGAATCAAACAGATCTATCTACTCCCACAGCTTAGTTTCTTCTTCTTCAAAGCGAAATATGGCATTAAGCCTCAATTGCTTATCTAGCACACACTGCCCGATAAGAATTAATGCAGCCAAGTTCCACGAAATCGTACTTTTCTGTAGTACCGAAGTGTTAAGCGATTCCATTCCTGAACTTTCGAGAAAGAAATGCTGTGTTGAGTCGAAGTAATGCGAGAGATCTCTCAAATTGGGTGTGCCAATTCCATTAGCACGCCATAAATGTATTTCCAAAACGAGAATCGTTCCGCCGATTTCCTACACATGTGCCACGCCAATAAAGCAGCTGGAAAAGTGTGCGCATCCGATATTCTCTTGTCAGTCTGCTAAAGGAAAACAAACACGCTCTTTTAAGTAAGGAAGGCATCATGTAGATTCGCCGCTTTTGATATTATATGCCATATTACGAAGATTGGCCGACCTTGAGCAGCAGATGGCCTGCAAAATCAGTTTCAAAAGAGAAAAAAATGATTTATGCATTTTTTTACGTCCGATACGGATGAAGTAATAAAAATTGAAAACCGTTTTATTTGAGACGCTATCAAATAAATCTGTGCACTCCTTTAATGTTCACTGTTCAGCATTGACGTTGCGGGTAGTAAAACTGAAAGATTTCCGCAAATAATTTTTTTTCATGATTTAATCACCGCTATTATTCGTCTTATAGTTATAGCGAACGGAAAATTGGCATCGTTTTAACATTAAGTATTCATAATACCTCATTGGTCGGCAGATTCCAATACCAAATGAGAATATTGATCTAATTATTATAAGTAGTAGTAAAAAGTTAGTCAAAATTCTGTATTTTTATGCAAGTTAACCTTTTAATCGCCTTCATCGGTATGTCTATTACTTCAAATGAATGATAAGCCGAATAGCATGATTAATAGAATGATTTTCCAACTATCATGGTAGTGAATAAATCTGCACTTAACTAAAATTATTTCACGCAAGGGCTGTGCTTTTATATTTATTAGACATTTTTTGGGAAAAGTTCCAATTTTTCAATTTCAAAAAAGTTTCAAAAAAGATTCAATGCATGAACTTTTATAAAATGTTTTAAAATTTTATTCTTCTAAAAGCCACATTGATGATCCCGAATACATATGCCATAGAAAAATTAACCATTACGAGGACGAAAATTTCATGTAATGAGCGATTTATAGGACGTTTTTAAAACCAGCCATTTTAGTCTTTGATTTCAGCAGGCTCTTTACTTGGTTATCCATTTCTCCAGTCACATGCAAATATATTTTTTGCGAGGCATATTCAGCCCTTAAAGTCTCCAAAGACGGCAAACTTCAAAAATACCTTGTTTCGGCTACACTAACTTAAAATTAATAGCCCGAAAATAGAGAAATTTCGTGGTGGAAGATGTAGTTAGGGCCTAATACGTTCAGATGACGAAATATACCCTCTGCCGTTTGGAAAAATAAAAACACAGGCTTAAAGAGCGTCAAAAATAAAAATTTTCACCAAATTACAGACATGTAAAATTAAATAATCAGCATGCTGCAGAAATTTGCGAAAGAGAATTTTTAAATATTTTATGATTTTTAAACTTTAAAAATTTAAAAACAAGATATTATGGTGATTGTTAATTTACGCGAGGAATGAAGCATTTTTTTTCTAAAGTATTAATTAGCATTAAGAACATTTTAAGCTTACGTGAAATTGAATTTTCAGTAGAATTGTGAGACAAAGTCAGAGTTCTAAATCTTCATATTTTTCAGTCTACAAAAATTGAAGTCTTAAAAAAATAAAATCATAGTTACCGCTAAAAAAGGAAAAATCGAGTTTCAATTTTTTAAAGGTTATGTTCTGGTTTTTTTTTTAAGGTACCTATCGCCTGACTCTTGATGAATAATCATAATTTACTTAGGTGTATTTTGCAAGTTCAAAACGTCTGGGGGAACTTTTCACCATCTGAACTCACTAGAACCTTGTAACTATGAGTTTCTTTTCTGAATCTTGCAACTAAGGCTGGCCGGTAGCACGGATGGGAAATGAATGAGGAAACGCTCTCTATGCCGATTATGGTCACAAATATGATGTCCTTCCGTTACCCTTAAAAACTCAATCTTGATATTTATGTTCATTCTTGTCATTTTTCCCGAAAAAGCGCGCAGAGGGCTGTAAAACGGGATGCCACTTTCCATATAAATCCGCCGTTGTCTAGGCACTGGCATGAAACAATTAGGAACATTTAGAACTTTTAGAATTTAACATTAACTTAAACATTAAACACTTAAACATTTAACATTAATTAGAACATTTAGAATTAGAAACATTTAGAACTCTGACTTTGTATCACAAATCTACTGAAAATTCAATTTTACGTAAGCTTAAAATGTTCTTAATGCTAATTAATACTTTAGAAAAAAAATGGCCATGCCTATTTTCCAACATGAACAAGTCTTTAACTGCAATACGGAACGAATTTTTTATTTTAGCTTTCCTAGAAAATCTTACAGATTAAGTGGGTTCCTGAAGACGCTATCAGAGTATTTCTATGGGATTAAAAATGGTTACATCTCATTTAACGATACTTTTTCTTTATTTTAACTTAATTTCAGAGATTTTGAACTGAGTTCGGGTGCCCTTAAAATTAAAAAATGCTCTAAGTTTACGCAATTCTTGACACATAATGACATAGCAAACATATAAAAAGTAAACGAGTCGGGAAATTGATTGAGGGATTTGTTAAATTGTGGTGAAATATATCCCTGAAGAAAAATAAGAAATCCGCTAGCGACGTCGAAAGTTACGATAATTTTTCTTACATCTGGCCGGGGCTTAATTACGCGCGCGCCGGGCGTCGGAAACCCGCGACTCACTTAACTTTTCAGATTGTGGAAGATGATTTTTTAATAATAATCTTTTAATTGCTTAATCTGTAACATTTTCCAAGAAAAATTAACGCCGTTCCATTGAGAGTTTTGTCATGTTTACACGTCTGTAATTATACAACGGCGACTTTACACGGCAATTGACTTTCCTATGCATACCATTTATTATTTCTTTGTTTAAGTATTCTACCAATTTAGGTAAATCCGTATTCCTTTTCAATATACCTTCCCATATAATATCCTTTTCAATTCACAATGAGGCCTATTTCCTCCAATTCTATCTAAAAATCCTATTATTTTCCCTCCTCTCGCTCGTTTACCCAGCAGCCATTATATCCCATTAGCCAACTCTATTTCATATCGTTGCAAAGTTTCGGGTCTCTACCACGAAATATTAGGTGCGCAACTAAGTTCCCGCTGTTTTCTGAACGAAAATGCAACTTCATCGTTAAAAAATGGTTATAAATGAATCATTCTAAGTGTTGTCCATCGCTAGCTACAACTTTTACCCATCAATGTGGCAGAGGCCAATACCCTAACGGTAAAAGTGTTAATTTTTTGAGGCTACCCACGAATCATTACATTTTTTAGTGTCTTCGTATGAGCGCAACTGTAGATCAGCCAGACCATGTGCCATATATAATTAACATAACATATTAGTAACAAGTAAGAACAAGTAATAATCGGACGGCGTAATACCTGGGGAATACAGGGGGGGGGGGTTAAGACCTCCCATTTGGGAGTTTACAGGTAGGTTTTAATGGGTTTGGCAACGCGGGGCCCAGCGTTATCATGCTGTAGACTCACTTAAAATCATAAGGAATCCAAGTCCCTTGCATTTGCATAAATCCCAACGCATCAAATTGCTTGAAAATGGATTGATGGGTAACTCCTAACGCATAAGCAAGCTCTTCTTGAGTTTGGCACTGATCTTCATCGAGCAATGTGTCCAATTCAGCGTCTTCGAACGTCTTTGGTCTTCCTTCACGTCAGCATTGGAATGATCGTCTTTGAAGCGACGGAAGCAATCACGGCACGTTGTTTCACTTAGAGCAGCATCTCCGTAAACTTTTTGGAGCTCTCGATGCACTTCACTTCATGGTGCACTTCAGCCTCTGTTTTCTTCGAATGAAAGACGAAAATGAACACTCCCCGCAAATGACGGTTACCTGTCACAAACTCGGACATTTTCACGAAACAATAATGATATGACGCTAAAAAAAACTCGCCATTGTTGTCGAGCGGTTTGTTTACCAAATGTCTGAGCTTGATTCGTGACATTCTCGATTCGTCAAAATCGATCAGTAATTACTGCTAGAGCCATCTGTTAACAAACAGCGGGAACTTAGTTCCGCACCTAGTATATAGTTTATCAACTTTGTCCTTTTTTCTTTCGATTTCAGCACACTGTGAAACGGACGATCAGGTACGCTTTTTATTATTGCATCTGTTCAAATGCTAGTCGGTCACCCATCATCTTCAAACTACTGCAGAGCTTTTGTGGTGGAAACCAGGCACAAAAGTGCTCTCGCAATTTCAGTTCAGTAAAATCGATATTCTCCTCTCCACTTGCTGCCGTTCCAATTCTCGAACTGTCGCCGTCATTTGTCACGTGAGAAATACTGCAAATGGGTAGCGGAGTTCTGTGTCGATAAAATCCGTCACGATTGGTCACGATCGCCTCCCTTCCCGATGGGTCAGTAGTGTTTGACGGATCGTGACTGGATTGAGGCGTCTATGCAAGTTACGCCACGAACCGCAATATACGTCAATCACCAATTCTTCAATCTTTTATTCTTTTCAGTTGAGGCAATGGGTGAATTTTTTATTTTTCGCCCGCGAACGGATTACTCGGCTCAATAGACTTCCTGGTCCGTACGCGGGGAATTTAGCACTAGAAGAACCGGGGTCACATGACTACCTAGAGGGAATATTAACCATCATTTTCACTGGTGGTAATTATTTTAATTATTTCTTAGTTTATGTTCAAATTAATTGATAACTTCACTAAATAAAATCTCTGAACCCCACGAAATGCATGTTAGAATCGCTTTAGTTTCAACTCGAATAACTAATATAGCGGCGGATGATGGAGTATACGACAAAACAACCAAAGGAGTCATTTCGAGGCAAGACAGGAACTGAAATTAAAAACCTTCACCTTGTTTCTGTGGATATATTAATATTTTTCACGTTTGGCACTTGGTACGCTTTTGAGAAACCAATATCGTTTAAGTACAACCATAGAAAATGTATTTCCATGCCGCTATTTGCCACATAATAAACTTAAATACGGAAGGTAAAAGCGAATGACGAACCTTGATGAACGGAACGTACCTCGAATGAATGCAACGTCAGTTCCCACGTCAATGATCATCTTTGCCCCATCTTATCACAATCTTGTACAGACCGCTTTTGAAGGAATTTAAAGACAATATAATTCTACTTTTGGCTCAATATGGGAGTACTTGTAGCGATAATTGATGTACCGACACGACCTGGCGGACGACACCGATTTTTTTAGTCGTTGCCCTAACAATACGCCCGAAAGTTATCGAACGTCTTTTCTTAGTGTCATATTTAAGTCTCATTCCGCAACCAGAGTGGAAACACGCGCTGTGCCATCATCTACGTCATTTCAAGGATCTTGACGACAGAATTACCCCCAACCACTTATGTAGGGTCGACTGAGACACGCATGTAGAGGCCTCTTGTTATGTATGGTCGACTAAGAATACGGGCCCTAATGTTATCAAATATAGCCGCCGTAGATAACATATTTTCCATTCCTTCGAAAATGATGGATATATCCCGGGGAAACGAACGGCCTCCGCAAAATGGGCGCCCTTGGGAACAGCTTCAGAAGAATGAACACCCGTTCAAAATATTAGGGTGTCCAGCAGTGAAACTTCGTTTTCGTGGACGGAGGGTAATGGTAGAAAAGGAAGGGGAGGAGCTTGGTCATCTATCAATTTTCATTAGTTGAGTTATTCAACATACTCAGTGTAAAAAGATTGCATAGAAAAATAATGAAATAAAGGTGTCAGAAGATAAAAGAGAACCTGACGCTTTTTTGAAAGGGTTATTGGAAAAGGTTATTTCAGAGGTTTTCTTTTAATATTTCAGTGCAGTTTCAAGGAAGAAATTCAGTAATTAAATAATGGAGCCATAACGCATTGCATTTTAAAAACTGGAATTCTCGCTTTTCATAGTATTGTTTTCTCACGAAATTACTATTTCTTATTGATATTTATATTTTTTCAATCGCCAGGGCAGTGTAAAATTCATTTACAAAAATTTTCAGGGGGTAGACCCCCGAACCCCTCGTAAGTAGGGGCCCCGTGATGAGCCCCAGCCGAGGGCCCCCAACCAACCCCGACCGCCCCTGATCATTACCCTCGAGAAGTTGAGGTGGTATTCAATAATGAAGCAGATGATGGAGACTTTTTTTTAGACCTAACGTGGCTATCCTGTCTGAAGATAAAAGTATACAGACTCCTTCAGCCAGTAAGGTGACGAAAGGTAAGAAGGTCCATATGGCATGCTATCCGAATAGCATGTAGCCATTACATGAGTAAATAAATCTTAAATAATCACACTCTGCAGCGGCGTATACCTCCGAGGTCAGAGCAACACTAGTTTCCTAGTGGGTGTGGATACAATTTCTCTTGGGGTCGTTCCTCTTTGATGAGGAAGATATAGTAAACGCATGTTCCAACAATTATGAATACTCAATACAAATGCTGTATCCAGGAAAAATATAGTGGTCACTCATTATGGTGGATACATTCTTTTAATACTTGAGGAGTGCCAAATAGGAAAAGTCCTAAAAACTATGTGAATATGATTAACATCATACTCTGATTTTTTTCGCAACACTTTTCTCTAAGTCTATACTGCGAAATAAATGAGATTTTTTAACATTTGGGAAACTATGAAAAAACTCACGTAACCCGAAGCAATTGAAACTTGCTATTTTACTTCAGTATTAATGGTATCCTTAAGTTCACAAGATATCCTTGATATTAAAGCGCAATTTAGGTCACATTAATTCACAACATTAAGAAATAAAATCCAATAAAATATTGGTTTAGCTTGTGTATAATTTTGGAAAATTTCCGTGACCATGAGAAGTGTAATATAACTACGAGTTCCCGGTGCATTAATCGTTAAAATTCAAAATTATTTAGCATCATTAAAAATCAATTACCATCTTCCCGAAACAGTAGCCTACGTTTTTGGTGATGGTACTCGGTTGCTACAGGATGACGAATGGATGTAATAATGGATGGATGATGACCATCCAGCCAAGAGTGGCGGAGGCAGCAGGGCTTTTTAAAGGTAAGTCTCGCGAGACGAGGAAACTGGCTCCGTGACGTAACCGCCTTTCGTGACGTAGCACGCGGAGGCGTCAATGCGTGGGACGGCGGTGTGTTATGACCAGACGCGATACTCCTTATCGAGTCAATTTTCTCTTTCGACAAATGAATTAGTATAGATCCATGTCCGTACATACAAAATAACCATCAAGAACTAAAGTAACTCAGCTAATAAAATTTAATCTCAAGTAATGTTAAATTTCAATCTTAATATTATTACTTATATTATCATTATCTTGTAACAGTTATCGTTTTTTTCTTTTGACTACTCTTTTTACTACTTTTTACTTTTACATTAAGCCTCGACAAATAAAATTTGAGCATATAACGTTATCCAGAATAACAACATGACTGCTTCGGATAAATAACAACAACATGATGCATCATATCAGTCTGCTGAATAACAACATGATAAATCATAGCTAAAAATGTATTCATTATTTTTACATATTAAAATCAGTATAATATTTCAGCTTAGCTTGCATTAGGTTCTCGTAAGCCAATATTTAGGGCCTTTTCAAAAATAAGGAACTGTAACTGTAGTTGAATTTGTGAATGTACGTAGTATCGTTCCAATTGCATCTGACACTCACACCTGATTACAAATTTGATAATGGTTCTGAAACTAAGCCCAGTGCCTTTTTATTGGTACAGCCCTTATCTCTACGAACGATGTAACATCTTAAAAATTTACATCTAAACAATTTATTCGGACCCGAAATGGCAATTTAATAAATTAATTCGGTAGATGTATGGGAAAGATGAGTTAGAACGAAAAAGAAGTCTTCCTTATCCGCCATTTTCCCATAACTTTAGGGTGAAAAAAATGCTAACGTTGCCGCCCACTTTTTATGAGTTAGTGACGTCATTAAAATTCTTGTTCATTAAGTCGCATTCATAGACCCTATCCTTGACGAAAATAATCGTTCCTTACCGTGTTAAATATAACAAACAACGTGAGACAGATGCGCAAGTATTGGAGAAGCGGTGAGCCGCTCGGCAAGAGTCAGTGACGTCACGAACTTATCCGCGAAAGGGTTAAGGCTTTCGATTCGTCGCAAATAGGTATGTAAGGATGGGACGGATCGGAAAACGGAAAATACGGGTCCATTCATATTTCAAACTCTATTGCAATCGACAATAATAAAAAGATGTTGTACGAGTCCTTTCGAACAACACCGAAATTTTTGATTGATACAGCGTCAAGTTCAGGCGTTTCTACTACGTCCCCGATTTTATCGACGATATTCAGTGGCTGTGCCGACAATATCCAGAATCAACCAAAAAGGGAATAAATATAGAGGGACCTCAAAACTTGATGCCGGCATTCAAAGGTCACCATGAGCCACTCTGTATTGTGTACGTTCATCTCTTGGCTCTATGCCAAGTCCCCGTATTAGGTAGAAAGACTCTCTTAAGAGAAAATATTTCATCATACAATTAGCCATTCAATAAAAAGTCTCGTGCAGCAATTTTATAACGTTCACATTGTTTTTAAATAGAATCAGGAGTTTCAGGAAGGCGTCAGAAATTTTATTTTCTTCTTTTAATCATTATTCCTCAAAAGATCATATTGAGGGTAAATTTTAATTAATGAGAACACGCCAACGTGTATTTGGTAGTAGATTGAGAACAATCGTTTAGAAATTATAACAATTTAATTTAGAAACTAAGGTTTTTTGAATGGGAACTTCACAACCAATTTCATCAAAATTACTCATCGTTTGTGGGACATGCCGTACAACGATCACGGTTGACTTCAATTTCAGGATGAATCCTTGGAATCCCGAGCCCATAAATATCACTTCTCGTGACTAACGAAAATATATACAAGATCTCCACCTCATACTCAAATAATATCCATGGAAAAAATTATCACGAAGGGCTTCCATTGTGAGGAACAGGTCCTTAAATCATAAATCTATCACACTAACAATAAGCTCGGAGCAGAGATACCAGAATACCACTTGGCTAGCGGCAAGCTGATCATTGACAAAGCAACCGGCTGATAAAGAATAATTTATAAACATGTATTATCTTTGGTTTTCCTGGCGTATCAGCAGCAGAAAAGTTTCTCGGGTTTCCCACCGGTTGATGTCGTCCATGTCTTCCGACGTTTCGATTAGCGACTTGCTGATGATGATGGACGACATCAACAGGTAGAAAACCCGAGAAACTTTTCTGCAATTTATAAACATGACAGCTTAAATTATTCATTACCATCAAAGTCCCATGTGGCCTAGTAGCTATGACATTTGTCTGTTACCCAGGAAGCCCCAGTCCGATTACCGGCGAGTGAAAATTTTTGCCGGAAGAAAATAGTATTTTCGACAGAATGAAAGGTAGGTAATAGGCCTTATGGTGAATTGGAGAGGGAAGTTCATTAAGGGAGGGAAAACAGCCAGAATACTTCTCAAGTAATCCATAGAAACCTACCTTAATCGGTAGAACACTTTAATAATAATAACCCAAGAGACTTCGACGGTTGTTAACTTGGCGTCTGCACAACGCATAGACATGGCGCCGCTGACTTGCTCACAGTCGCGGGCGCCCCACTTGATGTGTGTCATGGAGGGGGACACCTCCCCCTACCTCTTAGTACCCCTTTACCTCTGCGAAAACCTCACCTCTCACGCCTTATCCCCACCCCACTTCGCTCATGCCGGCATGTATGCACTACACCCTCTGGTTCAACCCTCCCCTCCCGCCTTCGTCTCCGTTCTCCCAACACCTCTCCCGTGGTGTACCACCCACTCATGAGGTGGTCTACCTCCGAGCGGTCGAACGCGAAGTCTCTGATAGTCACAAACCGCTCGTCCGGACACGAATCATGGCAAATGACATAAAAAGGCTGATATTTTGTGTAACGTTCGATAATTTTTAAAATAACTGCTAGTGGAAATAAGAATTAATGCTTTCACGCCAAATTATGTGGATACACTTTTATCGAGATTCACACCGGGTTAAAAACTCCATTTTTTTCGACGTTTCGAGCTCCGACTCGGGGATTATCCTTAGGGCTGCTGAATTAATCAATTGAAATAAATCATTCAGTAGCCCTGAGGATGAGCCCGGAGTCTAAATGTCACCAAAAACTGAATTTTAACCCGGTGGGAATCCTGAGAAAAGAGAAGAGACTTAACTGCTGACCGAAGGTTCTCGGGCTTTATTTTACCAATAGTTGATTCAGGTTCAAAAAAGGCTATTCGGGCTTCCAGCCGGGTGGTCTCCCTCCATTCTGCCGACGTTTCGGAACACGAGTCGGGTTCCATCCTCAGGGCTAATGGTGAGTGGATGAAGTTTGCCAGCTTGTTTACTTTTCAGTTGGTTGTGAGGTCTAACGTGATTGGCTCGGAGGCAGCCAATCTTATTGATTATCAGTTGATCAATCTTATCAGTTGATTCAGGTGTTCCACGGTGGAGCTGTGAAAAGCCGTGAAAATGAAGGTCACCCATAAAAACCTCGGTTGATGTATGTTTGACGAAAGTGTGGATAAGCGTGTCAAGTATTTTCCTCTCACTTTCATACTGTTTGTGTAGTTACTATCTTTTAATGCTAATATGTAATTTCTTTTGTTGAAAATACTCCCTACCTACATTTATCAGCACTTCCCACAATGAGTCAACCTGTACCAACCGACATCCGCTTCTCCCCGTTTTGTGAAAAATTTTCCACAGACAGTCAAGTCTTCGCTTACAGAAACGGCAGATAACCTCATCGCTCCAAAAAATTATAAATTCCACAAAGGACTTGCGCATTGCGCTAGAAAGAAGTAGAACTGCTATGCTGAATTCTAAGGTAAATTTCAAAAATTCAAATGAAGTTATCCGCCGATCACATTTTTCTCAGAGTAACGGAAGGGGGGCAGGTTAGTAAGCGCGGAAATGGAAGGAGGACATGAATATCCGACGACAAAAAGCAAGACGAGGATATAAGGGTGTACAGAATTATTTATGTTATGCAATAAGTAAAAATGATATGACGAGTCAAATCCAAAATGCAATTGTTTCCTGGCCAAAAACTTTCGAATTGATTAGTTGTAAAAACATCCGATGAAAAAAATTATTTTACCTAATGTGTCTCATGAGGTTTTTAACCACCAGAAAGCCAGCGGAAACTTCGATAAGAGTGTGTTCGCATATTCCGGAGTTAACATTCTGTATAACTACATTAAGGCTGTTATACAGGGAGTTTCGGGAGGAATCTGCAATACTTCAGGAGGTTGTAGGGGAGACAATTTAAAGCATCATTTGTCTCTAAACATGTGGTCGCAACTCCTTAGTTACTATGGCAACGCAATTTTTTATACACTTGGCAGTTACCATGAAAACAGTTTTTCTAGATTATATGGAATCCTTTTCGACATTTTATTTTCGATTTTTAAAGGCATTATATAATTAATGTTGGAGAAAAATTGCGATAAATAAATTCTCTGAAACAATTTATCTCAAAATGGGTGAGTAATGTTTTATCATATTGCTGATACCTGCTTCATTCTCTCGTTTAATTAAGCTCAAAAATTAACAAGAAAAAGAAAAAGCCTAGAAATAAACTACGGTATTGAGCAAATCGCAAGCTTTTGACAAGTTTAGTCAAGTTATCAAGTAACACGACGGTCTCTGGAGACCCAATGTCCCGGCCACGACGACCTTGCTACAGAACGTCAAATGGATTGCTCGCATGTAAAAGGACTATTTTGCTCGAGCATAGCGACCATCTGCCCAATGAATTTCGCATAAATAATGCAAAGCGTGAGTGCATTCGTTACCTGTCAATTACAAGTGGCAAGCACAGAACGGGTAAACTCCTGCGTTCAATGCAATCCATAGTATCGTCAAATAATTAACGATGAAAATAGCCCTAATAGACCTTGACTAACTCCATACAATTTACACAAACCAGCCTATTATTCCTCTCTTCCCTTAAGCTAAGCGGTAAAAGCATTTCATTATGCTGAACGATTTGCAACGTTCGTAGCGAAAAAAACTAGTGCAAGAGAAAGACTAATAACTTTTTGTATGGTATTTGGAGGAGGTAACCGACAGCTCAGATTGTTTAAGCCTTGAGGAGAAGATGAGGAAGGAATGGTGGAGGGAAACTCGGTGTCGGCATTAGCCTCCTTTAAACGGGAGACACCAAGGGGACAAACAGCTAAACGACCAATCCGACGGACGATGTGAAAAATCTCTGCCATCCCCAGGATTTGAAACCGGAACTACTGGTGGTGAGTACATGGTGGGAAGCCACCTGATCCCTAATATCTCTTTCATGACTGATAGTAAAACCCTGGTACTAAACCGGTCGTCAAGTTACGGCAAATTATTTCAACAGATGATAAACAGATTCGTGAAAAGCTATTATCTTGAATAAAAGAAAATAATAGGATCGTTTTCTTCGCGTTATAAAGTTTAAGGGGCGACTTTTGGATACCCAATCTCTGGGTTATGACGAATTAGCACCTTAACATATCACCAAAAATTCCTTCGTGTATTGGTACGGTAACTTATGGAATCCATTTGTAGATAAAACAAGTATTTGGTGTAATGATAAGACGTTTCTGGGGTCTATTCTCACTCCGATGTGAGATTTTAACTCAAGACAAAATTACAAGTCTTTTTCAGGACCTGTCTTCACAACAGCAGATTAAATCTTCAGGATAACATGATAAAATGGCTTGTTAGCCCTTAGATTAAGAGAATAGCAATTTACCAGGATGGTTCCTGAATGAAGTGAGCATAGATTTCGAGCTATTTACATCAGCTATCATTTTTAGATAACCGATGATGTTGAAAACAGTGTTAAAGGGTAGAATGTTAGGTAAACGAGGGTGAAGAAGGAGGAGAATAGGATTTTTAAATAGAATGAAAGGGAGTGGGACTCATAGTGTATTGAAGAAAGATTAACATGGAGGAAGGGGAGGCTGAAAGAATGCTTCTTAAGTACTCCATAGAAACCAACCTTAATCGGAAGAATGCTTTAATCATCATCAACATTAGTCAACAATCCTAAGATTGGTTTGACGCAGCTCTCCAATCTTCTCTCCTATCCGCTAGCCTTTTCATCGCGACATATTTCTTCTCCTTTTCATCCTTCATAACCTGCCCTATGTAATTCATTCGGGGCCGTCACTTGCCCTTCTCCCCTTCCATCTGTCCGTCTACGATCATTTTCATCAGGCCATCATTCCTCATCATGCGGCCAACCAAGTTGGCCCGTCTTCTCCTTATCATTTTTCGAAGACTTCTCTTTTCTCCCAATCTTCTTAGCACTTCTTCATTACTTACACGGCAGCACCACATTTCGAATGCTTCCACTCTTGACTTCTCTGCTGCTGTCAACGTCCAATCCTCGCTTCCACAGATAGACATGATACATAAGTCGCATCAGATGAATCGCATCATTTACCAGCGTTCATTTTTGCCATATTACCGGCGCGCGTATTCCAATTTTACTAATAATGCATGTGGAAAATGCAATAGGTGGATGTATGCCAAATTGTCACAACAACAACAGGTATCACACCATGTGCAGAGCTCCATCGATTAAAAAAACTAAACCTGGAAGGCATATTAGAAAAAATACAAAATTCAGTCATCCTGGACACCTGTCATATTGTCCGACGGTTCCTATCTATAGAAAGCTGGAAAAAACACAGTTGAACTTGACTTGGTCCGTCCACTGTGGAGAAACAAGACAGCAAGAGGAAAAAAGAATTAATAATAATCAAGAGCTTATAGAAATCAAAGTGCACATTATACCCACAATTATCTCTCTCAATGCATGAAGGCATCAAAATTATCTGAAAAACTTGTTCCTTACGACACATAAAGCAGCAATTTGAAATACTTGTGATACTGTCAAAAAAATTCCAAATTAAGAATCAAAAGACGAGAGTGCAAGGTGTAGCCCGTAACTCGTCTTAAACCAGCGAAAATGCTGTAAAAATAATAATAATAATTGTGGAAGGTTACACGGGATTTCCACCGGGTCAGGTTCAACTCCATCTCGGTCGACGTTTCGATGGGCGAGTTGTCAGGGCACCATACCCTGAAGACGATGGACAACTCGCCCATCGAAACGTCGGCCGAGATGGAGTTGGAGAACCTGACCCGGTGGAAATCCCGTGTAACCTGCCACAATTCTATACGCCGGGAAAGCCTACGATCATTCTTCAATAATAATAATAATGGTAATAATCTACTAGTGAGGACTCACGAGTTTATTCGTTTTTTTAATTTTTATTCATCAGTTCCACCGACGGTCTTTGGAGACCCAATCTCTGGCCCGTGGCGACCTCGCAATGGAACTTCGCGGGCTGAGACGCCCACCACGTCTGATTGGACAGAGCCCGGTTTACCCCTTCCCCCGCGCTCCACACACACACATAACACAAACACTAACAGCACTCGCTCTCGAAGACCGAACTAACAAGTGGGAGTCAAGGGGGGAGGAGGAGGGGGAGAGCAGAGGCGGAGGCGGCATAGAAGGCAACCGACTCCTTTCTCCCCCTCCCCCACCACCACCGCGACCACCCCTCTCCCCCTCCCAACCGCGGTCTTCTTCGCGGAGGACTCGCCGGCAGACACCAACATTCATTCTCGGGCTCCCAAGACGGAAAGAACGACAACGGGGACGGGCAGATCTCCCACCCAAACTGGAAAAGAGAAGACAGAAACGAAACTGAAACTTGGGGGAAAAACGCCGCGTAAACTAGTGAATACGGTGGTGAAGGTGTTGGCGGAGGAGGAGTTGTCGAAAAGGATTGAGAATACAAGTTTGTGACAGTACATAGAAACACGAGAAAGATAGAGTAGTTGCGAGTGGTGCGTGAAGTCTAGGTGGTGAAGATGACGATCGACAAGAAGGGCCGGGGGAAGACCCGGGAGGAGCCTTCCGGAAGACCCGCAGCAGGGAAGCCCTCGGTGACCAAGAAACAGACAGCAGGCTCCGCGGCCGGGCCTGTGCCATCCACGTCCAAGCAGGAGAAGACAGTAGCCAATGGCACGATCGCCAATGGAAGTTTGGCATCGAACGGGGAGATAGCCACGACGAGCAATGGGATAACCTCGTCGGGAGTGGTGCAAACGGTGGCCGGGACATCGACCGCAATACAAGAGTCTTCCAGCAGCGTCACGGAGGAGAGAAGGGTGTCCACCAGCTCGAAGGTGGTCTCTTCCAGCCAGGAGGTGGTCTCAAGCAGCAGCACCGTGATGGGAGGTGGTGTGGAAACAGTAACCATGCAGAAGGTGGATGCTTCCGGCAGGCCCATCCCTGGAACCACAGTGGTGACCAAGAAAGTCATCAAAGGGGCACCACAAGAAGTGATCCAGAAAAAGATAGTGGGATCTTCAAAGCCGGGAAAAGGTTCCGGTGTCACCACAGTCGTGACGGGAAAACGTATGGTGCTTCCAGGGGACCAACAGGTCGTGGAGATGGTGGGAGAAACGTCTGCTGCCGAAAGTAGTTCGTATTCGGTGTCTGAACAGGTGTCGTCTTCCTCCTCGTCGGCAGTACACCAAGAGCATGTCAGCTCTGAATCAATGGTGCTAGAATCATCCTCCAAAATGTCAGAGTCGGCTTTGAGAGATTCATCTTCCTCCGCGATAACCTCTGGGGGATCGCAAACGCGACAGATTGTCTCCGGCGGGTCGGTCCAGATAACGGGTGATATGGGAGATTCGCAACAAGTGGTTGTTAGGGAAGGTCTGTCCTCCTCGGCCAAACAAGCAATGTCCTCCTCCTCTTCCACTGCCATACAAAAGTCTTCCTCGTCCCAAGTAGAAAGTAGGAGCTACTTCGAAGAAGCTTCCTCAAGTAGCAAGCAAATAGCTTCTTCCTCGTCACAGACCAAGATAGAGGGCGGTACAATCGAAACCGTCGGAGGTACATCCTCATCAATGGTTGTCTCATCTGGTGCCAGCAAAGCCGCATCTCAGAAAATGCATTCCTCTTCGGAAGTAATGAGGTCGTCATCAGAAAAACGAATCGCAGATCAGAAGATGGAAATAGTAGATGGCTCTTCCACTACGACCATCGTTTCGTCTGGAGGTAGACGAAGTTCGTCTCAGAAACAAAGTGCCTCTGAGATAATATCATCTTCTTCTCAAACGACAACTTCTGGCCAAAAATCCGAAGTCATAGGAGGTTCTTCCACGACAATGGTGGTGTCCTCAGGCAGCAGCAAGAAAGCTTCTTCCCAGCAAGAGGTACAAGAGATCGTCTCCAGCACACAGGTAGTGGAGAGTTCAAGTCGCCAGGTCAAGGAGTCGGTGTCAAAGAGCAGTAGCAGCAGTCAATTGGTGTCTTCCAGTCATGTCGTGGACGGGTCGATGGTGTCCAAATCGGCCATCGAAGGCGCATCCGCAGATTCCGTGGTTGTGCGGGAGTCATCAAAGTCTTCGACTTCTGCAGCCGCTGCAGAGGAAAAGCGTGTTAGCAAGTCGTCTACGGTCGTTGAAGAAGCCGTTTCTTCAAGTTCTCACGTTGAAGAGGTGTCGCAGAAGGTAGTGAAGGAAAAAGTGACTGAAAAGATGACTGTGAAGGCTGTCAAAGCATCAGGGAAGGATAATGCGAAGATTCCGTTGAAGGAACAGTGCGTCTGCGAGATTTGCACATGCGGGTGAGTTTCATTAAATATTTCCTTCTTCTGCATGCATTCCAAGTTGTTGCGTAATTGTGCAGTGTTTTTTTGCATTTTCCTTCAAGATTTAAATACTCCAAATCATTCCGAATGCCTCCAGTCTTTCAAGCTTTTTAGTAGATGACCTTTGACCTTTTTTACATCAATAACGTCGTGTTCTGTAAAAGATTCAGTGAAATATGCGAGTTAAATGTCGATCATTGAAGTTTCCCGCTCACTGTGTACTTAAATATCCAAGTTTTTCAACCCAAGTTCTTTCATTCAATATTCCGCAAAACCATAGGATAGATAAACTTCACCGGCACTGAAAAACTCATAAATTATCAACAAATTACCAAGAAAAGGAAATTTGCAGGAATATCATTAATAAAAATATTTGTATATAATGGCCCCTTCACAAAGAAGCACGCCCCTAGCGCTATCGTTATTTCGCAGAATAGCAGCGAATTCATTCACAGTGCTAATAGAGGCAACTATTAAATATTTTCCCTGTTTTTGTGACAAAGCACATTCAAAACCATCATTCAAAAAGGGCGGATAAAGGCGAAATGAGACACTGCTCTCTCTTTAATGTATCTTGATTGGAGTGGTGAAAGCGTTTTACAATCTTTTTAACCCGTTTCTTGCCCATGGTTATCTATAAAATTGGCGAGTGGTCACTTCAATGCGTGGTCATGAGGAAATTGGATAATTGTCATTCCAAAGTCCTGATAATCCCTTATCCACAGCCATATTCCGGTAAATAAAGGAAGTATTTTCGTAACTTACGCCTCATGAGATCTAAGTGCTTTTGGTGCGTTCAAAAGGCTTTCCCTTTCTCGTGATAATTAGTGCGTATCGCCATTACGCAGACTAGGGCTGCTTCGCTCGGGTAACTCCAAAAGGAAGCACGGCATTTTTCTCCCCCTTGTTTACTTTTGTCGGCGTAAATGAAAAAGAGAACATTTGTATTCATAGCTCATCGTTATAAATATGCCTGCTTATCATTCTGCATTATCTTGCGTGCTTAGCGTTTTCCAAAGCATGCAATAGAAAGAGATAATACTAAAACATATGGGAACGTCATCAATGCGAAGCTCAAAGCATTGATATACTGTATTCAGATTTCCTTCCTTATGATCATTAAAAAAACGTAGCTTTTCTAATCAAAGAGCATTTGGTGTGCCAGTTTGTTTGTTTTGAGCTTTCACCTATAAATCTTTCGATCTGGATTTTATTTTATCCTACGCAACCATCACCGTTAAAAAATATACATTACGATAACCTCAAGTGAAATTTTTCTATCAAAATTGATCTGATTCTAAAGATAGTGTAGCATACTTTCATAAAACCTTTTTCATGTTCTGTGACGAAATATTTTGCTATCGGACACGAGAATTAGTACTTATGGTATATTATCTGGCGCCACTGACGCCCAGTTACGATCAATTTCATTAAGATATCACGAAAAACTTCCCTTACTGCAATGAGCGTAATTAGCGCGGCACACACAACGCGAGAAATTTCAACGCCGCGAAGGAAGAAAAGTCAAGTGAAAAAGATCGAGTAGTTATATCGTTGTCTTCCGCAGGATGTAACTCATCCAAAAATGACGAAAACCCAAGCAATGAAGATTAATGAATTTCGTTTTTCTGCAAAAAATAACAGCCACAAAGTTTTACTTTTTTTCTAAATGAATAGGACGTGCACATCGTGGCTTACCTTAGCAGCCTCAGAGCGAGTTGAGTAAGGCTGGATTAGTTGGCGGAAAGCTGTCCTTGGAGGTCATTAAACCGTTGCGTAGGAGAGGCGGTTAAAATCTCAAAGGATGCTGAATTTCATATTTGTCATCCACAGCTTTTCACTCCACTCGGCGAGCTTAAATTTAAAAAAACTCTGGTGTAAAATTCCAATTAGAAGCGGAATATATGAAATAAATAAATGATCAATCATATATAAGTTTTGATAGAGGGGAAATTTATGCACCATATTATTATTTGATTTTTTATATTTGGTGGGAATGCAAATTTCTCTGCATACATCACGAAAAAAAACACCGATTATGTAGAGTAGTGTCGCATAACTCAAATATTTCAATTTTATACAGTTTACATTAATAATTAGTAATACTAGATATTTAATCGTAGCATTTATCGATGACTAAGTTTTGCACCAAAAGACTACTGTTAGTAAATGAAAAGAAAGATTTTATACGAACAGTTAGTGCCCACAAGGAAATTTACGAACAGGAGTAACTATTTAGTAACATTGCTTGAGCCAATTACTTTGAGTTAGTGCTTAGGAAACCGGATTCTAGCATGGAAATGATTTTGATGAAGCACCTGTAAACTTGCTCAGAGGCAAAATGTTCCGCTATAATCTGGATTTAAACCAAGATCTCCTTCTTTGATATATTTTGTTCCACAGTTTAAGCTACCACGGTGTATATTAAAAGTAAATAAAAATAGTCTACCAGATTAATACGGAATAAAAACATTTGATGCACGAGCTGATTAGCTGTACACTTACAGCTTATTTAGCATGAACCCGTGGTGACGTTATTTCATGCTTAAATAAAAACGAAAATCGCCTTAAGAAGGAGTTAAACTCTTTTCGAAGCCATCAATACGGTGAAATAGATTCTAAATTTAGATATGATAAGTATTATTTACAATTCTGAACTCTAAACATGTTTTCTAACGAAAAGGAAAACGCGTCGAATGAATTCTAAGAAAACTCTTGCCCTTCCCTCATTCCCTCCTAGTCGATGAGCTACCCACGCTAGTGCTGCGCGAAAACCATGAAGTAAGCGGAAATCACGACTTCGTAAATTTCTTACGTTGCGTCCTCTTGGCCATTCCTGTAGATATGCCGCCGAAGTCACGTATTATTCAGATAAAGCCGAGAAATATAAATAAACTGTTTGGAAAGCCCTTCGCTGACAGTCATGACTGAAATAATGCTCTGAAAATGCCCACTTAGCGTAATTTCTGCTCATTGCCAGTGGTTTCGCACAATTCAGGCCTTATGGGAGACAAAATTTGAGAACCCAACTTCGAAGCAAGGCCATACGAATTTAAATGAACGGAACAAAATGATTTAGAATGAAAGAAATGGAATGCTTCCAACAGAAGTATGAAAATTGCTCCACTGCAGTTCAATATTTTTTCGGTACTTCGACTTAAATTTGAATGTTTCATTCCACCATCCAGCAATTTTATGCACTGAGATGTAATATGTCAGAGACTATGAGAATATTTCTAAGATATCGATTTAACAACAAACCGTGACTAAATGAGTGCAAAGAATTACGGCAGTAAGATGAAATAAGTCATGAAAAGCGTGTAACATGATAAATCAGAAGCGGAGATAGGAGTTAAAAATAAGCAAAATTTGAATACCTAACTAACTGAAGATAATCTGCTGGTTATGCGTTGTCACTCGATAGGTATCGTGGCAAAATGTCTATCGAATGAGGCACCTAAGTTTATGAACTACCTGTAAATTACGGCTAACATATAATCTGATTATTAGACGCATTTCTTATGAGGCTAGTGAAGGCTAGGTCGGCATCAAACCATTCACCTCGGATAAATGTCATGCTTGCGTCTTACGTATAAGAAACTGCGTAAGCTGTTACTGAAAACACAGTTGACCTAATGACGGCTAAAAGATAGCAGGTAAACTCCTTCCATACTGCTGAAGGCTGCTGTAGAGTTTGTTTTTCCTATGCGATACCTTTCATGACTCGCTGAGTTTTTGACTCATGAGATGCACGGATTTACATTTTATTTTTGACTCTCCGTTAAGGTGATAAAATGACCAAGAAACAGCTTCAATTCCTCATCCTTTGGTCATTTCTTTCCTCAATTTTAATTTCATTTTTTTCACTGAGAATATTTTTCCTTTCTTTAAACAGCATCGAAACGATGAAAAAAAAATTGAATGCCTACAATTGATTATCTGTCGCTTATGGATTGTCGCTTGATAAGTATCGCAGCATAATCCTAATCGAAAGTGGCACGTTATCGGCTGTTAGAATCTCTTTTCCACGTGGGAACACCTCCAATTCCAATGCATTATCTATTAAGAGTTAATTTCAATTTATTTCTACTAATCGTTTATACTAATGCAAAATTTGTTTAATGCGAGACAAAAAAGATTTTTTAACCAACGAGAGGAAAATTATTTTTGCGTGAGATTGATAGAAAATGCCAAAAAATAATTCTGACAGAGTATGGGAACAATTGTGCTTAGTTTTATTTTAAATTACCATAAATCACTAACTCAAAGATAAAGAAAATGTGATTCATAGTAGTTAGTTCTGATGAATGAATTCTTCAACAATATGCGGCGAAGATAAATGCCACGGGAGCTTATGAATCCCGCCTTAACTTTGGAACGCCGCCATGCAAATGTGCTGCGCTTTGTGCTTGCCTCGTGCTGCATTGCCTGCTGGGAGGTCGGGGAGTTGGAGGCGTTGCGGCATTGTGTGTGCCTAGCGAGGTGCGAAGGAAATAATGCACGCGTCGTTTGGGATAGCCGGTGTCAGATCAAGGACGCCAAGGGCGAAGCGTGGAAATGTCATCGGGCACACAATTGGGACGACGCACGGGAAATCCAAAGCCTCTCAGAGTACGAGGGAAAATAAAGGTACTATCATGAATTATCCCAATATTATTATTATCCCAATATCTTGCGGTCAATTCGTCTGTAAAAATCGATCTACTTATTCATAAATTATTAAGTTCTAAGAAGACTAGCTGTCATTCTAATGCTAGTTGCCTCTTGCCGCCTCATTCGGTAGTAAATAGAAAAATTCCAAAGGACTCATTTTTTCATATTTTTCTCATATCCGACTCTTTGGTTGTTATACATATTTGTGTGGATATTATTAAAGAAAAAATGCTTAATATTCACAAATGCTACTGATTTAAATGCTACGGACGGCACACCAAAGAGAAGTGATTTGTCGGGCATAAGTTTCCTCTCATATTCTATATAGATTTCGTAAGGACAAAAAAACGACAATGTCAACAAACAAAGCAGCAAAACAATAAACACAACTTCGAATTCGAAGTAATGAAGTCAATCCATAACAGGAAGATTTAGTTAGTTCCGAATACATTACCTTCTTCGAGGGACTAGTAGATGCAATAACGCACAAGGAACACCTCGAACAAAATATATGGAGCAGGAAAGAAAGATATGAATTAGAAGAAGTACGTAGGTGTGAAAAGAGTTGCTGACAGGCGAATTGAATGGAGATCCGCGCCAAAACAATCTTATGATTGTTGACCAGTAATGATCTTCTTGTAAACTCAAGTAAACGAACTGATTCAGTGCCAAGTTATATTTTTAGTTGGAGTTTTCTCAATCTACTTGGCAGCAAAATACATTATTGACAGTCACCATCAAAAGCATTTGTGAATATTAAGCATTTTTTCTTTAATAGTATCCACACAAATATGTAGTATTAGTATGCTCAACAACCACAGAGTCGGATATGACAAAAATATGAAAAAAATGATTCCTTTGGAATTTTTCTATTTGCTGCCAAATAAGGTGGCAGAGGCAACTAGCATTAGAATGACAGCTAGTCTTCTTAGAACTTAATAATTTATCAATAAGTATATCGATTTTTACAGATGAATTGACCGCAAGAGTCTAAATATTGGGATCATTCATGACAGTACCATTATTTCCCTCCACATTCATGAATAAAATTAACCAATCCATAATAAAAATTTACTTTTGAGTGGGAAAATAATCACTAGGCTTCCATTGCTTAAAAATAATACAGAGAAAATAACGGAGATAACAGGAAATATTCTGCTGAGTATATGGCACTACGGATTGTTATTTTTCCTCGACAAATAAATATCTATAATTAAAATTGAGGTGCGCTCTTATGACTTCCGAAAGACACTTAATCCATACGTTTCATTCTTGGAAAAGCATTTCTAAATGAACAATCCTGTTGCCCATGGGAAACATTTGGCAGGTATCGACATCAAATATAGTAATAAACTCGTCATTACTTAAAAGAAGTCATAATTAGCTCCAACTGCAAAATATCGCAGCATTTACAAACGTTTTCGTCTGGTTTGCCTCTATCGCTAACAAGAACCTGTTTACAGCGATAAGATAAGTCGGCACACTATTAACAGTAACGCATTGACAGAGAAAATGCTCGAATATTTAATTCTTGGAAAAATAATTTTTAAAAAGCACGTATTGCATTCAGTAGGTATTAGATTTTATTGTCGTCCACTTTCCCACAGCTAAATTCGTATCCGTGCACATGTTCGATCGAGCTTTTTGCTCATCGCCACGAAACCACACGAGGTATATAATCAATGAAGGCGATAATTCGAGAAGGAAATTTATGCGCCTCAGTTTCACAATGGGTAGAATGAAATAGAGGCTTATGCTGGAAATTGCATGCATTTTCCGTACGTTTTGCTCGGCGTAACGAGCCTGAACAAAAAAGTCAAGCTGCTAACTTCCTACGAATCGATGGAACGTACCATTTGTATTATATCACTACGGAAAGTAATATGCAGCGAGTACGGGTAATAGCGTAAGTTTTTTTTTTACCAGTCACTCTCTCAGACGTTTGAGGAGTTCCTACATAATCGAATTCATGATTGCAATCTGAATGTCAAAAACAAGGCGATAAATTAGTTTTCTAGGTTATGGAAATTCAAATTTCCCTTATCTTCTTGAGCTGTATCACAATTGAGCTGTATTAAACAATAATATAACGATTAAAATGAATATTTAAGTATTAAATCTTCCTCGTATCACAAGTGTAAAATATTGGACCATTAAATCCTTATCCAAAGATGTGTAACGAATCGTAAAAAAATATAGCCTGATATTTCATGCAGCCTTTTGCGTTCATTGGATCTAGTACCTCCTCTCATGGAAATTTGATTTCCTGTAATTTAGCATTAAGTGAGAAAAAAACAGGTTCGATTAAACTACAGCGATGTGCGTTGATCGTCGGAAAATCATTTTGAATTTAGAGCGAAGAGAAAGGACGGTGAATTCCACTGAAATTGCTTGTGGGGACTGAAGCAGAGAGAAATTACTTTCCCAGTCACGATGGACCACCTCTGAATACACACGCTATTTTCCATTCGAATTAAATCGAACTACAAATTTTAATCGAAGTAAACAAATGATGCCAACGCCAAATATTGCCGGATAATTTTCCAAAAGCCAATAATTGTTGCTTTAGTTTATTTTTTATCATATTTGGATATTCTGTGAATCGCGGTTAGAGCTAGGTTAAGGCAAATCAATATTGCTATGTGGAAAGCTTTCACTTGGAATGAATCCAATTTTAATTAAATTTATACATGTTTCATCAGGCTACCACTCAAATTCAGTGATGCTACAGAAAAAAATTACACTCGATTTCGCTCAAATCTGCAATCAGAAAATGCCACCTAGAATAAGGAGGCTCTACCGATGGTAAATAAATTCCGGCCAACATTCAACTGTTAAAACAAAATCTACTCCTTCGTAGGAATTTGACCCCACATTCTAGGATGCATGTAACTTCTTAAACGGTGAATCGTAGCATACATTCGTGATGAGTGCAAATAAAATAGTCATGTTTGTTTGTATATTCAGTTACCATTTCCAAGCTCCGCAAGCTTATCTCTCGGTCACTTCATAAACACAGTTATAATATGAGAGGAATGTGCGAATGAAGCAAATTACGAGGTCATTACCATTGTTCTTGAACTGAAAGTATATTTTGAGCTACGTAATAATGAGATAACTTTCAATACTTTTTCGAACTAACAATAAATATCATAAGAAATTTAAAAATATGTATGCCTGAGTTGCAAAGTAAGTAACACGGTGTATTTCAGCGTCACTTTGAAGATGAAATATTGAGGCCAGCGTCCTCCAGTTCACACTACTTTAAACGGTGTAACTCGATTTGAAATACATTCCATTAGCGAGAATAAAAGAATATATACATATAAACATCTCTAAAAACTATAGAAAGTCCTCAAATGATTATTTCATGACTGATTCATAGTTTAGGCAGAGATGAAAAAATCGAGGTCAATTCCGAAAGGAGTTGCTGCACAATGCACGAGGGAATATAGATTAGAACCCAGGACACAGCTTCAGTCAGCAGTAAGCAATGTAGCTACCACACTTCCACCTTACTGGGATGACGAAATACGCGTGCATCGCGACGTGGACTTGCTTAACCCGAGAGTGGTCGCCGCGGGTCGCTACGACCCGCACGCAACTATTTATATATGTCCTAAATGTACAAAGTAACGAACGGTCTTCACTTTCCGTGTAGCTGCTTCTCTAAAACCCTCCTACCATACCCTGTTGAGTTTCTTCAGTTTCCGCTCGTTCGTTGACCTAGGCGTACATGTGCGTGTCACCCTGACCCGCAGCGACTATTAGCGTTGTCAAAAAAGTGTGCAAGTCTTTTTTATAACTGTGAGCGTAAGTTAGTGTATATTAGTGTAATGTTGTGTGTTTGCTTGTTCAGGGCTTAATTTAAGTGTTTTTTTTGTTACTGAATCATAAACATGGCAAGCGAACCTAAACCTTGTTCCAGTAGACAAGTTACTCTTTCTGATCGCCGCGTTCCATTTGACGAAGAAGGAATACTGTTTACCTTAGAGGAGGACTTTTCTTTTGACGCATCGTATGACGAATCCAACTACGGGAGTGATGTTGATCCCGTTGAGGAATGTGCAGATGACAATGACAGGAATACGAACACTGAACAAAGTGGAAGTGAAGTTTCAAGTGACGATGAAACATCAGACGACGACATCCCACTTTTGTGTAGGGGTCGATATTTAGGGAAAGACGGCGAATCATCCTGGAAAATTGCAGAACCTACCCAATCCGTACGAACCAGACAGCGGAATCTTATCGTCCATTTTCCTGGAACAAACGTTTTTGCAAAAAATGCTAAAAAAAACCGTTGAAAGCATGGCAGTGCTTTTTGCCTGACGAAGTAGTACAAAATATTGTAAACAACACTAATATATTCATAGATTTGAATAAAAATAAATATGACCGAGAGCGTGACTGTAAAAACACTACAGTTGAAGAAACTATAGCCCTGTTGGGTTTATTGTATTACGCAGGTGTGTTGAAGGCTTCACATCTGAACACAGAAGAGTTGTGGGAAGAAGTGCGTCTATTCAAGTGTGTAATGTCTTTGAATCGATTTAGATTTTTGCTTCGAATGCTAAGATTCGATAATAAAAGAACCCGAGTGCAGAAGATGGAAGTGGACAAGTTAGCACCTTTCAGGCATGTTTTGGAATTGGTATAAAGAAATGTAAATCAAACTTTTCTGTTGCTGATTACACAACAATTGACGAGATGTTGTGGGCCTTCCGTGGAAGGTGCGGTTTCAGGCAGTATATGCGGAATAAGCCTGCGAAATATGGTTTGAAGGTGTTTTCATTGGTTGACTCACGAACATTTTATGTCTTCAACATGGGAGTATATCTTGGAAAACAACGCCCGGGACCTTATGAACACATAATTCAAACACCATCTCCAGTAGTGCATAGTCAGACTTGTCGAACCGATAAGTGGAAGCAACAGAAACGTCACTTATGATAACTCAAAATACCTCAACTATACTGACTTTGGGATACAACTAGACAAATAACTTGAAATTTGTAGAGACATAAAGTTGTGGAAATATATATTAGTTCTTATTGGGAAAAATATTATGAATTAATAGTTAAAGTTTACTTTTAATCTTTGTGATAAACCATGGCTCATTGATTTTTCGTTTATTTGAAGAAAATTTGTACAACATTTTCATGCTTCAATAACTTGAAAATTTTTCCTTATAACAATAAGCCATATATTATTTTTTTATTTATTTATAACCTATGTTCAATATTAAAGAGTGAAAAATTATTGTAAGTAAGCTAGTTAGCCGTAAAATTACTAAAAATCTTGTACTATGACAAAAATCTCATTTTTTGTGATACTTTTTCTTTAATTCCGAAAAAAATATAAAAGTGATAAAATGTTTGTTTTAAACACATGGTTTGAGTTTATATACCTTGGAACTGAAATGCATAAAGTTACAAAAGAACAAAAATGTAAATTAAGCTTTAAAACAATTTCTTTTAGTGCGGGTCAGAGTGACCCGCAGCGACCACGTAAGGCTACATGTTAGGCGCGACTACTCCCGGGTTAAAGCTCCGCATTCAGCGCTGACTCGAACTCGCGTGTCGGATCAGTGAAGCTAAGGGAAGTCCATGAGACACAGGCGAATACTCGCTGACGGAGACATGATGCGATGACATTGTTATGGGTCATCACAAATCCATTCAACACGACAGCGAGTAGAAGGTTTTGTTCAAATGTTCATATATCGCTGGCAAACAAAGCACTCTTTTCGAGAAAATGATGAAGTGCAGCATCCGGAATTTCAATGCAACATTTAAAATAAACTTATGTGGTCTAATAACCAATTAAAATACTTGCCAGGAGCGCAGGCACTTTCGACAATTAAATAATTTATTAAGAAGAATTCCAAAAGTAAACAATAGAATAAGAGCATTGGATATCACCATGGAATTCAGAATGAAAAAACATTTCGCCAATGTTACATTTGTTCTAGTCAATAAGATGCTTGATTTTGATATCTATTTCATAGGTTTTTACACATACTGGAACAATAATTTGGTTTGTGAGTTAAACTTGTCTGGATGTAGTCAGTTACTGATGGAACTTGATAGTAACTTCATCGGTTAACTATGTATTGATTTAACCCTATTTATTGCAAACCATTACTTTCCACTCACTTAGTATTCAAATTGATATAATTTTAACTAAAAGCGATGAATAATATGCATTAAATATAGGCTAATAAAAAATTCCTTAGTTCTGTGTTCCTTAGTCCTCGCCATATATTGACGAGGAAGCGCAGAACATGACGTACTTATATAACTTTAGTTGAGACTGAGTTAAAAGTTACAAGTGTCGACTATATTTTGAAAAGATAATAAACTTTTAAAATATTTTTCCTGAAACAATAACTAAAATATAAAGAAAATCTAAAGTGATTATGGCGTAAATTAAGGGTAAAATGACGTGAAATGTAGAATTATCCCACAAAACATAATCACTAAGGGAAATTCTCTGTCATAAAGTTGACTATTAGCCATCGCTGAGAATAGGACATATTAACTAGTCCATATTTTTAAATACAACAAACTAAAATAGACAAATGGTCTTTACATTAAGTGTGTTGTGCGCTAACCCAGTTAAGTCTCGACAGGAGCCAGTATACAGAAATGTCAACGAGGTATTTCACGGTCGTGGGATCCTTGGAACGGTAGTTTTAGAATTACGTACAAGCTATTTTTTATCGCATTGGCATGCGTGCTGAGAACCTGCGTTCCAGTCTCAACTCATCATATCTAATTACTGTACCAAATTCCATATTTTTCAACGCTAAGACCAATCATCCCATAGCGCTCAAAGGCGGAAAAGTGATATTGGCGATCAATTTGCGGAAATTTTATATTAAAAAATTAGTACTAATGCATGGAAATAATTCCACTCTGTAGTGTACCTAGGAAATTTTAAACGATAACATACCAACCTAGGTTTGTAATCGTTACAGCTCATCTAATAACGAGTTGAAACCTAGGTCAGTATCGTATATATTGCAATATGGTTCTATAAAGTGAAGCCCCAGAATAAGTTCTATGTACTTTAATAAAAATCACTATGCATTTTTTCACTCAGTATCTCATGACCCTATAAACATATCCACGAAAATACTATCGTCTTTAAGAATTACGGCTAATGAACATGATAAATCCATTATTTGGAGCAAAATAGAGGCTAGGAAAAAGGGGTAAAAATAATAAAACGTTTAAAATTACTGTCCTAAGCACGCTAAACGTGCGTTTTAACAGGTGTGTTTTCAATAAAAGCACTTACGTCCCAGTAAGACAGTCAATAGATGATCAAATTACCTTTTCCATCTGCAATGCACATACTCACGTCCAATTTCCCGATTCGGCAAACGGCGAAAGTCCTTTAGCGTGGTGATGAAATACGATCAAATTAGAGCGACAGAGGCGCAGCCATTTCCTCGGAATCCTCCTCCGAGGGACATGGCCATTCTCGAACCAGATCACCTCTTTATCCTTATTCAGACGCCGTCTGATCGAGAAAATCCGCTACAGAATAAGCAAAATGACATTTTTCAAGCTCGTAGCCAACGGAGCACCCATACAGCACCTTCATGCCCTAGCCAAGTAATTTACTATAAATTTTCTTGTGCCCATATGGTTATTTGATCTATTCTTAGTGTATAAGAAGGACGTCTGATGCCACTTTCACCGCTAGGAGTAGCTGGAAAGTTTCGATCTTGTAAACAGTAGCTTTATTTCCAGGGAAAAACATCTGTCCCAGCATCAAAAATGTTTCATGATGAGTTTACTTGGGGTCGATTATGATGCACATCTCATAATTTGCGCAGCGCAGTTCGAAAGACCATGTTATTATGAGCTCCACTGATGAAATTATATACAGTATTAAGCTATTGGTCCGGATGAATATCGGGATCAACTTCCTTAATGGTAGAGTGTAAAAAGAGGTAAATTTTACGTCGCTTTATGACCGAAGTTGGCAAGGGCCTTTTTCTACATTTACACACCATTATACCATTTGACACACTCAAAAATATTTCGTTTCCAAAAAAACTAAGGAGTAAAATTATTCCTTCTGCCAATCTCATCAAAGGAAAACGTTTTAGACTATGAAATATTAATTATTTTTATCAAAGGTAACAGAAATAATTAGCACCACAAAAGTGTGATCGAGAAATTCCCTTTCTACATCTGCTAAATTCATTTCATAGCATTTAAAGACGCTATTTGCAAATTTAATGCCCTCGTGTACTATTCTAGGGGTAAAATAACATTTAAAGCGGAAATTATGGGTACACGTGTCCATTTCATCTGCTACTTAATGTTTAAAGCAACTCTTAAATAAGTAATAAATAAAATATATGTTGAATTGAATAATTTTATCAAGATCCTTATTACTTTTGAAAAAAAATCACAAAATTACTATGGAAACCGTAAATTACACGAAAGACGAAATGTGTTTACTTTTCACATCTGGGATTAAAATGCATTCTCATATATACTCGAAAATAATGCTCCAGCCATCAAAACAACCTGTTCACTGACCATCTGGCCCATCATTCCTATTCGGAAGTCAACACTCATGACACCTCCGTCGCCAGCGTGCTAAGGAAGCAAGGTGGGAGGGTAAATGCCTCAACTTTCCCCGCTGCGCTCTCTAGACAGTCTTTTTTTTCTCTCTCTCTCTCGTTCAAAATCCGTTCCAGCGAGAGTGGGAGCGGCCTCAGTCGAGATTCTTGTCACTCTACGCCTTGTCGACGGTCCGGGGCTCATGCATAATGCGAGCCTGTGGTTTGGACATATTTCTGTGACCACTGATTCACCTTCAACAGCGTCCCAAATACAGGGTGAGCCGGGTCTTACGCCAGTATAACAGACAATATCATTTTCATGCCGCATGATCAGGCGCGTAGCTAGGAAACTTTCAGTTTGTGGTTTTTAAAGGTTTTTCACTGGTTAAGGCCTTTTTACTTTTCGTTCACTGAGCCCCCAAATCGCAAAACATTGGAGACATCATTGGGGTTCTGATCTAATTACTCGTTCTGGTAAAACCTTCATTAAGGAAAATAATCGTTGACTAGAGTGCAAGCGACAACGAAACTAATCTTTGGAGTGGCGGAAAAGTGGAGACCCACTGGGAAGGAGTCGTCAACAACGTCTGACGTCATCAACTTATCTGCTAAAGGCTTAAAGCCGTTAATTTACCGTAACAATCAGCTCCAGGAAGAGGCGACGAATCTTAAAATGGAGAACGCGGATCCTATTATTTTTCAAACCCTATCACAATAGAAAATAGAATAAAATTGGCAAACGAAAACATTTGTACGAAAAACTCCAACCTTCCGCTCTCACATTGAACTTCATCTTCAGTTCTAAATATGGACAATTTCCTTTCATTCCATCCATATTTTCAGTAACTGATAAATACATACATCAAACTCAGATTAACCAACGAGTCGACAACTAGAAAAGAGCATTATTTGAAACATTTACCATTTCACTGGCGAATACATACTAATTAAAGCAGATATATACTTACAAATCTATATCTATCTATCGTCCAGGTGGTTATCCCTTAGGTTATAGAGTATCATGGCGTGTAAGTAATTTTATTGCTTAACAGGATGCATTATTCACAAAGCTGGATACTTGGCCATCGCATAATCATTGCGTTACTTGATAAAAATCCTTTGTTCTACGCTCTGATATTAATTCCAAAACACGACCAGGATAACTTCTCCATAGTTAACCTTCAAAAGTCCCTCGGGCCACTCCTTTTCCGGAAATAGCACAGCATATGACGAATCAAGGTGTTCCATCCCTGCCTATTGTTCCAATAGGATCCTTCTGTTTTTCTATCCTAAGTAAAGAGAGGTCAAATAATCCACTGTATTTACTCTTTTTTAATCGAGGCTGATGTAAATATATAAAAGAGCCCATTAAAGCTTGAATTCTTCAAGCGGATTCGAGAAGGCGGAGGGAACATTGTAGCATCACGTGTCGTCGAGTTATGTGACCGTAAGCGGTTAAAACATTCAAAATTTCCCCCAGCATTTCTGGAGAGGGAATATATGCCGTGTAAGCGCTTTAAATCTTCAAGGGGTTCAATCTGACAAAAGCGACATAGTTCAGCCTGGTAAAGTAGTGTACTGAGTCAGTGATTGTTTCAAGTATTTAAAATATCAAAAATATAACCATATAGTGGATATTTATCAACGTTATCGAAGTAAATTAAAACCCGATGTGTAACGATGATTGATATGCATTTCGATCGCGTATTTAATGCGGCAGATAACAACAATGACGTTAAAAAGATTTACAATTTCTTTTTCAGAATAAACCTGTATAGTTTGTTTTGCGCATGATAACGCCTTCATGTCATTAAGAATTTTCCGAATTTATAATGAGAAACTTAACTGATAATCTGGCCGTCCTAACTATTTACAGGTACACAATAAAGGTGCCCGAAAGTACCCCTGACTAGTAAGGAGTAAATTCATTTCATTATCCTAGCATATTATGTAAGCATTTGCTTTCATATCACAGTGAGATAAAATGTGCTTCAAATGATATAGACCTGTGCGATAAAATAAATTACGATGCAACTATCATTAGTTATTTCATTCTAATGGTATCAGCTTTGTAACGAGGGACTTCATTTACTCAGTTAATTTAGAACCCATGTAATGAACCAAATTTCTACATTTTTGCTCTTCGGATGACCTACTTTCTCAACAATGATAATCTAATGGCCAGAATATGCACGCGCTGTGAATTTTGCTTGGAGGTCCAAATTAATCACGCCTATAATGAGACGCAACGTGAGAAATAATTGCCAAAACTTTACTGGGGCACATCCCTCGAACACAATTGGGTAGGTTAATCATGATTAAAATCTGCATATCAAAACAGCTAAAACATGCTTTAGTGATTTTAAGCATTGTTAAGAGATTCTAAGTTGAATCTGCTGACTTAATACTTTATTATTCAATGCCATAAAATTAATGGCTTGGATCGAAATTAATAATTTTGATTTTTTTTCTTTTGCCGCAGGGAATTCTAAATAATTACGTAACACGAATACCTAATATAAAAGTCATATGCAATGTCAACATTATTTACAATGAATTTATATTAAAATAAATTTAGACAATAAGTAATGAAACAACAGGATAAGAAACAAGTATAAAGATTAATAATCTTATTTACAATCTTAAAATCAGTACACGACCTCTATTACGCCAGTACTTATTGTTATTAGAAGTCAGCACCCTAGACGTTTGGAGGAACAAGCAACAGCCTTTACTCAGGCAAGGGTCGTACGAATTGCGGTTTTCAACCTTCCTTTTGTGTTGATACGAAAGGCTTCTCAGTTATTTGTTGACGAAGTGGGAAGTTGCGGATATTACTGCTAGTAGATAACTCAAACTTTTCTCTTCCTGATTCAGCGATCGATGAACTTTACTCACGGCAAGATTGATGACCACACCACTTCTTTGAATTTACCCTTGCATCAGCTTTTTCGGGTAATGTAGCTAATGAAGGCCTCCCATCTGTTACGATAGAACTAAAAGCGTCTCGAAAAACATTACTCACAAAGCATTTTGGGATAATACAATAACTATGTAATAAATGCATACCCAGCCCAGATCATAAACGCATGGTGATGTGAGTCTAAGGTTAAGACAACTTTAACGAAGTCTGTAACATATACCTTGAATAATCGAATAAGAAATTACTTGGCTGGTCTTTCCTTAATTTTGATCTCACCAATCTTGTATAATATGTGCCACGATGTAATAGAAGTTATAAATGCTAGTTAAACAAGTTAATACTAATTTTCGTACGAAGCGTTTCGTTGTTAAAATAACATTTACAAAATTTTAAACGCACCTGAAAATGTTATCCTAACAACGAAACTCGTCGTTGGTAAATAAATAAAGATAAAATATAGCAATTTTTAACTCGATTATAAAAGATCTTACATACTCGTATAAGAGTCATTCGTGATTCAAAGACGCCGGAAACAGTTGAAATAGCTAACTGAGGAGCTCTCATTATAATATTTTATCC
The DNA here is from genome assembly GCF_921293095.1 of Ischnura elegans. Classification (NCBI taxonomy): domain Eukaryota; kingdom Metazoa; phylum Arthropoda; class Insecta; order Odonata; family Coenagrionidae; genus Ischnura; species Ischnura elegans. Next base: position 18,683,075 of record NC_060257.1, read on the forward strand.
AATGAAGAAGTAGAATTGACCATAGCCTCTGGAGTCAGAATTCATCCATTTCAGTTTCTTGTCTCTCAGAGACTCGAACTCGATCCCCCTGCAAGGAAATAGCTCTCGCAACCTCTCGTCAAATTCTGGAATGGATAAAATATAAGTGCTCAGAAACCTGATTTATATTTTTCACACACGACCGTTCTATGCGTAGGTCAGTGTCGTCTTGTAACCCTTCCATAATAGACGGTTCGTTCTTCCAGTGGAGGTGAGGTGTGAAGTTTAGGCTCAAATTGAGCCAAGCCGGTTCTTTCCCCGAGGGCGGAAAGATGCCTGTTCTTTGTACTTCCCACAGCCTTAGCCAAACACAGAGCTCATATATGGGAGACTTCAGGGGCCGTGGGCGTATCTGTGTAAACTTAGAGCCGCCACGTGCGAGTAAAAGGGACGCTCAGAAAAGGTAGAGGATGCCCGCAGGAAAGAAGCCAGGGAGACAGTCGCGAAGTATTATTCCGGCTGAATTTTTAAAAATCTTGAAATGAAACAAAATGTTTCACATAAAAGACTTTCAGAAGTTATTGCCTGACACCTTTAAGTCTCACTTATTGTCAGTGATTAAGCGCGCAAGTTGATTTGTATTGGAACAGCTCAATGAAGTTATACAACCTTTGTAAATTTGAATAGATTTTTTCATTTAGTGAGACGCGTTTCGACGCTAAGGCGTTATTCTCGAGTACAAAGTTATTTTTAACTGGACAATGCCCAATATATATCTGTGGCTTGGTGGTAAAAGGTCTTATGTCAAAATTTTACTCTTTTGTATTTATACCCCCTTAGAGCACTTTAAATCTCGGGAAGTGTGTAGTGTAAAATAATAAGGTAATAACTTTCTGAAAATTCCAAGAAGATAAATTTTTTTAGCTTCAGTTTAAAATAAGGTTGAATTTTCCATCATAATTTCAGACTGCTCTCCTGAAATATAAGCGATTTTGACATTTGCCCTTTTAGCACCAAACCACAGATACCTGCTATCGACGAGGGTGGAATAGGAGGGAAGTAGTCATAGAACTCAACCACTCCGCCACCCATGTTAAAGTTATTATTTTAATCACCGGAATGATTAAATTCCACCAATTCTCACATAGGAACTTCGCATTGAATAAATAATGCTCTGTCCTCTCTAATGCTGTGGTACGTCTCCAATTTCGTAAATTTAAAAGGAAAAAATGAGTTTTTTTCTTTCCCCACCTCTGCCTTTGAATAAATATTTGAGAGTTGCACAAACGCATAAGTGCCAGGTGTTGACGATGATTGGTTGAAGTCTGGGTCGTGGGTTTATATGTTACACATATGATATTGTGAATGTAATTACTTCTAACTCTTTCTTATTCTTATTATTTCTCACCTAGCTTCAACATATTGAAGCCTCGTTCAGTGGCCCATAAAATGCATAATAGCGAGAGACAGTATATATAGGTAATAAATCAAGATTATTTTTATTTTCACTGACATTTTATTATCCAGAAAATAGGCCAGAAACTACCGTATTTAAAGCTATATTTATATAAAAGTGTTCGTTCGATCGAGTAATTCTTAAATTCAAGCCCTTCCATCTCTAGTGTCACATTCATACCGTCTGCCTCTAAAACCACGTCGAATCTTACTGTTGCTCTCTTCTTTCATAAGACTCGATTCAAAAAGGAAAAAAGAAACCATGGCACGCCGGTCCGGGAGGATAAAAGTTTGGAGTGAATCTCCGTCTGCAGTCTCACTTTCTTCTCAAGATCAGAATCTCAACCCGTTTCCAGATAGAATCGATTGGGAAATTTTCTACGGGCCAGGTTTACTCGAGGGCGTTTTGGGGTCATGACGGTGTTTTGAGATTAAAAGTCAAAGAGGAACTGCTAACATCTTATTGAGAATAAAAGTATCCACACACGAATTACAAAATATAACACGACGTGCATGAAACAACTTCTCCACTGCAAATACAGTACGTTTCACCAACATCATTTTTGGATGCATGCTTTAGTACATGTAAATGGCATTTAAGGCAATCTATATCACAGATTATGAACAGATTTTCTCATTTTCTTCTCCTAGGATATATGACACAATTTCAGGAGGCCTGTATGCATTTCAAATAAATGTAATTAGTCCACATCAATGATTAAAGATAAAGAGAATTTATTGATATTTTTATTTATTCCAATGAAATTTATCTCTCATTATTTTAGTAAATTTACATAAACCGTGGATTTTTTCATCTATATTGATATGTGTCCATTGATATTAAAAGTTATTGAACGCAATTTTTATTATATTAAGCATGAGAATATCACCATCTGGCTCAATGCAGTGGGAATAGGAATGCCGTGGAAAGTGTTTTTGGTGAAAGTGAATGACACGCACGAAGTTAGGAGTGGGAGAGCTTTGAAACACCGTAGATCGGGTGCATCAGTAATAGATTGTAGGATATAAGAACGCCAAAATAGCTTAATGTGTATTTTTTCTACTAAAAAAAGCTCGAATATACAAGGTCAAGGCTACATCGTTTCACAAATGAAGAGAATTCCTCGTTTCGTTAAGTGTTTGATGACTTAATGACCCCAATTTTCCCTGCATTTGCGAAGGGACTCAAATTTTATTCCCTTAACATTGAGATGGCCTTTCATTTTTTTTGCTCACTTCATCACACTCACTTCGTCGAATAACTAAAGCCTAAACCATATTACTTAAAAACAGTAATGCATTCATATCACCAATATGTTTCACTCCTGTATGGGAGCAATTTATGGTTCTCGTAACGAAAACGCATTCTCATACTGGTACCTTGCATTCAAACAAAATATCGTGTTTACAAAGTAGCCTGAAATATTCTGATATTAAAAAATAACGCTCGCTAACGAATAAGGATTTCTGTGATATTAGGTTCAGCTGCAAGGATACAGTTTGTTCACATTTAATTAATATCAACATTTAATAGTAGGTATTTAATTGTAGCAAAAAAGTTCTTCGTGAAGTTCATACGTCGCAGCTATATTTTAGATTTTGGTTAAACTACATTTTCACGGCTCTCTCATATATTTTTCAGTTGATTAAAGAGCATCCCTATCCAAAATTTAAATGAGTACTGAATAAATTGACGAATTAACTGAAGATTTTTTAAGACCTTCAATAACTCTCATTCATGTTATGACGCGTTAAGTCATTTAAAATAGTCAAATATGAGGCATTCAACTGTATTTCCTCTGATCAGGCGTTATAAATTATTTTCGCTGTTTATAAAAAGGTAGCCATAGTGATATCTTGGTACAATTTCATCATGAGAACAAATCATTATGAAGAAGAAATTCTATCTTTCATCGACTAAAGCATGACAATGATGCATTATTTTTAATCGAATCACTTCCCTTAAAGCAAAGAATCACGGCGATTCTTTCACTCTTCGTTCTATAAGATAACGTTTCCCATCCGTTGATTTTACGGGCGTCTGTGATTTGAGATTCACTTCACGACCACTCTTGAAATGCTTGATAGACAAGCAATTTCAGCTAAAGATATCTGACGCAGAGGCACTTCTGAAACACTTTAAAGCATACATGACCAATGGAAATGGATTTATTGAGTTCTTTCTTGAGAGACAGAATGGGATCTCAGTGATTTCTTTGTGATTACTTGATGGCCGCCACGGAGATAAAGCGATATAATTTTCTCGATGCATGATTTTGACAGATTGCTTCAAGCCAAAAAGTGAACGATATAGTGGGCCAATGTCTTTTGGCCATCGCCATTTGCATGAAGATTTATCACCAATTTCCTGGATTTCTAAAACCCACTCACTTCACTCGCCTAAAACAGGGCTACGTTACATTCTATGTAAAAAATTCATTAGCGATACATCTCAAGTAAAGGAATAGTGAAATAGAGCAAATACCCGATAGGTTAGATATGGAATATTTCGCCGCGAAGCAATGAAGAAAAAAAGCAAGCAAAAAAAGGGAAACAGAAGAAGGGTCAATATAATTGTAATCGGTAAACTTCAAACGCCAGCTAATCCGAGGCTTTGGAGAAAAGAAAAAGCGACAAGAATTTCAACAGGTACTGTGTGGCTTAAAAATCAACCACACGTGGTACCCTGCTCTTTAATATTGCAAAAATATAAATGAAATGACAACTCCTTTACCCACTCCCCTTTCAACCTCTTTCCCTCCATACACCCTTATTAACAGCCCACGGAAAAACTATTCTTATTCCCAAGGAAAAAGTGACCAGCAACGGTCAAAAAACGTCGGGCAAAAAAAAAAAATAAGTACGAGGGACGCACCCGAGAAAAGATCACTAACAATTCCGTGAAGATTTATATCCGATTTCTTGAAAACTGAGATCATACGCCTTCACTGGCCGAAAACAGGGCTTCGACACATTACATGTGACGATTCAGCAATAAAACCTCTAAAATTAAGGATAAATATACAAAACGCATGGAACATATAGTACTGACCTCCTACACAACTCATGAACTCTGTACGCCGACAATTTTTTGGAGCCAAAGAAAAAGCTCTTTGATGCCTACCATTATCACATTTCCTTTGTGACGCTTAAAACCCGCAAGAGGCCAGAGGAGGTAAATGGGCGAGAGATATTTCAACGCCCACGAAAATAAACAAAATCTTCACTATATCACAGGCTGACAAGTTAATACCCTCTGGGCGTTTGGCTGGCATTTTCTCTTTTGAATCTCGTTCTCACGACTGAAACCAGGCAAGATTTTATTTCCATAGCGAAATTATAGGATACATCATATACCGAGATAGTCGCTCGAAGTCATATTTCCAGCGAACATTCTATTATTAACCACGCACTTTAGCAGACTAAAATTTTCAAACAGAAATTCGGCTTGCGAAAGTTATCAGAGAAAATGAATAAGTACATGGGTTATTATTCACAGGTTTCTGATGCCTGCTAATCTATATAAAGATTTCGTAAACATCGCTCTTATAATTTCAGTCGGCTAATTGATTTCCTAAGCGAAAAATGGCTTTAATTGGTTTTTTTTAAGTTGTTGCTCAGGCCTTACAATTGTATTCACAACTTTCATGGCACATCGTTACCGATTATGGTAGTAATATAAATATGTAGAAGAACCATTATCTTTGTAATTTCTTCAGAAATTCATTTTCAAAATTTGACAAATTTAACGTGGATGAACGAAGAATTTGTAAAATAACCACCTCGTCCACTACTTGCAGCTATTGCCGAAATAAGTTTTCCGTATCACGAAATACTTCAATTGGTATAAACCAGCTCCTTCTTTAAAACATGTTTATATTTTATTTATAGAATAACTACTATTAATAAGTAATTGTTATAGTGGCGCAGCGAAGGGGGGGTTTTGGGGGATAAAACCTCCCCAGAGCTCAGAGAAATTTCTAAGTTTAATCTCATCATCACTGGTTAACAATCCTAGGATTGGTTTGACGCAGCTCTCCACTCAGTTCTCCTATCAGCTAATCTTTTCACACCTACGTATTTCTTCTCTTTCACATCTCTCTTTACTTGTTCCATATATTTTGTTCGGGGTCTTCCTTTTCCATTCTTGCCTTCCACTTGTCCTTCGACGATTGTCTTCATCAGGCCATCGTGTCTCAAGATGTGGCCTATAAGGTTGTTCCGTCTTCTTATTAAGGTTTTCATGAGGCTTCTCTTCTCTCCTACCCTTCTTAGGACTTCCTCGTTACTAACTCGGTCGATCCATTTGATTTTCATCATTCTTCTTTAATCTTAAGTTTAATCTATTTCACTTAATTGGATTGATATTACTAATAGGATAGTGTAAGGATTAATAACATATCCCTCAGAAAGTCGTAAAACTCACCATTTTGAACCATTTATCTTAAAATTCCGCAAATTATTAATCTCGCACATACCACTTATCCTTGTGGGTATTCCATACCCCCACACACCCCGGTATTAGTTGCACATAAACCCCCCCAGCCTTAATTCCTAGCTGCGCCCCTGATTGTTATCACAGAACTATTAGTAAGTAATCGGTGTCACTGAAAAATAACGATTTTACAGCTAATTCTCCTGAGTGGAATGTAAAGTATTTAACAATGCTTTCAGACACCAACATACGCGCAGTCTACTTAATACCGTCCTTACCAGCAGTTCGAGTCCTGCCTTAAAACCTTAACCTGCCTTAGTCCTGCGCTAAAAACTTTTAAGTTTTGTCAAAGCCGTGCACCATCCCTCTTTTATACGTCAGATGCATGAAAGGAAAGCAAAACGGGCATTTGCTGAGAAAACTGCAGACAGCGACGACAGCAGCTATCTTAACGCACTCTTTGCGGTAGTCGATTCGGACGGTAGAAGGACGATCAGTATAAACTCTAACCTTCTGCATTTCAGTCCGACGAGAGTCGTCGAGAGGCAGACTAATGCATAGCTAAATGACCAAAGGAGAATCCGCTTGACACACTGTCCTCTTTTAAACAAGTCACCCAGGGAGGTGAATCCATGAACGTCTGCGTATCTCCTCTATACCATTTATCCCGGGGTGAACTTCCCCTCTACACTCAGGTTACATTTTTAGTTGCTACGCGATAAGATAAAAGGTAAAAACTCCGTTCACTTAAATTCGTTATTATGCATCGAGGATTATTAAAATAAATAACACAAGTGAAAATATGAATTTTCATAATGTTCACATGTGGAAAAAATGATAGATTTTCTTATCCAAATACTGTTACATGGCGTATTCGCTATGAATTACCTATCCAGATAATCCTCACCCAGCAAAATTTAATACTTTTACATTCAAAATTTCACCATATTAATATTTATTAATGAGACAATATTTTTATGTAATCAAATACAAACGACCAAAATTGTTTTAAGGTAGGAGGGCCATAAAAAATTTGATATAAGTTGATAGTAGGTGAATTCATTTTGTGGAAGTTATGCATTGTAATAATATATATGCATCGTAATTAATTATTACTGGGTAAACAAAAATACAGATTCAGCAACTGTTTAGATACTTAGCAGTTGATGGTAGCTGAAAAATAATTACTTTTGGAAAATACGAGCTCCAACGAGTCATAATTTCACATTGAATTTTTGAATGAAGTTGGGACCGGCCGTGGTGATTCATAAAATGCACCGTGCAAACCTAACTTCAAGTCAAAGATTTAAAGTATCATAATTATTTTCTCATCATAGCTAATATCGGTGCCCAAAAAAGTTTCAATGATTTTCTTACGCTTGATGTATACAATGCCTGGTAACATCCCAGCAGTAGTGGAAGTCCGAACAAAATTACCAATTTATCTAGAGTAAATTGGATAATCCAGGGGGGCTATAGCTCCCCCGACTCCCCATCTGGATCCGCCACTACCTGTGTCCAATAAAATTATTTTCTTACGTCTGAGACGATGCCTTCCGGCGTCACCCCACTGGATTTGTGTTCATACAGTTTTGTTTTGACGCTCGGCCGAGCTTTCCGTACCGGCTGAAACCTTCCCATCATGCCCACGCTATTCCCACCCCCACGTCACGTCCGTGCGGGCAGTCCACGCAGAACGCCCACGCGGAGTGACCCAAGTCACGCCACCTACTGACCGCCGCCACTGCCAGGAATTCAACCGCCCCCTTCATTGGCATGCACGATCCGCGGAGGGAGCACAGCGCTGTTGCCAGCCGTTCGTCGCCAAAGACGTCCACGGGTCAAAATACTCGGAAGCGCATTCAATCCCGCCAAAATCACACAAGACTCACCGAGGAGGCCTCACTCACTCTCGGTCGTATTTCTTTCCATAACGTATCACTTCTTTTTATTTCCATTCTACCGACAAATGCATATTTTCATGGAGTAGGTAAGAAGTATTCTGGCAGCCTCCCCTTCCTTCATATACATACTTCCCTTTTCAATCCACAGAGAGGTCTACTCCCTTTCATACGCTGAAAACAACACGCAATGGCCTCTTCATTCAGAATCCCCACATTTGACATCCGTTCATCCGCGAACACCCATTAACTTAACTTATCCTGGCGGGATTCGAACTCGCGACCATCGGATGAGTAGGCAAGGGCTTTACCGCGCCAAAGCCCACCCGCCACCGAAGCCAAGATTGGAAGACCAGTTAAGATCTTAAGTTATCGAATAGGAGCCGATATACATCTACTACCTTCTAGCCGATATACACCTACTACCATCTAGTAGTAAATACCTTCAGAATGTACTGAACCCTGTCTTTTGCCCTTTCACATCTCGGGGTTATGACTGGTTGATCGGAAGTGATGCGCCCTCTTAAATGGATGACGCGGCCTCTCATAGTCAGTTTTAGTGTAAACAAGAGCTAGAATAAGTAGGTACCTAACAAAAGCTAAGGAACGCATATGAGAAACAATAATGCTGTTTTTTAATTATTACTGGCGTATAATTTTAGAAAGGTGCATTGCACGGAAATCAGTCTTTTCTCAAAATAAACAGGCTATTCCTTCTTTAAAAAACTCTCCTCCGTATAAGATTCAAAATCGTGTTAATCGTGGTCAGTTTCGCATCTCTGTTAGGACTGTCATTCACAGAGAAAATTTCAAGCAAGGTATCTCTCCCTTAGTACGTCATAGGTAGAAACATTTTAGGCGATAAGGAAAAACACTTTGATATCATATATTCATGCCTTTTAATTTTATGTATCGCTAACTTAAATGGAAATAACATTTTAGCTAGAAAAAAAACGCGCCGCTCCAATGAAACAATATTAGACATGGAAACATAGGCGCAGGGTCACGCAGTACCGTATTTTACACCATGCGTTTCATCCAAAGTATTCTAGGCTTGCATGGAGAATTTAAGAAGTATTCTGTCAGTCTCTCCTCCTTTCTTGGGCTTCCCTCTTGAATTCACCATAAGGCCTACTCTCTTTCATTCTATCTAAAAATCCTATTCTCTTCCTTCCTCTCTCTTTACCCAGCATTCTACCCTCAAGGGCCAAAAATCATTCTTCCCTAACTTGTCTCGCCGCTCAAGATACTCAAAAGCGCACTCAATCGAACACACTCAAGTCGATGACGCGGCCACTACGGGATTAGCGGGTCAAACAAAGCGCCCTTGGGCTACCATTGAGTGATAATTAAAAGCGCGATAACGTTCAGTCAGCGACCTTGCCGAGTTTTTTCTTCCTACCGCGAGGAATCGCTGTGGCTTTGGGGTCGGAAGACATCCGGCAACGTCGCTTTCTCCGGTCGCGCCTGTGTGAAAATCTCTTGCATAACGAGTCATAATAGCATCATCATCTCTTCGAGAAAGGTGATTTTTCGTCCGGTTCCCACAAGTGCCGTCACCGCTGCTTCGTGAGGAGTTCTCCACAAAAGCGTGACGCTTCTGTTTTCAGAATGGAATTGGGAAGAGGTTCAGCGGAGCGTATGAGTCGAGACGTCACTCTTGCCGCTATCTGCTACTCCATTTTCACTCCATTCTCTGCAAACTAATTTAGGGGCGGCCAGGCGGTTGTAGCTGCGGCGGCTGTCACCAGACACCGGCCAGATAGGCTGGTCGGCAATCGCCGAGGGCCCCGAGATTAGAGGGCCCCCTCAACGCTCGCGTCTAGGGGCGAATCCAGGATTTTTTCGGGGGTGGGGATTTTTTGGATCGGACAGGTCTTCTCATATTTGAGATTAAAAACAAAATACAACAACTACTGTAGAAATTATTCTCTTTATTTTTATGCTAAAGTTACTAATAATAAAATAAATGATTGAGGTTCCGTAATCCACAAAATAAAACGGATAACCGTATTAAAAATCTTGCCTATGTTTTAAGCGTCTGGGGGGGGGGGCACGGGTCCCGTTCCCCACCCCCCCCCACCTCTCTGAATCCGCCTACGCTCGCGTCCATCGTTAAGCGTGCAATAAAAAAGATTCAGATTAATTGAACCTAAGTTTTTTTTACAATTATAAAATAATACGTTGTCATTAGTTGCTTTATACACAACATACTCAAAGTATGAGTCACACAAATAATGAATAGAATAAATGTGTCAGAAGAATAAAGAGAACCTGTTGCTTTTATGAAAGGGTTATTCGAAAAGGTTATTTAAGGGATTTTTTGGATTCAAGTGCCGTTTCGAGGAACAGTCGAACGTGAGAGAAGCATCCCCTAAATTATGGCACTTAATCCTGAAACCATCGTCAGTTTAGTAATAAAAATGTTTTGTTGGAGAATTTTACAGTACTACATATTTTTAATTTCGTAAGGAATATTACTCAATTCAATTACGTTAATCCTTATATTCTAATAACTGTTCTCAACTATTTCCCCAGCGAAACCGACATTGCTAATTTATTAAGTTGCGTAGAAGATGAAACTATGAGACTAATGCTATTGAATTGGGCACTTTTATTTCGCAAATGCACGCACGCAAGAATTTTAAATTGTTCTAAAAAGATCCCTAAAGAACTTTAAGCTTGCTAAGACTTACCACCAGGAGGAACGAACATAATGCCTGACAAACTAAGCAAGGGTTAGTATGACATCTGTACCGCAATCACTTTCTTGTGCCTGATAACTATGCCACTTCGCTCCCAAGTCACGCAGAATGCCGCCATTTACGAATTATGACTTGAACGTGATGAGAGAATATATTTGGTCACCCCACCTTGTAAAGCCGTATTTACAGTTGTTTCAGAGACATGTTCCACACTTCAAGTCTATCGCGAATATTTTTGGGGCCGAGACGTAAAATTCTCGGTCCAACAATGAGCAGTAACTACTTCCTGAAACGAATTCTTTCGAAATACGACCGAATAATTCCACAGGACAATAAGCCACAGCAAAGAAAGCGTCCCGTCGGCGCGATCAAAGGATATCCTCCTCCTTCTTGGGAGGTTATCGCCTGTCTCGTCGAACGAACTGTGTACATGCCATTGTTTTCCGTGCGAGGTGATTTCGCTATGGACTCAATTGCAAATTTTCCCCTCTATGAACTTTCACCTCTAATTGAGCCTTGCAACATACTCGAATGTACCCATACTCTCAACAGACAAGGCATATCACTTTTTGACGACGTTAACGGCCAGCCATATGTCACCAACACGAAAATAAATATTGGTTTCCATGTGTATACGCACGCTTGGGTCTAAAATTACAGGCAAATATTACCTTTGCTCTGACTAGCAGTCATAATTTCTATAAAAAAGTAACACTCTTCACGTAGAATGATTGAAATGCAAAGATGTACACAACTATTATCATCTAATGTGTTGTCCGAGGAATTGTGACTAAAAGAATTCCCCCTTTCCACGAATAGACTAAGAATAAAAATTTATTCAGGGTAATAATTCGATAAGAAATATAACGCAGGAACTATTCAAGGTTGAGTCGTGTCTTCATTTACAATCATTTTAAGGAAATGAAAACTTGAATGCCCATGAAAGAACCAAGAGTAAAAAAGCGATATTTTAGAGCAATAAAGTTTTGATTAGCTAAGTTTAATTAAATATTATATAATTTTAATCTTTAATTTAATTTTAAAATTTCAACCACGAGTTAAGGATGGGCCCGAATAAATCAAAAGTAAAATCGATATTTTGGAGCATTACAATTTTAAGGCACCAGAAAGAGTACACCAACTTATGGTCTCAAAACTAGAAAGTACAGTAACGTAGTCTCCGTGTCACTGTTAGGGTGGTCCCAACGTTTCCCCATGATGATCGCTTTTTTCAAGGGAATATGGTCCGCCTAAATATTCCTTATAGTTCATAACAATGATGACAAGATGTGAGGGCTCAGGGTAGCCCTTCGAGGATGCAACGCACCGGGGCCGGAACCCAGCAATCGTGATAATTCGCCCGATCATCCGGGGAGGGGGTTGGATGGGAAGGAACAAGGAAAGAGGCGCCGCCGCGATAGGAGCCCGTCGACGCCTCTGGGAAAGGATAGGTTAGGAAGGGTAGGGACTGGGAAAAACACTTCAATGCTAAAAAAGCGAAGAAGGCCCACTAAAAAGCGAAACCAAGCAAAGGTATCAATGTTCTAACGACTTCGGAGGATCATTCTATGAGGAAGAATAATCTAATGGTCAAATCGTTAGATAACAAAATGACAATAAACCCGCGAAAGTTTTGATGCAGAATTACTCTAACGCATTTAATTCAGCACACCGTAATAATTCTCCCTTCGGGACGAACTCGCCACAAAATCGCGGACAGAAAACTTGTCCCCACTGCAAGCAAACTGTAATCTCCAGTTTGAGTATTTTGGTGTTCCCCGACCGACCCGATACGAGGCGCGAAAAAATGACACGGCAAGGGAGCAAACAAAAGCGAAGCGATACCCGCAAACGTTTGTTTGTGTCTGCGACGCGGGGCCGTGAAAATGATACCATTCCGCCCTGTAACCAATGACAGTGCCACACCTGTTTGCGCCGAGCCGGAGACAGCAACGCACGACGCAGGGTGACATCAGATTTCTCGCGGCCCGAAGCGGGGGGCGCGGCTGGTGCCCGGTCGTTGACGTCCCCGGTGGCTGCGAACGGGTTCAGACGGATAAACACACGAAAAGGTGGGAACGGCATGCGAATATGCGGGTGGAATTAAGCTAATTAAGCTCTCAACGTGCTCCTACGTCCCTTTTTTTTAATCGTCGATTGTGGTAGTTTGAAAAATAAAAATTCCCAAATTTTTCGGATTCCTTGCGTTGCCTACTTCCCGAGCTATTCGCATCGAAAATTTAACGTCTTTAACGCTTACGCATTTAAGTTGATGAAGTCAACGAGCTTATGCCCAGCGGATAACCACTTCTCCGCAAGTCTTGGTCCAACAAAAACGGTTAGTTAAAATATTAAAATTAAGAGAGTTATGTTGACGAACGGATAGGTATATGGATACGATATTCACTCTACCAGTATTATCATTATAGTATTCTACCGATTAAGGTAGGTTTCCATGGAGTACTGAAGAAATAACCCTGGAGCCTCCCTTTGCTTCCAGCACTGCCTTCCTCAGTTCTTTGTAAGGCCTTTACCCTTTCAATCTATCTAAAAATCCAATTCTCTTCCTTCCTCTCCCTTGTTTAGCAAACATTCTACCCTCTAAAACTGTATTCAACATCTCCCCCCCGCTAAGTACTCGCTTTATCTATTCTTTCTGTCTCCTCCGTATCTCATCTAAAAGCTGCCTCTCCTCACCCACCATGCCCAGCACTTCGTCCTTCCTCCTCCTCTTCATCCATTTCACCTTCATTCTTCTCCATACCCACATCTCGAATTCCTCCATCTCTTCTCATCTCTACCAATATAGAAATTCTAAAATCATGAGTGGATATCAGCATATTGCATCACTTTTTTAGCAAATAGCAAATATGTCCTTACACCCCCTGCTACACGCCTTTTGATGCGGCCTGCGGGATAGAATGCAGATGTCGATATATTCCTCTCGTCCTAGCATCGTTCTCTCCAGGTTCGCTGTTGTTCATTCTCTCGTAGATTACTTGTACTTAAATGACAGATTGCATCGAAGAATAACTTTCCCTGGTCGAGTTTTTATTATAGGTTTGTCCATATGGCAATTCTTGTGCCGACTGATTCGACACAACTATCGTACCGTTCTGGAAACACTCTCTGAACTGTCTGGAATTATCAGTTCTTCGAAATTGTTTACGTGTAGTAAATAAAGTAGGCGACTGGATATCGATCCTTTGACTCTCCGCGTTAATTACTAAGCTATTCATCACCTCAACACGCGGTGCAGTAGTTTTATATTTTTTATTTTTATCGCCACTGGCTTTAGGCGTTCCCAGAAGTGCAAACATCTTCCCTCCGCAAACAAACTCTTCATTACGTACACTACGCTTCAGTACCTAAGCCATTATTGATGACGTGATATTAGGGTAGTGTAAAATCACCGCCACGCCCAAAAATCTCCCCGGCTTTCATTTCCGGGAACAGGTCGCTGGCACAGTGAGAATAATCCACCAGCGGCAGTGTTAGCACCATCGTGGCGATTCAAGTGTAAGGGACCAGTGCCTTATCTTTTCAGTGATAAGATCTGATCACGAAGTGAAGACAGATTCTTTAGCACTTTTAGAAACGGCCTACGTGAAGACATTTAAACTTCGTTTTCTACTGTATCAAATATTTTAATCCACCAAAAACATTCTTATTTACGACTTTCGTAATTAAAAGTAATTAAATACCATAAATAAATAAAAAGTACCATAAAAAATAAAAAGTAATACCATATTTTCCGGAATAATAATATTTAATAAAAACAAATCCATTTATTGTTCTAAGAGTTCATATTTGCATACTTGCACTTTCTTCATACTTGCACTTTCTATGTTCCTAAGGAACATAGAAGAAATATGCAAGGTATGCGAGACAATTTATACGGGAATAAGCCAATAATTCAATCAGGAAACAAATAAGGGAATTTTTCATAATAAAAAAGTTAACAATACACATAAAGGTAACAACGTTAACATTCAACAATACGAATGAAAAAAGAACAGATTGCTTCTTTTGACACAAAAGTGATGCCTTTAACAGAACAGAAGAGAATACAATATTTCTGATGTGGCGCAACTACATATTGTTTTCAGCTTTCACTGGGTAACGGCACTATGCAAGTTGGTGGTGATGTCAGGTTTGATATTTTCCTTTGCGTGATTGGCTGGTCTTCGAACGTGAATGCACCTGAGTGAAACCAATTCAACCCTTCACTACGAGACACGATGCCTCCCACCCAAGCACCACTCTCGAAACACGCCCGACTCGAGTCAGTCGTTCACGTGTAAGCACGTAGAGGCACGAAACTGCACGGCCGTGCATTGATACCGGAGGCCTCATCCCCGAGAAGAGAGGTGCGATAAGGAAGGCGCTTATATTCGGTAGTCTCCGATGATATCTCCTGGTATTTGAACAAATTGGGTAGATAAGACACAATTTGCAACGCACAAAAATACTTAAGTATATAAAAATAAAGATTATATTAACACGCTTAGCCCTTCATATCTCTTAGAATTTAGCGTGGGTGCAGATTAAGTTTAATAATAATGTGTTTAAAAGAACCTGATAGGTGAGTACCTTTGGATTGACGCACAATATTATTATCAAAACATAATCGTTACTCACGTTTTACTCTCTCTAAGTGATGAAAAGCTTTTTACTTTTTTATCACATTTTATTCTGTTTTTGGAAAAGCGTTTTCTTTCACTTTGTCATTTTATTAATATTTCCAACTTTTTAGTGGAGAATCAAGCAATCGATGAATCAGAGCTGCTAAAGAAATGTTTGCCATAACATCTATAACTGACGCCATGTATTGAGAAAATTTAAAAATATTTTTCCACATGGAGCAGTAGTTAATGAAAGAGAGTAGCTACAATTAAACAAAATGTCGAACGCCTGGTTATTATTAAATACTCCATTATCATCAGAAGCGGACAAGTGTGCAAAGTTTCAAGCCGATCCGACTATTGGAAGTGGATTCAAAATTAATAACAAGATTCCAACGATGAGACAGAATAACAGACGAAGCTATTTTAGAAAAAGCGTGTAAAAACATTCAGTACGACTTGCGTTTTCTTGACGATGGCACTGTGCCTTTGAGGTAAATTGTATTTTGAATAATTTTACACGAGAATCGAAGAGGAGTGAAGCTGCCAACTTAATGCACATCCAATCGTGATCCGTGCAAGTAAACCGCGCGTCTTTCCGGGCTTAAATGCGCACGCAACAGGGCCGACGTGATGATGCTGTCCGGGCACGCACTTCTCCGAGTGTCGAGGCGTGTTTGCTTTGTGCGAACACGCGGCGGCACGCTAGGATCCCGGCCGTGCCTTGATACGCCGAGACGCGGCGTCGCGGGCCGTTCACGCTTTCCCAGCAGGTACACAACGGTACGGTCAGATCCCGCACCTCGATAAAAGGCGCCACCTTCGCTCCATTCCCGCCCAACTTCTTCTATTTTTTCCCCTCCAATCCTCCGTGATAAGGCGGGCCAATCTGCGTGAGGTCGGGAGATTTATTCCGGCATAGTCTCAAGCGACGAGCGTGATGTGAATTTTGCACCTCCCTTCAGTGTACGCGTAGAATTTCTGCTGACAGCGTTCGTTCCATCCGAATACCTCCTCCTTAGCGTTGCTCGAAATATTAAATTATCGCAAGAAAATGAAATAACCTCCTCATTCCAGGGACATATCTACCGTTACTTTTGGTGAGAATTTCATGCTTTATGGTTAATTAGATGCTAACAAACAATATTAGCGATATCTTTGAGGCATGCCTCCGTATGATGCTGTCATCGGACAGGAAGCAATGAACTAGTTGCAATAACGACATTTCACTTAGCCAAGCGGTAAAAAATTCAAACGTCGATGTATTGTTTACAATACGCCAGGAGCGAGGAGGAGAATTATGTCACCATCATCATAACTCAAAATATTTTTGTCATAGCTCTCCATTCCGCTCTCCTATCCGCTAACATTTTCATTATGACGTATTTTTTCCTTAAAATCCTTTATAACCTGTCTTATGTAACTTATTCGCCCCGTCCATGGACGATAGTTTTCATTAAGCCATCATACCTAATCATTCACCGGATTCTTTGGCATATTTACCTATTATGATCTTAGATGTAATGTCACATCGATTTTCTACCCACAGTTTGATTGTGAACATATAAAAATTAAATCACAGAAACAGGTATTTCTATTAGCCCAATTGGTGGTAAAACATTATCGATATCCATTAGTAATCATCGTAATCGAAATGGTACGCGTATCGCAGGAGGAAAGATCACCAAAAATTATGTCAATACGAAAAGATTGAATGCGCAGCTAAAACATCTAATGACGGAGAAGGGTTTTAATCTTCCATATTGGGTCCTCGGGTAAGACCGGTCCAGGCGGAATCCGTTTCGAAGGCAGAGGGATTTCAATATTCCGTATATGGAGGGAAACTTTCGCCGAGTTGGCTCGTTGGGCCAAAGATGGTCTCGGAAATAAATTGCCCCTTCAATCTCAACGTGGACCTTTCAATCGAGGCTTGCACCCCCAAAGGAATTGAGGAAAGAAGGAAAAAAACGAACCCTGACCTCATAAGGGATTCGTGGAAAATTATCATCGCTCATCGGAAGAAAAAAACGAGACAAAGAGAGACTTTGAAAACGTCATAACGGGATTCGTTCGTTAAAACGGTGTAGCTTGTGGTTGACAGAGATGAAAGACATCAATTGTTTTTGCATAACTTGCTGGGTTTGTAAAAAGTGCAGCTTTTTTGGAGCCGGGAACTCCTCACCTTTGAAAAGAGCTTTGTAGTAACGATCATCATACAAGAAACTGGGCTACAAAAGTCCAAAATGATTTTACCGATGGCTCATTCATACTTGGAAAAATTCGAGAATGCTCCCTTACTACTATAGAAAGAGAAATAAATGTATTTACTTACGAAAATATATTCCACGAAGCTATTTGTACTCTAAACGCTAGTTTTAGGCGGGTATTTCCCTGTTAAGTATATAATATATGATACATTAGGTAGCTTTTTCAGTCTTGAGCTACCTACAATGAAAAAGTAGCAGTAGGTTAAAAAGATTGAAGATAAAAATGCGCCAACAGTTTGAATGTTTTAAAATTAATCTTAATTAAACGCAGCCCACATAATATAGCAAGGATTGAGGCAATTACAGATGCGGTATACAACAGAACGTATTGTTATTATTCTTCAATTTTGGAAAGAAGGTTCATCTATATTATTACATGTGAATTATTTTCAAACATATTTCTCAAAGCTTCGACTGTCTCCTTATCACATTCTATACTCCTCGCAATATTTTACCGATTTTTACATTTATACCAAAAACAGATCTTACATTGTGCTAACGTGATATGCGCTGGATTAACTTAATGTTACCATTGCTATTATGCTTCCACGATCCACGTAACAAAGTAATCTTAAAATGATAAGTGCTGCAATGTTCTAATTTCATTCTGTCGTCATCACTTCGCTGCACTAAATTGCATCGAATACTATTTTATTATATGGCATAAACATTTCTTTACCTAATTTGTCATGCCATAAAATCAATCACCCACTGATTACTCAGAAGAGACTTCGATTCAGCAACCAATATAAACCTGAGTCATGCATCTGGGACCACCAGCCCAAGAGGATCACAAACTTCCCTCGCGAGCTTCCAAAACTCGACTATCGCGTCATTTTGTATTCGCATTATTCATTTATTTCCACCTACGGTCATCCTTATTGGTCAAGGCTGTCTGGCGGAACGGGCGGTTTACAATGCATATGGAACCACACCTGTAGGAGTTGACCGAGGGGACCGGAAAGAGATCGCTGGCTGAGTGACTGGGAGTGGATGGACGCGTGGGATTTTGAGGTCATACGTCACGTCCGGCGAAGAGGTGACGCAACACACTCTCCGTGAAAGGGAAAAATAACCACTTGGCGAGCGACCGAGAACTCTTCCTCCGCCAACAATACACGTACAAGCCTCCGTATTTCGCTGTCTCGTTCGATTTGTGGCAATTATTATCATCTTACAAGAAACAGTTACGAAGGGCAAAATTTAAATAAATAATATGCTCATTCATAATTGGAAAATTTCGAGAATGTTGTCTGGAAAGAGCAATCGACGCATGTGTTTACGGAAATAAATTCCATGAGGCTATATGGACTGTAAATGTTAGCTTTAGGTAGTAATTCTGTGTATAATGTATAATAGGCAGCGGATCCAGGATAGGGACAAGAAGGGCTAGGGAGCTGTTCTCTTGTATATATTCGACAACGGAAAAAAATTACCATTTTATCTTGCCCCTTTCTAGATCCGCCACTATGTATGATAAATCGGTAGCTATAGAGCTACTTTAAATGAATAGTTAGCGAATACTTAAGTATTCTAATGATTAAAGTAGGTTTCCATGGAGTACTTAGAAAGTGTTCTGGTAGCCCCCTTCCCTTGCTATACTTTCCTCTTCAAATCACTGTAAGGCCTACTTCCTTTCATTCTATCTATAAAAAAACCTATTCTCTTTCTTCCCCTCCCTTGTTTAGCCAGCATTCTACCCTCTACCACTGTTTTCAACATCACCTCCCCGCTATGTACTCTCTCCATCCATACCTTCTGTCTACCCCGAATCTCATCTAGGAGCTTCCTCCACCATCTCATCTATGTAAAACAATTTGACGCGAAAATTTTCCTAATGCATTTTCGTGTTCCTACGAAACTAATTTTTTTCCCTTCCGCACCATAAAGCGCTACACTACAGATCAGACTAGGTCAAAAAATTATCCCAATTGGCACCACAATTGCTACCGTTGTGAATTGATATTCTTCTATCAAGATACATTATTCCTAAGTCTCGCCGTCTCGCTGCGACGACGAAAATGATTAAGGTAGGGTTATTTAATATTGATAATCGTCTGACCCACACTTATGAAAGCAACTCGCTCACCGCCATAATACACTCTTTAACTTCAATGCTTAACAGATACTCCTTGAGTGTCAAAGCAAATTTTATATCTTCTAGCACTCAGATAAGGCATGAACATAAAAGCAATTCGACCATCGAGAGATCCACGTATTAAAATCTGAAAGCCACTAATCAATCTGAATTACACCCCACAAATTAATTTGACGCGAAAATTTTCTTAATGCATTTTCGTGCTCCTACGAAACAAAATTTTTTCCTTGAATTGTCGCGGAAACAATTGCGAGACTAAGAACGCCCTCTTTCTTCGAACTTTTTAGGAACATCTCGATGCCATTATTTCGAGACTTGGCAAATGCGCGGTGCATGTAAATGAAGTGAAACATCGTCCAAAGGCTGCGTTAAGGCGAAAACAAAAATAAGTGTGCCACGCTGAGGGACGTTTCTCTTCACGCGAAACAATTCTCCTTCCGTGCAGTCAAGAACATTTCTTCTTCGAAGGAGGCAAGTTCGCGACTTCTTTCTTTATAGCAAATTATTTTTCTATACCTCGAATGAATTTTTTGCTATTGCAGAAGACATCCATCGAAGTTCCAGAAATTTGTCACAACACCATTTTTAAACCATGTTAGTAAGTAGGACTCCGCAGCGATTTTTAAGCTAGTCAACATTTTCATTTCTTCTATGCAGAGACCTAAATTATCACTATACCCCATTGAAATTTGGTGATTTTTGGAAGATATTTTCAGAAAATATAGCTCATTAAAACCCCAAATTCGCAACGGCTGTCTTAAAAAGGGCATGATATACCAATTTCACCAACGTGTAATTTTCAGATACTTTTGCTGGCGGTTTTATACGATAGCTTAGCTAAAGGAGGTTCTTGTGCGACAATAAGAATCAATTTAAATTGCGAGTTTTGTTATCAGTGCATTCAGGATTAATATCGATATAGTGTTTCATTTTGTAAAATGACACACTTCTGGCGTAATATTTATCCACGCCATTTAAAGAAAATCCATCGACCCATAGGTTTTAATGGACGATAACCACTATCAATGTTGCCCAGATTATTATAAGATTATATTAAATGACTCCACCACAACAAAATTGACTTAATAAGGTTAAAATATCAATAATTTCTAGTTTACCTTTCCTTACGTGCAAGTAAAGTTTTGTTAATAACGTGAGAAAATGTCGCATTGTTGAATTAAGGCCGTCATCAAATTCAATAATAGTAGTGAAGACAAAGGTTGAATTTTGAGATTGGATTTCATATTCATCCACCAGTAACTGAAACGCTGCACTTACCCCTTTCTTGGTCGTCTTTTGCTCCATGGAAAATTCACCCTTATCCAATGAATCCATATTATGATTTTCTGCCCGCTCTTCGTCTCCAATGTAAAATCCGCGATCTTCACCTTAGAGCAAGCTGTAAGAAAGAGAATAAATAAATATAGTAGAGCTTCAATATCACAGAAGCAAAAAATCTGGACCCTTGATAATACGCGGTGAATACTTAAGTAAGAAATGGCATGGAATGAATACTAGTACCTACATTACGCAAGCAGCGGATTATTCTCCCGTGATTAAAATTACAATTTTCAGCATTACCAACCCACTCCTCTTGCCTAACCATCAGAGTAATTATAAAAGATTTTTATTCTTTGTTTTTACAATCAACATCCCTCAGATTTTGTTGGTTTACTTCGAAAGTAAGGGAAATGTAATTACCATGAAGGATCGTGTTCCCATGTGTATTGTAATGTGTCTCTTTGTGTGTCTTTATTCAAGCTCGAACATATCATAAGCAAGATCTGTTTTAGAATAAAAATCAATGCATACACGATGAATATCGATCCACTATTTCATTTTGAAAAATTACACACTTCTAGCGTAATATTTATCCACACCATTTCATAAAAATCAGCGATCCAAAGTTTTTATGGATGAGAGCCACTATAAATGTTACTCAAATTATTATTAGATTAAATTAAATGACTCCACCACAGCAAAATTGACTTAATAAGGTTAAAACATCAATAATTTTTAGTTTCGCCCTCCTTACGTGCAAGTAAAGTACAAAAGTATAAATCATAATAAAATAATCAGGTAGGGCACGAATGTACTGAAGTATCAATACGACATCCAAATATTTTCAAATATCCATTTTTTATAAACAAATATTCATTTATTTCTGTTCTTTTTTATTCAGAGTAACTTTATCATTTTGATGGCATTAAAAATATTTTTGAACTTCTTAAATCTTGCTGAAAATAGAAAATATTAGCCATAAAAATAATGAAAAGTTTCAGTAAAGCGTAAGTGACGGGTTCAATTCTACGCTCGATCATTCCGTCTGATTAGCTTTCTTGTGAAGAAGGAATGTGGAAGCAATTTAGAAGCAACCGACGCTATCTCGGGCGATAGCTGTTTAAAGCACCGCTGATGTGTAATTCAGCTATTATCAGCGCGCGGTAGAATGAAAGCTTTTACGCCGACTCAACTGATATGTTACGTCATTACCAACGAAGACAGCGCAAGTTTTCACGTAGATAAATAAGTCTTGCCATATTTAGTAGCCGTCTCTTTCCCAGTTTAGATTCTTCGTTCACACTCCAAATTCACACGGAAGGAAAAGGTGATGATCAGAGAATTGTAATAGTCTTTCGAGTACTGAAGTAATATCTCGGAAAGCTGTGACGGTTTTGGCAGTACTAATGCTTTTCAGTCACTTATTTTATGGTTACACTTATTTTGAAGATTGAGCTTAAGTTTTTTCCGTCTTTCCTAACTGTTCTGATGCTCAAAAAACAATCATTAATTCCATAGACTATCTAAATTTTAAAGAAAAGATATATAAGTGAGAACTTCAGGCTTGAATTTGCGAAACCTCTCCATATGATCAGATCAGTCACCTGAAGATGTAACTACGTTACGAAACCCGGGCCGTGCCCATATTGATATAATAGTGAACCAGGCAAATTTTTACTCCTTTATTTCCAGAAAAGATATAGAGACTTCACGTCATCAAATATTTATGTCTGAGTAACCGCAAAGGATATTATTTTGAAATTTGCTGTCGAAATTTCCGTAGCAATACTGCGTAAGTTCGGTCGCCTTTGCAAGGAGCTCAAATGAAGATTAGGATTGATTAGGATAAATATGCTTGACGCGGCATCTATTTATAGAGCTTCGGTAATGCATGAGTGGCATTCTTCATTATCTCGTGAGACCTCAGCGTTTATATTCCTTTGAATGAATCGGTGACTTCTTGGAAGGAAACCAAAACAGCGCTAATGCGCCTACGTCATCAGCGCATTGCTATCCATTCACTCATGTTGCTACGATTCATTTGAATTTCATTTCCATCCTTCCAGCTCCTAGACTAGCTCGTGTAATCCAATCTCTTGATAAGGAAACAGTCGATAATGATAAAGAGTTCTTATGCATATCAATGCATGAAGTTACCATTCACAGTAATCCATTAGCTTGAGAAGAAGCGTTAGAAATATGGCTCCTTGATTTTTGTGAATGCGACTCTTGCACTTTCCAAGTTTTAAACATCTTGTAAATGAGTTAATTAGGTCTAAGTACCTTTCTTAACTACGGAAAAAATATAAACCATGACAACGATGCTGCAATCGTACAAAAACTGCAAACAAAATAACGTCGCACAAAATTCGCATGAGCGAAAATCAAGCACCCATACTTAATTCAACAATGCTTAAGGCTATTATCAGTTGTACGAGGCAGTTTTTGCCTAGTTGACCGTGCGTTAACAGGCATGTAGACTTAATGTTGCCCCATTTGAAATCATGTAAGGGTAAGAGCTAATATGAGGAATTCTGTGAATTTATAAACAATAGCAAGAGGACAAACTTCTTAAAACAGAGAGATGGCTAAACACTTTATACCAATTTTCGAATTGGTGACTACTATTTTAGATGTGATGAAAATTTACCAATTATGGATTGAAAATCAGTTGGATATGCACCAAAGAGTTTCTTCTCATATTTGCGACAAATTATTACACATATAAGCAAATACGAATCAACAGGATACGTCAGATACCCTCCCAAATCAACTTTGGAATAGCTATTCACCAAATAATACATGTTAGAAAATGACGCAAACCGTGACATACTTTTCCTCTCCTTAAAAAAGTCCATGAGCCGCGTAGTGTTTGAGTTTTTATGTCATGCGAGGGAATAACATGGATCCCGAATGAATACCCTTAGGGAACGACACATGTAATTGGATCGTAAAAAGGCCATTCTGGTGTTCGTAAAAACGTGAAGAGGGATAAAAAGGGTTCCGTGGAATAAATCACAGAATGTACGGACCACAAAATGAGTACAGCTAAGTATGCTTTAGTACATGCGATTCTAAGTACATGAAACAAAATGTGAATAAATACCTATTTACAAGTTTTAAAAAATCTTCAAATTTAAAAAAAAACAATATCACCATCAATTTTCGCAATAAGTATTAAAGAAATTGTTCTGTATAAAAAGTGTTAAGTGAAAAGTTTTACAACAATTGTTCCACTGAATCCATTGGTTAACATAATCTAAAAGTGTTTTTTAGCCTTTGTCTTTCTCACATTTAATCGGGAAGGTAATAAACTTTACGAAGTTTTCCTTTAAATCCCTCCTTAAAAAAACATTTTGCACATGAATTTCAAGCCAATTCTATTTTACTGCCATTCAAATACATACGTCAAATAAAAACCGTAGGTCTTACTATTTCTATGTTGCCAGAAATGATATTGGCTCTATTGGTACTACTGTTGGATTTTTACAAGGAGAAAAGAATGAGAAACTTAGCTTATAATATTAAATGCGACGCTTACGTGACCTTTCTCTCTTTATCATTTAGTCCTATAGAAAAATAAATATTTTGCTGAAGTATTCAAGCGAATGACCTTTCTCTCCATATATTTAATTCCACAGAAATTTTGTGGAAGTCTTCAAACGAAATCTTGCCTTTGAAATGAAGTCAATAATTTAATATTCTCCACATCTTAACACATGACTGGCAAAATTCAATGAACTTCTTCGGGAAAACGCCATTAAGGTTTCATCTTCTATTAGCCGATGATGACGCTTCAAAAAAAAAACTTTAACCTCTATAGGTGTCGCAAAATTTTGGCTTTTGGCCAACGGCATCCATCTGGCTGTGAGAAAGGAAGTAATTCTATCTTTCGCGAAGAAAATAAAGGTCTGCTATAGCGTCGCGCGTTACGCCGGCCTCAAATGAACCGAGACATAACCCCTTTTTCTTTAAATGGCCACGAAGACTGAGAGTTCATTAGACGCGAATGGAGGCCGTGAACCGGCAATACTTTTTTTTCGGTTGACGATGAAATGGCTTCATCAATCAATCTATAAAAAAAGGAAGTCGAGATGAATGAAGAGTTGGATGACGAACCACATGGGAATGATTTTACCGCATGATTTGTCCGAATCACATGCGTGAATGCAAGTCGTAACCTCCGAATGATTTCATAGTCAATAGTCCGTTGAGGTTTAAATATGGCAATGACTGAATATTCCCAATGTCTTCATTGACTAGCAATAGCTAACAATTGAAGAGATCGTTTAAGTAAATACAATCGAAATTGTAAGCTACGACGTGGTGGAAGGTCTCCAAAATAGCAACGTAGAGACTGTGACTTGCACAGTTTATTTTACACAGAACGACCAGTTTCGGATGTCAAACCACCTTCAAGTACCTACATTGAAAAAAATTACATTCTTCTTTCCAATGTACTTGAAGATGGCTGGACATGACGGTCGCTCTGTGTTAAATAAACCGTGGAAGTCACAGGATCTCTTCATTGCTATTATCGGAAGTACTATCGCGTATTGTTAAGGACATGAAATTTTGCTATATAGTATTCAAAATGCTAAATTTCAACCCAGTGATAATTATTTGTCTAAATTAATCAATGGACTTGGAAATCTATATCATTCTTCGTAAAATATCATTCACCTAACAAGGTACAAACATCTATGTTGCACACGATAAGAATAATTTTTCATTCCCGATAAAAAAATATGTGTGGGAGTAGAATCGCAAAATTTAGGATTAATTAATACGCGAAGAGACTTGAGGGTAAACTAATAACCTAATATCCTAGCCTAGGTGGAAATACCTGAAATATGTGTCAAGGAATTGCTGTAGGAAGTACACCTGAGGAATATGTAGGAACAATTACGTAATTAAATATTTATGAATGCGTTTTTTTGATTGAAAAATATTTTGCAGCGTCTTTTCTTCTAGAACTTCAGAATAATTTTCACCGTATAGTTAAATAAATTCAACAATCTCTGCTCGTAACGAATGATCATGAAAAATCGCATCTCCGGGAATTTATAATTACCAAAAATTTTAGAATATAAATGAATTTGATACACTACTGAATCAAAGATAAGAATCAACCCTTATATTCATTTTCCGGAAAATTGAAAATGATTGACATGGTGTGTACCAAAACGAAGGGATTCTTAGGATTAATACGGGGAATCATTAAATAAAATTACAGCCGAATGCGATGATTAGCGCATCGAAAACGGCGTTTCACGAAACATTGGTTCTGAAGAAGAGATAGTATTGAAGTGTTGGCGAAACTTAATAAGGTGGAATTAGCTGTAATGAAGACAAACGATGAACTAAATGTTCGTTATGGTAGGTGAGAAAATTGAAAGGTGTGAATAAGGATACATTATCCGTTTCTACATGCCTCAATGACAGGCCGATACAATGATTAGGGTTTACTGACTATCCTAGTTAAAAGAAGGTCGAGACAGCTTGCACGGGTTTAATCCGGATAATTTATCCTTCGTTCTGAGAGCATAGACTTCTACTAATCCTTAAGGTGTAGAGGGGAAATCGTCCGTCATAAATGGATATCCCAACTGCACTATAATAATAATATATTTACTTATGTCACTTGAGATAGGCTGTTCAACCTAGCTGCTTCCATAAAGTTTACCCCTGATTGTTGCATTCATGCGCCGCTGTCGATAATTCGGTAAATCACAATCGCGCTACAAGTATACGTTTCGATAATTTTTTTCATGAAAAAGAGCAAAAAAACGTAGGTATTTTGGACACTCGATTCATTATTAATTTTACTCTATAGAATTCATATCTGCAAGTATACTTGAGACATATCCTTTTCCAATGCAACCAACAAGGGAATAACAATTTTTTAACTCTTTTGCTGAATAATAATTGTAATATACACTCCCCACCTCGCTACCTGATAAGGATATCCAAGCTAAAAGGTGATGGGAGAGGAAGATTGAGTTCCGACCGGAAAATTTTCCGAGAGCCTGAGAAGGAATTCGATAGAGAGGGAAGTTTGGGTGGGTTCGTCTGGACTCTGCTTCAGGGGGTGTGGGGTGATTGGTAGGGGATGAGGAAGTTATTTGGAGGAGGAGGCGGGAAAGGTCGGGAGTGTCTGAATAGGAAAGGGGTAGGGGGTGAGGCTAGAGGGCAAATTGGAGGGCAACCCGACCCTTTCAACGCTCCGATTCCCGTACCAATGGGCCTGCGGACCAAATAGGGTGGGGCAGTGGGAGGTCAAGCGGACAGAAGAGGGATCAGAATGCAGGTGTTGGGTTGGGAAGAAGTGGGAAGGACAGAAAACAAAGCTTTATTAGGAAGAAAGGTTTATTAGGGCATATGATGTGATGAGTCGACCCAGAGCTCATCTTTAAGCCAAAGAGAAGTTGTTCCTTTCACCACCAAAGGGGTTTTATTGGCACAAATGACAAATGACTTCGCTTTCTTTCACAGATTGAATTTATCGGTACATGTTTCAACCTACCGAGAAAATAAGTCCGTGAAAGAAAACGACGTCGTTTTGTCATTTGTGAACTTCAATTTCCACAAAGTTAAGCCGGAAACCATTGAAGGGTTTTTATTGGGTTAACACATTTATTTCATTTAATAAAAAGTATGCTTCCGCTACAGACCCTCACTTTAATACTAATGAAGAAAGGTCCATACGAAATGGAGCAATTAAACAACCCTCATAGTTTGGTGACTACGCATATGTCCTTAATTTTCAATTTGTACTTTTTTATCTTTTAATATGACCTAAACGCGGACTTTTTGAATAGTTGATAGGCCGGCCTAATTCCATGACATGGATAACAATGTTACAACTTCAGGCATATAAAAATTAATATTAATTTATTAATTTGTAAGCAAATATGTCGATAAAATAAATTAAGGGATGAGGTTTCCTATGCTCAAATTTTTAACTATGAGGCTATTTTGGTATTATATTCCAGAGCATTAATTAATAAATCCTAGGCAAAAGAATATTATCACGGAATTCAAAATTGAAATTCGGTAATAGCTTAGCCATTGTCCTGATGGTACTAAACACCTGACAGTTCAATGAATCCCCCCACTTAATCCTTTTGCCCTCATATTCATTCTCAGTATTTCATATTTTTCAATACTTACGAGGAAGAATTCCCTCCCGCCCTTCGCTTCATTTCTCACGGTTTTCCTAAAGAACTCATTGAATGGAAAGAAAGTCCTTCCCTTTGACGCGTGACAAACGATCGGTCAATCTATTTCACAACTGTTAATAAATTTCGCTCGTCATTAATCAATTATTATATTGGATTTCGGACTAGAGTGGCCAGAACTCCTAAAAAAATACAACAAATATTTTCAAAACTTCCAAAAATATATTCACTATACCTGTTTGTCAAGAAAGCCTTCATTGCAGTAACAAGCTGCTCTTTCAATTATCAAATCATGATCTTCAACTCCAATATCGGCGAAAAAAAAAATTATTTGAGCTCATTTCTCTTCAAGCATTCCCATTTGAGGTACTGTTACTAATATATTGAGCATTTAATATTTAAATAAACTAATACTATCTATGACCTTAATATTATTCGCTAAAATATCACGCTCTAATATTGAGGTTTATTAGCCAACTATAAAGAAGAAATTGAGAATTCCCTAGTTTCTTCTTTCTATGACTTTCCGTAAAAATTGCTATTTTTTACCTATAAAGCATCCTTTACCAAAACTGCCGCGCTATAAAAAAATGTGGGCTAAATTTTGTGCATATGTTGAAACTAATAAATAGTTTCATGAATTCTAAAGAGTGATTCTTTCACGTGAATAAATTATTTTTGAAATCAGACAGGCTCTATTCTCAGCCAAATCATTACGGATATTTCAATTAAATTTTCCAATTTAAGAAATCCACTTATTTAACGTTGGAAATTAAGGATAAAATTAGTATGGGATGTAGATGAGTGTGTAAGGTCAAAGTCAACTTACCATAGCCCGAATGAATTATGACGAAAATTGTATTTTTCAGGACCTTTGCGTGATTTTATTGCCGTGAAAAAGAATGAGTGTGGGTTGAGAGTTCAGGAACGTTCTTTCGAGACGATTTTGACGGAGTAGGTAGACGCGAAAGAGACAGGAGGCTCGAAAAAGCGCTCGAAGGTTACGAGGGAGACGTCGCCGTCAGCTACGAAAAGTGTTGAATATAAAGGCGCGAGACGGGTTGTACCCTGGGAAGATGGAAAAAGGGAAAGGGTATAAGGGGTCGTGGTGTTCGAAAATGTGATAAACTCGCCAGGTGATTTTTGAAAAGAAGTCACAGTTCAAGGGCAGAGGTTCACCTTTTCACCGCCACCAAAATGAAGCAGCGCCGAATAACAAACATTAGAAACCTGTCATTTGCCTGTAATAATGCTAATTAGACTGCAAAAACGTCCCCATAACTAATGTTTTAATAGGTTAACCAAAGCCTAAAATGACCAAATAAAAGTCATAAGCAATTACTAAAGGCTTTATGAAGAACTTTTTTCCCAGTGATTTTTGTTCATAGAGCAACACTGTGATTACCAATTACATACTGTTGTTATGTCCACCGAGAAGGGAAACATTTAAAATATATTTTATGAATGAGTTGAGTAAATATGAATAAGAGAATAAATAAATGAGCATGAAAAACTAAAAAGAAAAGGAAAGCTGAGTGGAGACGTGAGTCAAACTCATCTCGGATCTTTCACTCATGATTTCTAGGTAAAATAATTCTGACTGGACATTGGTCTGAAAACCCTTGTCCCATTGAACGTTACGCACATCCGCTACTTTGACGCTAAACTGTTTGAAATTTGATGCAACAACCGAGACAAATGCAACAGAGAATTCTCCAGTAGGCCTCAGATAAACTGTGATACACCGCCCGTTACTAAGATAATCTAAATAGCCACTCGCGAAGCTCACTGTAGAACGATCAAAATTTAACTATAAATTGATCCATAATAATGGCTCATAACCGAAACATATACTCGTGATGTTATAACCTATCGTAACATTTCTTTTCTATAGCATAAATTTACCATGAGAGAGTAAACACTCTACAGCAAACACAGAGCTGATAGCTCTGCTCTTCCTTCTTGAGGATATTTTGGCAAACCAATTAAAATATGCGCAAATTGGCAGCATAAATCAAAGACTCTACGGGACAGACAGGGGCCTCCCCTATGAAGTTCCGTTGACAGCAACAAGTACCATTAATAAATACTGCCCCTGGCGGATAATATTGGAACTCCTTTGTATTATTCCTCCTCGTATTCGGAGGTTGGACGGGAGATGTCGCGATCAGCTCTGGAAGGCGTTGTTATAGAATAGAGATATGGGAATTTTCGGAGGGGGGGGGGAGTAAGGGTTCAGGGTTGAAGGCGATGAAAGAAAAAGGGTCTTGGGAAATAAAAGAGCGATCGAAAGGGCGTCGAAACTCAAGGATGGAGGGAAAGGATCGATTTCCGCACAAGTCTTGCACGCCACGATTCACTTTTTTAAAGGCGAAGAAGTACATGAAAAATATGGGGGCAGGGGTGGTCTGGCTAGGTCGGTCGGTCTGCGATCGCCGAAGGCCCCGAGCATAAGGAGCCCCCATAGCTCTCGTGTCTACAGTGAAGCATAACTGAAAAGTGTAATAAAAAGTATTCAGGTTACTTGAAGCAAAGTTTTTTGCTATTATAATACTCTACTTTGTCATTAGTTGCTCTATGCACAAAATACTCTGCGCAAAAATAGTATATGAAAAGTAAATAACATAAAGTTGTCAAAAGATGAAAAAAAACCTGATGCTTTTTTTGAAAGGGTTATTCGAAAATTTTATTTTAGCTTTTCTTAGATTTCAGTGCAATTTCAAGGAACAAAGTCACTAATGTAGGTAATAGAACCATATTAGATTTTTAAATTTTATCAGCTGTGAAGTTCTCAATTTTCATAGTATTTTTTTCTTACGAAATTCCCATATTTTCATTAACTGTTATCTAGTTTTTATCCCAGTATAACCCAATGTTGCTTCTAAGCAATATCAAAAATGTATATATTATATGCTCTGTTTATGAAATATCTAAACTACACATTCTTTAGTGTTGTTAATTGTAATGATAGAATAGTTAGCTGCCACGATAATTAAGATTGATTGAAAAATTTTTAAGTTTTCATGATGAAAA
The DNA here is from genome assembly GCF_921293095.1 of Ischnura elegans. Lineage (NCBI taxonomy): Eukaryota > Metazoa > Arthropoda > Insecta > Odonata > Coenagrionidae > Ischnura > Ischnura elegans. Next base: position 18,714,035 of record NC_060257.1, read on the forward strand.
TTCTTGAAATTTGAATTTTCCCAAAAGTAGCTCTGGATTACAAAGGGTTAAGAGCCATAAATGCGTCAAATCCATTTCCGGGCATGGAATTCCCTAAAATTTTGCGGAGGAGAACCCGCAAATCCCCCGGTAAGGAGAATACCATCACGTACACCAGCCGAGGGCCCCCAATCAACCAACATCGCCCCTGTAAGGAGGGTTGCGTGATTTTTTGATTGTATTTCATTGTTTGTAGGGTAGTAAAAATGCATTTCAGCATATCGCTAGTGTATGTGGTCTTACTAAAATAAAATATCTTGACTGAACTTCAGGATAGATTTTGTCGATTAAGATTAATAAACCCAAATAATGTCATGTTTCGGATTGGGTGAAAAGAAACCACAATGCTAATTCTATTATACAGCATTTCTAGCAAATGGATAAAGTAATATTTATTCTTCCTTGCTTGAAGTATATACATTTGTGGTTCATCTCGTTGCTAATTACTGTTGAAGAAATCGCAAGTTCCATCTTTTTAATACAATGAGAAGAGTAGTTTCAAAACACTGTATCTGCAGACTCTAAAATTAAATTGTTTTAAAAAAATGGAATACCGTAATTCATTTAAAAGTACGAGAAACTCGTTCGTGACAGAAAAGATCCAAGATTCCGTCCTTGGTAGTTTATATCTCAGATGAATTCAGGAGACAGCAGAAGACTTTGCAAAAATGTCATAGATTTTTTTGTGGATTACCGGTTTTATGTCAGATTCCACATCATTAGGATCGAAGGGCCTGATGATGAAAACTCTTCGATGAAACCGGACGTACACAAAAAAATATGCGAAACTTTTAAAAAGTTTTACTTTAGTTGTGACCATGGTCACCATGGTTGTGACATTGAAAAATCTTTACAAAGTTTAGCAGGAAAACATCTGAGTTGAACTGCTGGATGTATTGAGACCTTGGGTTTGATGAAAGAAGAGCACTGCGAAAGAGGGGTTCGCTGATAGGCAATTGTTATGACGTCATTTCTCTTACCGTTGGTCTTCTATTGCAATGAGATCAATGACGTCACGGGAAAATAGGGCGTTTTTCGGAAGCAGATGACTTATAATTTGAAAATTTAAAATACGACCTAAATTAGCTCGGTTGCAGCAAGTTATCTCCGTAATATTTATCATTAATATTAGATCTTATGTTTTATTGAATAAAATGGAGTATTTTTTTCATGACAACCCTCAAAATGTTACGTAGAACTCGGGAGGTTTCTATTTCAACAAACTATGGGATCATGCCTCCGGCATTCGGTATACAAACCAGTTATTTAGGAAGCGTGCATTTCTATACGATGAAATAATTTTTTTTCATCATCATAACTACCTAATAATTTCATTGATATTATGATCAAGGGACATACCGTTAATAGTACAAACCTCCGAGAAAATGAAAAGTTAATATCGTGGTATTATTTATTTCCATCGAGAAAAAACGCTTTACTTGGATTTATTGCTCGAAGTTCAAATTTCCTCCCATTTAAAACTTTTTCCACAGTAGAGAACACCAATTATGCGTTATTCAGTGAGGTAATTGAGGCTCATGTGCCTCGCCTGCTCATTGGCATTATCCTAAAACTTCCACGAAGTATTGAGCGAGGCCTAGCAGAGTAAGGTTTTATTCCGGACATCGATCCGCGGTCGGCAGGGGGCGAAGGGGTTTGCCCGCGTGTGTTGTGTGCCCACCCTAACAACCAACCAAACCTTCGAACAGGGCTAGCAGAACGTCCCCGAGAGTTGGAAGCCAATTTATAAGCCCTTGTTGCCCTCTGCAGCGAAAGCAATAAATAAATCCGTCGCAGCACGTAATGATGTTATAACAGCGGGCGAAAATTTTGAAGGCTCCCATTTCATAAGGTTCCCAAAGCCGAACGAGCCATTAGTTCGTACTAGGCTGGTGTAATAAGAATGGGACGACATTTAAGTGTGTATCCAAACTGAAATGTCCTTGAAATTTCAGCAACAATATTGTCAAAAACTGAATACATTGCAAGTACTACCTGTATTCATGAGCAGGTTCGAGGATATCTCTCGTAAAGAAATAATTATCTGATTAAAAAACACGCTCAACAGCTGTTATCGCCTAATTTATTTCTCTGTCAATTTTAAATCAATTTTCTAAAGTATAGCAAAATTTTAAAGATAATTTGGTTCAAAATATAAATACAATTGGCATAAAACATTTATTTGATGGCAAATGTTGCCATTCTTGAGGTGTTGTTACTTAGTAAGATTAGTCTATTATGGCCAAAATGCCGTAGAATTTTTGCATACCACTAATTACGCAGGGTTATAAGTTAGCAAAAAATATAGGCAAAGCTTATGAGCAACCGTCGAATAATTACGTGATTCGTGTTTGATTGTTTCAAAAACTCAGTATATTGAAATGAAATCGCAGCCATGAAGACGTGAGTAAATTATGGTCATGAAATATTAATTTTACATACTTTTTTTACCGTAAGAAAAATACTAACTTGAATAAAAAGCATTAATTACAGAGGAATGCAAAAATACTGAATATCAAACTGGCAAAGGGCTTGACCTTGACTTCCCTACCCCACCTGTAAGCCCAATACCACCTGCCGGATCGGTCGTGGTTCTTCATCAACTCTCAGCTAGCAGGAAGGTGCTAAAACGGAGCCACTAATTAGATAATATTTAGACAATCCGGATGAGAGTCACGCCTATAGGCATTTGCCGCACCCTCACTGGTCATGATATTACGGAATCCCCAGTCAGGTGTTTCCCGGGTTCAAATCTCTCTCATTACATACGCCATATGCAATTACACATTCAAATTATTTTTGCGTCGGCAAAATGAATTTAATTCTTACACCTGAACATAAAGCATTACCTACAATCAGTTGGAAAAGATATAAATTTTTGGTGGGGTTGATGATTGAATCTCATGTTTTACCCTGGAAAAATGTATTTAATTTACAATTTTATTGCCAAAAGTAATAAATAATCTCATTTAACACCGACTCATCCAAGTTAGTAAAAATTTCAATCGGCAATGACGTACCAATTGAGGAAATTATTTAGATGCTGTGGAACAAAAACAGTCATTCTTCGCACGAAACACAAGACAATATTAATTAAATATATGTCTATAAGATATATGGGGCATAATCAATCATATTATAATCAAATTTCGGTAATTTTTGGGACATTTTCGCGGTGAGAATCCATGAATTAAAATAATTTTGAGCAAGACGATGAGAATAATTTGAAAATATCAACAAAAGAATACTCTGAAAATACTGAACGAAAATCAATAATAAAACATGCAATAAGCGATATTTTTCGTCTCAAGCATCCATTTCGTCAGATATAAATCATTTTGAGCTAGATTAAGGAACAAATTTAATGAGAATGCCACCAACAAAGTCTTGCGAAAAAAATACTACTTGAGAATAAATAATTAAACATGTATTAAGAATTTTACTGTCTCAAACATCCATTTCGTCACCTAACATAGCCTAATTTTTCAAATTACTTTCCACCAAGTCCCAACTTCTGCGACCGTCAAAACAATTTCAAACTAAAAACACAATACAGAAAGGATAAAATATCACTTAAAGTTGAAAATCTGTTCGGAATCACCTGTCTTCCTGCATGGAGGATCCAATAACCAACTGGAATGATGCCAAAGCATGCGTGTGATTTTCAACCATGCCCCGCATAATACGTTTTTCCGAGTCGAACGCCTTGGTCTTTTTTTTCTTCTGAAATTTTTCGCGCGCATCCAGCACGTACGACCCAGCGCTCCCATCATTTCGACTCCGCTGCCAACAACGCGCTGCAGCGTCGGATCCGAAGGGCGAGGGTCGACGAACTCGTCAAAAGGGTTGAAGGAGGGGGGGGGGGGAGGAAGACGGACGGAATGCTGGGAAGGCATCGGCAAACCAACCTCGTATGCAATAAGGATAAAATAAAAATAAAGAGAAGCGGGTATATCAAAATATTCTGGTGGCCAATCGGAGAGGGATAAATCGGCATAGTTATATTCTGGAAGTGTGTAAAAAGCCTTGGGTTATATTTTATTTTAAAAGAAAAACATGCCAATATATCATAATTCGATATTTTAAAATGTTACAGGTGGACAATCCGGGAAGACTAATTCAGCGCAGATATATTCGAGAAATGTATAAAAAGCCTTAGTCCACATTAATGTTTACTAAAAACATGCCGATATATTAGAATCCCTTTGAATATGTACCTTGTGGAAAACACGTAATGACCTAACCAACAGGATTCAGATTCCACGGGTCTAAAATAAAACCATACTGATTTCTACGAATTCATTGTTTAAAAATGTACACGATTAAGTACCCGTGATAACTCCATCGCCATAATTAGGATTAAGTTCCACCGATTAAGATGTGATATAGTGGGAATTCCAAATATTTAAATAAAATGTAGAGGCTCTTTTTCACAATTATTTCATGCAAACGGCGCGATTCGGCTCACAGAATCATCAAGACCAGGATGTCTTGTACCAGCTGATGGTTCTGTGGGCGAAAACGCATCGTACTCTATAAATAATGGTGGAAAAGCGAAAATACCTTTTATTTCAATGTAATTAAGATTGTTTATCAGATTGAGAAATGTAGGAGAAGCCTCAGTCCACATTATGTATAAAGAATCACCGAGTAGCGAAAGATACGCCTTCGACGTAACGTCCAATTCCACGGATGCATTACTTGCTTTCTCTTTAAGTGTCCTCCTGAACGCATGCAAGGTTCAATATTCCCCGACAAACCTTCACGACTTCCGGAATACGATCCCATGCACTCGTAATGGGAAGCCAGGACTTCAGCTACGACAGCGTTCACATCCCTTCCTGGACAGCCTTGACCACTTTTCGCGTGTTCAGATGAAATTACTGGAAAACATCCTCCGACTCTCAGGTTTCCCAATAGGGATCGTGGAAATTTAACCATTATACTTGGAGTTATTTGTTTGGAGGAGTGCATCACAGCTTTATTTTGACCCTGGAATGAGTTTCTTCTGCAGGCAGTGAAGGGCCACTAGTCACGCAAGCCTTGGATGATGGAAGTGGTAGAGCAGGGACGGATTTTCAATTTTTTTGTAACTGTTGGACATCCAACTAGATCGCATTCCTCAATTTCCATCTTGGAAATGATTCCCGGAATCCCAACCAAATTGTTTCCAATTCTGATTTTTATTTAAAATCCTAACCGATTCAAGAATGCTCTTTATTGGCAACGCGATACGAAACAAGTACACATTTGTAACTCATCGAAAATATTCCGCGTCTTCCAAACATTACGCCCTATGTTTTCAAAGAAATTATATTAAAACTGAGGAGGTTTCTAGGTGTTTGAGCCGTACGTGCCATCATTTTCAATAAACTAATTAATTTTGGCTCCATTTTTTTCATTTAATTTCTAATAGGTCAGAAAAAAGTGCATATAGGTACCAAGAGTTTATTGAAAGAGTATTTTTCACAAAATGTCGCGCATCAGGTTTTTTTTGCCAAGAAATCGTTTAGTTTCTATTTACAATTTAGTTTCCATATTAGCTGAGACAAGCATCGCCATATATGCTTGGTAAAAAAAACACTTTTTAAATCCATCATCCAAGAAATGTAACATGAGAAACACAAATTATTTCAACGGAAGTAAATGGAATACAATTATACATTTTCATAAATAACATATGCTTAAATTTTCCGGGAAATTACAGAAAATCCGTATCCCTAAAAAAGCTCCATAAATAAAATTCCATTTTAGATTAGGAAGGTATAACAATCAATCCATTCACCAACCATGAAATCTTTATTGACTCGAGTTTATCATATAATCCATGAATTTCAAAAACAGTAGCTAATGAATGAAAAACAACTGACTAGTATTGCCCTCTCGATATAATAAATACTCCTGAAACCTTTTATGCTGAGGGTAATGGCATCCTATTCAAAAGAGTTCATATATACGGGAACTTCTTCTTCGCAACAGCAGGCACTATAAATTTACTCTATAATTTAATTCACGCCTGGAACAACGGCCTATCATTGATTTCAGAGATAGCAAGTTAATTGCGGGTGTTATTCACGTTTTATGATGCATTCTCTCCTTGCCTACAAAGTTGTCTTTTTCCCCGATTACGGAATGGGAAATTCACATAGCATTCATTGTTTACCAGGTATATTTCAAGGAATTCCTTCCGTAATATCCTTCATAACAATAATTTGTTTTTTTAGTTAAAGCTCTTTGAAGAAAAATTCTCGGATAAGCCCCAATTCCCCTAAAATTTCCCACGGTAGGTTTATGCCCGCTTATCCTCAAACGATCCGGTACGTAGGTAATAGAGCATTCCAGTGCCCTTGCTATTTATTACTTTATCACCATATCCTCTGAAAATTAAAAATATCCTACCGTGAGTACTACACAGTGTCTTTAAATTGCATCCATGAAGAACCGTGCATTGAGAGTATCCGTGATGCAATGCTAGATAACTCACTTGTACTTTTCTCATGATATAGATTTTATTGCTTGATACAGTTGGAAATTATTCGTCAAGTTAACGGTTAAAACGGTAAATATAGCAAACTAAGAGACAGTAGTTGAACATTCATGTTGCCAGCCAAGCGCATCAGTTCCGCTAATATTCTACTAAAGTAAAACAAAAAGGATTGCCATTAACTTTCACTTATGAAAAGCATTATATCAAAGCTGAGATTTAGATATGAATCGCTCATTTTCACTTTTGTATTGAAAGTACAGCATTTCTCATTGCTGATTCATGTCAAAAGACCTGAGCGTCTTTTCATACGTTAGTCAGAATTTTCTCTTTTCACTCCGTAATTTTTTAAAACATGAATTGCATTTTTTTAAGTAAATTTATATCAACTTTAGAGTGGCACAGAGTTCACAGAAACATGAAATGAATAATTGAGCTTATATAACTTAAACATGACAGTGAAGATCACTCAAGAATGGATCAATTGTATTCCGGAATCTTCGAGGACGATGGGCGAGTTGCACAATGAGACGTCGTAAGGAGATATGGAGGACCTTACCCGGGGTAAGACCCGAGATACCTTAACTGCCATTGTTCGATGGGAAAATACCAGGAATATCTATAAATGCTCCACTGAAATCATTTTTGGCATTCTGAGTGCCAGATTTCCCTTAAACTTCGACCCTGACGCCATTACAAGCACGACTGCCCTTACACCATAAACTAAACCACGGACGAAAAAAATCACTGTTAATCGCATGCTAGATGGGAATACGTAAGTGTGACGACCCTACTTCCCTCCCCATGGTCACTGAAGAGACCCTTCCAATCACCACGACAGACCAGCTCAGTCGATCGACGTTTGCGAAGCATCCGCTCCATAGGTCTCGCATCGTTAACGGCGTCCACTTACACGCCTCAATGGACAGCTTAGATGCGCTTGTATTGGGCCCTCACTTCATTAAAACACCAATGGAGCAAGCCAATTATAACGATTCGAAGATAATAGCCACCCCAAGTGAACAAACAGATTGATCGTCATGGAAGCGATTACACTGACTGCAATTATAAATGCTAAGGTGAACGCGGTGCAACCGTTCCATCATCTACAGGTGAATGAAATACAATTTTAATATCACGATCATGGATGAAAAATGCTTCTTCAGAAACTTCACACACTTTAAAGAGATATGCAAGCGTGTTTCATTGAAGTGTGGAAATTTTCTGAATAAGCTTTTTTGCCAAATAATTTAATGTTACGATTTGTGTGGAAACAATTAAAATCCATTATATTTGTATTTAAAAAAATGGCAAATTGCACTTCATTACCCGGTATACAATGCTTTGAAAATAACTTGGAAGTAAAGAAGAACTAACAAGCTTGACTAAATCATGTAAAACACACATATACGTGATATACTATCTTCTGTCACTTTCGACGTTTCAGCAAATTTTACGTCCGCAAAAGTTTAAAAGTTAAGTTAAGAGTTTAAAAGTTAAAAAAAGTTTAAGTCCGCAATATTTCAATAAATCCTTAAAAAATATATGCATGTTCAAAAAAATATTTCAATAAAAAATAAATATCAATTAATTTCAATCAAAAAATATAAATATTTCAATAAATCCTAAAATAGCTAGTGAGTACGAGGTAATTACGAAATGTTACGACCCCAAATCTAGCGTTACAAGTTCCGCACTATAGTTCTAAAACCCTCGTGGCTGCATTAATGGATCGACATTCAACGATATACTTCCCTGGGAAAACCACTTCGGTTTTTCGCGGTCTTAATTTCTGGACGTCATCTCACAGATAAAGAATACGTTTTAACATAAAATATAGAAGAAATAGGCTGCGAATCATATTTGATGAAGCGTGGTATCACTGCGGTTTTCACTGCTGTTATTTTTCGAGTAGTTCTTTTCTATTTCAAAGCAATGGTTACACGTTTTCAATAAGAGGTGAGATTGTACATACAGGTGAATCTGACAGAAGGAAGTGCGCCTGATTAATTCGTGTGAGGAAACGGAGAAAGATTGGAGTGTTAAGAATAGAGAGAAAGTACAGCAAGGAACAGGAAATGTGCGATGATGAGCAATTCTTTAAGCAGAGGAGAAGCGGATTATAAAAGATACTGCTAAAAAAACACGAATTAATGGCAATAAGCTAATACCTCACTAACTTCACCCGATTGCAAATATACAATAATGATAATTTAAATATTTAAAACTCATTTTCATGGAGCGAGTATTGCTCACTGGAGGAACACTCAATACGAATTGCCAGCAAAAGACATTTGCCATGCATAAGTATTAGTATGGATACTTCATCCAAATGCTAGTTTTTAATACTGGCTTGAAATTTTGCACACAAGCTTGGCTCTGACGGCAATTAAATATTCAATAATCATGAATATGAAATTTTATTCCATTTTCCCTAGTGCATGTGAATTCCAAATCCAATAATTATAATTAACTAAATTTCCATATCGAAAAATAGTTTTAAATTTTCTCAATAGATGATGCTCGTTGTATTTTTTTCTAAGTATACTAAGTATAAGTTGTATAAGTTTCTAAGCTTTGGTTTAATCGATAACGTGATTCATCACTTAAAAGTAGAAAATGAAATTCGATCAAAAAAAGATTTTAAAATATCCACTAACACGTAATAAAATAGGCTTTACGCCATTCGTAAAATAAAGCATAAGAGCAGATTAGGTTCATATATTAAAAAAATATTGCGTGCTCATCAGAACTCACCCATCAGGTTCTTCCAAATACATTTTAGTATGCCTAATCAGCATCCACGGTATAATCTTCGAGTGATGAAAAGGTTTGATTTTTAACCTTTTAGTGCATTTTAAGCTGTTGGAGAAATCATGTTTTTTTATCTTTATTAGCTTTTACATTCAAGCGCTTTGATACTCTTGAAACACTGTGTTAGTGGTAAATATATAGTTGTGGCGAGATATAGTTTTGGAATCACTAATATGGCAGGTTACTGTGACGGGTAATCCAGAGTTAAATCTCCAAAAAGAAAGGCCAAAATCGAACAGGGGGAAACGTTTCAGCGTCACTTCACTCCAGTCATCGCACTCCGAACCATGATATTATCACCTTCCTTCACGTATAGATTCAATTTCTAGCACGTCTTTCAAAACGCGGAAGCTAGTAGATTTACGAGTGCTCCTTTGTCCTCATTCAATAGAACGGTAGTGGCATTTTTTTTCTTCTTATTTAGACGTCAAAACTCGCTGACTGTCTGCACTCACGGAATCGCGGTCCGAGTCTTACAGTTACACGAAAATTATTTTTTGCTTCGACTTTGGAAGTTTTATTTCGTTCCTTTGATGTTTCGCCCGCAATTCTTACGTACATTACTCTTTGCAAGAGGATCCCTGTTATTCATCTTGACGTAGTAAAAAAAACTGGCTCACAATCAGTAACAGAGCTGAAGAAAGCCAGAGATGTGGCGAGCTTAGCAAAAAAGACGCATGAAAAAGCTAAAAAAATATTCTCTCTCTTCTTGTGTTAAGAATAGTATTCCTGCCAAAGAACACTATAACCCCATTTTACAAGGGTAAAAATATATCTGGAATGAGATTATGACTGTATTGGATAGGATTGTCCAAATAAAATTAGCAATTACTATGCTATGTACTGCTAGGTGAATAAAGTTAAAATTTACATTAGTTTCTGTTAGAAAAAATGATCTGATAAAAATTAAACGGCTGAGTGAAAAACATCTTTAATAGGATTACACGTTTCTTTAGACAGATTTATTGATGGCATATTACAGCTAAACGTGATAATTTCTAAGCTCCTCCATGAGCATCGGTGAAATTCATAAGAAATAAAAATACTGTGGAAAAAATTGATCTGAACGAGGAATCGAACCATAGACCTGTTTCATCAACATTTTTTAATGAAATTCCTTGCGTAGTCCTGGAAAATGACGACCATCAGCGGAGAATCACCGTGATATTATATTAGTAACTCCTTATCGGTTTTGCCTCTCACTAGGTATCTTCTCACGTTAATCGTTTATATTCCTGAGAGTAATTTACAATCCTCATGTAGCGAAAAATTACAAAAAATTAATTTTTCCTACAAGAATTCATTCGAGTTAGATTTATATTTTCTACGAAAAATACATGAATAGTCTTTCTCATACATTCCCGTTTATTTGACAGTCCTCGTACATCGTAATATTATAAAAAAATAAAATAAACATCCATTATTTCAACTAAATTATGCTTGGGCTCTCTATAAAACAAGATCGTATATTGCTACATATGATTACACAGAAGCGTGTATCATTAATATTACGTATTTTAATCTCACAGCGGACTTGCTAATTAAGGTGACTCTTGCACGTGACTTCAGGCAAGCCCGCAGGTATTAATTCGCAAGTATTGACGCAGCTGAGTCGAAACCGAGTCTAGTTTACGATCAACCTTGCAACCTCGCATGGGCGTGAGAGAATGAGAAAAAAAGACGATCATATGCGCATGTTTAGTATGCCATGCGACACGCGAAATTTCCACGAACCAAGCGTCACAAAACCGTGCTAGCTGAGAACTCCACATTCAAGGGCAGTGCTATTCCGAGTTATTTTAAACTAAAGGACATGCGGTCACCAAAATGACCCGGTTCATAGCAGAGCCAGGTAGTTTTCAATCTGGGAACACCTTGTAGAGATGACGGGTAAAGATTTCCCCTTCTTTATTGACTGGTCGGCTCAATCAAGAGCATTGCTGCCCTGATTCGACGCAGCCCTCAAGGTGAAGCTGCTAAGGGTACCACGTCGATAAGCAGACAATACTGAAGGGAGACGTAAGACGGGATGTGTGACCTCGATATTGATATTCAAAGCGGCGCGACGGTTCCGTTGTCTTACTAAAACAAAATCGGTGATTGAGAGGAACGATCTAGAGATGTAAGATACCTCGGATTTGTTTGGGACGATTTAGTCAATTTTCTTCCACATCAGGAACTGCAGTAAAAGATTTATTGAATATAAAATAATTTTCTATTATTAATTATCACTATCATTTTATATTCAGAATTTGTTTTTAGTTAAACTATAACAATTAAAAAGTAATAAACTAGTCTGGGTATGACGATCTCTCATTTGGAAATCTTAGTTGTTAAAATGATAATTTCACTTTTAGAAATGTTATATATTATTTTCTTGAAAACTTTCGGTGAATTAAATAAAATGAAACAGTCAATTATGGCCAATATTTTTTCTTCTATATCCATCAAAGCTATAATCAACTCCTTAATGACTCAACTCTTTAAATACTTAAAACATATCTTTCTATTTCTAAGAGACTTAAACCAATTAAACCAATTAGACCTTTTAATTCATTTTCGTTCCGAAACACTCCATCCCACAATGTCACGAGGCGGTAAAACATTCGCAAATATTAACCAACCTCATTATCGTTATCATAGGTCAATAACCCTAAGATTCAAACAAAACAAAGCTCTCCATTTCGCTCTCCTATCCACTAGCCTTTTCGTACAGTTTTTATCCCCTAGTCTTTTCAGCTGGAGAGGTGTATCCTCTATTTTACATCCTAAACAACACGTCCTACGTAGCTCATTCGGGGCCGTCCCTTGCCCTTCTTGCCTTCCAACTGTCCTTCCGCGATTGTTTTCATCACATCATCATGCCTCATAACGAAATATGATTTTATGCTTTCCCGGCGAATAATGTGGGTAAACTTTTCTCGGGATTCCCACCGGGTTAATGCTTTTATAACGGCCAACTTTTCAAGTACCGTCTCGGCACTCATCATCAGGGCTGAATATTAATAATTTATTTTAATTTAGATATTATATATAGGGCTATATATTTCTATGTTTGCGCTTAAGACGTCGTGTGAATGAATGAAGTAGTATATATATATATATATATATATATAAATAATGTAAAGGAACTTCTTCTTGCCCTGGGGTGGGCACACAAAAAAACTTAGAAATTGACAGAAAAACGAAAATTAAAATAAAAGTGAGGAACTTACGGGGAAAGGTTGTTTTTACAAATTTTCGATGGGACGCAGCCCATCTTTCTCAAGTGAGAAGAGGAGGGAAAGTGAGGAAAGGGCATAAGGAAGGGTGCAGGGCAGAGGGCTAAGGTGGAGGGAGGAAAAACGGTGGACGGGGATTGGTTGTTCTTTCTAATGGGCGCGGTTGATTCCTGGACCAGAAAACGCACGGAAAGCCCATATGCATGCCTGTTCCAAGTCCTTCAGTTCTAGGGGGGTGCTAGACGGGGGGAGGGAGGCTAATATTCCCACTTTATAGCATAGGGAATATTAGCCTCCCACCCCCCGTCTAGCACCCCCCTAGAACTGAAGGACTTGGAACAGGCATGCATATGGGCTTTCCGTGCGTTTTCTGGTCCAGGAATCAACCGCGCCCATTAGAAAGAACAACCAATCCCCGTCCACCGTTTTTCCTCCCTCCACCTTAGCCCTCTGCCCTGCACCCTTCCTTATGCCCTTTCCTCACTTTCCCTCCTCTTCTCACTTGAGAAAGATGGGCTGCGTCCCATCGAAAATTTGTAAAAACAACCTTTCCCCGTAAGTTCCTCACTTTTATTTTAATTTTCGTTTTTCTGTCAATTTCTAAGTTTTTATATATATATATATATTAATAGAAATTGAAAGAAAGAGATAGAAACATAAATGCAAGACGATGACACACTGTGGCGTGGAGATGGAATGAAGGCCGAAAACACATGGAAAAAAGTTCACCTGAACCGGGAATCGAACCACGGACCTTCTGCTTTCCGGGCAGATGCTCAGACCACCGAGCTATCCAGGCTAATCTAATCTCCAGTGTTTTCGGCGGGGGTTTATACACCAAATCCCCCGAGGTCTAGCCCTATCATTTGGCCAAGAGATGGCTCTGGGCGTAGGTCCCGCCACGAACGAAGAATTCAACGCGGACAGAAGAAGAAATGGAATTAAAGATGGTCACAATCACACACACAGCAGGATAGATATAGAACATGCGTTTCGGGGAACGCTGATCCCAAGAAGAGGAAACGAACCATATAGGTCATATACATTTCAAATTCACATTCACACAGGTCGCCACAGGCGAATATACAATCATAATAACACATAATAGAAATTGAAAGAAAGAGATAGAAACATAAATGCAAGACGATGACACACTGTGGCGTGGAGATGGAATGAAGGCCGAAAACACATGGAAAAAAGTTCACCTGAACCGGGAATCGAACCACGGACCTTCTGCTTTCCGGGCAGATGCTCAGACCACCGAGCTATCCAGGCTAATCTAATCTCCAGTGTTTTCGGCGGGGGTTTATACACCAAATCCCCCGAGGTCTAGCCCTATCATTTGGCCAAGAGATGGCTCTGGGCGTAGGTCCCGCCACGAACGAAGAATTCAACGCGGACAGAAGAAGAAATGGAATTAAAGATGGTCACAATCACACACACAGCAGGATAGATATAGAACATGCGTTTCGGGGAACGCTGATCCCAAGAAGAGGAAACGAACCATATAGGTCATATACATTTCAAATTCACATTCACACAGGTCGCCACAGGCGAATATACAATCATAATAACACATAATAGAAATTGAAAGAAAGAGATAGAAACATAAATGCAAGACGATGACACACTGTGGCGTGGAGATGGAATGAAGGCCGAAAACACATGGAAAAAAGTTCACCTGAACCGGGAATCGAACCACGGACCTTCTGCTTTCCGGGCAGATGCTCAGACCACCGAGCTATCCAGGCTAATCTAATCTCCAGTGTTTTCGGCGGGGGTTTATACACCAAATCCCCCGAGGTCTAGCCCTATCATTTGGCCAAGAGATGGCTCTGGGCGTAGGTCCCGCCACGAACGAAGAATTCAACGCGGACAGAAGAAGAAATGGAATTAAAGATGGTCACAATCACACACACAGCAGGATAGATATAGAACATGCGTTTCGGGGAACGCTGATCCCAAGAAGAGGAAACGAACCATATAGGTCATATACATTTCAAATTCACATTCACACAGGTCGCCACAGGCGAATATACAATCATAATAACACATAATAGAAATTGAAAGAAAGAGATAGAAACATAAATGCAAGACGATGACACACTGTGGCGTGGAGATGGAATGAAGGCCGAAAACACATGGAAAAAAGTTCACCTGAACCGGGAATCGAACCACGGACCTTCTGCTTTCCGGGCAGATGCTCAGACCACCGAGCTATCCAGGCTAATCTAATCTCCAGTGTTTTCGGCGGGGGTTTATACACCAAATCCCCCGAGGTCTAGCCCTATCATTTGGCCAAGAGATGGCTCTGGGCGTAGGTCCCGCCACGAACGAAGAATTCAACGCGGACAGAAGAAGAAATGGAATTAAAGATGGTCACAATCACACACACAGCAGGATAGATATAGAACATGCGTTTCGGGGAACGCTGATCCCAAGAAGAGGAAACGAACCATATATCACCACGAAGGCCTCAATGCCCTCAACTACTTTCTTGCCCAACGCCCTCAGCCTCACTCTCCCTCCACCAACTTCATCACCCAATTAGCTGAACTGATTCTAAACAAAAACGCCTTCAACTTCAACGACACCATCTACCTACAGAAGCGAGGAGTCCCGATGGGAACCAGAATGGCCCCAGCCTACGCAAACCTCTACATGGGTCACCTGGAAAACTCTTATTTAAATTCCAAACCCTTAAGCCTCTCCTGTGGGTCCGCTTCATCGATGATATTTTTTTACTATGGGCCCATGGGCGTGACTCGCTAGACACTTTCATTGCATCCCTCAACTCCACCTCATCCGTTTCTTTCACTTCATCAATTTCTGCTTCCTCCCTTACCTTCCTTGACATAAACATCCGCCTTGAAAACAATACCTTCAGCACCTCCATCCACAAAAAACCCACCAACCATGAACAATACTTGCACTACACCAGTTGCCATCCACCTCACACCAAACACGCAATCCCCTACTCCCTATCAGTCCGTGCCCATCGCATCTGCAACAATTCACCATCTCTTCAAAGAGCCACACAGAACCTCCATCATGCTCTCCTCAAACGAAAGTATCCAGAACCCCTGCTTAAAAAGAAAATACTCTCTCCCTCCGAACAGTACATCCCACGCACCAAAAAAGAACAAACCAGGAAACTGAATCTCACCACCACATTCTTCCCGGGCTCTCAAAAAATTAAAAAAATATTAAAAGATCTGTACCCTATCATCAGAAAAAACAAAATCACGGCTGCTCTTCTTCCATCCTGCCCCTCCATTGCCTACAGAAGAGCACCTAACTTAGGTAATATTTTAAAATCCACCCGCCCCCTCCTACGGCACGCTCTGCCCCCACCTTCCTCCCTGACTCCATGCAACCGCCCCCGTTGCAAATGCTGCCCCCTGCTACGCCCCACCACTTCACCTGTCATCAATAGATCCTCCTCCACACCGTCTTGCACTTCCTTCAACGTTGTATACAGGCTATTTTGTAATTTTTGCCCCGCGTACTACATAGGAGAATGTACCACACCCATATCCATCCGTATGAATAACCACAGGCACTCCTGCAAAACTCCCCCCTTTCATGAACCCATCCCCATTCACACTTCCTCACACAACAGTACCTTCGACCAATGTTTTGCCCTAACCTTCATTGAAGTTTTGCCAGAGAGGGCAACTATCATCGAGGTGAGGACGAGGGAGATGGCCCACATCTGGGTTGAAAAGGCGTTTGAAACGCCCGGGCTAAACATCGCCCACTAAAAGCCAAAACAAACCCTACCCTCCCTTTCCCCCCCTCTCCCCTTCCCCTTCTTCCACCCCCACTACCTCACCAAGGAGGGCGACTGGAGGAACTTACCCTGCCTGCAGCAGTTCACCTTCAGCATTGAGGATAGCGGATCAATCCGCTGAAACGTCTGAACGTTTATTTGTGAGTGTCCCTTTTTTTACGTGTGTCTATGTTTTAGTAGTACAATTTTTGTTCGTTCGCCTCGATCGGCCACATATTTATATTATCGCTTAGTGCGCTTTCATCAAGATTTTATATATATATATATCCCCTGGTGAGTGGTGAGCTGCCCCAGTGCCATCTATTGGTTACTCTCGTGGGCCACAGCAAAGGGAGTTTACTGTATATAAACCCCCGCCGAAATCATGGTAAATCTAAGCGTCCTGGTAGCGCAACTGGTAGAGCACCTGGCCGGCAACCAGGAGGTTCTGGGTTCGAGTCCCAGTCAGGCCGCATTTTTACCCTCTGATTTCTGGCTTTTTTCCACCTACCACAGCACCGTTGTCCTCGTCCTTTTTCTATTCCATGTTCCTATCCCTTTCTTTCCTTACCTTTGAATTTATATGTATGTTTGCGCTTAAGGCGCCGTGTGAATGAATGAAGTAGTATATATATATATATATATATATATATATATATATGTATGTAATATATTGTGTTGAGAAAGCACAAGAAAATGGAAAGTGTTTCAGAAATGCTCAGAGTTCTAGGGTGGGAGAGTTTACAAGAGAGGAGGAAAAGAAGCAGGCTATGTGGCATGTTTAGAATAATGAGTGGGGAAAAAGCATGGAAAGAATTTGGGAAGGACATATCAAAACCCAGCTTTGTTGGAAAAAATTATCACCAGTTCAAGATAAAGTGCCGATCACAAAGGACAAATACAAAGTAGTTCTCCTTCTTGAATAGGACCATAAGGGACTGGAACGACCTACCAGCAAAACTATTTGAGCCCTTCCCGAAAAATTTACATATATTTAAAAAGCGGTTGAAGAAGTAGGGACTAAGGGCTTCTTATAATTTTTTCTATTGTTTTTTCATCATATGTATATGTTACCACCAGGCCAATGGCCAACTTAATGGCCAACTTAATGGCCAATAATAATAGTAATAATCTGGTGAATTTCTTCCTCGCTTCTATACTTGTATTTTCAGCAGTAAGTAGATTCTTCATTTCGTATTAGTAGATTCTCCCTCCTTGCCTCTGATAATCTACTGACTACATCTTTCTTGCTACAACCAACCTGCTAGAAGCAAATCAGGTCATTTATTGTGGACGACTATCACATAAACTGAACCCAATGATTAGTATAGAAACAATCCCCACGGGCTTACATGTAAATATATATGTATGGTTACTTACTTATATGCGGAACTTACTATCCGAGGAAAACTTTTCTCACCCGAATTTGAAGAATATCTCACAGACAGTTCACTCGATTTAAAACAGTGCATCAAGATCTTTAATTTATTTCTCCGTTACCTTATATAGCATACTTTCATTTTTCAGAGGATATGGTCATAAAATGGTAAATAGCAAAGGAACTCGAATGATCTATAACCTACATACCGGATCATTTGAGGATAAGTGGGCATAAACCTACAGTGGGAAGGTTTAGTGGAATTGGGGCTTATCCGAGAATATTTCTTCAAAAGGCTTTTACTGTAAAAAATATATTACCTACTGTCATGAAAAATCTTACGGCCGTTTTACACAGAGCAAGGAATTGCGGAGAATGGAACTGCATTAATTTCTCATTATGAGGAGGAATTGCGCAAATGCACTATGGAAATAAAAATGGGCTATTTTGCCATCTCACGTCCATGCATTCTCGCATGCGTTCTAATAATCCATCGCTTTACACGACGCAATTTTGACAGCGCCTTCGTACACAGGTCAGACCAGGTCAGACTGTGCAAGTACGCACCCCGTGTAAAACGGCCTTTATACCACTTTGTGTGGTATTAGCTACGATGGTTGAATGTGTGTTACGCTTGATTTTTAATATTTTTCGGGATAGAATGTGGAGGTAGCATATCAACTGGTAGTGCGTTGTGAAGGTTGTGCGTGTAAGATAAAGTTAAAGAAGAAATTTCTTGAAATGTAGCCGGTGAACAGTGAATGCTGCGTGAATTTCCCATGGAATGCTAACTATTATGATAGAAATAATAATTTCTTAATGCGCCCAGAAACGGAATTTCAGCACATTTTCTAGTAGCGAGGAGATCTTCTGTTAATTTGGCGCCGATTCTGCCCTATCTTTCCCCGTCATCTGAGGCGACCGAAAGCATTCGCTCTTGAAGTCGTGCGCGAGAGGGGGAGAGGATCGAAGAGTACGGAAAAGAGGAGGAGAGAAGCCTTCATCGGCCTCACGACCACACCAGCATTGCCACTCTCGCCATATCTCTTTCCTTTTCATTCCAATGCAGGAACAGCTCACCTCTTTAAATAGAATTCGCCCGTGGATGCAACCTGCGCGGACGACGAGGAATATATCTCGAAGGAATCACTCCCGCGGCCGTCTCTCACAAAGACGCGGATTCCGAAGAGAGTCACGTTTTCACGACTGCGGACCACGGCGTATCCTCGCTCATTATCACTGACGAGGGCTGGTCTCCCATGATGAGAATAATAGGCGAGTGAAATAAAGACGATGAAAAGCATGAAATGGGGGAAAATTCACTACGAGGAAGTAAAAAAGAAGAACGGGCGTTGACCTACCGTACCTATGGGTGAATATATACGACTTGAGCGCCGGTAGTAAGATGCATCGACGTCCATTTCTTGCTATCGAAGCTACAATGATTTTCTTACATTGTAAGCAACAGCTCATCGAATTAGAATATATTTACCTATTACCTAATTCGGTGCAATTATTCCTTTTTCCCTCTCTCTTGGTTTAAAATAAATTCGGTGAAAATTAAAATAAATCTCGGTTTGTCAGCCTCGGTGGCGGTGGGGATAAGTCCTCGCCTACCATACCGAAGGTCGTGGTTTCGAGTCCCGCTTGGATAGGTTTCCCCTTCCAGGATGTGGGTGTGAGTGATCGTCTGTTGTTGATTGATTAAACTCCCGAAGTAAAGGCCATATTGTGCTGTTTCCGGGGGTAATTGAAATAAATAAAAAAGAAAAGAAAATTACGATCTAATTTTCTGCCTGTGTATGCGCCGATAATAAGAATCTTCGGCATCCACTTCTTTTTACCGTGCCTAGAATGATCTTATACAACCAGTGACAGATCATTGAATGGAAATATAATTATCTATCACCCAATTCTTATAAATTAAGAATTTACGACGAACAAAGTTATTCATGAGCACGCTCGTTTCAGAGCCGAATTAATATTTTTTAACAACATGATGAAGAAATAAATTTCCTACCACTATGACGCTACGGCATCAAAAATTCAGCTGTTTAGTTCATAGAGAGATGTGACTGAAAATGATTCATTTCCCTCTCTTAAGCTTTCCTCGCCCAAAATTAGGTCTCAAAAATTAAATTTTCTATACTCAGTGCAAATCAGTTCGATGAGGTTAAAAATAGTCTTTGAAAAACTCGACATAGCATAGATATAAACACATGTCAACATATTAGCGATGGAAAAAGACTTTCGGACAATTTGGTAATTTTAACCACTCGTTAGAGACATATTACGATTGGAAGAAAAAAGAAAAGGTGCTCTGGGGGAGGGGGATGGTTTGGGGGATAAACCACCCCCCCAGAGCTCATTGTCAGATAAATTTTCTATTTTACTTAATTGGATTAATATTGCTTATAGTATAGTGTGAGGATTAACAAAATATCCCTCAGAAGGCCGTAAAACTCAGCATCTTAATTTTTTCTGGCGGAGGGCCCCCCACCTACCGCTTACCCTGGCCGGTATACATCAACCCCAGGCACCCCAGTATACCCTGAAACCCCTCCTAGACTTAATTCCTAGCTGCGCCCCTGATTCTAAGGATATATATATATACATACAACTTCCTATTCTATTCTGGTTGGGAAGAATACTATTGCATCATTGCGTTTATTTCAACCCAGTCACCATGACCCGTTCTTGTCACCTCTATTCTCTCGGAATGGGCCGAGCTGGCTGGACTCTTCCTCGGAGCGGTCGCGTTGGGTTGGCAACGTGAGATGTGCACGCGGACGAACACTAAGGGAGAGCGATCAAAGTGGAGTGGTCGCCTTGGGAGTGGAGTGGGGACGACCACTTGAGCCAATCAAGTGTCGTCTTATCTCCCTCGCCCCCTGATCTTCTTCTGCTTTTTGAAAGGGGGCCGCGTGGGCGAAGGAAGCTGCGAATTTGAAGGGACGAATTCATTTTCTTTTTTTTTATTCCTCTTTCTCTCGGTTTAAAAGGGCTGCCCGAGCAGAGAGGGGTTAATACGTGGAGAAGAGCTGTGAAGGGAAAGAAAGATAAGGAAAGAGCCTGCAAATGAATAAGGATAGGCTATTCAAAAAGAGAGAGGGTCTTTTGTCGCAGGATACTCGTCTCTAGAAACCGTCATGGGGTACGATTTCGAGGTTTCTTGGTACACACGAAGGATCAAAACAATAGTCACGTCTTATTCAGCGAATTTGCACGTACGGTGGAAAACGTGTTTTTTTTTCAAATAAACTACGACGAATAAATCATAGTGATCATTAGATATTCTTCATTTGTCGGCGTCGGTGGCGGAGGGTATAATACCTCGCCTACCAAACCGAAGGACGCGGGTTCGAGTCCCGCTTGGGAGGGTTGCATGATTAAATTAGGTTTTTCCTTGATATCTCCCCATTTTTTTCACAGTCCAAACATTATTTATCATAATTTATTGGTATTTCTTAAATGTGCAGCGCTATATATTTTTGCATTTTACTTGTTAAAAAGCTATAATAAACTACTGGCTCTTTCACAGAATATTTTTTCTCAATTCATTCTTTAAAATATGTGCCTAATTAGTAAGTGGAAGAAAAGCATTCCCACAATATCTCAACATAGCCCCAAAAATGTGTTACCCAAGTTACAAGGATTTTTTAAAATTCTAAATCGCTATCAGTGCTTGATGAAATAAACTAAAAACATGTCAAAATAAATAAATACATTTTTTAAATTCCATCGTAACAATTTTACCAACCAGTCGAATAATCCATAAATTCTTATTATTACGAAGTAAGCGGTCCGAAAATTCAATACTTCATAACCATTGATTAGTAAATCATGATGATGAAATAAATAGTTAATTTGTTTGTGAGATTGAGACCATTGTCTCACTACTCTTACATACGGAAAAGTATAGGGAGGATGAATGAATGATTGAATGACTTATAGATGCTCTGGGAAACTCATAAGAGCAAATACCTAAGTACAGTTTGCATTCTTCTTAAAAATACATTAATTATGCAATAAGCACGAGATAAATAAGATCAATTAAACACAAAGATTCAAACAAAATCAAATTCAAAATCAACTCAAATCAACAGTGTGACGGTTTTAAATATTCATACAATTCCACTTGAAATATTCCGGGGTGGAGGAGCATTCTATTAAGGTGTTAATGAATTCCAAAACTTGGATGTAGTAATCAGGAAGGAATTTATATATTAGTTGGATGAGAGAGAGAATCCTGCGAAACACATAATGGCATAAAATCTAATTTGGCGCTGCGACAAAAAAATATATGCGGGCGTATTTTCGGAAATAAAAGAAATGAGTGGCTCGAGGGGAGAATAAAGGTCTCTTCAGTCGTTGGGAGAATTTTTTTCAGGCTGATTCGGCTGCGGAGGAGTGGTCGCCGCCGTTTTTAATTCAGACGTGCACCGGCCAGCCGAAAGGGGTCAAGTGATGCTCAATTTTTTGCGATATGAGAGGACACGGAAGTAATGAAAAGGCTTTTCCTCTCTCTCTCTCTCAAGTTCCAAATCGTCCGGCTGGGTATGAAAAGGAATAAAAAAATTATCCATTGGAATTAGAACGGGAATCGTCTTCTTGCACGGAAATGCAAATTCCTTGGAGTTTGCCTTCTTGATTAGCTCGACTTCCATGTGACACAAGATTTGAGTTTGGTTTGAATAGAACTCGAGAACGCGACTTGAGAATAACACAATGAGTCATCGTGAGCAGCGATCGAGTGTCTTTGAAAACTAACGAACACTTACATGAACATTTCCTGCTCATGAATGGACTCATGGTTTTTAATAGTGCGGCATAATAATTCATTCACAGATTTCAGAAAAAACATCGATAATAAAGATAACTCTTGCGTAAAATTGCGACGTGGCTTTTTTTAGAGGAGCCTTCAATAAAGCAGCATGCAGCACGAAAAATACTGTGCTAATAAATTACTAAGGATAGATCTACTAAAAAAGAATTATGAAGCATAATATCATTAAAAAGCTATCAAAGCAATCCTAAGCTCATAAATGTCGGCCAACTTCCAAATCAATTCACTTACTTTCCCACTTTCTTAAATTTACATGGTATTGTAGGTTCAACAAATAAACCATTAGCGCATACAAACCCAACATTGCTTGAATCATGTTCCTTCTCAAATTTATTTACGTGCAACTCCCCCTCTCCACGTATAATATCCATCTTCCGAGAAAGGTAAACATTTTGCTTCATAACTCTATTCTACTTTCTAAATACAGTAAATTTTAAATGAATTGTACGTGGCAAACTTAATCACCTGAGACGCCCCAAAACGGAAACCTACTTCACATTCCAAGACTAATGAGTACACACTAAATTCTAATTTTCGCACTTTATCACCTCTTTTCGTCATCAAGGACTATTACAAATAATGGATGCATACTTCCTAGTGATTTTCAGTCATAGGAGGCTAATAGCAGAAAGGAATTGATTGAAAGCCAACCACTATTTTCAGAGATAGAACTGAAAAAGTTCAGCAACTCCGCGTTATTTCGATTACTTTATGTTTAAGTTCTATCACGCAAGTTAGAGCAAGAACACATGATGAAAACTAGAGAGAATTTTTCAAAATATTTCCTCACCTCATCTCAATGCAAATTCATGGAATCATTTCAAAAACAGTTACTGAGGATAATCTCGTTTTGTTCACCAATCATACCTGCCGCATTGTTTTCTTAGCTATTACATACACGATGAAAGCTTCAATCGTAGGAAAAACCTGAGCAGCCGTATTAGGTTATTGTTTTTTTTTTATCTTCGCAATGCAGTGGTGGAAATCATAAATCTATCCTTTAAGGTCTTTTTTCGGATTAGCAAAATAAAACCTCTCTTCTCTTCGAAAAAGTGCTTTTCTGTTGTCTCCGAGGATGGTCTGATGGCCAATTTTTTCCCTAATGCCCGCAATGCGCCCTCCCAAAAAACTCCTTAAGAAAATTAAATTCTTCTTTAAGGCTGACAGTTCCAAGAATTATATTATGTAATTACAGAGGCGCTAAAACCTTATTAATGTTATTAAGCAAAACACAAAACGGCTCATTATGATTCTCAACTAATGATCCCGTTAACTTATTTTTAAATAAAAACAAAATGGTTATCTTCCGCAATGGCTTTAAGATACGTTGAATTAAAGCGGTATTTTGTTGCTCAACTTGTAAGTTATTCAGACAATGTTGTTGGAAAATGTTATTTTGATTTATGTAAGATTTACCCACGGCAAATTTATCTTAAAGTACATAAATCCATAAAACTTACTCAACAAATGTTTTCTTTACTTAATGCCTCACTTTTTGGATATCTAACGCTGCACCCAGAAAATGAAATTAATAATGAATACCTATACGTTTGTTTACTATTTCTAATGTACCTTTCTCTTATATTTCAGGTGAGTGTTGCAGATAGAAAAAAATTCCAGCTCCATAGAGTGATAAGTACCGCTTTCAACGTATGTATTATTTTTCGCAATCCAAGTGTAAGGTAAAAAAAAAATTCCGAGCCATTATGCTATTAAAAGTGTAGCGGATATAAAGTGAACTTTTGAAGCGATTCATAAGCTACATTGTTTTACCAAATGGAATATTCAAAATTTAAATTCTGTCTATTTTTTTCATTTTCTTTGCGTTTTTAAGGATGCGCTCCATTTTCAAACACGTCAATCAGACAAATGGATTACCTTCTTTACCCTGCCGTCACTTCCTCCTTTAATTATTAAAAGAAGCTAAGTGCAACGCGAATTTTTGCTTAAAATTTCTCTCATGAAACGGAACTTCGCAGGTTTTTTTTTCATGTATTCGGCTTGATTTCCTCTTTTCTGTACCTTTATGATGACTCTGAAACGGCTAATGCAACCCAAGCATTCTTTTTGCTCGCAGTCAAGGAAGCGAAGTGAAACTGGAAAACCACAAGCGCCCATTGCAACGCTATTATTCATGAGATAGACTGATTTCGTAGGATGCGCTCCTTCCCCGTTTGAATATGTACACGATGCCGGATGGAAAGGTCAAAGCGCGGTCCGTTTTGCAGAGAACTTTGCCTTAGAGATGGGAACAAAAAATCGATGGGAGATAAAATTCAACACTTTTTGCCTATACCGTAAAGTTGAAACTACCCCGATTTCCATAAGTAAAAGGAGACTTGACGCTAGTACTCAGTAATTTATAGAGCTGAATGCGCACATTTACTTCCTTTCCGGATGCTCAAAATTTCTGCTGCATAGCCTACATAGGATTTAATGATGCTCCTACGTAGCCATCATTAAATTCTATTCGCTGCACTAGACTTACACGTAGAATATTTAAAAATATTATAGTTTCTTCCGGATTAGCTGATGCGTGAACGGAGATGGGAAAGGAGTATCCTCAAGGTAGGATAGGATATTAAAAGTATGCGATTAAATAAGATATGTTTACAATGTAAATTAAACAGACTCTTTCACGCATCATAAAGCAGTCAGTATTGCCGTGCAATACTGCTTGGTACTGTCGGCCAAAACGCACCATTCTTTAATTAGTACGCGAAAAAATATTTACCCCATTTTTTTCATTTTTCCCAGGTTAATCATTTATATTTTCTAGTCCACAATTCACAAATTTTCCTTCTTATTCATAATGCAGAAAAAGTAAGAAGATTTCAAATTAAACAGAGAAAATTTAAGAAAAAAACTCACTCTCATGATCATAATCACTGAAAATAGCGATTTCATTAAGTGGACTTCAGATTTCTCATGCCAGCCATTAAGAAAAAAAGTGAAAATATTAGGGTAGAGTAGGGTAGAGTAGTCTTTCGCACGAGTGAAAATATTATTTTCAACTGCGTATGACGAAAAAATGTACTCATCCTAAAATCATCCACCAAGGCCAACTTCATTCTCTCACCGCTCGTCCGGCCTGATTGGTCGATGTTGTTACGCATATTTATGACCTACCGGTAACCTTGAAACGAGATTTAAGACTTCGTTTCTTGCTGAAATTCCGTTCAAGGCATTAATTCACAGAGTTTTACCCCAAGGAAGCCAGTTTCCAATTTATGGGAACCTCACCCATAATTTTCCATTGTGATTAAAAACTCTGTGCTGATGATACTCGAATTTGAACCCTGTCACTTAACCGAGACGGAAGTTAAAGACAAATTAATCGATTCTTAGAACATATTTTTCGATATATTAAAAAAAAACATAAAAATAACGTACATTTTCCATTCGATCACGAAAAAGTGAGACACAGAATGGAGACACCCGTTAATTTCCTCGTATCACGGTCAACTT
Organism: Ischnura elegans; assembly: GCF_921293095.1. Lineage (NCBI taxonomy): Eukaryota > Metazoa > Arthropoda > Insecta > Odonata > Coenagrionidae > Ischnura > Ischnura elegans. Next base: position 18,740,057 of record NC_060257.1, read on the forward strand.
GAATAAAATTGATGGTATCGGAAAAAAGACGCAATATTAACTTGATCGTACGAATAAACACTGCAACAATGCATCTTACGCACTCAATTGGCGTGTTCAGAGGGTTGGAAGCGCCGAAACCATATCCCATCAATCCGAGACCAATAATTGTTTTATTTTTATCTATACTGGGGAAGTTATCGAAAAGAAAACCAGAGGATACTTACAACATTCGCTTCTTCTGTTGCTAACGTAGGACCTGACGATGGTCTGACACTTCGTAAACAGACATAGAATAATGTAAAAATCAAGCTATGATACAAACATTTAGTGCTATAGTTGGTATTTATGGCGTGATTATGACATAATTTTCTATCTATGCAGGAAAGAGAACATAGTTGGCACTTTGTTAAAAGGTCTTAGCAGGACCTACGCTTTGCTTTTAAATGTAGTGCGCAAGATGCGAGCCATTTATCGCGGATCATAGATGGCTCGAATGCAAATCAAAGAGTATTCATGACGAGAAATATTTAAAAACGTTTTTATCGATCCTTCTATTATCACATAATTATGAAAGCAATCTGTTAAGGTATTATACGAATTAACTCGATATTTTCCCTCCATCATAAAAATTCTCACTTTTCTCATCATAATCCATTTTTTTTTCAATAAAATAAAGACTAAACCTCCACTGAAAGTTTAGTGATAATGGAAGAAACACATTCCATGAATTTAAATGTAAGTCAAGAGTCATTTACTGGCGTCTACGAAATGGTGCATTCATCATGAGTGAATCTTAAGTGCTTGTCACAGATGCTACTCTCAGACGCTACTCGTTACGGTCTACCGCAGAATCCCAAGAATCGACATTGGCTCAGCACTCCCTCATGAGTCGCCCACTTCTGTCGAGACGAGTCTCGGCGTCCGTCTTTTTAATTCACTGAATCAAAATGGTGACCTAATTGCCGCCGGTATTACTTCATATGAAACCCTATCCGCGAACCACGACGAAACTCTATAAAACACTCCAACATAATTTTACGCGAGATAATTCGTGGAAAAGATATGACCGCTATCACGTATAACATGACAGGTCCAAATGAGGAGAGGTTTTTCTATATTTTCAGCAGAAGAAGGCTCGCAACTCCCGCTCCAACGGTCATTTTTGCCTCCATTTCCTGACGAATTATTTGGCTTTAACAGGCTTGAATTTTCACGCTTGAAAGTCAGTAAAGTATTTGAATTATATACTCCCCTGACTTTTTGTACCTACATTTTACTCCACACAAGGGGAAGCCAAGATAAATGCAAGGCTAAGTTAAGTAATTTTTTGTAATGATATCCATTGGTATTATTTATTGAATATAAATGTGAATTTTAAAAATTAAGGACCTTGGAGTTAGTAGATGAATACAGTGCAAGTGCAATACATTTAAGAACAGTGGTGGGCGTTAGACAGATAATACGCTAAATCATTTCCTCAATTCGGGAATAGAGGGTATGTAGATTTGGGCCAATGTATACTGTGCACCATTTTAAGAATAACAGTTATTTGAGGTACTTGATAATAGAAAGAAGAAGTCACAGCTACTATAAAAATGAAAGTTTATGGAATAGATCCAACTTTTCAATTAGCTTGGTGAGGTGAACTTAATTGGATTCTTTCTGCAAGTCCAAAACTGACGAGCATCATCTCTGTAACTCTGAAAATATTAAAATGCATAAGCTTTAAAATAGCAATAGCACAAGACCAGACCCGTCGAGCAGTAGCATCCTGTTAACAACTGGCCCTCTTAATAACATTACTTACGAGCAGAATATCTGAATTTTGGGTAATGAGTGAACATGAAATAACGTATTTGCAATCAGGCAAACTGATTGGTGTTCAATTAATGATTGATGAAGAGCTTTTAGCTAATGGGATAGAAAATTGCCAGCGTAGGAATAACTTTAGATTGAATATCCCTTTCAATAATTATATGATAACTTCATTCTGCACATTATTTCATCCGAAGAAAATGTTATGGTGATCGTTACAATAAAATAAATAAACTGTCGAATACTCAGTCCAAACAAGTCAAAAAATAGCCCAAACTTGGTAGAAAACTTTCTGCCAAAAAGTATTTCACTAGAAGGCCTCAAATGTGAAACTCATATCCCGTTAAAACTTAACATTTAAGGCTACCGGTTCGTCAAAGTTTGTCCACGAATTTTCAGCATTTCTAAAAAAATACAAAGCGAGTCTCAGAGGCCTTGAAAACGGGTTTCATTCCGCACAAAGCGAGCGATCGGACGTGGCTTGAATTTTAGCGATACCCTTCCTTCCAGAATTTGGCTCCTCATGCCTCATGAATAATGCCGACGACCATCGAAAACTTTAATCAGGCAATAAAAAATTGTCAAGAAAATTGAAGCATCTAAGGGACTTAAATACGATGAATATTGGCTCCTTACTACGCTCCAAAGAGCTAAGTGAAAAAACAACAAAATGATGGAATAAAATATGCCTACTTACCAAAAATTTAAAAGTTTGAAGCGAATAAGGCATGGAAGGCGAATAAGACATTCTGGTCTTAAGAAGTTTTGAAGCTGTTACTGAATATATTCATCAAGATGAATGTTCTAGGACGTTGAAACACAGGCTATTTGAACCCGCAGCTGAATGTGCTTTTTGACCTATCTTATCTTTGACTGTGATTTTTTTTAACTCCTTGGGGGAAGTTATATTTAATATATACGGAGTTCAGCCCAAGTCCGATCAAAATTTTTTATGAATGTCGTTCAAAAAACATTTTTCTTAACGAATGTGCAAAAAATGGTTGTAAAAGACTAGGCAAATGCGCTTATGACCAATGTTCTTTGAAACTATGTTATTTATTTTGGAATTTTGGAATTTTGATATCAGTTCATTCGTCATAAAATGGAAGATTCACGCAAGGAATTTGTTTGGTCATGGGTTAAAATTTCGTGAGTTACATGACTCTCCAAGTTAAAAATGCAATTTGAAAAATTAAAAAATCTAGAAAAATTAACATTAATCGAGTAATTTAAGTACCTACATCACAAAAATTTAAACCATAATATTAATTACACTTTCTTTTACTCATTAAAATTTCAAGGACAAAAATCAGAACACATAAATTAATAGGAATCAAACTATTTACTTATTACAAAAATCGTCGCCAAAAGCCTAATAATGTTCACCAAAAGTAAGGTTCTCTAAATTGAATGGAAAAACTTAGGTCACAGCTATACTCTTGTGCCATTCCAAATTTTTAGCACAATGACACGTAAGATAGAAACGTTGACGTTAATGAATTCTGAAATTTTTAATGATTTTTTTTTATAAAACGTGGAAATTAAATCAATCTACTAGTATTTTTAGATCATATTAAGAAAGTTATATTATGAAATTTTTGCGAACATGATATTTTTAAAACAACAATTTTTAGAGAATGAAATGAAATGAATACGAATTTTTTTGGCACAGGTAACATTTCCTTCTTTTTTTGGTCTATTTCCTTCATTCATCCCAACATCGTCGTTATAAATGACACTATCGCGTGCAAAAAAGCATGCAAAAAGTCAAATGAATTAGAAGCCTCTGCGGAATGTCTCCCGACGAGAGAATTGCCCTTCAGGTGGAACACAGGAGACTGAAATGGCGATAAATGAACTCAACCAGTCTGTTTTCGCTCTCCATCTCCTGCTTACTTCTCATCAAAGGCATGCGATTCACTGGCCGGTGGAGAAAACTGACCTGGAATCTCCTCCGTTTCGAACGGAATTGTAGGAGGGAAAAAAAAGAAAAACCTGCCCTCACTTAGCGTACGGCTCGGCGAGGGCCTTTGATTACAGTAATCTTCGCTTTTAATGCTGGACCTCACTTCGGGTGGATAAGCGGTCGGAGGAAGTGGAGTTGGGGAATGGGTAGCTGGGAGGGACGCTGTAAGATAGAAATTGGAAAGGAAACCGAAAGCGACGAGTCTATCTCTTATTCCGGATTCTAAGCCGTCAATTCTGCGGTTTCACAACTCTTTGATGACTATAATGAGAAAGGATTATGGTTGAATGAATTAGGTGTGCGGCGACATTTTGGAGAATTGTTTTAGTTTATTTTTTAAACTGAGATAAATTCCTGCTTTCGGCAGCATAAAATAATCTTTCAAAACATTTATAACGGCCAAACATTAAGTTTCAATTAAAGATAATCGAATAAAGTAAACTGAGTACGAACAGTAAAAAAGGTCATCACGACGGTAAGGAGATGGAGGTACTACTTTATCATCTAAATACCATGCAACTATATTCTTGGCAATAAACTCTACCCCTAGGATTCTACCCCCGGCCTCAACATTCCGAAATACAATTGATTGTTTGAGGCGTAACTTGGTGAAAGCGATACATAATGAAATTAAAAAAGAAGAACTTTGTGCTTTCACATTAATATTGCCAATTAAACAAACAAGCAGAAAACAATTAAAAAAACAAGCAGTGGGAGAGATTTATGGATCCCGAACTCGACAAGAATCCACGGCCAAGTGGCGTAGAATCCTTTTTTTTTAAAGGACATCGGGCCGAAGATTTACAAAAAGGTGCCTAAGGATAAAATCAAAGTTGCGTTTTACAATAAATCCAACCTCAGGAACATTCTTTCCCTCACAAAAGATCCCATCCCAAGAGAAGAAAGGAGTGGGGTGTATAGACTAAAATGTGAATGCAACGCGGTGTATGTTGGGCAAACGGGGCGACAATTTTAAGAGCGGGTGAAAGAACATCAAGCCTGCCTGAGAAATAAAAAGACTACTTCACAATTTGCTTTACATTTGTTAGATAACAATTATCAAAGTGATTTTGTTTTTGAAGTGCTTCATTATGAACCTAAAGGACCTAGATTAGACGCTTTGGAACAGATGGAAATTTTGCAGCACGTACGTTCCAATGACAGCATTGTAAACGAATTTTTGTATGACTACCACTCCCCTCTTTTAAGCCTCCCACTCCTAAATTCCTGAGCTAATGACATGACGAACTCTTCGGCCTCTCTCTCACCTGAACCATCCCCCCTCCACCTGCCATGCCCCCCCTAAGGGAGCCTCCTCCCCCTAACTTCTTTCATACCATATGACCAAGTTTTTTTCCCCCTCCCTCTTCTCTGTTGACCAATCCGTTCAACCTAATTACCTTCCTCCCTACCCCTCCTAGCCTGGTATAAAAGGATGTGATGGACTTCTGTAGAGTTCACCTGATGATGACGTCTAACGTTGAAACCATGGTCGTGAATAAATATTAATGTGAAAGCATAAAGTTCTTCTTTTTTAATTTAATTCGGAAATACCTTCATCAACAGTAAGGATAACATTACTCTTCTGACAAAAGTACAAATACATGCCCAACTGGTCCAATACTGATGATCTAACTTAAGGGCTGAATTAAATCATCGGTGTGGAGAGATCTTGTTGAACACAATGATGTCTAGTGAAATGTGCAAAGGATGTAATACATGTCCACTTCATTGATGACTCGTAAAACTAGTTTCGAAGTATGAATGCGTCGAAATTAGTTGAAAGAGTTGAAATTTAAGTAAACATATACCGCATCATTAGCATATTTAATTTTAGGGTTGAATGTAATTACATCAGGGCACGCGAGGATGTAATACGTGTAGTAGATATACTTATTGATAAATTCGATTCTCGGATATGGTGTTGGACTTTTAGAGAAATTCCGATCCTTGTAAAAACAATCAGCGAGGTTGACTAGATATAAATGACTACATCCAACAGAACATAGTTTTGCGAGATGTACCGCGATTCCGTGGTGTCCAGGGCCTTTTGATTACCATAAGACTGTCGATGGCACTGGGTTTCCCTCCACCCAGCCAAAATCCTGTGTCAAACGCACTTATTTCTATATAAATTTATTTATATAGAAATCACTTATTTCTATATAAATTTATTTATATAGAAATAAGTGCGTATAAATAATATATAAATATTATATAAATTTCTATTTAAAGAATGCTATACCATGTGCAGTCCTTGTTTTTCCTTGATTGTAATAAAATTAGGTGTCAAAATAAAATCTTCTCTGAAACCGACTTCAGGAGTTAATATTTCAGGGGATAATATATGATAGTAATTGTTAGTGCATTCTATCTTCTAGACAATTCCCTTTAAGTTTTTTTGATGGAGTTTACTCTTTGGAAGTATTTTTTTAAACTTTGATACTTCCAACGAAAGCATCTGTGAACGTATGCTTCGGCGAAATGGCATCATTAAGAAATATATCACTCCTTTTATCCTTAAGTGGATGATGACTTGCGATTACCAAGTCGGTTTTGAACTCTCTGTTGTATACATCTCCCCAATGCCCCCATTTCCACTTTAAACTCCCTTTAATATGGGAAAAATGCTATTATTGTGACGTCAAGCCAGCAAAGAAAATTACATAAAATCCCTCGCTCCTCTTAAAGTGATATTTATTTCGTCACGTAGCAACTGGTGACTCAAGTGGCGAGATGGTTTTATATCGCCGTAAACGAAGTCATTTATGGTTTCAATTCAAGAGTATGGTCTTATAGGAGATTCGATTGTAAACTCACCCGCTTAAAGGGGATGTCTCAGACATTTAACGCTTCCGAGCAATAAATAAGTTGCTTATTGATGGAAATGAGTATATCCTTTTAGTTGGAATAAGAGACATAAATATTGGATTTAATCTTTGATCCGTTATTTTTTTCTCGGACAAATATTATCAAGGGTCATATGAATATACAAGCATAATAAAATTCACGAGCAAGATTTTTTTTCATCATATAACGTATGAGGACTTCCCATCAATTTCACAGACTTAATTTTTTAAATTATAAATGGTAATATTTACATAAGTGCATTCCATAGAAGCGCAATTCGCTACAGTAGGAAAATAATCCGCCAGCTACGCTATTATATTATTTTAATATTCTACATAAATACGACGAAATATTGATATTACGTTACATATTATTAAAAGGGAATAACTGAACAATATATTTTCGGTCCGGCTTCGAATTCCAATCAAATTAAATGAGTATTCATAACAAATGCCATTTTTGTTGAGTGTAACTCCGCACTTTTACGCGATATTCGTATTTCCAAAGTCCATGCAAGGCTTTGTAATTGAGAAGTCGTTAATAGGTGAAAATTTCAGACTCGATACTCGCGATAGCTCGAAGGGATGCTGATATATTTGAATGCCAAATAGGTAATGCGGCTCCCTTCACTGAACTTTCTCCAATTACATGGGTGTCACTAAATAGCAGGTAACCCAAAACAACCACTCCGAAACGGCGCCTGAAAATAACAAAAAAAATCATTCCGCTGCCTATATTATTACAACCTCTCCATGAATTAGCCCTGTGACCCTCCTTGCTTCAATCTCTGGCTTAACCACTTGATGGCTCATAATGGTCATGCATCCCGCAGCTACGAACTCCGAAAGCCATGACCACTTTCGTCAGTCAAAATAAAAGACCTCCTCTTGAGGCTGTATGTTCATCCATCTTCTACTTAGGTAAAGGGGTATTCATGTCTGATAGCCGACTGGGTGGCCCAAGACAGGCCTCTCCGACGGAGTTGATCACGTATGTGTCATTGAAAAACTACTTGCGTCCGAATCCTCGGTACTTCCTTCGAATCTCAGCCGACTTGATACATTCAAGGACAAACGTATTCGTGCAGAAAGCTGTAAACACCTCAGTGTCCCTAATTCAAAGAATGCTAACGAAGAAGCTAAAATGAACATCATCCCATATCTACTACATCATAGTCGTTCCCTAGATCTCAACTTACCTCTGCTGAAATCATGTGATGATAGCCCACGCCTCGAAATGCCTATTTTCTAACTAAAAAAGTATTTTTGAGATTACTCTTTGGCATACGATATGTTTTATATCCTGAATAATCATAGGACGTATTTGAACATCAATTTCATTCATCTCACACGCATTTCATCATCATCACTGGTAAAAAATCCTAATATTGGTTTGACGCAGCTCTCCACTCTATTATTCTATTCAGTGACGCAGCTTAAACCCCCCCCCCCCCAGAGCTGAGAGGAATTTTTAATTTTAATCTATTTTAATTAATTGTATTAATATTACTAATGGAATAGTGTAAGGATTAATAAAATATTCCTCTGAAAGTCGTAAAACTCACTTTTTTTGTACCTTAATTTATCTTCAAATTTCATTCCAAGAATTCTTTTTCCGTTCTTGCCATCTACGTGTCATTTGACGATTGTCTTCATGAGGCCATCATGTCTCAAGATATGGTTGTTCCGTCTTCTTATCAACACATTTCATATCAAATGAATATTCTCAAAATGGTAGTTACCGCTGAGATCTCGTAATAAAAAAAGCCACGCACTACAAAATCATGCTTAATAATTTTGTAATGCATGGTGCGAGGAATGCACAGGATAAGATGCAATAAAGTAAAAACATTTCATTGGATATTTTCTTTCAACCACTCATGTCCATGAAAGCAATATAAGCCAATAATAATGCGCCCCCATTGCGACGCTCCATGAACAGCTAGCAACAAAAGGTCAGAAGTTAGGAAGCAACACGCTCGATCATGCGCGGAGCTTCACTAATAAGGAGTTGATTCTTGAATGGTAATGTTCGCATTAGAAAGGAGAAATTGCGAAAGAAAGTAAATGAGGTTCACTCTCAACGAAAATGAACACCACAGAAGTTGTTCAAAAAGGACATGGTGAGGAAAGCCGCAAGGTTGTCAGTTTGCTGAGTGATGTTTCCAAGTGATGAAGATTAAAGGCTAAAAATATCTATAATTTTCTTTCATTTACCTTTGACTTTTCTTTCTTGAATTTCTATACCGTAAACTTTATCTTACACGTACACCTGCACCACCACTACCAGTTTATATGCTACCTCCACATCCTATCCCGCAATATAGTAAAAATCAAACGTAACACACATATAACCATCGTAGCTAGTAACACACAAAGTGATATAAATGGCCGTTTTACACGGGGTACGTGCTTGCAAAATCTGACGTGTGTACGAAGGCGCAGTCAAAATTGCATCGTGTAAAGCGGTGAATTGCCAGAACACATACGAGAATGCGTGGACGTGAAAAGTCAAAATAGCCCGTTCTAATTTCGTTCGTGCATTCGCGCAATTCCACACCATTTTAGAAATTAATGCAGTTCTAACCTGCGCGATTCCGTGCCCCATGTAAAACGGCCTTAAGGCTAATGAGAATGACGACTGCAAGCTGGAAGCAGTGAAGAATTATAATTATTAATGCTTTTGAATGAAAAAACACGAACCAATTGATTCATAAGTATGTCTTCGTAATTAACACCAAATTAAATCGCCCAAAATAGAGTTCATTAATGCTAAATAATTCTCAAATTCTTTAGCCGACTGCCAGCACTTCAACCTTCGGGCAAAATTTCTCTGATAGCTTGAAATCTCTCTGACGACTGACTGGTGTCCGAGTGAAGCGGTCATTTCCGTGAGTTTGGTCCAGCACGGGGCGTTGGGAACGAGAGAAAGTCAGTCTCGAGGTTAAAAGGCTTTCGTAGAGGCTCTAGGCTACAGAGGGGGGCGAGGAGACAAGCAATGGGAAACGTCGGATGCATCGCATAAGGAAATCGACCCGTTTTGGAGTAAGAAATCAGCTCTCTCGCTGGAAGCGAGGACGGCGCCACGGCGGGCAGCAGACTGGCGAAGAATGGACTGCGAAGCGACCGCCGAGGCTGCGAATGAGTTTTGTTTATAAAGACGGCGAAAGAATGAAGGGATAAAAGAAAAGACTTAATACGTTAACTTAATAGAACACAAAGGAAAGTTCAGGACTTTAGGTCATCATCTCGAAGCGCAATGAAGCATCTTAAAAATAATCTTTAAGACCACTTAAAATTTGTAATTGAGTCACTATAATGTAAAATGTACACATGAATGTACAACGGCTCAAATGATTAATCAAATTTCAGATATCGTCAATATTTCCGTATTATTAATAAACCAAAAGCTACAGTGAATTTCAAGTGAAGATATTACAGATAGATTATTGAAATTGGTCGTGATATTAAAGTATTTGCGATAAACTTTAAATTTATTAATAACGTAACTTAAAGTAATGGTGAAGTTCAAGTTCGAGTAAAGAAAATCAAGATAGATGAGGCTTGAAACAACAATCTAAATTACGATCATAAAAATACTAAAGAGGAAGTCACTCAATAAATCCGCGAATTTCTGGGGGGTTTAACTCTAGCGCCAATGGAAATGCATTAGGGAAGAAGATGAGCTAGTATATTCGCATTACAGGAGCGTAACGGGCTAAGGGTAAGTTATAAATTAAGGAGAGGAGAGTATTAGAGATGGGTGGAGGGCATGTACTCCACCCCCAAAACTCAAACCCAACCGCGCGGCAACCGGTCGGATAATTTTCCGGGTCGATGGACGATGTCGTATCGGGTATTCCTAATTTGAAGAGGCGAATTGAGTTGGGATGGGCGTAGCCAACTACGAGAACGGGGAGGACACGGAGTGGGTTTGAACCACCTCTTACTCTTTCTTCTTGTCCTTCCCCGTCATACGTTTTATTCGCAAACTTAATACCAAAGAAAAATACAATAATTTGGTTATATAGGATACTGGGGCGCGTGGTCAGAGTTTTAGGTGCCATGGGGAGCCTGCACCCCCCCTTAACTTAAAAGAAAATTTGTCCGAAAAAGTAAGAAATCTATACATAAAATTAAAATGAAAACAAAATATCAAAATTTAAAATAAGTCTTAGACATTACTTAAAATTCTGTTTTCAGAGGCTAATTTCAGCAAATTTTTCCGGGGACGCCTCTGTTTTACTGGGGGGGGTATTCCATAGCTCCTTAACCCCCAGCAGGAAACCCAACATAAAACTACAAACGGAAGAAAATATTTAATGTGAGAAAGTTTTTATTTATATTAAAAAGACTTTCTGGTTTCAAATAAGAATTCATACGCGAAGGAAACATGATTTAGCTTTGCTTCTCCTTCTCGTATTTGCTGATCATTAAATTCGTTAATTATGCAACTTATCCATCGGTTTTACATTCACAGAATTCTAAATAAAGATACAATTCAGTCAGCCTCGTGCTTCAAATATGCCCTTGGAACATCATTCATGACTCATTCACGATAAATTTAACTACGCCAATTTTCAAACCATAGTTACTCTTCAGGATAAATACGTAACTGATAGAAATTATACGCAAAGAAATCATGCTGTCTACTTACTTTAATTTCAACACTACAAATCATGTGTTTTCCCGCAGTCAACATTAGGTACCCGATTGAAACACGTGTTGTAGAGTTTTGCAATTAAAATAAATAGACGATACGATACCTTTGTGTATCTTTTCACTTTGTTGTTGTTCTACGGCATCTCTCCCGAAAAAGTTGATTTATACATAACTGATAAGGTACAACGTAGGAACAGTGGCGCCGACTCCATGGGGCCTGAGGGGGCCCGAGCCCCCTCAAAGATTCGTTTGGGGGGGCGGAGCCCCCTCAATAATTCAAGAAAATAATTTAGCTATATTATGCTTTGAAAAATCACAAAATATATTGGTATTTTTTATTTCCCACGCTTGACGATAGTCACCTTTTAAAATAAATTCAACAATGTGTTAAAACAAATACATAAGGTAGTATGCAGGTTAACTGAAAACAAGTGGTATGAATCATGATAGTGTTTCGGTGCTGTGACACACTTTGAATTTAACCTCTTCCCGGAGCAAGACCTCCGATATGGGCCCCCCCAATAATTTTTATAAGTCGGCGCCCCTGCGTAGGAAGAATAACATTTAAATTGGGAGGACGTTTTCTTAACCAACTTCGCACGGCAGCCATCTTGATAAACCATCTTGCACAAAAACTATTTTTCATGACCGAATACAAAGAAACTTATGGTCCATCCTTTCGCTCTGAGCAACTTCCCCCCACGACCTTCGCTTCTCCGAATTTTTCCCACTTAACTCTGGCTACATCCCGATTTCTTTCCGTAACGCGCAAAGAGTCGTTAAGTTTACGACGCTATAACATATCTCTTTTATTATGGATCCCAAGAAGCTAAATCAGGTTTGTAGCCTCGAAAATGTTTTTTTTTCCTTGCGTGAAATACGATTTGATGGTGAGATTAATTTATACTTCAGCAACCAATAATTCCTCAAAGGGAAGTGGAGAAGACGCGAACTGAACACTGAATAACCTTTTATAACTAGCATATTCGGGCAGTTGATGTAAACAGACGAGTAAAATTAGCCGACCAAGTACTCCAAGCCACCTTTTAAGTTTAAGAATAGTAAGAAAGCTATTAATTATTGCCCAAAGTCCGCGGTTTTATTGGCAACTCTGGTTAACACTTCCAACGGATATTATTGCATCTCACTAGCAGAGGCAACGTTGAGTAATCACCAAATTAAACTTTTAATTCAGTTATTGTACAAAGGGTTAAAAGAATTAAAATTCTTTCCTAACCAATATTAAGCACAATGAAATCGATTACTTAGACCATCAAAAAGGTGAGGAATTTTAAAATAGAAGTTATAATAAACACCTAAGCAGAAGAGGGAGCCAAGCGCACGAATTTTTCCAGCTTAATCTTCCTCGAATAATGTTAGGCCAGATTATGTCATTAATTTACACGTAAAAGGCAACTCTCGCGGGCTTAAAGTTCTCAACCGGTTTATAAATCACTTTTCTATTACCAAAAACTTACTCTGCACAGTAAAGGTACTAAAATGCCTAGTAATCATGAAAAATCCCAGCACTGGAAACAGCCACAATCTGAAGATATAAATATCACCAATGAGGACAACAGCAATCTGATATAAGTCACATTTCTGGCATTAAGCCATTTTTTTCGTCACTTCGACCCTCCAATTCCAAGTGTCCAGTTCACCTGCGGTATAAAAACCTCTCCCGCCGCGCCGGTAGTCCTATCTGTCATCTTGACATCACATCCCACACAGATCGATATATTCCCGCCCTAAAGAAATATACATTCTCTATTAGGGCAGTGCGAGTAATAAAACTTAACTCACGTTCAGTATCAAAGAACATATAAGCTGAGTTTTAACGACATTTGTAAAAATTTCAAAGTAAGGTAGTTGATTCCCGTTAAGAAGAAATAAAGATGAACCACTAATATATATAAAATTGATAATTTGATACTTCATTACACAGATTATTACCATATAAGGATGAACTTAACTGATTTCATGAAATTGGTATCGTCAAAACAACGATGTTGTACACCTTATAAATATTAATTAGAACTTATACGTTTAACGGTGTGTTCCACGAATAATAATTTTGTTGGTATGATTTGTCTTAATTCAATCATTTCTCCTGCATAGCACCCGAAATCTAAATAAATACAGCGCAAAGCCTCCTTTCTTACCATATTTATTCCAATACGAACTTTACTTTTATCATTACTATGACAAAACATTTCCCTTCTAGTTGAATACTCTTTTATTTCAAATTAGAATATCATGAAAACCTATGGGTAATCGATTCGAGAAAAGATATTTAATACTTAAAACATGGATACTTAGGGAGGAGGATAAGAGAAGACTGGAGGCGTTCTAGATGTGGGTCAATAGTAAAATGTAGAAGGTGAATTAGGCAGAGAAGAGGAGGTCCGACGAAGCGCAGGATATGGTGGGTGAGGAGAGGGAGGTTCTACATAGGATACGGAGGAGACAGAAGGTATGGATGGAGGGAGTACTGAGTGGGGAGGGGATGTTGTAAAACAGTATTAGAGGGTAGAATGTTAGGTAAACGAGGGAGAGGAAGGAAGAGAAATTGGATTTTTTTAGATCGAATGAAAGGGAGTAGGCCTTAAATTGGATTGAAGAGTGAAGTCCAGAAGACTGCTAGAATACTTCTTAAATACCCCGTGACCTTAATCGGTAGAATACTTTAATAAAAATAAATAAAAGGCAATTAGAAATCTCACTAACTTCCCTCTAACTACAGGACAGTGAGTTTCAAAATAATCTGGACCACATTCATGATCATAGTCTTACTACCACCAAAGCCACCAATGAATACACGACTCCAGTCAGTATTTGATAATCACCATGGAAACCTACCTTAATCGGTAGAACACTTCAATAAAAATTCCTCATTAGCATTAACGGTGCCGTACATTTTGTAAGTTACTGGGGTTAAGAAGGGTAAATGAAAGGTGAGCACTCCATTCACTCATAAACTTGAATATATTGCTGCAAATTCGCCCAAAGTGGAAAAACCACACGTCCGAAAACTTGGAGAGAGCAGGGCCCTCGACAATAGGAACAATGCCGCGTGCAAATCCTTGAGGATCAGTGCGTCAAGCGGATATTCCGACGTTTGGGCAGGTACCTACCTACCTGCAACCCTCGCACACTCTCAATATTTTATGCGCGCAGGCACCATTCCAATAAGTTTTACGGCGAACAATGGGTCCAGAGGGATCCCACGGTCCGGGATTCTTGAATGCTGCCTCGACGGGGAAGATATGTGGGCAGGTTTAAAAGGCTTTACCTCCAAAGAACTGCTTGCTCTCTTCCCCCACCTACCACTAGGCGGTCCCGATTGGCTGAGGCACTTATTTGAATCGCCTGAGGGGGAGAGGAAAGAAAGATAGGTGTGCCGAACGCGAATAAGAACGGAGGTTAGAATTTTTTATCGCAGGTTGTCTGCCGATTTTTCTTGTTTCGGGGGGTGGGGGAGGAGTAGCGTAAAAAAAGATACTTTAGGATGCCCTGGGCACAAGGAAACTGAAAATCGGAGTGGAAAACAGAAGGTCGCGTTTTATTGAGGAAACAATAGCCAATCTCTGAGATGTGGAGTTGGAGGAGAACAGAAAAACCAGCAACCCTTGGATGGACAGTCCTTAACCGCGCTTAAGTCACGCATTTCAGGCGACACTCCAAAACTTGAAGCACTGTTACGATGCGAGATACGATTCGGTAGAGAAATCGAAGAATTTCAAAATCGAAAAATCGAAATTCTTCGATTTCTCTACCGAATACCAAAACAACCACAATTAGCACGCCTATGAGTTCAAATGAGAGGATACGGATGACGCCTTCACTTGCTTCTCTAGTAAGA
Source organism: Ischnura elegans (assembly GCF_921293095.1). Lineage (NCBI taxonomy): Eukaryota > Metazoa > Arthropoda > Insecta > Odonata > Coenagrionidae > Ischnura > Ischnura elegans. Next base: position 18,755,193 of record NC_060257.1, read on the forward strand.
CTTCCACCAAAAACATGAATAATTAGAAAGAGACTTATGATTGTTATAAGGAAAGATATAATTGCTTAACTTTGACAGTTATTCTCGAAGAATGCATTGTTATAGATACAAATATGAGGAGGTGAAAAGCAAAGGGGTACAAGTGATTTTTTTCTCAACAGAGTTAGGCAAAGTTAATAGTTAAAAGAAATACAACAAAACATGGTTGCCAAGGATTACGATTGAGTGTCTGTTCTGTGCTGACATCGAGAGGAAAATCAAATGCACTACCAAATATCTAATCAATCTTGTTTGTTTTCTATACCTAATTTCTGTACCTAACTCTGTTTAGAAAAAATAAATCACTTGTACCCCTTTGCTTCTCATCCATTCATATTAGATTTGACATATACAACATAGATGTCGCTAATGCCCGCGGAAAAAATTTCCCCTATTCTGTTGGACAAGGATGACGAGAATTCTCACCATCCGCACACAACGTGTTATCAAGTAGACTAATTTTAATAATAATTTCATAATTCCTAGAATATAAGAAGACTGACAATCAACTCAAAAACATAACCTTAAAGCAAAAATGACGATCACATCTTATTGAGGAAACAATAGTCAATCCCTGAGATGTGGTGATGGAGGAGTTTGTGGAGGGGTACGGAAAGTAAAAGGTGCGAAAAAGGGCTAGACATGGTGGGTGAGGAGCGGAAACTTTTGGATTAGATACAAAGGACACAGATTGTTTAAATGGAATGAATACTGTGCGGAAGGGAATGCCTAACGCAGTGATTGAGGGAATGATTATACGTAAGTGGGTATGGAAGATGAAAGGAACATAGTTTATCGAAATAAGGTAGTGATAATGGGCTTATGGCTAACAGAAGAAGGAAATTCACTATTGGAATAGGGACAGGCAGAGATGATAAGTAATTTGCTATCTTTTTCTATAAAAATCTACTTTAACAGGTAAGACTATTTTTAATGGCAATTTCAAGATTCCTGGGAAATAAGTAGACAGACAGTCTCCGCAGAAATTAGACGAGCGTTTTATTGAGGAAACAATAGAAAATCTGAGCATGAAATTTGAATATTCATTAAGTGAATAATGAAGAATCACCATTTCCGCTCTACGAATCTCAGCGATGAACTCAGCGAATGATAATGACAGTCATCTGTCAATGTAAGCCTGAGTCGTTGATTTAAAGTGATCATTCAAGTGATCACTTGAAATCAACCACTTAATACCATTAAAAGAATTTAATTCACGAAGATAAAACAGAGACCACAAAGGTAAACTAGGGCCCAATTAAGTGATGTATAACTGCAACGTCCTCATGGTATGTAAACCAGATCCATTGCGTTAGTACTTAAAACAACACCGAAGTAGGTATATTTGGGTTTGCGTAAAAATTAGTCTCAGCTTAAGGCAATAAGGGATTACGTAAATTGCTATCATACGATCATCGGTGTAAACTGCTTTATCACCGATTATATCGACCTTAGCCTATAAGAGAATCGCCCAAAGATGGGAACCGATTGAGATATGAAATAGAAATAGAAAATTGGGAAGTAAGGCAATTCAAGAACACTCGAATTCTATTCCACACAAGAGGGAGAGAGAGAAGAATATCGTTTCTGTGCTCGAGGCACCATGTGGCTGAATCTATACGTGCACAGTTACAGTGGCCAGCCGAGCCTGAGAGACGAAAAGTGGACCGTAAATTTTCATCCAGCCGTTCCGACGATTTGTGGAGTGTTAAATCATTCACGCAGCTATTCCAAGAAACCCAGTCATACGATCGTAAGTCACAAAAGAAGGGGGCCAAGAACTTCTGATCGTGCACTTAGCCCGAGGGAATTGTTATACTGCCACATACATATATGCAATCGGTTATTGCCTCAAGACTCTGCCTACCAAACAAGAAGCAAACGATTGACACCGCAGCATTTTCTGGATAAGATAGTGAATATCCAGTTTTTTTATATTTTTATCCAGAACCTAATTTAACTAGTACTTCATCAGCAATAATAAAAAGGAAAATGCTCCTAGACAAATTCAATATTGCCATAACAGGTTAAAAAACCTTTTCATGATTATAATTATAGCTTAACCACTTAATAACTCGTACTAGCCTTCTCATTTAGGATACCTTTTACCGTTGGATGCTAATAATTACATTTTTTCCCTGATTACTTTATTTGCTGTTTTATTTCGCCATTGTTTCATTTCCTACCCTTGACGTATCGAAGTATTTAATTAATTTTCATACCATTTTGTTTTATATTCATTCATTTCTTGAATCGCATTGTTCCCAAAAATCCATGTACCAATATACGAGACACATAAATATTTTAAAATAATTATATATAAATTACACAACGACAGCAATCACAGTTTACATAAAAGCAAAAATCAATGCTTGTGAAATCGGTACGAGAAAATTTCTCAGGGGGAATCAAGCCACCCATCGTCCCCAAAGTGTGAACATCCGGAATAGTTGAAGGGTACCACTGAGAATCAAGATGCAGACCAACTTCTGTGGTGATGGAATCCAACGAAGCAGTCGATTGAAAACGGGTGCCTCAAGCGATAGCCCGTATGGCGCCTCTCACGATCTCCAGGACGTCTCATACTTCCCTTCGCATGTCCCAGTGGAGCTATTCGGATGCTGACAGAATAAGTGGCCATCGACATCCCATAAGAGCTGGCCGCCCGACGCCCAAGGCGAGGCTGGTACGACACCCAATGGATTAAACAGTGAAATACGATCTACATCCAACAGCTGCACGCGATTCTGACATCAAATCAAAGCTCATAGAGAAAGTGCTGCTTACGATGTGCATGTCAAAAGCTAAAAATTAAGAGTCTAACAATGCAGAACGGAGTGCAAGCTTTAAAAAATGCAGATCTGACGGTCTTCTGCGGTATTTCTGACATCAGCCTCCATTAATACGATTTATAAGTATATGTCTATTCTCTTTCGTAGGCATGAGTCTTAATCTCGTAAAATTTCGTTTTGAAAAAATAATTTTCAACTTTTCTGAAATTTAAAAATAAAAAAATACGACCGATTTAATCAATTATACGACATATATGGGTAGGTCTGGTACTGACGACAAACCTAATTGGCCCTGCTTTTAACTGAATCATACCTACTACATTTCCAACGTCCAATATCGTTTTATGCCAGGAATTTTAGAATGCCAGAGAGATGCATGAAGAAATATGTACCAAAAATATCCCATGGAGGGAAAATGATACTCCCCGCAGTTCTGAGCCAGGTCAATTTACGCATGGCTGACTGACCACTAAGTGGACTGGATTGAAAATTATGCATTAAACGAAGGAAATCATAAGACGCATGTGTCTAGAAAAACATTAACTTCAGTAAAAACGCCATAAATACTCATACGCAGAAAATAAAATAACAGGTTTCCTGGGAAACTTGAAGACTAAAAAATAAATCAGCATCGATAATATTCCATACTTAAAAGATTGCATACTTGATTGCATGGAATAGGCAGCCATTCAAGAAAATCGAGTTGCACACGAAGAACTGTTATTGCTCCATCGAGAAATGGATAATAAGCATAATCACTGAAATGCAAGCTCTTTCGTAACCCTCTCATTTATTCGAATATTCATGACAGTAACCTTGCCACCCACTGGGGAATTTCACAGATAGCCTACCATTCAAATGTAAGTGGGATTAATCAGCCCGGAGGACTAGGGGTCTCTTTTATTCATGCGGTGGCTCTTTCAGTCACGCCTAAAAAAGACAGCCAGGCGGTTATACGAGTCACTGAATTCGTAGCGTGGGCATTCAATTTCCCAGGTCTAAAACCTCTTCTCCACACAACCATTCTCCAGCGTGTGGGCCACGAGACAAATGACGGCGGAAAGACAGTTGAGTGATTGTCGCATTGTTGTTCACAAGTAATTCAAATCTGTCCTTCTCAATTTTTTTCTCCAAACGAAATTGAAGATAAGGTCGAAGATAAGGTACCAACTTCGCCCTTGAAATGACTACCATATTTTGGAAGCGCAACTGCCCGAATAAAAATGAAATTCAAATATGACGACGCAATGAACTCATATTATACTTAACCTTAAATTTTCTAACATAAAATGCAAAGAAAGATAAGATCTGATGAATTCAGTGCGAATGTAACATAGGCTAGGGTAGGATTTACACTGGGAATTGTTGTATGCAAGTTAATTTCACAAGAGCGTGCGCAAGGATTTAAATAAGAGAAAAACACTCGAAATTCAGGAGTAACTTATTGCTGATTAATATCAACCATACGCTTCCGCGAGTGTAATGAAGATATCGTGAAAATGTGTACAGCATAATTCGAAAGCCATTAGCAGAAGGTAATTTACATCAATAATAGTCGGTGTAGATCTAATTTTAGCCAGAACACAAGCCATTTCCAAGGCTAATTAAATGAAAACGTAAATTATTTGGTAAATTTTGCCCTTCTAGAATAAAAATAAGCACCTGTATCGATGGCAACGAACAAACGTGAGGAGATTATTTTTACATTTTACTCGCGTAATATAATTTGTTCACGAGATACTTTGAAAACAAAGATGCCCTTTGGCATGCCTGTCATTACCTACTTGAGATATCAATTGGCACTTAAATTATTTGTCAAATTTTACCCCTCCAGAATAAAACTTTTCTCACGTCTCGATGGCTACGAACACATACGAGAAGATTTTTTTTTATATTTGACTCACGTAAATTCATTCGTTCACGAAATACTTTGAAAACAAAGATGCCCTCTGGCAAGCCTGTCATTACCTGCTTGAGATTTCAATTGACACCAGCCAACTCCCCCACGTGGGTGGTCGTATAATGCAAAGCGCTTCTGCCTGGGTGACGCATGGCGACGGGAGCAGAATGAGCATCGCGGAGCGCATCGGGCGATGAGTAGGACGAGATAAACGGCCGAGGCGCATCGGATCATCACCGCCTCGCTCTGACCCAATTGGATCAAATCGACCCGCGCGCGAGACATCGCCTCCTCCAATCACCTCGGGCGCGCGGAGGGAAAATCACGCTCATCCACCGACGGGTTGAGAGCGCTGCAGCGGCAATTTGACGCCGCATTCGACTGCGACCATTCTAATGGGCATGCTGCAAAACGATGGACGTTACACAGGGTGGAGAAAAATTTTTTACACGTGGAGTATTCTGCAGATTAGGTTCAGAAAATGTTAGGTCGATTCTTTTGGTCCCCGAACACCCATCACTTCAAAGCTGTTATAAGGCTTTAGGAATGTTGAATGAATGGGTTTGAATGGTTCTCTTAAGTTGTTTACAGCTTAAGTTTGCGAGTTTGCCATGTTGCCGGATGCTCAGGACAAAATAGTGGTCCTTATTTTTCAATTTTTCGAATTTATTTCGGGACACCCCCTCATTTTATGCCAACTGGTGTAAAAACATATCGTGTAAAATATTATTGCAATTGAATAAAGCGAAGACGTGCCGCATCGCAATGAAAGTTTAGACATTTTGGTATTTTTGGCACTTTTGGGATATGAATGGCGATAAGAAAGCGCTGGTATTTTTCAACGGATTTTATATGGTAACCAACGATACATTGGACGTTTTACATGCTGCACATACAATATTTTCCTATTTTGACCAGTGGTTCCCGAGATAAGGACCCAAGAGTGAGCGCGTGCCACCCCAGGCAGACACTTTGGGTTGCGCACGCTCAATATTTTTGATCATTCTCACTCATCGTTCAACCATAAAATTCTTCAGATAAACTTTAAAATTTGTCACCGTAACATTTAATAGGGAGTAAAATAGAAGAATAATTTACTATTTTCAAAATCGAAATAATGGAATAAACATATTACCAAACAATTGGATATGTCATACTTCAGAAACACCACAATAATGGTATTTATTCATAATGAATGAAAATTGAACGTTGTTTTTCCACATAAATATTTTCACATATAAAATTTATGTGGAAAAGCAAAGTTCAATTTTCATTCATTATGAATAAATTCCACGAAGTAACGCCTCAAACTATCAAATGGTATTTATTCCATGGTTCAACTAACCAGTGTAACAATTGACACCTAAGATCGTAATAAAATTAAAAGTGCACCTTCGTTTAACCTCCACAACTCCGTGGTTCCTGTGAGAATTTTGGCCGCGGAAGCATTTGTTGATCGCATTGTTTTCCTCCTTTTTACGCAACTTCCCATTATGAGAGATATCCATCCACTCTTTCTCACGGGTTTGACCTAGACTGCATCCTCCGCCCACGCTTCAAGGTTCTCGACTGCCTTGAAAAACTAAAAATGAACACCAACGGTGTTAGGACGATTAGAATTTACCTGCTGATACAGGAGTTTGTGATATCGTAGCTATGACGAGTTTCTCTTTGCCGGAAGAAAACAGGAAATCCTCCGAAAAGCTGAAATATTGGATGATACCGAATTCTAGTCCACACCGATTATCCTGGTTCAAATATTTCTTTAAATAAGAAGAGGAACTTGAAATTTTGGAGGAAAATCACTAGAGAGAAGGAAAAAATATATAAAATATTACGAATAACGCAACAGGGAATTTTATTGAAAATAAAAAAGAATAAGAACAAATGTAAAAAAAAGAAAATAAAATCTTTTACTGATTTCTCTTTACTAATTGATTGAAAATTTTGTAAATCTTTTTCAAATCAATAGTTTTAAATTTCCTTCTTCACACCAACAACATTTTGCCCTGTCAACGGTACACATGCGCCATTTTTATTTCTTTTTACAAACTAGCTGGTTGCGGTGAGTTTGACTCACTGGTACAGGCAATGCCACGCGCCCTCGGCGCGGCCATACTGCGCGATTGAATTTTTGGGGGATGACCCGTGGAGAGTAATCCAGTACGTCATTCGCTAAGATATTTGAAAATTACAACTTATAATGGGGCAAAAATTACCAACAGTGAAATTGTAAAAATAATATCATTAAAGCAAAAGTATGTTTCACGTTAACAATCTTGAACTCACGCTATCCGAAGCCATTGGTCTTTCACATTTGAGAGAAAGTGCAGAGACATAAATAGAGGATAGAAATTTTATTCTGACATTAAAACAAACGCTTTAGAGATAGAAGTGCCATATCTTTCTGCAGCCCTAATTCACGGTCGCTATTCTGCTGAAGGATACACCATTCACGGAGTCACTTTGTCTATCCTCTGTGGTTTCATTTCATTAAACTATCGACCAAATCTGGAAGCAATAAATAGGTGAAGGTCGTGTTATGCGCATATCGGTCATGCATATCGGCAGGGCCGGTACCTGATCGTATTCTTCACTGCTCTCAAGTGTCAATGTCGTATCGCTCCTATCTCCAGCCAACTCATGTCTATCTACATCTACATACTACCCCGCAAGCCGCCTAAAAAGGCGTATAGCAGGGGGTGGTATGACACCAGTCGTTTAATATTAAAATCAAATGCCCAAGCAATATTACGACTATCATTTATTTAAGTCCTTTATGGTTCGGGGGAAAAACGAATTTCCACATCTATCCGTTCGGCATAATATCTCTCTTAATTGATCGCTGCTGAGTGCTGACAGACCTGGTAATGTAGCGAGGCTCCAATAGTATGTTCTCCGTGTCTCTTTGAAAGATATCAACTCTCAATTGCTCAATCAATCTAAGAAGGAAGAAAAAAAATCAAGGAAATATTCGCGACTTAAATCCACGCACCCACCTTCGCTCGTGCCCTCTGTGAGTAGCGGCCTTAACAACAACCCACGCAATCCAAACCCTCCCACGATCTGCAAGCGCTACACTTCGCGTCCTTAGCGGAGGCCTGCCTCCCACACAAACCAACGCGGCAACAACCACCTCGGTCCATATTTTTAAAAGCAGCGGGGTTTTAAAACGGGCTTTAAAAACTGGCACCTAATAAGGAAAAGGTATTATCACTACCCACCACATCGCCGAAGAAATACGTGATCAGAAAACCGTTATCTTCGCGTGTGAGGCTTTTAATTACATTTATACAAGAGTAAAAGATACGTGTATTTTATACCCAATTTATAATCGACTTCCGAATAAATTTGGCGTGTTAAATCCACATCTGAAACTTTATTTCAACATCGCGTCCAAACTTTTGAGATTCCCAAGTCATAAGTGCAAAATCTGCCTGATTATCAAGGCGGTTCTTGGATAAAATCCTTATTTAACCAGGATAAGAGTGACGTTTAGACATAAGTTTAGTTTTTAGCAAAATAATTGATTTTTCACGTTAATTTAGTAAAATTAAGGCCGTAAAGTTATGTATACGAAATGTTAACATGGCCATTAAAATTGACACCAAGATAGTCATAATAATAATAATAATAATTTCAAACCATACCAAGACGTAGAATAAATTATATCACCGTACCATTTCGATGTATACGTTTTTTCCTAGCGTTTTTTAATATTTATCACAGAAACTAAAAATAGATGCAACACTTTTTCATGTGGTGCAACTTCACTCACAGACAGTGCCGTTCTCTTGAGCTACTGTACTCCATATATATCTATTTCTACACCATAATTTCCGACGGAATCCTTTATTAATGACTTTTTAGGACTTACATTCGATGAATATGGATGCTTCGCAAGGCCATATTTAGTTCAAGGGAGCTAGACACGCGCGTAATTAGGTGGGGGTCATATTCTTAGCTCAATGGCAAGTGGGCGCTTTTCATAGTCTCTCACTCAGAATATCTGAAGGCGCAACCAGCTGACAGTGATTCGCGATTCTTATCTAAATAGATAAACGGTGACCAAAAAATTATTAATCTTATTGAAAAATACATTTTTTTTACTACTGACATCTCATCTGTAATTTTTAAATGTGAATTTCTATTTAACTCTAAATTAGTTTAATTCAATTAATGATCTTAGTGAAAAGTTCATCATTTTCATTACTGACGTTTCTAGAATGTTTTAAGGTGAATTTCTACTTCTTTCCTGCTACTTCTAGGATACTTTAGAGTTGTCTCAGTTTCTTTTAAACTGAAATTAATCTTCGGAAATTATCCTTCGTCTTATTCCTGAGCATTGAATTATCCAGGATTTTATTGGCTACCTTATCATGCATAATCACCGATGTTGACCACACTATTCACACAACCTTCATTTATTTATTCTGCTTCTGACACGTAAGCCACCAAACTTCAGGCTAAAATCATATTTTCCCAAGTCGAAATGAGTTTTCTTTTTCGTGAAAATTAATACATTCAGAAAATCAAAGTTTTCGCCATAGTCCAATGATATGATAAATGCAAAAGGGCAATATGACAAAGAATCTGCCTCTTATGTGTAACAGAGGTGCCAGCATGTTTAAGTTTTTCACGTCATAATCCCGATTTAAAAAGTCCATACAATTAAGACCATAATATAATTTAGGAATACATGTATACTATATACTTGAACCATTGGTTCCTAAGTACGGCTCAGCCGCCGAGAAATGAAAATCACTTTGCCTTCGCCAGCATAATGCATCATTAGTGTTTGTTAGTGAGTCATACTCCTTTCTCTCGTTATCCTTCCCTAGATTAATATTAAACCCCTGGTTGCTTAAACACCTGTCTCCGAGGGTTATTCAGTTCAACTACATAACTATCTCACGCCCTGTTTTCTTCGATTGAACAGCTCCTTTGATGCAACAGTAATAAGGTGCTCATGTCGGTACAAAAAACTAGAAATAGCAAAACATGAGTGACCATTATTTTAATTAATGGAGATGGATGTTTGATCAATCCATCACCACTGTCATTCCCAAGTAAACTAGCGTGATTGCAGGCCATGCAAACCCGCTAACTGAGAGGGGAATGACAAGTTTGAAAATAATACTGACTCATGCAGCTCTTGTACGAGCACAAAATCGTAGCTTCGATAGCTATTAGTGGAGTTTATTATATAGGAACAAAACAGACGCCCGCGCCGGGTAACTTGCGTATGAAATGAAAATTAGCAGGTATTACATGGATTAAAAACGTTAACTGACACAGCATAATTCCTAATCCAATACACTTTCGGTCTAAGTTGCAATCACAGATTAGAGGAAAGCGTTAATCTTAATTCATGACGCGCTCATTGATAATTTTCTAATATTCTATCATACAAAATATATCCTGTTTCAATCGTGAAAAAAAATTTCCATCGATGAGAATAAGCTTCCATTGTTACAACCTAACCATTTTATATCGTAAGCCCAAGTTACGTATTAATAGATCTTAGGAATCTAGAGGAAGATCTAGTCCGTTCCGAAGGAGCTATATGTATTTATGCGGCCACATCGCTCGCTTTTCAATGGGTTTTTATAATGTTCACAGCGTGAAGATGAACGCTTAGCGATATATTTATTCTCAATATCTGTGACAGATTGCACAAGATTGGATAAAATAAGAAACACTCAAATAAGAGATGAACTGGGTGTCCAGGCAGTCACTGACAAACTACAAGACTGCAAACATAGATGGAAGGAACATTTACTTCGAATGCCAAATGAAAGAATTCCAAAACAAGCAATGGAATATCAACCATTTGGCAAGAGAAGTATAGGAAGACCAAGGAGAAGATGGTGATGTGGAGCCGGAACAGGCTTAATAGCCTAATCCTGGAAGGAAGAAGAAGAAGATATCTGTGACAGAGCGTTTGAAATAGCGAGGAATAACATTATTAAGTAATCAAGATATAAAAAATATATAACCTTCGAGATGAAATTATTCAATAAATTACATCATACCTAATATAGCATTCGGTTAACATTGTTAATTTCCAAATGATTTCAGGATCGCACCACCATCAGCGCAGCGAGTGGTGACTATTCCAGACATTTTTAAATTCTTGCTGGGTGACAGCACATACGGCGGCCGACTGCAAAATCGTCCACAGTAGCATTCGCGATCTTGAGACTCACAAAAATGCTGTCCACTGGCCACAAATATCGCTTGAACTAAGTCGAACAGTTTCGCAATAAAGCCTGAATCACACGATCTTTTTTTTTCACTCCTTTCGAGCGATACCTGCATCAATCGCTCCAATGATGGCGGAAATAATGACCGTTTCACTCGATCATTTTCCGTTATGGCTCCAGGGATGGGAATCCTATTTCTTTACACTCGTCACGTCCCTTTTTCCGTCGCTGAAACCAACGTCGACACCGTCTTCTCGCCAATCAGAAAGCCACAGTGATTGTAACGCCACGTTTGGATTTTGATGGAATGATAGTTGTACGTACGGAATGCTACGGAAGAAGCAATACAAAAATAGACGGCGGAATAACCGTGTGATTCAAAAAATGATGGGTCGAGCGATCACTTTCTGGTCCTTGAAAAGCTATCGCTGCAGCTATCCGTCTGAGGGACGAAAAAAATGATCGTCCCATTCAGACTTAAGCCTGAATCACACGATCGTTTTTTCGTCATTTTCGAGTGTTCACTCCAGCGATCACTCGAGTGATCACTGACAAATGATCGTCGCCCGCAATTGTTTTTCGCGATCACTCCAACGATAAGGATTCCCATCACTTTTTTCATCACTCGTCGGGTCGCTTTTTCCGTCGCTGAAATATCAGCCAATCAGAACGCATGCCCGTACGGAGCGATTGCAGCGCAACGTTTGACAATCGTGGGAACGACATAAATACGCTATGTATTTTCGTGATGCGGGTCCTATGACAACGAGCTGTGATATCGCAAATGATGCGAAAAGCGGCGGCGGGAGGGACCATGTGATTCATGGAAATGATCACTCGAGCGATCACTTTTCCGGTCGCGAAAAGCTATCGCTCGAGTGATCACTAAGAGGGACAGAACAAATGATCGTGTTATTCAGGCTTTAATGACAATGAGAGCACAAAGAACTGTCACCAGACATTCACCGACCGCAGTGAACAGTCGTTTTCTTTTTTTTGTCTTCTAATTTACTAATACTTGACGGGTTAACTTCATAATCAGCGCGCGAGACAAGCGGCATAAAATGAGACCGTATCAGAAAAGAACCAGTTCCAGTGGCACCGTACATGACACTTTCCTCTTGTCCGCCGAACTTTCTCCGCGTGTTTCATTTGACCCTCGGCCACACGACCCCGTTGGAATGACATATCTAGGTAAGCCGCCTTCTGCCATTTCAACGACATGACTCAACACTACATGTCACCATGGATATTCAGTGCTTGTCCGCGTGAAGAAAAATATATGCACTTCTTTGACACCTCGGCAATAAAGCTATTATATTATTTCAGAATATGGGTGAGTACTCATTTACACTTTGTAGAAATTTAATTGTTATTTACACTCATTTGGATGAGTACTTACTTCGCGTGCTTTGGGCTTAATATTACGCCACGTTTAATCCTACTATTCTGATGCTGGCGTAATATTACGCCATAAGTCTTTTGAAAAATCGTCGTTTGACATCATTTTAACCAAGTGGAACTAGCATTTTTCTACTAAAAGTACATAATAAAAGTACATACCTACATTTCTACTTAAAGCACTAAAAGTGGTACCGCACATTAAAAAAACAAAAGCAAAATTCATTCTTTAAATTTATAAATAAAACACCTATTTCTCGCATCTAAGGTTGGTTGTTAATAAATAATACACACGTATTGAAAATGGCAAGCACTGGGGTGCAGATCTAGAGTGCTAAGGTCAGCACGGTAAGTGTAAACGTACTACCCCGTAAGGCATCTCAGTAGACGTGCAGCGGTGGGTGCTAAGTCACTAACCAATACTCTACAATATATTACTTACGTTCAAGCGAAAAAAATTATCAAAATTTTAGGTCTGCATTGAGATTGTTTTTACAGCAGCCTAATCTTTAATTAATTTAATTTATTATCGATGGAAATAATGAATTCTCCACCTGTCCATTCAAAAATCTATTGTTCTAATGTTACTGTTACTTCAATCGAATTAGGAAATACAATGTATAATAACGGTGTAAGTATATTGCGATTCAAATATTATGGTTCCTCACTGACTTAAACTTTGAGTGTCGTGGATACTTGCGTATCTATGCAGCGAAGAAGAGTTGAAAGCGATCACCACAGGAAAAACTCACCTTAGCCAGAACAGACAAAACTCAGCCGATATTCAAGAGTTTTTTTTGTCACTATAAAAAAATGCACCAACCACCAATGCGATGAACGCCCGCATAGCCACAAGGTATTTCGTGGAGAATTGAATCGAACAGAGAAACCACGGGATTTCATATTGAAAAAAATGGCGTGAATTCGTTTCCTCTCATTTGTTTTGTGGCGTGGACTTTATTTGAAAACAAAAATCATAGAGTGTGGGAGGAAAAAGATTTGCTTCCAAATAGGCTTTCCCTCGCGATTACAAGCTAGCAATTTAATGTACACAAACTTCTATATCCTGGATAGGGACAATCTACCCAAATGTTACTCGAACCCACGACCTTCGGTACTTACCCCGCCGCCACCGAGACCGGCATTTGGAGTAATATTTGGATTATATTTTTCGGAAGCTGATATTTGACGAAGCAACAATTATGCGTTAAAAGTGCTCCGAAGTTATTAAAAAATACATCCCTTTAAAATACCAACCAAGGCTTTTCAACCGATTAACGTTAGTAAAGGTAATCCGTACAAAAAACTACCCCATGCTCCACAATACTTTCCAATTTTAAGAGAGAAACTTTGAGCCAAAATAATAAAATAAGTTGTCATATTTGTGTGAAAATTACCTCCTCATATCCACAAGGATCACCATTATGAGAGAGGTATTTCGCCATGGATAACATACTACAACAAAATCATCTCCATGATGACATACCAAGGCATCAGAAAATCAACCTCCGGTGAGTAAGCAGAAGATACTGAAGCACAAAAAAATCCCGTTTGCACTGCGACACTTTAAATCTTCAGGTTAAGTAATCTAAAATGTAACAGATGAATATTTTACGGATTATTTTTTTTACATTCATTTAGAAATTCCTTCAGATAAAATGTTTCCATCGCCTTCTTGAATCTCTCAATTTCTTTTCACAGGCTAGTAATCACTTCTTCTCATTGAAACGCTCTTTAAGATTTGAATTAATGCTAAAAGCGTCCTGAAAGAGAGAAACGTTTCATTTTAGAAGCCTAATTAATATTTAATTTAGGAGATGAATAAACATAAGTACTGGTAAAATACTCGACTGGGAGCTAAGAAGCTGCACATCATAGGGCGATCATTAAAAATGGCAAGTGTCGCCGAGAACAAAACGGTTTTGGGACTGATTCGATCTCGGATAAGAGAAAAGGTTTGACAGATATAAGTCTCGGGTTAACTGGACGATGAACCCGGTCTTTCCCATCCCCATGCCTGGCCAACTGTATCCCGGGGATAAAAAATGATATGGCGGACAGCCGCAACAACCGCAGTCTAATCTGCCCACCGTGATGCATGACCCTAGGACCACCTCACACTATGCGAGCTTACTCTCGACCTTAACGAACTTAAGCCTACTTATAGCTATGGAATTTTATTCATAGTTCTAGCGGAAATTTTAAATAGAAATGTTCCAGTTTTCGTTGAACCATAATTTATAGAAAATCTTCTTCCAACGAAAACTTTTCCACAAAATTTTAATCACTCTTTAACTCTTTGGATAATTAAAATTTGAAAAAATTCAGGACTTTTATTTGGCTTGCTTAACTACATAGTCATGACGAGTATAATATGCCAAATCAACGGAAAAACTTAATTTTTGACAGTTTTGGCGCGAAGGTATTTAGACGATATCTTGGGCGATGAATGTAAAATTAAATTTTTTTATTGTGTAGTAGATGAGTTGTTCCAGTAAAAATTTTATTTACCTCTTCAAGGGGCAAATGAGCATTTTTACATAAGAAGACTCTTCTTTCGCATTCCTTGCCTCAGAAAAGAAATATTTACGCTACGCTGTTATAACAAAACGCATGTTTTAATCGTAATGGCATTACGGCCTTTCACTGGATTGAGAAAGCAGAATTCGTGACCGTTACTGTAGAAATTAACGTCTTCTTAGGGTCAACCTTCAACATAGCATTTCCCATATAGTATAAACCTCGTGACTTTTAAGACACTAATCAGAAAAGGAACTAAACGGATCACGAGGTTTTATTATTTATTTCGAAATCAAAACGTTGATGTCAAAATTGATCCAAAAAGATAAAGATAAGGGAAATTATTCTTGTGCACTGAAGGAGCATCATTTTAGCCGACTCGCGTCAGAGAAAAAACTTAGGAGCCTCCAAGTTTCAATATATTTCAACGCATATCTTTGAGCGCCTCTCAAATTACTGGTATTCATGCAATTCTTATTGTATATTACACCTCGGTGTATGTAATGGAAATGGAAATGCCACGAACAAAATTTCTCTAGTCATTCTGGAAGATGTTCTACAATGACTGTCAATAAAGGCAAAGGAGGTGAATGACTTGTATTAATAACAGACTATCCAAGTTTGTATGAATGTTTTATACTTTTTTCCGTACCTCGGGTTTTTTGTCCACAACTTCTTAACTACTCCTCAACTCTTCAGCTAATTAAAATTTGAAACAACAGAGGACTTTTATTTGGTTTGCTTTCATCGTTAATCAGAACGATGATACAAGGCAAATCACGAGAAAACACAAGGTTTTTGACGATATTTTCACTGGAATTCCCGTAATATTTGACATGCATTTCAATGACTCTCAGATTCCTCAAAATAACAACGTGTGTGCCATTTACTTTGAAATTACATTTCCGAAAACGAAGAGTGACGTGGTGAGTTTAGTCTCCCGAGGACTTCCACCCAACGCATATTCCCATAAACGGCAGGAGTGAACTTAATATCCCACGCCTAAAACCGGTGAGGATGGAGGTTGGAAGGGCGGCCCCCAGCGAGTGTTGAACCCGGCCCGTCCGCCAATGGGGAGCCAGCGAGCACTTAGAATCGCCAGCGCCCCAATTTGCGTCTTCTTCGTGCGGAACCTCGGAGAATTACGGGCCGTTCGGAAGGTACCTATAAGCCGGTTTGAAAAGACATGGAGAACCAACCCGAGCATCACTAACCACTCCCAAAAGGGACTTCACGTGAAGATTTACGTCCAAAAGCACAGTCACGCACGAGTAGCGAGCTTGAACTCGCTATTGTAGAGTTAGGAACACGATTAATCTATAGGTCAAATAGACCACCGTATACCATAGAGCTCCAATTAAAACTTTTAAATGGATGCGATCCTAGTACAGTGCACACGTAGATAGAAAAACCTACGTGGAAGTCCAACTTATAACATAATTACTTAGTTTCCCAACAATAATTTTATCTTCACCATGGTAACCGATCATCTAAACCACATCAAGCAAAAATAAGCAAATCAGCAGACCAAATTCATCAGAACAGCTCATTCAATTGTTTTATCCCTGAAAAAAGTTGAAAATTGCTTATAATACTTCAACCTTTAAGCTGACATTCCACACCATCACATTTAACATAGAAAGAAGAAAGCCACATTAAAAGAGGATATTTATTGACCGGGGCACGAACCCGAATCTACCAGTAGCTAATCAGATATACCTGACCTGACATTATTTTTCGCAACTATTTTTCCTTCATCAGAAAACTATTCCTATACATCTTTGCTTCTTAACCTCAGGCCCCGATGTCACTCACACATTGTAAAGTTATGATCTACCTTTTAACGTTTGAATCTTCGGAATTCTTTTATGAGAGCACTCCAATTTAAACTTTTAAATAAATGCGATCCTAGCTTAGCACAGTTTATACAGAAACAGATAAAACATCTTCCTTGGAGTTCATTTCGTTAAATTTTCAATTTATCGGCACTAATTTAATTTCTATAGTGAGCACTGACCCTTGAAACCGTAAAGAGCCAAAATGAGGCAAATATGCCATCAACAGCTCATTCACTTGTTTTACTGTAGCACAAAGTCGAAAATTGCACAGAAATCACATCCTTATGAATTGCTCTAGATACTTAAACCACACATGTTTAAATTCGACACCACCACATATAACACCGAGAGGAGAATTTCACAAAATAAATCATTTTGACTGACCGGGTTTCGAACCCAAGTCTCCCAGTAGCCGATCAGGTACACCATCAGATACACAAATCTGTAGAATAATAAAATCGCTACGTGGTAATTCGTGATCGAATTCAGGTGGTGTCAAAATAATATTTTATCACAGAAATTTACTTCCTTCAGTTGTTGCATCTTCGGACCTGTTCGCATCACTTTTTGCATCAAGTTTTGATCCAAATTTTTATGGCTGAATCTTCGGAATCCCTTGGAACCAAGCAATATTATTTCACAGAAATTTCTTTCTCTCAGGTTTTTCTATACATCTTTGGACCTATGCGCATCTCTGAAAGTGAAGTCAGTGCTGCAAAATCCAAATTTTTAAGTAAGACTCTTCCGAATCCCTTTATGAGAGCATTATGGCGAGTTAGAAATATGCCAGTAATGGAAAGGAAGCATACAAAGTCGTGAGGAGCAGGTAGCGGTGGGAGATGTTTTGAAGGGTAGGAATAAGCAGTGTGTTGAGGTGGTGGTGTGGGCGATGGGCCGGAGGGGAAGGGAAGCTGCGAGGGAGAAGGGTTGATCTGATGTGAGAAGGCGGTGGCGCCCACATAATGACCCGAAAAGAACCGGTTTGACGCGTCCCGAGCGATGCGGAGAAGTCGGAACGCCAGGGGCAAATTCAATGGAGGGGCGGGTATAATAATATTAATGATGGGGGTACTCTGAAGGACGGACTACACCTTTGGACCTCACTACAGGCCACCACAGTGGCAAGTGGCATCGGGTGGCAAGACACTGCAGAACTCCCATTAATAATTTTAAATGGGTGCAGTCAGTGGCGCAGCGAGGGGGGGTTTTGGGGGATAAACTCACCCCCCCCCCAGAGCTCATAGAAATGTTTAAGTTAAATCTATTTTACTTAATAGGATTAATATAGTGTGAGGATTAATAAAATATACCTCAGAAGGCCGTAAAAATCACCATTTTGAGCCATTCATATTAATTTTTTCCGTCGGAGGGCCTCCGCACCTCCCGCTTACCCTGGCGGGTATGCAATACCCCAAGCCCCCAGCATTAGTTTTGCCTGAAACCCCCCCTAGCCTAGCTGCGCCCCTGGATGCAGTAGTACAGTACATAATTGGGGGTTCATTTTATAAAACTGATAGTTTCCCCGCAATACTTTTATTTCCACCATGGTCACTGATAATCTAAACCGCATCGAGCTAAAATAAATCAAATAAGCTGATCAAACAGCTCATTCAATTGTTCTACTCTGGCACAAAGTTGAAAACTACTTACATTACCTCAACATCCAAGGTAGTGGTATGGTACGTTGGTGCATGGTATTTGTAGGAGGTGACCGGCGGCTAAGGCCATAAGCACAATGAGGCATCGGTAGGGAAGGAAGGGTGGAGAGAAACCCGGCGTCGGCATTAGCCTGCTCTTTGAACGAAGAGCGCCACGGCTTAACATTACATCCGACGGACGGTGAGTTCCCTCCACAAAGCACTCAAGCAAGGATCGGGTAGTCTCTGAAAAGTATCTGCCATTGCCGGCATTCGAGGTTAGAGGGACATAAATAGAATTCTAGAGCATTTGAGCACGAAAATAACATTGTGTTTTGAATAAGATAGCCGTTTTACGATTCTATTATAACCCTGATGATTTTATGTATCGACTGCTCAATCATGCATTACCACGGAAAAATAAGAAATACTCATCATTCTGTCCATAATTCATGGACAGAATGATGAGTATCATCTTATTGACTAATAAATAATATTGAGAACTTGTCACTCCAAAAAAGTAATGGCCGATATGAAGCAGGAAAGAACACTGCCAGAATAACAATTATATTTAATACTTCCTATTTAAAGTTAAAGTGGTTTAATTATACCGGGACTAGCCTCGGTGATATCTTTACGGGAGTCACCCACAATGATTTTCACACAATTTCTTATTTAAAGTCAGTCGAATGATAGTTTTTACTATTCGACGTCATCGAATGAAATTGCAAATAAAACCTCATCAAACCAGTGGAGTGATAATTAACGGAAAAAGTGGCCATCAGAAGTCGATCATGCATCAAGAATTAGTCTTATCAATTCCACGTCATCGACCAATATTTCAAGCAAAGACTTGCCAAATATAACAGCAAAAATTAGTGGACACAATGGCTGTGAAAAGGTGTTGATTTAAAATACGAGAGGTAAAGATATTAAGTGTTGGAGGAAAAATTTAGACAGAAGGATTAGGAAAGCATTTTATTACCTTGCCTTACTTCGTGATCACTTGAAGGCGGATTATAATGGCCATTGGGCGGGGTTTTGGGAGCGGGTAGAGGGTAATTCCTTCCCTATAGCAACAACTTCCCTTCTCTCCATTACGTCATCATATCCCGAGTCAATTGATCCTTTCATTATAGGTATTTTCGCATTTCGAGAGCAATTTCTACTTGTCAGAGGAGATTTTTTATTGTACCTACCTTCTCTGCATAAAAACCCGATATTAAGATATCTTGTCGGTCTCTTTAAGCCGCAGCGGTACTATTTATCCTTCCTTGTTTGCTGCGGTGGAAATTCTCTGAACGATTTGTTGCGAAACAAAATCTTTAGAAGGTCACTCAGCATTCATTGTGCCTGCATCGAAGAATCAATACACGAATGGATTTCCAATACAAATGGTGATTTTCATATAGCCAATTTCACCATCTAATAAATACCTTCACACTCATTAATGGGTAAACTATTTCAAATACCAGGAAAGTATTCCAGGTATTTTCTAGTAGCTAGAAATTCTAAGACGCATTAACGCAACAAATGAATAAAGATAGTTCATACCACTCTCGCACAGGAGAAGAATACCGAAATCCGTGTCCCGACGCCCGTGTCAAGGAAGCCGGCTAAAGGGAATTTGTTGAGGCCGCATCCTGAAAGAGTTTGTTCAGGGGCATAGGTGAGGACCTGCCTATTCTTTGCGGCATGCCCACCGTGGGCGCCTCTATTGTTCAGCCCGTTTGGGTTGGACCACAAAGAATGAGATACCCTCCTTTCCACCTTCCCCTTCAAAGATGCGGTAAAGTCTTAAAAGTCATGAAGTCTCCTCTTTTACTGTTTAATTCGTTCTTTACTGCTCATGAAATATAAGATAATATGCGGGGCTTGATCACTCGTAATAATCCTCAGCAGCTTTTCACCCTAAGATAAAAATGCCTGTACTCCTAGTTTCACAGCAGGTACACTAATAGTGGCATTACATCTCCCAAAATTCACTCATTATGGAACTTTTCGTGGATGTTTATTGTGAACCCCTAATGTATAAATCAAGTTCACAATGTGAATACCTACACTTACGATATAAAATCTGAAACCAGAAAGGCAAGGAGGAGAAGAGATTGAACGCATGGGACTGAAATTCTACAAAATATCCGATGAATATTCTAAATGCTATGACAACATTGTAGTCAACGCAGAAAACTTTCTCGGGTTTTCCACCGGTTGATGTCGTCCATGTCTCCCGACGTTTCGATCCGCGACTTGCTGATCATCCTCAGGGGATCTTCCGAATCCGATCCATCTTCCTGAGGGTGATCAGCAAGTCGCGGATCGAAACATCGGGAGACATGGACGACATCAACCGGTGGAAAACCCGAGAAACTTTTCCGCAACTGATACGCCGGGAAAACCTAAGATCATACATTGTAGTCAACGGTTGGAAGTTCCAAGCGAAGGGAGGGGTAAAATTGTTATAGTTGGATATTTTCGGGTTGCTTTGAACTTTGCCTTCAGAGCCGATATAATTCTTCTCTCCACAATTCAGCAAACTGACCTTAATGGCCCCGATGACCTCAGCCATCATTCGCTTTTCCTAATAAAAGATTTAACTCTCTCCCATCAGAGCGCTCTAATTCACGAGGCCATTATTCATTCACCCATCTACCTGTCCTAGTTCGAACGGAAGTGAGTGGGCGGTGACAGGAGAAAACTTGAAAATACCAAATAATCACAACTTATATAAGAAATACCACTATAGTGGACGATTTATACATCATAGTATAAAATGAGACTATATTATCCCATTGGAAATTCTTTATCGAGAGGATTTTTTTTCTACAGGAAACTATGCAATAATACCCGTTTTATTAGAAACAGAAAATAAAAGATATAGTTATAAGAGGTGAAATAATGATCTCTTTTAATACAAAATATGAGAGAACCGTATCGAATTACTGAATCATAAATATATGAAAACCAAATAAAATTCTTACAGGCCAAATTTAAATAGAATCTAATTTGATTTGATCATCAATAGTTGAAATATCAATGAAACCATGTTCAGTATCCTTTTTCTAATTTGAAGGAAACAATTAAGTGAGCCTAGATTGTATCAGAGAGAGCCTGGCTCACTCAGGAACTATGTAAGGCAGTGGAAGTTAAAATACGAATTCTTATCCATAAACCATCTTATTTCGCCTTAATCTGTTTGCATTCTTCGAGTTAAATTTAATGGAAATAAAATGTCTAATCGAAATAAACAACAAACGCTATAACGCAAAATCGTGGCGAGACAACCTCAGACTCATCTCCGGATCTTCATAAATATCTATATATATAAAAGAAAGTCGAAAATCGTGTTAGTTAGAACACTTATAACTCGAGAACGGCTGCACCGATTTCAATCAGATTTGGTTCTTTGGATTCGTCTCAGGCGGGGTTAACATATAGGCTATTAAAAAAAGGATAATTTCACAAAAAAAATTCATCTCTTTCCTATGGACATGCTTTTAGGAGTTATAGTAACACAACAATTGATAAGTCGGTCAAAACTACAAATTAAATAATTTGTTTTGTTTTTACCACTTTAATAACTGAATTTAGTAACAATATAACATTTTAATTACTAAATATGTTCAAAATATTAATTAAATTGAAATTACATTTTTTAAATTTAATTCGAGCTGATTGTAAGCCCAGCCGTGGCCCAGCTCGAGTTGACACTTCACTACCGTGTTTGTAAACAAATCTCCAAGCAATTGTTGACAAACGGTAATGACCGTGTTCCTGTCGAGGAATCGAGTAGTTTTCACTCATTTCCTTGGAATGAATGCAAATTAGTTTTAGCGGGTCCATCAACAAAGAGTTCCAGAATATGATTGATCACCAAAAGAATCAAAGATGGTTGATTTAGCGAGCAAGAACGAAGATGTGGATGACTAAAACGAGGTAAATTCAAATAGTTCGTACTCTGCATGGATTCGAATCTTTTAAATGTGTAACAAACGAAGACGAAATCACTAACTATCTATCTGAATATTTTAAGTCCTTGGACGTACCTGGCTTACCAAGGCACGATTTACAGAAAAATGTAGTTTCTGTGCTCATGATCTTTCGAAGCCTAAACCAACCGTAACTATCCAAAGGAACGTGTTTGATCATTAAAAAAATTGGTGATGAATGTGATTCACGCAACTTTACTCAAAGGAAAATTCAAAGGTTAGGAGGTCCTCATTCCGTAGATTCCATGATCTCAACTCATATGCCCTTTTGAGCTGAAACGTATTCAATTTACAATTCGTGTTGCATTCGTGATAACGATTAAAAAATCGCATGGTCATTCTTTCAGTTTTTGTGTTGTTTGTGCTCATGTGCTAATGAAAACCCATGATTTTCTCATGGTCAATTTAGCGTGCTATGTTCACGAGTCGATAAACCATCCTCTGTATTTCTTCCTTCGCTTCAAGTGCGTAGCTAGGATAGGGGGTTTTGGGCGCAGCTATTACCACGGGTCTGTAGGGCATAGAAAACTCGCTAAGGTAAGCGGGAAGTGTGGGGGCACTTCCCCCAGACATTTTTTAAGATAAATGGTTCAAAATAGTGGCTTTGTGGCTGTGTGAATAGTTAAATATGTTTTGTTTGTTAGTCATCCGTCCCCCTAATATTAATAACAAAATATTTCATAAAAAAATTCTCTAAGCTCTTGGGGGGGGGGGATTATCCCCCAAAACCTCCCCTCGCTGCGTCACTGCTTTGCTTCGCTATATTTATTTAGCTTCATCCGCTTCATCTTGCGCCTGATAACAAAACAAAAACTGTTGTTTCTCAGAAGGTGCTTGACGCAAGACATTAAACCCGAGTGTGTAGGGCTAACCGTGGTGCGTTTACGCATGCAGTACGTTTACGCAGTGCATTTTTTCCAAACAGAGATACTAAAACTGGCGCGCCTTAAGTCATTTAATGCGAATGCTGCTTCATAGGGGCTTTTCTTGCACGATTTTGAGCATCAGTCAAGCGTCGGTCTGGGGTCGTGTCAACCTGCCCCCTGAATGGGCCAAGTGTATGCAACAGACTTGGGCCTAAAAACATTTTTTTACAGCTAATAACGCAAATAGCCAACAACTGAATGCGTATAATTTTTATTTCATGAACTGCTTTATTAAACCACAATGCCCAAAATTTCTTAAGCTAAAACGTAAGAAAATTTGTTGAAAAATATCCGCGTAAACGTGCTCCGATTCACCCTATGTAGATTCAGTAAAGAAAATGTCTTTCTGGCAAGCAATTTTGGTACTCATTTACGTAGTTTTATTGAATTTGTATCCTTATTTTATTATAATAAATTAAACGTGATTAAAAACGATACAGCCGCTCTTGATTTATAAATGGTGTAAGTAAACTGTAAGTTCATTGATTGTTAGGCGGTACGAAGTTCGCCGGGTCAGCTAGTATATTTATAAATATAACTTTTGCTCTTTTTCTCTTTTCCTTAACGTAATACTTCGATCCCCTATGCGATGTGTAATTACCACCTAATCGGCAGCCATAAAGACAAATTATTAATTCGCCATAATTCATTAATGTTATCATTAATGTTATCCTTTAGTACATTGCTATTTGAAACAGGAAACGACATTCCCTAGTTATCACAGGTATTCACATAAAGCCATATTATCAATTCACCATAATTCATTACGGTTACCATGGAGCTATATCCATCTACATACTGCTATAAGCTAAAGAAAACAACATTCCCGAATTCCCACAGACTTTCCCGAGCTCCTCAGTTCGATCCCAGACGCCAAAACGAGTTTCCGTCGAAACTGGGAAATTATGGTCTTCCACTTCGTCCCCTGTGACCCTGAAGGATTTTTTTTCTCTTCTCCTTCGGACGAGAATAAGAATTCCCCCCCCAGTGGAGAGACAGCGCGACCAAAACAGAAGGGAAGCGTTTTTTCCAAACCGTTTACGGAGAAATCTTGACTCGTCTGGTATGGTGAGATTGTAAAGAGCAATCGGGAGGGATATGGGAGGAGGCGACTTCGCAGGATCAGGTTAAAAATCAAACGAACCTGTAGGAAGGTGTTTTCAGCGCGTAAGACGACGGGTGCGAGGCCTTCAAAGCCAATCTCTCTCAGTGATTCAACCAGAAAGTTGCTTTGAATAGGTGAGGGTAGAGCCTACCCTTAAATAAGCCGTGGGCGTGTGAATTTCATACATTCAGGGTAGGGGGCTAGATCTTTTTCCTCGGCTACCTCGCACATCGAAGTGATAAATAATATAAATTCTCAGGGTAAAAATACAGGGTGTTCCGGGGGTAATCTGCAATACTCCAGGAGTTGGTAAGGAAGACAATTTCAAGCATTTTTGTCCTATAAGCATGGGGTCGCAACTCTTTAGTTGATGACGTTAGTTATAAATGTTTCGACTTAAATTTCTTTAGCAGCTCTGGTTCGATCGATTACATCGATTTTGGTTCAGCGATTTGGTTCAATCGATAACATGGTTCAGCACTAAAATAAAAAGTATGTAAAAAATAAATTAAAAAACTCGATTTTTCCAAAACAGTAAGAATGCACTTAAAATTATAATGTAAGATTTTCATCACTCGGATAATAAAGCGTGGGTGCTGATTAGATTTAGATTTCAATATTACGTGCCAATCCATACTCACCAATCAGGTTTTTCTACACTCATCTCTGATAAACCTAGTCAGCACCAAAGTTATAGTCCCCGAGAAAAATTATAATTATTTTATTATTAATATAAACTTATTAATATATTTCAGTGCATTAACGCTGTTTTTGGAAAAAAACGAGTTTTTTATCGTTTTTAGTTTCATTTTTACCAAAAAATCTGTGCCCAGTCTCGGTGACAGCTATTGCGATTTCTTCTCGTTCGCGGAAGATGCATTTCTCATTTTAAATCTGTCAAGCGTCTTCGGATGATCTTGCCGGCGAGTTCGCGAGTGATACGTGGGTTGCGTACGGTCGAATGGGTGAGTGGAGGATTTTAAAAATGGTCGGAGGGAAGGGGGGGAAGGAGAATCCGCAGACCCACGCTTCGTCACGTGACTTCTCTCCTCCGGAGTGGAAGGTCACCCGGTCTGTTACAGGAGGGGAGGGAGGCGCAGAGACGCCGAGGATTGTTGCCATGTTTGGCGCGGAAGACGTTACCACCGGCGGAGGGGGTCGAAGGGAGTGCAGGGAAAACCTCCAAGAGATACGGAGGATGCATATCGTGCGAGTCAGGAAATTCATTATCCATCCCATCCCACCTCTACGCACCAATCCGACACGTAATACCTTACGCATGTCTCCTCCGACTCCCCGCAGCTTTTGCTTAACACCACGAATATGACAATAGAGGATTCTCCACTCGAACACAAGATATATCTACATCTACATAATACCCTGCGAGCCACCTCTAGAGTGTTTGGTGTTTGGCAAGAGGTGATCAATCACCAGCATGCAATTGGACTCCCACATACACACCACACGGTCCATAAAACGTTACGCATACTAACAAATTATACTACCGCATGCTATTAGAAATAATAATAAAATTTAGGAATATTCATTAAGCTATACATAAGTTGGTAGGCTATACTACAAGTCATCTAATCTATTTGTGAGTTTAACGCTGCCGTTATAATCACTTATTGATCGTGGAAAAAAGACAATCTGAATCTGTCTGGTCTACAGTCTATCTCTCTTATTTTATTTATATGACCTGATCTTCCGTCTATAAGATAGGATTTTCCAGTGGGACAAAAGATGTGTTACCAGCAACCGAGGTAACCAACTTTTAAATGGTTTACGAAAGTTACCACTCCAGTCGCTGACAGCAGAGCGATCCAAATTTCACAGGAAAATTAACTGTATTAATTGAAACTGTTAACCGAAATCTATATTCGTGGAGAATTCAAACGAAAACAAACCATCAATCAAGTTCCAAACTTTCTCTATCTCTTCCCTCGCGATTGATATAAACTTTATTGCATTTATTATAATAAATGGATCGCCTTGACGCTGCGGGCATTTTTGAAAATCAATCGAGCCGATGAAAAGCGAAAATATTGCATGAACCAAGCTTCAATGGGACGTACTGGGGCCATCTCTATAAGCAATTCCCTTGCTTCGTAAGGTTGGATTCCACATGTATGAAAAAGATAACTCAGTGATCTAACCACTGAATCAAAGGGGCTACATGGACGACGCGAAAGTCTGTCCCGTAGAAGTTCGTTTCACGCTGCCAATTTACTCAATTTTTAATCGGTTTTCAAAAACGTCTGCAGCAAGATGGGAAGCACAGAGTTCAGAGTGTTTGCACTCAGGGAGAATATATTCAAGCAGTTAAGAATTCGATCAATTGCATCACTTTTTAGTATAAATTTCGGTTAACAGCCCTTATCATATGCGTTTAGTATTCTCGGGATTTCAACCAGGTTAATTCGTTGTTTATAGGGAGAACCTACCCAGACGGTACTCGAACCCACGACCTTTTGTTCAGCGGGCAATTACTTTATCCCGCCGCCACCTTGGCTGACAATACGCTCGTAAGACATTCGTTGTGAAAAAAAATCATTCGACTTCATAGTCTCTCGAAATCGGATCGACAAATACATGTGAGTAATACTGCTATTATGGAATGCAATATTACACCGTAATAAATAGATTTGTTATTAAAAAGACAAAAATAGGCTAAGCGACAAAAAAATTACGCCTATCGCCGTGGAGTACAAGAAATGGGACTGTTTTTCAATCTTAGGTCATGACACGTTTCGTAATCTCAACTCACGTTGTAACGTTTTAACTAATTATTTATTCCGTTACATTAGCTTCCAAACTCAAATCGTTTTAATTTTGAAACGGAGATCATATAATGTTTGCGCGTGAATGCGTACGACTTCACTTGTTTTTGCAGAGCCTCATCGATCTAAATTTGCGGGAAGAGTATTTAAAAGTGGTAAAACTCCAATACTTTATCGGAGAAATGAACTATGATAATGTAATTGATCATTTAAAGGTTCTTACAATGATGGCCGTAGACTAAATTTCCTAGATTCACTTAGGGATTAAGTATTTTTTCTATTGAATAGACTTTTGCGCTGTCAATGCATGGTATATAAATTAAAATTATATCCATTAATTGAGTTCAGAGTAAATTTAAGAATGATCACACTTGGCCATATTATTTGTAACTTTTTAGAAGCGGTTACGATCCCTTTGTACACGACAAAGCACATTTGCACATGAATTTCAGTTAACCCACATACCACCAACATCCTATCGTACCGCCATGTGCTACTTGACACGGGCTTCCTCAACTCCAGCTGTTACGCCGCTTCCTACATCCTCAACTCCAGCTGTTACGCCGTGTATTTGGATTCCGACATTTCGACTTGAGAAAAACTCATCAATCGGTGAGGAATGTCACAGATGGAGAGACAGTGATTGATAGAAATCGATACATTCACTGAGACACACTCAGATCTTTCAAACCAACGCGATGTCAAAATTGAAAGGGGGGGTAAAGCTCTCCCGATGAAACCTGATGAACAAAACCTGATAAAAAACTAATAAAATTATTAACGAATCGAAAGATATAAAATCTGACGACACAACATAAGGAATAACAACATCTGCTACCATGGTCTGTCGGTGATTAGATACTCCAACCATTTGCATAATTAAAGGGCAAAACAGCTTATTTAGAACACTAAGTTTCTTCCTCTTTGATAAACTATGAGTAGTTTATTATTATTGCTTCATTACTTTTTCGGCGAATAGATCAATTAAAAGTGTATTTATTGAGCCAATTTTCTCAATGCTGTTATCGTTTCTACTGCGGGGAAATAAAATTCATATTATTAAACATGTATGTAGCTTACCAAAAATACGACTGGCTCATGAATATTATTTTAAACTATATTGATCTGAGCGTTCATATATATTTTTCTGATAGGTCGAATATTAAATAGAGGATTTAATATGCCGTTTGGGGTCAAACTCACCTCTTCAAATATTCTGCCTTTCACCAACGAAAATGGTGACCAACGTAGAGGATAAATAGTGGAAAACTGGTTCGCAAAAAGTGATATCTTGAATTTTTCAATATTCCAGGCCAGTGCTCGAGGTTATCGAGCTGAGAATTGAAATAGAAGGGCAGGAGAAATACACTGAGCCCTCCGTAATCTCTGAGTGCACGTCAACACTTGAGGAGTAATCGGATTAAAGTTTTAGCAGTTTCAAATATCCTTCTGCAGTTGTATCACAGCCATTAAATTGCTGACTTTAAATCTGCTTTGGAACTGAGATACGGAATAATACACTGATATGCTTCAAGTGAAAAGTGAATCATTATAAAATATACTTAACGGGGAGGCACATCAAATGAGCATTAACTTTAGAATAATATTCATAAGCCAGTAATAATTTAGGTAAGTGACATACATGATTAATATACAATGAATTTTATTTCAACGGTGTTCACATCAGCAGAAGAATATGGTAAGAGTATACGTCTCGATAAACACACTTCCAATTGATCTACTCACCGAAAAAGTAATACAGCAAAAATAATAATAACAACAATGATAAGAAATTACTAAAGTTGATACTTA
Source organism: Ischnura elegans (assembly GCF_921293095.1). NCBI lineage: Eukaryota > Metazoa > Arthropoda > Insecta > Odonata > Coenagrionidae > Ischnura > Ischnura elegans. The sequence continues at coordinate 18,784,138 of NC_060257.1, forward strand.
ATCAAAGTGGAAGAAGCTTAGCGTCTTAAACAAAATAAGTTGTCCTTAAATTATTCAAATGAATGGAGTATCTAATTACGAAGTCATTTTTCGTGCACTGACAAATGCGAAGTTATCAAAAAAGGGGAGAACAAAAAAAGGGGAGATATCGTGAGATTTTGCTCGACCCCCTCCCTCTAATCTCATGCGAGATTGTTCAAAATGCGTACTTACAGAGTAAATACGTTGATATATGCTTCATTGCGTTGGATTTGTTTAAAAAAAAACAATTTATTTAAATTATTTTATTTGAGATTAGTTAATAATTGTATTTTGTTGTTGAGATTACTAAGATCGCAATGTTACACTGTTTCTTGCGGAAAAAAATCACGTGATACTTGCCAGGACCACTCTGCCCCAAGTGAGATTGGGGGAGAATCGGCTTGACCCCCTCCTCTCCTAAAAGCCACACGTAATTAATGGATGTCCACTTAGAGGGACCGAATATGCTAAACGCAGTAAATGGATACGAGCATTATGCGCCTGCTCTTTTGAATGCAGGTCCACAGAGGGATAGGCGCGTTTCTAATGTTAAAATGTAGAAAAAAAGGCAGGGTCTTATGTACAAATTTAATTGGAATGCGTATGTACAAATTGAGGTCAGAGGACCTCTTTAAACACAACATTGGAAGTAATTAGACTATCCTCTGTTAATACTTGTTTAGCGTTTTCCTTAATAGTTACAAAAATATTTTGAAAAGATCTTACCCTAGAGAATGCTACATAAAGTTGACCATGAGATAATACAGGGTCAGGCAGGAATAAGCCAGCTCTTTCTAAAGTCTGACCCTGAGCATTGTTAGTAGTCATCGCATAGGAAACCTTAATGGGAAATTGTCCGCGAGTAAAATTAAATGGCATGGTGGGATCCGACGGCGTTAACTGTATTCTTGGGATGAGGACAATCTTGCCGGAATCGATTTTTTTTATCGATTATTTTTTTAACTAATTTTAGGAAATAATAGCAATATTTAGGAAGTGAGATATGCCGTCGCATGTTCTCTGATAAATTCTGTGCATTTTGTTACCTCATTTGTAGAGTTTGGTTGCGTATAAGTTGAGAAAAAGGTATCTATACAGTAGAAATAATATAGAGGATTGTTATTTGACCAAACTTAAATATTTAACTCTTGTCCAGCAAGATCCGACCACTGTGCAGCCTCGAGTTGGCCGTGAACAAATATGCAGCTACAAGACGTCCGTGGGCATGCACTCGGGTGGGCAGGACATGCATCGAGTCCGCTCTCGGCTGTGGTCAGCCGTACAGTTATCTGCTCAAGATTGGATGGATTGCGATCGTGAATAATGAAGCATCGAGCGCTCACAGCAGGTTTCTTGCTTCAGAGGACGCTAACCCTTGGCCGAGGTCAGACGAATCGACCACAAGTTCCGCTTCTTCTCCTCTTGTAAGATGCTAAACACAAGGACGGTGTACTTCACGACAAACCCGAAACAAGACCGGCAAAATTCTGAACTAAAGCTTTCCAATTCCAAGAGAAGGAGGCGAGAAGCCAAATTTCCATCATCAGAGCATTTACGACTTGAATTTCCAACACTTCTGCGAAAAATAGATCAGCAGATAGGCTTTTCAAGCGGAAAAATGTTTAGCTCGACTTTCTTTTCTCAACTGAAAGAGGTGTTAAAAACTGTTTGCAGTTAAAGTTCTTATATTTCTTTGTTTTCCACTACAGAGAATTGACAGTGACGATTTTCAAGATAATAAGGTGTATTTACATACTTACACCACATGAGGATGTACCATTAAAATTGCCCGGAGTGAGAATAAAATTTTCATTGAATTTTATAACTCTGTATACAAGTCTCTACAGTACATCCTTCCATTATCGTCCTATTTCATGATTACGCGCAAAAACACCTAAAAGCCAATTTTCGAATGTTTCTCGTCAGGGTATCATCCCTTGAATTGTTTTACAGCAGCCATGCTTTCTATCCTATGTAAAATTTTCACTTCCCTGAAGTTTTCGGTCTTCGTATTATTTTGAATTTTTGCGAAAGAAAATCTACGTCTTCTGGTCATCCTTGAAATAATTTTCCCTCCATATTTCCCTCATTTACGAAGAAAATTTACTGTATGTGTCAATTCATACAGCCACCCACTGCGTTATTATTAATATTATTATTCATAAAATATTTCTCCTTTCCCGTTCTATTTAATCTGTCGAACCTCATTAATTCGGACCATATTAAATGTCAAAAGTATTCTCATTTATTCAGGGTCTCACAACAAGTTCACTTTTAATTCAAAATTCACTCTGTTTTGATATTTAATCACTTTCATTCTAACACTTTCAAGAAATAACCTGAAACTTTATTTTGCTTCCGAATGAAAACATGGGTTCATAAAATTGATTGAATTTTTTTTGTAGATGGGGAATTAGTTTGGCTTTATAGAAAGTTTTAATATCCTTGATGATCCTTGGGGGTAATATCACCAAAACAGTTCCCACAAAAAACCTATAATTTATGAAGCCTCTTCAGAGTACGTCTGAGCGCGGATAAATTGTCAAAAATATGACTAATATTCACTATGAGCGACCAATTTAAGCAAAGAACTACTTTTTTGGCAACGGCAAATGCACTACTAGTGCAATACATTGCACTATAACTTCACACTACATCCATTCGTTAAAGTGATATAAAGCCAAAAACTCTTACCTACCAACACTAAGCTTCCCTTCTCATAAAATACCCTTGCATTGTACACTCACGAGTAACTGAACACGATAGCATAAGGGCCTTTTTTATTAACCCTAATACGGTCAAAATTATTATCAGAAACGAGTACTTACTTTATTCTTGGCGCATTCAGAGCCTAGGAAGAGATAAGATTATCTAAAATGGCGAAAGGAGATACTTTGAGAAGGAATGCATGGGAGAAAATTAAAGTTTAGACAGAGGAAACTAGAAGGATTATAAAGGCAGCCAAGCGTGAGAGTAGTGATAGGGTCTACAGCAGTCCTCTTCACCTTTTTCACTCCAAAATCCCAGGTCTGTTTTTGCCTCCGCAGGGTGCGATGCGGTGAATGGAGAAATGGGTGGCGGTCGCACTAATGAGCTCGCCCCCGACGACATAATTCTCCCGCCATACGAAAGGGCTCGTGAAAACGCTCTGAAATGTGTAAGATATTCCTTCCGCAAAGCACAACCCACTGTGGAGGCATCCCGCTATCTTAAAACATCATAACCGTACTCATTTCAACCACAATGACCCTTAAACATCTATTTTGCCACCGCGCTATTTTCACTAAAAGCGTTTTCACGAGGAGATATGAATACTTTTGATGATAATAATTATAACAATGATAATGGAAATAGTAATGACAGCTGAGGGGTTGAGAAGCCAATCGGTACAAGTTATTATTTTTTTTATTTTATAAACAGAGTGAGATACAGTTAATTGCTGGAAGAAATATACAAATACTTGGTTTCCAAGGGTTATGAGTGAGTCCATGTTCTATGCTGATATCGAGTGGAAAATCAAATGCACTAATAAATATTTAATTTGATCTCGTTTGTTTTCTTTACCTAATTTCTGTACCTAACTCTGTTTAGAAAAAAGAAATAACTTGTACCCCTTGGTTTCTCACCCACTCAATAATAATTCTTTGAAGGAGATAAGAATTCGTTTGATGATAATAATAATAATCATAATAACAATATTAATCCTTAACGATAGCTTTATTTTAGCGCACATTATTTTAAACTAATAAGCTCTCATAAATTATCTCGTTTAAAGCAAATATTTTGATTAGAGGAAATTTGGCTGAATCTTAAAAAGAGGTTTCCTCATTCCTTAGTTCTACATTCATCATATTTTTTAAATATCCAGTTCTATATTCACTAGTGTATGCTGCGATATGAGTATCCACGGAATCACCAATTTCAAACTCATACATTTCAACAAATTTCTCAACAAACTCAAGATACTCAACAAATTTCATATGAACTAACATATACATTCATTCAAGTAGAAGTAAAAATTCCAGGAAATGTTAATTTAGACCAGAGAAAAAGTAGATATTCCAACGATAAGTTATTATATTATGAATATTTGGAATATTTATGCAGGTCACGCCTTCCCTAATTGTCATTGCATGTTATGGGGAAAACGTGTCCAAATTGGACAGTAAAATATGATTATTCCTGCTTCTAAATAATAAATATCTAAATAATAATCCATATAATAAAAATAAAATATCCATGCATATAAAATATACATGATAATCTGAGTATGAAATTCTCTCAATACACAATTACCACAGAAAATCGTTAGAAATGAAAGAAGGCTCTTTTATTAAATAGATTATTTGTGAACTGATAACTTTCGAATTAGAACAGTTTGACACCAAAAAATAAGCGGTAGTGGTAACGCTGAAAATTCACCGGAAAAAATAAGGAACAGAACACGATATAAAACTTCGGAATGTAGCTTTCATTATGAACTTCACGTATTCCTCAACTTTCCACATCAGCTTGGAAAGTCGCCCAAAATTTTCCAAAATCTCCCACGAATGTTCCGGACCTTTGTCGCTGCCTCAGCGTAATTCGAAGCACTTCTCGTCACCAAAGTCGGAGCGGTGGCGTTTCCGACCACCACAACAAACTCGCCCGGGCGCTGAGACGCGAAAAAGCGACGAAATAAAAGTTTGGGAATCAACGAGGTGGTCATCCGCGCAAAGGAAAGTGAGAAAAAAATGAGGAAATGAATCTCGAACGGAATTAACGGAGCGCACAACTAGAGCAAGGTTTCATTCGAAGTGGGCGTGGGAAGGGAGATTAAATTCTCTCCACTAAATCCACAAATGTACCACTCGATATAAAATGCATTGTAACTTTTTCGAGTCTGAGCTCGTTCTCCAATTCATATTTAATGCCGATTGTGCTAGTTTTGAAAATCTTTTTTTGAAGAGCTCCGTATATAACTATTTTTCGACGTCATCTACTTCTCGAGTATCTTCTTCAGCAGTAAAAAATTGACGGCGTCGGCCCTTTTTCATATAAGTTGATGACGTCGTGAGATCTTACGGAGCGTGGCCCCAGCTCTCAGCTAGTCCTCGGTCTTATGCTTGGGCCTCGCATGATTCGTTGTCGTGTACTATTTATTGAGTGATTCCTTCCTTCTCCAATTCCCTCCTCCCATGAAAGGAACGAGTTAATGAACCAAACCTCTAATGACGTCTCCAACTCATACAAAGTTGGCGGCGTACCTTGGGCGATTTTTTTATTTTACACAAAGGAATGGGAGAATGGCTGAATGAGGAAGATTTTTTTTCGTCAACACTTATCCTTTCCTTCCACTTACAGAATTCGTAAGATGATTTGATATTTCGGATCTGAATGAACGAACCCATTACATTTTATGCAATCATTTAATGAAATCGAGCCAATAAACATTTGCGTTTCCAAATGGAAGATCATGCGGAACTAAGTGACGAATGACTTATATATATGAAGATAAAGAGACGTATGTAAATACTGATCAGTGAATTTCTGAGAATTTAGAAATATTCGTAGTCCGCTATGCTCCTTCACCCCTTGGATCTTTGCGTGCCTTCGGCTGACTGACGTCGGGCGTCGCGGCGGCGTGAGTTTCAGCGCCGTTAGGGGAGGGAAAAAGAGGTTAGGCGCTGCAGGGGAGGCAAGTCGACAGGGGCGCCGTTAGAAGTGGCGCGAGAGGGCGCCGCGACGCCCAAACCTAAAACACCCCAGTCGCTCGGAAAACTCCGGAGCCTTCGAACCCGCCGACGCCGGCCGGAGGACTCCTCGCGGCGATCGAGCCGGCCCTCGCCGACAACGGCACCCGCGCCCGGCGCGGCAAACCGCGTCCCATCTGAGGACCTTATTTCCACCCGTGCAAGCGCCAGGGGACGGCCGAGTCCCCACAAAACGTCAAGGTGGTTTGCGACATCAGGATGGCCTCCCTCGTGGAGACCCCGGGCATAGTGTACTACCACTTCATACCGCGGTGAGTAGAATACATCAAAGCCATACTTAAATTGAATTTCAGTTTGTTATTTTCGTTACCATACCCTACTCAATCCCGAGACATCTATATATTTCTGGTCAATTAGATGTTATCAAACAGCATTAGCGATTTTTGTGAATTATGCTTCCATATAATGAATGCTGTCATCTGTCAGGACGCTCTCAACTAGTTTTAATAAAGATATTTTACCTGGCCAAGACGTTGATGTATTGTATACACTACGCCAGGACCGGGGTAGATACCCGTCAGTGTCATCCAACCAAAACCACCGAATCTAGTGCTGTTAGGCTCAGGCGGGCGAGCGAAAGCCCTCATCTGTGATCCAAATGAGTCAGCAACATTGATCAATTTTAGCGCAAACGATGCTGTATATTAAGCGTAATTGGAACTCCATAGATTTTTATTTCCTCCGTGACCATTGCGGAATCTCCTTAATAACTGATATAAACTAGAGTTTGAAAGAAACGAAAATGTCTGCCTTTTTTCGTAATTTTTTATGGATTGGCGCCTTCGAAAGATATTAGTAAAATAGAGTGGCAGTTTATTTATTGTATTAACAAGTATTAGTAACATTTTCATCGATACCATCGCAAAAAAAAAGTATTTTGGAAAAATCCGTGATATTCGACATTTCATGGATGCCGGACGCAGTTTAAAATATCATTGTTTTTGTCGAGCACAACTTTTTGGGCAATAGAAATTTGGAAATGTAATTTTGTCTTTCCGCTCAACAACCAAGAGGATATTAATTGAAAACAATACGAACGTCGCGGAAACCTTAAATTGTATACGAGAGCAGCATTCTATAGCAGCGATATTTGTTTCCCAACATCTAATTGTAAAATAACCTTCCTGCTTTTGTCTCCAAATATTGTGAAATTCAAATTATTTTAACGGTATCAATACGTCATCGGCAACATGAATAAACCAATAAAGAGGCGTACGGAGACTCAATAGCTTGTGATAGTTTCCCAAGCGGTTGCAAAGTAGGCGTAACTTCACTAAGTAACACCTCAGCAAGCGATTTTGTGAAAAAAAGACGATTGCACTGCCCCACGTATAAATGTGATAGCCCCATTTATTCTTTTCAACGACCATTGAGGACGCAAAATAAAGCCCTTTTTCCTCTGGTGGGCTGTTTAATCGTCTACCATTAGGAGGTACTTAGTTGTTTCAGTCCTGGAGTTTACCACGGCTTTCTTTTACGATATGTTTCACTGTTGAGTCGTGTAAATTTCTACGAAACTATTTTGCGTCTAATCACTTAATACGAATTCTTCTATCATAACCGCTTCCTGACGCCTTGACAGTAAGAAGTCGTAATTAAATCTTGAATTAGTGACTGGAATCTTTTAGTTTCTCAGAAGAAAATACTGAAAAGACTTCATTATAACAAAGCCCAAAACTTAGTATTTTCCTCCAAACTTTTTAAAGAGATTTCTCAGGAATATAACTTGACGCACCTCGAGGAAAAAATCTTAATAGTAGTAGAAAATAGAACTTTGCTCTGGTGATGACATCGATTTAAACTCACCGCCGATTTTTCCTCATCATCACAGAGGCAATAGAAAAAATCTAACATTTTCTTACTAACCAACTTTTTATTTCAACGTAAACTTTATTTTATTTCACTTTAAGCGATTCTATTCTACCTTGATACTGATATAATATTTCAAGTTAAGGTAAAGTATAGAGCCTAGTTACACTCCTAATTTTATTATTCTAAATGTAATACTTATCTTTTTTAATCTATTTCCACTCCATATTTTTGTAACCAATTACATTAGAGTTTCCACATAAAAATTAGAAAATTAAGGAGATATTACTTAGAACTTTAAAGGGGATACATATTTTGAGTGCAGCATTTTTATTGCCCCGACTCTCATTGCTTTCGGTTAATAAGAAAGGACAAATTTGCCTGCAGGATTCCGCGTTTCCAAATTTCATTCCACCCTCCGAATCGGACACCATCTCGATCGTAAACCCTTGGTTTCGTGTTTGCAATTTATGGATTTTTCAAGGGAAAAGAGCACATGGCCGTCTAGACTACTTTGCGTGCTATCAGCGGGTATTTTCGTCCCCGTCGCCGCTAAATGCTGGCCGGTTGTCACTTCTGAGATCACACCTGTGCGGAACCCGTATTCTGAGTGAAGGAATGATATGTTTACTCTCAACATATTCATCCATCAACTCAAAAATGCGAATCTAAAGAATCCGTGAAATTCTGCTATCATCATTCAAAATAATCCCATGATAATAATATTTCCCGCGGCGCGGAAATTTATTATACCCGAGGGAAAACTCCGAGGTCTTTCAAGCCAAAGAACTTTAGAAATTTACTTATATGTAGGATGCAATACACAAAAAAATATTTTCCAGTCTATAGAAGACCAGCATGAATTACTACATCCATTTGGCAATGATATAAACGTCTGAAGCAATACTTTGAAATCCTAAATCGAGTAGCCATTACAGTACAAGAAATTAAAGAATTGGACCGAAGAACTAGTTCTTTTCTTCCTCAAAAATTTAATTATGCGTTCATGAAGTACATACATTTCACGCCACGTATTGATTTTCTCTACAACTATTCTAGGATAAACACTTTTTCGTCACAGTCTCTGGGCAGTATAGCTAGACGAAGTATAACAGTAGTCATTTCAGAGGAGTGAATACTCTAAATGACGTGGTCCATCAGTCAATTTACTCACTATAGTATAACATAGTTTTCCATTTTAAGATGTGTCGCATCCTCCGTTTAGGATATATATACCTTCATTGTGGGTAACCGTGTTACATTAACTACACAAATTAAATTTTGCTAAAATATTAAAAATACAAAGTTTTTGATACTGGAATCCAGAAATTGAGCATTTAAAATCATTTCAAATTTCCTCATTAAAATACCCCCAATTGGTCAACAGGAAAAATTCCTGAACCCAATCGCCTTCTATTCGAATTTTTACATTTAGATAGACACACATAAATGAAAAAGATATTGGACTTGCGTAAAGGTACTGGACTTACGTACAAATTAGTAACAATAACATGAGTCAACTATAAATATCGATGACATATTCACAGATACACTGATATTGTACGTTCCACAAATGTTTTAATGATCTGACCAAGGTTTCTACACTATAAAGTATGTCATTCTCAAAGACATAGTGTATAATGTCGAGGGGCCAGGTCATTAAAATATTTGTGGAAAATCCAATATTAGAGTATCTGTGATTATGTTTCCTGATTCACAGTTCCACCAAATATCGTCATCCACCCTTCAGTTGACACCGATGACAGCAAAGCGGTTAACGTTTTATGGATAATCAAAGCCAAGCCTCGGATTTGCGCGGAGTAAGCTCCCCTAAAGTTTGCTTACTCTATGTACTCGGCCCTCTGGCAATGCTCCCATGCACACATTCGTTATTCCGTCGTAAAAGGTCTATGCGGTGATCAGCACAGCCAAGGGGTCTAAATCTCCTTTTCATAGCACCACACATGGGCCTGGAATAATCCCAAAGTCACCTTCACTTGTTGACAACCCTGGCCATGAACCAAGTCATGAGCATCTGGTACCCACAATGCGGATAATCCCTGCCCTAAAATCGCTGGGGACATATAACATTGCTAGGCAACGTTTAGGGTGGTTAAATAAGCGTTATGTGTACGTATGAACTCGTTTCAGGCTTGACTTGATGGAAGTGCGATATATCCATGAAAAAAATATAAACTACAAATGGTAATTTCCACACTTTAGTTTAAAACTCCACCACTGATCATGGTTTCAACTTTCTGCCACTTTCAAGGTCGAATGCCGAAAGAATAACAGTAGTAGCATTAATAAAGGTGGTGGAGTTTTATATTAAAGAGTGCAAATTACCTTTTTTTAGTTTATATTTTATCACGGATAAACACTACGTTCCTTCCATGACCTCTTTTGAAATAAATCTATCACATCATATTATATATTAGTATTGGCATATTAATATAAAAACTAACTAATATACCAAATTAACGTTACCTATTTAATTTTTGCGGCATTACTTCATGGTACCACAAAAAATTGAAACAAAATTCACTTGGCAATTCGCACACAGACACTTTTTCCGACTATGGTTTCGACACTGCTATGTCATTATCAAGGAATGAGGTCGAAAATATAGTGTCCGTACAACTTAGCACGTAAATTTTCTATCCCAATTCACAGTACCTGTCTCCGGCACTGTTGAGTGTTTGGTGCTTCAATTACTAGGCCACTGACACACTTTGATTTTGACGCATAAAAATATGATTAAAAAAGATACATTTGTGTTGTTACTGCGGCACTGCTATCAACGTCACACCATTGATACTGTAAATGTCACGCCATAAATAAAGGCACTCTGCTTGTTCCAAAGGTACATTTAAAACGAGCCATCGACCATGACTTGGCGAAGATTTAATGGACTTTGTTAACGTGAGGGCAACAAGGGTCTTAAATTATTGACCTGCGTATCCTTACTCACCTCTTACTTTAACCCAATTGTCATTCGCACTATATGAGCATTGCAAATAAACTCTGTCAACCTAATGTTTCCATTGTTCTTCTTATAGTGTTTATTCTCCAATTTTTTCTACTATGAGTCAAAATGTGTTCTACAAATTATCAGGTTTTTCATTCAGCACTTCAATTCTACTATAATTTCTAAGATCCATCATTCTATAATAGCTTCTTTATCGAGTCAAATCAACACCGAAATTTATAGGGTAACGTAGCGAAATTGATTCCGTCAAACTATTGTTATTGAGAAAGTAGCCTACAATTTTACCCGTTTTTTCGAGTAAGCCTTTCTAAGAGAAAAAAACTAGCAGTTTGTGTGTTCCTCTAGTATAACAGGCATTCTTTGACCACGTAGGTATTCTGCTCAGGGAAGCGTTACACACCAAAGTGCTCCGAGTATTTGGAAAGTGACACGATGAAAGGAAAAGGCACCGTACATTCAGGCATTGATTATTCCCCAAACTTGGGACCCTCACGCTATTGATTCAATTCTTCACCTGGCCTTATCCCAGATCGAAAGATACATAAATAATTCACACGCAACTCTTGACCGTGGCCTATTTCCTATTAGTAGCAGTATGTAAATACTGCAGTCAATACTGATTCACGGCGTTCATTAATTTTTTGTATAATTATTAGTTTATTATTCTGCCTGTTTCACCTAAATTGATTTTTGTCGACTTTAGATCCATCCACTGTAAACCTCAACTTTATATAAAATAAACACTGTCAGATAAAAAAATAAATTTACAATTTGTATTAGAAGTACATGTGTAGATAGCATTAACATATCGAAAAGTTTATGATCAGCACCAATGACTTCATTTGTAATTAATACAGTCCAAATAAGCATTTTTCAGGCATAATATCAAACAAGTTGTTACTATATCTCCTAATTTCAACGAAATTTCAAATTAAAATGATTTATTAATGATATACTTGGCTAAATGATAAATGCACTCTGACAATGAGGTTGATATTGTCACACCAGGAGCACATCACTATCCTGTGTGCATATGCAACCCTATCGCACGTTTGCTAAGTGTAGTGCCTATGCACGCAGGATAGACATGGAGACTCAAAAAGTCCATTGATACAATGTGGATATGAATGTTTAAGCACAATTTTCGATCACTAGCAGCAATATTCTGGCGATAAAATTTCTAAACCTATGTCTGAGTGCTTTTTTTATTTTTTGTGGTATTTTTTCACGCTTGGCTCTTCTAGCGCGGCATTTAGATTCACTGACAAATTTGAGACAAAAAAGTAGTATTGACTTTCTGTTCGCTCTTGAGTCATGCCACGATGAAACATTATCTAAGCCAGGATGTCCTGAGGAAAAACGTTAATACGAATAAATAAGAGTTAAGGAAAACGCCATTACTTAATCCTAATTGAAGGTCTTATAAAATCATATCGTACTCATCGTATCTTATGTTGCAACGTCATTGGTGGTTTCAGTTACAATCGGTTTCAAAAGCATTTTCGAATTTTGTTACACTTCGATTGTAAAATAAATTTAAATAAAACTTTAAAATGCCCTTACTTTCTGTTTTATCGTTAATGAAAAGAGTAAAGGTTAATTTTTACACGAAATAAAGATTAAGAAAACTATTGAATTACCCATTGTAGGTCCTATCATATTTCCCTAAATCTTATTAAACCGTTATAAAAAATCTCTCTGCTCTTTAATCCCGTTAATATGCTACGCGTTCACATTTTTTTGTTTATCCAAAATTGTGGCAATACTCAAGTCCATTTTGTCGGGACACAATACGCAGTATCTCGAAATATTTTGAAAATAATGTATCCTGGCGTAGTCTAGTGGTAATCGTGTTTCTGTTTCCTCTTCCCTCAATTTTTATTCTATTTTTAAAATAAATTATCTCACTCATCTTTCGGCGCACAAATACCTCTTAACAGCAAAATTTTGCCGCGGGCTGTAACCATTTTTAAGCTCACGATTTACATCAACTTGAAAATATTACCATATCGATAGCTATCATTTGTTCACGAGCATAAAGCTAATTTTTCCTTAATTACACCAAGAGAATTAATTGTATTCCTACGGACCCGGCTAATTTTTTTTTTGTATTTTCATAAAAGACATAATCAATCTTATTGGATTATCGTCGACCGATGTAGTTACAATATGAGAAAATTTACATAAATTATACACAGAATCAAGCTTAAAATTTCAACCAATCATGACCCAACACACACGGAAATTGTTATGAGGATTAACATTGTGTTACATAAACACCAAGGATGAAGTTTGCAATGACAAAAATATGTATATGGTCCACATAAATTTGCACCCGTGCGCGTGACTGTAAAAAAGTAAAAGAGTAAAAAGTCATTTGTTTCATACAGTGCTTTTTAATTTTTGCCGCTTACCTTGCTTTCTCAGTTACTGTTGCCTTTATTTTCCATTCAGTATTCTTCCCTCACCTGGATTCTCTTCGGTTGCGTCTCGAAAATAAATACCTTACAAAGCAATATACATCACGCAACACGTATCCAAATATTGGAGAGAGTCAGATACAACACGCACCCGAGCTGACTTTAATCCCGAAGATAATATTCATTCCCAACCTCCCAACCGAGTACGAGTAAATAAAAAAAGCTTCAGAGAGTGATTTCCTTAAGTGAAAGGTGTCAAGTTTGAGTTTGCTTGACATTAAATGCGACGGTTTCACTCGAATTCCCTGTCAATTTTCAATCTAATAGAGGTTTGGATTCCAAAGCGAAATTCTCTTCACTGCCAAGCGCGGGTATATCCTCGTAACATAATTCAATATAGTACGGGGTTTAGAACGCCTCGGTGCAATGGGTAAAAATTCTCAGGTAAATTTTATTCACAACATAATTTATAGCAATATTATCAGAATGAAACTATTTCATAGCCTTCCGGTTTTAATCCCTCTCCCGCTATTTGACATAGGTGGATCTAGGGGGGGGTGCAAGGGGACACGTGCCCCCCCAGACCTTTAAAAAATATGCAAGATTTTTAATACGGTCCATTTATCATTGCGTTTGTTTTGTATTACGGGGTATCCTTGTGTCCCCTTGCTCCCCCCAAGAAAAAAATCCTGGATTCGCCCCTACAATTTGAGATACCTTCTAATGAGAAATCTCTCATTCAGTTCAAAAAAGACATAATTGAAAATTATGCCACATCGATTCGTTCTTTTTTAGTTTAGACTGTCAATAAATGTCAAAATATTCATACATATATTTCATGTCAGTACAACTATTAATAGCTGCAACGACTACTAAACAGCATTTAACTCATTTTATATATTCTTTCTCGGGTATAAAATTAGAAGGCATTAAACTATGAGAATTGTTATTACATTCTCTATGTATTATTCTCAGACTTCTTATCGGTTGTCGTATTTTTCAATTTAATGATTAACAATCATATCTTCCGTCAACGTTTCAGTTTTTATTTTACCCGTCCTCAGTGCTTCAGAATTTTCTTTTTCTTCCCTTAAATAAACTAAGTCGCTCGATTCATTAAAAATTAACATTCAACAACATTCAACTTCATTCTAAAAATTACGAAACATTGGTAAAAGATATAATATTTATTTAGTAATTTTTCAAGACGACTTAACTCCGAGACAAAACTCTAAAAAAATATAGTAGCCGATATATTAACCTGTTACGAAACTATTTCATCACTCGTCATTACTTTAAAGGAATAGAATTACGTATAGTTCTTCTGATAAATAATTTATCATTCTAAAATTTCACTGCACAGATTTTAGGTACACAAACGGAGCTAACTCGAAAAAAATTCTAGACGTAAAACCTATAACCGTTTCACATTATTTGAGATACATACTACTGAAGAGGAACCTCTCGTACCCTCGTAAAGTTCATAAAGACAACATTGAAAATTATGCCACATCGGCTGGTTATTTTTTCTCTTTAGACTGTCGATAGCTGTCAAAATGTTAATAGATACTTGTTAATTGCATGTCAGAACAACTCTCTATAGTTATGAGTACTAAATAGCATATAATTCATTTTATTTCGATTGTCTTACGGACTGTTGAACCATATCAATTTCTAAGGATATACGTGCTCAGGGATAAAATTATAGACACTAAAATACGACATATGATATGAAATTCTAAATGGATTATTCTTTGAATTTTGATCAAATTGAGGTTCCGTGATGTGACATTAATATTTTACAGTCGAGAAAGATGGTTAAACCGAGTAAATATATTGAAAATGTATAGAGAGAAATTGACTTATTGTTCTAAACTTTTTGTAAGTGTATCGTGATTTTCTTAATGTCATAATTTTTTTTTTTTTTACTCCTCCGTTCATGAACTCTCAAGTCACTCTTGACTTTGAGCGTTTTGCATACATATATGACCATTCCACCCAGTGTAACGTGAATCTGTATACCTACTCTGTTGAATCATGGCCTCAAAGCGCAATAAAATATTATGCCAGGGAAAAATAACATTTCAATTGAAGGTTTTTTAAAAGAGTTTTCGGATATCAATTCTGAGCACTGGGTTTGAAGCATTCAAATCTCATCAAAAATCGAATAAACCGAAACGGTATTCGAGTAATTTGAGTTTGGTCGACCGTATTCTCAGCAAGTCGTATATTTATTTTATTTTCACATTCGAAATTCCTTTCCACTGAACGTAAAACCATTACCATCAAATCCCGTGTCCCCATACAGAATTGCTTCCCTCCGTGTTGCATCTGATAAACGATGCGAAATACGGGATCGGACGGTGCGCAACGATTTGGAGAAAACCTTGAAAGTCGCCAGCGGAAAAACGGAAGAGAATTTTGCCCCTCTTAGAGACGATTGTCACGGGAGATGGCCTAGATCCAACATGTACAATATTTACGAATCCTTAAGGACTTAGGCTCGTGACTTACTTCTCTTCTTTCCCTACTGCCTTCACTGAAATTGTTTGTTTACTCATGAAACGCGACGAACGCTGAGAACGTCCTTCACGAGTGTTTAGAGGATGAGAGTGTAAGCTAGAGTTAATATAGAACAGAAAATGTCCTTGGAGAAGTACGGTTTGCTTGCTAGAATATCTATATTACAAAGTCTAAAATTTGAACGGTTTCACATTATATCAAATTGTTAATAATTCAAAAAAGAATTTTCCCTTTTTTTATTTTTACCATTACTCAAATGACTAATTTTCCCGCATTAATTATTCTTTTCCTCTAAAAATGCTAATTTATTTTTTCTTTATATTCTAACCAGGTTACATTTGACTTCATAAACACGTTTCGACGCCTCAGTTGCTGTCCTTTTCAGTGTATTGGCAACCTAAAACAAGTATTTTTAAATAATAAATACAATATCGTCAAAGCAATTGCACATCATAAAAAGAGTAGGTTGTAAGAAACATCAGTAGAGCATAACTCTAACTGTATTGAAAAACAAGAAACATTCATCGGCGACTGATTGTCCTAATCTTCAACTTATCATTACGGTCGAATACAAGCGTTCCGCATTTCCTGCGTCCTTTTCTTCCAAAATTACGAAAATTGTGAATCGCCAATATTTTTCATAATTAAGAAGAACCAACTTCAAAAGCATGGATGTAAAAAATCGAAGCAATGGTTTTTGCCTTTCTATTCTAATAATGATAGCTGTTTGAGGATGGAATTTGACGATAGAAGCTGGATTCTAATTCGGCTGGCGTAAAGAGAGCTTTAATTAAAGTTCACGGCCTGTGCACTGATATGTTTAGCTATAAAACCTTCTGAAGATATTCATTAGAAGTTGGTTGGTTGGAAACCGCTTTCTCTCCATGCGCCCTGTCATCCTCATTGAGACTTGTTTAATAAATTACCCAACTCTATTAGGTTATCTACTCTCTGTACATAGGGTGCTTCAGGAGGAATCAGCAAACCTTTTGGACGCATTTTGAAGTTACCATGAAAACGGTTTTCCTTGGGTATACAGCCTTTTCGACATTTTATTTGATACTCCGGATTTTAAGGTCTTTGAATAATTGATATTGGACGAAAATTTGCTGTTATACTAGTCTGAAACAGTCTGCATTGACATAACTCAGTAACTAAGGAGTTACGACCCCATGTTTACGGACAAAAAATGCTTAAAATTGTCTCCCCTTCCACCTCCTGATGTATAATAGATTTCTCCTGAAACATCTTATATAAATAGCCCAACTTGTTTAATAAGGCGGGGTAAAGATTCAAAAAGCAACACATTTTGTTCCCGACTTTCATAGCTTTAAGTGCGATTGTTAGATGGAATGTCCCTTCACTTCATTGTCTCCATCTGTGCCCTGATATATCGTGATGGCTATTACGTGGACTCTTTTATATCCTGAATCTCGCTTTGACTTACCTAGTATGGGTATTCCGATCACGAATAAATGTTATTGCGAGAAAAATCCCCCACCAGCCCACCCCTTGGTGCAATCGAAAGCACTCGAAAGTCTCGTCGCGGCTGATGCCCAAGAGAGTGAAATAAAGCGAGAAAATAGAATAAAAGAATCCAATCCGCCAGCGAACATGTAATAAATGGATAAAATGGGGAGTGGAATGGTGCAGTTTGATTGCAGTTTGTAGCACTTAAAATATATATTTTTTTTAATTAATCGAGATAAGCTCCCACGAGATGACAAGTAATACAAGTGTTATATCCTCTCTCCCTTTCTCTTCATTTGGAAAAGCTCTTTTGAAATAAAAAAATAGCACTTACTTTAAAAAAAACTTTATGGTTTCCCATACTTTTATTAAAATTTAGCCCCCGTCAAGGTCAACAAACCGTTTTCAAGGATTTTATCCCACGAAGAAGAAATAATAGTGTAGAGTGATGATTTAAGTCCTGAGCATATCGCACTATCAAGTCAAAAAAAGGAATTAATATTTGTTGGTAGGAGCCAGAAAAAAATTAGATAGTCTTATATAGGAGAGGGGGAAAGATAGGCCACGAAACTACGTATTAAGCTAAAAAGCAATGAAGAAAAAATAACCACGATATAATTATTTTAGAATTGCCTGATTACATTTTAAAATCATATTACACTTTAATAATATAAAGGGTAATACAAATAAACAAATTTGATAACTCTATACCAATCGTAACATTTGCCTAAACCAGTTATTATTCGAGTACAAATATACCAAGCGCATAAAGTTGGTTAACGATTATTATCACTAAATTTCAAATAGTGGGCAGTAGAATCGTTTACTTTTTATATTCAGATCCATAACGCAAAAATGCCAACGCCAAATTTAGTCCCATCATTCCACGAGTAACGAGCAACTTCAAAGCACATTCCCACGGGGCGGTTGTCTTAACCATGAATTCAACATGCGGTATTTGAAAATAGCCCTGCTTGATCGACTTAGGTGATGTAGGATGGCCTTCCGAAAGAGCAGCGATGCGCTTTGGAAAGGTGGAAAATCGGTTTCAAAGGAACTGAGCTGCGATGTGAAAGACGGAGGAGCGTTTGTGTTCCTGAAACACACACAAGCGGACAAAGCGGTCGTCGCAATTGCGGACTCGGGGATCCTAGGTACAGGACTCGTACCCTTTTACCGCATGTGCGACTGTGGCGACGCCACGCGGCCGAGGGGAGAAATCGATATGAAAACGTGCGCCCTTGGAGTCGATAGAGCGGGAGAGTGTGCTAGGAAGTAGGGGGAGGGGCAGTGGAGGGGGGTGCCACCGTGGATGAGCTGTGAATGTGTCACGGAGCTTGTGTCCGATTCACGCGGTGAAACGTGGACACATGGACTGAGTTTAACCCTTTCCAAATCGGAGCTGCTTCCGAGAGAAATTAAATTTCAAAAGACTTCTCGTTTTAAAAACGCGAAAATTTTCTACTCAATCATTTTTATTCTCACATTTGGGCATTAAAAATAACAGCACAAAAGAACACGCAGTTTTAATCTTTCTTAAATAGCTGAAAAAATATACATTTTTGATGTAACTTAGAAGCAACATTGGGTAATAATGGGTTAAGAGTTTTATGTTGGGTGGCAGCAATCCTGCCGGGGGTTTAGCGGCTATGGAATATCTCCTAATTAAACAGGGAAGTCACCGCGGCCCTCCCCTCGAATATTTGTTTAGATTAGCATCGGAAAACAGATTTTTAAGTACTATGTAAGGGTTATTTAAGTTTTGTTTTACTTTTTTCATATTTATTTCATTTTTTCTTAAGTATTTCTTTAAATTTTTGATATTTTTGATTTGATTGTAATTGAATGCAAATGTTTTGTCATTTTTTCGGACCTATTAAGTTGGAAGGGCCAGGCTACAAGGCGTCCATGCGTGGACACTGCACTCCCCGAAAAAGGTTACGGCATTGCGAGGTATATGATTTTTTTGACTGGAAGAGTATTTTAACGAAGCATTATTTAAGTATTCAATAGATTAAGACAGTGGAGTACTCAGAAGTACTCTGTCAGCCTCCCCTTCCTCATGGACTTCCCACATAAATATTCCATAAGCCAAATTGGTATATAATATACATAAAATACCGTATATTCCGAATAAAAAAATAGTTAAATGCTACCTATACCCACCAATTCGCCCTGTACCAGATATCAAAGCATTAAAAGTTATTTATAAAGTTACCTCAGAGATAATGAGTCCGCTTCTAAACAAGAAATGGCTTTCAAATATTCAATAATAATCTTTAAGTATTATTTGCTGAGATGGAGGAATAAAAACTTGCATTAGATGCCCAATTTAATGATTACGTACTATCTTTCCTACTTTACCGGGAATTGCGAGATCCCCCTCCCCCTCAATCCACCCCTGGAACGAGACTATATCGTGATTAACAAGTGCGGTAGTCCTTGACGACGGAATTTTTGAGTTACGGAAATGTTAAAGGGTGCTGACGACTTCGGTAGAGTAATTCTAAAGATGGGGATGTCGCTGGGTCTATATGGTGAGTGCATCGCGCATCGGCCACTCGCCAGGAAAAGATGACAGCGTCCCCGAGATGAGTCCACGGCCTCGGCGAAGTGCCGCACGTAATTAGGAACATTTGCAACGGCGCTGTGCATGAGAAAAAGTCCGCTCTCGAGTAGAAATTAAATGAGGCTGTCACCACTCACTCACTCCTAAAATTACTCAGTTTTTCTCATTTTTTCCCAAATTAAGAGTGATGAGAATATTTAAACGGGCGGTATTAATATAAAATGAGAAAAAACATACCCGAAATGTGCGCCAATACAAAAACCAGGATACCGTACCTTTTCCAAAATATTCACGAAATACTTTCCCACTAGTTTCCACTCACGGAGATAAAATATTTTTGAGTACCTCATATTTTTCTAGTTTAGCGTTCTTCGCATATTTTTTGCGGAGGCTTCCGAGTCAAAATTTCCGTTCCCTTATTTTGTACCCTTACAATCTTTTCCAAGTGCATCCGTTTTCCCCATATCGCTAATTTAGGAAGTAGTTTCGTCGCTTTTTTTTCGCAGTGACATCGAAAGTGGATGTATTTCAAATGCGTTGAGCTCACCGATAACTACTAAAATGAGCATTTAATCGAAAAAGAATTTCTACTCGTTTCTCTCATAAACATCCTACCTTAAACAACTCACTAATTATACCACCGTAAAAGGATGGCCTAGATTTATCATTCATATCATTGGCTAACTCTTTGGTATATTTCAAGAAATATCTGAGGCTTTCCCGGCGTATGATGATGTTGAAGTTGTTTCGGGTTTCCCACCGGGTGAGGCTCTCAACCTCTGCCGACGTTTCGATGGTCGTGTCGTCCATCGTCATCAGGACTTGACTACCTACTTCACTAATTCTACCTCTGACAGTGAACCAGATCTTGGCTTTTTAAAAGCAACTCATTGAAAATACAATAACTAGGTACGAGAAAAATTATTTATAAATACCTCACAAATGAAAATCCTATTTCAAAAATAAAAATATCGAAATTAAAACCTGTAAAATCGAATAAAATGGAGAAGATAAAATAAATAAAAATTCGGGGCGAGAGGGTAGCGTATCTAGAGATATACAGATTCGAACACTAATACATTTGACCCGCAAGTAAAATGAATATTAGAAATATAATGATGGTAAAAACTCCATTGTTTTTTCTTTATTTTCTTTACTTGATATGAACAGGATTAGAAGAAAAGCGGACAGTATCAAGCATCGAAAACTATAAAGTGCTTAAAATACGGGGAACGAACCCAGGCCCCGTACTAGTAGGCAATGTCTTTATTTAGCACCCTATTTTACCTTGTTTCTTAGTAAAGAAATATAAATTTCCTTTATCGTGACCCAGTAAGCGATCAGTGTAATTGCAACATCCACTTCCTGGAAACAAACCCAGGACCCCGTAATAGGAGGCCGGATCTCTATTCATTTCTTCATCATTCATCTCTATTATCTGTTTTGCCTCCTTGTAGAGGAAGCATTTGTCTCCGGGATAAGGCCACGCCGTTACTCCAGTATTTTCAACATAAAAGGATAGAGACGTGAAAATTTTATCCACCCCCAAAGTGATAAGAGCTTTTTGAAAGGATGTCGACGTCGGTAATTGGAGCTGAAATTTTCGCAAGAGGGCACACTGAGAAAATGGAGTGCAGGAGGCACAAAAAAAATCACTCCCACATCAAGAGAACGAGTAGGTGCCACGATGAAAAAAAATCAAGAAAAGAGTGATGAGCCGTTTCCTTTCCCAGATGACGACGGCAACTTCGGAATGGAAAATGGTAAAAAAAACCAACAAAATGACTTTTACATAAATGATAGCGGCGAAGGATATTGGTTCGCTGAGCTTTTGAGCGCAAATTATCCGGTCGCCAGAGATTGTTGTGCGGAAAAGCTATCGAGGTGGGGGCAGGGATATTATTTGTCATTTATATTGAAGCTCTGTAAACGCGATGTACCTCCAACTAATGGTTTTTCGGATGAAAAGCTTTAGTCCCGCTTCCATCCTTTTTTTTACCTTCACCGATAAACTTCAAGCCCTTCTATAGGGATTTAATGATGCCATTAATGAAGCGAGCTCAGCGCCACAACGGTGGTGACGAAGTTTCAACAATGAAGGTTGAAGGACGCGACCTAAAAAAAAAACAAAGTGGATTGAATGGTCTGTCACATTGAACAGCTGCGTTAAATCAACTTCTTGATGATCCTTCTGTCCTTGACGTCATTCGGTAATAATATGAATTATTCATAAAACTTACATCGCGTAGGCATAGTTGGCCCGCTTATGTATATCCACCAATACACTATATCCCTTTCTAAGTATCACCGACCTACACGAATGGGCAGGAACTACATTTAACTGGGATATTTTTAGTGATTGCTAAGGAGTATTTCTCATCACTAACTCTATTATTTACAGCGTAAACAGGATATTGTTTTTTTAAGGCCACGAAATTTAGGCCAAAACACGGCAATGGCCTATTAAAAACTAGAGAAGCATCGTTAGCTACGGTCAAATGAACCATCAAACGGATTGTACCTACCAAGAAACAAGTACAAACCAAAAACAAATTTTTATCCTTTGAAGTATATAAGAAACTAATAATTATTATGGGAGGGACCGAGCGACGGAATAACGCCAAATCATTTCTCCATACACCGTCTTCATTCACTCAGGATCCCAGAAGTTGGCTTGGATAAATTGAGGATAGAGCCCGTCCCAGGCTACGCCAGACGCGTCTCAGACCCGTCACAGTACATGGTTATGGATCCAATTTCTTTGTGTGCCACATCGAACCAAAGATATATTTTTTATGTAACACCCGTCGGTCAGTAGCCACAAAGTCTGCCCATTAGACCATTACGATCGCTCTTCAAAAATTGTTTTCTTTTTTCCACAGTGACATAACTATACAAAATATAAATAAGTAGTTTTCCATTCAGATTCGATGACCATATAGCTGTATCCACTACAAGGCCACCCTCTGTTAGTCAATGATATTAAATCAACAGTTATATATTATCCACCCGTCAGCATCACGCTAGGCGGAGTATATCCAACAGCTGAAACCCCTTTTCTTCGCTCTACGCAGATTAACAAGTATAAAGGCATCACAGTTATGGTCTAGATACGAGAAAAGAGTTACATTACGATCCTCATTTCTCTCCTCGTCTCACGGAATTGCTTTGACGTCATTCCGTAAATAAAAACAAAAGAATGCGTATTCACAAAGAAGAGAGGCCTAGAGAGTGTATTTTAGATTTCCCTGCGGAATAATATATTCGCCAGAATAATGAGAATTTCAGAGTGCTAGATCCATCTCCACTCCCACTGAAAACATTCTCCGTTTAAAAAAAACATAAAGAAGCTAGATTTTTTCATGAATGCTTGAAATAAATGACGTTCAAAAGGTTACACAGCGAGGGACTTGGTTTGCGTGGACAGCGTGGGCGCGCGGATTTGCCTTTTAGCATGAATATTATTACCCTTTAAACTGATGAGGTTACATATGGTACTCACAGCGGTTTGTATCTCTTTGTTTTAATATCCTCGGTGCAGCGCTACGCTTTAACATCCAATTTCAGTATCTCAATGTGTTTCCGTAAGGTACGTTTTACGCTGAGGTTAACTAATAACAGAATGGAAACTTTTCATATCAATGGTAAGACACTGAATTTTTTCATGATTTTTTTTGAGGTGGTAATAGGTAAACTAAATAGTCATGATGATGTAAGCAGTAACCTATTCATTCGAAATTCGTTAAACGAGAAAGAGAATTTATTTTTCGAAAGCAAATATGGCTTTAACACAGGCTGAGAATAATTATTCGCCAATTTTCGAGTGTAGTCTTCTATTCCATCAAAGAATAAATTATTTGAATTCTATCGAAGAACGCTATCCACACGGGAAGCATTAACTCATCCTACGTCAAAAGATATTATCACTACCTTAACAGAAGCTGTCAGTCCATTCTAGCCACTGATTTCTTACCTTTATGCTAAAATTTGCATGATTTTTACAAATTTATTTAAAAACCATCTCTTACCATTATTTTCAAACATCTCCACTATAACAGGACTTCATGACATCGTGTTTACGCTTATTCTACTCAACGATTAATTTATTTCCATGCCAACAAATTTGAGTTTTCTCACCATTCAATTTTTTTGCCTATACTCAGTTAGTAGGAAATGCTATAAAATAAATTTTAGCACTCCTTATTTGATTCTATTTTCAAATGACTTTTTAAACAAGTATTAATACAGTGTAACTAAACTAGTCGACAATAAATTTTGTGGTATGTAGTAGTTTAGTATTATTTGTAGGAAGCAAAGTTATCATTTTCCGTAATTATCTACCTCTAAAATATCTACTCCATTGGTGCATTGCCATAGAGAAACATGCACCAGACCAAATTCTGAAGAATTTCTAACTTATTTCTATGCTCGTAATACCCGCTGAAAGTATATTGTACTCGTTGAAGAACCCTCTCCGCCCAGGCTTTAATACTGATGATGTTTTCCTTGCTAACGTCCACCAATGAACTCGACTTTTCAGGCATAATATCATTCACCTCCGTCAGAAATATCAAATTCCTAACTTCTTCCTAAATAAAAATATCCACTTCAACGAATGAAACCGGTCGACTTGGTGTGAAGACAGAAAACTAGCCGGTACCCACCATTAGTCTCACGGAGAGTAGCAAATAGCCGATCCCCACAAATTCCCATAGCACTTACCACCTGATGAGTTTATATCTCCACTATCGCTTCATTTTAATGACACAGGCGGAAAGGTTTTCTCCATTGTTTTTTCACTTTCCTCCCACGCCATTCTCCCGTGAAGATGCTACCGAAGATGAAGTAGCGCGCGTGACATAACTGTCGATTTGGATAACGCCGTACTACTGCGGGAATTCCCACTGCATCGTCCACATTCCGGTCATTTTTCCCTCGTTTTTTAATTATCTTTTTAAAAAAATTGCATTTTCAATAGTGAGAAGCATTTTCCAATACCCTTCAAATAAATTATGAAGAATTCTCGCACGGTATGCGGCAGAAGTCCACATAAAATACCGATGGAGCCCAATAGAGCTTGGTAAGCGTGTTAGAGACTTAAATAAGGAAATTTATATACTTCCGGGTTCATTGAAGGCTTGATGAACTAAGACCATTAAGTATCTATAGTCTATAGCTAGTTTCTATAGTCTGATGGCCAGTTAAGTAATTTATGCGTATACCATATTTAATGGAGAATGGTGTGCATATTGCAGCCAAAATTTTTCAGGAATAGAGTCTCATTTACATGTTGGTTTTATGATAGTATTCTACCGATTAAGGTAGGTTTTCATGGAGTGTTCAAGAAGTGATCTGGAAGCCTCCCTTTCCTTCCAGCACTGCCTTCTTTAATTCACTGTAAGGCCTAATCCCTTTTGAAATTCGGTCCGCAGCTAAAAAAACCTTCCCTATCCAAAACGCGTTTATGATAGTATTCTACCGATTAAGGTAGGTTTACATGTTGGTAGGACTCAAATTCTAAAAACTTTTAGGAAAATTTAATTTATCATACTATGAGACTCGATCGTCCAATGAAACTTTTTGCGGAAGGACAAGTGGAAGGGAGAAAAGGTAGAGGTAAACTGCGGATGAGATATACGCGGTGTTTCAGGAAGAATCTGCAACATCAGGAGTTGGTAGGGGAGACAATTATAAGCATAAATATGGGATCGCCACTCCTTAGTTACTGAGCTATGGCAACGCAAAGATTTTAGGATGCACTTTTCATTTAGCACGAAAACAGTTTTTCTCGGGTATCTGGGTCTATGGCCAGCTCTGGGGTAATAGAATAAATAACCAACCTTTTCGACATTTTATTTGATACTCTGGATTTTTCAGGACATTATATAATTAATGTTGGTAAAAAGTGAACGATTATAATTTTCTGAAACAATTAATCTTTGAGCTTAATTTAACGAGTGCTTTGAGGGAGTATCAACCATACGATTGCACAATCTCACCCATTTTCAGATTGTTTCGGGCAATTATAATCAATAAAATTATAATTTCGCGTTGCCATACCTCGGTAACTAAGGAGTTGCGATTCATGTTTACGAACAAAAAATGCTTAAACTTGTCTCCCCTACCAACTCCTAAAACATTGTAAATTCCTCCTGAAACTCCCTGTATAGAGCAGGTTATGAATGATGTAAAGCATAAGGATCATGAAGGAGTTACAAGATTAACTGATAGGAGGACTGTATGGAGAGCTGCACTATTCACGATGAGGACTACATAAGTCAGATGGTACTTTTATGAAACGATTTCCTGAATTACAAATATTGCAAAACAGGTTCCTCAAGTCGGCTTCTAAATGTGTTGTCATCCACTGCGCATTTAAATGGGTTTACAGAAGTCGCCACTCGCGTCGCTGACGGTCAAATCGATCCGAGTTTCACGAGCAAATGTGGTATAATTATCATGCATGATGTTAGGCATGATGTGTTGGAAGTTCTTAATATAAGTAAAATTGGACATTGCAATATTTCCACTGAGTTTTATTTTTAGTGTCACACTTTGTTAACGTTGTTTATAGCAACGAAGCGCGTAGTGTCGGAAATAAAACTCAGTGGAAATATGGCAAAGTCCAATTTTACTTATATGGTATAATTAGGTGTGTCAGCCGAAATTTACATTCATGAAAATAAGATTTATCAGATTCATAACTCTTCGATGCTATTCCTCGCATTTGGAGACAACACTCTGCAAAATATAGGGAAAAAAGTGGATCACAATGCACTCATCACCGCGTCGTGGACAATTTTAAAAACCGATTAAAGTGCGACACTAGAGTGGCAACAGAAATCATCTTCTATGGGATGGAATTGGGACTTCTCTATATCTAGTCCCCTTAGCCTGAATAATAAATGTGAGACATTGCCGCATTTTTTTTATTTTGAAAATATCCATCACCGCTGGGGTATCGAGCCCAAGATTCAAAGATGAGACACTAATACTCTAGCCACAAAAGCAATCAAATCCCACGAAGCGATCACGACCCATAAATGTCTACGTTTCATCGCATACGGCAGAGAGCATCGGTACTGTTGGCATTCCACACTGCACGAAGTCCATCTCCTGTCACGGCGTGAGACGATATGAGAAAAAGCAGCTTTAAAAAAAATTGCAAGATCGATTTCCGCGTGGAAGTAATTCGAGAAGCTGTCTCCGGAAGGGAAGGAAAACTCTCTTTAACGCCCATCTCCGCAGGCCAAAGGAAACGTTTATTTTTTGTTCCGCCCTGCATCCAGGTCGATTGCTTACTCGCAAACTTCTGTTCCCAAGTGCACTTGAATTCCCCTTTGTTCCTAAAGCCACGTGATCTCACTTGTTCAACGTAAAAGCCCTGTTTCGGATTCTTTCACGGAAAATTCCCATTTAGGACTACGAAAACGTGAGGGTACTGCGTATCAGGGTATACCCACGAAACATGCTATTACACTACGCCGAGTTACGGCCCATTCGAAATTTTCAAGGAATTTATATAGTTAAAAGCTTCATATGCAGAATTACTGCGTTTCTGCGTTAATTATTGCGTTTCAGGATAAATTTCTAATAAAATAGGAATGATGGCGCGGAGTGAAATAGGTCAACCAGGTCAATTTCTAATACTGAGATGATAATCGCTTTTAAAATATTGAAATCATTCTGATATTTTTATTTATTTGATTTTTATTTAGATTTCTTTCGTTTCACAAGATTTAGCTTCCAACAATGGAGCTTCGTGAACACAAGAGAATCCTCAGGTACATTTAGTCTTTACCTGAATAATAAGATCAACTTTTAAAAAACTGTTTAATATGACAAAACTGTTATTATATCTTAACTTTTATAAATCAAAGTATTTGTAGTAGAAAGCTTTGATGGAATGAATTTTGATAAAACTGTCGAGATCCCGCAGTAGATAATTTTAATTTGAAGAAAAAAGTGAAATTAACAACCCTATCATGCGCATTATACACGACAAAGATGGTATTTTCGTTCCTTAAATTTACCGTTCGATAATTTAGAACTTCATTCAGTTTCGCACATTTACTGGTGACAAGGAAATACAATTTTGGAATAGATGAAATAACAGCGGCCCCTGAGCTGACATTGAATTAGGTATAAAATCAAGTGAAAAAAATTAAAATCTCACAAAACGTTTACAATTTATTTTATAACATCTAGACATTGTGAAATAAGAACTTTGCGTTTCATTAAAAATACCTACGAATTCATTTTCCCAATCAGACATTCGTAGCAGAAAGTGGAGTGAAATGAAGAATTTTGCTATAAAAATTGAAGGATAAGAAACTTATATTGAAAATAATATTTTTATTAGTTCCAGGATATGAGGTTGGCATGTACATAACAAGTCATTCAGTTGCATACGCGTTTAATAATTATAAAAATAAAAAGGCCATTTTTCAAATCAAAAAATAAAGTTAGTGCAATGTAAATAAAATATAAAATTCTAATCCGCGTAAAAGTTGTTATTGTTATCCCCAGAGTGCATAGAAACATATTAAGTTACCTTGAAAAAAAACGAAAATCTGTTTTCAAGTCGTTCCTCCCTAGAATTCCCACGAACATTAAAAAAGAGGACCCTCAAATAAGCCTCTAAAAGTGTCGCCAACCAACGCACATTTAAATGAGTTTACGAAAGTCACCATTCGTGTCGCTGACGGAGAAATTGATCCGAGTTTCACAGGGGAAATAAGGTATAATTAACGGATACAACCAAAGTTTGTATTCTGATAATATGATTTATCAAATTCATAAATGTTCAATGCTATTCTTCAGAATTGCAAGCATTATACTGTAAAATATTGGAAAAAAGTTAATCGCATTGCACTCATCACCGCGCCGCGGACATTTTTCCAAACCGATTAAAACGCGACCGAAATGGCAACAGAAATCAGCCTTCAATGGGATGGAATATGACCTCCTCTATGCAGTCCCCTTCATAATTTCCATGGTTTGCCGACAGGTACGGCCCTTTCCGACCCCACTAATTCCACCACCTGGCAAAAAGAAAATGACGTGGCTATATTTACACCAAAGGACTTTCACTCTCACCGCGCTCGAGGAATAGACCCTTAAAAGCGCTTCTCCGGAGACCCAACTCCGTAAATCACGGAACCGACTCGCGCAGAAAGTCCTCCAAGGGTTTCTGGGTCGACTTCACAGGCAGACCACGGAGAGAGAGAATTGGTGGAAAACATAACAAGTACACAATCAACAGATACACCACCTCAAATGTACGCCGTAAATCCTCTCCTATTTCCTGTTTATTACAATGACATTATCATTAAAGCGGAGCAAGTACTTAGCGGGGAGAGAGTGTTGAAAGCGGAATTGGATTGTAGAATGGGTATACGAGGGTGAGGGAGGAATAGAATAGGATTTTTAGGTAGAATGAAAGGGAGTAGGCCTCATAGTGAATTGAAGAGGAAAGTCCATGAAGTAAGGGGAGGTTCCCAGAATGCTTCTGAAGTACTCCATGGAAACCTAATGGAATCCTACCTTAATCGGTAGAGTACTTTAATAATAATAATTTTTATTATTTCAGCGTTCAACCGATTAAAATAATAATTATTATGAAAGCATTCTACCGATCAAGGTAGATTTCCATCGTGTACTTACGAAGTATTCTGGCAGTCTCCCTTTCCTTCATGGACTTCCCTCTTGATCCATTTCCTTGACAAACTAAAATCGCTGAGCTCATAAAAATACGTATAACCTTAACGGCTGCCACAGAAAAAGTAAACATGAACACAGCTGAAATTTAGTGCATGCATACCAACATAATAAAAAATTGACACTAGGGCTCGCGACTCAAACTCGCGAAATTTAAAAATTCCCGTTACACACCTCGTGTATTGAATTGGGACAAGGGTATGTGGCAAGGACATGAACCAGGGCTTCCTAAAAAAGTCCAGAAAGTGATCACCTCCATTCTAGAATTGCGTGTTGGACTCGTTTTTTATTTAGAAACGAGCGAAGGAGAAGACGGACAACTATTCCCATTCCATGAAGGTCGTTTTCAGTGAATCGGCGTCCAAGGGTTGAACTGGGCACGAAGGAGGACTTACTATGGGATGGGTGAAATGGGTTGTAGGCACCCTCTAATTCAAACTCTACGGTAGGGAGAAGTGCTGCTGGCAGCTTAGATCGCACGCGATGCGGAAAACGGGGATTTTCCCGTCTGAATTCCGTGGAGAGGCGTTTAATAGATCCGGGCCCGCGATAAAATACCTTCTCGCATTGGATCAGGTGATTTTCGAGCGGGGATCATTACTTCACTCCATCCAAAGAGATAGGAGCAAGGCGTGAAGCTATCATCTCCATTTCCCGTAAATTTAAGTCCCTCATAGGCTCAACGAACCAACAGAACGACATTGAGGAGGCAACTGTCCATCTCGTTGAATCTTTAATTCTGTTCCCAGCGTGGACGCATCTTAATCGGCTTTTAAAAAATTCGTAGTCAAGCAAAAACCTAGTACTGTTCCACAAATTATTATTTGCTGTCGACTAGCATCTATCGACGGCTATGGCGTCATTATCAAAACAAATGTGTTTCTTTTCATAATGACGCTATAGCCGTCGAAACTAGTAGACAGCAAATAAAATTTTATAGAACAGTACTGGGTTTTTGTTTCACCATGAATATCTCATCGTTCCACCAAGTCACTCTAAAATAAATTACTTTAAAAAGATGTCTACGCTGCAGCGATGAGAGCTGGTACATTGGAACTGGTACATTTATTCTAAATATTTACTTTTTAATATTTACATTAGTGAGCAATAGATTCAAAAAATAAACATGATAGAACACATCATCATCATCATTACCATCATCACTGTTCAACAATCCTAAAGCCTGAATCACACGACCATTATATATGATCACTAACAAATGATCGTCGCCGGCAATTGTTTCTCAAGGATTCCCATCACTATTTTTCATCACTCGTCCGGTCGCTTTTTCCGTCGCTAAAACCGTAATTAAAACCCCATATCAGCCGATCAGAACGCATTCCCGTATGGAGCGATTGCAGCGCAACGCTTGAGAAACGCGGGAACGAAATTTGGTATATATTTTCGTTTTGCGGGTCCTATGATTCCTATGACAACGAGCTGTGATATCGAAAGTGATGCGAAAAGCGACGGCCGGAGGGACCGTGTGATTCAGGAAAATGATCACTCAAGCGATCACTTTTCCCGTCGCGAAAAGCGATCGCTATAGTGATCACTTTTCGCGACGAAAGAAAATGATCGTGGGATTCAGGCTTCAGATTGGTTTCAAGCAGCTCCCCACTCAATTCTCTTATAGGCTTATCTTTTCACACCTACGTATTTCTCCTCTTTCACATCCTTCTTTTACTGTTCTTATCGATTATATTGATTCTATTCTTTACTAGAGTCCTGGTAGTTATTATACGTCTTACAACACGTATCTGAATCATAGGACTGATGGAGGCGAATAAACTAGTACTCAGCATCCATGGACGAAAAATCATCCCTCCGTACTCAAAGCCAAAGTAAAGGATTCTGGTGACACCGTATGATGGATGAGGAAAGGTTCCAATACACAATAACAGCGCATCCAGATGTTCCGTGAAGAGGAACGTGACATGCAGCCGTTACATGAACCCTTGTCAACACGAATATTGGTTTTTTTCCTCATCCTTGTTTCTTTTTTTATTCCCGATAACTGACTCATTTCTTCACAAGTCCAAATTTCGACCTTTCACCAAAATTTCCACCAGCATTCAACACGTAGTCTTAATATATACATCTGTTCCTCAAAAGCAACGCGTAACGATTTCTCGTACAAACATACGCTTGAATGCAAAATACAGCTAAAACACAAAAAGCTATTTCTCAGAATCCTTTGACTGTCCTCCCCATTATGTTATATTCGATTTTAATTGTTAATACGCTCCAAATTTCAAAATAAAAGAATTATTAGAGCTACTACCAAAATTACATTCACGAAATTATTAACTTTAATCTTCAAAAGACCTAATAATGCGGTTCGTAAATGTTCTTCCGAGCGTATCGAGTGCCTTCAAAACTACGTAATTGGACATCCTCCTTTTCATTAAATAAGCCTACAACCCAAATGCTATATCCAGCTGACATTTTCTCAATGGAGAGTATCCCTTTCTTGAACTGCTTTATCAACGACCTCTTTTTGAAGCTGTCTTTACATCAGGGTGTATTAATAATAAATAAATTTAAAATTATTCAAAATCTTACTGGAATTCTATTTTTAATACCAATTTGCCTCCCGTAACTTCCTTTTCTAGCTAAATGGCATTTGATGGAGGGCATTCCAATTTCAAACTAAAGTGAGCATTAATATGGCAAGATGAGAGATCGATTAAGAAAGAAATTAAAAAGAATATTTCATAAGGTTTCTTGCTTAGAGCACTTTCACGTATACCATTATTTTTTACACAACGCTACCCATAATTTACATAATTTTTTACATGATATTTCATAAATCCTACTGATAAACGGCGTCAATTCATATCCAAGAGAAAAATACAATAAAATACCCAAAAAAACATAATAAACACACAAGAAGTCTCCTGAAATTCAAATTTACAAACAAAAAATCCAGCTTTTTATGACAATTCAAGAAATTCTTAATCGCAAATTCTTGTCTGCCACGAATGCCTCTACAACAATTCACGGCGAAATGTTTTAACCGATACAAATTCGATCATTCAGCGAGGTTTATGGGGATTGCTACAATTACAAAACGAGGGTATCCTGTTGGTTTTCCTGGAATATCCGAGGTAATACTAGAAGTGCTATTCCATTTACAATGGATGATTTAATGATTTTATACGAAAAAAAAATAATAATACCCATAGACATTATAAAATACGTATGGTCGAGTCAAAAAGCTTCCCCAGCATAATCGGCCGTGTTAATAATTCATTGTCCATTTAACAGAAAAAGTCACGTCCCTTGGAAAACTTTCCGTTCAGGGTCGCAATATGACGCTATCTCCACGATCTCTCTTCCAAAGGGGCGGCCAGGCTGACTCGCGAAAATAGCGAATGTATAGCGTGACATTGATGTTGAATCGAGGTCGAACGCCATTCAAGGAGACCGATTTAAAACCCTTAGATAATCTCGTGGAGATAATTTACGTCAGCATCCTTATCGAGCCACAAAAAAACCTGCGTAGTGCATCACACTTGACCGAAAAAATCAATGACAAGCGAAAAAAAAAAAGTGGACAAAGTGCGAAATTAAATTCCGCATGAGAAATGAATCTTTTTCTATAGAACATACTTACGCGTGATTTTGTCACCATTAACTTAGCAGTGGTTTTAGTTTGTCATTTAGAGGCATACCAAAACAATCGAAATATTTGTAAATTTATAAATTGATTTTTCATTTATTATAAGGAGTGATCATACAAAGAGGCTTGTTCGTGACTGATACTGAAAAAAAAACACTTTTTAAGGTGACAAGTCCGAGAATTGAAGAGTGTGTCATTTTTATAAACACTTCAAACTATGCTCTACTAAAGAGCGTACCCGGGATCAAAACTAGGGGGGGAGCAAGCCGTGGTCATTCAAGCTGTAACCCAGAAAAGGTTACGAAACCAAAATTTCAAGAAAATTATAACAGCGCTTTATTAGCTTTCAAAAGTATTTTCTCGGAAAAATTTATCTTATATACATGATTTATCCTCTTATCACCTTTCTTGGATTTAATGAAAATTTGTTCAAATATATCGTTTTGCTTCTAGGGGGGCAGCTGCCCCCTCCACACCCCCGCTGGGTACGCCCATGGCTCTACTACTTGTACCTCAATACTGACATGCATTAAAAATAGTGTTTCCGCGCTATACTTTTCAGTAATTTCATTTTAAAATTGGGTTGTTTATACCGATTTTTATGGCAATATCTCATCCATATACCATACCAACTAGTTCTCTTTAATTTTTATATTTATAGCCCCTGTTCTAATTTCGTTCATGCATTCGCGCAATTCCACGCCATTTTAGAAATTAATGCAGCTCTAACCTGCGTAATTCCGTGTACCGTGTAAAACGGCCTTTATAACAACTAACAAAACACGATCACACACATCCACGCCTTGAATATAGGCAACCTACCCAGGCGGAACTCGAATCCGCGACCTTCGGTATGGTAGGCGAGGACTTATTACCGCCGCCGCGGCCTCTTTCTTTTTTAGTTAAATAAGACGTTGCAATCTTAAATGGAAATATTATAATGTCTTCTTTAACTAATATTAAAACCTTCCACAAATTCCTGTTATATATCTTACAAGAAATCTCTTTCTTGATAGTGTAGACTACCGACGGCAAGAATCGTGATTTTAACCCTTTTTTTTGTTCTCTTCGCAGGCGCCACTTCTGCGTGCACCGTCAGCAGGAGCAGCTGCTGCATGGTGGCGCTCCGCCCTTCGACGTGGCGCCGACGGAGGGCGGGCCGGCGTCCGCCGTCACCTCGACCCGCGCCACCTTCGTCGCTTACTCGCCCGACGAGGTGCAGAGGCCACAGCTGCAGCGACTCGAGACACACCTCCACACCGAGGGAGACCTCGACGCCTCCACCACCACCACCAGGTCAGTGATGCCACAGCATAGGGCATGCATCTTCATACTGTCCCGCAAATCGACTCAATATACAGGGTGTCCCATTTATCTTGACCACCCGATGTAACTTTATGTCCAGATGCAAATTCAAAAATATGTGTCAAGCAAATGTTCATTAGCCGTCAGGGGTACATTAATCAGCATGGCTGCCTTCCTTGTAGCTTTGTGTAAGATATGAACAGCGGTATGTATTTTTTAAATGGAGGAAATGAATTGCCGAATAAAAAATATAGGGTGCCATTTATAAAAGAAATACCGCTGGTCACATCTTTGTAAATAACAAAGCTACAAGGAAGGCAGTCGTGCTAATCAATGTCCCCCTGATGGCTAATGGACATTTGCTTGACACATTTTTGAATTTACATCTGGACAAAAAGTTATTTCGGGTGGTCAAGATAAATGAGACACCCTGTATACTGAGTGGATATAAATTGTTATTTTTAAAGTGTTCTACCGATTAAAGTAGGTTTCCATGGAGTGCTCAAGAAGCAATCTGGGAGCCTCCCCTTCCTTCACGTACCTCCCTCTTAAATTCACAGTAAATCCTACCCACTTCTATTCTATCCAAAAGACTATTGTTTTCTTTCCTCTCCATCCTTTATTCAACATTCTACTCTCTAGCACTGTTTTCAACATCCCCTCCCCGCTAAGTATTCACTCCATCCATACCTTCTGTCTCCTCCGCATCTCATCTAGAAGCTGCCTCTCCTCACTCACCATGTCCACCACTTCGTCGTTCCTCCTCCTGATTGCAGATTCCAGTAGGGATCAAAATTACTAATTATATTTGGATAGAAAACGCACCATTTCTACAGAAACTTTGAGCCAAGCGCTTCGATTGACCGCAAGTTTGCCCCGTTGCCAGATGCCCAGGGAAACTCATGACTTCGAATGCTTTACTTGCATATGTCTTTGCCTTTGTACGGAGCATCCGCCAACAGGGCAAACTAGCGGTCAATCGGAGCGCTTGGATCAAAGTTTCTTCACTCAAAAATTGTGCGTTCTCAACCAAAAAATCATTAGTAATTTTAGTTACAATTGGAGCCCCCCCCCCTCCCAGAGCTCAGAGAAATTTTTAATTTAAATCTATTTTGCTTAATTGGATTAATATTACTTATAGAATAGTGTGATGATTAATTAATATCCCTCACTAGGCCGTAAAACTCACCATTTTGAACCATTTAAGTATCTTACATTTTTTCTGGCAGAGGGCCCCCGAACCTCCCGCTTACCCTGGTGGGTATGTCATACCTCCAGGACCCCCAGTATTAGTTGCGCCTGAAACCCTTAATTCCTGGATGCGCTCCTGACTATTGGCATCAGCTACCCACGGTTAAAATTTCGTGACATAATTTTTCTCCACCCTACATATGGCGGGGGGTATTAGGACACCCGCCGTTTACAAAAAAGGAATTTCATGTACAGAATTCCACCTATAATAATTAAAGTCCTTTAGTGAACTTGTTTAAATACAAAGACGAGCTGCGCGATTCGTCAAAAACTGCTATCGGCGCACAGAAAGCGTTACACATATCGATGGCTAAGTTCTAACAACATGTATCTCAAAATTTGGCCGGTTTGACACAAGTATCTTAAACTAAGTGTATTTGTGGGGTAAAAGAATAATCAAGTGGACTGTATAAAGCGGAAGAGAGACAATTCCCACATTTAATTCGGTTAAGCAATTAAACAAATAATGAACAATTAACACAAAAAATACATAATAGAGAAGCCTGGAAATACAGGTCACGGAGAGTCGGAGCAGCGGTGAGAATGCGTTGATCCGGCGAGCAGCATGCAGGAGAGGGCGAGCAACATGCAGGAGATATGCGAACAGCAACGTGCAGGGATAGGCGGGCAGCATGCAGGAGTAGGCTAGCAGCATGCAGTCCGGCGGAACACTAAGCTACGCTGGGGAGGGAGAAAGGCGAGACTGCCTCTCGGGCCACTTATTCGTCAACTGCTCGTCAACTGCAACTGAACTGCACGACTGAACTGCATTGCTTCTCCGCGAAGGAAAACGCCAGGAGACTATTAGCGCCCTCCTCGGGAACACGGGGAAGCCTACAGCAGACGATAATAACTGAAGAACGAAAACTATGAGAAATAATACGCAACAGTATTAGCATTAAAACATAAAATTCAAGCAAAAAACAACTCTTTGTTGACAAGTGTATACTTCTTTTTCATTTTATGAATTTTTGGTTTTTAATTTTAGCGTACAATTAGAAAAAAATCGTTTTTTTGCTCTCCTGAAAAGTTGCTATTTTTGAGATACGTGTTGTCAGAACCTAGCCAAAGATATGCTAAACCAATCAGGCTGGGAGCCGCTAGAGGCTACGAGCCAAGTTTACCTTACTTGATCAATTAAGAAAAGATATCTTTCAGAGCGAAATGAAGAATATCAGACTCTGGAAGGGGAAGGATGAGTCTCATGCCGTAATTTGAGCGGGAGCGGGCTAACACTAGAGAAACCGAATTTACCGTTCCTGGAGAAATGGTAGATCATCCAATGAAGAGTATGACCCAGAGATTTCTCTTGGCGAACTCAGGAAGAATATCCTCTTACTAAACACGCTCCTAATTTAGTCAAGAGTCCTCTAACAGGTTTGGTAACATTGGCTGGTGTCCTCACATCTACAACCACACGCCTGCATTGAAACGGCTTGCCAGGTAGTACGTAGATAAAATAACCACGGTAAAGCCAACCAATGAAGTTCAATCGAAAATTTAATATTTTTTATCTTGAGGGTTTGGTCAACTCAAAGCAAAAAAATGTTATGAAAATAAATACAACATAAAAAGTTTTACTTTCAATCATTAGCCAGAGATTTTGTTACCAGATTAATTCCACCGATTAAGGCGTAACATAGTGGAAATTTCTCATAGAGAAATAATAATTTCCAAAATAATAATTCCATATATGCAATTATGATTTTCCACGCCTGAATCAGTTATTTTGATTTCTTTATCGGGCTAATTATTTCGATTTCAAATATTTTTACACCGTGAAATTATTTGGTAATTCCCAATATTCTGTACTATCCCAGACGGCACAGAACCCTCCGTATCTAATTCGTATGTACATAGTACCCATTGACTAAGGGGATACTATGCCGCTCCGTCGCTTTTCGTCAATGGATAATTTCCGTTCGCGGCCTGTCGACGAAGCGCGTACGCAGCATGTGAATGTCCGCTACTAAGCACGTACGATTGGATACGAAGCGCGCAGGAACACGGCACTCAGGCTAATCTCAATCGATTAGGTCGAAATTAGATATATCGTAACTCGCACGATCGAAAAATGTATCGAACGCAACACAATCGATAGCTACCGACCGTAGCGAGAACCTTGATACGAATCATTATGAATTGTAAGTTCTCAATAGGTAAATAACACCATATCATGAATTCTAATTACCATGAAAGACTCACGACCGACAAAGTTTTTGTCGGTTGTGAGTTTTTCATGGTAATTAGAATTCATGATATAGTATTATTTACCCATTGAGAACTTACAAAACTTACTCGGCCACTTAAATAACTCTGCGGAAAATGAGATTCTCATGGCTAATTCACGCACCCCCAGCATCCAGCATTGTTAAGTGGCTCGTACTTACTTGGAAACCTTGAGATGTTAATGAGAGTAAATTCTTATTAATTTTGACACTAAATAAGACATCACATAGCCCACGACCATTAAAAAGCTTACCCTAAAGCCTGACGAAATAAAATTTTTAAATAAAAATTGCCGATGAAACAGGATTGCTGACACATCTGCTATTAGTATGATCGAATTCATCAAAATGCAAGCAAAAATTAACGTATAGTTCAGTCTCAGCTACTAAAACTTACCCATATCAGGCGCTAAAGTATTTGAAAAATTATTTGGTATGAGTAAAAGTCCCTAGGTCACTGCAGTAAATGTATCAACCTATTAAAAATATGAAAGTCCTGCCAAATCACCAGCATAAACACTTGTAAAATAAAACATGGCATCTCTTAGATCACACCTCCGATTTTATACTTACTTTGCATGAAGTCACCACCGCAAGAAATTTTAAAGAGGCAGGAAAGAAAAAACCCACAGAAATACAATACATATATTATGTATTTTCTATTGTCAACCACAATAATATTTCCAATTTTCTCTTCTATCCCACATCTAATTTAGCGAAACAATTACTCTTATTCTCTTTCGAATAGAAAATTATTTAAAAGAGGACTGGTCGATACATATAAACTATCGTCAATACTTTCTCCGATGAACGTCCACTATCACTGCACCAACTTGCACAAATCAAATCCACATCCACAAATATGTCACTTCTGCCACAATGTCTGTCTTCTTGGCGACAGGTAACAGTGAAGCAATGGTACCTTCCTCCAATCTGGGCACCTTCAATTCAGCAAGAATTTTCTCCTCGTCTTCTCGTCCAAGGCCACAGATTATTTTCTGATATCACAAGGTGCGATGTGAAGCTCACACACCTAAAATTAATAAATAATAAAATACCATGTAACTTATTAGGTCAAATCATTTCCAATTTTTGGTATTTCTGCATGAGAAATCAAATTACTAGGCTCGTAAATATAGTAAATATTTTTATGCCTGATATTTTTATTGTTTTAAACTATAGCATAAGATAATTTGAAATGATGAAAGCCGACGTGTAATACGCCATAGGGCAAGCTAAGAAGCAATACTCGATCCTATAAACTTGGCAGCTTATTCCTAGTTTCTCCTTTAACCACACGTTTACCGAATGAATTAATACAAAAAAGACAACTAAAATGCAAGAATTTTCAAAAGAATTGCTGCTACAATATTTTGAATCACCATTTTTAGTACTGAATAGTACTATAGTACTTCAGTACTGAATAGTTCGGGATGTTGATGCATCAACATCCCGAAGCCACTTCTAACTTAAAATTACATCCAAATAATTACAGCGAGAAAGAGTACATACCTCACAGTTTTTCGTTGGGGTGAAATGTTTTCTTCTTATCGCCCAAATGCACTTCTTCTTCAACTCAGGATCTTTTGGAAAGCTAAAAACTTGAGCCATGTCCCGGAGTTTCCATTACATCCCGACATTACACACACGGAAGGCATTTTTAACAAAAATATCTCACAAACACGTTTCTGAAGCCCAGAGAATGAAATTAAAGAATAAGGGAAACTTCACCATTACCAGACACTCTATTTTTCACAAACTTAACCACAAAAATCCCTGAAATGTGGTGAGACGTGACGTAAACCATGCCATCTCCAACGGCTTGTGAAGGCATGTGATCTTTCTAGGAGGATATGGCACGATGGCACCAGATGGCACCACCCGCGAAAGAAAATAGTCCCAGACCGAATACAGTTTTATCGATGAGATACAATTTTATCGATGCATATGAATTTGCCAGTCCTCTTGCATCTTTTTTCGTCATTAAAGGAAATAAAGAAACAAAACCTTCTAAGTAACTTCCTAAGCGCGATTTTTGTATCTTGATTGTCCACCCTCGTATTTAGGTACGAAAACTTCCTGTGCCGTCTGGGATGGTACTGGGGCGCAGCTAGGAATTAAGGTTAGGGGGGATTTTAGACGCAACTAGACCTGGTGTGTGTGGTATACCCGCCAGGATAATCGGGAGGTGCGGGGGCCCTTCCCAAGAAATTTTTTATGATAGTTCAAATTAGTGAGTTTTATGGCTTTCTGAGGGATATTTTATTAACACTTAAACTCTTCTATAAGTATATTAATCAACTGAATTAAATTGGATTAAACAGTTTCTCTGAGCTCTGGGGGGGGGGAGTTTATACCCCAAAACCCCCCTCGCTGCGCCACTGCTATGGTAAGAGGTATCATTTGAATTGATCTGCCTCAATGATATTATTTCTCCTCTACAGGACGTACTACGTTCCACTACCGCTGTCAGAAAGAGCACGGCCTGTGAGTCCCCTTGGTTCCTCGTTAAAACCCCTCGAGGGCCATATTGAGACAACATCGGCCTACAAGGCTGACTACGATGAGAAACATGCAGAACGACAGACAAGGTAAGAGCATCTCCCTTACATAATGTAAGTCATTTTCGGTTGGGTTGTAACTCTCGTTGATTCAGTGTCTTGGACAAATTGCAATTCTTATGATAAAAAAATATAAAATTTGCGCCATTTCTTTTTACAAACACATGTTATTGGTATCACTCAGATACCGCTAATAGCGAGTATCCGTTAAATTCGCAAAATTCCAACTCATTTTTAACTGCTGATCGGCTGATCGCCGAGGGCCGCGAGCTTAGGGGGCCCCCACAACGCCATCGTCAAACGTGAAGCGTATATGAAAGGCGTAATAAAAAATACTCATATAAGTTGAACAAAACTTTTGCAATAGTAACATTCTACGTTTTTATTAGTTAATTTATTCAACATACTCAGTGTAAAAAGATTGCATATGAAATAATGAAATAAAGATGTCAGAAGAAAAAAGATAACCTGACGCTTTTTTGAAAGGGTTATTGGAAAAGGCTATTTCAGAGGTTTCCTTTTGATATTTCAGTGCAGTTTCTAGGAATAAATTCAGTAAATAGATAATGGAACCATAACGCATTACATTTTTAAAACCGAAATTCTCGCTTTTATTAGTATTATTTTCTCACGAAATTATAATTTTTTATGGGCATTTATGTTTTTTCAATAGTCAGAATAGTGTAAAATCCATTTTTTTTCCTGCGGTAGACCCCCGAATCCCTCGTAAGGAGGGCCCCAATAATTAGCCCCAGCCGAGGGCCCCCAACTAACACAGACCGCCCCTAATAGGAGGCGCCGCCGCGATGTGAACCCGAGGACGCCTCCAGGGAAAGGATAAGAATGGAAGGTAGGGGATAGGGATAATGCCACGGGGACAACGGGGCCCGCTACAAGCGAAACCATTACTTAATTTGCCTACGAAATTGGAAGATTATTCTATAATGAAAATAATACAAAGAATATTTCGTTGGATAACCAGTATCGAAAGGGGCGGATTCAGGATTTCTTTCTGGGGGGGGGCACTAGTAAGGCCGTATCCAGGATTTTATTCTGGGGGGGGAGGCACAAGGATACCCCGTCATACAAAACGAACGCAATGATAACGGGACCGCATTGAATCGGGGGCACGTGCCCCCGTCCCCCATCCCCCCTATATCCGCCTACGAGTATCGACAACCGGCACATCATCAATGTCCTCCCCTGAAGCAAATTTCTCTCTACAACGTATCCGCCTTCTCTATGTGGGCCGCTGTTGTAATGACAACTTCTCTCTTGCCTTGCAGGTACAAGTACGAGGACCACCTGCACCCGGAGGGTGAGTTTGAGGGTCAGCGGCGTGTGGAGTACACGGCGACGCGCGGGGAGCGGGCGGTGGTGCCGCGCCACGAAGACAACCTGCGACCGGAAGGGGCGTTCGAAGGCCGGAGGCGGGAAGAGTTCACGGCGGTGCGGGGCGAGAGGGCAGAGGTCAAGCGGCACGAAGACCACCTGCGGCTGGAGGGCGCCTTCGAGGGACAGCGGCGCGTGGAGTACACGGCGACGCGAGGCGAAAGGGCGGTCATCAAACGACACGAAGACCACCTCAAGGTCGGCGGGGACTTCCACGGTGAGTGCACGTACGCATTAAGGGCGATTGCCTTCACTCATGCACGGATCCCAACCTATGAATGGTTTGAATAGATGAGGGTAGACCTCAGCCCAAGGGTAGACCACCATAATTAAAACGAAACTAGAAGCTTGAACGCGGTGGAAGGGGTCCATATTAGCAAAAATAACACTTCGTGATTGACAAAATTTATTTTAAAAATTATTTTGGATATCAAGCCATTATCAATCACATAAACAACAATGACAAAGTATGGCGGGGTCAGGTTTATATATGTACAGAAAGGTTTCAGGGCT
Organism: Ischnura elegans; assembly: GCF_921293095.1. Lineage (NCBI taxonomy): Eukaryota > Metazoa > Arthropoda > Insecta > Odonata > Coenagrionidae > Ischnura > Ischnura elegans. The sequence continues at coordinate 18,826,287 of NC_060257.1, forward strand.
GGGATTGGTTAAGCAGGGAGGGGAATAGGGTGGGAGAACAAAATTGTCATTCCCGTTGTGGGGGTTTTGAATGAATAAATGAATTGGCTTAGTGGACAATCACACACAGCTAAGCCCTGAATAAGATAAACCTCTCTCAGGTGGGGTTCGAACCTGTGACCCCTGGGTTAGCAAGCAAGGATTTTACCCTCCTGTTGCCAAGACCAACTCCTCAAGGGTAGACCCCCACCACTGTGCGTGCAAGCAATCTCACACACTTATTTTAACCATGGCCTTAGCTCACTCGGGAATTACATCCACTCATGAGTTCACACCTATGAACGGTTTCGATAGGTGAGGGTAAAGCTCACCCAAAGTGTACATCTCCTCAAGGGTAGACCCCAATCATGGTAGGTGCAAGGAATCCCCCACAATCACTAAAACAATTGCATTCGCTCAATCAGTCCTAACAAGGATCTAAACCTATGAATAGTTCTGATAGATGAGGGTAGAGCTCACCTCGAGGGTAAACCACCTCATGGCCGGTGGGGACTTTTTCGGAAAGTGCACAGCATCCAACTCACTTATTATAACAAACACCTTTGCTCACTCAGGGATCCAAACCTATGATTTATTTACGTAGGTGAGAGTAGAGCTCCCCAGAAATTTTACCCTTTCAGGGTAAGGTGGGAGCATGGAGTGGATAGAGCATTAGGTTACTGGGTTCACTTTTCAGGTGAATCCTTTCGACAACCCCTAGCAAAAATCCTCCAAAAGATGTATATACTATGATGGCTGTCTAACCAGGGGCATTCTGGCCAGGTCGGCTGGTCGGTGATCGCCGAGGGTGGAGAATTTAGGGGGCCCCCTTAAGGCTCGTGTCTATATTGAAGCATATATGAAAGGTGAGATAAAAAAGTCTTGGATTAATTGAACAAATTTTTTTGCAATCATAAAATTCAACGTTTTCGTTAATTATCTTTATTTGCTGTATGTATACTCAATGCAAAGGATCATATAAAAAATAAATTCCATACAGGAGTCAGACTAATGATATCCTGATGCATTTTTAACCTTCTGTCGGGCGCAATGGATCTGATAGGCACAGGGCGTTTTTTCATTTCTCCATGCCACTAAACGGCATACACCCTTGCTGCTTATAACAGCTGTTTTTTTTACATGGTCTATGCAGTCTCTTGCTTTTCGCATTTACGCCAGCAGATCAGTGGTGGATTATTTAGCATAGTTAAACAAAATAATGGCAAAATAAATCAAAATAAAAGCATTATTAGCTAAATAAGTTTGCAAAATAAAAATACTGATATTATAGACTTCATGTGCTAAAATACATTATACATGATAATATTTAATGGCCTATAGAGCACATTAAATCGCACCTTGTTGGATCGGTCCGGGGTCGCGTGACAGTTTGTAAAGAGGTATATGCATAGCAATTAAGACATCTTTTTAGTGTTCATTTATGCTACTAATGGTGCTTTAAACTTAAAAGATGTACCACTGTTCTATGATAAAAGTTAAAAATGTTTTTCATATCTGCGCCTATCGGACACATTGTGCCTGAACTCGGCAATTCCATTATTGCGCTTGACGCGTCATGACAGAAGGTTAAGGGTCATTCGAAACAGTAATTTTTTCTTCCAGTGCAATTTCAAGAAACAAATTCACTAAATAGAGAAAATAACCGAAATATTATGCATTATTAAATTTTATAAGCAGTGAAATTCTTATTTTTCACTGTATTTTTTCCTACAAAATTGATATTTTTATTTATTTTAATCTAGTTCTTAAGAGCCAGATTAGCGTCAAAATCCATATCCAGACATGCAATTTCCTTAATATTTTTGTGAAAGAACCCCCGAAGGCCCCCAATCATCCCAGACCGCCCCTGAGTCTCGCAGCTCCATCACCCTGAAGACGATGGCTGATTATGCCCTCAAAATGTCAAAAGAAATCAACCCTTGGACCCTGCGGGAAACATAAGAACACTTGCTACTATTAAGGGATGTCCATGGTAAAAATGAGTGTACCTAACCTTAGATGATCTTGCACCCCCCCCCCTCTACTATTATGATTCCATCATCATTTGTTATTTCAAAGAATGTGTGAGAGATAGAAAGAGGCAAATCAGAAGTTCTGAAATCGCTGTTAGCTGCATTTCACAGGCATAATGCACTCTAATCACTATGTAATGCTTGGCGTCAAATATATGTTCAAAGTTGATTTTGGTGGTCTCCTTGGCTTGAACATAAATGAGGGGTCTGACTCCCCTTGAGGATGAGATAAATGAGGATGTGCGTAGGCCATCAAAAACAAATATGTTGATTTGAGACAGCAAATAAACTTCTTTTTTTTTGTGAATTCCACATTTTGAAAAAATATGATAAATTCGCCCAAAAAAGAAATTTATTTATAATCAACAATCTGCAAGAGCTCCCATTATTTAGCAAATTTGAGACTGCCTTTGTCCAGAAACTGGATTGAAATCAATACCTAATTAGTACCTGAGCCTGAGTAGATAAATGTAAATGTTCCCATCCAATATTCATGAACTTAAGATTTTCCTTTGAGTCATCAATACATCTACAAATCCTTATGAATATTCTACCTTTGTATTGAAATGAGCAAAATGTCATGGGTGAGCCTCATCGTTTAATCTGCAGGCTAATGTTTCAAACATAACACCAAAACAAATAATTTTTTTAAGAGATGCTCTCTTTACCAATAGCCAAACATTTTCAATGGCTTTCCTAACAGAATGCAAGCAAACATGAGCATGAAAACTTTCCCAAAGCACGTAAAGCTCCAGCTATTTACTCATGAAACTATGTTTAATGAGCAAGTATGACAGTTTTTTACAACCCACATCCTTAGTTTTTACCATATTATGACAAATGTTCGGAAAAAGGTTTCTTTCTTTTTCCAACTGAAGACATTTCGTGCTGCAGTGGCATTAGTTTTTAAATAATCTACAGGTGACTGTTTACAGTAAGTTTAGAAAAGAGTACTTTTGCTTTCGCACTTGTTTATGACACGTGTGGATATCTGGTTGCTGTTGTTAATTTTTCATTAAATTCAAGAATAATTGATAAATTTGGATTTTTGATGAATTAATCGGAAGATTGCCAAGTGTTGAAAAATTAAAAAATTACATTTCAGTATTCCTTTTTCAAGCAAAGATACAAATTTTTAACCAATTCCATGAGTGGAAGTAACAAGAAAAAGGAAAAGAAAAAAGCTAAAGCATGGAAATTGACTCTTTTTTAATGAAAGAAAAAAATCTAACATTCATTGAATAAGAATAACCCCGAAAATTGTTTCTTGCAAAAATCCTTTGCTAGTCCACCTATGCATTCCACCAGCAATATATTCTAACAACTTCACAGCTGTATCTTTGGGCTGTGTGTCTATGATTGGATGAATCAGTCATTCAGGATGTGTAGCCATAGATAAGAGATTATGCATTGTAAATATACTTACCCCTGCAGGCGAGACCACCACAGCATCGGAATTCCGTGGAGAGACTGGCGAGAGACCTGGAATGATTCGTCGCAATACATGGACCAAGTTGGAGGCTGAGGAGGCAGCAAAAGCAGCAGCAGCGGCCGTGAGGAGTGTTGCCCTTGCCAAGTCACAGAGCACGTCCGTGATGCAGCAACAGCAATCGTCGACAAGCACTTCGCACACCTCGGTCACTGAGAAGAGGACCTCAGTGACTGAACAAAGGGGAGAAAGACATGTAAGCTTCACCTACTATGCATGAGGGCTTTGCACTTGGAATTAATATAAACACAATATTTACTATATTCGGTAACCCATGCGAATTTTGCATTTTCACGCTATCAGGGAATAAGTTTGTAGAAAATAATTTTATCCCAGTCACCTATGTACAAATCAATATGTTCATTTCATACTATTTTTACTTTTTGTCGACAATTCCTACTGATAATAATTCTTGAATACTTTCAACACGATATTTTCATTTATTCATGACACATGTTATCTTGTAAATTCCTTGCGCACGATGTCTCTTTCAGAGAACGTTTAACATTATTCACATTTCTTAGATTTTATTTTTAATATTTCTGCCTACATTATGTTACGTTTATTTGGTTTACATATGGATTTAACAGGTTTTTAAACCTTGTTTGGAAGTTTAAAATTAAACAAATGTGTGGAGTCGATATACCTCGATCGAGTAATCAACATGGAAAAATTAAGACTAACTAATGGATAAATATGTAGTGAAATTTGAGATGGAAATTGTATTTTCCATCAAAAACCGGTGATCCAACGTTTAAAATGATACCTCATTTGTCACTGTAGGTGCGGTATTAACAAAGTATATACAGAATGACAAAAAAAGACCTTTCTGTAATAATATATGTATACAAAATTACTGTACTGATTAATTTATTTTCAGGCATTCAGTCAGTAGCCCATACTTGGGACCGATTTTAAGTTCTAACATCAATAAAAATACTGCATTAAATAGGTAACCATGAACTGTGGATGTTAACTAAAACTCTGAAGAGAGAAGAAGAATAAGGAATTTTTAACCCAACATTCTTTTTTATTTTATTTTTTGAGTTTTCCCAAATTAGTTCCCTCCCACTTACTCAGGACACCTTTGTTTTCTAATGTTTGTACTATGTTAAAACTAAAATAGTCTAGCTTGGGTCTCTGCAGTAGGTTTTTTATTTATATTTAACAGTAACAAAACTTACCTGGAAAAAACACGTGAACTTGAGGAAAAATCTAATAATTCAACACAACTCTTTGAAGACAGTATGAATATGCAACAATAGATACCACTCTGAGCAATCACATTGTTTACATCATGGTAGCCAGCAAAAGTCCCCTTTCATCCGCAGTGAAATCTCCATCTCAAGTATGAGCTACTGACCATACAGCATTACTGCCATTATATAGCTACCATAAAGCAACTTATACATTAAGCCAAGCAGCAGGCAATATCGATTGGATATCCAAATAAGGTTGATATGTCGAAAATACACTGTTGTTACATGATGGATATTTTGACAGCATTACAGAAATATCTTATTTTTAACATCCACAAGGAGTTGTAAAAGTAACGTTTCATAGATATCCAAGCTATAATACCCATGATATAAAAAAATTTATTCAACACATTATCCATAGGTAGCATATGTTCTGTATATAATTGAAGAGCACAAATGTTTTGCTTGTGTGTCCGGGGATTACCATAGTATTACCAAAACTACAGTAATCACACCCATAATCTACTTACTAGATGTTGTGAAGATATCTAAGAGATGTTGTAATATGAGCCTCCATGACCTCTGTTGGAAATTGCTGCAACATTGTTTGGTAGGTGCTTTGGATATTTGACAGATACAGATATCCACACAACGTTAATTTGATTAACATGGATATTGCACAAATGCCATATGTTAATGCCCCCAATGTTCCCTGGATGCTGTTGGGATATTGATTGCTGCTTGGGAAGAGGGTAAAACAAAACACAACCACAAAATTAATACATAATTTTCTTCATTCATAATCAAATCATTATTTTCCGCAGGAAAAAACCCTAGTGGAGAGACGAGGTGGAGTGCAAGAGGTGATTACGAGGAAGGAAGAGCATCGCGAACCAGAGGTACTGGAAATTGAGTACATAACATCGGACACAGATGGGCACTTGCAAGAGAGGAGAAGGACTTGGACCAAGGAAGAAACGGAGCGTTACCTGAAATCGCAGCAATCCAATTTGGAGACATTTCAAACCACATCAGTCAGAGCATCCTCCATTGAAAGAGCAACTCCTATCCGACCCAAAGACAATCTTAGACCTGAAGGAGAGTTTGTGGGCACTCCTAAGAACAGGGAAGATTACAGGCCAGGTGAAAGAGCACATGTCAAAAAGCCCAAAGACAACCTTTATCCGGAGGGTGATTTCACCGACACAAGAAGGGATGACTTCAAACCAGTTCGGGGAGAGCGACCTGAGATTAAGAAGTATCCGGATAATTTAAAACCTGAGGGTGAATTTATGGGAACACGATCAAGGGATGATTTCACACCAGGTAAAGGAGAAAGACCTAAACAGGTGAGGCATCCTGATAACCTAAGGCCCGAGGGAGAATTCGAGAGACCAGAAAAAGAGCAGCCATTGAAAGGCGAAAGGCCTAAACCATACAAGTATCCTGACAATATTAAGCTAGAGGGAGATGTCGACTATCCAACCAAAAAGGGTCCTGAAATGGCTGAACGCCCTAAGCCAGTCAAGCATCCAGACCATCTTCGCCTGGAGGGAGATTTTGAGAGGCCAAAGAATGAGACGCCTGGCAAAGGTGAAAGGCCAAAACAAATCAGACATCCTGACAACTTGAGGCCAGAAGGGGAATTTGAAAGACCTGAAAAAGAAAAGCCACTAAAGGGTGAGAGACCTAAGCCATACAAATACCCGGACAATATAAAACTAGAGGGAGATGTTGACTATCCAACCAAAAAGGGTCCAGAAATGGGAGAGAGGCCCAAACCTGTCAAGCATCCAGACCACCTTTACCTTGAGGGAGACTTTGAGAGGCCTAAAAACGAGACACCTGGTAAAGGTGAGAGGCCAAAGCAAATCAGACATCCTGATAACTTAAGACCTGAAGGAGAATTCGAAAGACCAGAGAAAGAGAAGCCACTTAAAGGTGAAAGACCCAAACCGTACAAATACCCTGACAATATAAAACTGGAGGGAGATGTTGACTATCCAACCAAAAAGGGTCCAGAAATGGCAGAACGTCCTAAGCCCATCAAGCATCCAGATCACCTTCACCTGGAGGGAGAATTCGAGAGGCCAAAGAATGAGACGCCTGGCAAAGGTGAAAGGCCAAAACAAATCAGACATCCTGACAACTTGAGGCCAGAAGGGGAATTTGAAAGACCTGAAAAAGAAAAGCCACTAAAGGGTGAGAGACCTAAGCCATACAAATACCCGGACAATATAAAACTAGAGGGAGATGTTGACTATCCAACCAAAAAGGGTCCAGAAATGGGAGAGAGGCCCAAACCTGTCAAGCATCCAGACCACCTTTACCTTGAGGGAGACTTTGAGAGGCCTAAAAACGAGACACCTGGTAAAGGTGAGAGGCCAAAGCAAATCAGACATCCTGATAACTTAAGACCTGAAGGAGAATTCGAAAGACCAGAGAAAGAGAAGCCACTTAAAGGTGAAAGACCCAAACCGTACAAATACCCTGACAATATAAAACTGGAGGGAGATGTTGACTATCCAACCAAAAAGGGTCCAGAAATGGCAGAACGTCCTAAGCCCATCAAACATCCAGATCATCTTCACCTGGAGGGAGAATTTGAGAGGCCTAAAAACGAGACTCCAGGAAGAGGTGAACGGCCATCACCAATCAAGCACGCTGACAACCTCAAGCCAGAAGGAGAGTTTTACCGGCCACAAGAAGAACCAGTACGACGTGGAGAACGTCCATCGCCAGTAAAGCCAACAGACAACCTCCGCATGGAAGGTGACTTTGAGCGCCCGGAGAAAACAACACCAGGACGAGGCGAGAGGCCAGAAATCAAGCGACACCCAGATAATCTGAGGCCGGAAGGAGAGTTCTACAGGCCACACGAGGAACCGCTAGGCCCGGGCGAGAGACCCAAACCTGTGAAGCCCACGGATAACCTGAGAATGGAGGGCGAATTCGACCGTCCGCGCCCTGAAACTCCTGGACGTGGTGAACGTCCATCACCGATCAAGCATCCTGATAACCTTAGACCAGAAGGGAAATTCTATCGTCCCCATGAGGAGCACTTGGGGCCGGGAGAAAGACCAAGACCTATCAAACCTTCTGACAATCTCAAAATGGAAGGAGATTTCGAACGCCCAGAGAAAACAACACCAGGCAAAGGAGAAAGGCCTAAAATCACCAAACATCCAGACAACCTCCGACCTGAAGGTACTTTTGAGGGCACACGCCGAGATGATTTCTCGCCTCATAAAGCGGATAGACCGAAACAAGTCAGACATCCAGACAACCTCAAACCAGAGGGAGAATTCGACAGAACGCCGCGAAATGATTACAAACCAGTACGAGGTGAGCGAGCTGAGGTCACAAAACATCCCGATAATCTCAAACCCGAGGGTGAGTTTGGAGGCCCGAGGCCACGAGATGACTTCAAGCCCGTTAAAGGAGAAAGGCCAATAGTAAAGAAACACGAAGACAATCTACGAATGGAAGGTGACTTCATTGACCACTCGTCGAGAAGGGACTACACTGTTGTTCGAGGCGAGAGGTCCGAGATAGTCAGGCACGAAGATAACCTCCGAATGGAGGGAGAATTTACCGACACACGGTCCCGGGACGATTATACCGTAGTCCGTGGCGAGCGAGCCGATGTTATACGAAGAGAGGACAACTTGCAATTGAAGGGTGAATTCGTAGACATCAGAAGACGAGATGATTATGGCAAGGTTGTCAGAGTAGAGAAAGTAGAGGTGACTCGACATCCAGACAACCTGAAACCAGAAGGAGAATTTGGAGGACCAAGACCGAGGGATGACTTCAAGCCGGTCAATGCCGAACGACCCAAGCAGGTCCGCCATCCTGATAATTTGAAAATGGAGGGCGACTTTGAAAAAAGACCGGAGAAAACAACGCCGGTCCGTGGAGAACGCCCTGAGATCAAGAGGCATCCTGACAACTTGAGACCCGAAGGAGATTTCTACAGGCCTCATGAGGAACCTGTTGGTCCAGGAGAAAGAAGAACCCCTGTTAAACCGTGCGACAACCTACGCATGGAGGGCGAATTCGACAGGCCTAGACCGGAGACGCCAGGTCGAGGCGAGAGACCGACTCCAATCAAACATCCAGACAACCTGAAACCAGAGGGCGACTTCTATCGGCCAAAAGAGGAACGTGTCGGACCTGGAGAACGTCCTAAACCAATAAAACCTTCAGACAACCTGAGACCAGAGGGCGAATTCGACAGACCAAAACCCGAGACGCCAGGTAAGGGAGAAAGACCCTCTCCGATCAAACACGCTGATAACCTCAAACCCGAAGGAGAGTTCTACCGTCCACGTGAGGAACCCGTACGACCAGGAGAGAGACCCTCGCCTGTAAAACCCACTGACAATCTCCGAATGGAAGGTGACTTTGAGCGTCCAGAGAAAACAACTCCTGGGCGTGGCGAGAGACCTGAGATCAAGCGACACCCGGATAATCTAAAGCCTGAAGGCGAATTCTACAGGCCTAAGGAAGAGCCACTTGGGCCAGGCGAACGACCAAAACCAATCAAACATCCAGACAACCTACGCATGGAAGGGGACTTCGATAGACCTGAAAAGGTTTCTCCGGGCAGGGGAGAACGAGCTCAGATCAAGCGTCATCCAGACAATCTCAGACCTGAGGGAGAGTTCTACAGGCCTCACGAAGAACCACTCGGACCGGGAGAGAGACCTAAACCAGTCAAGCCCTCCGATAATCTTCGCATGGAGGGTGATTTTGATCGTCCACGTCCGGAAACGCCAGGTCGTGGCGAAAGACCGTCTCCCATAAAGCATCCTGACAACCTAAAACCTGAAGGAGAGTTTTATCGACCAAGGGAGGAGCTGCTGGGACCCGGAGAGAGGCCGAGGCCCATAAAACCCTCTGACAATCTCAAGATGGAGGGAGATTTCGAAAGACCAGAGAAAACTACCCCTGGTAGGGGTGAGAGACCAGAGATCAAGCGACACCCAGATAATCTGAGGCCGGAAGGAGAGTTCTACAGGCCACACGAGGAACCGCTAGGCCCGGGCGAGAGACCCAAACCTGTGAAGCCCACGGATAACCTGAGAATGGAGGGCGAATTCGACCGTCCGCGCCCTGAAACTCCTGGACGTGGTGAACGTCCATCACCGATCAAGCATCCTGATAACCTTAGACCAGAAGGGAAATTCTATCGTCCCCATGAGGAGCACTTGGGGCCGGGAGAAAGACCAAGACCTATCAAACCTTCTGACAACCTCAAAATGGAGGGAGATTTCGAACGCCCAGAGAAAACAACACCAGGCAAAGGAGAAAGGCCTAAAATCACCAAACATCCAGACAACCTTCGACCTGAAGGTACTTTTGAGGGCACACGCAGAGACGATTTCACGCCTCATAAAGCAGACAGACCAAAACAAGTCAGACATCCTGATAACCTCAAACCAGAGGGAGAATTCGACAGAACTCCTCGTAACGATTACAAACCTGTGCGAGGAGAAAGGGTGGAGATCACCAAGCATCCGGACAACCTTAAACCTGAAGGTGAATTCGGTGGACCTAGACCACGAGACGACTTCAAGCCAGTTAAAGGCGAGAGGCCGATAGTGAAGAGGCATGAGGACAACCTTCGAATGGAAGGGGACTTCATCGATCACACTTCAAGGAGAGATTATACCGTCGTACGCGGCGAGAGGTCCGAGATTGTGAGACACGAAGACAATCTCAGAATGGAGGGCGAATTCATTGACACAAGATCAAGGGATGACTACATTGTTGTCCGCGGAGAGAGAGCTGATGTTATAAGAAGAGAGGATAACCTGCAACTTAAGGGCGAATTCGTTGACAACAGGAGGCGTGATGATTACGGAAAGGTTGTCAGAGTAGAGAAAGTAGAGGTGACACGACATCCCGACAACTTGAAGCCAGAAGGAGATTTTGGAGGGCCAAGACCAAGGGATGACTTTAAGCCGGTCAATGCTGAGCGACCAAAGCAGGTTCGCCACCCAGACAATTTGAAAATGGAAGGAGACTTCGAGAAGAGGCCAGAGAAAACAACACCGGTGCGTGGGGAACGCCCGCAGGTAAAGAAGCACCCCGACAACCTCAAGCCCGAGGGTGAATTCTACAGGCCTCACGAGGAGCCTGTTGGACCTGGAGAGCGAAGAACTCCAGTTAAACCATGCGATAATCTACGCATGGAGGGTGAGTTTGACAGACCGAAACCAGAGACGCCAGGAAGAGGCGAGAGACCAACACCAGTCAAACATCCCGATAACCTTAAACCTGAGGGAGATTTCTACAGGCCAAAAGAAGAATATGTTGGACCCGGAGAGCGACCGAAACCTATCAAGCCCTCCGACAATTTGAAGATGGAAGGAGACTTCGACAGACCGAGACCCGAGACTCCAGGTAGGAGTGAGAGACCCTCTCCGATCAAACACGCTGACAACCTCAAACCCGAAGGAGAGTTTTATCGACCAAAAGAAGAACCAGTTCGACCAGGAGAGCGGCCAACGCCAGTTAAGCCCACTGATAACCTTCGCATGGAAGGTGAATTTGATCGCCCGGAGAAAACGACGCCAGGACGAGGTGAAAGGCCAGTAATCAAGCGACATCCAGACAATCTCAGGCCCGAGGGAGAATTTTACAGGCCCAAGGAAGAGCCCCTTGGACCAGGCGAACGCCCCAAACCGATCAGACACCCAGATAACCTCTACATGGAGGGCGATTTCGACAGGCCGGAAAAGGTTTCTCCGGGTAGAGGAGAAAGACCACAAATCACTCGCCACCCAGACAATCTCAGACCGGAAGGCGAGTTTTATAGACCACACGAGGAACCTGTCGGCCCGGGAGAAAGACGCAAGCCTGTCAAACCAACTGATAACCTTCGTATGGAAGGAGAGTTCGATCGACCACGTCCAGAGACACCTGGTCGCGGTGAAAGACCGTCGCCGATCAAGCATCCAGACAATCTCAAGCCGGAGGGTGATTTCTACCGCCCAAGGGAAGAGCCATTGGGACCTGGCGAGAGACCGAGACCAATCAAACCATCCGATAACCTTAAGATGGAGGGCGATTTTGAAAGGCCTGAGAAAACTACCCCTGGAAGGGGCGAGAGACCAGAGATCAAGCGACACCCAGATAATCTCAGGCCGGAGGGAGAGTTCTACAGGCCACATGAGGAACCTCTCGGTCCTGGCGAAAGACCAAAGCCCGTTAAGCCCACAGATAATCTACGAATGGAAGGGGAATTCGACCGCCCACGTCCTGAAACACCTGGCCGCGGAGAGAGGCCCTCGCCCATCAAACATCCTGATAACCTACGGCCCGAAGGAGAATTCTATCGACCTCATGAGGAGCCACTTGGGCCCGGAGAAAGACCAAAGCCCATTAAGCCATCCGATAATCTCAAGATGGAGGGAGACTTTGAACGCCCACAGAAAACTACTCCTGGTAAGGGAGAGAGGCCGAAAATTACGAAGCATCCAGATAACCTCAGACCGGAGGGTGACTTCGAGGGTACACGCAGAGATGATTTCACGCCTCATAAACCAGACAGGCCGAAACAAGTCAGACATCCAGATAATCTTAAACCAGAGGGAGAATTCGATAGGACTCCTAGAAATGATTATAAACCTGTGCGAGGTGAGCGAGCCGAAGTCACCAAGCATCCTGACAATTTACGACCTGAAGGTGAATTTGGTGGCCCAAGACCACGGGACGACTTCAAGCCAGTTAAGGGCGAGAGAGCGATTGTGAAGAAGCACGAGGACAACCTTCGAATGGAAGGAGATTTCATCGATCACACTTCGAGAAGAGATTATACCGTAGTGCGCGGCGAGAGATCGGAGATTGTCAGACACGAAGACAATCTTAGAATGGAAGGTGAATTTGTCGACACACGCTCCAGAGACGACTACACTGTAGTGCGCGGCGAGAGAGCCGATGTCATAAGAAGAGAAGACAACCTACAGTTAAGAGGAGAATTTGTGGATATCAGGAGACGAGATGATTACGGAAAGGTAGTCAGGGTAGAGAAAGTAGAAGTCACCCGACATCCCGACAATCTGAAGCCAGAAGGAGAATTTGGTGGGCCTCGACCAAGGGATGACTTTAAGCCGGTCAATGCAGAGCGACCCAAACAGATTCGCCACCCAGACAATTTGAAAATGGAGGGCGAGTTCGAGAAGAGCCCGGAGAAGACCACGCCGGTCCGTGGGGAACGCCCTGAGATCAAGAAGCATCCTGACAACTTGAGGCCCGAAGGAGATTTCTACAGGCCTCATGAGGAACCTGTTGGTCCAGGAGAAAGAAGAACTCCCATTAAACCAAGCGATAATCTGCGTATGGAAGGTGAATTCGACAGACCTAAGCCTGATACTCCTGGACGAGGAGAAAGACCAACACCAGTCAAGCATCCTGACAACCTCAAACCTGAGGGAGAATTTTACAGACCAAGAGAAGAATATGTTGGACCTGGCGAGCGACCGAAACCAATTAAACCTTCAGACAACCTGAGACCAGAGGGCGAATTCGACAGACCAAAACACGAGACACCAGGCAAGGGAGAAAGACCATCTCCAATCAAGCATGCTGATAACCTCAAACCCGAAGGAGAGTTCTATCGACCACGTCAAGAGCCTGTACGACCAGGAGAGCGCCCATCACCAGTTAAGCCCACTGATAACCTCCGCATGGAAGGTGAATTTGATCGCCCGGAGAAAACGACTCCAGGACGTGGAGAGAGGCCAGAGATCAAAAAACACCCTGACAATCTCAGACCCGAAGGGGAATTTTACAGGCCGAAAGAAGAGCCCCATGGCCCAGGCGAACGCCCCAAACCCATCAGACACCCAGATAACCTCCGCATGGAGGGCGATTTCGACAGACCGGAAAAGGTATCTCCAGGAAGGTGTGAAAGGCCGCAGATCACCCGCCACCCAGACAATCTTAGACCAGAGGGAGAGTTTTACAGACCACACGAGGAACCTGTCGGCCCAGGAGAAAGACCCAAGCCTGTCAAACCAACCGATAACCTTCGTATGGAAGGAGAGTTTGATCGTCCACGGCCAGAAACTCCTGGACGAGGTGAGCGGCCTTCACCAATCAAGCACCCAGACAATCTCAAGCCGGAAGGTGAATTTTATCGTCCCCGAGAAGAGCATCTAGGACCTGGTGAGAGACCGAAGCCCATCAAACCTTCCGACAATCTGAAGATGGAAGGTGATTTCGACCGGCCCGAAAAGACTACACCAGGAAGGGGCGAAAGACCAGAAATCAAGCGTCACCCAGACAATCTGAGGCCAGAGGGTGAATTTTACCGACCTCATGAGGAACCACTTGGACCTGGGGAACGCCCGAAGCCGATAAGGCACCCAGATAACCTGAAGATGGAGGGAGATTTCGACAGACCGGAAAAGGTTTCTCCAGGAAGAGGTGAAAGGCCGCAGATCACCCGCCACCCAGACAATCTTAGACCAGAGGGAGAGTTTTACAGACCACACGAGGAACCTGTCGGCCCAGGAGAAAGACCCAAGCCTGTCAAACCAACCGATAACCTTCGTATGGAAGGAGAGTTTGATCGTCCACGGCCAGAAACTCCTGGACGAGGTGAGCGGCCTTCACCAATCAAGCACCCAGACAATCTCAAGCCGGAAGGTGAATTTTATCGTCCCCGAGAAGAGCATCTAGGACCTGGTGAGAGACCGAAGCCCATCAAACCTTCCGACAATCTGAAGATGGAAGGTGATTTCGACCGGCCCGAAAAGACTACACCAGGAAGGGGCGAAAGACCAGAAATCAAGCGTCACCCAGACAATCTGAGGCCAGAGGGTGAATTTTACCGACCTCATGAGGAACCACTTGGACCTGGGGAACGCCCGAAGCCGATAAGGCACCCAGATAACCTGAAGATGGAGGGAGATTTCGACAGACCGGAAAAGGTTTCTCCAGGAAGAGGTGAAAGGCCGCAGATCACCCGCCACCCAGACAATCTTAGACCAGAGGGAGAGTTTTACAGACCACACGAGGAACCTGTCGGCCCAGGAGAAAGACCCAAGCCTGTCAAACCAACCGATAACCTTCGTATGGAAGGAGAGTTTGATCGTCCACGGCCAGAAACTCCTGGACGAGGTGAGCGGCCTTCACCAATCAAGCACCCAGACAATCTCAAGCCGGAAGGTGAATTTTACCGTCCCCGAGAAGAGCATCTAGGACCTGGCGAGAGACCGAAGCCCATCAAACCTTCCGACAATCTGAAGATGGAAGGTGATTTCGACCGGCCCGAAAAGACTACACCAGGAAGGGGCGAAAGACCAGAAATCAAGCGTCACCCAGACAATCTGAGGCCAGAGGGTGAATTTTACCGACCTCATGAGGAACCACTTGGACCTGGGGAACGCCCGAAGCCGATAAGGCACCCGGATAACCTGAAGATGGAGGGAGATTTCGACAGACCAGAGAAGACCACACCAGGTAAAGGAGAGCGTCCGAAGATCACTAAACATCCAGATAATCTCAAACCTGAGGGAGCCTTCGAAGGCATCCGCAGGGATGACTTTACTCCTCAAAAAGCAGACCGGCCGAAACAAGTCAGGCACCCAGACAACCTCAGACCTGAGGGTGAATTTGACAGAACACCAAGAAATGACTATAAACCAGTACGTGGAGAGCGAGCAGAGGTCACTAAGCATCCTGACAATCTCAAACCTGAAGGTGAATTCGGGGGTCCTAGACCTAGAGATGACTTCAAACCAGTCAAGGGCGAGAGGACAATCGTCAAGAAACATGAGGACAATCTTCGAATGGAAGGGGATTTCATCGATCATTCCTCGAGAAGGGATTACACCGTCGTCCGCGGAGAAAGATCTGAAATCGTCCGTCACCCTGACAACTTACGCCCAGAGGGAGAGTTTTATCGCCCTGAAGAAAGTCCTGTCCTCCCAGCTGATCGAGCTAGGCCTGTTAAGCATCCTGATAATTTGAAGATGGAGGGTGAGTTCCAACGGTCCCCACGGGAGGAACCAGTTTTGCGTGGCGAAAGAGCTGAGATAGTGAGAAGGGAAGACAATCTACGAATGGAAGGAAGATTTGTGGACACCAGAACCAGAGATGACTACACTGTTGTTAGAGGAGAGCGGGCTGATATCATCATAAGGGAAGACAACTTACGTGTGGAGGGTGAACATGTTGAAATTATCCGAAGGAGAGATGATTATGGTAGACATGTTAAGGGTGAGAGAGAAAGAATTGTGAAACATCCAGATAATTTGAAACCTGAAGGTGAGTTCAAGGGAACTCGGTCTAGTGATGATTTTGTGCCATTCAAAGGTGAGAGGCAGTCGCCTATAAAGCATCCTGACAATCTGAAGCCTGAGGGTGAATTTGATAGGCCTAAGCCCGTGACTCCAGGAAGGGGTGAACGACCATCGCCAATCAAGCACCCAGATAACCTTAAACTTGAGGGTGACTTTGAGAGGCCTAAGGAAGCGCAACCAGGACAGCCAGAAAAGGTCACTCCCATCAAACACCCAGATAACCTCAGGTTAGAAGGAGATTTTGAAAGACCAAAACCAGGAGGCCCTCTACATGGCGAGAGGCCTACACCTGTGAGGCACCCGGATAACCTCAAAATGGAAGGAGAATTTGAGCGACGTAAACCAATTGAACCACAGAAAGGAGAGAGAGTTACACCCATTAAACATCGGGACAACCTAACGATCGAAGGTGAATTCGAGCGTCCAAAGGTTGATAAAGCACCAAAGGGTGAGAGGGCGACACCAGTCAAACACCCAGATAACTTGAAGATTGAGGGTGAATTTGAAAGACCGAAAGGAAAAACTCCAGTTAAGGGTGAAAGGGTAACACCGATAAAGCATCCAGATAATTTGAAACTTGAGGGTGAATTTGAAAGGCCAAAAGGTGATACACCACGTAAAGGAGAAAGAGTTACTCCCATTAAGCATCAAGATAACCTTAAACTCGAAGGTGATTTTGATCGCCCAGTGAAAGAAAAGCCAAAAACAGGAGACAGGGCTGATGTTAAGAAGCATCCTGATAATCTGAAACCAGAAGGTGAATTCACAGTAACAAGATCAAGAGATGACTTCAAACCTCAGAAAGGTGAACGTCAAACACCAGTTAAACACCCAGATAACCTGAAACCAGAAGGCGACTTCACTGACTTCAGGCCAAAAGATGACTTCAAGCCTGTTAAAGGAGAACGAACTGTGGTGAAGAAGCATGAGGACAACTTGAGGATGGAAGGAGAATTCATTGATCATGTATCAAGAAATGACTACGTAGCAGTCAGAGGAGAGAGGTCAGAAGTTGTGAGGCATGAAGACAATCTCCGTGTTGAGGGTCGATTCGATGACCGCAGGACAAGGGATGACTATACCGTAGTCCGTGGAGAAAGAGCAGAAGTTGTTCGACATGAAGATAATCTAAGAATGGAAGGAGAATTCACTGATATTCAAAGAAGGGAAGATCATGTGCACACACGAGGGGAAAGAGCTGAAATCGTGAGGCACCATGACAACCTAAAATTAGAAGGAGAATTCCATGATGTACGCCGGGAAGATTACGTGGTTGTACGTGGTGAAAGAGCAGACATTGTCCGGAGAGAGGATAATCTTAGGATGGAAGGACAGTTTGAAGAAGTAAGGCGATCTCGAGAAGATTACAAGAAGGTTGTGAAGGGAGAGAGAGCAGAAATTATTAGACGGGAAGACAACCTTAAGGTTGAAGGTGAGTTTACAGATGGAAGAACTCGTTATACAGTGGTGAAAGGAGAACGCTCAACTCCAATTAAGCATCCAGACAATTTGAAACTGGAGGGAGAATTTGACAGGCCAAAAGAAGTCACACCTGGGCGAGGAGAAAGGCCGAAACCAGTAAAACATCCGGACAATCTAAAAATGGAGGGCGATTTCGATAGACCAAAGGAGACAACTCCAGGAAAAGGAGAAAGGCCCTCTCCTGTCAGACATCCAGATAACCTTAAGCTGGAAGGAGATTTTGAAAGACCCAAAGGTACTACACCTGGTCAAGGTGAAAGGCCCAAACCAGTTAGGCACCCTGATAATCTCAAACTCGAGGGTGACTTTGATAGGCCACGAGAAACCACACCAGGTAGAGGAGAGAGACCACCACCAGTGAGGCACCCAGATAACTTGAAGATGGAGGGAGATTTTGATCGTCCCAAAGGAACTCCAGTGGGAAAAGGGGAAAGGGCAACACCAGTAAGACACCCTGACAATCTCAAGTTAGAGGGTAACTTTGATCGGCCAGATAGAACTCCTACAGGTAAAGGAGAGAAGCCTCCTCCTGTAAGGCATCCTGATAACTTGAGGTTGGAGGGTGATTTTGATCGGCCAGATAAAACTCCAACAGGTAAAGGAGAAAGACCTCCTCCTGTAAGACACCCTGATAACTTGAAGTTAGAAGGTGATTTCGATAGACCAAAAGGAACGCCTGCAGGCAAAGGAGAACGACTCCCTCCTATCAGACATCCTGACAATCTCAAATTGGAGGGTGACTTCGATAGACCGGTTGGAGAAAAGCCAGGAAGAGGAGAAAGGTTTCCACCTGTTAAGCACCCTGACAATCTCAAAATGGAAGGAGATTTCGAACGGCCGAAACCTCAGACACCTCTGAAAGGAGAGAGGGCCCCCGTCAAAAAGCATCCAGACAACCTTAAACCAGAACAAGGTGAATTTGGAGGTCCAAGGCCCAGAGATGATTTTGTTCCAACCAGAGGTGAGAGAATGGAAGTGGTGAAGCACACTGATAATCTCACTGTGGAGAAGGGAACTTTTGAAGGTAGGAGATCACGAGATGACTATGGAAAAGCTGTGAAGGGAGACCGTGCACTCACAAAGCGGCCGCAAGATAACTTGAGTATTAGAGAAAATGGAGAATCCATGGAAACCCATACAACATCCCGTGATACATATCGTGTTCAGCGTAAATCAGTCACAGATACAAGTCAAAATAATGCAACATTCAATCGCCGTCGCCATATCGAGTCACAAATCAGCCTTGGCGATGACAGCTCATCTAGATTTGAAAGCAGAGCTCAAAGGAATAAAGATATGTCCAATAGCAGTAAGAGTAATACTGATGTACGCACTACAACTGAAACAAAGAAACTTGCCGATGGTAGCATAGTTACGATAGTTCGTGAAGTGACATCCACCACAACTAGTAAGGCAACCTCTGGAAGTACTGCTGTGGCAGAAGCATCAATGACTGACACTCAGAAGCAGTCTAAAATCACATCTTCAACCACAAATAATATTTGCCCGGCATCCACTGCTCACCATCAGCAGGTATCTACAGGGTCAGCGCAGAATTCAGGTCAGGTATCACGATCTGAGCACAGTGAAACTAGCAGAGTTATTTCCAGTTCATCAGCAGCACAAGACCTGCAGCAAAAAGTTTCAGCAACTTCTCAAATACAAGAAGCTGCAATACAAAAGTCTTCCATTAACACTCATGCATCAACAAACATGAGCAATTCATCAACATCAAAAATTTCCCGTGAATCATCTTCTAACATTATTTCATCATCTGAAACTCAATCCTCCAGAATCTCACAGCAGCAAAATCAAAGCCACCATAGAAAGAGTGTCATATCAGGCTCAGCTGCTGATGTGAATAATGCTGTCCTTCATCGTAGAGGGGTATCATCATCAACTGAAGCTCTTCATGTGTCATCTTCATCAGCTTCTGCTCAACGTAAAAGCATTGTCAACTTATCAGAATCATCAGGGCTATTCGTGTCTGGTCATAACCAACAGGACAGTAACCGCAAATCCATATCATCCATGCATCGTCAACAGGCTGAACACCATCATGGTACCAGAGGCAGCCGAGATAACATGTCATCTATTATTGGAGGGGGAGCAGGTTCATCCACTGTTGAATACAGGATTGAAAGAGGTCAGAAAGGTTCATCGTCATCCTCTTCATACCAAAACTGGTCTTCTCAGCAACAACAGTCACAACAGCAGTCATTGCATCAGTCAGAAAGGATGAGGGGAGGAGGAAGCTATGGAGTAACTTCAGCCTCATCAGCTGCTGCCGAGAGAGTTACCATCGCCAAAAGAGGTCAAGCATCACACATATCTTTAGGTGATACAAGGTCTTCTTTTGACACCTCCTCCAGGAATGTCATATATCGCAAAGAACTTGTAACTGTTCCACACGGACCTTGCCCAGCTACTTTGTTGGAGACAAAGCAGTCACCATTCAAGCACACAAAGGATACTAAAAGTCACAGGTTCTACATGCCAGTGCCACCAAAATGAATGGCATCACCATAGCAAACAAACTATTTTGCATAATAAGATTTGAAATGGTGCTGTGAATAGGCTCTTGATGGAGCATCATTTTTAATTATCCTAACAAAATGAATAAAATATCAAGTGATGCATTGCCGTTTTATATGTTACAGTAATTTTTATATGGGTCAAAAGCTGCCAATTTTTGTAAATTTTAATCCCCCATTTTAAGGGATTATTTATCGTAATGATAACATATAATTTAGATTGAATTTTTTAAAGAGTTACTTCATGGAAAAATATGGATTAGAATCCCCTTTTTATGTACTGACATTAGACAACCTCGGGCTTCTCAATTGGTAAAAATGCCATGCCTAATGTGTTTCACTTTTGTTGAGACGCTAGGAATCTCACATTCCGATGTAAAATCAAATATAGTGGGATGTACTGACAACTAATTAATGAGATTTATTGCATCATGTTGAACATTTAAATGGGATAAGCCTGGTGAATAGGTGCTTCTTTAATATTCCATGTTAGTCTTGCCATGGAGTCAATATATTTCTGTTATATGCAAATATTTTAAGTTAATATTTTTTTAATTCGTACCAGATGTGACTGTGATAGATAAAAACCGTCCCTATCATGTTTTTTTTGCAATTATTGATTTTTGTCCCTTTTACTGAAGTTTTGGAGCTAAATAGCAAAAAATATGAGTGAAAGAAACATGTATGTAAAGTGAAATGAAATTTTTAATTCAAACCACATGATAAAATTGAAGTAAATGGAACAGATTTTTTTTACAAATGCTATACTTACATATATACTATTAAAGTCAATGATTATCATTTCTCTCTGCTTCTATTCCTTGCATTGCAAAAGCTTTTAAGGATTACCTAAGTTGTGGGTTTAAAAGAGTTTTTTTTAAGCTTAATATGTTTGCTTTAAAGTATTCCAAGTTTTCAGAAACTATTATGTAATGCTCAATGCAAATTAATAAAGCCCTTAGTGCCTTATAGCTTGATTGTTTTATTCCAGGCCATAAACCCTTTCCACTATTAGGAAATTTCTTTAGAAGAACTTTAAAGGATAATTTAGGTACCATAGTGTCCATGTTTTACTGCATTAATGAAATTATTTGATTCATTAACTAAGTCATTGCTATTCACCTATCACAATTTTGGTACATACTACAATCCCTAATAAGAATATTGGAGAATGCCAAAGGTAATCAGTGTGAAGGATATGGTATGACCACTGAACACCAGAAGACCGACGTTAAGCATTAGTTTCATAAAGCATTCTGAAGCAAATAATTCGAGGGTTTGGCATAAAAGTACATTGACATAGATTTGAGAAGGTGGCACAGTTAAATTATATGGGCAGCACATTAGAGGAAAACACACACAGTGGTAAAAAGACACAAGGAAGAAAATTAGTTTCAACAAAGGTGTTAATAAATAGGATAGAGGTTGAGAGGATTATATTGTGCAAGAGCAAAGAAAAGTAGGAACGTACGAGTAGTGCTTTTTGATTTTGAGTCAAGTATCAAGTCGAGTTGAAAACTACTCGCTAGTATCGAGTCGAGTTGGGTAGTTTCCAGATGCACCAACATATTCTCATTTTTCCAACCCCCTTTGGAAATTTTCTACTCTGAATGCTTAGCTTGATGTAATATAGAAAACATAATGACGAATGTTGATGGTAATTATTTCATATTTAGGAGATTAATGAAAATTAATGTAAACAGTTCCTAATTGAGTGCAATTGAAATGAATTAACCTCTAGTAATATGTCGTTAATTAAATTTATAACTGTCCTAACTGCTTGGAAGAGCCCTGATTAAGATCATTTGCACAATTGTAATGTTTTACATGCATAAATGAATCATGTAATATTTGATCCTTTCAAATTCTCCTGCAGGAAAACCAATTGTTCTACATGCTCAGGTGGCAGGTTTTGATGTCACCATATAACAGCATTACTGCCTGCAGAAAATTGTCTTTTGAGACACACTTGTGTGGCTGGACAAGTACTTTCTCAACAAAATTGCAACATTTTGTAACCTTAGGAATTTTTATAAAAAATTTTTCAACTATTTTTAAGGATCTTGAATCTTCATGGAATTGGACGAACGAACTTTAGAAGTTAGCATTAACTTTTTAGTACCAAAAAACATTTTTCTTAATCTCTCACTTTGTTTAATTAACCTTAGCAACTCCTTTTTTGTAAGTTCAAGAAGGAAACTAAATACAACAAAGGAATAAACGAAAATTAACATCAGACGTAATTAATATTCAAAACAGCTAAAAGATGGCACTACTTGTGACGTAAAACACCAGGGAAAACCTGCATTGTAGACTAAAACCTAAAAGTTACATGTTTTTTTCATAGAAATCATAACAATTTTTACATATTCTCTTGGCGTTTGAGTTAAGAAGGTAGGGTAGGGGAAACGCACAGGAAAGTACAAGCGATACAGCGGTACACTCCAATTACTCTGAATTACGCTGAGTCAGAACACGGTCGGTCTCCGCAGCTGATGAAAAGGTATCTGCCACCCACGTCGACTACTAACTGTAACGATTACAGCAAGATGAAACTACGAAGGCATTAGAACAATTTATTGACTTTGACAACAATATTATTACAAGAGTTTCATGATAGAGCTTCCTATCAGCAGATTACTGAACTTCTGGCCTCGACAGCTCTATAACCGAAACTACTCGACTTGACTTGAATTTTTGAGTACTTCCACATCCCTAAAGAAAAGAAATGGGAAGAGTCTGATCTGGAGAGGGGTGCTTTTCAATACAGAAACATGGATGCTGAGGAACGAAACCAAGAAAGCACTAAAGTGTTTAAGATGTGGGTGTCAAGGATAATGGAGACTGCTAAGTAGATGGAGAGGACAAGATATGAGGAAGTGCTACACATGATGGGTGAGGAGACAAGGGTAGAGCCAGGAAAATTTTTTTTGAGGAGTTTTGAAGGGGGAATGTATTTTAGGGGGGTTTGGATGGGGGAATATATTTCCGGGGATTCTCTGGATGGAGGTAAACCCAAGACAGTTTATTAAGGTCTGCTAAGGTTATCTTTCAAACATTTTGGGGGAGTTTGAAACCTTTGAGGCCCCCTCCCACCGGCTACGGTGCTGTGAGGAGAAAAGACTGTCAATGGAGATCTAAAGTAGACAGAGAGAGTATTAATTAAGGAGGAGATGCTTAAAACTACGTTAGTGGGTTAGATGTTATGTAAGCAGGAAAGGGGGAGCACAGATAGATTAGGATTAATTAATAAATGAATTATAAAGGAAAGTTCAGTGTGGGAGGGGTGATGGGCTGGAATGATTTTCAAAATCTTCCTTGACCTTCTACATACAGGGTGTTTGAAAAAAAAGTGTCCAATAATTTGAGAGGAGGTAGTACCCAAAGAAACAAGACAAAAAAGTCCAAAACACCTTAGTCCAGAAATGCATACTTTCTGAGTTATGCACACTACTTCGTTAAAACTTCCATGGGTACTCATCATATTAGCTAAAAACTTATGGGCTATGTTGCCACAATTTTTTGGGTGGCCCCAACGTTTCCTGACCGATGCTGGTCACTTTCAAAAATTCACTAACTCTTATAAATAAGTGGTATAAGTAACTGTCTATATCCAGGAAGCTGGTCACTTTATCAAGGAATCTGATTAGATTCCTTTTAAAAGTGACCAGCATCAGTCCGGAAATGTAGGAGCCACCAGAAAAATTGAAGCAGTGACATAACCCATTAGTTTTTAACTAAAATTATGTACACTTGTTCATAGCAGCTGAAGATGATCAGTCCAGAAATGCATACTCTCTGCAACCTGCAGTACACTTGTTCTTGAGATACGTTCAACAGCTGTTGTCCTTCGTAGGATGAGCTCAATGAGACATCCGTCCATGGTAATGCATCCCTCTGTCCTTCTGCGTAACAAATCTTTGAAATACCCAGTTCTTGTAAATTTTGGCATGCATTGAAGACACGGTCTGTAGTGTCTCGACATTGCCCATTATGCTCAAAGTATTACTTTAAATAGCGCAGAAAAATCACATGCTTATGAAAGCAATCATCTTTGCTCCTTATGTCATTTTTCTCAAACTTTCTGTGGCCAAAAGTTGACAGTCTCCGCTAAAGCAATTGGAAAAATGGCTCCACAACCAGAATACACCATTTTCATTGGGTTCCCAGGCCACTAAAGTCAAGGCTACAATACTTTAGCAATTTAAGGATTCAAATTAGTTGTTTCACCAAGGAACACTTTGAAGGGTTCTCCTAATGATGGCACAAATTATTTCCCAAACTCATAAAAATCCTATATTGAAACAGAAGTAGAAAGGGCAACAGAGGTGACTTGGATGTCAAACAGAAGGTGAGGTACAATAGCATGTAAGCATGCATGAGATAAGTGTTGAAATTCCAATGGTGGAAAAAAGCACATTCAAATGGTGGATGACAAATACCCATTGCTAACCAGAGGGACAAAATATATCATCTCAAGAGTGTCTACATAAATCTCTTATTTGAAATTGCTTCAGTGGGCAAGGTTCTTGAAGTGCTCAACAAGAGAAATCCTTGCAGAGACTTATCAGCAGTGGCAACACCCATGAAGTAGGAAATGAAGACCATGAAGATGGAGAAGAAGAAGGCAGCAATAAATGTAGGGACGTGAAATATGAGGACAATGATGAGGGTGGGAAAGCTAAATGGAAACGGAGAAAGGGAGGTTAGATATCTTAGGATTATGCAAAGCAAGGTGGAAGGATGATGGAAACTACAGGAGTGATGGCTATAGGGTCATATATAGTGGCAGGGAGCTAAGTCGACAAGGGCTTCAGTATTAAAAGTGGAGATGGGTAAGACAGTGGTAGGTTTAGATCAGGTAAGTGACAGGATTCTGGTGATATAAACTGAAGCATGACCCTACAATCTCATGGTGGCTCAAGTCTACACGCCCAGTAGCAATTATAGGGAGGAAGACGTAGATGAGGTACATGGACAGCTAAAATAAATGCACAGAGAAATCCCAGGTAAGAAAAATGTGGTAATAATGGGGGACTGGAATGCCTCAGTCACAGAAGGGAAGGATGAAAACAAAATAGTAGAATGTGGATTAGGAATGCGAAACGGCCATGGAGAGAAGGCAGTAGAATTTTGCAAGAGAAACAAATTATTTATCACAAACATGAGGTTCAATTATCATAAAATGCAGAGGTACATGGGGGAGTCCAGGATATACAGGGATATATCAGGTAGAATACATTTTGGCAGACAGGTTTAGGAGCAGTGAGAAAAAACTCATGCAGCTTCCCTGCGAGAGATGCATATTCAGATCACAACCTACTTCTTATGAAATGCAACATTAATTTCAGAAGACTAAGGCAAATCAGAAAAGCAAGGAAATGGTATATAGAAGCTCTGAAGACGATTATGAGGACTAGAATACCAGGCACTAGAATAACATCCGCGAGATAGGCGATAGACAGACTACAGAGGAAATGTGGGATAAGATAAAAATAGGGATAGACAAAGCAGCTGAGAAGTCAGTGTGCAACTTAGACAGTAGAAGAATAAATAAACCTTGGATAACAAAGGAAATGATAAAATAAATTGAGGAGAGAAGGAAGTGGAAGAACATGGACAATGAGCAAGGCAAAAAGATGTATAGGAAAATAAATATGTAATCAATTATGACGAGATATTATGAGGGCAAGTGAGGCTTGGTGAAAATATACAGAGTGAGGAAACAGAACAGTTTCAGAAGGAAGGAGAGGAGGGCATACTATGGTAAATTTATTATTGGGCAGCAAAATAGGGAAAGATATTTAAAAAATTAAGGCTACAGATGGAAGGATGCAAACCAAGTAACAAGAGGTTCAGACCAGATGGAGGGAATTTGTGGATGATCTGTAGGACAGCAGGAACAGGCCGAAAAGATAGAACTTCAAGGAGGAAAGTGCAGCGGAGGGAGCCGAGCATCTTAGATGTGGAAATCAAGAGAGCCCTCCTCGATATGAAGACTAGGAAAGTGGTTGGGGTTGATAACTTCCCATGTGAGCAGTTGAAGAATCTAGGAAAGAAAGGTAAGAGAAGGTTTTTTTTGAACTAGTAGTCAGCACCTATGAGGAGGGGTCTTGGCCAGAGAATATTGTGAAAACAGTTTCACTTCGACTACCGAAAGCGATGAAAACTGTGGAATGGGGTGACTAAAAGACTATTTGCCTAATATTGCACACAGCAAAAGTGGTATTGAGGATTCTAAACCAACGCACGGGGATAAGCGAGTATTTGGGTGATGACCATTTTGGTTTCAGAAAAGGAAACTCAATGCAAGATGAAATAGCAGGAATGAGATCCCTAATGGAGAAGACCCTAGAATATAACCAGGATGTGTATGCCTGCTTCATGGATTTTGTAAAAGCATTAGATAGAGTGAACTGCATAAGTAGATGCAATAGCACAGCGAGGGGGGCATTTGGGGGATAAAACCCCCCACAGAGCTCAGAGAAATTTCTAAGTTTAATCCATTTCACTTAATTGCATTAATATTACTTATAGATTAGTGTTATGATTAATCAAATATCCCTCAGAATGCCGTAAAACTTGCCAAATCTTACAATTTTTCTTGGGGAAGGCCCCCTCACCTTCCCATAACCCTGGCGGGTATTCTATACCCCCCAGACCCCTGAGTATTAGTTGTGCCTAAAACCCCCCTTAGCCTTAATTTTAGCTGCGCCCCTGAGTAGATGGACATTCTTAAGAAAATAAGCATTGATTGGAGGTATGGGCAAGTCATTCATAATCTGTATGTGGCCCAGACTATGCAAGTGAGGGTGGAGGACAGAGAATCAGGGTGGGCAAAAATTGACCAAGGAATGAAGCAAGGCTGTCCATTATCACCAGTGCTTTTTAAATTATATGCTGATGACATGACACGAGAGACGTGGAATGAGTTGGAAGCCGGAGAAAAAGTGGGGGAATGTTTGAATCAGTGAGGTTTGTGGATGTTGAGGCTTTGATAAGCCAGTTGTGATGGAGCTGCAGGCTCAGGTGGATTCATTAGACATGCATTGTGAGGCATATGGCATGAAGATTAATCACAAGAGGATCAAGGTTGTCGGTTTTGTAAAGCATTGCAAGTGAGGAATGTGAGACTCAAGATAACAGTAGATGGGGAAAAACATGCACTGGTAGAGCAATTCAGCCATTTGGGCACCACATTGGAGGCAAACGGATACAGAAGTAAGGACATTAGGAAGAGAATTGCATGAGCAAAGTAGGCGTTCATGAACAGGTACGAGCTAATGAGAGGATCATTATGTAAGAGTTTAAAGAAAAAGTTAGTGAAGAGTCTTTACGGTGCTGAAACATGGACACTTAGGGAAGGAAGACGAAAGAAGACGCCACGCCACATATCACATTAACCTCAAATAACTTTAATTCCACAGCTTTCTTCTCACTTAAGATACTATGAATAAGATAAACACAATTTTAAAAATATTCTGCACAGCAGTGGTGCAGGGAGGGGAGGGTTTTGGGGGATATACCCCCCCTCCCCCCCCAGAGATCAGAAGAATGTTTAAGTTTAATCCATTTTACTTGATTGGATAAGTATTACTTGTAAAATAGTGTTAGGATTAATCAAAAATCCCTAAGAAAGCCGTAAAACTTACCATTTTGAACCATTATTCTTCAAATTTTTCTGTAGGAGGTTCCCCTCAACTCCTGCTTACCCTAGTGGGTATGCAATACCCCACACCCATAATTATTACTTGCACCTAAAAACTTGCAACTAGCCTTAATTCCTAGCTGCGCCCGGCCCTGCTACATAGAAGTCGTTTTATACTCCCAGTCTTGGGCGAAAAGCTTTTTTGCCACTATGTCATGCTCCAGAGGCGTTTTTCTGTATATTTCAGCCAAAATAGGCAGTAATTTCAGCCTTGGGAGTTATATTCAGCATACCTAGCTTTACTGCAGTAACACGTTGTCAGGCCGACTACAAGAACAGCGGGCGGTTGGCCGATTCAGGCGTAATGTAATTTAGCGATCAACGAGAACGGCGGGATAACTACTCATTTCCAAAAATTTAGCATTATCCATCGCAATTCCCTGATACATAAAATAAAACTACAACTAGAAATATAAAATTTTACCTGAGACGTCAAACTTGCGACCTTTCAGGACCTTTCCTGGTATCTTTGCTGGTCCCATGGTCCTTAAGGGGCATGGCTGGGCCAATTGAGGGCTCCTTTCCGGGGAAATCTTCCTGATTACTTCATTCACCGAACAAAGTTCTATGAAATAGCAAAAAATCAGAGTTATAGATGCAAATGAATTCGAATTAACACTTAACCTGTACGTAATGCCCGCTCCAACAACAAGAAATCTTGCGGAAAATAGTTCTATTAGCATTTTTCATTTGTTTCTGCAAAAAAATGACTGATTGGAATGGGCTACCGTTGGAATTAGGAGAGCCTCCATAGCCTCTGCTGTAGGTGGTTGCCGTAGAGGAGAACGGCATGGACTGCAAGATTCCTATAATTGTTTGTCTTGTTTCGATAAAAAAAAGTCATCTCACTTATTTATGGAAATACCTATGAAAGTTTAGGAAATCAAGATAATCCCGGAGTTCCTTAAGGTAATCGAATGGAACTGTAAAGAAAAACTTCTTGCTGTTTTACAGTAATGTGGAAGATGAGATGCTAGTGATTTTTGTGCAGTTTCTTGATTTGAAATGTGACCAGAGACAATCTAGGTTGCTTTTTTTATCAGTCATGAATTTGACATTCTTAAGCTGTAATGGTTAATTTATTACATTGGTCCCCTGCAGGGGCGGATCCAGGTTTTTTTTCTGGGGAGGCGGGGGGGCACAAGGGTCTGACAGGCAAACGATCATCTCATACTTGATATTAAAAACAACATACAACAATTACTGTACGAAATATTCTCTTTATTTTAATATGAAAGTTCTAAGTATGAAATTAAAGGATTAAGGCTACGTAATACACGAAACAAAACGGGCATAATGATAACAGTATAAAAAATGGTTGTCTATTTTTCTAAGCATCTGGGGGAGGGGGCACGTGCCCACCCCCCTAAATCCCCCTATGGTCCTCTGATCTTTAAACAAAGGCACAACTGTAGGTAGACCAAAAATATGCAAGGTGAACTTTTGATCTTTACATTGGCCAAGTTCATTGAACGGGGGCGGGTATAGCCTAGATAAAGATTCTGGGGCCTTATACTTACACATACAGGTATTGATAATGCTGTTCTCATAAAATGTCGTCATGAAGTTTCATGATGTAGTTTTGAGGACCTATTTCATTAAATGTGGAGAATCTGCTTGCGGTGGATTACCATTGTGTGAGAGCAGCAAGAAATTAATTAATCCCTGAATATTAGTGATAAATGAACTGCCTAAAGAAGTATATTGGGTCTCTTTATGTTGCAAATGAGCCATAGGTGATGAAAAAATAGCAAATTATCTAATATTTTCCCTTGGAAGATAGTCTCCTTTTACCATTAGCAATGCTTTTGTGTGCTCCGTAGTACATTGGAAAGCAAATGAAATCGTAAATCACTTTTTGCAATATTATTATTGAATTATTCGCTACTGACTAAGGTAGGTTTCTATGGAGTACTTAAGAATCATTCTGGCAGCCTCCCCTTCCTTCAAGTACTTCCCTGTGCAATTCACCATAAGGCCTACGCCCTTTCATTCTATTTAAAAACCCTATTCTCTCCCTACCTCTCCCTCGTTTACCTAACATTCTACCCTCTAATACCATTTTCAACATCCTCTCCCCGGTAAGTACACCCTACATCCGTAACTTCTCTCTCCTCTGTGACTCATAGAGAAGCTACATCTCCTCACCCACCATGTACAACACTTCGTCGTTCCTCCTCCTCTGCCTCCACTTCACCTTCACCTCACCCACATCTCAAATGCCGCCAGTCTCCTCTCGTTCTTTTTCCTAAGTGTCCACATTTCCGCACTGTAAAGAGCTACACTCCAGATCAGATACTTCTCTGACCTTTTCTTTAAACTCTTACATAATGATCCTCTCATAAGCTCCTGCCTGTTCATGAACACCTCCTTTGCTACTGCGATTCTTTTCCTGATGTCCTTATGACTGTATCTGTTTTCCTCTAATGTGCAGCATAAATAGTTGAATTGCTCTACCTGCTCAACTTTTTCCCCTCCTTCTTTTGTCTCACATTCCTCACTCTCAATGCTTTACTAAACTGCATGACCTTGGTCTTCTTGTAATTAATCCTCATCCCATACTCCTTGCACCGCTCGTCTAACGCATCCACTGGAGCCTGAAACCCACTCGCTGACTGGCTAATCAACGCCTGATCATCTACAAACCTAACTGATGTAAATATCAGTTCTCCCACTTTTACTCTAGCTTCCAGCTCATCCCACGCTTCTCTTACCATCTCCTCAGAAGAAACGTTAAAAAGCAGCGGTGATAGCGGACAATATGTACAATACAAGTCAAATTTTTATGCATGGAATGAAATAAATAAGTATTCAATTTGAATCTTACTTTGAATTCATGAGCACATTCAGTATTCATACAATTTTTAAGTACAATTACCTGTCGTGACAACTCAGGTGCTACGTAATACAAGTCTTCTTACTCAATTGTCACACCCAGGTTCTCAATGTTGGTTGTAGATATAGAAATCCCATGCTTGCAAAAAATATCCTCTTTTAACCCTTTCGCTGCTGTGAACGTACCTTTACATCCTCCCTGCCATGCGTTCAGCACTTTCACCACATGTGACGAGTAGGTTTCCGAAGGGTGGGCCACAGCGAAAGCGTTAAAAAACATAGTTTGTCTTATCACTTCTATAGCTCCTGGTGGTCTCTCCCCAATTTTTCCCAGCTGAATCGGTGAGAGAAATGGCATCACAACTACGTGTACCCTTTTGGCACCACTATTTGCACCTATTGCATATATGTATGTATTTGTAATTCAGAGGAGGCATTTTGGAATCGTATTAATTATTATCCTCCAAATGATGGAATAATTTTTTTTTTAATATGAAAATCCCTCTCTGACTCATTTGAAGGAAATAATTGTGTTTTTGTATTTGGGGGGGGGGGGATCCAGACCCCCCGGAACATCCCCTGGTTATGCCACTGATATGAACATTTTAATCAGCATATTAATTTATGCAGCATTTCACTATTGCATAGAGGTAAGGAATATGTTCCACTGCTTTCACCTACGTTGATGTTAGAAGCTGCACCTGCCCTTAAATTTAAAGGCTTGAAATTCATTTTTGCTCACAGTGCATGCCAGCTTTGCCATGAAATTGGAAAATGCAAAAAATGGACCCCATAACTGATAAATTCACTTGCTAGGTGTGGGGAGCAAGCAAGTTTTCTGTTTCCCCCTCTAATATCACCAGTTTAAGAGCTATCTCTGAAAATTTTGAGTCTTTCACCACAACTACATGCACCACTTGTCATTTTGCCAAGAAACGTTCTCACTAAGCCATTGTAACTTACAGGAATAAGCATTATGTAAAATAAATTAGCTCTCAAAATTAAAAATAACAACAACAATGTAATACTTTCATAAAAATCAAAATTTTATTAATTCATGTTTCATTTTTAAATATTTACATAAAGACAAACAGAAAAAAATCAATCATACAACACTAGGAACACAAATACTTGAGACCAAATTCAATTTTGGTCTCAAGTATTTGTGATCAAACAGATGTGAATTAAAATGCACAATCAAAACTAAAATACATACAAAAACATTCACCTGATTACTTAAGATACTGAATTAAGAAACTGTTATGAATCATTAAATTAAATGAAGCATCCTTATATTCCAAGTTAACAGGAAAAGAGATATTTGGATGCACCAACCATAAATGCGCACACAATATACCTATGGAGTGATGAAAGTACAGTCTACCAGTACGGAGGTTACAATGCTTTCACAACAGTCAATGCATTCTCAGCACAGAAATTAAACCCCTGTCCCCTATATTTGGAATTCAGAGCCACCAAGTGGCCAAAGAACTCTTCCTTTTCAACCTGCACCGTCACCTGACGGAGACCTACCTCTTTAAACAGGGCAGATACCTGAAAAATAAATTGATGGATTATAAATTAAGATCTCATCTGGTTTGGGGCCACCATAAAGGAGAATTCATGCCACAAAAAGTGCCATTGGAAATATTGGGGGGGGACTAACAATTTTTGGGGGAGGTAGGGATAATTTATCAAAAAAATTAGGATTACATTAACCACAGGGAGAAATTGATCTGAGATAACAACAGCCATAGGCTCATGGTAACATTCATAGAAAAAAATACCTGGACCATGGAACCTAGTTAAAGTCTGGTTAAAGTAACCCATTTTCTCCCACCCAGTGAGAAATGGGTGGTGGAATCCACGTGGGTTCCACGTGGAGATTAGGTGGAAATGTAACGTGGATACCACGTGTTTTTGGTCGTGGAATCAACGTGGAACCCACGTGGAAATTTGGTGGAAAAATTAAAACAGCAGTAGGTGCTGTCCTAAAACCATTAAAACCTCAACCACTCTATATCTAAACCTTCTATATATGTGTCTACGATTTTTCATGTGCTCTCATGGCTGCCTTTCCACGAATTATATAAAAATAGAATGTGCGATACATTTTCACATAACTAGCGTGGTTTCAGGATGATAAATGACGCAATGTCACCAGAGAGTTAAGTTCCACAAATTAGAAATTCTGTTTAACATTTTATGCTAATCACCACAAATCCACTTGAAATCAACGTGGATTCCATGTGGGTCCAACCACTCAATATCCACCACCACCATATATCCACGAGTCAACGTGGATTCCACGTGGGTTCCACGTGGATTTCACCACCCATTTCTCACTGGGCATGATAATATCTGCTTGCGATTTTGAAGATATACAAGTTTTTCACTTCTATGGTCATCTAAAGTAACCCTTTTAAATATTTTGGTAATACATTCATCGAATAGTTTTCTCACATTGACCTGGCTACTCTAGGTGGTAACAGTACATATTAAAATATAATGTGATCTATTTTCCACCGTCATAAAAAAGGATTAAATCTTCAGGGAAAGCATAGATCAAATCAATTTTTTTGTCCTTTTATTTGTACTTCTATTATATTTGCATCTTATTAACAGACAATAGGAGCCCATATTGGAATTCTGACTTATACCTGTTTCTTTCAGCTGGGACTTTCAAGTGGGATTACTACTACCTGCCTCAAAAATGGACTAAAAGATGGATTAGGCTGAAAATGAACTCTAGTAAAAGTAAAAAGTAGCAAATTTGTGATGATTTGAAAACAAAACATTGTGCAGTTCTTCATCGAGAGCCTCATTTGCCCAGTATGGTAGGGTGTAGCCATACAGCTATTGTGGGCAGATATGCGTTAATGCAAAAATTAACTTGGGGTTTGCTTGATTTTGAATTAGTGTGAAATCTTTGAAAAATGCAATAACATAATCATTTATTTCATATGCATTTCCTTCCCTGTTTTGCTAAATCAAACCTTGAATCATGGAAGAATATATCTTTGGATGAAAAATAGCTTGTATACAGGGTAATTCAGGAGGAATCTGCAATTTTTCCGGAGGTGGCAGTAGAGAAAATTTTAAGCATTTTTTGTCCATAAACATGGGGTCACAACACCTTAGTTACTTAGCTATGGTAATGCAAACATTTTTGGATACACTTTGCATTCACCATGAAAACGGTTGTTCTTGGGTATCCAGCCTATATGAAATTTTGTTTAATGCTCTGGATATTTAATGATTAAGGTCGGACGAAAATGTGGAATTATAATTGTCTGAAACAATTAATCTTAAAATGGGTGAGATTTCACAATTGTGTTTTTGATACTCAGTCAAATCTCTTGTTCGATTAAGCTCAAAGATTAATTGTTCCAGATACTCAAGAAAAACCATTTTCAGAGTACATAGCTGCATAGTGCATCCAAAAAATGTTTGCATTGCCATAGCTAAGTAACTAAGGAGTTAACGGGCAAAAATGCTTAAAATTGTATCCCATTTCAGCTCCTGAAATATTGCAATTTTGTCCTGAAAAAAACCTGCCTAATAATGGAATGGAGAAGTTTCAGGAAAAGATATCAAGGCAGCTTAGTCACAACAATTCAATTTTGATACAGTAGGTATGTGCATCAGTGGCGCAGCGAGGGGGGGGTTTTGGGGGTTAAAACCCCCCCCCAGAGCTCGGAGAAATATTTAAATTTAATCCATTTTACTTAATAGGATTGATATTACTAATAGAATAGTGTAAGGATTATTAAAATATCCCTCAGAAAAGCCGTAAAACTCACCATTTTGAACCGTTTATTTTAAAATTCCGCAATTTATTGGGTAATCTCGCACCTACCGCTTATCCTGGTGGGTATTCCATACCCCCACACACCCCGGTATTAGTTGCACCTAAACCCCCCCAGCCTTAATTCCTGGCTGCGCCCCTGATGTGCATTACTTTTTTTCTTTTACATACTTCCCAAAACCATGAAATATTTGTTGTGGAGCGTTTCATTTATTTTTTACCCATTTTAGTGTATAAACCAGGCTATACAGAGAATATACTACATACATAATAGAAATATTCTCTAAATCTAAAAATTAGAGCTAGTCAGCATTAATTGGTAAAAATTACCTGTTGTATGATCAACTGCTCACTAGCTTCTGCTTTAGCTTGGACATGCAACGTTCCAAAGCAGGTATCAGCAGAGTGCTGCCAAAATTGAGAATGACTAACCCCAATAATACCATCCACTGAGAGCACCTAAAAAAGAATTGAAAAAAGGGTGTAGGTGAACTGAAGTATTTACACTCAGTCGAAGATAATCCATTTATTATAAAAAATATCATACGATCAGAGTTTCCATAAAGCATTAAAGTAAGTACTAATGAACACTAAAATAGATTCATTAGATGAACTATTTTGATGAAAATTTTTTAAATTTATTCTGAAATTAATTCGGCTAGTTACTAATGGTGTGCAACATTTTTGATGACTTTACATCAGTTTATGTTCATTGAACTTCAAAAGTCATAATGGTATAATTCCATTTCAGATGCCGATACCATTCACAGCAATTGCATATTTTCTAAAACACAGTACATACTTTTTCCATGACAACTGCAATTTTCTGGTCAACTTCCACAGGTGTACGAAGAAGCAGCACCAAACAAGAGTGTTTCAGGAAT
The DNA here is from genome assembly GCF_921293095.1 of Ischnura elegans. Taxonomy (NCBI): domain Eukaryota; kingdom Metazoa; phylum Arthropoda; class Insecta; order Odonata; family Coenagrionidae; genus Ischnura; species Ischnura elegans. The sequence goes on from NC_060257.1 coordinate 18,861,595, forward strand.
GGAATGACACTGACGAATATCAAGACAGCAATGAATATGGAGCAAATGGGATCCGCAATAAACCATCCGAATTGCTCAATGAGGATGGAGGATGTAATGACTCCAATACTTCCGAGTGTATCCGCCAAGATGTGAAGAAACACACCTGAAGGAAAACATTGAAGAAAGGTAAAAGAAAGTTCCACACTACAAGAGAATGTTATGTTTGAAAATCAAGAATTTGGTATCTCTACATTAAAATGCATAGGAATTATTAAACCATTGCTTTTCAATGACATTGACTTGTAAATTCCAAAAAGTCACTCCTGATACAACAATATGATGTCAAACACAAGAAAAACAGTAGTGTTAGCAGGCTTTCAGGAGGTGTTTTCCCAGCTATTTGTCTTAGTAGCATATGGAGGGGGCAATGTTCAAGGCAGTAGGGAGTGGGGGAGTTAATCTCCCTGAAAATGCCCGGGAGTTACAGTCTGAAGTGTACACCCTCTAACTGAACCCCCACCCAAAGTAAACCCTCCATTCCCAAAATATTTTTCTAGCTATGGCCTCACTACCAATCTGGCCACAAGCAGTGGTGCCAACTCAATGGGGCCTGAGGGGGCCCCAGCCCCCTCCAAATTCGTTATAGGGGTGAGAAGAAATGTGTCAGGCTTGTCGATTTTCCCCGGAGTTTCCACTTATCGAGAGTCAAATTTTCAGGGTTCTAATGTTGATCATATGAATCTTCTAGAATGATTTAAAAAACATTAAAACGCACTATTTATAAAATTTACTGGGGCAAGACCCCCAGCATAGGCCCCCCAATATTTTTTTAAACTCGGCACCCCTGGCCAAAAGTAACTTACAAAAATTCTCACCACTCAAACTCATTAACCCATGGATAATTGTATCCCAACGGAGTTAATAAAATATTATTATTAAATATTATTATTGTTATATTATTATTGGAGCATGCAAGACTTTCCACTTTAACGAGGCTATAGCCTACGGGACAGGAGTTTTGACCATCATGGGATGATATGACTCAGAGGCTTTTGAAAGCAGCTGCATACACCTTGTCAAATGAGCTTTCGCGGCCATTGCACTATTGCAGGGTATATCATCACGCAAGAAAGAATGTTTGCTTGATAATGCACCACGCAGTTGCCAAAAAAGCTCGCTTGGCAAAGCGTATTATGCAGTTGCTCTCAAAAGCCTCTGATACACATGAATCTTGCTACAAAAGCCTGCGTTTCAAGTCATCATAATGGTTCCAAATGAAATCAACACAAATCAGATAAAGTAAACGGATTACCTTCCACATTGGCATTGTGAGAGTGGCCATGATGGTGGTTATGTTGATGTGAGTGAGCATCATGCCCAGAAGCAGCATGGGAATGTCTGGAACTAATAAGAAAAAAAAACTATGAGTATTTATGCTTACAATTTCGTTCTCACAATTTTTTTAGCAATATATTTTACAATTAATGAGGAAAACTGATTCATGATCACTTGGCTCTTTGCAACCTTCAGAAAAAATATTTAAAACCAGTTGAAAGAAAACAAATTCCCCTAGGCCGTACTCTTTGCTTGGCAAAAAAGTGAGGGGAGTGTTGGAAGTTAGAAGGATGGCAGTGAAATGATACACAAAAATTAAACTGAAACAAAATGAAAAAAACAATCGCGCAAGATCGCTCACTCCTGCAAGTGAGCCATTTGTTACATTTTGTTTCAGGTTCATTTTTGTGTATCACACCACTGTCATCCTTCTAACTTCCTACACACCCCCCCCCCCCACTTTATTTAGCATCAAAGAGTGCGGCCTTGGATATTTTATTTTCTTTCAAATATTAAACCGCCATAGATCGTTCAATCACCTATGTATATTTAATATCAGTTTTACCAAGAATAGATACCTTTTGTGTGCTTATGAATGTACAGAATTCACTTTGTACTTTCAAATTGTTTTCACTGAATACACACAACGTACTACACACCTTCCTAGGAAAGTGAGCCATAATGTAGCTAATTCAAGTTGAATTCATGATGAAGTGAGAATACCATAAGATTTAAATGAAGTGACTACACTGCAAATTGTGATGGAAAAATACTTCAGAGTAGAAACTACTCACCTAAATGCAAGGATTCCCAATAGATTAACACAGAGACCAGCAATAGAAACAGCAAGCAACTGCTGAGTCCCAACACTGGGAGGGTCCAGTAAACGGCCAACAGCTTCCCAAAATACAAACGAGGAAATAACAACCAGGAAAAGCCCATTGGTGAAACCAGATAAATCCTCAACACGGCCATACCTTTAAAATAAAATTGAAGAGGATAAAACAAAATGAAAGAGAGAAAGACAAAACTAGATAGGATTACTGTAAATTTTAGCTATATATGTTAAATAAGAAATGCTTACCCATAAGAAAATGTTTTAGAGGGCTTCCATCGAGCAACAATGGCAGCTACAAGGCCCATAAATAAAGCAGAGCAATCGAAAAGCATATGGAAGCCATCGGATATAAGCCCTAAACTATTGGTCCATATTCCATACAGAAATTCAATTCCAGTGAAGCCTGTTGTTGGAGAAAATAGAAATGAATTTTAATGATTTTTAGTTTTTTTACTGTGCCTGTGCCTGTGAGAAAATTTCTGACCAAATTTTGAAAAATATGAATAAATGTATACCAATGCATATCGATACCTACACTGCATAAATGCTCAACAATCAACCACTGAATCAAATCCGCTTATCTAGTACTACTAGGGCTACTAGATGAGCAGATTTGGTTTGCTAGGCGATTGTTGAGCGTTTGTGCAGAGGAGGTATCGATATGTGTATGAACGAAAATTTCATTTAATTAACCCTTCGGCTCTCACACAGCAATTTCAGTTTTCACCACCAGAAAGCTCAAGCCTGATTCAAGAATGTATCAGGCATTTGGGAGAAGAGACAAATTCTTACCCTTGTATAAATAATAAAATATATATTTTTCTTTATAAATTAATTTAATATAAATTTTTGTTTGTATAAAATGCATTAAACAAACTTAATTACGCATTAAAATGTTTATGGGAATTAGAACAAGGCTGATTTATTAACACCTTGAGTGTTTTAAAGCGAAAACCGAAAGCCAATACATCGGCACCTTGAGCATCTAAGGGTTAAATTCCTGATTATCCATTCGTGGATTATCCTCGCATGGATCATCTGTGTGTGGATTATTCGTGCTGGGGATATCCAATTCCCCGCTCTTAATAAATCTTTCATGCAGAGCAGGCTAGTGCTGACACTAGGTTTCTCTCCACCCTCAATTCCCTACTCTTCCCTATGGTGCAAATGACCTCAGCTGTTGCCACCTCACAAATTATACTACACCATACTTGGTACTGAAATAGTATGAAACTGACACAGATACAATTTTATGTACTAAGGCTTTCCTCATTCAAACCCTAACCTTTGATCAAATTACACTTCCTACTATTCCCACTCCTCTCTCAAATTATATGTCTATTTACACATGTACATGGTTTTCTTTATATATTGTGACGAAAAGCCTCGTCACGGCTTATTCCGCGTTCGTGTCCTGCCCTTTTCCCCGTTCAAGTTGGCGTGCAATCGTAGCAAGTAATGAGCGACCTCTTTTTCTCGTCTGGTATCATTTAGTATGTCTTTTGTTATGTTCAAATGGGTATATAAGGCCCGGTATTGGGTGAATTTGGGGGATTCCGCAGAAAGCAGGAGACATTCCGCTAAAGAGCGTGAGAATAATCTCCAGCCGAAAGGTTGGGCAGAGACTGACCAAGTGTGGGTCAGGTGACGGAGACCAGAGGTGACACGGTGAATGTGCCGAGGGGGTGCAGAAAGAACGAGGCCGCTGCAGACGGGCATACGGCATCTCGGAGGTCGGGGAACGCGACAACGGAGAAGGCGTGCCGGAGAGGAGAGCGCAGAGTGCAGGCGAGGAACAGGAAAGTGTCCTTGCCTCATCAAGACATCACGACAACGTCCGAGGATCCACGGGATGCAGTTCCCCGCGGTTGACGGATCGTGATGCGGCAACCAGGATTCGGACCCGCCATTTGATACTTAAGTACTCTAAACCCTTTCCTGGGACAGGGAAATAATCCCGATCCTCCCCTGCTCCAGCCAGCCCATATGCCCTCGAAGAAAGTCCCCAGTGTGCATGTGTGTCGTCATAATAACCAGGTGGTCTCACAGATAAACTCACGCCATTCTTTCCCGGTCCAAAGACCGTCTCCATTGTATCACGTTTCTCCCATTCTCATCATTCCATTAGGATCGACATCAGATTCATTTTAATGAAACAGAACGTGGAGCCTGTAATAATTAAAGTAAAGCTACTAAATTTATCTAAACCTGTCTTAAAATGAAGTTCAGTGGATTTGGTCGCAATTCGAGAAAGATAACGAGTGCCCGTGTCATGTCGATTCTTGAAATGTTCAGTGTCATTTTTGCTCATTTCTGTGCATTTATACCAGTAGTCATCTCATCCCTCATATAATAGGTGTAAGATTTATTTCTTTTTGTTTCTTGCGTATTCATCATTTTTGGCATATTCGTTTCGTTTTTGCAGTGATATGTATGTCATTTATGTTTCGCCTAAGTCCGCATCACTCCATCTCTCATTAGTGTTTAAAAATTAAATTGTTCATTTTTTTTGTTTAATTAATGTGTATGATATTCAAACGCTGTGTACAAGGTCCTTTATCTCCTTGCTGCACCATTGCATTCAAAGCTGCGTCCTTATTCTGAGTTCCCATCTTGACGGCGAGCCGCAGAACCCACGTAACTTTAAGAACTTAGATCATAATCTTTGTTCGACGATGCACGATAAGCAGGCAAGTATCGTTACAATATGTATATATTTATTTATTACCATCACCACAAAAACAGCACTATTTGGCCTTTACATGGGAGGGTTTACAAAAATTAATGTAGGACAACCACAAAAAACCATGCCCTTCTTAGGGGGGACCTACCCAGGCGGGACTCGAACCCGCGACCTTCAGTGTGGCAAGCGAAGACTGTACATCGCCACCATCGAGGCCGGCCGGTATATATAAACTTGTAGAGGATTCACCAGATGATGATGTTGTACTTCACAACCCAGGTCATTTCCATAACATTTTTAATGTGGAGACACATGTAGTTTGGTTGCTCACACTTACTAAAGCCAAAGGCAACACCATACATAATGTCAAGTTTCAAGCAAAACAAGCTATACTCACTCAGATTCAGGCACAGAAAATAAAATATTCGACGACTGTTGCTGTCGTGCAGAACTTGCTTCAAGGACGAGAGGCAGAAGGTGACAAAGGATTTGATGGAGCGAGGGAGTCCTGCATTGCCATAACCACTGGTGCTTGCAGTGAGGTTGTACAAGGGAATGCCAGCCTCAGAATAGCCCACCAATGATCCCTTGGCGCCAGATTGGTTATTGGATGTGAGGCTAAATGCACCTGTTGAAATCAATAAATACTATCAATCAATCCATTAACGCACACCCACCGATATGTAAGATTTTTTTTAGTTCCATCGAAGGCCGTAAGTAGATGTCAATGGGGTCAAGAACATAGAGGTTCCTGAAGAGGGTGATAGCACTTCAATGTAATCAAGCAGAAGCCTGTTTACCAGAGTGCATTTTTTAGACTGCCATATTGATTGATAATTTTTATACATATGTACCTTTTTTTGGTAATAAATTGGATCTTGCTGCATGTTTCAGGTTTTATCCCAGCATTTTGCAACAAGCAGGGGTCCTGGAACGTAGGGATAAAACCTGAACCACAAGGTAAGACCCGAAAAAGTTTATTATTTTTTTATCAACCATGGAGTGCGAAAGCCTCAAAGAAGAATTTTGAAATCCATCTTGAATTCTTTCTTTCTGCAATCATTTTTGGCAAACAACTATTTCACTTGTTTGGCCTATTATCCAGTTCATTCGCATATTATGAGGTTACTTGTTAGGGGATACATGTGAAAAGCAATACCATGAGAAATTGCAGTATTGTTTTGACAGCATATATAATTACTGGTTACTAAACTTAAACTTAACTGTTTCTAAGTTATAATGACTTTCACAGAGGCTCTTGCAGAAGGCATAAGCTATTCTCATTGGCAGGTGAGCACAGGGTGTGTAGGATTTCCACAATGTTGTTCTACATCAGGTGAAACAGAAATATACAGGCTCTTATGATAAATATGCACATAGGAGGAGCCCTTCGAAAAAAAGCATCACCCAAGTGGGAAAGGGGCTCAAAAACTGTTGTTATTATACTTGTACCTCATTAATATTTTCATGTCAATAACATTCATATTAAAACAAAGAGAAAATTTTGTACAGTAATAGAGTATTTTCCTTCATCATAGAAAACAAAAGGCATTGATTGCGATTCCTTACCCACCATTAGTGCATTCATAATTCACAAATTATTTTGTTACAGAAATCCCAGTTTAGACGAACATTAATGGTCAATTTTAACAACGTTTGAAAAAGGCCAGATTGGCGCCCATGCGTTGCTACCCCACGTGACGTCACAGGGACCTAGTTTCCATACAAGTAGATAGGAATTTTACATCGTCAGAGATTACCAATGCATGCATGAGGCACAGAGCTCATGGAAACATCTCTTAATAATCTATATATATAAAAGAAAGTCGAAAATCGTGTTAGTTAGAACACTTATAACTCGAGAACGGCTGCACCGATTTCAATGAGATTTGGTTCTTTGGATTCGTCTCAGGCGGGGTTAACATATAGGCTATCAAAAAAGGATAATTTCACAAAAAAAAATTCATCTCTTTCCTACGGACATGCTTTTAGGAGTTATAGTAACACAACAATTGATAAGTCGGTCAAAACTACAAATTAAATAATTTGTTTTGTTTTTACCACTTTAATAACTGAATTTAGTAACAATATATCATTTTAATTACTAAATATATTCAAAATATTAATTAAATCGAAATTACATTTTTAAAATTTAATTCGAGCTGATTGTAAGCCCAGCCGTGGCCCAGCTCGAGTTGACACTTCACTACCGTGTTTGTAAACAAATCTCCAAGCAATTGTTGACAAACGGTAAAGTCCGAGTTCCTGTCGAGGAATCGAGTAGTTTTAACTCATTTCCTTGGAATGATTGCAAATTAGTTTCAGTGAGCACATCAACAAAGAGTTCCAGAATATGATTGATCACCAAAAGAATCAAAGATGGTTGCTTTAGCGAGCAAGAACGAAGATGTGGATGACTAAAACGAGGTAAATTCAAAAAGTTTGTACTCTGCATGGATTTGAATCTTTTAAATGTGTAACAAACGAAGACGAAATCACCAACTATCTATCTGAATATTTTAAGTCCTTGGACGTACCTGGCTTACCAAGGCACGATTTACAGAAAAATGTAGTTTCTGTGCTCATGATCTTTCGAAGCCTAAACCAACCATAACTATCCAACGGAACGTGTTTGATCATTAAAAAAATTGGTGATGAATGTGATTCACGCAACTTTACTTAAAGGAAAATTCAAAGGTTAGGAAGTCCTCATTCCGTAGATTCCATGATCTCAACTCATATGCCCTTTTGAGATTAAACGTATTCAATTTACAATTCGTGAATACGATTAAAAAATCGCATGGTCATTCTTTCAGTTTTTGTGTTGTTTGTGCTCATGTGCTAATGAAAACCCCTGATTTTCTCATGGTCAATTTAGCGTGCTATGTTCACGAGTCGATAAACCATCCTCTGTATTTCTTCCTTCGCTTCAAGTGCGTAGCTAGGATAGGGGGTTTTGGGCGCAGCTAATACCACGGGTCTGTAGGGTATAGAAAACTCGCTAAGGTAATCGGGAGGTGTGGGGGCACTTCCCCCAGACATTTTTTAAGATAAATGGTTCAAAATAGTGGGTTTTGTGGCTGTGTGAATAGTTAAATATGTTTTGTTTGTTAGTCATCCGTCCCCCAAATATTAATAACAAAATCTTTCATAAAAAAATTCTCTAAGCTCTTGGGGGGGGGGGGGGGGGGTTTATCCCCCAAAACCTCCCCTCGCTGCGTCACTGCTTTGCTTCGCTATATTTATTTAGCTTCATCCGCTTCATCTTGCGCCTGATAACAAAACAAAAACTGTTGTTTCTCAGAAGGTGCTTGACGCAAGACATTAAACCCGAATGTGTAGGGCTCACCGTGGTGCATTTACGCATGCAGTACGTTTACGCAGTGCATTTTTTCCAAACAGAAATACTAAAACTGGCGCGCCTTAAGTCATTTAATGTGAATGCTGCTTCATAGGGGCTTTTCTTGCACGATTTTGAGCATCAGTCAAGCGTCGGTCTGGGGTCGTGTCAACCTGCCCCCTGAATGGGCCAAGTGTATGCAACAGACTTGGACCTAGAAACATTTTTTTACAGCTAATAACGCAAATAGCCAACAACTGAATGCGTATAATTTTTATTTCATGAACTGCTTAATTAAACCACAATGCCCAAAATTTCTTAAGCTAAAACGTAAGAAAATTTGTTGAAAAAAATCCGCGTAAACGTGCTCCGATTCACCCTATGTAGATTCAATAAAGAAAATGTCTTTCTGACAAGCAATTTTGGTACTCATTTACTTAGTTTTATTGAATTTGTATCCTTATTTTATTATAATAAATTAAACATGATTAAAAACGATACAGCCGCTCTTGATTTATAAATGGTGTAAGTAAACTGTAAGTTCATTGATTGTTAGGCGGTACGAAGTTCGCCGGGTCAGCTAGTCACTTATTAAAATTACCTATGGTTGGAAAGTTTCCTTCGTTTGATAGGGAATTAATAATCCTTATTTAAGCTAAGGGCTACCTACTAGCAGGGTACTCTGCTACCTGCTAGCTGCCTGCATGTTAGCAGCACTTATAGTCTCGCACCAAGGTGGCCTCAGACAGCAGGAGCTGGACCAGAATGACTTCACACGGGTTTTTCCCAGCATTCATACTTCAATTTGCGTTTTTGTGTGCTTGAAAATTTTCATTTTTCATTTAATAGCGAAAAATTGATATGGTCATTTAAAAATTTAAAAGCATGAAATACGTACTCCAGGAGTAATAATCAATCGATTTTGGCAATACAAAAGAAATAGGAAACCACCCTATTGTTGTATGTTGTTTTTAATCTCAAATATGAGGAAACCGTTTGCCTATCGATTGTTTGACCGATGGGTCCCCCAAGCAAAAAATCCTGGATCTGCCCTTGAATATTCCGACAAAAACTCTACAGTGCCTTCACAATACTTCAGCAGCTTTGGATTACAATTTATTTTACATGTACTCTTAAGGGAACAAAAAAATGTAATTGAACAATATGGCATTTGCTGGTTTCATTATAAAGTAATAACCGCTATGAACTTCCAGGAACCTCTTTTATAATTTTCCATTTACAGAAGTATCAAGTGGAGGGATAAAATTAAAGCTGCTCATCCAAGAACTAACCTAATACAAAAAGCAGACATGCCATGACACCACCTCCTGAGAGCATGTGTTCCTCTGTTTGCAGAAAGGGAGGAGTGGTGCTGATCAAAGTTTTGTGGTTATCATGGATATCATTTTCTTTCACTTTCAAGTTTGGACCAGAATTCCATGAGTAGGCTATGATCAAAGCACCTAACATAACTGCCAATGACCCATAGCGTGCAGTGTATGGTATGCCCAACCTGTAATGAAGATGAGAAAGTGACAAATCATATTATTATTACAAAATAAAAATATGCACCACCATACATACCTAAATAATTTAAACGTTACACCTGTGCAATTAAGGAATCGACCCTGAAATAGCCAGTGACATATCTTTATGGAGTCACCTGAAAGTGAACTGATGAAGTGCGACAATTACAGAAAGAAAACTCATTTGCCTTGATTCAAACCTAGATGTCCCAAATTTGTAGTGGGTGTTCTACCACTAGCACTACCCAGACAACTTACCCTAGAGAGTTCTGCAGGCTTTTGAGGACACCTTGTGTAGATGCCTTTGTAGTTCAAGTGGTAGGGCCCAGATTTGGTAGATCTGAGTTCTAATTCTGGTCAAGGTAAATGTTACTAAGGTTACACTTAAGTAAATTTTAATTCTACATTACATACTGCAGATGATAAATCATCACCTTCTAATTAAACAATGCAAGCTAACCAAGAGCATAACTTTAAAGACAAATTTATTTCAAGGTAGATTTCACATTCCTGAAAATTACTTTGTGCCATTTTTTCAAGGAATGGTATCAAATCAGAAGTTTCCAAACAGAGGGTAAACTAAATAATCAATAAACTTTTAAAAGTCCATCACATGATATTTCCAGATCCAAAAGAAACAATAAAATGAAAGGAATACTTAGCACTAAGGATAAGTACAGGAATTTGTTTTTCTCTCAGAAAATAAGAGACTATAATTTAAATTAGACTACAACTCAATCACAAACTTTCACATACAATAATACATATGTAATCTCATTGTCTACTCATCTATCATTCCTCCCATATTTTTAATAGCACATAGTATTATGTGATTCTAAGTACGTTTAACGTCACCCAGGTCACAGCCATGACTATAATTCAAGTTCGATATTCTAGTTCGAGAAATCTGCTATTCGACCCATCTCTAAATAAAACCAATATAAACACATAATTGTGCCCTCACAATCTGCTTAGTTGAAGCTAATACTAATTAATTAACTATTAATGTAATTTTTTACCTTTGAGAACAAACTCCATCAATGTAGTAGTCTTGAACAAAAACAAAAAGAGCCACAATTGCGACTAGAACAAGAACAGTGAACCATGATCCACTGGCTTTCACCTGAAATAGATTAAAGTGTATTTGTAAGGAATGAACACTTTTACGCTAACTATAAAAAATAGAGTCTAATTTATAGCTATAACCTTTGGGATAAATCACTCACTCAGTGACTTGACCCAAACAGGGTTTGGATAGGTGAAGATAGAGTTAACCTCCGACTAAACCAGAGTCATGTGATGGCACACATTTATGGTAGGGAGGCAAATTCCTTTCCTTTGGTCATCTTGCACTTCAAGGATTTTTACTTTGAGGTGCTTCACCCAAGATTGGAACCCAAGACCCCCTCCCCTGATCAGCAATCTAACATTAATCCAACTGGGCCACTACACGTCCCACAATTCAAACAGTAATTATAAAATATTTACCAATAAAGCAATTTTAAATTAACTAGTATTCAAGCATTCAGCTACCCTCGTCAGCCTCTGATTACTCTAGTGCAAGAATGTTGGAGTGGGCCGAGTAATTGCCTGCAACCCATTACCATGCGTATTGTATGAAGATTTATGAGTAATGTAGACAGATAATATTTCAATGATTTTTATTGACACGCTGTCACAAACTTTTAATATAATATCCCTGAAAATTACTCCATAGGCAATTGTAAGGAATGAACACTTTTACGCTAACTATAAAAAATAGAGTCTAATTTATAGCTATAACCTTCAGGATAAATCACTCACTCAATGACTTGACCCAAACAGGGTTTGGATAGGTGAGGGTAGAGTTAACCTCAGACTAAACCAGAGTCATGTGATGGCACACATTTGTACATAATTTTCAATCTTTTAGCACTTCTTTGGAAAAACATTCTTTTTTGCATAAAATATTTGTTTTACAAGGTGAAATACACTGTGAGTAGCTACCTCATCATTGAGAATGAGAAAATTTGCATTTTCCAAAAAAAAGAGCAAACACGGAGGGATATATTGTGTCTTATTTGCATTATTTTATGAGGCAAGTGCAAATACCACCCCATGGAAAATGTAAAAAAACAGCGCACAATTCACATCAGCATAGATTGAGTAGAAATTTAAATCACCATGGAATATAATGATTTAAAAATAGGGTAGAAATAAGAGGAAACATTAACCTCTGAAAACTGGTAGATGATGATTGATATTGGGAGCAAGAACACTCCCTCAAAAAGTGTAGCCAGGGCATGCAAGCGCTTGGACGCTCCAATTCCTCCACCAGAACTCCCAGCTGATGTTCCAGTAATGGAAACTAACTTTGCAGCCACACGTCTTCCAAATGCATTGACACCAAGACGACATGCTACCAGCAAGGCCAGGAGGCAAACCCCTAGCTAAATGAAATAAATAGCAGAAAGAAATATTTTTATAATATTTATAATGCAGGTAAAAAGGCAGTATTTGTGCAGAAATAAAAATGGACAAGCCTGCATTAAACACTTAAATATACCTGCAAGAGTATAACTTCCAATGGAGAAAATCATTTACACTGACCAAGGTTCAAACCAGTTCGCACCAAACGCATTACTGAAGCAGGTTCCACCATGACTAAGCACTTCCAAACAAGCACAATTTGCATGTTTTGTTTAAAAAATGTTTTGCTCTTATTGATGTAATAAAAAAAAAGTAATAACATTGCATGCATGGATGCATGGGCGTACCCAGCGGGGGCAGAAGGGGGCAGCAGCCCCCCCCCCCTAAAAGCAAAAGTAAATTTAGATTGAAAATAAATTTTTGAACAAATTTTCTTCGGATCAAAGAAAAATGATATTAGTATAACACATGTAATTAAAATAATTTTTTTCTGAGCAAATAATTTAAAAAAATAATGAAGCGCTTTTTTGTTTTCATACCCTTTTCTGTGTTACAACTTGAACGACCACGGCTTGCCCCCCTCTAGTTTTGATCCTAGGTACACCTTTGCACGGATGATTGAATTCTTAAATCAATGCTTTACATATCAAGTTCTACATGGCAGCAGTATGCCTATTTTTATCCAAACGGCATGATTTGAGTTCAAGTCATTTATTTTGCTAATAACTGCAGAGAAGTTTGGTGAAGAGCCCAGGTCTAATTTTTTATCATAATTTTGATGACATGAAAAACTTTGCACGAATAATTGATGAACTCAGCGATTCTCTCTCATTCAACTACATACATACTATTCTCACCTATATATTGTGTTTCTTTAAGGTTTTCCCTGACCATAATCTCATTTTTGCCAGACTTCAAATTCCAAATTTTATTTCCCTGACTGTTATGAACCTTGTAATAGTGCTCAGCAATAACTTAGATGAAGGATTGAGAGCCAAGATGAAAGAAAGAAAGATTCTCATTTTAAATAATGACACGCCATTTTTTACCCATGAATAATAATAAGGTATATAACAAATTATCACTGCAAGTGGTGGCCATGGACTTGACTTACTACAGTGATTCATTTCATAATGATTCTTTCTTTATTTTCCTCATCTTTTGGGGTGAGAGGATGAAACCCTGTGTTCCCCCTGCAATACATCAGAAGAACCCACAAGGCTGGGTGGTACTTAGACACCTACCTTCCCCACATCAAGTTTAATGTTTTCCATGTTCATTTCTCTAAGGAATACATATACACAGCAGACTTCCGATTATCAGGCTCGGGTTAATCTGGGTTGCAGATTATCCGTGCATGATTTTCACTCTCACTCAATTTTTTCTGCAATCTTTATTTTTAAAAATCGGACAAAAAATCATCGGAATTACTGCATTAATGCGAGGATACACTGGGCTTATTATTTCCGTAAGAATCCCCTTCGTAAAACGGAAGCGATGATGCGCCAGCTGCATTCACAGGAGCACCGTGTTCCTGTTTTCCAAGCCTCGCACTGCGTGACCGTGCTCCTTGATCACGGACACACGTCGTGCAGCGGTTACAACCGCGGCAACTCGTGCGAGACGTGACAATGTGACGTGGTGACAGACAGCGTAGTTTCCGGCGTCAAGCAGTGGTTTGGAAGCATTCGTGCAAACTACTTTTCTGTATCAGTGATCACACAGCCACGGAATTAAGTATTTTTTTTGTGGTGGTGAGCACTCTTAAATAACAAAATAGCTGCATAAATAATATTATATTGTTTTAATAATGAAATACACTTTGTTACTTCCACAAAATTTACAGTTTCTATTCTATTACCGGTTTTGGCTACTACACCATTTTCAAATACATCATATAAAATATCATACAAAATATGTATTTGAAAATGGTGTAATAGCCAAAACTGGTAATAAAATAGAAACTCTGTGAATTTTGTGGAAGTAACAAAGTGTAGTTCATTATTAATACGTATTTCAAATTCGGCCGGTTTGAGACAGGTATCTTAAACAAAGTGTAATAACATTAAAAGAATAAAATAAAAGCACAAAACAACTCTTTGTATGCAAATGAATGCTTCTTTTTCAATTGTTTGAACTTTTAGTTTTTAATTTCAGTTTACAAATAATTTGTGTATTCAAGTGTATTTCATTATTAATATGGAGCCCTTCCTCCACGTAAAAGCTTCAAGTTTTGATTTTATTGTATTGTTTGTTTTACGTAAATTATGAATACATATTATGTACAAGACATTTAAGTGAAAGTTTGGATTTTCCGTGTTTTTCGATTATTCGTGCCGTCTCTCCCCATCATTAGCCCAGATAATCGGGAATGTACTGTAGTATAATCACACAAAAATGCACATTACATAACTGGAGTTATGATCACTGGTGGACAATCACATTCATAGTAAAAGCACTTAAAAATCCCCTTACCTTGTGATCTGATAACCCGAGCCAAGACAATGGATTATAGATGGTGTGCACATCTTCGTCCTGGGTAGGTGTGTCATCATGATCAAATAACAGAAGAGAAACTGTGCCAAGGGCAAAAAGTGCAGTCCCACGCACAGTGCTATGACTGCCTATCCCTGAAAATTTAAAATATCCAACAACTGAAATAAAATGAATTCTCGTTGATAAATATTAAAGCTAATTAGATCGGACCACATGACACCATATTTTTTTACTTTTGGGCAGATATGTGGCCAAGTGAAAAATGTTGAGCATGGAGTTAAAATGCAATTACCATTTTGCATTGATATATAAATGAAATATATAATTACAATTCACCTTCAACCACTTGTAAAACCTATGTTAGAACTATGTATGTATGTAGATGCCAGATTTTGAAACTGTGTTTCTACATGTAGAAGACAAGAGTCATAAACTGGATGAATTGGAACAATGCCAAATTTTTAAAGTGTCCATAGAATAAAGAGTATGTCTCTTACAAGGATTACTGCAGTTTTTGGAAGGTGTGCATGGAACAATTTCACACATAATCATCTGGGTCCATTCCTCTTCCCACATTTCTATTTATTCATTCAATTTGCCACAAAAACTTTTTCCTATCATTGCATTCATGAACACAATTCTCTTCCTACCCCTTCCTCAACATTTTTCCTTCTATCACAGTTCTCAGTATCCCACCTAGTTTAGTACTCACTCAATCCAACCCCTCTGTCTCCTAAAAAAGAAATACATAAGTATGTATCATATCTTGAAATGTAGGCTTTTGCAGCAAGATTCATTCATATCAAGAGGCTTTCGGAAGCAGCTGTGTATTGAGCTTTACCATGCGAGCTTACTCAGCCACTGTAGGGCACATCACCAAGAGATGAAGGCCTGACGATACTTTCATTACCTGATGTTGTGCCCTGCAATGACCGTGAAAGCTCACTTGACAACGCGAGGCAAGGCAAGGTGTTGTGGAACATACTAATGTAGATGAAGTAAATAAAGTATGCACTATAACATCCAATTTAATGTTTTCATGTAAAACTAGTTTCAATGCAGTCTGGCATCATCTTCCGGTACTCCTCAGAAAGTGGACATATACTACGTAAGCATCAGAGGCTTCCAGGAGCAGCTGCGTATTGTGCTTTGTCAAGCAAGCTTTC
The DNA here is from genome assembly GCF_921293095.1 of Ischnura elegans. NCBI lineage: Eukaryota > Metazoa > Arthropoda > Insecta > Odonata > Coenagrionidae > Ischnura > Ischnura elegans. Next base: position 18,877,370 of record NC_060257.1, read on the forward strand.
ACAGCTATTGCAGGGAGCATCACCAAGTGACTAAGGCTTGATGATACTTTCATTACCTGATGTTGTGCCCTGCAATCACCGAGAAAGCTCACTAGACTAACCACAATAGGCAGCTGCTACTGAAAGCCTTCAATGCTAATGTAGTACATATATGTCCACTTTCTCAGGAGTACCCTAAGATCACGCATAACTGCGTCGAAACTAGTTGTACGTGAAAACATTGAAGTGGACATTATGGTACATACTTCATGTATTTTATTTACATTAGTATGTTCCACGACACCTTGCCTCACAATGTCGATTCCCTCTGTATACTTATTCCCCATTGAACATTCTTTTCTTCACCCACCACGTCTACCACATCCTCCCTCTCCCTCTCTGTCCACCTCACTTTCTCCATTTTCCTACATACCAACACCTTAAATGAACACTCCTTTCTCATCCTCTTACCTCAGTATTCACATTTCCAGGTAGTAAAACACAATACTTTACTGTAAGGAAACGGAAGTGGAAGCCTTTCCTCCATTTCTGATGCAACAACTGAATTATGGCCCTCAGGATTTCTGTTCTAATTAATTGACAACAAAAAATAACCATGATAACATTCACTTGAATGATGTAAAAAAGTGTTGAATGTACAATCACATGGGTTCAGCATTCTTTCGGGCTGCATCCGCGTTCGTTGTCGAAGAACCACAACAGTTTCGCCAGCTCTCCTGCCAGCGTCCTCAGGTGAAGGGTCAGGCAGCGTCCTCATCCTTCACCTGAGGATGCTGGCAGGAGAGCTGGCGGAACTGTTGTGGTTCTTCGACAACGAACGCGGATGCAGCCCGAAAGAATGCTGAACTCAAGTAATCACCGCGGAAACCTGCGTACGTACAATCACATGGTTTTAGGCAGCATATCTTTACCTGCAGCACTGACATCAAAAAATGCCCTAAAGAAAGCTATTGATTGTACTTTATGACTCACTTGAAGAAGAATACATATGTATGCATATCAAAATCCTGACATGACAGAGCAATTCTGCTCATTCAGTAGAACTTCAACTATCCATTTTAATAAAGGGCCCAAACAGGTATAGAAGTGATGGATAATGCATTCATGATGATTTTCCCAGCAATTTTTACTTTGCTTTCTGGGACAAGATACGCCCATCCTTCATCTTACCACTTTTAACACTTCACTATTGTGTTTAACCAGTTAACTACCAAAATTTATACAATACTAGGTATATCTAGAAAGAAGATCTCTTTAAAAAACCCCAGTACATACGAGGGTTGTACCAAAAGCAATGTTCCCATATTTTTCACAAATACAGAACTTTGTTTATTTATATTAATTTTCACATCATTGAATAGCTTACACTTTTGATTATTTTTCAACGTAGTCTACATTTTTTTCGACGCACTTTTAAAGACAGTGCTCCAGCTTTTCTATCCCTAAGTTGAAGAAGTCTCCCACCAACCCGTTGAGGAAGGGTGCGACCTCTGCTCGGACTTCATCGTCGCTCTTGAAGCGTTTGCCACCCAAGAGTTTTTTTTCGGGGATATAATGAAATACCCACGCTTCATCTCCGGTGACGATAGAGACCAACAACTCCTCCCCCCCCCTAAAATTGTTGAAGAAGTTTGCGAGCACAGTCAAGGCATTGCTGCATGTGTCCGTCAGTCAGCATACGGGGGACCCAGCAAGCACACATCTTGCAATAACCTAACATTTCTGTTAAAGTTCTTTCAATTGTGCCGTGGGAAGCTTCAGGAATGCATTCAAAGTTCACGGACAGTGACCCTCCGATCTTTGAGCAGCTCACTGTTGATCTTCTGGACAATCCAAAACCGGCGGTCTTCCACTCCGTTCTTCATTGTGAATTTCCGTGCGACCCTCGGCAAAAGCCCCGCAACATTTGCGAACGAGCTGAAAGGACATGCACTCTTCACCATAAAGTTCAGTCAGTTGCTCATGAATCTCCAATGGCGGTAACTTCCTTGCAAGGAAAAATCGGATAACTGCTCGATCCCCACACTTGGCAGTAACGGGGATCATCACTTTCATTGTTGAAGGTTGCTAAGCCAATAATGAGCGACAAAGTGAATCGCGGACTGGCGGACTCGAGAGTAGGGGAACCACTGTGCACGGCAATGTTGTGGGATTTAGCCTATCACCTTTGCTCAACATTGTAGCTCATTGGGAACCTTACTTTTGGTACAACCCTCGTAGGTACTTCCTTGCATGCAAGAAAACCTCTCCCTTCGGATTAAATTTAATCCACGATAACTACTTCAAAAACATCACAGTGAATGTAAATTTTACATGGAAAAAATCCAAACAAAGATGAAATTAAAATTCCTCCACTGCAAAGGCATACATTTAAATAATATTTCACAAACATAACCTCCCACTGCATAGCTAACCATAAAAGAGATTTTGAAGTAACTTACCTGAAAATATAGAACCAATCAAAGTTATGGCTACAAAATCATACTGTTCATACACTAGAATGGTCCTAAAAGGACCACATAGGGTCAAGCCATAAGCCCATAATATAGAAATGAAGGCTCTAAATGAAGCATACTGAGCCACCTGAAACCAGTGTGACTCTGAGAGCTTTTTACCAGAGGTAAAAGGCTTCTGAAACAGAACAAATATGGCTCCTGACCTGAAATAAATAATGCCAAATACTAATGAAATAAGTAAAATATATTTCAGCATTTTATCGCAGTCATTTCATCAATTGATATCATTTGAGTACCTGCTTTGATTAACGACTCTAAATAACAGATTTAGGGTCATTCAAGGTGAATTCATCTAGCCACTCACTAAACCCAAACCTCTCCTAAAATCTTTCTGATTTCAGTAGATTAATACTACTTAGTAGTACTTTCAGTAGACAACACTACTTACTGGCGTAAATTGCAGTAATATTCAATAGATTGCTATTTATTCTACGACAAACGAGATCACTAGATCAATCTAATTAGAAAGGATCTGGAGAGGGTAAGGTTTGAAATGCAGCTTTTTTTAGCAAGCGTTGAAATTACACTTGAATCACTATATCAACGGATAACATACTTTTAAAAAGCAGCAAGCGATAACTTAGTGGAAATAAGGATGCCCATAAAAACCAAATTCTTTTCTATAATAATGAACAGATGAATCACTCATAACGCAGAGAATATCGTCTAATTTGCACACTCAATTCTAAATCAAATTTGAGAAATAATGATACGAAACGAGCTGCTCAAGCATTCTCATCTGAAATGCAATATGAATATCATTTAGCAATTATATCATGGAAAAGTATTAAAAAATAACCCACTAGACACATGTACAATTTTAGAGTACAGTAACCTTTATGTAGCCTGCCAGAGAGTCGATGTTCATTGGGAAGCTGCATTAAAACTGTCAAAAACACACAACATAATGCTATACAGCGAATTGACTGACTTAATATTGATGTACACAAAAAACAAACATTTTACGCATACCAATTCTAATTTTTGTCATCAGTTGTTCGTTGGAAAAAAGGGTTTCTTGATAACATTAAGTGCTCAGATACTTGTCTTTGATTCAAAAAAATTATGAGTTGATAAAAAACAAGAATTTATTTGCTTTGATTTCTGTTGAAGTTTCTTATCTAAGTAATAAGGTTCCAAAAACTAAGAAAAAAGAATAAAAGGAGACAGTTATTCAGGTAAAATAATGCAACAAAGATTTTATGTGCTCCATAATGGAAAATTTAATCATTTCAAATATGATAATCTTGAAAGTCCACAAATTATGACACTTCAAATACAATTTATATATCCTAAATAAAAAGGATTAATCATGGCAAACCTGGCAACATTCATTCATCTCGAATATTTCATTTGAAATGCACAAGCCACAAACACATTCAACACAAACAGGTAAAATTAAAAGTATTGCAACTGAAACATGCGCGGAAATCACTTTCCTCCACATAAGAACAGACCTTCAATGAACTCATAAGTTGAAGCTATCAATTTCAACTGTCTTTTTATCATGAAAGCTTATTTCTCACAATGACTTAAAAGTCTCAGGGAAGGGGCCTAATATTTACACCATTCTTGATAGTAAGACAGCGAAACATACAGTTACAAGTCTATACTGGGTATCCAACTACTCAATGAAATAAGCTGTATATGTACAACCTACCAAGAAATACAAATATTAAGCCACTATTTCATAAATATGTATATCCTATGAACAGTTTTCAAAGTAGAAAGCAAAATTAGATCATACGTTTGTTATTGATTCAAACATATGAAACATCAATAACCACCAAAATTAACCAGGAAATACATTCTCAGGAAAGAATATTTTTTTCCAAACTGACAAATTCCTGGAAATACAATTGCTAATAGATAAATTCATACAGCAAAAACAAATGAAGAAAATGCTTCATTGAAAAAGAGTGCTTATTTACACCTGAAATAAACACCGTAAGTAATTGAAAATTGCTCCAAACGAGCAACTCCAAAATATTAGACAGCAATCCAATTAAACCAACAGCAAATATAACAAGGATGATTGATGACTTGGAAAACTCAATGGCGACAGGGACACATTACATTCAAGTGTCCTTAGGAGTGTCATCATTGGAAGCCGGAGCTTCAACAAGTCCAGGTCGCTGACTGTCATCTTTTGCAGCATCAAGTAAGGCCTCAATTAGAGTTTGTACAGCTTGATTCGCATCACCTGAAGGACGCCTACCAATTAAGCCACTCTCCTCATCTCCCTTCAAAACAATACTTATCACTTTAGGGGGTGAACCCTTCCCTTCTGCAGCCTGCTCATCGGACGTGTGAGAGACAGTTTCAACGACAGTATTGGCCTTACTCCCATCTTGAACTTCGCCTGCATCCATATCTTCCCCACTAACCCGGACTTCAACAATATTACTTTCACTAGACACTTCCTGAACTTCAATTGTTCCTCCCTTCCGCTCCGAGGTAGAAGAGTCTCCTACATGTTCATACTCTCGAGTATCTATAACAACCGGTTGTTGACCATCTGAGTCACCAACCAAATCAGACACTTCTGATGTGTACACATGAATTAGGTTATCACTCCTGCTTACATCCTCCCCCACGTCATCAGCGTTGGTAACAATGTGATGATGCGGGGTAGAGTGATCATCATCCATACCATCATCTTCATCGAATCTAATTACAACCGCTTCTATGCCACCATGCTCCTGATCCTGTATCACATACTCACTCGCCCCCTTTTCATCCCCACTATTCAAACTTCCCGTAGTACGCGTGGTCATCTGGACCAAGTCAGCCATGCTAAGGACTCGACGTGTGATGGATCCCTTTTGAGAATTAGATGAAGCCAACTCGCCAACATTTAGTTTCACTATGTGCTGTTGTTGTTGGTTGTGCTTCTGGTTACGCTTTTTGGTGATCATGGTCACTCCCCTCAGTTTATTACCCTTCTCAATATTACCCGGCACATACTCCACATCTTCCAACTCCTCTCCGTCATGCACTGCATAACTGGAAACTCTGATGTTACTCACAGCAGCAGCCTGTTCCTCTTCCTCGTTGCCCAAAGGATCATCAACCTCCCCATCTTCCTCACCAATGATGACTCCAATACGACTCTGCTCAATATCACCCCTACCACCTTCCATTCCATGCTCTTCATCGTCTTCCACTCCTTCCTCATCCACCAGACCAGACACATCCATCTGCACTGGATGTATGAACCTCACATGGTTTTCCCAGTATTCACGCTTGCCAAACTTAAAACCACAAACTTCGCAGACATAAAACAGCTTCTTGTCATGGTTCATCAAATGCCATCTGAGGTTCTTCTTGTCGCCAAAGGCCCTCTGGCAACGACAGCATTTGAATGGTTTCTGCTTGTGATGCACAATGCGCACGTGTCTCTCCACATCTCCCTTGCGCGTGAATCTTGCCTCGCACACTTCGCAGCCAAAAGGCTTTATCCCAGTGTGCGTGCGTAAGTGTTGCCGAAACGAGGACGGCTTGAGGAGCTTGTGGCATTCATTGCACTCAATCTTGTCCTCCGGGTGCAGCTCGCTGAGTCGCGCGATCGTGGCATGGCTGAGCTTTGGCCTTTTGTACTTCCTCCGTGCCCGAGGCAGCGGAGACGACTTCACGATCATTTCCTCAAGCTCTGGATCCTCGCCCTCCTCCAACTCTCCCTCCTCTTCGAGATGCGTGGTGGGTGTCAACTTCACGATCATCTCGTCACTCTCAGTGGCAGCCTGGATGATGACACTCTCTTCCACTACCTCCTGAGGCTGGTTCTCCTTCTCCCCATCTTGCTCATGCTCTTCAGTCACCGTTACTGACATAGGAACCACTTCCTCTACCAACATGTGCTCCTCCCTCATTTCCCTTTCAATTTTTACATTCACCGACTCAAACTTAATACGATGCATCTCATCAACCAAAGAATCCTTTTCACATTCTTCCCTTTCGTCAGGCTGCATACACTCAACAACAACTGTTTCAACAATATTTTCTGGGGCATAATGTTCTTCGACCTCTGTCTCTTCAGTTTGGATTATATGTTTTACTTTTGGGATCTTTTTCAACTTGATCGAATCAGACTTAACAGGAGAAGTGTAAATGTGAGGAGGGGACTGTACAGCAATCATGCCTTCTTCCAATGGTCTTTTCCTAGGCCTTCCTCTTTGCTTCCTGGGAGATAACGGGTCATCGTTTCTTGGCTTTTCTCTATGGAATGGGGGTGAGGTTGGGTGAATGTCTTTTGACATCACTCCTATGTCTTCATTATACTTAGAATCTCGTTGTTTCACTGGTTTTGGAGGTGTTGGGCTGGGTATTGGCACATTCATTTTTGAAAAATAGTACTCAAAATCATCATCAAGTTTTTTCTTAGCAGCTTTTTTACGCAGCCCATAGCCACCACTAGATCGTTTCTGTCTGGAACTCATGGCTGGGTCCTCAAATTTCAAATTGTTTCAGAACCTACAAGTAAAGAAAGAGAGTTGATTCAATACTCAGAAATCTACGCTTAAGTATTTTTCTAAATGTAACTTTTTCACAAGTAGATGAATTTGATCTATATTTTAAAGTAGATTTAATAACTGAACTACAATAATGAAACAGCCTGAATAATATATTTAAGGGTAGTAAATGCTTGGCTTTCATTAATTTTAAATTGTTTCCATTAATTCCCATAGGGTAAAATAACGGTAGTTCACGAATCGTTGCCATCTAAACATATCTACACAACATGATCGTACATTAACTGATTGACATTGACTGGAGGCTGTGGAGAAAATAATCATAAATAAATAACCTTATCAGTCTTTATAAAGTACTGGGTGATTTATGGGGCTTTTTGCAAATACCAATGAATAGATATGAATATCTGCACCTACTTCTATGATTGGTCTCTGACATAGCCTTGTGGAATACTGTCACAATGGATGCTTTCAGATAAGATATGTACCTTCACTTAAATATTCAGGGTTCCCACTCTAACTAAATTATAAAATTCACAGTTTTTTCCAGGTTTTCACGGAACAAATGTCGTCAAATTCACGGTCTGTTGATAAGCCATTTTAGGCAGAAATATTGATGATGCAACAATCACCGCCCGCACGTTAACTAAAAATTTATCAACCGCGACAGGCGCCGTGAATTCAAACGTAGCAATGAAAGTGCTATTTCTAAAGACGTGACCTATCGATATCAAAATTTAGGTGAAGCTTAAGGTTGTGAGTGGCAAAATGGAGGGAGCAGTGAGGTAGGGAAGTAAAGAAGTGTCTGACTTTTCACCAGGGTCAATGAACACTTTGTTTGCCGGTCTTCCAATCACAGGCTCAAGATCAATGTGTCATCATGGCACAAGGCATCAATAATTGCACTTCGAATATACGTGTGGAGATAAATTTGTCTCTACGTGGCTCGGCCTTGAAACATGATTTAAATATCTTTTTTTTCTTTTGAACTGGTCAATTGTAGTTCTTTTTCTATAAGTTTGAGAGATTTTCAAGGTTTTATGATGATATTCACAGCTATTTCCAGGTTTTTTTCACGGTAGACGAAATTCACGCATTTGAATAATAGGATACACCAGGCTTATTATTTCCTTTAGAATCCCCATCGTAAAACAGAAGTGATCACGTGCTAACTGCATTCACTATTGTTCCTGTTTTCCAAGCCTCGAAGCTCGTGCTCCGTGATCACGTATACACGTCCCGCAGCAGTTGCGACCCGGGCAACTTGTGTGAGACACGACTACGTGGCGTGGTGCCTTAAAGTGTTGTTTCCAACGTCACGCAGTGGTTTTGAAGCATTCATGTAAACCACTTTTCTGTAAACGTGATCACTCAGCCGCGGATGTGTGGTTTTCGAAACCAGTTCTTATATGGAGCCGTGATAATACGAGTGAAAACCAGTTATTGCCGCTTAAAAGATCACGGTCTGGCGAAGAAAGCTCTCAGTAAGTCTGGGAATCACTAAAATAACATAATAAGTGCATAAATAATAACACATTATTTGTTTTACGTAAATAGGGTAGTTTCCTTCATCAAAGAAAACGAAAGGCATTGATTGCGATTCGTTACCCACCATTAGTGTATTCATAATACACAAATTATTTGGTTTTTGAAATACCGGTTTAGACGAATGGCAAGGGTCAAATTTTATCCTCATTTGAAAAAGGCCAGATTGGCGCCCATGCGATTCCACTCCACGTGACGTCACAGGGACCTAGTTTCTACACGAGAGGATAGGAGTTATACATCGTCTGAGGTTACCAATGCATGCATGAGGCACAGAGCTCAGGGAAACATCTCTTAATAATCTCCTATTAAAACTGGCTAAGGTCGGAAAGTTTTCTTCGTTTGATAAGGTATTAATAAACCTTTTTTAAGCCAAGCGCTACCAGCCAGCAAGGTACTCAGCTACCCGCTAGCATCCTGCGTCCTATCAGCGCTCAGAGGCTCGATCAAGGTCACCTCACAAGGTGGGAGGGGGAACCAGAAATGCGACGCACAGACTTTTTCCCTTCATTCCTACTTACGCGTCGCATTTTCACGCGCTTGAAATTTTTCACTTTTCATTTAATCGCGAAAAATAGATATCGTCATTTAAAAATCTAAAAGTGTGAAATACCTACTCTAGGAGTAATAATCTTTCGATTTAGGCAATAAAAAAATAATTGGAAACCACCCTGTTATAAACATTACAAGACATTTAAGTGAAATTTTGGGTTATGCTTGTTTTCCGATTATTTTTGCCATCTCTCCCCATCGTAATCCCAGATAATCGGGAGTGTGATGTATATAAATTTATTCACCCAAGAGCTCTTTTTGTCTGGCTAATCTCTGGCATGAATTTCCTTCCATTGTTAAACTGATATGCTGGCATTAGATGAATAATGTACTGCAATTTTAACAATTCTTTTCACCTAAAACTCAAACCTAACTTTTCTTAACTAATCCATGGTTAGACTACTACAAATAACAAGCAGCTTTTCAATCTAATGTTCTTATTTCCATAGGTGCTTCCAACTGAACAGTTATTGGTGCTTTCCTCATGTGGTCTATTTGCAAAGATGCAAGTATCTTCACCAATACAGCAAGGACAGTTACTGAAATGTTGGTGAAGCTGTCAACTATGCAAATAGAAACACACACTGAACACCAAACAATTATACTTCCAAGAAACTAGAATACAGATGGTTTTAAAGCAACATATTTATAACTGTTTATTCTTATTGATCCCTAAAATATTAATCCCTAGTTTCTTAATGCATACGCCATCATGAGTTCTAGTACCGATATGTGCCTCAACAAAAATTTAAAGTGCAACCAAAATAGCCTTGGCAAATACATGATCGGATTTGGCCAAAACTGAAGGTTTAAAAAACATCCTAAGCTTTATTGGCAACAGATGCTTCATTTTTTTACTCTGAGGCCTGACTCTGCAATGTTCAAAGGACGGTAACTTTAGAACGGTTCAGTTCTGAGCTGAGATAAAGTGATCATTATTCATCATAAGGATACTGCTTTCATATATATAACTTTCAGAGAAATCGGTGATGGTAACCTGACATGATTTTGCTCTATCTGCCTGATTTGAGATGAAATGGCCCAGCTCAAACTCATCAGAATAAATGATATCATTTTAAGCAAATTGAATCAGGGTTTTAAGCATTTTTTTCCTATAAGATCCATTAAGTTTCAACTGCAAATGCAACTTATCTTTTAACTTCTGAATAAATACAAATTATCTAATTATTTTTATGGTCCCAGCCTATTTAAAAAACATGAAACATTTTAAGATCCTGATAACTCTGATATTCATAGGCTAAGTTAAAGAAAGGCCCTCATTATGAAACAATCATACATAAATAACCTAACAGACGAGTGGTGTACAATAAATTAATTCTGGCAATTCTAAAATATGAGATGTATTTAGATTTGTTACCCTTAATCTGAATGCAACCCTTTGAAATTTATGGTCCAATACTTTCTGTGAGTCAACCTATCCCAAAATGATTAGAACTAACATGTCCCACAGTTACTTTTTTATGAATCCTCTCAGAGTCACATCGCACGCAGCGATATTTGGTAGCCTTGCGTAAAAATGGAAACCAAGTAAACTCATCATGAAACTCAGTCACCTATTGGCTTCTTTGTCCGCAAGTGCTTTGACCACTTCCCTTCCAGAGCCTATCAAGAAGGAAGGCAAACATGGAGTAACCCGCCATCTTTTCATTCCTTTGGCAAAAGAGGACAAAGTATGTCTAAAACACATCAGCAATTTAAGGTGATTGGTAATATCATACTTTACACACTCATTATCACTAATAATTTCCCTTCATGACTGTCAGCCAACCACTACCAAATTAGTGAATATTTTGCTTTTGGTGTGACAGAAGGAAAACTTGTCAATGTAAAAGAATACAGAACTCATGAAAAAAATCCATGAAAAAATTAAGCATGGGACAGTGGTTTTAACCATACCCTCTTGTTAATAAACCTTTCAAAATGACCCATCTGCAAAAAAATCTCTCCGTGGCTGTTTAAGGGAGAACAAAATATGAATAAATATTATTAACTTTATACTTCTAAGTCTTCCCTATTCACATTAATAGTTTAAGGATACCAATTCCAAAAATTTAACGCAAAACATTGCTGTGCAACCACAACCAAGACAAGGAAAGAACAACCCAGCTGTTTCTAACAGCTAATTTATCAACACATGCACAAATATTAAATTAACTGTTTAATTCATTTACCATGAATGGCTATGCATTCTCACAGTTTTAATGAGTTTTGGTTGCACAGTAAATATGTAAAGGAACACACATGTGGAGTCCTTCAACCTAATGAATGGAGTGGCGATGATGGACAGAGTATTGTTGATTCTGCCATCAAAAAATTATAATTAGCAACTAATAAAGCGTCATTTTTGTCACCTAGACCATGATTAGTGAGAAAACCAGGTCAATTTAAGAATATCATCATCATCATCATCACGTACTTAAAATATAAGCATTTTCACATAGAGCTCAAATCAATAAAATTCAATGATTACCAAATATTGAATCAACTCCCTTTCTGAGCAACACCAGCCATGTGTGATATTTCATGAGGATACAATACAATTTCTATTAATATTATTATATGTATGTTAGGTAAATTTGATAAAAAAAAACTTTTTCTAATAACTGTTGCTATGACAAATTACAAATATTGTCTAAAACATTTACATTCATAACTTAAGAGGTAAAAGGAGAACTAATGAGGAATAATTTCTGCAAATTGCAATTTCATTAAATAAAAACGGCAAAAATTATAAATTATATAAGACTAATTTCTTTATAATACATATAAATAACACATTATTATTGAATTTATCACATTTTAAAACTAGGAAACAAAATAAAATAAAGCCAGAAAGGATAAGCATCTCCATAAAGTCACTAATATAGCACAATTATAGCTGTACCAATTAAAGTGTGAACAATACCACAAAGAGGAATAGATTTGCAGTCTAGAAATGAGGATTGTAGAAGGGCCATTATAAAGACTTCGATATTAACATTTACCAAAGATACTACCTGCATGATGCAACCTCATAAAAGGTTGTATTCACATGTTTATGTATTAGTACGGTGCAAACAGGGATAAAGAAGTAATTTCATCTGCAGCACTTTATTGGTATTACATGAAAACAATATCATAGAAATCAATACATGAATAACTCCACCTCGATGAGCTTACTGGATGTGTCACCTGGAGACTCTGTACTAACCAAAACTCTAATCATAAACTAATTTGAAGTATTTTCAACTAATCGTACAGAGGAGTTTACCATTTACTAATAAAAAGTTACTTAAAAACATTTAAAACTCTTAATTGCGATAGAAAAGGTAAGTCATGAAGTAGTATAACAATCGCTGAAGAAGGAAATTTTTAAGGATTCGGGTACTGATAAGAGAAGAATGTCGAAAATTCTAACTATAAGGGGTCTTTAAAGGTAAGGAATATGAGCTCTGCACAAATGTAAAAACTAAATTGCGTATTTACTGATTTATCATCTTTAGTTCGACTGATTGTAAATTAGAAAGTAGAAAATTCGTAAAATCAAAATGACTAGGAAAATAATCAACTATGAGGAAGAGAGTCGAAGAAAATAACAAATGACAGGAAAAAAGAAACAAGATAATATTACAATCGTGTGATACTATTACTTAATCGATATATAAATAATGCTGATATTTGAATTTCAATATTCGAAATGATAAAATGCTTTTTTTAATTCGAATAAGTTGACACAATTAGAATTCCAAAACTCACAAATAACTTTTATGGGGAGTATTATAATCAATAATTAACTTAAGTGAACGAAATCCTGAAGGATACACTATGGCAGTTATATTTATAATTTTCACAGGATTACAAAAGACAATTAGAAACCTTAAGGGGTAGGAAATGCAATAACTCTAGTAAAAAATTTAGCAGAACTAAATAGGTACTTTGACAATCCATAACAAGGTCCTAATACTTACACCAATTTTAGAATGCAAATTAGAGGGATGACGCTGAAAACTTTCTGGAAATCATACGCCAAGTAAACTCCAAAGCAGAGCAGCAACTTGCTGAAAACCAGGATACTAATGTACCAACTAGACTTAGTTGGGTGATAAATTGCTCTTGATGGAGAAACGTCCACGCAGTATCTACCAGGAATTCCTTTCATACTCCGTAAAGTGTGAATAAGTCCAAGAGGAAACTTCCAGGAACGTCTGTTGGTATAATGATGAAAACATTACTAAAACAAGTTAACAATCCAAGTTGAAGCAAGGATTGCAACTAACTACCATTCACGAAGGCAACATGACATTACAAATGCATTGAAGACCGAGTGTATGCAACTAAAAAGATAAAATTGAGTCATTGGCATTCACATGTAATATAAACTGAACAGGATAAAAAATAAATAGCTTATTTTAAATTTTACCGGGTACATACGCTTACTATGGCTCTACTTTCCAATGCTCGATTATTTTGATGCTCACCAAGCCATTGACGTAAATGATATAATGCTAACAATGGAGCTAAATTTATCAATGCATCAGCAAGACCCGGTTAACGCAATTTTTAAAAGCAACAGTAAACAAAGTTTACTACGAACATACGCGATTTTTACCTTCTTTTGATTCTGACGAGAGTACGCTTCTATTCACGCGGATACGCCATATTTTAAGAATTCAACAAAGATGGAGTACGCGCGAACGCCGCAATGCAATCTCGAATGCGCAATATCCCGAAAAATCCATATTCGCCGATCATTAAATATCTTGTTGCACACCAAAAGTACTGATTATTCCATCCTCAGAGTTGAAATTAATTTTAGATGTAAGGACGCTTTGTCTTTTCACCCGTTTAATGTTTTAACTGGGATTATTTTCTAATAAAAGGAATTTGTCGCACACGCATTGCACCCATCAATTGACTTTCCGTAGGGGTCATTGGAGTGACACATTCGGCAATATCTCTTTTTCTCTAATTAATTTAGACTAAATTTCAAACAATAATTTATTAAATTGTAAAAAATCAACTCTCAATATATTTCAGTGTATTGTACGCCATTAAGAACCCCGTCCCTACGTCATTAGTTTTATTTTTTTCAAAGTGTATGTGTGTACGTCCCTTCCGTAATGCTGCTTGTAAACTTAGGGTATTTTCAATTATTTGTTTAACACTCGTTGGGAGTTCAGAATAAAGTTTTATTTCATGTAAACGAGAAGAAAAGCTTTCGAGCGACATGATAGAATCTTGTTCTAAAAGACGAATGCTATTGGCTGTGACATTTCTTGGAGGGTAAATAATTTGAATCATTTCCTCTGCTACAGCAATTCATGATTTCCATGTATCCTAGCTTCTCTTTTGTACTTCAGGCTTACTCTACTTGTCCTCGTGGTGGAGAGTCATTGGACCAATGGTACTAAGAAAGCTTACCCAGAAACACACACAAGAAATACTTCTCTGTCCTCTTGCTGGTTGAAGGAAGACTACGAAATAGTGGAGCCATGCCATCTTTGCAATGGTAGTAATTGTTCTAATTTTTCATGGCTATATATTTTACCTTTAATTGTACTTTTACCTACTTCAATATCATTTCAGCCTTTGAAATCAACAGTTTAAGTGTTCCTGCTTGCCTTCAGACTCATTACAAGGAAGTAATAAATTGTAACGTCTCCGGAAAAGTCCAAAGAAGGTGAGTGTAATTGCTGGCGTATCAGTTTCTGTCATGTACCGTTTAATGTAGCTTTTATATGACCTGGCATTGTTTTGCCTTCTCGTAACAGCTGTGATCGAGTGGCCTGGATTGAAGAGCGGAATTTCTGGATCTTTGAAGGACTTATGCTAGTTTTTGGCAGTGTATCAATCACGGCGGTTTTCACTAGACAAAAAATTCTAGATCATCGAGTGCTGAGGAGATTACAGAGACAGCTAGCCAGCGGCGTGTGATACTTTTAGCCACCGTAGGAACCGCTTGTTTATAGTGGCGTCAGGTTGTGAAAGTTGAGTTCTCTCTTTCGATTACCTATCTCTCTTGTTGTTTTGTGATTTTTCTCATTAATAAATACACGTTCTGTTTGTCAAATTTTGCTAAAATGTTAGATGTGTATCTTATTATCTTTAAAGGTCCCAAAGCAGGCTCTAATATTTCCTTGGTACCACTAGAAACTTTGATTGCCTTACACACTATACGTTATTTAAAGTGCAGCTATGTATCTCTCAAATTGGTGTTAAAAGATCCGAAGGAAGAAGTTCTGTTCGAGGTAGACCTATCAAATGTTCCATGGGAGATAATAGCGGAATGTCAAATACCTGTCGCAGTGCTGCGTTGTGTCCTTCCAGCCATTTTGGTCATCAACTCAGTTGGTCCAGTATGTGTCGCAGGTCTATCAGCTGCCCTCCGCCAAATGGTAAAAACTGAAGCAGGCGATAACCAAGGATTCAATTCCCTTCTTGGATTTCGCGAAGGTTGCTTGTCAGCTTGTGCTGAGACGTCGCTGTGGACTAAATTTTGTGAAGTTGACGTTCCCAAAGCCACAAAAGAATATGTATCAAAAGTGGAATCTTCTGTGGATGACGAGTTTACAATACCTGTTGATTTAGCCCGATTTGAGCGTCATATGGAACAACCCCTAAGAATCCACAACATACAGAAGCAGAAGCAAGATTATGCTAAAGGTGTCTTCGAAGGTGGCATCGAAAACACAAATTCTTGTAATGAGACAAATAAGGATGTCGAGTTGGACCATAGATATGCGGAAAATCACTACCTAACGCTGGCTGATTTAATATTATTTCCTTGTTTGTATATCATATTTGAATCAGCCAAGAAACTTCAACTTCAAAACTATATACCTCTTGTGAATCAGTGGTTGATCAGGATGCTAAGCCATGACAGTATTAGAGAGTCGGCTAAAATAATTTTAACCGAGTCATTGCCACATGTTGATTATAAAGCATGTTCTTTACCATTCGTTCCCAACCAGAGTCTATACAAAAGTGACCCCAAGCGGTATAAACCACGAGCTAGGTTGTACACTAGACAGGATGAAGTTGAGGCATCACTGAAGCTGGTGTCCCAAATGGGAGTGAGTGTTGACTGGTCTGCGAAACCTTTCGGGGCTGAAATGGAATGTGACTGGAGCATGGTGCCGCAAGATGCTCATCCATTGGGGGGTTCACTCCCTGTATCCCGTTCAGAAAGGAAACTGCAACAACTGGAAAACCTCGTGAAGGCAGTATTGAAAGTTGCCAAACCTGGGCAAACTATTGTTGACTTTTGTTCTGGTAGTGGCCATCTTGGAATTGTTCTTGCTTACTTCTTACCCCTTTGTCACGTAATACTCCTTGACAATAAAGATGAGTCTCTACGCAGAGCACGTGATCGGGTTAGCCGTCTTGCAATGGATAATGTAGCTGTTTACCAATGTAACCTTGATTACTTCAAGGGAGATTTTCATGTAGGGGTCTCTCTTCATGCTTGTGGAGTAGCAACTGACCTCGTCATCCAAAGGTGTTTGGAGCAAGGAGCAGTATTTATTTGCTGCCCATGTTGCTATGGTGGTGTTAGTGACAACCACATTGTCACTTACCCTAGAAGTAAGCTTTTCAAATCCTCGCCCATTACATTGCGTGAGTACTTGGTGATTGGACACTCGGCTGATCAAACTCATGGTGATGATAATAGTAAGACGGAACAAGGGAAACAATGCATGGGTATAATTGACATGGATCGATGCATCCAGGCAAAAGAGAATGGTTATCAAGTTCATCTTTCTAAACTTGTTCCAGAAAGTTGCACTCCTAAGAACAATCTCCTTGTAGGACTTCCTGGAAAAAATTAATTGTAGGTTATCATAATAATATTACATGCTCTATTATTTTAATAAACTATGATTTTATTAACTTATTGTTTTTAATTGCACTGCATTGGTGTCATGGTGCCAGAATGCTGTTCTTGCACTGGTTAACAAAAGACATAATAATCAAATAACACTTATCAATTTTACTGCCTCAAAATTTCTAATACAGTAAATCCCGGTTAATTGGGACACATCGGGACTTGTGCACTTTGCCCCAATTAGGCAAACTATCCTGTATATGGGCATAAAAAACTTTGAAATGGTAGAAAGAAGACTAGAGAATGTTTATAATGCGACACAAGTTTATTAAACTATTGATGTGATTAATAAATCAGCGAGTTTAGTTAATTTATTATCATTTTAAAGAATTATAACAATTTAGCTAAAAATATTTTTCACAGCCTCCGGCGACGCTGAATGAATGTCCTATTAAAGAAAAGTCCTATCCTCTTGCGGATAATAAAAAAAACAAGAGCTTTCAAAATAGGACAAGAATTGGAAAATTCGTGAAAAATAAGAGTAAATCAAAGGAGGAAAATATAAAAAATAGTATTCTGAAAACAAAACATTTTAATTTTGTCGCGAGTATAGAATCTATGTCACCGACTCATGGCCCAATAAAAGCGGCATACTGTCCCAATTAAACGGAGAATACTCTGGGATATTCCTCTATTGGGTTCTGTATTTCAAGATCTGCCCCAATTAAGCGGCTGCCCCAGGTAACAGGTGGGCCCATTAAACAGAATCTACTATATATACATTTGTAACCAAAATTAAAAAATGTATATAATAACTAGCAATAAAAAAAGTTATATTTCGCTTCTAATAAAAGTTGAGGAAAGTGCATTCTGGCACGGCTAATTTTGCTATGATGTCACTGTTCACACGTTGCAAGAATTGAAACTTAACAACCTGTAATATCCATTCAGTACTGCTTGCTTTAAGAAGAGTAGTCCCACATTAAGACTTTAAAAAATTTAAAAGGAAAACTGGCACATATCAAAACTTAAATTGATCCTCTGCTTGAATGCATGAATTCCTTTAAAACTGTGCCACTCAAATGGGAGCACTATCATTTTTCAATCAACTTGTTCAGTATTTTAGTTGCAACTAGTAATATAAATTGAGAATTTAATTTAATGTGAAACTACCCCACATTTGCTGTTTTACATACAATTCAGATCAACTATGGTGCATAAAAAGATTGTATATTTTGTACTTCACATACAGGACTATTTTCAAAGAGCATTGGTCATGCTGAAATGGCTGATGATTCTAATTTTTTAGGTTTATGGTATGCAATTCCATTTGTTGTACAAGATATTTTGAGCAGGTCTCTGACCTGATTGAAGGTCAATGACATGACGGAGGGGTTATGAGGTCAATAATTTAGGAAACCTGCAGAGTCAGGGGCGCAGCCAGGAATTAAGGCTGGGGGAGGTTTAGGTGCAACTTAGACCAGCGTGTGTGGGGGTATGGAATACCCACCAGGATAAGCAGTAGGTGCGAGATTAATAAATTGCGGAATTTTAAGAAAAAATGGTTCAAAATAGTGAGTTTTACGTCTTTCCGAGGGATATTTTATTAATCCTTACACTATTATATTAATAATAAATATTAATCCAATTAAGTAAAATGAATTAAATTTAAAAATTTCTCTGAGCTCTGGGGGGGTTTAACCCCCAAAACACCCCCTCGCTGCGCCACTGAGCAGAGTAGCAAGGCAATAATCTTTCGATTTAGGCAATAAAAAATAATAGGAAACCACCCTATTACACCAGAATATATGAACCATATGTAAACCACCAACGTATCACATCCAACCTCTCCTCATCATGGGGATTATTTCACTGTGATGCCAACGACATTATTCCTGTCCTATAATCATGAAGAATTAGCTGCAGCTAACTAGCCATAAGAAGATAATTCAAAAATCGTACCAAGAGCCAGTTTTTCTTCCTTAACTTGAGTTAGGAAGCGCTAATAATAATACACTAAGAATGCCAGAGGGCAGCAGCATAGACAGGATTTTTTTGGAGGCCCAAAACCAGGGAGAAATTTTTATGAACAGGGTACTAATTAGAGAGTTTTAAACTAATTTTAACTCTTTTCATAACTAACAAAACTTCATTTATCAAATAAATCTTCCGCAAATTTTCAATATTTCCTTTTCTTATAAGATGAAGCAAAGTTATTGCGTTTTTACATTTCTGGGGGTCCGGACTTCCCCTCACCATGTTACTACCAAAGAGGCAGTGAATTTCTCATAAATTAACTGTGCAAAGGTCGGACGGTAAGTGCGTGCAGTGCATTTCTCTCCTTAAATGGGACCTAGCAATAGCTACCCTGCATCCAATCGCCGCTAACATTGACAGGCGGCCATATGCTGAGTTCTTAGCATGTCATGGCTTCTTGCGGCTGAATGAACATGTCACCATGACCCACTGGTGGGTGGGTCCCATTGCTGCTTGAACTAGGGAAGACAGGTTCAGCTCACCTGTGATTGTGTTAACAATTTTTCTTTCCACAGCAGAGAACTGGAATATTTTGGAGAAAACATCACAATACCGACAGAAAATTTTTATGAATGTGGTACAGAGGGATTATATTGTAGAATGAGTCCCACTCTCAATGGTTCAGAAACTCATACTTTATGAATTATGCGTATTCAGTTTTGCAGCTACCATCTATATAACACATTCCAAAATGAAAACACATTCATATATGTACTTAAACGCCTTTATATAGGAAAAATGGAATAACTGACATTCGAACTCCAAGGTCCAAGTTAATAATCAATTACTTTAGATACATGCCTACTAAAAGCATTTTACAGTTCAGCAACATGTGGGATCAGAACAGAAAGCACTAAAAATCAAATACAATCCTTTTGATATTATGAGTGAAAATATATAAAAGTACCACTTCGCAATGACTCACAACTCCATTGTTTTTCAAAACCTGCATCAAAATAATAATTCTGTACGTGCATACTTACACTATGATTACAATGCTAACTGAGAATAGAAAATCTGTTCACAATAGCAAAAATACCACTTGCTACCATTAAAAGCTGCCAAAAAATGAAAATAAGTTGTGCTATTAAGGCCATACAAATGAAGAAACAACAGAGCAAAGGCATAGGTATAATTTCCAGAGTTTAACCTATAATTTTTCACAACAATACAAAAAATAAAAGGCACTTTCCTAATGCAACTTGCAGTTTTTGACTTATAATAATGAGGAGAATATACAAAATAAACACACCACAAAAGTTAACTTGCACTGATTAAAAAACATCCATCACATCTTCTCCACCACCCAGATCTAGAACATCATCATAAGAATTGAGTTCCCGCTCCTGAGCTGGGGGGATACCACCGTTCTCTCTCCCATCCCAAGCCGGTGACGGAGGTGGATTAGTGACCACATCACCTTCTTCAGGCACATCATCTTGATCAGCATCTTCCATCGGTCCTTTCTTAGTGACCAACTCTGCCCGCTGAGGTAGATAAGTCAGTCCATCTGCACAAAGAATGTAGAGAACAAGTTTGGTTCACTAAAAATCAAGGTAGTTGCAAGCAGGGAGATTCAAGGGGTTTAAACCTCCCAAAATGTTTTACATATACAGTCTCAGGCATACCCCCTTCAAGGAAACCCAAAATGCAGAAAGAAGGTAGCAACATAAAATTTAATTTACAAAACAACGCTGTAGAAAGTAAGAGGAAAGCCTTCAAGAAAATATACCTTTAACTGCAACACAAAGGACATCATCTTAGAACCTCACTCAGTTTAATGATCTGACAGAAACTATACGAGAGACATTTTGCTTAATGGTTAAGAATTCTCTTTTCCCTCAAATGACTGAGGAATTCAAGAAATGGTTGACCAAAATCAGTAGCTAAATACAGTGCAACCTCGATAAAACGACACCCCACGGTGCACCAATAAACACTCGCTATAGCGAATTGTCGCTTTACCGGAGGTGGTGCAAATAATAGCCAATATACCTCATATTACTCCTTTATTTTTATTTTATCGCTCAGACGTGTTTGATGTTTTTTTGGCCATGGTGTGTTCCATCAAATGCTTTCTATTCACGCAACTCACGGACGTGCGGGTATGCTGCCGTCTGCTTTCTGCCGCCCGAGGAACAAAAGAAGATCAAGCATTCGCTAATGCTAATGCCACAATATTTTCACCAAAATTAACTACTTATTTATCTAACAACAGTTTACCACATAAATTTGAGACTGAGCACTCCATTAACTTCATTTCTAACAGATCGCTAGCAATTACAGAGATTAAAGAGTCTTGGTGTAAGTTTTTCCGGCGGTGAAACCCTCGCTATGGCGGGAGCCAACACCAAAAGGGCCTCGTAAAAACGAAATTTTTAACATGCTTATAATAGGATCAATTGACGGTGCATAGGCTATCTCTCGTAATAGCGGGGGTCTCGCTATAGCCCGTACTCGCTTTAACGAGGTTCCACTGTAGCGCTAATGCAAGCTTAATTATTTTTTTAGTAAGCTACTGGTATGCAGGATAGTATGATGGGGTTCAAGCTGGCAATTATCTTTGAGATACAGTCTCAGGTCCAGTAGGCCTTCAAAGGAATCCAACAAAGAATATTTTACCCTCCAACAACCCCCCCAAAAGTTTTACTGACTATAGCTAGTCATGAAATTAGACATTGTCAACATTTCAATAACTAATTGTGCCATTGTCTTCAGAATTTTGACTCAGCACAGTCGTTGAAATGTCAGCTGTGCCTAATGAACTTCAGCCATATGAGAATGAATCTAGTTGTGTGAAGCCCTACTCGAATTTCTAAATCAGAGCTTTCCTTGAGAGATCAATATAAAAGTTTCTTGGTAGCATATTAGCTAAGTGCACTGCAACAATGAACGATGACATAAAGGTTAGGGCAAATGCTATTAACAGAGCTATTTTAAGATAGGATTTAACTTAAAGAGAAATCTACCTGTTGCAACAAGTGTTCTCCTCAGCTCTTCCGTAGCCATCCTCCTCCTCTGAACCTTAGCTTCCTTTATCTCCCGCGTTGCTTTCCTGCGATCATCTGAGAAAATGCTCTCCTTATCTTCCTCACTAATGTTCTTATCATTCTTCAAAATAAACAAGTATATACCACCCGATGTACGACGCCTTGTCCCTTTCTGGAAATAAAACAACAGAGATATTTAGGAAGGTATAACCAACACTTCTTAAAGTACTATGTATCATTTTATTGAGTTCTGTAATGCTAGTTTTAGACAGTTATTGATCCTGAGCAGGCTTTTCTAGATTAAAATTTACCACAGATCAGCAGATGATAAGTAAAAAACAACATGCTAAAAAATTGAAGGATTACCATAAAATTACAGAAACACTGTTAACAGTACACAAGATAAACAGACTGAGGAGTGTGTAAATACCTATACATAAAATGTAAGAATCATGACAAAAGATATCATAGGGTCCTATAATTATATGCCTGAAGTATGTGTACCAGGATCCAAATATAAGGTAAAAATCTACAATTAACACACAACAGAATTCACAGCTGGCATGGAAATTAGAAAAGGAGATTGCACCTGACCCATTCCGTTTAGCTTAGCATTGGTAAAATCCATTAAAAATGATCAAGGCTGGCATTGTATCAAAGGTAAAAATGCATAGCAGCATTTGCATAACATGTTACATTACTACCACAGATCAAAAAAGTAATGAAACAGCTACCAAAGTCCTAATGTATATCAAGCAAAAGAGGTATGCCTCCTTGCGTACAAAGAACAAAACATCTTAGTACAAGCAGAAGAGCTACATGATGATAATTTCTTAGATGCAGTGGGCAGCAGTAGATTTGAGCCTAAGAGCAAGCTTAAAAATGTTCAACCTTAATTGATTATTAATTAAATTATGCTGAAGAAACTCAGAATGAACCAATGAGAATAAATATTAACTGGCAGGACCGGGCATTGTGACAACTTACCACTGTAATGATAACCGTGATATTATATGATTACAAGATGATGACTAAAAATGCAGACTAACACTCATGTAATTGGAAAATATACAAGGATTAACATTGGGATGCGCACATAAAAATTTGATGCACACAAAAGGATGAAACCCGTAGACAAAAATAACTGTACATAGACTATATACACATTCACACTGGCATACACAGGAACACAGCACAGGACACGAACAAAAGAGGATCAGATAACTCAATCACACAAGCCGAAATGGGATTCAGACACCCAGACCACAATGGTGGAACCAAGTACAAAAATACACTAGATTAGTAGCGACAGAAGAGAAAATGAGACGCATATAGACAAAAGTCAAGTAATGAAAGAATGAGGAATAACATGGAAACTAATGTATGGAATACAAGAAGATATTGATTAATATGCATACCAAAATGGTCATTCCACCCTCTTCTTCGATTTTCTTTGTCTCTTCATAGAGCTCAATTGCCTTTTCCTTTCCGAGAACGTTCACAACTTTGGCTAGAATTAAACAACAACACGATTAAAGACGTAAAGTGAAGGTAAAGTCAATGAATTCATAATCTTAACAGATCTATCAAACGGGTCAGTTTGGATTGGCAAAGGAATAAAACAACTCAAGAAAAACAAGTGTTGAGGCATAAGTCCAAGAGGCCATTCACATGAGCATTGAAGATGAAAATAATCGCTAGCTAAATCACTACATAAAACGTGAAATATCTACAGTTATAAAGTCAAAATAATACAAATATTTTTTTACCAATGAGGTCCTCCTTCTCCTCAAAGAGTTTGGAAGCTATGTCCCTCGCAATATCTGCATCATTGTCGGTCACGGATACACTAAGCGGTGACAGTATCTTCGGAACCCCAGTATCACCTTTAGGTCCTCTGTTATTTTGATTATGTCGACCACGGTACCCTCGCCTGTATCCATCACCCATTGAATTGTGCCTTCTTTTTAAGTTACGGGAGCTTCCTGCACGGTTTGTTTCTTCGACATTTTCTTCAGCACCTTCACAATTAGAAATACCATCCGGTGATAACTGTTGATAATGCTCCGCCGCCAGCTTATAAGCTTTGCTAAAATCATATGATTCACAATCTCGCGTCCTTTCAAAGTTCCCTTCCACACCACAGCAAATGTTTAACTCGTCTGTAAGCGCGGACTCCTGTAGTTCACGGCTCCAAATAGCATACTTTTCTTGTTTGCTTGACATTTTGGCGTCACTACATTTCATGTCCTTCATTCTTAATTTTTTACCTCCCCCATCCGAATCGTCAGCGTCACTACCATCATCAGGAGAAGAGTCACTCTGAATTTCAGAGCCATTACCACTCCGGAAACCCGAATTGGACATATGAATAGATGATGGCCTTTCGTTGGGACTGTAGTCCGCCAGCTGAAATTATCACAGAAAAACAGGGTAATTACAGTGGAGCTGGTCGTTAAAAAATAAAACCGCGAAGCTCAGATGATTGCCTAGACTGGCTGGATGCTTCAAGCGTGTCGCCGAATAAAGCTTACCTGTTCGTCCATGGCAGCTAGTTCTTCTTCCATCTTTCTTCTGAGAGAAAACTATTGGCATTCACATTAAATTCAACGGTCATTAATTTAACTTTTGCAATGACAAATTACCAATGGCCGCTGCCAGTGGAAGAAACAAACCAGTCCTTCCCCCCGCCTCCGCGACGCGATGTTTTTCTGTCATTTTCCCAACGGTAGTTCGGGTATTTAATTGAAGATGGTGCGCTCCTCCCCGAAACCGCCAGCCCCGCCAACAACAATGCTTCATTAATGGGATTTGATTTAAATTGTGAATATCGGAGGAAGTCGGGGGCTGTAATTTTTGTGCACTTAAATAACTCTGATAAGTTAGACTTTTTATTTCTTGCAGACGTGAGTTAATTTTTTGTTCGTAACAAAAGGCTATTATCATCTGCGGATTCAGGATATGACGAGGGGAACTGGATGGGGGCCCTGGGGGGTAATATGCCAACAGTAGTGGGGGTCTATACAAAATTACCATTTTATCTAGTGTTAAGTGGATATCCCTAATGGGGCTACACCCCCCTATCTGGGTCCTCCACTGGCTATTATAACTCCTATTGGCATGGATAAGCATCACCAATAAGCATTAATAAAATGGACCATTATGTAGAAAAGTAATTTTTATGCTTTATGCCCATTCTACAAATTGTTGTCAGGTAGAAATTAAATGAATTCCTACACACAATCACTGCTGAAGCCAAGAGGGAGTGGTTTACCATTACCAAATTACAGGAAAACAGACTAAGAAGTAGGTAAGCACATACATCAAGAAGAGAATCGCTCCACAGAACGAGGTAGTCCTCCAACTAGGGCAAGTTTTGAGTGATTTAAGTTTCATCCCTTCCTGGAGACTTCCGCAGGTCAAGTAGCAGTGAATCAACAGACGTTATCACCAGATGTCAGGGAAACTTGCCATATCACTAGGTGGGACGCATTTCAGCATACGAGATGATATTGAAATAGAGCATGGTGCTATGGGGCAGAAATATGATTTGGGGAATGGGGACACAGATCTACTGAAATCATTACAGATGAGGATATTGAGGGATTCAAGACAAGGAAATTAAAAAGTTACATGCAAGCCTACCTCAATCATGAGATGGACTCGGGGGTAAAAACCAATGGTAAAGCTACTAACAATGCAACATTAAAACCTAAAAATCCATAACAACTACAACACATACAGATTTTAAAACAAAAACAGAATAGAAAATACTGTTTTTTTTATTTTTGTGTAAATGCCATTGAGATTACAATTAGCTTAACAACTGAATGACTTTTTAACTCTTCTGCTTTTCCTTCTTCGCTGCCTCTGCTTCCGCTTCAGATTTTTCATACTGCGCAATTAACTTCTCAACTTCACTGGCAGGAAGAATTTGAATTTTTGTCTTTCCATTTTCTCGAGATAAAGTTGCCATCTCCACTAAAGAAAAAAAATCAATTAAGTTAATGCGTATGAACCAATAAATAACCGCACAGCACAAAAAATAGATAATTGCAAACATAGACATACATTTTTCAGCAGTAAGCTTAGTCATGTCCAAAGTTTTACTTAAAACTTTAATAGCCAAGCTCTGCGCATCCTTTAATGTAGTTTCTCCTTCCTTGTACTCCTGCTTTAAATTAGATACAGCAGCCTAAAAAAGATAAATCATATACATATATTATTACACATGGTCTTTTTCTGTCATTCTGAACATATCTGTTAATACTGTACCTACAGCGATAAATCAGGTATCATTTTAAACCTTGAACCACTGGCATATGTTGAAAAATACTATCTCAATCTTCAAAATTTTTCCATTAATAGGGTGGTTTCCTATAATTTTTTTATTGCCTAAATCAAAAGATTATTACTCCTGGAGTACGTATTTCACGCTTTTAGATTTTTAAATGACGATATCTATTTTTCGCGATTAAATTAAAAGTGAAAATTCAAGCGCGCAAAAACGCGATGGGTAAGTATGAATGCCGGGAAATCTCCATGTGAGGTCGTTCTGATTCCCACTGCCGCAAGTGAGGTGACCTTGGGGCGAGGCTCTGAGTGCTGATATGACGCAGGATGCTAGCAGGTAGCTGAATACCATGCTAGCTGGTAGCGCTTGGCTTAAATAATGATTATTCATACCTTATCAAACGAAGAAAACTTTCCGACCTTAGCCAGTTTTAATGGGTGATTATTAAGACATGTTTCCCTGATCTCTGTGCCTCATGCATGCATTGGTAACCTCAGACGATGTAAAACTCCTACCTACAGGTATAGAAACTAGGTCCCTGTGACGTCACGTGGAGTGGCATCGCATGGGCACCAAACTGTCCTTTTTCAAATGAGGTTAAAATTGACCATTAACATTCGTCTAACTGGGATTTCGAAAACAAAATCATTTGCATATTATGAATACACTAATGATGGGTACCGGGCTTTTCGTTTTCTTTGATGAAGAAAATTACCCTATTGCCAATCAAAGTGGCCTTTGCAATGACAATTAATTAAGCACAGAAGAACATTCTCTTCAGAGAGAAGTATCTCACTTCCCAGAACCCGTTTTTTCGCATGGACAGTTGCATGTAATATTTTCTATAGTTCGCACTTTCCGTGATATATATGTTTGTGTTAAAGAAACTCATCACCAAAAAGTTACAAACAACAACATTGATACTTCTAATATTGCCTTTAAAGAAGTTTTGTAAATTTCGTGCCATTATTCAGTAAGAGACATCATGATTGTTCCTCCAAGTACCAAACTCTCTTCCCTGTATTAAATTCATGTGTTTTGTATATTTTTGTGAGAAAACAAGTACAAAGAAAGTACATTATGATAAACCTTCTCTATTTCAAACCCAATTACACCGTTTCCCTAGCATAATTATTCCCTGATACCATGAAAGAGTGAAATTTTCGCATGGGCTACCCAGTGCTTAGTTAAATTATGATTAGATTTCTCACATAATTTTGATCCAAAAAATTCTTAAACCTCAACAATATATTAAGAGTAGTTCTTCAAGAACATCAGTTCATATCACATCAACCATCACATTTAAAGCTCAAATAAGACATTTCAGTGTGAAAAAACTTCTATGTTCACGAAAAGATAAAAATTATATCTACAGTGGAACCTCGTTAAAGCGAGTACGGGCTATAGCGACACCCCCGCTATTACGAGGGATAGCCGATGCACCGTCAATTGACCCTATAATAAGAGTGTTAAAAAATTCGTTTTTACGAGACCCTATGGTGTTGGCTCTCGCCATAGCGAGGGTTTCACCGCCAGAAGACTTTCATCAAGACTCCTTAACCTCTGTAATTGCTGGCGATCTGTTAGAAATGGAGTGCTCAGTCTCAAATTTATGTGGTAAACTGTTGTTCGATAAATATAATGATTGACGAAACAATGCTTCGCATGATTTTTATTCAGTGCGGCTCTTATAAATTGTTTGAATAGTTAGTCGTTATTTGAGTAAGGAAATTTAGTGATGCAAAAAAACATCGCCTTTCGTCTGGATTTATGCTTACGTTTATCGGATAGATGTTTATCTATCGCCGCACCACTCCTGTTCCTGTATATCTGTTCGCAACAGGTATATTGGCTATTATTTGCTCCACCTCCGGTAAAGCGACAATTCGCTATAGCGAGTGTTAATTAGTGCACCGTGGGGTGTCGTTATATCGAGGTTGCACTGTATATCTTGTATGATGTTAGGCACGATGTGGTGGAAGTTCGTAACATTGTTGAAATGACACATTGCAATATTTCCACTTATAGATTTATTTTACACTATGCGTTTCGTCGTTACAACGACACACTTGAAAATGTCATTGTAACGACGAAATGCGTAGTGTAAAATAAATCTATAAGTGGAAATATTGCAATGTGTCATTTCAACAATAAAAATTATATCGATTGTAAAACCCATACAAATACAATAAAGGTCCCTGTAGAGTTTATAAATATGCCCATAAAGGCTTCACTTGCAAATATGCAATGCTCAGATTTGTATTGATACCCAACTTTAAAAAACTAATGTTTTATTCTTGATTTCAGGTCAAGATAGTTGCACACTTTTTTTCCAGAAATGTGAGTGCAAAAATGAACCATGATTGCACTTCATAACTTCCCCTAAACTAATTTTTTTTTAAATTGATAATGGTAAAGCACTAGTTCCTATGTAATATTATCATCCCATTAATTTAAACAGTGAGAGAACGTCATAGCAAGGTTAAAGCTGCTTACAGTATTGGCTGAATTAAATAAGTCAAAACTAATTTTTATGCCATCAAACATTCCTTGGTGTCTGAATTAGTGTGTTCCGTGTGTCTAGCGAGACTTCTATTACCTATATTATTCCCCTGATCGACTTCATACAGAATTAATATCTGTTCACTTTATGTCTGCAGGTGAGCTGTCATGAGAACCATCGAAGGGCTTCCGCTTATGGGGGAGGGGAAATTCCAAGAGAGAGCGAGAGAGAGAGCAAGAGCGAGCTTAACGTTGCCAAATGAACATAGCCACCCTGGTTTCTCACTGAACGTGTGTGAGTCATGGGCGTGCACAGGTAATTTTGGACCCGATGCTGAGACAATATGCCAACTCATTTGGAAGGTATATTCCCTGCACAGAAACCCATGACATTGTCAGCTGCCATGCTGAATATGGCACCGTTGGTGAAAGGCATACTTAAAGACATAAAGGAGAATGCATGATATTTGGCAACACTGCTCCACGAGCAGATTTACAAAGTCAACACGACAGAGTCTGAGAGCAACTGAATTTGACACGACTGTAAAAGGCCACGCGTACTGTCTGCTGATTGGCAAAGGGAAAGCCACGTTTCAATAAACTTTCCCCACCCTCAATCCCATTTGCTTTAGCCACACCAGCTCAACCACAAAGATAAAATGAACAGAGTTCAACAATCAAAAATTTCTACCATGATTTATCAACCCAGGTCAAAATGACTGCTGAGACCTTGTAGTGTTGTAAATATAAAAAACTTACAGCACTGTTGTTCCCAATGCAGGTGGCTTTCCAACCTCCATAGTTTCCACTGGGGTCAGATTGATAAAGCTGATAGCCATAATGCTTATCCCACCCCATGTACAAAATTGACACTCCAAACGGTCTTTTACCTACAATAGAAAATAGCCATGACAATATAATTAGAATTTTTACATAATCATAAAAGACAACAGATTAATCACTGGTTACTGAATAAAATTAGCTGACCTCCATACTGAGTGTATGCTTGTTTGACATCACAAAGCCAAGACACCAGCTGTTCACATGGAATTGATTCACCATACTGAAGCAAATACCTCTGAGCTATGAGTCTTAATTCATTGGTCAATACATTGGCATCAGAGGTAATACCAGCTACACTGCACACCATATCACTGAAACAAAATGAAAGAAACAAAATTTAATAATACATTTACTTTTAATAATGCTATAGGACAATCACTGGAAATTTTGAAAGAAAAAAAAACAATAATTTTACACAACTATTTAGAATACATTTAGGCTGGCCTTTATAATATCACTAAAAAAGTTGCTTCTTTCAAAGCCCCTCAGAATCATATTCCTAACCTTATTTAGCATAAATGAGATCTCCAAGCCACTTCCTCCCCTATACTAAAGGGGAAATACTACAGCTTTAATCAGACAAGTACACGTTTCCTGTGAATAATTTTTCCAAACAAGACAATTCACAGCAGCTCATTCCAAATGCAAATTCGATTCAACATGCAAAACTACAAAGAGGAGAGTGTTAAAAATCTACCCGTCCTCAGTTGCCGTCACTCTTCAAAAAGGTTAGGACAAGCATTCTCAAGAAACCTGTTTAGATGTTATGTTACAATGCACGATGGATTGCTCAAAGGAGCAATGTTGCAGAGCCAAATTTAATGCTAAACTTGGGAAGTCCACCACTGAAACAGCAGACCTTTGCAAAAGATAGCTTTTCTTGTTTGGTGACGATTTTTGGGATGTGCCCCGCATACTTATTCAGTTTTTGCCCTCCATGTTTTGTGGATGTTGCTGGTCACTTTCTCTCAAGGCTGTTTTACACGGTACACGGAATTGCGCAATCTGACGTATGTGCAAAGGCGCAATCAAAATTGCGTCGTGTAAAGCAGTGAATTGCTAGAACACATGCAAGAATGCGTGGATGCGAGACTGCAAAATAGCCCATGTTCTAATTTCGTTCATGCATTCGCGCATTTCCACGCCACATTAGAAATTAATGCAGCTCTAACCTGCACTATTCCGTGTACCGTGTAAAATGGCCTTCTAATTTCGTTCATGCATTCGCACGATTTCGCGCCATTTTTGAAATTAATGCAGCTCTAACCTGCGCAATTCCATGCCCGTGCCTTTAGGGAATGAGGTAAGTCTTTTGGTGGAGGGTATTTATAGTTTGAATTTTACCACCTTGGCGAATCCCAGCATAACCGCAAGGCGTTGGAGATTTTAAAAAATGCGACCAGAATTTCAACAAGGACTGTAGTTTAAAAATCATGTGATCCTGCTCTGAAATTATGCGACATAAAACGACAATTCCTTCACACCCTCCCTTTCAACCTCCTTCCATATAAATAACCTCCACAGAAAGACTCTCCTTATTCCCTTGAAAAAAAGTGACCACCAATGGCCACGAAATGTTGGGCAGAAACTGAGTAAGTATGTGGGGCATGCCCTAAAAAAACACCACCAAAGAGCAAAAATGACCCGTGAGAGCTTCAACCAAAAAATATCTTTTCTCAATCACAAGTTTCCTGACGGCTGAAGTGATGAAACAATAAATGCTATCAAAGAAGCCATAAGACATGAAAAATATAAAAAATGAATTACCCATACACAACACTTAGCATGAAATTACAGCACCCATTCATAAATGGCTCAAGTGGCATTCATTCCAAAAAGCGGCATTCATTCATAAATGGCTGAAGCGGATTTCATAGAGAAAATTAAAATGGAACACAGTGACATAAGAGAGGAAATTTGAGTGGGGTTTGGTCAATTTTCAATTAAAGGGAAAATTTGTAAAAGCATGAAACTTTGGAATGCTCAGAGTAATATTAATTTTTTCATGCACTTTGCAACCATGTTTTGTAAGTTTTAAGAGTAAATTGAGGAAGAAGACACATCGGAAAGAAAAATGACACAATTATAATATGGAATCCAGAAGTAAACTCCACAAAAGAAATCTATGCAGTTAAGATACAGCTCAGCTCAACTTGATTACTTTGTGTACGGCTGTTAGATGCTAAAGAATGATACATAGATGGTGTTTAGTACATGCCAACATTTTCTGTAAACTCTTCAAAGCTATTTTTTCCATTAATCCCCATTTATATTTATAGCCAATTTTTTATACAAACAGGCCTCAGCGATAGCATCCTTACTGCCTCATGTTGCCTTTACATTATGTCTTGAACAACAAGACCCCATCTCAAACACATTTGGAGTCAGTGCACTGTCTCACCACGTATGAAGTTGTAGCTAAGTGCCTATACTAGGTAAATACATACAAAAAAAAGTGATAACTACAGGCCAAGCATGGCATAAATAAACAAACCACATGCATTTTTTAGATACTCTCATGTTGTGTGTAGCTAAGCACTACAGCCTGCATCTTCAAGTCGATAATGCCAGATCACTGTTCTGGTACTCTTATATGGATATTCCTTCAGGCCAATTCGAGGCACCAGGGAAAAGTTTCAAAAGAATTTGCACCAGAAGTATACTGAGGACCAGAACAGTGATCAGGCATGTTCATTCACAGGTTTCCGCAGCGTTTAGTAGATGAAGTCAACATTTTCATGCTCCGTTCATGTGTGTAGGCAAATATCCACAACAGTTTCGCCAGCTATCCTGCTGGCATACTCAGGTGAAGGATGGCAAGAAGCTTTGTGGTCCACTCTTATAATTTTAGGGAAACATTTGTCTTCTTTCACCATTGTTTTTGCAATGTCAAGTATAATTGTCTGTAAGGGTTCATTCCAAGCGTGCTCTGGGATGTCCAATGCTTTGAAATGTTTAAGTTGCTCTCCGCAGTGCATTTAGACTTGTTTTCAGTGACCTGAGTGTTTCACCAGTATACCATTTGCCACAAGGGCAAGGCACTTGATATACCCCCTCGGAGAGAGTTGGTGAAATTTTTCCTTGAGCCCAGGAAGGATGCCGGGTATCTTAGTGACAGTTGAACATAGTGACCACATCACGTTTCCTTTAAGCTCTTGCAATTTCCTCAGAAGTACCAGCAATGAATGAGATGAGGACATAAGCGACACAACAGTCAAGGTAAGGTCATTTTCACCATGAGGGCAGGGCTGAGCAGTATTTCAAATACGAGTATTTTAAGATACGTATTTGAAATACATTTGCAATTTGTACTTCAAAAACATGACCTGAACCTATGTTGACTTTTTATTTCAAATATAATAGTATATACAGTGGAACCTCGATAAAACGACACCCCACGGTGCACCAATAAACACTCGCTATAGCGAATTGTCGCTTTACCGGAGGTGGTGTAAATAATAGCCAATACACCTCATATTACTCCTTTATTTTCTCGCTTAGACGTGTTTGGTGTTTTTTTGGCCATGGTGTGTGCCATCAAATGCTTTCTATTCATGCAACTCATGGACATGCGGGTATGCTGACGACTGCTTTCTGCCGCCCGAGGAACAAAAGAAGATCAAGCATTCGCGAATGCTAATGCCACAATATTTTCACCAAAATTAACTACTTATTTATCGAACGACAGTTTACCACATAAATTTGAGACTGAGTACTCCATTAACTTCATTTCTAACAGATCGCTAGCAATTACAGAGATTAAGGATTCCTGGTGTAAGTTTTTCCGGTGGTGAAACCCTCACTATGATGAGAGCCAACACCAAAAGGGCCTCGTAAAAACGAAATTTTTAACATGCTTATTATAGGATCAATTGACGGTGCATCGGCTATCTCTCGCAATAGCGGGGGTCTCGCTATAGCCCGTACTCGCTTTAACGAGGTTCCACTGTAAAATACTTCTTAGTACAGTGGAACCTCGTTAAAACGAGTACTGGCTATAGCGAGACCCCCGCTATTACGAGAGATAGCCGATGCACCGTCAATTGATCCTATAAAAAGCATGTTAAAAATTTCGTTTTTACGAGGCCCTTTCGGTGTTGGTTCTCGCCATAGCGAGGGTTTCACCGCCGGAAAAACTTACACCAGGACTCCTTAATCTCTGTAATTGTTAGCGATCTGTTAGAAATGAAGTTAATGGAGTGCTCAGTCTCAAATTTATGTGGTAAACTGTCGTTCGATAAATAAGTAGTTAATTTTGGTGAAAATATTGCAGCATTAGCATTCGCGAATGCTTGATCTTCTTTTGTTCCTCGGGCGGCAGAAAGCAGTCGTCAGCATACCCGCACGTCTATGAGTTGCATGAATAGAAAGCATTTGATGGAACAGACCATGGCCAAAAAAACACCAAACACGTCTAAGCGAGAAAATAAAGGAGTAATATGAGGTATATTGGCTATTATTTGCACCACCTCCGGTAAAGCGACAATTCGCTATAGCGAGTGTTTATTGGTGCACCGTTGGGTGTCGTTTTATCGAGGTTGCACTGTAGTTTGTTTTTCAAATACCCAAGTCAAAGGTACATATTTTGTATTTCAAATACATTAAGAGTGGTGTTTTGTATTTCAAATACTCCTCGGCCTGTATTTTTCCCAGCCCTGCACGAGGGGAGAATGGGGAAGGAAGATGAGATAAGCCCAGCATTAGCATTCATCTGTTCTTAATGAAAGATACCAAGGGGTTTACAGCTTAGTCCCATCTGACAGGCAAGAATGTCCACCATACAAAACTGGGAAGCCTACAATAAATCTCTGCCACTGCTGGGATTTGAACCTGGCCCCACAGAGTGAGAAGCCAACACTCTTGCCACCACACCAAACTGATCTCCACAAGAAAGCCCTTTCACTGTTTAGATCTCTCAGTTTCCCTGGCAAGCAAATGCTCTTGAAAAGTCAAGAAAATAGAGGAAACTTTCTTGCAAAAATATTTCATATCAGTACAGTAGGCCTGATGAGATGAATGTAATGAAGGATATAAATATTTTTGGAAATACTCACTAAGTTCAACCATTAAAAAAAATGATTACCAAGCCAAGACATTGACGTTCCAGTATTATTAACTCTACCTCACCTACAGTATC
Source organism: Ischnura elegans (assembly GCF_921293095.1). Classification (NCBI taxonomy): domain Eukaryota; kingdom Metazoa; phylum Arthropoda; class Insecta; order Odonata; family Coenagrionidae; genus Ischnura; species Ischnura elegans. The sequence continues at coordinate 18,912,083 of NC_060257.1, forward strand.
TCAACCATATTAATGCCCGAGGTATTACTTAATACCTTAAGCAGATAAATAAATACTTTGAATGAATTTTTCTCAGGTTTGCCTAGGGGTAAGAATGTGAAGGCAACCAATGTTTTGGGCACTGACTCATCAGCCATTTTCAAGGCAACAATTATCGATGAGTTGGAGATTGAAACATTGGCTGATGACTAATCATGTCAATTTTCTTACCCCGAGACAAGCGGCAGGAGAAGTGTTCATTCATATTACTCGTCGAAAAAGGGTAAATTATGCATAAGTAAATTTTACCAAAACCCATGAACTCAGAATAAATAAGCACTAATTTTAGCCCGAGTAGGCAGAGCATGCAAAGAGAATTGCATTTGTGATCTCTAAATGCTTCTGCTCCCTATAATTAGAACATTCATCATACTCACTCATTTAATTTATAAATTTTCTCAGAAAAGAAAACTTCATCCAGAAGCTTATTTGTGTTCCTTCTCTCAGCGGCAAGAAGTATTCCATCATTTGCTAATATTCCAAGGCAGGTACCTGCATGGCTAATTGCTTCCATTGCATACTCCACCTGATAAAGCCGCCCTGAAATAATCAACAAAACGCAGTTAACCCAATGAAAGACAACACAGAAATGTAACAACGAATATAATGACATTGAATATACAGCTACCCTACAGAAATCAATTTTGAAAATAAATAATGAACCTGTGAAATTGACAGATAGTTCTAATATTTATATTAGCATTCTAATACGATGATTCCATTTATTCGTAATACTAAATGCAATCCTAATATTGATATCCTGCTGCTCTAATTTTTTTCCTTTCCCGAACAGTTCCTCACGTTCTCTGACACTTCCTCATGTCATTTTTTACCTGCCCAAGTACTTCTGTCTGGGTCTCCTTATATTCATCCCATGAAACTATTGAAACAAGAAACTATCATTATCAATTTCCTCTCTATATAAACGTGTAGAAGGCATTCCTCCAGTAAATTTGATGAAATTACCGGACTCTCTATTACAGCGACGGAATGCTGAGCTCGATCGTTGAACTATTTCTTCTCCCAAGAGACTGCATACCAGAAAGTGGAATAGTCCAGATAAGTAAATCACGCGATCCATCGCGTTCATTTTCTATATATTTACACAGGGAGCGACAAGAAGTACGATATGGCAACTACTTTATAAATTATCACCCAGAGAGCTCAAAGTGACTTATGCAAACCGGCTAAGCTAAAAGTTACGAAGTTTAATTGCAATTGAAACCCAAACTTAATCGGCAACGGACTAAACAAGTATTAAGATTCGTATTCAAGCCATAACACTGAAATTTGTTACAATATCCGCCCGGGATGGGAAAAAGAGGCGTTGCACTTGACAAATTGTCACTCAAGTCCAGAGAGATTTCGCCAACATACCCAGCACACAAATCACATTACGTTCAATTAAAATGACTTTCCTTAAACATATCACCCACATACCTTCTGGAGAGAATATTGTTGTCCTGGTATCATATCTCCTAGCCTGAAAGAACAGAACATTTTAATGAAAGCCAACCAAACAAGAGATTAATTAATTACTTTTTGCTTCATGTGGATTCATTCGTGAAACAAAAAAATGCGCAAAAAATATTAAATAAATAAGTGAAGAAGTGAATTCAACCAACCATCGTGAAGATCCAAATTTATCACAACTCAAGACTCACAAATAAATACAAACTCACGATGAAGGCTGAAAATGTAACAATCGACTGTGATCAATGTCGATTGTATTTCGATAGTAGCAATTCGAGACGAGCTTAAATCGATACTACCCCATTAATCGAATTTTTCGTACCACATTAATCGAACCGCGTTTTTTGTTTAGTCGTCATAATTACTATGTGGAATTTTGTCATTAATGACGCTATTATTTTGATTTTTTTTTCCGTAAATATGTAAAATATTCCACATTTATAGCTTATTAACTCGTCAAGCAACAAGATGATTCGGCAGCGAACAGTTGAGTAATGATTTACGTGAGCGGTGTGGAGGAAGGGGGTGGATCGGAGAGGAAGGGGCGACAGGATATTGAAATTTGGTATTTAATCATTTTTCTTGTATGTTGTCTTTGCAAGTCGGGAGTTTGAGTTTCTTTAGGCGACTAATCCCATATTTGATATTATTTCTCAGGATACCTGTTACGAATTTTACTTTGGGGCCTAAATGGCTTTTTTCGTATGAATGAAGACTATTTACAAATCACGGACATAAGCGCGCACCGCATATCATTTCTAGCCGCCGTGGTTTTAATTTGTCGATGCTGTCAGAATAAATCTTTTCCTTCCAAAATGACTCTTAGTTCAATTATAGCTTTGGAGGAAAACCCTTCTACCACATACTTAGAAATAACGTCCTTAATAATAAAAATATTGGATGATATAATTAAGTACCCCTATAACAATTTTCATCGTCATATACGATTGGATGATGATGAGATTTCAAGTAAATTGCTAGCAGGGATCGGTGCCATGGAATGCCTATTCGAGCTGGGGTTTCAAGAGGTAACATAATCTGTCTCATTACTGTAATTGTCATCGATGAAATTGTAAGAAATTTTCCTAACAATGGTGCACTTTCAGGGCGATTGTACCTTGGTTTTACCATTTAATACCTCCCTCGACGAGCTTATTATTCATCGAAATGAAATCGCTTCGAGGAGAACCGCCTACTTAAGTTCAAGATCACTGATAAGGACTTCAGATAATCAGCAGCTGTATCGTGGAATTGGTCCGGTTAGTTTTAGTTTATGATTATACTCTCGTCCTATTTATGTTTCTTCTCTATTTTCCGACACATTGATGTTTAGTTTTTTTTCAGGTAGACATGAATCCTCTTATGGGACAAATTTTGTACTTCTACAATTTCGTTCTTGAGTATGAAAAACCGGATTTATTACAAGCGGCAAAGAAATGCATTCCATTGAGCGAGTTAGAGATGGCTGCTGAACGAAACATGAGGAAAATTCAGTTTCAGTACAAACAGGGAATAAAAGAAAATGTTACAATAAGTGATTTGTTGCTGATGGAGCTAGTCTCTTGGTTTAAGAACACATTTTTTACTTGGGTCGATTCGCCAAAGTGTAGCACATGCGGTGGGCCAACTAAGTTCCTGATGGTAAGCAAGCAAGATGGCAAAGAAAGGGTGGAACTTTATGAATGTGATCATTGCAATGGCTTAACAACCCCATTTCCACGTCATCAAGATCCGTGGAAACTTTTGGAAACTCGTAAGGGTCGATGTGGAGAGTGGGCTTCCTGCTTTACTCTAATGTGCCGCTCAGTTGGCTTTGATGCTCGTTTGGTTTATGATGTTACAGATCACTTGTGGACTGAAGTATATTGTATAGACTCTGAATACCCCCGTTGGGTTCATGTTGATCCCTGTGAGGGAGTAATTGATGCCCCTTTAATGTACGAATGTGGATGGGGTAAGAAGCTAAGACATATACTAAGTTTCTCAGTTGATGGTGTGCAAGACGTCACCTGGCGATATTCTCAATTATCCCCACAAGAGCTCTTAGCACGAAGAAAACAGTCTGGCATTCCTGAATCAGAGTTATTGGCTGCAATCCTTAATTTGAGACAAGAAAGATACAAAGCATTCACAGAAGCCAAGAAAAAGTACTTAATTCGTCGGGTTGCATTTGAGTTGGCTGAATTTTTGTGGACCAAGGAAAAGAATTCTCTCGTCAAGGAAGAGGAGAAGAGAGGAAGGATTTCTGGTTCGCTGGCTTGGAGGCTGGAGAGGAGTGAGTTGGGAAACAGTTCCTTTCAACCTTACACTTGGAGGTTAGCAGAGAGCGAAAGGGGCGCAAGCACTTTCACCATAAAATACTCATGTGCTACCGATAAATTCTTCAGAATTGTAGGAAATAAAAACACTGAAATTCTAGGCTGGAAAAGTGGCCTGTTTGAAAGTGATGCTATTTTCCGCAAAGTAGAAAGGGATTGGAAAATGACTTACTTGGCTCGAGAAGGTAATTCCAATTCTGTATTTTTATAGAGGAGAAGTAGCGCATCAGAAATAATTTTAAAGTTTAAAAAAATAACTTCATAGTGTAAGTAGCCATAATGAATTGTCTCATTTCTACCACAGAGGGATCCAAAGAGGCCAGGATGAAATTGAATTTTGATGTGTCTGCTTCTGGGTTGGCAATTCAATCGATAGCAGTCCTTTGCAAATCAGCTGTTTATGAAGATGGCCAAGTGACATGTATTCTATGTGGTGGAGGAATATGTTTGAGGGTTCCTACAGGTATGGTACTGATATATTAATGTCTCTTCTCCCATTTTAGGCGTGAACTTAAATCCTTCCTTCACATTTACTTACCTCCGATCATATGCCTCTCTGTAGTCCAACATATATGCCCTATATCACTTCCATAATTCCGAATGGACCAATATATCTACCACTGGGTCAGAGCTCTGGTATTTTCAGCACTTATTTAGAAACATGTAGTGAAAAGAGGGAAAGGATCAACACGAATCTAGAACAATAAAAAGTTATGGTACATTTTCACACGATTTATTCAAGACGACCGGTTACGATGCAGAGGCGACATGATCAGGTACAGAAATCGTTATATTAACAGTTATTTATATATTAATATACAATATACGTATAAATTCTGAGGTAAGGAAAGAAAGGGATAGGAACATTAATGGAAAAAGGACGAGGACAATGGTGCTGTGGTAGATGGAAAAAAAGCCAGAAATCAAAGGGTAAAAATGCGGCCTGACTGGGACACAAACCCAGAACCTCCTGGTTGCCGGCCAGGTGCTCTACCAGTTGAGCTACCGGGACGCTTAGATTTACCATGATTTCGGCGGGGGTTTATAGACAGTAAACTCCCTTTGCTTTGGCCCACAAGAGTAACCAATAGATGGCACTGGGGCAGCTCACCACTCACCAACAGAAGGAATGGACGGGGACACAAGGATGAAAGGAAAGGTACACACTCACACGATAGCAGGAAAGAGACAGGAACATGCGTTTTGGGGCACGCTGAACCCAAGTGAAATAAGCCAATATGGCCGATACACTAATTCATTCATTCACACGATGCCTTAAGCGCAAACATACGTATAAATTTTATTTATTTTTATTTTATTCTAAAACCACTGGATACAGCTCTCATTGGCCATTTTACACCGGGGTGTTCAACATATGTAACAGTAAACGTACACAAACAACCATGCCCTGGACCGGGGAAACCTACCCAGGCGGGACTCGAACCCACGACCTCTTGTTTGGCAGGCGAAGACGTTACCCCGCCGCCACCGAGGCCGGCAAATTCTCAGGTAAGGAAAGAAAGGGATAGGAACATTAATGGAAAAAGGACAAGGACAACGGTGCTGTGGTAGATGGAAAAAAGCCAGAAATCAGAGGGTAAAAATGCGGCCTGACTGGGACTATTTAATATATAAATAACTATTAATATAACGATTTCTGTACCTGATGATGTCGCCTCTGCAATGAAACCGGTCGTCTTGAATAAATTGTGTGAAAAAGTACCATAACTTTTTATTGTTCAGAATGGATTTTCACAAAGTAAAGACAGAAACAATGGAGTTTACGAAGCTAGAAATTGATACTTGAGCATCTGGAACATACATATGGACTTATTAACTATTCCTCAACCTCATTGAATGAAAATCCTGAAATATATCCTGATGAACCAGTTTAATCCATTTTTGGGTTTACTCTTATGTGGAATGAACTTTAATGGCTTAACATTTTGTTCCTTATGCAGGAAACATGAAAATGGATTACTCTAGTGTAATCCATAGACACATCCATAAACCTTAATATTCTCCTTCCACTCAATATTTACCAAACATCCTGTCTTGCTCCATTGCAGCCTTCACTACATATAACCAACGGGGATTGTGTTTGTATTGTGGCTAGAGTGCTGGCTTCCCACCCTGTGGGTCCAGATTCAATTCCTGATGGTGATGGAGATTTTTCAAAGAATCCCTAATACCCTCGAATTTTATATATGTAGATACATACCTTTATCTTCCAATGCCGGCAATGGCAGATATTTTTCAGAAACTGCCTAATTTCTGCTGGAGTGCTTTGAGGAGGGCACTCTAAGCTCAGCACTCCATGCATCAGATTAAACCATGGTCCCCTTATATAGGATTTTACAATTTCCCGGCAAACAGAATATTTAAACTTTTCTCGGGATTCCACGCCGGTAAAATTTTCTAAGAGCACCGACATTTTGAGTTCTGACTCATTACCCATAATACTCGTTATTCAGTAGCTGTGGGAATGGGTAACGAGTCGGAACCCAAAACTTCGGCTCTCTTAGAATTAATTTACCCGTGCAGAATCCCGATAAAAGTTTAAATATGTACATGGTCCCTTGGTTGCCTTTCTTTAAGGCCGTTTTACACGGTACACGGAATTGCGCAATCTGACGTGTGTACGAAGGCGCAATCAAAATTGCGTCGTGTAAAGCGGTGAATTGCTAGAACACATGCGAGAATGCGTGGATGCGAGACGGCAAAATAGCCCGTTCTAATTTCGTTCATGCATTCGCGCAATTCCACGCCATTTTAGAAATTAATGCAGCTCTAACCGGCACATATCCGTGCCCCGTGTAAAACGGCCTTTAGGAGCAGTTGAATGCCGATCCTGGGTATCTTTCGATCCTTCTTTCCCTCATGGCACAAATTACCCTTCCTGTTGGTCATCTCCTCCAAATACCATATCATGCTAGTATTACCTAAGCTCAAGATCAATTGTAATAACTACCTCGGCCACGTACTACATCCAAGCCTACCTCTCACTAAGGCGTCCTCTCCCAAACAGCCATGATCAGCATTTTAGTTTTCATACCTTTTATTCTCCTTGTCTTTCATTTCCTCTATCTTCCCCCACTCCCCATTTCTGAGCATTATAAATAGCAATGCTCAAAATCAAGTCCTCACCTATATATTTTTTGGTGACACTATAAACATGGATACTGTCATCAATTCCATCCTTTATTATCAAAGTAAGTTTGTTGAAGTGTAATTTTCTTATGGATATTTTTGTTTTCCGATTTTCAAAGGTGTTAGATACACTAGGGTAATCCATTTTCATGTTTCCTGCTGAAGTAAGAAAATTTTGAGCCATTAAAGTTCATTCCACATAAGAGTAAACCCAAAAATGTATTAAACTGGTTCATCTGGCTATGTTTCTGGATTTTTATTCAATGAGGTTGAGGAATAGTTAATAAGTCCATATGTATGTTCCAGATGCTCAAGTATCCATGTCTAGCTTTGTGTTAATCCTTTTGCTCTTTTCACTATTTGTTTCAAAATAAGTGCTAAAAATACCAGAGCTCTGACCCAGTGGTAGATTTATTGGTCCATTTGGAGTGAAAGGGTTAAGCCTCGAGTTATTTGATGCAGAATATCTACTTATCCATTTTTATTTATGTTTTTTTTAATTCCCAAATTTAGGAGTATGTGTCCTCTTTTAGAATTAGCAAGCTAAGCTATGAGGTTTCCACAATGAGTGGTTGACTGCTCCATTCCACTTTAGGGATTGCTCCTAAATGATTTTTGTATTCCAAACCATTTCTTATTGTGTCCTGGAGGCATCTTCAGTTTGAAAATCAGGCATCTATGATCTGAAGATGCATCCAGAACACAAGAAGAAATTTCTGGAGAGCAACAACGATGTTGTGATGGAAATGAACTATTCCTGTGGAAGTGATCCTTCTAAGTGACCCATTACTCACACGCTGTTGGCCGTCACTTAATTGGGGAAACAGTGACTGTGTGTAACTAGCTTTGTGGCTTCATATGAATTTGAGCCTAAATTAGGGAGTATAGAATACCTTACAATAATAGGAATTGAACGTTTGACCAATAGGTTAGCAGGCAGGAATTACAGCTCCGTAGGCAGTCAATAGCCTAGGCATCTCTCGTCCATTCCTTTATATTGCCCTTGCCCTCATTCACACGAATCCATGTCACAGAGGTGATCACCTGTGACGGACTGCCCTGATTGTCTTCCCACCAGGAGATCACCTTGCAGATTGACACTTGGAGAAAAGGGAATGTAATCAGTCATGTAGCCAGTGTTCAGAGGGCTTTAGCCCCTGCTGAAATTTTTTCCCTTACGGCGATTACCAGTAATCAGAGTTCCCACTCAACCTTGAAAACCTTAAAACCGTGAATTTTGTATACCGTGAAAAAACCTGGAAAAAGCTGTGAATTTAGTCCTAAAGCGTTAAAAATCTCTCAATCTTGATTTTACGATCGTACAACTACGATTGACAGATTTGCCGGCCTCGGTGGCTGCGGGGTAACGTCCTCGCCTACCAAACAAGATGTCGCAGGTTCGAGTCCCGCCTGGGTAGGTTTCCCCGGTCCAGGGCATGGTTGTTCGTGTATGTTTACTTGTTAAATTTGTTGAATACCCTAGTATAAAATGGCCAATGAGAGCTGTATACGGTGGTTTGAGAATAAATAAAAGAAAAATGGATATTTCGATCATATTTCAAGGTCAGTCACATGCAGACATGGCCATGGATTTATCTGGACACATCTTCTGCAGCACAATTATTGGTCCGTGTGCCCTGAAGACACATTGACCTTAAGCCTGTGCCAAATCCGGAAGACTGGTACCAAAGTGTTCATTAACACTTGCAAAAATTCAGACACTTCCTAACTTCCCTGGCACCCTGGTCCCTCTATTTTCCCACTCACAACCTTTAGCCGGGGCTGAATTTTGCAGACGATATGTGACGTCAGGAGAGAGAGCACTTTCATTGCTGCGTTCGCATTCACGGTGTTTGTCGCATTTGTTAAATTTCTGGTTAACGTGTGGCCAATGATTGTTACGCGATGAATATTTCTGCCTAAAATTTTTTATCTTCAAAGCGCAAATTTGAAAACAATTAGACCGTGAAAACTTAGAAAAATCCGTGAATTTAATAATTTAGATTGAGTGGGAACCCTGGTAATACTTTGGCCAAGGAGACCACTCGCCCAGAGGCACTTGACTGTCCATTTTTCATTATAGTTTCATATCACAATTACTGCCAGTGACCAATGATGAATTTAACTTCCAGCATTATGCACAAAAAATATGTAGCTGATTAATGAAACTTCTGGATTGAGTGCTGATTGACAAAAAAAATATCAGTACAGGCTGTAAACCAGAATACCACCCAAGCTCTCCCTCAAGCAAATTTCTGGCTACTTACCCAAATGTGATCCTCCCTAAAGATGTTCACATAATTCAGGACAGCATCAAGAAAGTTACTGCTGTTGCGTTGTTTGCAGAAAATTTAGAGCTTTAAGGGATCATAAAATAAGTTGAACAGATGGCTGACTTCTTTCAATTATGCGGCCAGCAGGAAACCCTAGTCAGTCAACCACCTAAGGGATGTTTGTTTGTCCACCCCCTTAATTACCATTATTGGCATTATTCACTCCCACACCTCTTTAGTCCGCTTCTAATTAGGGGGAGTGAAGGGGATCAAAATCCCACTCCTCTAGCATATACCCATGAGAAGTAGAAATAGGTTTCACAATCAGATGCTGCCACCAAGGTTAGCAACCTCATATCTTTTGTTCTCCTGTAATTAATCTCACCAATATATGTACATATTTGCATTGCTTACCTAATACATCTATTGGCCCCTAAAAACTTCTCCTTGACTTAATATTACAAACAAAATAAATCTTAACCATCCACATGTTTCCCAATCAACGTAAGTGCACTCTATTAATATTGATAAACAAATATTTTATGTGACAGGTGAAAATGTAGGTGCTTTTCACACGACTGCCTTGGAAGGACTTGAGACGTTCACTTTAGAAATGAAACTCTCTGGAGGGAGAGGGGACTGTGCATGGCAGCATGCCCAGCTGTTTCGCCAAGCTCTTGATGATAGCGAACATTATCCATTTGAAGTTAACATCAAGTTGAAAAGTCGGACATGATTTGAAAAAAATTAAGTAATGATATTTTATGATTTTTATGTTGTAATTGGTAGTCATACTGTTATATATATGTTATCCTTTATCTGTTTATTAAACATGTAAAACATATTTTTTATTAAAATTTTTGTTTTTTTTGTGTTTTGTCTTACTGTGTCCATCACCAAGCTCTGAAATTAGAAGAAAGTATGATGACCTTAGATAGGAACAAAGAAAACATTTGAAATCCTGACAAAATCTTCATAGGTTCTCCGCTAGGTCAGAAAGGCAGTAAGTTCCAATATGCCATGATCAGGCATCATCCTTTTTTATATGCCTGAAAGTTGGACATCAAAACATCATTTTTGAAAATCTCCCTGAAACGGTGGAGATCCCATGAAGATTTCATCAGCAGCATATGCCAAGAGAACACATGTTCCTTTGCTTCAAATCCTATAAGTTTCCGTATCGACTTTTTGCCATGTGCTGTCCAGGAGTGCAATGTTAATTTAAAATTAGTGTAAATTTCTTTATATAAACAGATTTAATTAACACCAAACAGGATTTTTCACAGGTTCAGATTTAGGATCTGTTGACCACCAAGCCACTACCTGTAGTGTAGGCCCAAGTTAAACGGTGTATGGCGGTTGGGGGCAGACATTTTTAAAACAAACACAAGTATACTTGCAGCACCTGTGTGTTTGCCCTGGAAAAATCACTGTTGGAACCATGGCAGTAGCGTAAATAGGAAAATGCTTTAACTTTAAGCCAATGCAGTTATTTTATGTCTAAACTAGACAATAGTTGTTAAGACATTCACCGCGGAGCATGTCAATTGACGTGGTCCCTTCCAAGCCGAGATACGGACTGCTCTGCTGCTCGAACAGGGGGCCTTTCTCCGCCTCGGTACATGACTAATCCACTTCTGATTGTGTGCACGGCCTTCAGCAAGCTTCCCTCTTTCAACCCGTGTGCACCGTTTGTAAATAGCAGTATTTGAACGGAAGTTATGGTGCGAAAACCTCTCTCCATTTTTCTTTCCTATTTTATTGGCCGATTCTGATGGCATTCATGAAGATGGGGACCGCATTTAATGTGTTAATAAGTAATTCTTTTATTTCTCTGAAATTTTGAGGGGGATCTATCCCCTCATCCCCCCCCCCCCCCCATTGTTACGCCACTGCACCATGGTAATAGCAAATTTTAATAACCTTGAAAAATGAAAAAAACTTACAGGACTGCTTGCTATGCTCTAATTAAATTTCGTTTTGAATAACACTAATATCTTCTCCTTTAAAAAATAATAAATTGAGTTTAATTGTAAAGATGAAAGGTTGGTAATTTGTGTAGGAAAGCCTACTAAAAAGTTTATTATTGTACTTTTTGACCTTGTGTTACAGTCACAAGTCAGGTAAAAGTCTTCTTGTATAGTATTTGGCTTTGCACTATCCTAATAGCGAGACAAGCTGAATTCTGCCAAAATTTAGCATAGGATTCAACAACTGACTGGACTTAAGTGTAGCTCATAACCCAGAATGCACTTAATCCTGTATACGTGCTATTTGGGTTTTCACATAAAATATTGGTTGACTCCTTAAAGAACTTAGTGACTATAACTTCAGAATTATCTTAAAATTGGATAGTATTAAAACTACTATACAAGTTCTCCAAAGTTGAAAATTGATTCCGAAGCTTAGGCAGATTAAACACCTCCGGTGGAGCACCCAACAGCCTTCACTACAAGAGGGTATGTATTTCAGACAGTCATTATTTTGTGGGGGATGAAAACCTCTCTGGCTACATGCCTGGAAGAGGGAATTCCAGACTAATAGCTTAGATCCCACCTAAATCCCACCCTGGTAGAAAACCAAACGTGTTTCATGATTCATATTCTTTAAAATGATGAATTCAGTAATACCTATTTTATTGTTCCTACTACACGCAGAAAAAATTCTGGGGCATTAAGATTTAGGTGGACTCTTGATATTCATACACACTCTTGGCAAATACTTTATATAATTTCAGTAAGTCAAATAATTGCTATATGCACTCAATACCTACTATGCGATGTTCACATCTTAATGTATTTGAACAAGTTTCCACATTTCAGGATCATGATTACATATTACAAAAGAGGATTCTTAAGTCAGCTTCGATGCATGCGCATTTAAATGGGCATATTAAAGTATCCCATTGCTGACGGACAGAGTTATCCAAATATCACAAAGAAATATTTCAAGATCATGGCTGATTACTGAAATCATATTTGAGCCATTATTGTCTTTTATAAAATTTATAACTTTTCAATGCTATTCCTTGCGTGTGTAAATATTTGTTATGCAAGTGTAAAATACTGAGAATAAATGGATCGCACTGCCCCTAGGTCTTCTTTAAGGGTTTCTAGTAACTGACGTTAATTGGTCTTCATTGTTTTATCATGCTGGTCTTTAGAAGGAGCATGTTCCTCTTTTCTCAGACTTATATAACTCTCTCATGTTTTCAGAATGAACACTTTTAAACATGATCATGCCTCATAGGCTTACCTGGCGAGGGGCAGCTGCCCCCCCCCCCCCTCCCCTAGAAGCAAAAATCGCAAATGTCTTTAATGAAAATACAATTTTTTCAAGCAAATAATTTTTTAAAAACTAATAAAGAGCTGTTTTTAGTTTCCTTAAAATTTTGATTTTATTCGCCTTTTCCATTCTTAAATCTTACCAACAACTTGATCAACCATGGCTTGCCCCTCCCACCCCTAGTTTTGACCCTGGGTGCACCCTTGTCATAACTAACCAAGTAGTGGACCTGAGTTAAATGAAAATCATGAAGAAATACACAATTCCTATCTCTCCTTTTTAATCAAATTACTCGGGGTTTTGCATGTAAGCAAAAATGTGTTACATTAGATTTTAGTTAGCTTTTTCTGAAATTCATTAATAAACAGTTAATCTCTCCTCAAGGTAAGCCATACATCCTTTCAATTCACTGAGGAACTTTCTTGTAAATTATAATATGGAGGTGAGCATGGTACGCTGGTACTATTCCCTCGTCCAATTATATCTCTACAGTGGGTGATGATCCAGCCACAATAAATTCTTGCCCATAGATATTTTAAATAAGAATTAAAATATGCTTTTCAATTGATAATATATTTATTTCATATGGATTTTACATTGCCTCATTTGTACAAAATTTGAATTCGACACCAAATATCCATGAATTGCAACTACTAATCTTGAAATAATGTAGTCAGTAACTGAAACCCAAACCCGTATTTGCCATGACAGTCTTATTTGATTTGAGCTACCCTCTTTACCCTCTAATTATTTCTCCAGCAAACTAAAATGAACTTGCAAATCAATTTATTTGCTATAACATACCTGATATCACAGCCAGTTACGCCATTTGGTTCAGCATTAGCTGCCTTTTCTAAGTCCAGCATGTTGAACAGTATGGTAACAATTATTCTCCCCTAACAAAACGTGTCCATGATGCTTGTGCAAATGCTAGCAGCATTTCATTGAAGGCTTATATTTAATTCGCAAACTTTTTTTACTTCAAATTCCTAACATTCAGAGTAATTAAAACTTTCCATTTCTAAATAGCATTTGAAATTGTATTTGATACAAATTAGGAGAGATGTTTGGAATTGATGGTAATGATTTCAGGAGAAATTCAAATAATTTTTTACGCGTTCATCAGAGTAATTACTCATAGGATAGTGAAAGTGACACTATTGTGTACTATATGTTGGAAAATCTCATGCAATTATATAATTTTGCCACTTACACTAATGGCATGTTAAAGTGAAACTTCATCGATGGGAATGTAATAATGAATGGTAAATTGTTCGAGTATCTTCCTGCTTTAATATGAATGCCATTTTTCCTCTACAATGAAACCTTTGTGAATGTGTGAAATGGTAGTGAAATTAATCATAAACCAGGACAAGGCTCCAATTATGAATTGGTTGTTCACGCTATTTTTCCTGTGACTGCATCTTTGGAAAATAAGGCACCAGTACTCTGACGTTAGCATTTTCCTGCTCACTTATGTGTCATTAATATAGCATCACCAGAAAATCATAAATCTGTCATCCATCAAAAGAGCACTTTCATGTCTATGGATCATTATTAATAGCAATTTTTAGAAAAACTAAAACAAGTTTTAAAAGTAGCATTCATTGATCCACGAAAGAACCTTTCCTGCCATCCATTCCTTCACATGTCGCGATATTATTTCTACGGCGACCCAAACATTAATTCCTGCGGATTTCCACAGGTATGAATATTGCTTTCACTGAGACCAAAACAGGAAGGATATGGTGACAGATGAACTGTGCTCAGAAAGAGAGGGAGATTTCAATGACAGAGATACTATCTAGCGATGAAATCACCTAGAAAACTAAATAGCATTTGATACACTTCCTCTAGTATTCCATTACAAGCCATTCTGTTTCTTTGAGTATCAAACAAAATGACATACATAATAGCATCAATGTAAAAAGTCTAATTACCTAAATTCCTGACTAGACAGTCATAACTTGCAAGAACATGCAAACAAAACGAGCATGGTGCCTCAATGTATAGGGAAACTGCATTGCATCAAAGACCCATTCCATGGAACACACAATTGGTTTTATTGCTCAGATATGACTGGTGTATCTCAATTTTCCTTCAACCTCCTCAAGTGGATGATAACATCACATGACACTCTGCTATTTATAATGTTCTCCAAAATGACATTTATTCGGCATTAGATAAAGCAAGCAAACAATCAATTTCATGGTATCACCTAATATGTATGTCACAATTTTTACATGCACCTTTAGATTATGAAGTCCTTGTTCGAATCACTGAGAGTTCTAAATTTGAAACAAGCCTTTAAAGTTCATTTCAGTTCTGTACTATACATTGATAACCTACCAATTATTAAAAAATAAATAAGGCACAACTTAAAAATGATTCTTAACAAGGACTTCAAAAACTGGATAATAGTAGAATAAGGTATGTATTAAGTTATGGGCTAAGAAAAGAGCCTTTGGTGTATCTTTCCAACTTTTTAGTTAAAAAATTTTTGAATAAGGAAGAGTAATGCCATTTTACAAAATACCACATTTATGAAAAATTTCCTAGTAATAGTCAAAGTTTGTTCATTGAAACGCCAGTTCTCTAGAGCTAGGGCCAAAACACCAACATTAATTACTTTGCTAGATAAGAAACTGATATTCATAGGTGTCATTGAAACTACTGAAAATTTCATAGCTATCTGTGAACGAGCATCACTATCAAATGCACTCATAATCATTGTTTTTCCATGCATGAGTTACCATTTATGATAAAATAATAGTTTTAGGATGATTTCAATTGCAAGAGATGGGTGTCACACACTAATCAATTTTCAAGTTTCTAAAAATATATGAGATTCTTTCTTAGATTCTGTATAAAATATAGCATATTTTATTAAAAAATTGCATTAGACTGGAGTTTGGAGTTAGTTTCCTCAGCATATCATCTACCTAAACTCAGTCCCTGGCATTCTTCCATAACTGGGTTTCTTATTATTCCGAGCTATAGTGCGGATGATATCAATGAACACATCCTCATGTCTTAATAATCTTTGATAACATGGTATTGTTTTATCGGTCTGTTTTGAATTTCTCACTGCAATGAAGTGAAGAAATGATTAACTCACAGCATGTAGTTTAATCAAATCAGTTCTGCCTTTACAGACAGTGCATGCATAGAGATTGCCCAGGAGGCAAAATTGCCCACAGACTTTTGGAATTCAGCAGCTCCTTTGAACACAACAACAGTATGGATCTAAAGGTACCAACAACAAAGCTGCTTCTTTTTACCAAGGCAAATAGGGTACAGCTATCTCATATACATATGTGGATCCTTATTATAACCACATTCCACTAAAACTGGAATGGGTAGATTGGTAGCCTAAGGTGTGAGCCAATTAAAATTAATGATTTGCTTGTATTTATAAAAAAATCACATTTCTCTAAAATTTGAAAAACATTAAAAATACACAAGGAGCATAAGTTTGCCAACAGCCGGTCCAAACTATGACTTGGACATAAATGCTTGATTTTTTTACACTATTTACAATTAATATAGTGGTATGATTGTAATGCAACACATCCAGTCATGAGACTCAAAAGTAAATGAAGGCTTGAACACTTGTCTGTGCCAAATAGTGTGAATAATGGGCTTTACAGGGTAAAGGGTACATGATCTGGAATGGTTTAAGTTGGTGTGGGGCCCTCACCTTTAGGATAATACTATGCTAAATCACTGCCGGCCAAGAGGAGCAAAACAGCTCATAAGGAAAGAGGATTTCCAATTCATTATCACATCTCTACCGTGCTATAAAGATTTTATCTCTGAAATGTTCTCTCGACTCCCAGGAGATCTTGGCCCCAATTTCTCAATCAAAGCATTGTTTTAGAGGGGAGAACACAAATCCATACGAGAAATAATCCAATGCGATAAGCAGCCCCCACATAGTTGCATACATTCTTGTCCTTCACTTCTTCTAAATAGGTCAAGTATAATGAAGAGAGGTCATGAAACGTGGCTGGAATAAAAAAATGGCCACGAATTCCATGCCTCCACATCATTCACCAAACACTTAACATAAAGCTCACACTTGGAGTCTTAGAAAATCAATTGGGCACTATTATGGTCTTTTCGAAGTCTTCACTCGGTACCACATCACAAACACACAATTGTACACGCATACATACATACACGCAAACACACACTAAGCGAGTAGAGAGACTACCACACACAAGAGAGGGGCTGGCACTGCGAGAGTGGGCTTCACTTTGGTGGATATGGATTGATGCCAGTCGCCGCCACCGCAGCAGCTTGCTGGCTAGCGAGCACAGCTGCAAGGAAGAAACACGCACATTAATGCCCTCAATACATCTCTCTTTTCCTTGGGGAGGGTCATTAATAAGCTATCAATACCGTTCATTTATGGCCTAGTTCTTCACTGTCTGGAAAGCAGTCATTTCCGACGTCAACATGGTTAAATCGATGATTTTTGGGCAGAAGCTGCACTCACCATATATTGAACTACAATGCATCTTTTGCTACAGTTTAATTCTTCAGGTAAAGATATGGCTGTGTGTGCGTTTTTTGCTTTTATTTAAACAGTGAACAGACAAAATATGATGAATCATATCAGAGGTACAAAATGGTTTTTTTTCCTAGGCTATTTACAGAAATTCAGTACACAAGAATTTAGACACTCCATTATTCTTTTTTTTGAATTCTCAAGGCATCCCTATGGGTACCAGAACCCTATGAGAACATTTGAAATCTGTGGCAACATGGCATAGCTTGCAAGAGGACTGCAAATAAATATATACCTTTGCTCGACCCTCACATTGGAGACATATTGTCCGAGATGCCACAGAAAATATCACAGGCTATTGGAAAATGATAGACACTGCATCAAGGATTCATCCTTCCATCCTTTTTCGAATCATTATTATATAAAAACCACATTTAATGAGCAACACAAAGTTACACCAATTTGCCCACTTTATTCCACAACCTTCCCAATATCCCAAAACATTTTTATCATGAGTGGGATGGCAAACCCGTAGAGCATCATTTCCCCAGAGATAGATGCAAGTGGAAGTGTAACCAAGCAAAATTAGGCTAACAAGTGAAACGGGGGCCCTTCCCGGTGGATCTAAGACTCACGCCGGGCGGGCCCCACCCCTCCCCGTCAGGGCCCAACCAAGGGCTTACCTCCATATGGTGCGGCGGGCCCGTATTGGCCCGCAAGGATGGGGTAACCCAGTCCGACATGAGTGTGGTGATGGGTGTGAACGTGGCGCTGGGGAGGAGGGGACCGCAATCCCCCTCCACCGGTACCCCCACTCCCGGGGACACCACCACCCACGTCTTTCCCCTCACCCGATGACGGCACCGGCCCTGGCGGTCCACCCGAAGTCACAGCCGTGGGCGGTGGTGGAGCCTGCTGCGTCTTTGGTATCGATGTCGGTGAGGGTCCAGTAGGCTGTGGAACTCCTGGGGGAGGCTGGGAGCAAGGGGTGGTAGAGCCACCAGACACCGATCCGGATGGGGAGGGGGCAGTCTTGGGCGTAGGAGACTTCAGAGCTCGCTCCTGCAGCTCATGTATCTTGTGGGAAGAATAGTACTGGCTAGCGTGGTGCTGGAGGAGATCTAATGCTTTCGTTGGTCCAGAAACGGCAGCAGCGGCTGCGGCCGCGGCTGCAGCTGCAACACCGGGTCGGGACAAGTCCTCAGGGGCGTGGTAACGCATTTGGGGGTGTAAATATGGTCCCGTTCCATAGGGCCCAGGAACGAGCATAGGGTTGAGACCACGATACATGGGGTGGGAGGGATCGAAAGGTAATGCACCATAGTGGGGAGACTGCATATATCCTGGGTGGATATAGGCATAAGAGGAAGTTGGGGGAGGTGGCCCTTGGGTTTCCATCGTCGGCTTCACTCCTTCCTGCTTGGGAATGGGGTTTTTGTCGGGACCTGAAGGATCCTTCTTCTCCTCCGTTGACCCATTGCCACACTTTTCATTCCGGACATGGTCTCTCGAGTTTTGTTTGGGACTCGGGAGAGCAGAAGGAGCGATTGACTTTGGAGGGGGTGGCACATTTATATTAGGTTTGTTTTCAGGATTTCCAGGCTTAGGACCACCCACGGTGGCATCAAGAGGACCGCCAGGTGTGGATTCTTTCCGCCTCTGCTCGGGTGGGTAGAGATAGTACCGCCTGAGTTCCTCTTGCTGCCTCTGAAACAAGTATGGACCACTTTCGTACGGTGAAGATGAGGGTGTCACTGATCCACTACTATACTTTGCCTTCCCTTCATTCATTTGGTTCTTCATCTCAATACTTTCCTTGAGGATTTGATGATTTTCATTCTGCTTCTCCTTCAGTCCCACCTCAATTTTAATAGCCCTCTCCTTTTGGGAGTTATGCATCGGTGCGGAGGACCCCTTACAATTGTTGTTGGTTATTTCGGTATTTGTGGTAGGGGGTATTTTCTCTATGGATGACTTTTCTTTCTCGGCTGCCACAGCGGCTGCAGCTGCTGCCTCTGCAGCATATTTGTCTGCCATCACTGACACGGGATAACTAGGCTCTAGACCGTATGGGTAACCAGGAACATAGCCATAGGGGTAATAGTGTTGAGGTTGCTGCGGTTGCATCAACTTGTGCTGGAATTCAGACACAGATGCACTGCTGGTGGTACTCGTTGGGGGCATTACGGAAGTAGCCGACCCAGTGGAAATTGGTGCGGATGATGCAGACGACACAACAGACACTGATGACGGAGGTAGAACAGGTGCTCCTTCCTTTTTCTCCTTCTCAGGCACACGCTCCGGCATGCCTTTAGGTTCCATGCTGGGAGGTTTGTCAGAAGGTGCCATCACCACTGTGCTCTCCTTTGACATTTTTGACTCAGATGAAGACGTCGGTGGAACTGAGGGAACAAGATAAGGAGGCTGACCATAGAATGGATACATCCCGTAATGAGCAAGATGTTGAGCAGTCGAATTGGCAGAGGATGAATTCTGACCAGGAGGTGGATTTGGAACTTCAGACTTCTTTTCACTAGTTTTTCCCACGGGCGTAGGGGGATTTCCACTTGGCCCGGTTGGAGCACTTGAAACTGGCACAGACTGTCCACTCCTTCCCTTTTCCCCCACCTCTGACTCAAGAACTGGGGCCGAGTCATCTGATATGTCAGAGTAAGCTGGACTTTGAACATCCTCACGACCTTCTCCACCACCGACAGGTGAAGACATGGAAGCCGACGAATCGTGCACTGAAGGATTAAATGGCATTCCTGGTTGATCAGGCTGAGGGCTTCCAGCAGGAGATTTGCGATTCTTCTTTTTATGAGGTACAGACGTAAGAGGGGGTTGTTGAGATCCAGGAGGCGGAGGAACTTTTCCACTTTTCTCTTTCTTGTCTTGATTATCACCAATGATACTGACTGGCTTGGCACCCGAAGGAATCTGAGGAGACTGCATCACAGCGTGTGATTGTGGCTGCTGAGGTGTAACAGTTTTAATTATTGGTTGCTGTAAATTAACAACAGGTCTAGCAGGGGAAGAGGCTGAAGTCACTGGAGAGCCTTTTATTTTGTATTTATCTCCCAATTTTGCTCCATCCTGCTGGTGTTGGGGAATATGCTGAGGAGTGGACGGCACTTGGGCTGGTGGTGCTTGCTTATTAATGTGAGGGGGAGATGAGGTAAGCGCTGGCATCCCTACCACTCGAATGCTGCCCACCACACTATGCTGACCAGAGGCGATGGGAGATGCTGGCGTTGACACCTTGTTCGCATAAATGGCCCCTTCCGTGCCAGTTGCATTGTACTGTTCCTCAGGAGCATTGGTACCAAACCTCAAAACTCCCGGTTTCACTGGAGTGACCGCTTTTGCATCAGGTGATGCATCCGCAATGACAGGTTGCGTACGAGGGGTGGGAGGTGTTGCAGCTCCATCCCTACTTTGTTGCCTTGACTGGGGTGTGGTAGGACATGGTCTTTGTCGTGGCTGATTTCCCTGAGCCGCTGCTCCCTCCGTCTTTGGACTCGGTGCCGCCTCCACGGGACTCTCCTCAGCCTCAGACAAGCTGGCTGTTTCCTTAGTATCATCCTCCTCACTAGCCACCACACCGGCTGCCCCGTGAGCGTGTGATTGGTGATACTTCAGTCCATTTATGTGTTTGTATTTTTTTGAGCAATTTGGCTCTGGGCACTCGAGAAGGACAGGCGAGGAAGGTGGGCTTGAAGGAGGACCGCGGGATGCCGATCTGCTACGCTTCCCTCCGGCCCCATTCCCGTTAGTAACGACAACACCGCCTGCACCATCATCGCCAGCCTCTGCCCCCCGAACCTTCCTCTTGTTCCCGGGCTCGGGTCGAGGTGGAATGAACCCAGTCACTCCAGCAGCACCTGCACCACTTGCAGCACCGGCGACAGCAACACCACTGACAGGTACAACAGCATTTGGACCGTTCCCACGCCTTCCCTTGCCTCCACCATTTCTCAACTTGCTATGCACAGACGATCGAGTCTCCGTGAAGTTGCTGAGGTCACTTGATGGGGTGGCTGCTGCAGCAGCGGCAGCCGCGGCCCTGCCTCGCTTCCCCCTCCCCTTGGCTGTCCTCGAGTCCAGGTCACTCGTGGGAGAGTCGCAAAACCTGTTGAAAAAAAATAAAAGCAGCCATTAGCCAAAGAAACAATTCTTTAAGACATATCCATTTCTAACACACTAGACTTCAGCCTTGGATTAAAACTTTGATATTTATTGTGATTCCTTCAGATTAAGCCAGAGCACATCTGTGATCGATTATTAAATGTTCACTATTCCATTAGGAATGCAAGCACATTTACTAGAAAATGAAAATTGTTTTGCAAAATAAAAATGCCAAGTTTTTAATAGTTACTTTGAATTTCAATAGCATATGGCATGTTTTATTTTGAATTATATATAATAACAACTATATAACTGAATAATGTGGCCTATGCAAAAATTGAAGGCCATAGTGATGTGAAATGCAAACAGAGGAGTCAGCCCAAAGTGGGTTACATTCAGCTTAAGGTTTAGGGACCAATGTGTTAATTATTATGAATTTTAATTTTGAATAATAACAAGGCTATGACTGTTTCCAACCAGCCACATGAAATTTATGTTAATTGACATACAAAATTCAAGGAATATATATAGTTTTATATTAAATAACTTAAAATGAGCCTCAAATAGCACAAAACTTAAAAATGCTATAATTGTGGTAAAATTTAACAGCAAATAATAATAACCTATTTCCATTACTGAAGAACTGCATAATCATACAGAGAGGAAAACATTTAATACCAAAGGATACATAAATGGGAATGAGAGTCTCAATTTCTTCAGTTAATATTATATGCTTACAGTGCATGAAAACTTAAAAGCGTCCCCAAAATGTTAAAGACTTAAGGCACAGAATTTTATGGAATTATTAAACCATAGTTTTTTTGTTAAATCATAAATTTTGATGTTTATTAACCTTGGTGGGGCCCAGTCATGCTTTGTACAGTCCAATAGGGTTCCAACGTATGTTTTCCCTCTCCACGTCACATTCACCACCAGGACTCCTGAAAAAAATTAAGACATCAATTAAAATGAGGGTACGGACGAGGAATACTAAGATGGATTATAAAAAGTTTTTGGGTATTCTTTCAACGATATACAGAAAGGAAACACACTACAATTGATCCATGAGCGGAGTTAAAAGAAACATTTATCCTGGAAACATTGAGACTGCAAAATATTTACTCTAGTAATCATAATTGGAAATTTAAACAATATGAATGAAATATTTCTATGATACCTGGAATTTTAGTTTACCCATTTAGATTACCCATTTAGCAAGATTTCAAATTTCACCTTACACTCATTTTACAATTAAGATGTAGTGGCATTGGTAGCAAAGATAAAAATAGAAATATATGTATATGCCGATTCAAAATAAAACCTTAACTAAGAAGGAAACACAAGAAACTGTGCGTAAATTTTCAATGAAATGGAAACACTGCCAGCGATAGATTTCAATAACGTATAAAATATCTCATATTTTTTGTCCTTCAGTCATACTCAATGAGGCGATAACAATGAACTGATAAAAGAAATCAATCTAAATAGAAAGTATGTACAGGTGCAAGTTTTTAACAAATAGTTAGTAATACAAAATTCCGTTCAATAATTTCAAATGATTCATCGAGTAAGTACGATACTATATCATACGAAATGCCAACACAGTAATCTTCCACTGAAGTAAAGGGATATGGGAACGTTTCCGCCTTTGAAAATCTTAAATCCACATAAACGACCCATGTAGAAAGCTAGCATACGCCAAAGGGAGTTTAATGTAAGAGCAATTAGACAAAAAAATCCCGGTTTTGTTTCGACTCGATCCTACGAATAAAAACAAGGAGATCTGGATTCCACTTTAATTCCACGTCAGAGAGGGGAGGAAAAAAAAAGCCTTTTCATCTCCATTCAACTGATGCATTTTTAATCCCCATGCCTCCTACCTTACCCCGCCTATCCTCACGCTTGCCTCCATATTTTTTCTTCTCTCTCCTCCCGCTATAAGGCTCTTCCATTCCTTCCAAGCGCACACCCACATACAGACCCTTCATAAAAGATTGGATGGATGCAGTAAAAAGAGGAGAGCGACACGGCAAGGCAAGAGCGCAATGAAAAGAACGGATGGGAAAGGGGGGAGAAGGGCATTGAATGGGTGGGTTTGGGCGGGAAGAAATTTTTTTTAAAGTTTTTTTTTCCTCAGGTCTGCTCGAGGAGAGGTATGAAGTAGGGGATCACGAAGATAGGGGAAGTGAGACGTAGGAGGAGGAGGAGGATGGAATGGAAATAAAAGGAGACGGAAGACGAAGAGAAATAAAAAGGAAAAGCGACTAGGGGGAGAAATACCAGGTTCACACCGCCATTGTAAAAGCTGCATCGCGGAAAAAATCAACGCTGTATAATATGAGCAGTTAACAAGGCTCCCTTGCGGTACCATAACTTTAAATTATTAACTTCTCAAGCACATCTTGTTTTTCTAGGTTAAAACTGGGAGCAATGCTCGAATTGGTCAGAAAAAAATAAGTTTTTTCATAAGAAATTTCATGCAAAACATTACGTACCTGCCTCATGTTTGATAGAAATCAAAGTTTGCATTTCGGTGACTGATGCCGTGAAATTTTCGATGCCACCCACGTATTCTATACGCCGATTACATCGAAAGAAACATAACAATACCGTATTTGCACCAAGCATTAGAAACGACTAAATTCTCATAATTTTAAGATTCGCGGGAATGAATCTGGCTACTTTTTATTTCTATGATTGCACCGATTTTGTTCATGATAACTTAAGATTATTTAATTATTAATTTCTCATGCATGCCTTATTGCATCTCCAATAAAACTGGGAGGAATGCTCTAGTTCATCCGAAAAATTAAGTTGTATCGAAATAAAATTAATGCGTACGACGCGTTTCAGCTTACAGAGCCATTGTCTGGTACAAAAATTATAGTACATGAGAATGTTCCACTTCAATCTCGACATTTATTTGACTAATTAGTTTTTTCATACGAAATCTTTGAATTTCGGCGACAGTGACAATGAAATTTTCGATGCCACCTACGTTATCTATACCCCGATTACATCGAAAGAAACATAAGAACACTGAATTTTCACCAAACATTCGGAACGACTAAATTCTCATAATCTTAGGACCCTCGAGAATGCGCTAAATCATGCTTTATTTTATTTCTATGGATGTATCGACTTTTGTCCAAGATAAGGAAAGAGTTGCGGGAAGTTCCTTTTTTCCTAAGGCCAGCTCGAGGGGAAAAACGAAGTGTGCAGAAGAGGTTAAAAGAAAGGAATGCGCAAGATAAGGGAAGGAAAGAGTAGTGGAAATAAAAGTAAGAGCTTAACTCGAACCGAGAGAGGTGGAGAAGGACGAATAAGAGAAGAGGATAAGAACGAAGGGGAGAGACACCCGTTTCAACCCACCATTCTAAGAGTCGACTCGCGGAACAAAATCAACGCTGAATCAACTTGAGCACTTCATTAGTCTCCTTAGCGGCACCAAGGCATAATTTAATTAATCCCATACATTCCCATATATACGCATCTTTCCTGTCACAGTAGCCAGTACTGAAATTCACATTTATCACATTTTGACATGAAACTTTACAATTACAGGGGATGCAGGCATATATTTTCGATATTATCAAGATATTTTGGGAGAATGGAATGTATAAAAAAAACATAAAACTTGATTGTCACCCATTTTTGGGGACGTCGATAAAGATATTCTCCATTAATTAGAATGATTCACTGCAAATGGAAAGGTTGGGTAAATTGATATTCAATTTTGATGAATTCGAGCTCAACTATTGCTTCTAAAGTTCTTATTTAAATGACCGAAAAGGTGCAGTTAAAACCCAGTTCGTTAGCAAACTTCGAACAACGTTACACGCAACACTTAGTGTCAACAAAGACTATCACGATGACCAATGAGCAACATTTAGAAAGAGCACTGAGATTTTTCATAGGGTAGTGTACCTTGGCGACCCAAGCGCCGAACCGTAAAGTGTTGGCAGAGCTGGGAACTGAGATTTACGATGGCGCAAACGGGAGTTCACCCAGGAAGTGAATAAACTAGCAGGATACAGATATTTACTACTTCTATAACAAGTAACTAACACAATTTAATCAGCTGTTTATACCAATAAGCTACGTCTAGGGCTAACAAGATCGTCTGTGCACAACATCAGTATTTAGTCGACGAGACCTGAGATTTTTTGTAGTTTTTCCCCGGCTACCTAAGAGCCAAACATAACAGTGCTGGCAGAGCTGTGAACTAAAAATTATTATGGCGCGTTGTTCAAGGAAGGTGAATCAACAAACCGAATAAAGATACTTACTAGTTAGACATGAAGTTACTAACACAATTTATGCAGCTCATATTATAAAAAACCACATTAGAATGAACGTCGCACATCAGTTAGCGTCAACGAGGACTGACAATTATTCAACGAGTGGTTATTCTATGCATTCCAAGTGCCGACCCGTTTAGAGCTGACAGAGCAGGGAACTAAAAATTACGATGCCGAATACAGCTATTAACTGGCTAGATCTCAGGTTACTAACAAAATTCACGCACACAGCGGTTAGTCCACAAAAGCTAGCAAGATGATAAATGAACATCACCAGTACTGAGTCTACGAGGAAAGACATTTTTACAACGACTTCGCTCTCCTTGCGACCCAGGCGCCGAACCGTAAAGTGCCAGCAGAGCCGGGATCTAAAAATTACGATGGCGCGAACGCTCGTTTTCCACCGAAGATGGAGATCACCACGGTTAGGATATGCATTGCTAGTGCGATAGGGGGGGGAGGGAAATCAAAGAGGGTGGGCGGGGGAGACTTTACGAGGGGGCAAGGGGGGAGGAGGAGGGGATGAAAATGGAGAAGAAGAAGGAGGAGGGACCCCCGGAGGGTCGATTGGTTAGGTGGTTCTGAGAGCGAGGCTGAAACTACTCTAAGGGGCTGAGAGGGGGGACAGATGGGGGAATAACGAAAAGTTGGGGGACGACAAAAGGGGGGAGAGAGGTTGTAGGAGGGGAAGGGGTTCCAAATGAGGATGGAGAGGTTATAAATGGGTAGAGGGGGAGGTGGGTAGACAAGATTTAATGAAGAGAGGAAGCGCGACTATACGAGTGCGCAAAGGGGAGAAAAGGGAAAATGGGGAGCCCCCAGAAAGGAGTGTTCGGCACGAAGGGTGGGGGGTTGGACAAGGGTTGGAGGGGTGAGGGGTTCTTCAGAGATAGCTGGGGGAGAAGGTCCCTCATGCACGGCTACGCGATATCATCGAAAGCTCTATCCTAACCGATCTAGACTTGCCGCAAGATCCATTCATTAACAAGGTGACACTTATTTTGATGTTTTTGATCACCGTCAACAGTACATTTGTCATAACACAACAGGTCGCAATGAGATCGTAAGAGGATAAAAATAAGCACTTTAAATACAACTGCATTATCCTTAAGTCACGCAAAATATCACTAAATCCGGCAAAAAGAATTCTACATTTAAGGGCATGTATTAGATTGTGATCTCCTCGTGGTTCATTAACCACGATTGAAGTCCTCCATTTCTTCTCCTTCAATGATCCAAATCTTTCACTTCCTTCATTTTCTGCGGGAATCATCCCTCAGCAGGTATGAGGTAAAGACATAGCAAAGACTACCGCGGACCAACGAGCGATTTCGAAGGGGCGCTTAAATAGCATTGAAGGCCTTGTAAACTCAACCAATCTACCATCAAATGTGAACTTTAATCGTAAAAACCCAGGATAAGAAATGGACAAAAGCTATAACTTAAACATTTATTATTCTATTTTACTTTCATCACGAAACCTGTTTCGTAATCATTCATATTTAAATTTTCTACCGGTTAAGGTTGGTTAACATTGTGCGTTCTGTGAGTTAGCTCGGCCGGTTTCCCTCTCAATTACGACGTCTCTCTTACATTCAAAATAGGGCCCACACATTATCATTGTCTATAAATCCTACTCTCCTCCTCCCTTTCTAACCTAACATTCTTCCCTCAAATACGGACTTTTACATCCTATCCCCACTCAGTTATCCCTCCATCCAAACTTGTCTCCCCTACTCATTCATGGTATGGTATTTAGACGAAGAGACCGACAGCTGAGGCCATTTGCGCCGTGAGGGAAGGATAGGAAAGGAAGATTGGAGAGAAACTCGGCGTCGAAATTAGTATGCCCCAAACGAAAAGCGCGAAGGGAGGACATGGCTGTACGTCCCATCCCACGGACGGAGTGTTGCACTTGAAATGTCCTCCACACAACATTCAAGCAGGTCTCTGACAAATATCCACCGCCACCGGGATTAGCACTCGGACAAACAGGGTGGGAAGCCATCACTTTAGCCAACACACCAGCCCGATTCCCCCTAATCATTCGAATCATAATTTAGTTCAGTCCAAAAACAGCACGAGGCCAATATTACTGAGGAAAGAGAATAACAAGAGGAGCTTAATGTATAGCTGGGTCGCTCATAAGCACTCTTGGAACACCACGCGAAAAAATCCTAGACACGCCTATGAGTGTAGGGAGCGAAAAACTAAGAGGGCTCAACCACTCGGCTTATTTCGCTCACGACTCGTGGGTACGCGGCCGGAACGTTGGCAGCGCGAAGGGGTCTTTGCTGGGGGGCGGGAATTGGATTCTCAAGAGGAGGACTGAATTAAAGAAGGAGAAGAAGAAAAAAAAACAAAACAAGAGCGGGGAGAGGCAGCGCCGTGAGGGGCATTCACAAGCCGAGCTCGTGATGATCGACATAATGACCGCCCGCCCGGAGAAAAGAACACGCCAGGGCCCCTCCACGCATGAGGGAGAGGCGGAGTGAAAAGAAAACTCCGGCAGAATGGAGATGAAAATAATTTCCTCGCCTTTTTTCCGGAACCTTTCATATTCCCCGTGCGCGCTGGCAGGCAGGGGAAGGGGGGAGTGGCTGGGATAAGGCGTGGAGGGGGGAGGAAGGGAGGGGAGTCGGCGTTCATTTCTCGGGCAATTTATCCACCTCTCGTCTAAACACTGCACTTACGTTCCCCCGACCCCCGACGCGTCACGAACAACCACGCATTAATTGCCCCGCATATGCATTGGTGTACTCGCGACGCCTCCCTCGGCACCTTCTGAGGGTGGATTACGCTGGAGCAGGCTCATACGAACGGCGAGCCGGCGGGTTTAGAAGGTGGAAAGTCAGCTAGTGGCGAAGACATGCATGAGACTCATTCGGTAACCAGCTATCTAACTACAACAGACCCCCAGATCTACGATGGACTCGATATGGTCACACGATCTCGGCAAATTTTGCGTGCCCTTTTAAAAATATTGAAATTCGCCGATTTTTTTCCCGTCGCGTAATAGTCCATCGCTTATGTAATTCTGCCCTTTATTTGCCAACGAAACGCGTTTTTTACCTAAGACACATCCATAGTATCCGGTGGTCTTCAAACAGGTTCGCGTTACGGTCGGTCCTCCGTAAGGTATTAATATCGTAAAGCGAGAGTCTACTGAAGTTCTCAGACTGCACACAGGTGCGCATCACCTTCTGCGCATAGGATCAACATTGAACATGTGATTGACATGATAGATCTCTGTTTAGCTAACCATGAGGATAGCTTTTCTTTTCATGTTCTTCTTTTCGGTTGGAAATTTCATCTCCAAAGAATTCAATATTCACCAAGGCGGTCAAGTATCAGATTTTTAATAACATCTATTTATAAGTATTTACTTCGCCGTTTCCATTTCAATTCCATCTGGAGGCAGACTGTTTTGCTATCCGCAGGACAGATAATGAACCTGATTACACTGGTCCAGAGCTCACTGACCGCTGGTGACTTTGGACCACTTGTAGCTTGTAAAATCGCTTCATGCAATGGCATATCGACTGTCAACTCTCTGGAAATACTGCTTAGGTACTAACTACTAGTAACCTAGATAATGAGCCTGACTACACTCGGCGATTTCACAAGCCGCTAGTGCTTTCTAGCCACTAGCAAATAGTAAACCCGCCTCATATAATCCTCACAGTATCCCGGCATTCAACTCTCTAGGCAGATCGTTCACTATATGCTATTTAGGTAATGAACTAGATTACACGGGGCGAGAGCTCACTGGCCTCTAGTGACTCGAGAGCGCTTGCAGCTTGTAAACCCGCTCCATGTAATCGACTCTTCGCTCTCATTACTTACTCGCTTGGTGTGGGGAGAGGGAGGTGCTTGGAGTAAACAACACTATTTCCTTCCCCTCCCACGCTTCCCCTACGCGAGAGGGAGCAGTCTGAAGGTCAAGCCAGAGTGAGGGAACGTTCACCTCCACTCCTCGAGTGCGCAACTGAGCCGGAACGAATCTGTTGAAACAAAGGAGCGGCGCTGCTGCGCCAATGGGAGAGCCAAGAACCAATCTCTCTCGCTCTCCCGGGAATGCCTTTCCGACGTGGAAAGCATAGAGGCCGCTTGAACACTACTGAAGAATTTAACTCAAGGCGGTTGAGAGAAAGACAGGACTTGAGTCTAATAGAGGACAGTCACTACGTAGAAGAAATGGCCACTACTCATTGCCACCTTCACGTAAGTGATCACGTTTCACTACGTCCTCATGATTTCCATAAAAGTTAATCTCTCACCTTATAAAGAACACATATTCCTGCAGGAAATGAAAATCCACTTGCTTCATAAGTTCCACGCTGATACTTCATTTCTAACCATGGCTTGGACAGCAGTACGTCATTATGTGCCTTAATACACACCTCGAAATATATACACACTATTGTGGTAACTATAGGTAAATATGAAATCAAATATCTATGTATAACGTATGAAATGAGTTTTCATTTCTTATTTCGAGTTTCTACCAAGCATGGCCGCAAACGATAAACGCGTGCTTGTATTTAAAAAGTAACGCCCAATTTGTACTTCAATAAGTTAACTATTTGACAGGGTCAACTTTGCACCCAATAAAAAGAGTTTAACGGCTAGAATGTTGGATAGGAAAATTTAGTACAGGCATTTAACCTTTTGCTTCTGTAGTTAGGGTAAATTTTGTTTCAGCCTGTTGAAGGAGCAATTAAGGGCATCAACGAACCGGCATTTGTTTTTATATTTTATGGACGCAATCTCGATTTGGTTTGCGATACAGCAAGAAGCAAATCCATGCAAGTCTAACATGTTCTCAAAAATCCGAATTTGACTCAATTTCCCAGTATCTCGCGCAGAGGACCAAAACATAGTCATTTGAATACTCTGTAGGGCTAACGTGAAATTTCGAATTTTACTTGTTTACAAATAGAATGAGATTTCACCACTTACGGCGTTTTTCATACCTCGGTTCGTTTCGAACGACAATACACTCTCATCATCGCCTAGGGTAAAGGTGAAATATTTTGTTTGTTTTGGCTCCCAAAATCTTCAACTTCGGTGAGTTACTCTCATTAGGATGTTATGACGACCAACCATGAGATACTTCAGTAGATAGAAAATTCGCCGCAAGCAACGACCGAGTGAAATTCATACGTAAACCGTTCAGAAGAGAATGAGAGAATTTTTAAAGATTAGTTGGAAGACATGGTCGACAATAGCACGTCTCTACGACATATTATTCTCTGGGGCTCCTAACTGATAATCCTTATTCCATTAGCAACCTCACTGATAAAACATCTTAAAACTGACAACAAACAACTACATAGCATTGATATGTGGTCAAAGTTAATTTTTCTCGCCCTAACTCTGATTGTATTTATCCGCTTTTGGCTAAAAACATTTCTCAATTCTATCCCTCATGTCAATTCAATCCTAAACTCCGAGATAGGTATCATAAATAGATTTTCCACACGCCAAGGTTATCGGGATATTCTCGCTTTCAAGAGTTTGCTTATATATCCCCGATTGCTTGGTAAAAATCTGGATTATATAGGGCAGATATGTTTACATTATTAATATGTATTTTCAATATAGAAATTCAAATGAAAATTTCACATTTGAAACTAAATTACGTTTGTAACCAATATGTGATTGCCATCTCCTAGGATGAAATTTATTCATAAACCATAAGCTAGCGAACGTGAAGAACTGAACTCGCACTACAAGTCTCATGGGAAATTATTAGGTATGACAATCCCATTTAAACCACAAAAATTAAAGGGAGACGTAAGATTTTCACACTAATAGCCACCATAAATACTAATTGTGGGGATGAGAAGCCATTTTTTTCTATAGAGAATTAGATACAGAAATTGGGTAAAGAAAACAAAGTAAACTAGATATTTCGAAGTGCAATTGATTTTTCACTCAATGTCAACACAGAACAGACATTCACTCGTATCCCTTGGCCAACAGGTTTTTATATATGTCTTTTATCAATTTCTATACCTAACTTTGTGTAGAAAAAATATCACTTGCACCCCTGGGCTTCTCACCCCTTCAATTAGTATTGTTTCATTACTTTTTAAGTCAAGTTTAGCATTCCTTTAGGCCAGATTCGTGCAGGTTAATTCAACTGCAATGGTCACACATCTTCCAAGAGAGGCACACCCCAGGCGAATAGCGTGCGGCAAAACATGGCGGCTGCACGTGGGTAACTCACCTCCCTCCGTCTCGTGCCATACGATGCCCTCCAAGGTGACGCTGGTTCCTGGTTCGCACGGACCCAAGCAGTCCGGCTCCGTGATCGTCCCCACACTCGTGCCCACGCACACGTCCAGCATGTCCTGCGAATGAAGCGAGGTTTAGAAATAAATAAGGGAAAGGCAAAGAAAAAATTACAGCAAAAACATAACTACAATACCACAATCCAACACCTTAATATTTATAAATTTAGCAGCTTCGAGGATAACTGAAATTTCTGGAGAAATATCAACAAGCATTTTCTTCCCGAAATCAACGCCTTTGATACCACCCAACAAAACTGACAGAAAAGGCTCAAAAACTACTGTTCACCTATACATAATTCATTAATGATCCTCGCTGATATATTTCCGCAAAAAGTAATATTCTCTATGATACACATGCTTTCTCACTTTCAGCAAAAACCCTACCATGCTATAGTAAAACTTAACAATCACTTGCCGTAGAGTAAAACAATTGAGATAGCCATTGCAAGGCTAAGTTACGCGTTAATTGTACAAAAATGCCTGATACACAATGCCACAATTCCTATAAATGATTAATTTTCAGAAGTGAACAGAAATTTCAAGTTTGGGCATACAGTGGGTAACATAAAACTAATCAGCACTAATGCCAACATATACCAAACTATAGTAGACTGATTTGGCGCATTAAGTCTTATTAATGTATTGCAAAGCGTCATTTTTTTAAAGATGCAGCTAAAACATTAAATTGAGCATACTACGGTTGAGTAGAATCAGAGAGGAGTAGAATATATAATATACCGCGGGATACCTCAAAATTATTTTAAATAGCCAATTAATGACATCAAAAGTAGAGAAGCCTTATATCAGCCAATTAAAATCATTTTAAGTTATTACTCAAGGTAAATACGGGGAAAACGTAACTTCATAAGGATTCGGGTAAACGATGACAGCGTACGTATTTAAATATATGAATTGTTCCTAAATAACTACTCGAGAGAAACTACAGAAACGAACCCTGAAATTCTAGAAAATTTGGCAACACGCCCGATCCCATAATTTAAGCGAACACTCAGACGAAATGAAAGCGAGGAAACGTTGCAATAGACCCAAAAAACATTATCCGTCGTGGAAAGCAAGTCATTATTTGTCACTCTTTATCGTCATTACACATCTCAACACGTGCTTCAATCCACGCTGTCATTACTTGGACTTTAACCATTGCATCAGAGAGGAGAATTTCGGCCGCATAGAACACAACTTAAACGGACTATAATCCAGAACTTTCGCATTCAGATACGAAAACGTTCAAGAGAAGACTTACGTTCACACCACACTCACAATACTTGAAACTGTCGGCAAGCGATAATTGACATTTTTAATTCAAGAAGTAAAAACAGCATCTACACGGTAGGTACAAAAGTCAAATTATCAGGAGTTAATGCACGAAAAGTTTTCAGACGCACTAAAGTTGTACGAACTAAATGGCTGCTAGAAAAAATCATACCAATTTTGATGAGCGGAATATGCACTTCAGAGAAATAACTATTGATTTTACGAATAAGACCTCATTGGTTGATAAGGAGAAAGGTGATAGAGATAAGAGTTTCACCCAGTTGACTAACACCGAGTTATCTCACATTATAAGGTCGTGGAAAGTTCACGAATATACATACGAACTTCTACATATTAGTAAAAAAAAACCTAAGACTGTGGACCCCAAAATAAGTAGATATTGGTATAAATTCCTCTTTAATTGTTCCAGAAGTATCCTGACTTCTGTACAGGCTCAAAGAGTATACATTATAATAATTTAAAATATTGAAAAAAGGTGATGGATTTAAGAACACTTTACACGCAAAAGATTGAAATGAAACTAAGACTGCCTTAAATAGCGCAACTTAAGTCCTTATGAACTTAAGTTACGCTAAATTTCAAGCCTTCCCGTAAGGCAGTCCTTGTTTCATTAGAAACTTTTACACGTAACGTTTAAATGAAAATCCACCACCGATTTTCAATATTTTAAACGATTATAATGTATACTCGATTGAGTGTGTACTGAAGTTAAGTAAATGAAGTCCTAAGATACGCTTTAGTACCAAAGTTACGTCACCCAAGTTAAGTTCCGCCTGATGTGAACGCTCTGGGAGCTCTAGTCTCATCCGTTGCGAGCATCACAAGCCGGTCGGAACCGTATACGGGGGCGGTGGTCTGCGGTTCAGGCCCCTGTCATTACGGCACGGATGTGTGCGGCCAACTCAACGACAAAGGGGGTTGGGGGGGGGGGGATAAATGGGTAGGGGTGGGGGGAGCCGAGACGAATATAATAGGATCGCAGGGTGTGTGGGGGGAAGTGAAGCCTCTTTCCTGCCACGAGCAAAGCGATCCTCCCGACGCAGCACTTCCCTCCCTTTCCGTTACAATATTGAGCAGCGTCGGGAGATGGGCGGAGCGGACGAGGGTGGTCTCCAAAGGAAAGAGTGGGGGGACCGCCGTGTATCGCACGAAGTTCCGTTCATTCAAAAAGACCCGCTCATTTGGGTTTCGTTCAACAAAAAGGATATTATAGGATGCTCATTTCCAGATCACTGGAAAGACTGCTTCATTTTGAATTATCTCGCCTAATTGAACGAGTTTAATGACTCGTTACACAGCGTCGAGCTGTATTGGATTGACAAGGTCATAACTGCAACTACAGGTGAAAATGGTAAACAAAGATATCGTACTAAGGATATATATGAAATAAGTCTATCATAGGCGGATCGGGAGGGGGGGGGGGCACGTTCCCCCCCTCAGGCCCTTAAAAATATGCAAGATTTTTAATACGGTCCCATTTTCATTGCGTTCGTTTTGTATCACGAGGTATTCTTGTGCGCATCCAGGACAAAATCCTGGATACGGCCTTGCTTGATACCCCCAGAAAGAAATCCTGGATCCGCTCCTGGTCTTTATTATAATATTTTAACATACCTGCCTATTTCACTTAGCTAACGTACACAGAAAGTATCCTATTATTCTATTCCAAGTATATGATTTGAATGAAATGATTAGGTTGTGGTGCAAAATGACCTAGCCGTCGACGCAACTCTCATCATTTGAAGCGTCGCAGTGTACGTTTCAGCCTTGCCGGTGAATCAAGCTCACCACGGCCAGCCAGTTTACAAAAACAATAAATTTTGTACTCAAATGTCTTCGTTGTGAGTGCAGTGCGTTGTTTATGCTAGCAGAAACTTAAACACTAAATTGAAAACATTTGAAAGAATTGATACTGAAAATATCAGAATTATCTTTTTTAAAGATTTATTATTTTGCCCTTTCATAATGTTCTTCAATAATTTTATAATATTTTATCATAGCAAGAAGCAATTTTTAGCATTTAGTCTTTCTTTTGACTCTTTACTCTCTTTTAATAATGATTGGATTTATGCAACAGCAATTAATCGATACAATCAAATCAATAAATCTCAATTCTACTTCTAAGAGAACAGCGGGTTGGTTCCTTCTCCATCCTTAAGGAGAATCGTTACAAATGAACGAATCCCCTCCGCAACGTCTCATTTCCAGTTGGGCGTCGCGACCGAGGGAGGTTCTGTACGGAGTGGGGGGAGGGGACGTCCGTGTGTACGAGGGGGAAACACCAGAGGGAGTGGAAATCGGTGCAATCAATCTCCTCTCAGGGCTACCGAAGAGCAGGCAGCAGCCTTCCTTCCCTATCGCCACGGACCCATCGGAGCTGTTTCCGTCCCCGATTTTATTCCGCACGGAAAAGAACTGTTTGTCAAGTGGGCGGGAGGTGCTATTGGGGCTCTGGAACCATGGGAGGGGGGAATTCATCCTCTCTGCGGGTTATATTTCCTCCGACGTCAAAAACGCTCCGAGATCCCCCGAGTTATACGCCCCGGTGATTCTTAAACAGGAAATACTGGTAGCCATGCCGGTGACGAGGCAGCCCGGCAGTCCATATGTCGCGAGTTCGAGTCTCGCCTAGGGCACGAAACTTGAGATTGTCCTTGAAAATATTGTGGATCATAAGGAATCCCACTTATCTACATCTATATGATACCCTTAGAGCCACCTACCTCTATGGCACATGACTAAGAGTGTTTCTCCCCAGAATCCACTCACGTATTGTACGCGCAAGAGGCAGAGATGGGCCTCATCAACAAACATTAGCCATTCATTCCTCTAACAGCACTCGGAGCAATGCATTACAAACGTAACTATTAATTACTCAGGGCATATTTTTCGGCAATTATAAGTAAAAAAGATAAATTAAGTAACGTGAGAATCAAAGGAAAACAAATCACATAAAGGTGATTTATGCTGTGATCTTATCTCACTACGAACAGTATATAAACCTATCGTTTTCGAATATTACTCCCGTTATACTAGTAGCGAAAGGGTGGATATTTTCCACAAAATGTGGCATAAGGCCTGCGATTTGTGTCTCAAGTAAATGCAGGTTTTGAGAGTTTTAAGATACTACGTTTGCAAAAACTCTAAGTACACTCAACAGCGAATAAGGAATAGAATGTTACCTCAGGCATGCAATTTGCAAGGATCAAGTTTGTTCTCATTAATACTGTTACGATGCATAAGCTCTACTGAATTCATAGTAAACTATAAGAGAGAGTCTAGTCTTTAAAAATCAAGATTAAAAATAGAAAGAATAACCTCAAGATTTTTAAGGAACTCACATCGTCATCGCATTCCTTACCGCATCAAAAAAAGATATCAAGGAAAGTTGTCAATTAAATCTAATCGCTGTTTAGAGTTTTTCATTAAAAAATAAATTATTCAAGTAAAAATTAGAAAAAGCATTCAAGTTTAGGATGTAGATTTTAAAATGATCAAACAAGCATTCCAAATATGTAAGCTCGCTATCAAACGCCATAGAAAAACTTTAACGAAAGCAAGTACCTACAAAGTAAACCAATTCAAAAGTCACAATCCTAATCACTTGGTATTATGTAACCTTTATCAAGATAACTTCAATATATGTGTTCCAAAATGCTCTTTTATGAAGAAGAAAGAATTACACTTGTATTCAATGATTATCTGACAATTCACACAAAACATATTCATAAGCTTCAAAACTTAATCACCAAGAGAACAGTTAAATACACCAAAGGATGAAGTTCGCCATGATAATTGGCGAACTTCATCCATAGGTGTATTTAGCTTTGCGCCCGTGCGCGTGACTGCGTACTAAGTCACTTGTCCCTGCAGTACCACCAAGAGAACAAGGCTAGAGGCACAAATTAATTCCAAGAGAATAGGAAAAATGTACAAAAAATATAATATTAATAAATATATAAAAATTTATTGCGTTGAAATAGACTTTTGATGGTACCACAGAACAGAATTTCAGGCTTCGCTAAACGTCCTGTATAAAAATAACTTCTCAAAGAAATTCCAGATTTCCTGGTAGATAATTCCGCTTCCCAACAACCAAATTACGCCCCTTGGTAATGTGAGAAAGTAGGGACAAAACAATACGGTCTCGCCGTTCCCTTACGAATAATATTCACAGGAAAAGCAGTATACTGCTACTTGAAATTGACATAGAGAAACAAAGAGGTATTTGAAGAAGATAGACAAATGTGGATAGGGAAATTAGAGCTTACTAGTTTCAAGAAACTTATTAACTCAATGTGAATAGTTAATTTCTGCCTCTAGTCCAACACCTTGCCCATCGATAGGTATCCATCGATGCTTCGAACTAAACTGTGAACAACATTTTATACCTTTGGACATCAAATTATCAGCAAAAATCATCCACCTATCTGCCATCTCAAAATTCCAAAGACCACTTCCAGAACATGATATTTCCAATCTCATCAATTTCGAAATGTGTTACAGAGGCTTATCATTAGGCGAAATTACGTTCTATTTTTTAAATTTATTTAGCACTATTGTTCTTTTTAATTATTCAATCCTATTTTCTCAATTGTACTGATAGTCACGACAAAAATGTGTCAAGTAATTATCGATAGGCAAAAATAAAATACTAAAAAAAAAAAGAAATGCCTTACGGATACATTACGCTTTGAAGCATTCACAACAAGAAACCAAGGCCCCGCTAGGAATGCGAAATTATCGATACTTTATTAAATTTAATAGAAATTAAAATCAGATTAAATATAAAGAATTTTAATGATCCTTGACAGAGTCATTACAGTGGGGGAATTCGGGAGGCTTATCTTTGGATCAAAAGGCTTCCGATGATAATGGCTACGTTATGGCCTCGTTGAATACTCTCGATTGAGTTTAAAAGGTATAAACCAATCTGATAACATCTCTTCGCGAATAAAAAGGCGAGGTCATGCAATGTAATAAGATAAGGGCGTAGGTCTTTGATTTATGGCAATAGCCCGACGTAAAATGCCGCCCACCTGAAGGGAAAACACAACCGTAGCTTGAGAAAAATACACAAGATGTCATGCCAATAAAAATGAGCATAAGTTCAAATGAATTCCCTCCGTACTGCTCCACAAAAATTTGTTTCATTAACCTGGGTCTCGCCATTATGTATTTTCAAGCGTCATCTTAACACCTGTCACGACAGCTTGAGAATTAAATATTACCTTGAAACCTAGATCGATAAAATAAAAACATCTGGAACGGTACAAAATGCGTCTATATCATCCCCTCAATCTGACATATAAAATACGGGCAGGGATAGCTCTGAGGGAAGCATCAAAACCTATAAAGAGAATCTCACGGCCTTCCCAGAATGTGAAATTCCGCAAGGAACTGAGCGGCAAACTTTCTCGGAAACTGCAGTTAATCTAGTGGCGAGAAGAACTGGAAGAAACGACTCACCAGTTTTCG
Source organism: Ischnura elegans (assembly GCF_921293095.1). Classification (NCBI taxonomy): domain Eukaryota; kingdom Metazoa; phylum Arthropoda; class Insecta; order Odonata; family Coenagrionidae; genus Ischnura; species Ischnura elegans. Next base: position 18,950,636 of record NC_060257.1, read on the forward strand.
TGCGAAATTTTTCTAAAAAAAAAAAGAAAGAGGAGAGACAACTCGGATCATAACCTGCAAATGGCAGCCATTCGATTACGAGCAGCGTGGAACACACAAATTACTACCGGAGGAAAAAGGTGAGCCTCGTTGTTACGAAACAAAAAAATGAGCTCGGGTGGCCTCGGTCTGCGGCAGTGGCTTGCGTGACAACTCCAGTCGACATTCTTGTCGCGCAGCCGAATCCGACCGGGGATAGGGTGGGGTGAAGCCCGAGGAAGGCCGAGGAGGTGGTCGGAAAACCTGTCCCAGCCCACCGCCCATAAATTATGGCCTCGCGTTCGCACTGCCCACGATGGGACGCGGGTGCTTGCTATGGGCACCCACAACCATAATATATTGAACTTTTCTTTTTAACCCCTGGCACTGAAATGGCGATCCTAGCTCGTCTTGAACTTCCGATATCAAATCGCGTAATGACGAGTGTAGCTCGTCATCATATTTTCATAATTTTAGCACAATTTAATATAAATAACAATACAAATCAAAATATAACAACATAAATATTTTGAAAGTTTAAAAATGTTATAACATCCATATTTTACAAGAACTCATATTTCATAAAATATCCATTGGAATGCATCGGTAAGAAAATGATCTTATACGAGTAGCGACAGCTGTGCTCTCGATGTATATAACTAGATACTTTACAACATGAAATAATATTCACTTTTTATTTCACTGTTCCACGTTGATTATAAACAACAAATTATAATTTCATTATCTACCACTCTATTTATAAAGAACCGCAGAAAAAATAAATAGAGGATAGAGCACGATATTAAGAAAATTCATTGGAGAGGGTTAAAAAGATAATCACTCAGGGCGTTAAATGGCTGTTTTGTTTCATTGCTGAAATTTCGGAATTTTGGGTCAAAAATACTGATAGTAGATATTTACCGATTTTGGAAATAAGACACGCCGTCCATATTCTTCCTGGGCTTGCAAATCTGGCAATCACTTCACTACGACATAAACTTCGTGCGATAGAGGGATCAATAAGGGGATGTTAAATTTTTTCCTAAAACTCGTACTAACTACTGCTTAATGTCCGAAACTATTCAATATTATTTTCTCCATATTACTGACCCTCTTTCTGATCCCCCCCCCCCCCCTTTTGTGCTGCTATTTTATCTGAACACCTCTTTGATGCCTCGACCATCAGTAATATTAAGATTGTTTTTGGGCATTTTCACAATCAGGTATATTAAGTAAATCAACCCGATATATATATTCTGCCTAAATGTGCCGCTCTAAATTTCCAGTTAAATACAAAGTGCTATGGTCAATAAGGTAGTCCTGTTCCATTACGTGGCTATTAAAAGCGATTCGTGGATGAAACACTGCCCAAACCAGACATCAATAACCAATACTAATTGAAATATTAAAATTTCGTATCACAGTCATATAATGATCAACAACAGCCATGTGAAGCTGCCAAAATATCAACCCGGCACACGACCTAAGGGCGTCATATAATGATCAACAACAGCCATGTGAAGCTGCCAAAATATCAACCCGGCACACGACCTAAGGGCGCTGGTCGAAATACCATGAGAACTGTCGTCATTGAACAAGTTCCAACACCGTGAAAATCCAGAAGCTAGGGAAAGACCATACGTTATGCTCGTTTTCCTACCTGTTCAAAGCATAATCCGTGCCATTTAGAATTAAAAGATCTTCAGGACTGACACTCCCATTTCCAGCGATTGACACGTTCTCATCTCTATTAGAAAAGCCCCTTTCTTCCCCAAGCCTCGAAGTCCGGTGGACGGGAAACCCGAAGGGCCCCCAGACAAGCCGGTTGGGCAGGTTTGAATGAGAAGTTGGTCCTTTGGAAGGGAGACCTTGCTTCGGATGGTCGCTCAGACGCTTCGTCCCATGGACAATTCATACCCAAACACTTGGACCCAAGCTCCCTCGGACAATTGCCCAACCACTGAAAGCGAGCATGATGAATGCTCACCGAGACAGGGCGACCAGCTGTGAAAATCCGCGTCAATTACAACGAGCTACCCGCAAATTATGACAAAATTTTTGACCACCTTTGATAGAGGCGAGTTATCCTTTTAACGATCACATGTCAGAAAACAAATATGATAACTAGTTTCCTATACTAACCGTATTGTGATATTAGCTCTCTAAATAAGAGTAACATCACTAAGTCTTATGTTCCAAAGAGCAATGCATGATTGGTGAGAGCTAAAACCACCTGAACGAATGTTCATGCCTCATTTATATTATTGTATACATATTTTTGATAAACACGTGGCTCATAAGTCGGTTAACTACTCTAAGATGAATGCTGACGATCAGTCAATCCCTGCCTAACACCCTAGAGATGGCCCGCATGGCATCATGTAGATGAAAATAATTAGTTGCGACACTATTTTTCAAAATTGGAACTCAAATATGCTTCGTTTTACATACCATTTAAACAATAAAGCGATTCATACCTGTCTTGTAGAATTCTTTCAGAACACCTAGAACATATAATCTAATATCACATCTTGTATTTAAGAGCATATTAGAGCCCAACCCAACGAACTGATTTAGCAGGGCTGCGAATGAGGGTATTAAGCATAAACACGAGTAATTTGCATCTAACTATGCGCACGCCAATTTCTACGAAATTTATTTGATAATTATCGGATCATCGAGAAAATTAGCACACACAACTACCACACTCAGCCAAGATTTCACAACTACCTGCTCCGACTCCAATATCCATCAAGAGCCGATATAGTTGCACACAAGTTTAACCGTGTACTGAAAGTAATCAGCGACCTGAGAGAGGATCAAAAGGTCGAGAACAGCTCTCAAAAGATATAGACACGCTACTCAAGGAAGACAGGGAGAAAACAGATAATGCGGATGATGTCTTGAACGCGGAGAAAATACGAAGCAGCCGCGCGTGATAGATGTTAAGCCACTTCAAAGATTACCAAACCATCAAACTGAAACGTGATAACTCCATCATAAAAAAACTGTATTAATAAAGTAATGACCGGCGAGATAAAAAGACAGCCACGAAGTGCTGACATTCAGACGGGAGAAAGGGTCAAATGGCATTTTCGACCTTTCGCCGAGTCGCATAAAGCAAGATTTCGAAGACATCAAGTCATAAAACGGATACTCAAAGCCTTTAACGAGCATATCAAGGCCCTCCATAAGAAAAAAAGGTCATACTGACACCAGTGCCAATCGCCGGATACAAATATTTTATCTCTCCGGTTTCATTTGACGGATTTTAATTTTGAGAAGCGAAATGTATCCACATTTGTCGTCTGTGCCAGGCTTGGATTCCAATTAATTATTGACTTCAATTAAAATTTCCTCACCAAATTATTATTCAAAGCCAGACGCCGTGACGCTACCGAATGATGAGTAAAAACTAACGCCAAAAAGATTTGTTCAACCAAGAAAAGAGAAATGTAATAGCTAATTGTTGAAATACTTGCTATAGGAATAGTTTTATACTGCGTAAAATAACGTAATAATATCTAACATCATCTGGCTTTGCGTTCATTACGAGTCATTACTGTGAAATCTTTTAAAGTAATCGTAATATCCATTACGAGTAAACAGAAATTTAACGAGGGTAAGTAATCACTCCTTACCGGGGGATATCGTTTGCAAGAAACATTTATAAAGATAGAGAATGTGAGAGACTTCAACCGCGAAGTCAGAAATTGGTGATAACCCACCCTTCACTTAAAAGCCAAATGGATATCGCTAACGATCCAAACGGAGGACAGAGAGCAGAACCGGATTGAAAGATACAGAATGGAAATGGGGATTCGATGAGTGCTTCTCACCGCTGCTGATTTATAAACGCTAGCTGCCTAGGACGTGATGCGTACACCAGATCTTGGCCTCAGAATGAGAAATATGCTACAACGTAGTTCATCCAAAACAAACCAGAATTCCAAAATTGAACGCATGGACAAATACCCCGTTAGCACACGTCAAAGTTTTAGACTTACAATTAGTAATCTTAGGTTAATTCTCACCACAAAGAAAAGCCATTATAATTCCATCAATAGGTAATAAGGCCATCATTTATTCATAATTGCCATATTATCTTCAACAGTCCATAGCTGCTAACCTCACTCGTGCAAAGAAGTCAAACTCATACTTCCAACACGACTTAAACCAATGCGTAAAATACTCAACTCGCAATTATTCTAGAACCTGTAAGAGGATACTTTCGATCATACAAATAAGAGGGATAGGGCATTTTCTCATTTTAAGTAACTTCACATAGAATGCAAACTCGAGATTAAGGGGAAAAAACCATGGGCGTTGATATGCATCGTCAGTGACTGACTTCGAGAAAGATTTTTTTAATTATAACCTTGGCTGTCATCATTTTTCCAACGCCCGCAATATCGATTCTTTACCCTCCCTGATACTCCAAAGCTTCGCTCCTGATCACCGGATGGGCAACCATACATGGTTGATATTCAGGAACACCTTTTCCGCAGAAATAATAATTTACAACCCATTCCTTTTTGTTTCGTTCACTCTTATCTTAATCAGTCTATCGATTAATCTAATCGGATGACATTTCGAAAAATAATTAAGAGCTCAATTAAATCAAAATATACTTCAAGAGCAGTTAAAGGGAACATGATTTCTCATTCAATTTTGTTCTAAAGGACTAAGTTAGAGAGCTTGAATTTGAAGTGATTTTATATCAATGACCAATGTCACTCTAAAAAGGGATAGTTTCTGAAGTTATGACATTTGAGTAATACCATTAAATATTTACTCATTTAAAATGTTTAAAACATATACAATAAAGTAAATTCAATTAACAATAATAACGATTCGAGAAAGGTGAACATACTTGATAACAATATTCCCCAAAACATGCGTGGCCGCAATGAATATAAAGGATAGGTGAAAATACATCGTATGAGCAAACAAATAATAATCTGATATTTTAGTTGAAGCGGGATGTGTGCCATCAATATTCGATTACAGACTCTTAAAGTGCAAAAAAAAAACATTTCACTACTGATAAATCAAAATCGCAAAAACCTGTCCACAGATGTCCTCAGAATTTTCGTGATAACCGTTATGCGGCGATACGCCTTTATTCTGAACAATGACTCACGAATCAGTCTTTAAATATTGACTCATGTCCGACAGAATATTCAAACGAAAAGCATGAAGTTCTCAATGGTTATCGCAGCCTCATTTATGGCGATTTATTTGCCCGATATTCCACGAAATATCTCTATCTACCGATACGTATCAGACCAGCCATAAAAAAGAAAAAAAAGAGTCGCCATATCCCAAAATCCCCTCTGGCGGAATGGCCTCAACCTGTCGCCAACTTTAGATCGATGGTGGCAGCGCAGAGCGTTTCGCTTTTTTTCCTTCCGGCCGAAACGAGGCGAGAGGGGAGGTTTTAGCTCAGATGCTAAGGAGGGAGGGGGAATCGGGAGATATATAGCGGGGAAAAGAAATGAGAAAAACGGCCGGCCAACGGGAGAACAAATAAAATATAAAAAGACGAGACAGATTAAAAATAAACGAAACAAAGTTTATCTTCCTCATGGGAATACAACACGTAAAAATAAAGCTTCTCATCCGTTCGCCACGCGGTGAAAGGGGAAGTCTTAACATTTTTCTCGGTCGGAAAGAAGAGTCGAGGGTTGGGAGAGAAAGCCCTCAATGCCCAAGAGGAAAGCATTTAGCTCCTCCTCTCGACCGAGCTCGGGAAGAGATATTTATAATGGAGGAGGAGTGGACGGGGTCTTATTAGCATTTAACCTTCACCCGGTCGGCAAACAACTGAACGAACGAAATACTGCGGGCCGAGACAGCGGGAACTGCAGCGAAGAATGAATGCCGGCTTTAACCCCCTTCCAACTTCTCCCACGGCAGCTCCGACTGCGGCAAACGGATATGTAACAGCTCACTTGCAAGCCGCAAACCCTCCCCGCCCGTAGGTAGGCAAGCTAATAAAGAATAAAAGAGGGAAAAATACCACCCGATCCCATTGTCAACGCTGCCATTAACTCGACGTCGCCCTGAACAAAAAGACTTTCACTGCACAACCCTCTCGATTCACGTCGAAACTTTCACGCCTAATCAAGATAATAGGAGGAAGCCAATTGGAAACGTACGATGTATATATATATATATATAAACGACTCGTACCCTTCCCGCACGGGTTGAATCTCGGGAACGAGCGACGGAAATTTTCCTGTTAACGGGTGCGAGGCATGCGAAATACCAACTGCAGATTGTCACCAACTTGGCGCCACACGAGAGCGAAATTTCATGAAGGTTGGAGAGAAAGATAATGAAACTAAATAGGTGATAAAAAGCCAAGCAACAGAATATTTCATTTTAATGCGCACCATGCAAAAGAGTGTATGCATATCAGTGTATCCATAACAATGGGTGGTTTCAGGCGTAATATGGTTTATGTCATAATTAAAACAATAGTTATGAACCAATATAACTTTAATATACCGGCTAAATGTACTAAATGAACAGCTTAAGATGAAATGAGCGTATGAAAGTATTTAAAATCGCGAAATTAAGAGAGATTTAAAAAAATTAAGAGAGATTTCAATTAACGCAGTTACAAGCACTAATCTGCGATATTTCACGAAAAACATCATCAGTAGGAACTTGTTTGTCACCTTCAAGAATCTACCTACATTAGCGATTTCATTTTTAATGTGAAAATACTCTGGAAAATGGCAATTAGTTCAATGACCTGACACACTAAATTATTTACGAGAATTTAGAAAAAAAAATCACATAGGCGGAAGCTCATCAACAATGGATATGTCCAACAAGGTGAAGAAAATAAGAAGGTGACCAAAACGAGGCAAGAAAGACTCAAGGCACCAGGAAGGTGGTAAACAAGACGAATCACTAATTACTTGGTCGATTATGCAAATAAATATTGAATAATGCTCGCGAACATCTGAAGATAAAATACGTTGTATAACATTTTCGCTACTATCAAGGCACTCTTAACAACTCCCTAAATAGAAATGAAACATTTTAACGATGGGAAAAATAAGAGCGAAAACAAATCATACGACGCATTGATCATATTAGAGAGGACAGAGTAAAGGAAGACGATAAGAAATAATAAAATGCCCAACTGTACACATAATGGTATTAATAATAAACGGTAGGAGTGTGGGACTAAGATTAACAGGATTATGCTCGTACTGTTACAGTTTAACATTAATTTAACGGGATTAATCATACGTTTCCGCAACTCGAAATTGATGCTAATGAAACGGGAAGGGTACCGAAGGAAAAGTCGGTAGTTCATTAGCTTCCTTCAAACAAAGAAAACTGATTTTTACGAGGCAAAACATATTTCCCCGTTTATGAGAATCGCGCGTAGACTTAATGGTCCGAAGCAAATTCCACCTTTTCCCAGCCCACCCGTTGATCGGGCCCGCTACTGCTTCCTCATCCATTAATCGACGTTACTGCTTTTAACCATCCCATTGTTCTCGAGGGAAAGACGTTATCTCCGCTTAGATCCCGGCCCGAGGAGAGGAGCGTTTTATACTTTTCTGTCACGAACTTGGGGCGTTAGGTTTAAAAAAATGCTACCCTTTCGAAGAGACCACTTTTTTACGGCGATACCGCAATCGCGGAAGCCAACCATTGGAAATGCCCTCCTCAGCGATTAAGACGATCACTCACACCAAGGTGCGAAAGGAATGGTATTCCGGTACAATTTAATGATACTCCATGAGCAGATACTGAATTTAAAAATAATTCTTTGAGTGATGCATAAAAAAAATCAGAATAATTATCAACGATAAGTAACGGTACTTAGCAAAATACCATATTGCAAAATCTGATTATAACATAACTGAACTGAATAATTTCAACCATCAACCAAATAGTCCAATGCCTATTTAGGCTTAAAATCATTGTCCAGTGAACTCCTGTGAAAATGGCACAATGTCAGTATGGATTAAATTAATATGTAACGTAAATATCTAAATTATTATTTAAAGCTCACAAAATACCACTCAATCAGTACTGATACGACCGACCAATATGACCGACAAATGCAGACGAAGCGCACAGCAAAGATAATTCAGCTATAACTTATACGCACTCCCGAAAACCGGGTTTCACCACTTTGTACAGGCTTCAATGAGCCTTGGGCACAATTAATATTTTATGAAAAATCGCAACAAAAAAATTAATAGTTCTTTATTTCGGATGATGAGAATAAGAAAATTATGAAGGGAACTAAAAAAATATGAACCATTGTCAGTGAAGGCTACTACTTCATAGCTAACGTTTGCCAGCAGACAGTGGCATTTTAACGGGTCGATAGGAAATAATATAAACTCATATCTGCGCTTATTCCACCATAGCAGTGCCGAAGAAGCTCACTGTTAATGAGTTAATAACCGGTCATTTCTTAAAGGTGATGACAACATTTATACTTGAATAAACCACCTTTATATTAAATTAATAGAGCAAGCAATTAAGAAACAACAATTCTAAGTTACTCCACCGATTTATCTCAAACAACTCTCGTAATTAAATCATTGACACGTTCGGGAGAAGAAATACCAAGTTATCAATTCCGAAAGAAATACCTCCCTCAATATTACTGTCAAATGGTCATTCGCAACAAATTTCATCGAATAAATTTTATTCATATTTAATTAATAATATAAAAACTACCAATGCGGACAAAATTGTCTCCTTAAAAATCGAAGTCAATTATCAATAATAATAACTCTGATTCCGAGAAAGCACACCGTTCAACTCAAAACAATTAATGAATTTTGCCGCTTGCTATTTGAAATCCATCAGCATCTGCGATAGGGTATTTAATCATTAAAACAAATTTAAGTGCTCAGACTTAAAATATCGCTGGCATTGAACTCCTAGAATGCTCTTCAAAACTTAATTTACATGGTAAGATTAAAATCTCATCCAAAGAGAGCATACCCAGAAAAACATGAGAAAATAACTGCACGATCTGATTCGTCTAATTGGCAATTTGCTGTCCGAAGTCCCGTTTTTTCACACAATTAGAAATAATAAATGAATGCGGTTGATTCCCACGAGATTAAATTAATGGTGCTAAGGTGGCAACCTGCCATAATTACAAGCAATATTTTCTTCAATCCAAAACACCTTCAAGCATCATAAATGAAATTCAATATCAAAATTAAAGGAGTTTGGAGATAGTAAAATATTTTATAGATATTTTTAATATAGGAAAATTACTACGGCATTAGAACGGAAAATCACAGCCGTTATAAAAGCAACAATTTTATACCTTTACAAATGCATATGATTAGAACTCGACCAACAACTCGATACATTTAAGGTATCCTGCTATTAAAGAAAAACTGGTGCTTAGGAAAAATACTTCAGAAAGGAAAAAGATATATACATAACCAATGAGCTATCATTCCCAAGATTATGTTACTTGATCATAAACATACACCACAACTCGGCTACAGGAATAAAAACCCAAGAATTGAGATTTGTCCAACGTCCAAATTGATCTGAAAATAAAATTTAAGAAAGATACAACGAGAAAAGCTCTTTCAACCTAAAAAAATGAGTAGAGTAACAGAATAAGCCAGACACAGGAGGGATACGAAATGAGAAGGGCTGTTATCAGAGAATTTCCGGCATTCGGAAAGTTATCACACCACTACGAATTATAAAACGTGACCTCGAAAGCGCTTCAAGTGCATACAAAACGACAATAAGCGAACGAAAACTGAAAATCCACGAGGAAACTTCCTCCCAGTAATACGCGAGCCACGCTACGCTATTCAGGGACAATGAAGAACTATTTTTATCCGCGTCCCTCAACGACCGGGTACAGAAGCATGGACGACCGTGTCTGAGTTCAGGGAAGATCAATGGAAACCAATTCCAACGTATTTTCCCAGAAATGTTCACGCTCTCCGGGGACGATGTCTTTGATTTTCCGCAAAATAACGCGAAACTCAGTCGTAGATTTCTTGGAGAGCTCACGTTAAACTCACACACGGGGCTAAAGAATCATTTTTGTCGATGAAGGTGAAGCCTGAAGAAAGAAAAAGACATCTTTGATCCCATGAGCATTTAGGGTAAGTTGATAAGGCGGAGCGAAATTAATTATTCTGACAGCAAAGGAACCTTCCTAATCGTGCCAATGGTTTTAAATATTTAAGTCCTACTGACGGATAGATTACGTAACGAGCGCATCAAAAAGTACTAGTACTGAAATAGAACCTGTCACGCTTAAGTTATTGAACGTTTCTGGGAGAACTGACCCTACATTTTTTTAGAAATTGAAAGTCAAATTCTTCGACCAATATCCTTGCGGCGTGCAAATAACATTAAAATTTGACATAATACCCCTATGAGGAAAACTAAGTTATTTTGAGGTCGAGAGCGAGAATGGCTTTTAAAAATCTAAAAAAAGGTGCAACAAGCATACACGAATTATTGCATATGTATCACCATATTTAAAAAAGACTTCCTTGCTTTTACATCTCAAAACATGTAACCAACGGCTTGCCTTACAAGCTTTTTAGAGTTTGTATTCATTTGTTTTAGAGTTGGTATACATTAGTTTGCAAAATTATTTCCTGAAAGAACATAAGGCGTTGCTTTAAAAAATAAGTAGATCAATAACCGTTATCTCATAAATAATAGCATACCTACGCAAATTTTGAAAATAACCTTAAGAGGTAGGACAACGGAATACACTGTGAAACTTGCTTATGATAACCATTTTTTTAATCCCCTCTCCGGCGCAGAAATTAGCGCGGAAATATCTAGGACTAAATAACAGGTATTAGCAGTCATTAGTAAGGAATGCACAGCGAATGTAGAAATCTACCATTAGAACTTCGCCATTTCACATTCTAATTCCAAATGGAGAAGACAGAAGACCATTTTTTAAATTTATGCTCCGTTCCCTTCACGATTTCTCACGGTCATTAACCATATAAATGTGAGTATGCTAAATACGACCACCTCCCTTCTCTCTCGAGCACGGCGAAAAAAAACTGTAGGTACATTTGTTTCACGACATTCGTACTCAGGGGGAGAAAAACTGAAGGGAAAGATAATGCCCCCGCCATTCTTGAAAAAAATAAAGAGGGTGGGAAAAAAAACATGTCCGGAGAAAAATAACGACATCAAACACTCGAGAAAGAGAAGTAGAGAGAGAGAGAGAGAGGGAGAGAAAAATCCAGCCAACCCTTTTTCCACAAACCCACACACAAACATTTCTGCTTCCCTTAGCTTCTCTCTCCAACCTCATTCTCCTTCTGCAAGACATTTTCAAAGGATTCATTTGCATTCAATTCGGAATGCTCGGAGGGAAGAGAGGGCGCCTGGGGGCGTACGAGGCATCGAGCAGAATTTCCCGTCGCGCACCGCGGCAGCAAAGCAGATAACGCCCTAATTGCTCCGGGAGTGTTTCAAAACGCAAAGCCATGACACGGGGTGGGCGGGGAGGAGAGAAGTGGGGGCGTGTGGTGGGGTGCATAAAGGAGAGGGATATGAGAAGCTCCTTGGGACAGGGCTACCAACCCTTCACATTTCTTAACGCTTCCACAGGGGTGTAAATGAGCTCTGATACATTAAAATATTCTTGAGTGCGTTCATGCCAAATTAACTTAAATAATGACATTAACTCCGATATGCTAAAATGTCATTTTTTGCGTTTATAGCATAGAAATCATTGTATCCTTTACAATATTTAAGCAGCAGTTGTTTTTTACGCGCTTGAAACACGGAAATATAGTTTTGTAATTTGATTCTCCGGTCTCATCGCTCAAGACATATACCCAAGAAAAATAAAACACCTATGGTTACAGGGAATTACTAATGTGCTTGTTCATCATTTTTTATTATTGTCGATTCCAATAGAGTAAGAAAAAAATAGACCGGTACTTTTCTGTTCTTCAATATGTCGCCTACTTCTTGAAATATTAGCGGCGAAATGTCGACGGGCTTACCCACTCGCTGAAAAGTCAATGAAATTTTCTATCCTATTCCAAGCTAAAATCGACTTCACACACCAAACACCGTGTGATTTAAGAAGCAAAGACATATCCTGGAGATTCGAATGTTTCAAAATCAAAGCATTTCAGTACCTTGGAAATTCCAATCAAATTATGCCTCAATTGTTATCGAAGAATTCTAACAGCAGTGGAAGACACGATAACTAATTTACCGTTCAGAGGAATCCGTACAGGTAAAGCTTTAAAAGAAGAAATTTCTGGTTCTCGGATCCTGAATATATTTCCCTCGTCTCACTGAAAGCACGCGGGAGACCTCACAACTCGCTCAGGCACGTTTCCTTTCAGAGGTCACCCCGGCGAATCGACAAAAGGGGGTAATTACGCAGAAAAAAAGAATGATTTATTGTGGAACACTTCGTCAACCACGATTCCATTCAGCCTTCAAGCAAATTCCCTACGGTTTTCATAATTCAACCTCACAAATGGGAGAAAATCAACAGTAATTATTAAATATGAAGCAGATGAGATATCCGTAGTACATACATTTATTAAATACCATTTACAAAATTGCAACTACGTCCCTCTCCAAGCTCTGTTTATTACCAGATAAAAACATCGTCCACTCTTGTTCCAAGATAAATACATATTGACGAACCACGACAAAATAATTTCTTTACAAAAAACAATTGAAAAAAATGATAGCTATAACAGGGGTAAAGTTTATTCAAAATTTACGATGCTAACGGAATTTCTAATAAAGTTCATATTTTTTTTTACTAAACGACCACTATTTTTTTACTTTGATTACCAAAACTTTTAAGCAACGCTTACTACACAGAGTAAACCAGTAAAAAGTCTGAAAAATATCTGATAGTAAAATTGGTTATTATGTGAAACAGTTAGTGATTTTATGCTTACAGACTGCTGTTTATGCTGTTAGACGGGATATTTGAGAGAGCAACCCATTACCAACGCTCACAACGAATACATGGAATTCATTTTGAACATAAAAGAATGATTTCAAAACCCTAGTTCTTGAGACTCACTTCATCGTAAGATAAAATATAACTTGAGCATACTTTGAAACTAGAAGTTTCTGTTACCTTCCTCTTTACAAGAATGCCGTAAGGTCGTATTTGCATTACAAGGCAGGACAATATGCGACTTTAATCATGGTTTACGAAGAAAAAAAACACATCAAAATGGAAGACTAGTACTCGTTTCATACCGCAGAGAAATTTAATTTTTTATTCGTGAATACTCCATAATTTTTCCGTGAGAAAAGGTTGGAGATTTTTTAAACACGGGAAACAACGGAGCACCACCGAGGCGTTACAGAGAGGGTGTTCTCGTATATTGAACCAAACGTCCTCATTTTTGCGGGAAGTGTGTTGCCAGCCCTTACCAGGGATATCTTTTAATTTGCAGGAGACTTAATGGGTGGGAGGTCGCTGTGGGCTGAACAGGGAAGAAGCATATGAGATACCGTATAAGGGTGGATGGTTCCGTGTCGCGTCTCGTTGGGCGGATTCCAGATGCCACCTCGATATCGATGTATCGAGCTTCTCGATATTTTTGCCAATACACCTCATTCACGGAGCGCAAAAATAATCTATTAAAATCGATTCGATATATTTATATACATTCAAAATCGCCGAGGTATCTTGAAATAAGAGCGGGATGTGATAAATTGTGTTTTTTAGCCTAATAAATGTGCTGTTTCAGGAAATCACAAGACTTTAAATGAAACTTGCCTACATGTGCGGTTCACCGTTCACGCGAGGGGAGGAAGTATGAGAGGGTAATGGTCTGTAATAAATGGTCTCGGTCTCTAAACAATGTCTCATGCATACAAAACCTCGCAATAGGAAACAAAGCAGGAACCCATCAAACATTCGATAAATAGAAATTTTTGATCGATCGGTGTATTTTTTTGTCGACGTATAATGCATTATAGGTGACTACAATTCCATCAACACAGAGAAAGCAACTTCATTATATACTTGGCCGATGACGCTTAGTAAAATCAAAGAGCGGAGAAGATGCATGGATGGATGCACCTGCAGTGTAGAAAAGAAATTCCCTGAATATGTTTTTGCTGAAATTAGTTGTCTCTCTTACAGATGCAACGTGTTTTCATTTGAAAAAAAGAATCTTAAAACAGGAAATAACCTCTAAAGCTTGCTTACGTAAATAAACCAATATAAATGAATATTTCCTTGATTTCACTGGCGGGTTTTATAATTCCCCAGAATTGCCCACATTTTTCACATTCCCTGAAATGGGATGCCGTATAAGGGCGGGAAGAGGTGTTTTCGCCTCGGCTCGTTGGGCGGGCCCCGTCTCCGGGGGAGGAATGGCGCGCTGCGGTGGATGGGGCGAAGGGCGCATTTGACCCCACCACAAAGCCCATCGAGCCGAGGTCCACGCCGACGCAATGCCGCGAGAACAAGCGAGGAGGAGTGGGATAAGCTGAGAGGTCTGGTGATGGAGCGGGCGCGGAAAGGAGCGGAAGAAATGAGGAGGGGGAAAAAAACGAGAAAGGAGTCACAAAGGGGTGTTTGGTTATTTTGAGGAGGACGCGAGGTAATTTTCACCACTGCGGACGGGAGAAAAAGAGTTGGATTACTCTGAAATCGGATGAAAAGGGAAGAAAAACGTGAGGAAAGGATCTAATGCTTTCCCGGTGAATTAAACGGAAGATACTTTGCCGGGATTTCAGCCCTAGCTTAAACCGAAAAAGCAAATTACATGTCGTCACCTAAAATGTAAATCCTCGTAAATCAAGAATATCAAAATTTACAGAATGAACAGAAAACTGTTTATTTTTCTTACCATATAACATTTAAGTGCTTTTAGGTTTTTATATTCATAAAATTAAATTTTAAGTATAATTTTTTCAGCTGTATAATACGAAATACAAGTTTTTATAACTAATGGCATAAAAGTCTAATTATTATGAAACTTTTACGAAGTGTTATACTTAAGGTGACTGTAATTTTCACCGGATCATGCCCTTCAAGCAAAAGTCACTCAGAAAATAACTAATTATCTTCTGAGTGACATGGATACTAACTGAGTATCCATGGGCTGCTTTGGGAATGCATGATGGAAAGGGAAGAAAAACGTGAGGATGGATCTGTAGCTTTACCAGAGAATTAACTGGGTGGTATTTTCCCGGGTTCTCAACCCTAGCCTCCACCGAAAAAACAAATTATAGGTACTTTTTATCGGAAAATGCCTTTAAACAAAGAGTCACTCAAAAATTTAACTTAATATTTATATATTTCTTAATCCGCGAACATCCATATGCCCTTATGGGAATGCATGACTATATGTAAAAGTGTAACGTGCACAATATGAAAGTACCTATTCAAGCATGAAATGCTGTTCAACTTTTAAATACTTAAGTAATTAATAATTACAATTACGGGGCCCAGATGCTAAAAAATCTTATATCCGACCAATGAAATTTAAGGAAAGAAAAAATACTCCGTTTTGGTAATATTATTATCACCTACATTGTAAAGGTAAATAAGTATTATACCTAGCCCTGATATTCTAAATTATATTTACATCAAGTTTCGAATTTGTTTTGCTTTTTGCGGTTTAGTTTTTCTCAAAATCATCTTCACTCACGTATGCACGATTATGATGAACGCATTCAAATTTAATTGAATTAAAACATCAGTAATTAGACGCCAATTTCTTTACAAAACTATTGTTGGAGCTTTAATAAAATCTTGGGCCGGGAGATTACCATAGAGATACCCATTACGCGTAGTCGAGCTCGGATTAGATACGGATTATAAGGAAAATTTAACGAAGACATCGCATCAAGAGGATTTTTCCGCGACGTGGGGCAAGATAAAATGACTACGACGACTAAAAGACTATTTAAGAAGAGGTGGATCGTGGGAAGGAAATAGCAAAAATCTTTGTCGGACATACCCCAGAGGCGCTGAAATGTGGTGGCCGGGGGCATGTGGCTGGGGGCATGCAGCCGCGACTTCCAGTTTGGGGGCATGAGCGGTAGGCCGCAGCGGGCGGCTGCGAAATGAAAAGGTCTGTTGCTCCGAGTCCTCTCCATCGACCAACACCCCAGCCTCCGCCGTGGAGTGCGAGACTTGCAAGTGGGTGGCCGGGAGAACATCTACATATTACCCCGGTGTTAGTAGGAAGGAGGGCGAGCATAGAGGGGGAGGAGGAATCCGAGAATGGAAAGACGTCACTGAGAGAAGGAACGAAAAGTGACATGCAAAAGAATAATAGTGCTCCAGGCTTTGATGGTGTCAATGCTAATATAAACAAGAGGAATGACGAAACATTAATTAAAATAAGTAATAAACTGCATAGGATTAACTCATTTTCACAAATGGCCGAATCTTACTAGCAATTTGCCACAGTATTTATTGCCATTCTAGATGAGATACGAAGGAGACGGAAGGTATGGATGGAGCTAGTACTGAGGGGGGAGGGAGGATTTTGAAAACAGAGTTGGAGGGTAGAATGTTGGGCAAACGAGGTAGAGGAAGGAGGAGGATAGGATATTTAGATACAATGAAAAAGAGTAGGTCTTATTATGAATTGAAACGGGAAGAACTTGAGAGAAGGGGAGGCTGCCAGAAAGCTTCTGAAATACTCCATGGAAACCTACCATTATCGGTAGAACAATATAATAATACCTATAATTTATTCCCAAATCTATTATGGGCCTCCATATGTATCCTTAGCCATCATGTGGGGAATATGTTGGAATTTCTTCTGACGAATAACTGTCGGAACTTCATCCAATAATGAACAACTTGAACCAATAAGTGAATTTTAAATTTAAAACCGAGAGAAATTCCTATCGAAACAGCCGTTAATAAGATGGAGGGAATTATTTTTGCGTGGGTCGGATATGCTCGCCATACCTTAGAGGAAAATGATGATCAAATAATAACCGGATTGGTAACTTCCACATTTTTAGTAGACAGCACGACCGATTTCACTCACAAAGGGCATCACCAGGAAAACAAAGAACAAACCTCCGAGGCAATAATAATGTTTCGCCACTCCAGGGATTTGAATTGAAGGGAGTGAGAATTCAGCTGAGAGGACAGAAAAGAATGAGGAGTTAAGAAGGTCACGGTGATGTTGACTCACTTCTGATGTTGAATAAAGCGAAGGATTAAGGTGTGAAAAAAAACAGGATTGGCATGCAAAATATGGATGAATGGAGGCTAAAGAGGTCTCAAATTATAATTACGCCCCAGTCTAAATTGCTGTTTTATGAAACTGAAGATTGTCTAAGAGGGCAAAACAGTTCAAGCGTTTGAATGAATATCGTGGAAATTACTACTTCAACATTTCATTATTTAAGTCACACTCAATTTTAAACTGATAACTTCACAATATGCCTTTGTCCGACATAATCCCTTGCCTCATATTGGATTCCGGTTCTTGAATCGTTGTATTAAAATTTAATTGCAACACCACGAGCGATAAATCCACACTCGTGCGTACTACGATTCGATTGATATTCCGGGATTCCTAAAAAAATGGAACGGAAATATTTGTTTAAGTCCAAATAACGACAGAGAATGTTTCTAAAACACTTAAGCCTAATATAATTCGTTTCTTCAATGCTCTACCCTATATTCCTCGATAATATTCTTTTGCGAGATAACTTACATGGCTAATAGTCTATTCTAAAGTAACGTAGTTTGATGAGTTCACTTAGTTTAAAATGCTAAAATGATGATAAAAAAAACACCGCAGTTACACTTTTTGCCAATACATAAATTGAGTAAATGATGGTAACCCAAAAAATACGTTTTACTTGTGAGTACGAATATTCCACAGCCTTGATTTTTCGATAGCTTGAACCGCAAATATTGAAATTGTGGAATAAAATAATATTTATTTAATGCCTGAAATTTCATTCTAACAAATAAACAGAGGCAGTCTCCCATTCGAAAGAGATTTTATTTCGTAGTACGAACATTATTCAATACATTTTGTCATTTCAAAACGTAAACATTCAAATCGAGAGAGTCAAAAAAGCTTCGCGATTTCTATAATGACTGAAATTCCCTTCAGACACGAAAACAGAGCCAGTTTCCCATTCAAAAAGAGCTTTCATACGTGAGTAGGAATATCTCTCAACACATTTTGCCATTTGAAAACAGAAATAAACATTCCAATAGAGGAATAAAACATGTTTTCATTCCTATAATGACTGAAATTCCCTTCAGACACGAAAACAGAGCCAGTTTCCCATTCAAAAAGAGCTTTCATACGTGAGTAGGAATATCTCTCAACACATTTTGCCATTTGAAAACAGAAATAAACATTCCAATAGAGGAATAAAACATGTTTTCATTCCTATAATGACTGAAATTTCCTTCGGCCTCGAAAACAGAGCCAGTTTCCCATTCATTCCGCCAATAAGTAAGCACAATTTGCCCATCCCTCCCCTCACTACCCCAAAAGGGAGGAACGCTGCGACGAGCATGCATGTTAAATCTTTCCGTCCCCCTGGTCCTAAATGCTTGCGGCGTACTCGACGAGAGTGCAGGCATGAAGGGAGAGAGAGAGAGAGAGAGGTTGGTTGGTGGGTGGGTGGGAGAGTAGTGGGGGGAGGGGAAAAGGTGGCGGCGTCGGCTGCCCCAGGGAGTGGTGTGGGGCGAGGTCACGTGACGCCGGCAATCAATACTGCGGTTACTTCCCCAGAGGAGGAGGAGGTGGGGGAGAGAGGAGACGCCGCGCCCCGCCTAGCAGTCACGTGGTCCCTACGAGGCGACAAGCGGCAACGAGGATGGGGAAAGGGGACAACCGCGGATGAGAGAGAGAGAGATAGCGAAAGGGAGAGAGAGAGAGAATTCCACGAAACGTGAGCCTATTTATGAAATTATGGAATTTTTGATAAACCGGCCATATGAAAGGTATTGCTATATTTATTTACATCCTCTCGATGATAGCTCCGGGCATATGAATCCGAGGGGATTGACAAAGGGAAGATCGAAGGAATAGGCAATATTAAATGTATTCCCACACTCATTTAAATCTTGTCTATGATAGTTCTGGGGAGATGGATCCCAGAGGAATAACGAAATGAAGATAAGAGGAAAACTATATAGACAACTCCCAGTTTAGTTTATGCTTTCTTGATAAACCGGCAACAGAAAAAAATATTCCTTCAATTATTCAAGTTCTGTAGAAAATCCTGTTCTGGGCCTCATGTCATGAAATTCCATTATTTTAGGATCGAATGATTAATGGAGAAATCCCAGATGGTGTAAGCTATATTACACGTAAGCCGTGTTAATACACGTCAAAAGTTTTGCTTAATCGGAGGAAATATATCTTATTTAACATAAGTTTCTTCTCTAGAGAGGGTATAATTAAATCGATCATATTCAGTAATGACGGAAATTACATTATTTCTCTCTACATTAACGCCGGCAGATACATTTATTAAAACTGTATGACTCTTACTCATTAATCATAAACATAATACATAAAAACAGAATTCTAATGGAAAGGAATTAACTTTCACTAATGCTAATAAAAATACTGGCTGAAATGCGCGGGAGCCAAATTCGATCCCCGATCGTAAATAACACGGTGAGAAAGTAATTGAGCGTTTTTCTTCTATTTGAACGAGTTTATTTTCGTTAAACAAGTTTCATTCTCACGTAATACGATCCCCGTTATAGTAATACTTTTAGAGTAAACGCAGGTATCTTAATGGGATCTTCTCGGGAGCGATGGTGTCGCGAATTATATATTTTGTTCCGTAATCTCCCCGAAATAAATGGTTGCATGTTTTTTCTCCCGCTCCCTCAGGTGGGGTGGGGGAGATAGGTTCCCGGAATCCCAACCTCTCGTGACTATGCCAACTGACTCGAATGCATGTGTGCACGGCGGCCGGGCTCGCAGCCGGTGAGTTGTAAGGGGATCTTTAATCCACGTAATGCGCGATCCACGCGGTTTCCCTTTATCCCCGGGCTCACCGTTCCTCGCGTTCACTTGTTTTTTTCATTTTTATCATCACCCCTTCCTCTCGTTCTCACTTCTACTTCCTCTTCCCTACTTTCCTTCGTTATCCAAGGGTGTACACAGGAGGGGAGTTAGTGGCCGCGCATTGGATTTGTTTTTCGGGGGGAGTAGAGAAAATTCACCTTAGTAAAAGAGCATAATAAATCCTTTTTTTTAGAAAAATGGAGAAATAAGACCTCTGTAATAAATTATGAGCAAATTTTAAATTTTAGGATCTCGAAAAAATGTACCAGAGGAAAAGAGTCCAGTAAAGTCATTGTTTTAAGGAAACTACTAGGGAGAAATGGCGAAATAAGACATTTTAAATACATAAAAATTCAATAAATCAAAATAAGATAGAATCTGCGTGACTACTGATTTACAATACTTTTCACAAAATATTTAACATAGGATAATTAAGGGATATGTCTTATTCGAGGAAGAGATTCTAAGATCGAACCTTATTAATAATTTGATGCCATATTCGTAAAACTCGTCAATTAGTCTACATCAAATCTTCTATAGTTCTCGTTTTATATATAGTACTTTTCGATAGGAAGTACGATTAACTTATGCCAAACAAAAATGAAATGGTATCGTAAAAGTGAACCAGCGAGAATATAAGGATAAAGTTTGGCCAAGATTGCACACTACTGCTTGCCCAGTCCATTTTATTACCGTATTTTACGGATTATAGTTACAATGCTCCTCCGATGATTATCGTTTGCATAATCGATAACTATAATTCATAGTACTGACGAGTGAAATATCAGGTTAACAATAAAATTCTTGTGAAAAAAAACCGAAGAAAATACTGATCGAATAAATGTTGAACAAAAATTTGCTAGGTTGTAACGAACCACGGAAAAATCTAAAACGTACCGCAATTTCAAAATAACTCGAATTCCATATAACTGTCGGAGACTATGAATACGCTCAGTAAAGTAAGATTACTGGATCCTATATAAATCCCTTCAGCTTACTTCCAATAACCGGTTAAGCTTTTAGTCCCACATAACACTCTTAATTGATTAACAACTTAAGAGCTTTCAACTAAATATAAAGCGTGCATTAAGAAGATTTTCAGCTCCGTAAAAGTACGGCTAAAATTGAAAACGGCTTTAAAATATGGAGACGCAGAACGGTGGAACACTACAACACTCAGCCAAAAGCAATTACGAAAAAGATAACCTTCCTCACTCCGACACCAGCTTAAAAGATAGGGGTCGGCTATTATCTACACAGCAATTGAGTGGCTACGATGAAGTTTTATTGAGATCTTGATAACAACGGGCTTGATAATACGAATCCGTACGTACAGTAAGCCATTAGCACATCGTATCCTTATCAACAGCAATTATCAATTCGAAGATTGGTTCTCTGTGGATCTCCACTCGGTTTTTTTTTAACCTACGGCATTGTCACTGAATTATTCCTCACTTCAGCTGTCACAGTCGATTAAGATATTCCACCGCGTCCTCTCGAGATGGTGATTCTAGGACGCCTAAGCAAGAAAGACGATCGAGATTGTTAAAGAAATTTAGATCACAATGGTAAAGAGCGGATTATACTTGTAGGAGCGGATTATACCATTAGACGAACGCTGCTGACGTTTTTTTCCACTTAAAAGTATTACGCCACTCCGACGATAGTGGAACACCACATCTCCTGATAACATGATTGCATTGCTCTTCACACACCACTCGAAAAGCGTTAGAGACTTAATTAAATTGCCCCACGGCCAAAGAAACAGCCTTCGGTGTAAAGCTAAAATTGTTGAATGGCGCTGTTTTAACTTGTTGAACGACAAAAAATTTTCCGATAGTGAATGTTTTCCAAGAGCATGAAAGGTAAATATAATCAGCTCGACAAAGTGAAAATTTTCCTCAATACTTGCCGATATTTCAACACCGCGTGGTAACATGTACGAGTTCAAATAGTAAAACAAATATATCAATTTTTCTCGATTAAAATACACTAACCAGTTACTCTGGTACATGACAAGCAGAGATTATGACAATGATTATAATCGGAAATACTGGTAAGCAATACGAAAAATGTTTGTGGTAGACCCTCACTTGGTATTTTACTCAGCTAAATGAATAGCAATTGATCGGTTAGTACAACATTGAATTGATCATCATACGACGTTAAATAGTAAAATTGAGAAAGAGAAAAATATAGAGCGATAACAAACTATCCGGAAGGGGGCAAAAAGAACCTCATCATAGAGAAATGCCATTTAATTTTAGCTTGAAGAAATATTTCTTAATATATTCCTATTTGAAAAGGTTATCCCCAATTTGAGTCAACATTCTAAAAATCCTATTTTTTAGCCATTTGAATAGGATCTTCCGCGAAAGAATCACGAGTTAAGCCCTCTTCACCATAACTAAACTAGGGATTAACTTCACCCGTTATGAATCCAAATCGATGAATGACATATTCTTTCACCTCATTGTAAGCACTAACCACGAATAAATCGTGAAATCGATTTCAGAGGAATCACAAAGGGGTCTCAACAGAAAAAAACTTATCTCCCTAACTACTCATAAATTTCAAGAGAAATTTTAGCTTCTATCAGCTAATGGCATCCTAAGTCAAGATACGTCACTTTATTAAGTTAAACCGATTCTGGTGTGATATAGTGCAAATTCGACATATTGAAATGAAAGGTAGTTGCACTTTTCCATAATTAATTACAGCGTACGACGCATTTAGGCTCACAGAGCTATCATGTGGTACAAGACCTTGACAAGGAACAGATACAAGGTAAAGTACTGGTGCAAAACAGTGTCTTCCACCAGATGATGGCTCTGTGAGCCGCAAGGCGTCGCACGCATTGAATAATTGTGAAAAAGTATAATTATCTTTCATTTCAATACGTCATTTTAAGTTGTTGAGAACTAAGAGAGGCTCTTTTCGAGTTTTTCAAATCCATCGTTACACTAGCTTTATTCGATTTAAGTTGTAATCGAGAAGGCTTAAAGCATAAACAACGCAAGGTAAAGAGAGAACCTCCACTCCGCACAAGAAAAAAAAAACATTCACTTGGACCCTTCCCTGCGGCAGTTAGTTATCCTTACCCCCCCTCCAATCTCCACGGATGATGTGCTAATGCCACACACATACACTTGGGCGGCCCCAATGGGTGGCGCGTTAATGTGTGGCGGCCACTAAATCATCCTGCCCACACGAGCAAAAGCAGTGCCTCCGACGAGGTAGAGAAGATTCCCTGGAAACCCGTTTTAGGGGTGATGGCGGGTGGAGAGTGATGGGTGGGAGGAATTACGCACGGATGTTAGACCAGGCCAATATATAGACGTATCGTTAAAATCACGATATCTCTCGATATCACGATATATCGAGATTCCGATACTCATATTTTAGCATTGGCACATCGGTCCCGATAAAGATATCGGGTTCGTTAAAATATCATGATAAATAAATTAGCATGATTTCAATTTCATGATTTCATGAATTCAATTTCATGATATCAATGATATCTAATAAATATGTAAGATAATGGTATCTAATAAATCAAAAATCATGATATATCATGAGGTCGTGATATATGATACATCATGTGGTAACGATATGTGATATATTAAGTACCATGGTATATCATGATCATCCGATAAAAATATCGATCCCGATAAAATATCGCGACATATCATCCGATACATTTTTGCCTACCAGAACAATGTCACGATGTATCGTCCAGTAAAGGCATAGGTCCCGAGATTAGTTAAAATAAGTGCCAATGGCTGATATTGTAAAACTATCTTCGTGCGATATAGAATTCTCAGCAACGCCCAACGCCTAGAGATGGCAATGTGATTGATTGTGAAGGCGGCAACGCGAGAGACCCTGTGGTATATTTCCGCCTCCTTTGTTCTTAAGTGGTGCATCGATTCGTGGGCCCGAGCCGGTCGCTTTCATGGTGACACCTTGAGGCGCCAGAGATTGATGGCAGCAAAGCAGTTGTGGGGGTGGGGAAGTGCTCGAAATCTTCTCACCACCACCGACTCTTCACCTCAGACAGACCTAGTCCTCCAAAAACCACTATCCCTCCAACATTCCCCTTTCTCTGTGGCTCTTACTCTATGCTTTGTCCTTCTCTCAGGATAGCCTTTAGTGGAGTTAGCACATTCTACTGTACCTCTCATTAAGTTATTTTCAGCAAGTAGTGAAATACATCTAACCTTCAAGAGAACTTCAACATTTACCCCAAATTTAGTATAGTTACCTCACCCACAATGTTAAAGATATGCCTGTAAAGGCCAGTTTACACGGTACATTAACCCGCATGAGTTGATGCCTAAGTGTATGAACACGAGAATTAACGTCAAAAATGCACCGTGTAACCACCCAACTTGTACGAATGCATATACAGAAAATAGAACCTGTTCTAATTTGGTTCATGCATTCATACACGTTCCTTTGCGGTGCACAAAAATCATTAATGCAAACAGGCATTAACTCGTACAAGCTGCGTGTAAACAGGCCATAACGCGTTATTTTTGGATATTGCAATTAAAATTTCGAAAGTTTCTATTGTGTCTCCTTTGGCGATGCCAAAACCTGATGACAATATGACGATGGTTCTTCAGTTGCGTAAACAGCAGAATAGAGAGTAAAGTGAAATTATAATATTTTGAGCAGGGGTACTTAGAAAGGAATGCTTTTCTTTAATCGAAGAATATAATACACCAAAGTAATTTCTGTTAACAATAGTTACGAAAAGTTAGATTCGGATACGCTAGCAAGGTCAAAACAATAAAAATTTACATTTTGTAGCATCAACTATAAACGACTAAAACCTATTAAAAATTAAAAACACCGAATCGGGTCAAGATTTTCCGGCGCGAAAATTAACACTTATCACGACAACATGAATAAAATTACTTCCTTTCATAGATGTTTCGATTCACGCTCAAGCCAAAAAATAAAGAAATCGACTTTGTCTTTTTCCTTCAAAAACAACACAAATTCATTGCATTTTAATTAATGATTCTTATTTCAATCCTCCTAAGTACTTCATGTGATATTTTATGACACGAAAAAAATGTTGTCTGCGGCATTCAAAATGGGGCCAGAAATAGAACCTGTATCACTGTAAATGACATCTCGTCCGTAAACGCTCACGCAACTCGGCTTGAGAGAGATATTTAACTCCCTCCTCCAGAGTGCCTACTCACTCCACCACTTCTCCCTTCCCCATCCCCTTTTCTCGGCGGAGTTTACGCTCTCAGAACCGTGCTTTAGCTCTCTTTCAGATTGCCTCCAGGAGACTTCCTACAGGCGAGCAGAATACCCCGAATAAACAAAAGCATGAAACGATCTTTTTTCCCATCTCTAGCTCACGAGACCTTTAGTACAACGTTTTTTCGAGTTCGATCACAATAGCACACGAACTGCGATGAGCAAAAACTAGCAAAAAAAGAAATACACCGAATTGATAAGGGATAATTTTAAGCTGATCATGATATGTAATTCCTTTTTATTGCAACTTACTTATTCACAGAATTTTTCGATTTTCTATCAAATTTACATCAATTTTGAAATGCTGTATGGATTTTTTTTAATTTTTACGCTTCTACTGCACGTTTTGCTATTTCCAATCATTCCCTTGCTACATGGAGATGAAAAACGTTAGGAATATTAACAAGACACACTTCTACGGACGTGAAGGATGAATGGACATGGAGTAAATAATACAAATAAATTATTATGATTTTCGTTCCTAGAGGCTGATTTTCATCCGATAACGCAGGCATGCAGAACATCACCTAATATCACCATATAAATCGACAGTGTAATATTTAATTGATATTTTTATGCTTTTGAGTCTACCGCTTTATTAATTTCAGCCACTCACCCAGCCTGAAATAAATAACGACTTTAAGAAGGATATCAAAAATAATACTAAAAGAAAGAGATAAGACGTTTCTCTTCAACCGTAAAAACATTAAGAACATGGCGTAATTAAAAATACTATAATTTTTGCTGCAAGAGATTGATTTTCAATCCGATACCGGAGGCATATCGAACATCGCCAAACCTTAGCATCTTGGTCGAGAATGAAATATGAAATTGATATTCTTATGTTTATGAGTCTACTTTTTTAGTAATTTCACTCACTCATCCTGCCGGAAATGCATAACTTCTACATCTGCATAATACCCTGCGAGTCACCTCATAGGTTTTTGCCACGGAGTGAAAATGACGATGAAAACTTGATGATGGAGATAAAAAACGAAATAGATACGACGTCTCTCCTCATCCGTGAAATAAGTAAGGTCATGGAGTAATTAATAATATTACAATTCGTGCTCCAAGAGGCTGAATTTCCATCTGATACTGGAGTCATATCGAACATCGCTAAACCTCGCCATATCGCACAGCCCAGCAACCCATATCGGCAACGCTCCGCTCCGCTGAGTGGCAGGAGAGTACGGAGGATGTGGAGGAGATAGCGAGGACCATGACGAAGAAACGAAACTATTCGAGTGGTCTGGGGAGAGAGCTATGCGGGTTGGAGAGGGAGAGGAGAAGGGAAGCTTAGGACTCTGAGGAATGGCATCCCGACCCAGATTACACGCCAAGAAGATAAAGGATGCGATACAGAGTTTATCCGAATTTATGGCCGGAAATATAGCCGGCGAAACTCGCGGCCGTCTCCAACTTCCCCCGTTGCGATGGAAAAGGAAGCCATCACTTTTATTCCCGCCCAAACGCATTGGTTCTCTTTTATGAAAACCGCCATTTTGTCAACTCCCAGGACTAGAGGACTCAAAAGGACTTCGCGGTGAAAGGAGCCGCGACGCTTCGGGTTATCGGAAGGACGAGAGATAAAAATAGGGAGCGCCGATCGTGCTCGGGAATATTCATATTGACATAGCGCCGGACGGTTTATTTATAGGCAATCGGGAAGAAATGTCGACGCATATATTCGTCGAGAGGCAGAATGACAGCGAATGCAAAAGGTGATTGAGGCATTTCGGAGAATGAGCGAGGACCATTTGGTAGGTTTTCGGGCCGTGCCTGCGTCTAAAATGGCATAACTGAGCGATGGCATTAAATTTCATACTAAAAAGAGCCAATTGACACCATACTTACATCCAAATTAAAGGACTGATATTTTATACTTAGGAAGAGCTTATTGAACGGAAGTCTGACCAATGAGATATTTCATTTCTGCCTAAAAATCACGCCATACCATCCACGATTCCAAATTAATGAATTTGTACTAACGTAGACATATATGTTAAGTCATAGTTCAAGCCGGATATAACCAGCCATCAGAAAAAACTTCATGAAAGTAATTTAAAATGAGTGCACTAGCATTTAAACCAATTCGTTGAAACGAGAGAAAAATTACTTGTTTTAAGATGATTCTTAAAAACGTTTCACTTCATTGCCTCAGGCATTAGGAAGATTAAAGGTCGCTGTCTTTCTCCGCAACGCAGGAGTAAACAAAATAATTGTAGAAATTCAATCAGAGAAAAGGACACACAGTTAATACTACGAAAAATATATTTATTTAGCAGGATCACTTTAAAAAATGCATGGCACAGGGGAAAAATCGTGAATACATACGCATAAAAAACCGGGTCAAATTCCCAAAAGGACCAGAGTTGTGCAGCGAGAAAATGAAACAAGCAAAATAAAACAAAAATCCCCAGGCGAACGATGAGGCCCTTGAAAATATGATTTGAAAGCATTACAAACGACAGCCAGGCAGGTCTTATCGCATGAAATGTGTGTACTAAATACGCTATTTTCCAAAGCACACGTTCAAACATTAGAATGAAGGAGTATAAAGTGATTCTACTCTTTCGTTTACACTGCCCAATATTTATTATTTGCGACCTTACGATGACCGTTTTGCCCTCCTCGTCGAGCAATGACACTGAGTACTCCTGTCAAAAATATTTACCGAGCTGAGAAGCGAGAAAAAAATCTCAGAATATAAAGCAGCGTAGTAAGCCGAAAACCGAATAAAATTTTCTGAAGAAAAAGAATTACCCAGCGAGGAAATAAATAAAGTAAAATATGCATCGATCATAAAGAGGATGCTAGGGTAAAGAACAAAAGAAACGACATAAGTAGGGCAATATTTAATGGGATTGGTATGCTTTACAGAGTGATACAATGAATTTATGAACCTCATTACGGGCTGAAATTGAGTCCAGATTAAAAACCTATAAAAAAGCATTGGTTATGATTTATGCTTTTCCGTGCTATACATGTTTATACTTTAAACCCCTCAGTTACCTTACGCTATATAGCACTACATTCGAGGATTATTTCACAAAAATTCCTCAATTCACCTCAATCACATTACTTCTCTATGCATCCGCTTCCTCATATCCTTATTGACTCGCCTTAATTTCTAGTTCATCGGTCTTCGGTAACATTGTAATATTTCTTTTTCGCGTTCTTTGGAAGATCGTTTCGCCGATTTACTCAGTCAATATCTGCGTGTACTTCTTTCATTCAGATTCTAAAGAATTACCTAAGTGAGCTGAAAATACCTTGCATACCTCTAAAACCGGGTCATATTCCCAGAGCGCCTAGATTTACCTAGCGAGGTAATAGATCAAGCAAAACGATACATAACTCGGGCACACGATGAGGACATAGGGATAAAACAAACATACATCAACCTGCCTCTTAAGGTGCAGGGATCCAATACAAAAGCCTTAAGTGCTTCTTCTAAAAAAGTGTTTCAGCACTTGTCAAGTCATAATAGCTCGTATTTATTATTTAAGTTTATATTTTAATTAATACGGACACATATCGTGATCTTAATTGCCTGGGGCCTTACGCAACCCCTTTTCAGGCAATGATCCGTATTACTACTAATTATCGTGGGCAATACGGCTTAGAGAAATTGAAGTGCTCACCTGACTGAGCACAATCGCTAGGAAAACTCCCAGAACGCACCGAATTCCCCGAAAACCGGGTCAAATTCCCAGAGCGCCTAGAATTATCTAGCGAGGGAATAAATCAAGCAAAACGATAAATAACTCGGGAACACGATGAGGACGTTGGATCCAGGAACAAAACAAACGACACTCGGGCATAAAGCGTGGGAAGGAAGGATGATGAGGAGTGGGGGTAGAGGCGGAAGGATAGGGGGGAAAACGATGAGTGGGCGCAGATTTTCCTTTGGCCGCACTGCATGGGTTGGCGACCCTGCATCCTCGCCCCCCACCCCCGCCTCTCTTGGCTCTGTATCGATCCGAGCTGGCGGCTTGCCAGCCGACCGGGTGGATGAGGACTATGGGCCGGGCTGGGGAGGTGATGTAGGCGGGGTTCGGACGGGGAGGCAGGGTCGAAAGGTATGGCAGGGTGCAGGGATCGGGGGAGGGACAAATCCCCCCTGGTGTGTATGCAGGGCGGGGCCTCAAAAACCCCCCCCACCCCACCTTACAAGCTCCCGAAATTCTCGACCGACACAAGTGCTCCCTTCCCTGGAAAAACCTCGTGGAAGTTCTGGAACCCACAAAGGACATTTTTTTTTCTCCCTCCACCTTATACAGCCTCCGAGGATGAAAAAAAGGGTGGCTCTCTGCTCCTCGAAAGGGAAGAGCAACGAACTCGGCATCCATTCGGTTAAACTTCATCAGAGGTTCTCCCGACGGAAAAGGACTTGAGGGGAAAAAATAATATCGCGAGTGGAAAGTGCAAGTGAATACAATTGCGCAGGGGGAGGATTGAATGCGATCCCATAATAAGAATGCGGAAATATTCGCCCGGAGCAATTTCCTAGGAAAAATAGACGGCACTGGAATTTTGCCTTCCCCGTTCGTGGCGTGGTCCTCGCCCGATAAACCGGAGGTCCCGGGTTCGAGTTACCTCTATCGAGGACATGGGTGTTCGTGCTTGTACAGAAGTTAATTTTGGAATCCTCAGTACAAAAGCTTTAGCGAACTGTTGTGGGGGAATTTGATTATAAATAAATAAATTGTGGAATTGAGAGGACTGAGTAAATAGCCCAAGAAAAACAGCCAATACCAAGATAGCAGGCACAGATTTAAAAAATACCATGCTATAAATAGTTTTATTTCGTTGATTCATGTACTTTCACATTCGCTAACAATACCATTAAGCCATATTTTTTTAAATCAGGGAATATATTTCCAGTCTCCCGCGATCACTTACACACGGAGGAATGAGCACTCATGAAAATCAGTCAAAATCAGAAGATTGGTTTAACGCCACTTTCAACTCCTATCACCAAGTCTTTTAAGTTAAAAGTTTTAACAATTAATTCTTCTGTTTTACATATTTTATCACCTCCTCAAAGCATCCCATCCTAGGCCTACCTCTCTCTTTCTTCCCTTCCACCTTTCCTTCAACGACAATCTTCATCAAACCATCGGTAAATCCTTTTTATAATAAGATTATAGGATCTACTCAAACTCCATTCCGACATGTGAAAAACTATAATAAGGGATACATTTTAATGGGTTTATCCATTCACGAAAAAACAAGCGCTGCGTAGAAGTAGTTTGCTACGAGGGGACAATGTCACGACACTGGTCGTAAAAAATGCATTTACAACCTCCCATAGTTAGATTTACAGACAGACAAGTTTCCAACAGGAGAGGCCTAAATCATCGCCACGGTCGTTCCCGCTCACCTCTCGTGCCCAAGTACCTCATTTCTCTTCCTCATCCATTCCACGTTATCCACCTTTAAAGGCCGCAACTCTAATACCGGTAGTATATTCTGATATTCTCCCTTTCGAGATCAGATACTGGACCATGATATCACACACAACCTATGTTCCTCATACCCTATACTGCGGAAAAAGGGGAAATACAAGTTCCTGCCTAGAGTTTTCAATTATTGCCTACCGGATTCAGTCGACGACATCTTGACACCGACGCCAACATCTCTTCACTTATTTATTTCCCCAATGCCTATTCAACGAACCCGTGTTTAACCCCGTCACTTTCATGGCTCAAACCCCTAACAATAGACGCTATTTTCTATAAAAATTCAATGACTTCATAACTTCAAAAACATCTCATTTTTCGCAATCCCAATTCTTCGTTTAATAATTTGTGCTTCAATGACATTAGTTTTTATGGCCACTGAGTAAAAGTAACGACAGAACCAAATGAAGAACGAGAAGTAGAAGCATATGCCATTTCTGGAGTACGTAGAATGATCATGGTAAATTTTCCCTCTGAAGATATTCAATCCAAAAACTTCTTAAGCGGCGCACTCGAATCCAAGGAAAATGGTTATTTATCCAAGGAAAGTCATTAATTTGATTTTAGAAGGAAGGGAAATAAGGTAAATTACATAATTTACGCAGCAAAAAATTTATTCCGAACGTGTAAGACAACTACGAAAAGAAGTGTTTTCACAAAAGTACTAACGACGTATCATTTACGACATAAAAAGACTTAAGGCCGTTCCATCGATTACCACCAAGCCGAAGGCGACATGCGAAAAGATCACAATCAAACACGCAGCTGAACTTCAAGAAACGTTTTATCTCAAAAGACACGCGAAAGGAAAGTTAAGGGCTAGAACATTGGCAAATATGCAAATATTAATTGATGCGATCTCGATGTGATGTAAACTAGTGGTAACCTATTTCTGGACGCTATGAAATATTAAAATTAATAAAAATGTAAAGGTAGGACATTTTAGATCTACAAATGGCAAAGATAGATTATATATTTGACATTTTCACGCCTAAAATTGGCGTTAAAGCATACAACTTATAACGTCCACAAATACTCTCGGTCGTGCGTTACCCCAATTATCAGCTTTTTAATGCATATTTATAACTCTCATTTTAAGGTTAATTTTATTAAAGATACAAATATTGCAGTATAAAATCCTATAGATTTACGGCTCATTTAATTACTCGGTAGGCCAGCGATGAAAGGCCAATTTCTCTCTTTTAAGGCGCCACAACATTATTGAACCAATAATGTAATAAAGTACAATTACCTCTCATCAAAAGTCAAAATGAAAGTTGCTCAGCAACATTCGAAAGTGTATGCAAGGAATCACGATAAAAACACAAACGTAACGACAGCGCTCATTAGTGTGTGGGAGCTCAGGGCGCATTACTCATCAGACGTCTTATCCAACTTCGATCTTGTGGCGCGCGGTCATTTATCAGTCTCAATTATCCCGCGAAGCCGGAGTGAGTTTCACACGCCGAGTCCAACGAAATTGATTGGCCGAAAGCAATACAGTTAATCACAAATGATGAAGATTTTTCGGGATTAAAGAAAGGGAATGGATCGCTCATATCCCACAATGCAACGGTTGAGCGCTTGGAATGACGAAGAGAAATCTCCCAATAGCATTCCGACTAAAGCGACGACCCACGACGAGAAACGAGTTCAAGCCCGCAATATGGTTCATGCGGATGACGCGGAGGTCATCAAGCCCTCGCAAGACAGCTACTTCGCATAAAACACTCAGATTAAATGGATGATTGAGAATTTAGAACGCACATTTTTTCCCCTATCACCATCAAAACAGAAAATGCGTAATATTAAAAACATTTTACATATTTCCAAAATGGATCTATAACAAGGGAAACCCTCGATATGTTACACTTGAAAGTTGCAATTTCTCGATGACTACACACAAGCTCGTGATGTACTTAATGAAGATATATGAAAAATTTGTTTTGTATCCCTACGTCATACGCTAGGATATTCAGCGATCTGAAATAGCTCACGTAGGATACCGAGGTGAATGCAAAACGTTTAGATAAAATAACATCCCTCTCCTTGAATCAAACGTTTAATAAATATTTACATCATAAAGGACAGCCGCCCATCTTGTTAAAAACTGATAAAAGCAAGAAAATTATTACAGCTAGATATTCAATGACAACTATAATGGCCAAATAACTATAAATTAGGCACTTATTCAGCAAAATGTGTAGGTAAATCATTAAAAGTTATTTAACTGCGTGGCTTCAAAACATTCCCACACTCACAAAATATAAACGTATGGAGTACAGAAGAAATATATACAACAGACGGAGGAAAACGTTTTCATTTGATACAAATAAAACATGAAAGCAGGCAAAATGACATGTTACCACAATTCAACTACTTTATCGACCGTAGAAACATCTACAATAATTGTTATACACTAATAAAATGAATCTACCAAAAATTTTAATCAATACGTATACAAACCTGTTGGAAACTCGAACGCAGGGCAAGAAAAGACGCCTAATGCACCGGAATAATAAGAACTACACCTGTTATACGACGTGATTTCGCAGACTAGACAGTAATCATTAACACGATAGCATTCATGAAAAGAGATATGGTTTACACGATTACGAGAAATTACTCAAGATAAGTCTCGTATAAAAATCAAGGAAGATAAGAAAATCTTTCTGATAAATAAAACATTCTCTAATGATAAGGACTTAAAACAATTGAAATTTCAAAAAGTTTCCCGAATACTAACGCTAAAAAATTTACCTCCTTTTCAAAAAATAATTTGCATTCTTTCATATTTTATTCATTAGAAGTAACATATATGTTGAGGATAGTGATTAAATTTTTAAAATAATTGGTTGGTGAATGGCGAATTGGTTCCAGAAACGGGATCCTACATTTTACCCTAAACTCCTCCCAGCATTAATTTAGTAAATGTGTAAAATTCCTGTTATAATATAAATAAAATAATGCCCAAATGTTGGCATCGATTGAAGGGATTATTTTGCAACTATACAAATTGTATCTGCAACTAAGTGAGAAAACAATTTAAGTCAAGAATAAACACCTTTTCAGTTACAAAAAATATAAAAATCTGGATTAAGTTCGACCAAAAGGATTTTCATAAAAAATGGAAGATGGCTAGGAAAATGACTTTAAAAATATAAATAATTATTCCTCTTTACTTCACGTTAATAATGCACGCTAAGAAATCTTATGCTCAATTATAGTTTGCTCAATGAATTTCATTTTCAGTACCATTAAGATGAACGAGTGCTTAGTTTGACAAACCATAAAACGATGCATACCAAAACGCCACGTTACAGATACCTACTTTGCATTGAGAAAAATCCGTCAACTGTATACCACTTCACACCCTGATTTGAGTGCACTTAACAACTTATGTTTCCCTTCAGCAATATTTTCGATCATTGAACTAGACACCTCTCTCCAACACTGAAATCAAGGGCTGAAATAGACAAATATAATCACGCCAATACGATACAAGTTACAAAAGTGAAATGAGAAAATCTAACTAAAATCGATCAGGCATACTACCAAAATAATACTACAGAATAATTGAAGAAATATAAAAAACTTAACAACAAAATGTTAAAGCCCGTATAACAGTAAAGGAGTCTCCTAGCGTCTTCCTAAAAAACTATTATCGTGGACACCCTACGCCATCCCCATGGTTCCTCAGGAAATGTGAAATGTATGGCCAAGTTTTTCATCGGAAAAAATGTCAATTCCAAAATTGAAATTTTAAATAATAGTACTTTTCAGCCATTCAGTCAGGTAGATACATAAATATATTGGATGTGAATTAGCAGATACGCTGTGGAAGCTTTAGACACCCAATTCTGGGAGCCTCAGAAGATCAAATTTATTTATTCTGTTCCAAACCGTTTCTCTTATTATTGCAGTTTACTAGTCCTATATTGCACTGTATAGTAACCGTATATCAAGCCAGAATCGCACGATACTCATACCTTGCATAGAACCAAGGTTTCTAGAGAGTACAGTATTTCCAAGACCAAACCTGGAGGGCTCGAAACTGTCCTGGGAGCTATCACGAGAAGCTTGAACTAGTGCAAGGTATTTTCTCTCTCTACCAAGGTAAAATAAACCTTTTGCGAAAGTGAACTTGATTGGTCGCTGGCGTCTAGGTATTGGATGGGGTTAAATGTAAGACTAGCAGAGGATAAATGACAACAATCGTACCGGCTAAGACGCTATCAGTGAAGTATAACCTCCAGTATGATTTCCTGAATAATACGAACCTGAAAATTCTGTACTTGCTAGGCTTGACTATGGCCCATGAAAGGTCAAGTATCGTGAAATGCAGACCACAAAGGCCGACGATATGAAATCTTTCCTGAATACATAAGTATATCTGACGCAGCTTTAGCTTTTAGAGACTCTAGGAGACAACTATTGAACGGGCTCAAGACTCAATATTGCTGTAAATTTCCCACCTTGGGCTCATTTGAAGTCTTCATTTTCTTCGCAGGAGGCGGAGACGTCGAGCCCGGCACTGAGGAAACACTCCCGCCAGTGGTGCTGACAGAGGTCAGGGAACCAGACGAAGACACTACCGAAGAGACCGAACTCCCCGCCGAGTTCCCGGCGGAAGACGAAGGCGCTGAGGCCGGCACGGGCAACGCCGCCCCCGCCGCGGCCCCACCAGGAGCAGTCACCTCCCCTTCCTCACACTTGGCCGCCGCTGGCGAGGTCACGGCCCCGCACGACGCTGGGCTACCCATCGACGACTTCCCACCAACTACTTCCACCTTCACCGGGACTACACTGGGCCCGGACGCTGGGCCGCCAGCACTACCGCCCGGCACGTCGGCCGGCGTTCCCGATGGATACGGCACTTGCTGGTGTTGCTGGGCTACTTGCTGCTGTTGAGTCTGTGGGTTTTGAGGGGTCTGCAGCTGCAACTGGGGGATCTGGGGCGACATTTGGGCGTGAGGCTGGTGAGATTGCGAGTTCGGGGGCACGGAAGAATTGGCGTTACCGGCACTCGCCACGCTCACCGTGGAAACGACCACGCTCGAGCCGACTCCGGCCGAGCCGGGCATCGGAGTCTGCGCTATTTGGGGTTGGATTTGGTGTTGTTGCACTGGAGGCACGTTACCCTGTTGCTGCTGCGGAGGACCCTGACTCGTCGCCGACACTTGGTGGCCCTCTTGGCTCTGCTGTATCGTCTGCTGAGACCCACCGCCTCCTTGGTGTTGCACCTGATTTTGACCCTGAGAGGACACCGGGACCGTTACAGGGGACGGGACGGTGGTCACGCCGTTCAACTCCGTACTACCTACGCTACCGTTCGGGGCACCGATACTACCACCACCACCACCTGAACCACCACTGCCCTTGCTGGGGGGTTTCTCCGTGTGCTTGTCCCGAGCCTTGTCTCTCCTGTGACCACTGGAACCGCGTTTGCTACCACCTCCGCCACTACTCCCACTTCCAGAGGACCCAGAAGACGAGGACGAGGAGCCGGAAGAGGGGGGAGGGGCCGATGAAGGGGGAGGATGCTTACCTGACACCTTCACTGTGTCATCTCCATTTTGCAAACCCTGGATAGGGTTCGCCACTCCACCTGCGACGACTGTACCACCAACTCCGGCGTTGGCACTTTCTCCAGGAGCCTTGACGATCTCGTGCTTCGCCTCGGACGTCTTCGTTCCGGGCTTAGTCCTCTTGATCTTCATTTTCAAGCCTTTGTCCACAGTTGCCGAGTGCTCGACTGCGGCCGTCGCCATCTTGCTACCCCCCTTAGTGGCTCCAGTCGACATCCCGCCGTAATGCTGTTGCTGAGTCTGTTGCCGCGCCGTCACACCAGCACCACTCGCACCACCACTGATACCACCCACACTAGCACTACTAGCACTGACACCACTGTTGTTAACACTTCCGACACCACCTACAGCACTACTACTGACACCACCACCGCCGCCTCCGCCTCCTCCACCGCCTCCCCGCTCGTTGGTCTTCTCTATGTCCGCATCCAAGTCTATGATGAGGTCTCCGATCCCAATATCCCATTCATTGTCGTCGTACTCGAAGTTGGAGGTCGGTTCCGTCTTGGGGTCCGCCCCCTTCGCTCGGTCCAGCGGGTTATCTCTCATTGGCGCAGCCATCCGAAGGTCCGTGGCGCGGCGGCCTCGTCGTCGTCGGGTAGTCGCGCCGACAGCCAGGGGTGCCCAGGCCCGCACGGACCGCCGCACGCCTCCACCATGTTAGTTATCCCCTGCAAAGCCAATGATAAACAGTGTCATGGCGTGGTCTCAAAAGGGAATACAGCAACTCATATACCTACCCATCTACTGAGCCGTTCAAGCACTAAGGTACAATAATTTGTCTTTTTCGACTACTCTCTCAGCCCAATTATAAGGCAACGAACTATTTCGATGGCCACACCTCACCTTAAAAAAATACCAATACATTAGATATGTGAACCAATTGCTCGCTATATGCGCCTTTTCTGAAGTTCTGGATCTCTAGAGCCAAAATGTAATTCGACACCTGAAAAGCAACTGACATGGGTATTCTTGGGACATTAGCAACCCAAGCCATTACAGTTCGGAGGTAAAAAAATCCTTTTGAGGGACTACGTAGGATCAAGGGATTACTAATATACACCGTCTTCAATATGTTTCGATTTGCGAAAAAATAGAGGAAAAAGCAAAGAGCAAATAATAAAAATTACTTTAAGTAGCATTTCCCCGTGCACATTTATTTCGTGACAGTGTGTTTGAAAACTAAATAAAATGTGGAACAAAATACTACACATTTACCAATGCTACAGAGCTCAGCAAAACGAATAGTTTCAAAACTTGTATAGTCAGGCTCCACTAAAATGAGAATTTGAGGGCAAAAGGAATGAAGCTGGAGTACGACTTTGAAATATCAAAACTTCTCTTTAGTTCAATGTCAAAAAGAAAAATGTGACTAATAAACGGAGAAAAAACATTGAGACCCGATTGAAATGATAAAGACAACCACCTTTCATTTCAATTGGGTCGCAATGTTTCCTTTCCTGAAACCACCTTTCATTTCAAAGCGTCGAACTTCACTGTATAACGTATGAATCAAATGAACTTATTGTGACCCAACATGAAACTTCAATGCTCACCTCACTGACTCTTCGAGACCCCAGTACTCGACCAAATTCCCCGACGTATAAGACATAAAAAACGTGCGTCAAGCTTCCACAGCGTCACATGATAAAAATGAGACATCCGTCATGAGGTACCATAAGAGGGGGGAAAGGAATTATCTAACGAGGATGGGGAAAAATGGAAGTGGGGTTATCGGCGTCACGTACGGACCCTTCCGCTCTCGCACGTAGTATCATAGGCTCCGAAACCACTTCTCGTTACGCCGACTTCCCCGCGACCGCGACCGTTTTAGACCTCTAGCACGACGACAACAATGTTTTACGTGCAGAAATTCGCGATACCCGATGGGGGAAGAGGAGAGTGAGTGGATCCCTGGGGGGAGATAGACATGGGAGGAGCGAGAAACCAATTTGGTGAAGCCGCAAGAGAGCTTGCCTTGGTGGTGGCTTTTTAGGCCACTGGCTGGCGGCGAACAGGAGTCGCCCCGTGGC
This sequence comes from Ischnura elegans, assembly GCF_921293095.1. Taxonomy (NCBI): domain Eukaryota; kingdom Metazoa; phylum Arthropoda; class Insecta; order Odonata; family Coenagrionidae; genus Ischnura; species Ischnura elegans. Next base: position 18,989,059 of record NC_060257.1, read on the forward strand.
CGGAAACCAACTCACTCACTCACACGGCAGGATTGGCAGCCGAGTCGATTGGATACTGGAGGCAAATGTGAGGGGGGAAGGCTACGGCCGCAGGGAAAGACGTGTAGCTAAATCTACGAACACCATTATCGAGGGATGTAGGCTGGCTTATAAGATGATCTCGTCAAAATACAAGACAACTATTTTAAAAGAGGAGGGGTATAGAAAGATGGAAAATCAGTATCTGAAGTTAATTTACCGTCTTTCTCCTGAATTTATAGAGCATACACGACTTGTTACGATAGAGAGTTACGCCAAAATTATGAGAAAAAATGTTTTCAAAAACTCACAAAATTTCTTCTTGAAAATGCACGACAATCGAACGCATAATGCGGCAACGAGTTCCTATCACGAAGTTATACTTTATACATTTATTCTATGTTTATATCAACTAAAAATCGAACGCGAAAACTCCACAAAGCGAATCTACGTCGGTCAGTGAACGGAACACTTCACAGAGCGTACTTACGTCAGTAATTACTGTTTTGTTCATCACAGTCAGCACATTCAGTAACGTCGTGGGCTAGATTTCGTCCTTCATATGATTTGTAACCAGCATATGTATCAGCCATTTCCGACTTGCGACCAAGTCTTACAAACAAGTCTAAGGAACGTATCCAATTTTAATTCGGGGAGTGTTTTTTCGCTATTCCCAATTTTTTAAAGGAGCTTTTAAGCTTTTTCTCTTGCATAAAAGAGATATGGATGCGATAGATTACACGAAGTCCCAGATGTTTTAACTTCAAAACAAATCTTTTGATATTTATCGTCTTTAGGAAGGACAGGGCGGGGGATATCAACTGTGAAATTAAATATTATTAAGATTGTTTTCGCTAATCAATCCAATGTCTTCCAATAACCGATAACCTTCAAAGGACCATTGATCTCATTCATTCTACTCACATATTCGGCATATGGAATAGTGAAAATTATACTTTTCTAACCATCAATAATACATGATTGCCAGAAACAGTCAACGATCCGTAAAACGAATATTCTATTAGTCATTCATCAAGTGAAACCAATAAATTTGAAGAGATTTAATCACACTAATGGGCCTTGCCAGGAAACGAATGAGCTTGGAAAAACATTACGTAATGTACGGCTAGCAAACGACTACACGTTTTTGGAAAAAAATAATTCAATTAAAAATAATCATTTTAAGGGCTGACTGGTTCAAGAACGATAATATTCAAAGATTTTTTTCGTTCATCAAAAGGGTCGATGGGTCGGCGATGGCGAGGGTCGATGAATATCGGATCGGTAAGGATTTTGGGGGATATTGATTGCTTCCCCGAGCGTGAAAAATTTACGGATGAACGAATTAAGAGGGTTAAATGGGACGGGTTAAAAGGGTCATGCCTCGCATCAAGCAGAACGGCTGGAATTCGAACCGAGACGAAGCAGTTGGCGGGATAAGACGACGAGAATAATTTAATTCCAGACGGCTGAGAGCAGCGACCCGCACATAAACGCGTACTCGCCTTTAGGTGCACTAACGACCACTGCCCCAAGGACTTAAGAGATATCTATCTCCTCCCAAGAGAGAGAGAGAGAGAGAGAAAAAATACACTTACCCGAAAGCTTCGCGCAATGATCGCTTATTACGCTTTTGAGTGCTAACCATTAGGACTGCAAACTCGGAATAACACGGCTGTAAATCGACCTCACCAAAGACGTAGCGAGCAATTACGCCGGGAACGTGATCGCGCGAGTATTAAAATGCAAATTTCCACCAGCCCACCCTCTCGGACGTTGGGGCATCAAAATAAATATTTAATTAATATTCAATAGCAGCGGAACCGGTAGCCATGAAAAACGGGAAGATCGAGAAGATTTCACGTAAAATATAGCACGGAGATCCCCGCGATTAGGTCTCGGACTTTAACTACCGCTGCAAACTCCATTCGGATCTCCAGCAAAAACCACCATTCGAGGCAAAATAAAAACGGACGGGTCAAGGGGAACACCAGCAATTTGAAGCATGAAGCGACACGACCTGCTCACAAGCACTCGGGAGCATGCATGAAATAATAAAGGCGCTAGCGTTTTAAAAAATGCAGAAAGGAAACACACTGATATTGAAAAAAATTGAAGGCTTTAAGTTAGGGGTAGTAGGTGACTTCGCCAACCTGAGGGGAGAGTGGATGAAAGGTATTTTGAATATCAATTTACAATAACGGAGAGTTTCAAAATAAAAAGTTTGGGTATTATCTCAACTCTGCACGACTTCTCTCTAAGGTATACAAATCTAGTATTTTTTAAATGACAATAAACTGATGATCGGACAGGTGAATTTCTTCACCACACACCATTCACCACAAGATATGTGGGAGAGCTAGTCCATGATCCTTCATATTCCAACTCAATCTTTATCCTGATCCTTTTTCTCTGTCCCGTTATGATTGCGTGTACTATCCTTAAACCGTATACAAAAAACAGTTGAGGATATTTGTGGTTTATCTTACGAACTTAAGAGTAGATGGCGATTATAAAATTATGAGGACCATAGAAACGTTTATCAAGTATTATGTTATCAATGGTTTAGTTGATTCATGAAAAAAAAATTCAATCGAACATATTATTGAATGACAATGGCCATGGGAAATATTTCTTTCGATACTGAAAATCCGCTATACATAAAATGCTTTCAACCAGATGCTACAACAAAAGAAACTTCTGGAACCAAGTTCCGATTAAGCCCTCTTGGGATTCCGGCTAGCACACGAATGACCTCACGGTTTACCTGGGAAATATACTAGTAAAATTTCATCATTAACTTGAAACTATTAAACTAAAACACCCTTGCGCTCCCATTCTCGACTAAATACATATTTTGACGTCTAACCAACGACTTTCTTACGTTACAAAAATAGAACAATCATTTAAGATTGAATACGATCTGGCAGTGGCGCAGCGAGGGGGGGGATTGTTTGGGGGATAAACCCCCACCCCCAGAGCTCGGAGAATTTTTTAAGTTTAATCCAAATTACTTAATTGGCTTTATATTACTAATAGAATAGTGTAAGGAGTAATAAAATATCCCTCAGAAAGCCGTAAAACTCATCATTTTGAACTATTTATCTTAAAATTCCGCCATTCATTAATTTCGCACCTGCCGCTTATCCAGGTGGGTATTCCATACCCTCACACACCCCGGTATTAGTTGCACCTAAACCCCCTTTAATTCCTAAGGGGGGTTTAATTAAACCTCAATTCCTAGCTGCGACCCTGCGATCTGGTGCACAATAAGCGTAGGTACATACCTGAGGAATATTGAACTTATAAGTATGATGAGGATCCTAAACCAACCTGGAGAAGTGAAAACAATTATGATGAAAGAAATCACCACAGTAACGCAAGAAATAAAACCTTGTTGGCTTTCTCTAATGAGCGATTCTTGTAAGTGGTCTGGAGAGACAGGAGAGATATGAGGAATAGTACACGATTGCCCGCTTTTATACGTTTAGCTACCAATGATTCAGGATTGACACATAAATGCAATATACCTCGAGCAAAAACTTCGTCATCATATCGAAGTCCTCTTTTTTATAACCCAAATATCAACAATTATCAGAGTAAACACGCAATTAGATTCCCTGAATCCGCTCATATACCTACATCCTCAAGACATTTCAATGCAAAATCACTCCCCCCACGAAAATTCAAGTTTCAAGTTTATGAGACAGGTAAATGGTATTTCCTCATAATTCTATACTCACACCATTCCATTTTAATCAGCTATCTTTGAATCGAAAGATTTCCTTGCCTAATTAATAAATTACTATGCCCACGTGAATAAACACACATTTTTAAACATTTAATAGAACCAAGTGAAATTTAAATATCCCATTTTATAAACACAAACAATGATGTATCAGAAGGTCATTCAAGTACACTCTTCTTCTGCCAGTGATTCACATACAAACACCATTTTCGTTTCCTTTGCACCAAGAAAACTGCATGAATTATACGGAAATACGAATTATAAGTCTCGAGACATTAGACAAAACACTTGAGCATTCCCTAAAGAATTCAAAATAACAATGGTGTAACTTATGAGTTCATATATCCTCTTCAAATACCGTCGCGATATTGTTCTGATGCTAATGACTATCCCATATTTCTACAAAATTTACAAATATTTACGACAAAGACGGAAATAACATTTCGGGACCAGTTAGTAAATATTCAATTTCAATAATAGCGTCATATCCGGAACGTATTTAGGATACAATTAGTTTAAAATTCTCACACGGGCAGGCACTTGGTGATCGATTGCGTTAACGAAAATTACACGAATTGAACGGTGATCACGTCCCTATGCCTAAGGGAAACAATTTAACAACAATTATTCCTGAGCGATATCAAAATGTATTCTGGAATCTCACATTCACTTTCGTTGAGGTACTTCCGTTTCGATGATAATTCCACAAATATCTCCAAATTCGAAGTGAGTAACTAGAAACGGGCTTCAGGGACTAAAGCATTGAGTTTTTGATAATTTTTCCGATAGACGGTGGTGTCATATCCTTCCAGGAGTACGTTATTTAGATATTTTTAAGCCATGATTCACTTAATGATCGACGATTTTATACGGCCGATGCGTTAAATATAATCGATAATCCAATTCCGATCGCAGTAGAACGAATTTTATTTTCTATACATTTTTCATCTGAGAAAATTGAAAATAAAGCTTGGTAAAAAAATACGACAGTTAGTTAGGGAAGTTTCAAAAATATCTAAGGCAACTTTGGAAAGGAAGAACATATCATTTTGTACAAAACTTAACAAATAGCTTTTTATGGCTGAATTTCACTGAATCCTACTTAATATTATAAGAAAAATTCAAAAAGGGAAGGTGATCACTGTGACAAGAACCGAGTACATATATCCTCAACTCATTTACCGAAATTTTGAAACAATCGTGAACGGTTGTGAAAGAAATACTCTGCTATCCCAGCAATCGATATAAGATTATAGAAGGATTACATCTACCCCAGCTAAGAAACTAATTATCTTTGGAATTGCGAAACCAGACGAGCCTACCCGCACTAAACTTATATACAGCTGTTAATACTCCAAGTGATGAAAAATTATTATCTGGAACTATCCCAGCAAGGTAAAAAAGCTAGAATCATCACAGTTTGAAAAAAAAGTATTCTGGAGGGAACATTAATTAAAGAGTCAATTAACTATGTGGATGGACACTAGAGGAAGCCAAGGCTCCAGTAGATTATTATCAGAGGAATTTTGGTTTTGATGGAGACTATCCGTATCCGCTCTACAAAATAACCGTCAGTCAGGTGCTGCAGAGAAATAAACTCTCGGAACCAAGTTCCCACAAACCCTCTTGGCGACTTGGCCGGTACAGGAATGGCTCCACGGTGTACCTGCCAAATAAAATTGGCAGAGATTATGGGTTCGACAGCATGCCAGCAAAATGATTTACTGTCAGTGAAAGGATACACTGTGTAATCACATTTTCTCACCGGGGTGAAAGAAAACAAGATAATAAAAAAATAAGCTATCAAATATTATTATTTTTAAACGCTTTCCTTGACAACGGTCGTTCCCAAAGAAGTAAGCGAATGCTATGCGACGCGGGTTCAATACTGGCATAAATATTCCTCTAATAACTGTGACAAGATTCAAGTGCATATACTCCCGATTCGCTGACCAATACTGTATATCCAAGACACAAATAAACGTGAAAAATTATGGTCGAGAGAAATAAAAAAATATTCTTTTGACCAAATACTTGAAATAAACACGCAGTGAAAGAAATACGTTAGCCCAGCAAGCAATCTATAAATATAGGCGGCTGACTCCCAAGTAATATTACGCAGCTGTTACTGATGGCAGAACATGATCACTTTTCAATCATTCCGTTAAGAAAGAATTAAAAATTCGTTTAGACCGTCGATGGGTTTGGGAGGATCATTATCTGTCGAATATTTAATATCTTGAGCGAAAAATAACAAACCAATAGTAATGGAAGAAAAAAAACATCTCCTAAAATGGTGTGCAACCCACTTCCGACTCTCAGAAGAAGGAAACTTAACGGTATTTAACTTAAACTGCTAATTTATTAGCGAGCAGTCGGTGAGATTATCACAGTGATAGCAGATAATTACGATGGGGAAGCCTAAAATATAACGTTTCGAATGATTAAAAACCTAACTATCAAAAATATGATTCTAGGGTAGTCTATCATCAATATAGCAGCACAGAAGACCCATCCGAAGTAATTATAATAAATTCTATTTTAGCTGCTTTCACGAAGCTAGACGCGTGGATCAAATGAGACAGAAAATCTGGCTGAAAAATATAATATTATACGTCTACGAGAACGTCAACCCCACATTATAGATTAAAATTAAATTTAATTGCGTGAATGGTGATAGAATTATGTCAGTATAATAGTTTTCCAGATAAATTTGAGAAAATCAAAGAATCGGGAGGGTTCCCAAATATTTCATTTCATCGCAAGAAACTGAAGAAATAGTTTCATAGGAAATATAGGCTATTTAAAAAATTAAATACACTTAATTTAATCGAAATAAAAGAACACTTCATTACCTATTCTTTTTCTAAAGGCTTTGTAGGCACGGCATGGTTATGTACCAAGTAAATAAGTTATAATTCCTAGGATCCATAATAATTAACACTTGAAAAACAACTTTCCTTTAAAATAATTGACGTTTACCGAACGGAGTTATGATAAAAAAATCTCGGAAAATATATATTATCGAAAAATAATACAAAATGCGGGGTAGCACGTTTTTTATGTTACACATCGTTTTCACTGATATCTTTACCGCTAATAACCACCAGCTAAACTCTTTTCATAAAGGTAAATGATGGAAATATAATTGAATAAAATTCCGAGTAATTTCCATTCGTATTTCCATACTCATCTACTTAGGGTATTTATTCTAACTCAGGTTCGTAAAAGCAATTAGCGAGTTTTTCGATTCGGTGAGAGGGAATTAAAATTAAATTGACCGAGAGTGAAAAAATCGCCCTTCAAAGCAGGGAAGGATAGGGTGTAGGGTCAAAAAAGCCTCTTAATTAGTACTCCATTTCATTTCAAAATATAGAAATAAACCCGTATTATATGCCAAATTACATTAACGTGAAACAGGTATCCAAATAAGCGCCAAAAAAATCAAAATAACGATAATTAGTGACACGATATTTCTAACTGAATGCAATTGTCACATCCGTGTTTACTACAGCATTTCGGCTTAAATGAACTAGGGCGAACCTAACTTCGAACTAAAGAAGGGAAGGATGATAGATTAGAAAGTACACTATGATGTATTCTGCAAAGTTTTCTTTTTAAAGACTCGACCGGTTTCCACCTTCACAGGTCGTGTTTTTCAACAAAAACTGTAAAGAATACGTCAACGCTTAATTTAACTATCACGTCACGATTCCACAAAATAGCCTCGCGAAACCATTGATTTCATTAAGAAGGGAAACCCACGCCTCGATTAGATTTCTTTAAAAATTAAATAAAATAATGATGACTACATTATTTCATAAGGAAATAAATTCTGTTAAAAGCTTAATGCACCAGAGATACTGTAACGTAAGGTTTAACAGCACTTCTATGCAAAAAATTAAATTTACCTAACATAATAAAATAATGTAAAGGGCTATAGAGCAACAAAAACGAATGTAAAAACAGATAACAAATAATTAGACGAGTTCATATTTGTAGACAGACATCCATGAATAGCATGGGACAAAACGATGGAGCTTATACGATTTGAAAAAGAATAATGCTAACTGAATGATGAATGGCAATGATGGACACAAGGACAACTACAGAGACGAGTACACTGTCAACAAATCCTTTCCTCACGAGAAAGGAAAATAAGTCAAACAAAACAAAACGGGCAATGAGAGATGCAGAACTACACTATTGATAAACTACAAAAAAATCACCACACAAACAAACAGGCAACCAAAAGCTAAGATCTAATGCTTTACTTTCACAAAATGAGAGAATACCTTCATCGGTAATAATTATGGCGGAAAATAAATTGATATGGCTCTCAAACAAAACATATTGGTAGGAAAACAAAATATTCCATTGATTTTTTTAAGAAAGAGATAATATTTTAGCCTTTATAGGACGTTAGAATCTTGATAAGGTCATTATCCGAATCACCAGTAATTTTTATACACTGAAAAAGCAACAAAATAGCAACCCTGAAAATAAACACAGGCTACTACGGCAACAGAAAACTTAGCTGATTTTTAAAATTTTCTCCATATAAAATATAAGCTTTTAACCACGAACCACAAAGTGATTTGAAATAAGTAATGCTTCATTCCTCGGCTATGTTACGCAAGTCTGACGTATGAAGCGTAAAGTGATAAAGAGACTTTTAGCAAGGGCCTCGAAATTATCATGCTGCCTTCACAACGTGAATTTAGCTGTAAAAGATTGCGAAAACTAAAAACAAAATCAGTTGAGAGCAAAACAAGTGCTACCATGTAGCAGCATACCTTATATCCCGCCTCCCAGCCACTTGTCTCATGCAGTTGTTAGTATACTGGAGAATAAAAATATCATACAGAATGATAAGACCATCCACCGCATGCCAAGTTAGATAAAATATCCCCTTATAAGACAAAAGTAACTACTCGCTCAAATACTTATCAAAAGAGATATATACCTTTACTTAACGTATGTATCAATCAGATGAAGCCCGATGAGTATCCTCCCCTCTACCATTAACTGTCAGCGACAACTCTTATTCGCCGTCTACCATATGCTGCAAGTGAACAGGTTGAAACATTAACAAAATGAAAATAATAGCACATTCAGCTTTTCCATAAATAAATATTACTACCAAATTCACAAGATTCAAAGGTTATAAACTGTAACAGAAATATATAAATTTAGATATGTGACGTCGTTCTATCAATCATGAAGTCACGATAGCGGCACTAAAGCCTTCAAAGAATATCACAAATACAAGATCAAAAAATAATAGTCAATTAAAACGTTGACATTTAACTTGTTTGACCGTTTCCAGGATAACAGAAGCCGTAACAACTGCACGTGTTCGCTTAATCCCGAATACTGGCAACAAGTCGTACTTATATTTAAAAACTGAATAATAAAATACAGGTAATTGCTAAATATTTTTCAAACGTACATACAAAATATCATCTTCAGAAGTTATTCTCCGATTAGAGCCGATTAGTATTCACCACGGTCAAAATACTTGAATATTCTGCTTCACTAACTGTAATGTGGAAGATGAGAGAGCTAATTGACTCGCTAATCACAACTCAATGTAAAATTCATCGCCATGAGATAAAATCCACAGCTGATTAAGAGTCGTCATATTCCTCTTGAATAGTTATTTCCAAGACTCCGTTTTTCCTCTAAGTCAACACTCAGGCGAACTGATCACGAATAAAATGTGCTCCATAAGTAAAATGAAATGATAAATCGATACAGGCACTGTAAGATAAGACAGCGATCCATGTTAATTCCCTGGCCACGAAAAACAAAGAAAATGTTATCAAGAGAAACCAGTTATCTGGAGTGAAACGAACAATCAAAAGGGCGAAATCAAGATCAGATTTATAACCAAAGATAGGCGGATGTAACGGGAAAATTAAGATCTAATCCATATCAAATTCAATCCGCACCTTCTAGAGTTCTTCGTCTTTATCATTCATGAACTCAACACGAACATAAGTGCCTATAGAGAGAATCTCCATTTCCAGATTACTTCTTCCGAGTGACACTAATGATCACAAAGAACAAATTAGGAGGAACTCGATTCACGATGGAAATAGGAGAAAATTTCCCAAATAGGCACTGAAATTACCTGATTTTAAAACTAATTTTAAAACGATTCTCGATGGATTCGTATTAACATCAATACTGTTTGAAAGGTCATTTGCAACCCGTGAAGTACATACTTTACATAGCGGAAGAGTAGGTACCACCTAGCTAACGCATGACTTAATTCGTGTAATCGAATTAAATGAACGGCGAAAAGATAATAATTAAAATCATTGGCATCCAGTTCTTTAACGGAATAAAACACGACTAAACGGAAATTTTCCGCGGATGGCAAAATGAATTTACCAGAATTACTAAAAAGCTCCGCTGTGATTATTGCTTACAAAATAACACGAGGTAGACCCACGACAGAGATTTCTCATTTAGCTTCCAACACATATTTAACATGCTCGGTACTACATAACTCGCTTTTTAAAGTTTTCGATCCACTTTAGTCTGTAACGCCTAGGCTGGAATGGAATATTACTGCACGATGAAAAACAGAAATAGAACTAATAACAGCGAGTTAAACTCCCTTTAAGAACACTTTACCGTAACAGAAAGTATACACTCTGGAAGAGTATTACATGTGAAGCAAGTAATTTGTAATATTGGGTAAGATGGTGATCAGTACATTAATCAACCAATCGATTTATCGAATGAAACACGGCAATGTTTCCTCATATACCGTTTATCTCGGAGCGGTGATAAGCGATTGCTCAGAGTTAAGTGGGTGTACGCCTGTTTGAACAACGAATTCCACTACACCCAATCTTAAGTTTCTCATTAAACACTGACATCATCGTACCATCATCATCTTGAAAGCCGATTGCAAAGAAAAAATTAACGAAGAGGGGAATGAGAAAATTTCATTCTACTTGGCATAAAGATATCAAATTAGTCACGGCTATTCACGTAAACATCTGTTACTTATAGGCGGAAATAACTAACAATTAGTTTCATCATTTCATTCACACAATAGTTCCATTAATTGCCGCCTGCAGGAGTTCCAAAGTCTATGCGCAATGATGATGTAGCTAACAAAGAATGACATTATGCAATGGATACAACTGCACCAAAATCAAATAAGTGGATGCAGGCCCGTGCTGGGTCGCCGGGACGCATCCCGGTGCGCCCTCCAGCGTGGAAATCTTTGGCGCCCTCCTGTTCCGAAACTGACAAATTTTACAGTCACAATTGAGCAGCTTGATTTAAATGATATCTCATTGACAGCATAATAAACACAGTCCAAATCGAGTAAACAAAATAATAATTAAAATTAATATAATTCATTCTTGATCATTCCGGTTATCCTTCCCCTGCATAGTGCTTTTGCCCTCTAGCCATGGCCGTCCACCACCCTAAGAAGGGGTCCAGCACGGGCCTGAGTGGATGATATTTACGATAAAATTCAACGCACACTGGAAGAATGACCTTAGGTATTGTTAGTCTATCATGCCAGTAAATACGATTAGCATTTCCTACCCGGTCACATTATCCATTTCGGCCGAAGCGACTTATCGAAGTATGTATATGAATACGGATGGAAAATAGTCATTAGGTCACCATCATACCCTAACGAAAATGACTGACTCACACTAAGAAACTTCGAAAAATATCCAAACCGAATGTGAACCCGATTTGAATTAATAATGCAGAGCGTACATGACTTCAAAGCCTACAGTGTAACGCATTCGTTCTGAGAATCCTTTTATCGATGACAGGACATTCTCATTCATAATCGCGTTACTCAATATCCAATCACTGCGTAAAATGTACTTCCGCAAAGAACGAGACCACATTCCAGAAAATTCGCCGCCATTTGCGATGCGAAATCTACGGCAGCACTGCGTCATTGGCTGCGGTGTTTCACGTTTCCGCAGTTTTGAAAGAGCCTGAATGTCTCACCCAAACGCGGCCCGCAGATATTTGCACAGGAGGAGAGAAATCTTAAATCAAATCTCATAATTTAAAAATACAAAGCTAAAAAGGCTCTTATCTGAAACGACTCACATCTGAGAAAGTCCCTAAAGAAAATTAATGAGAGAGACATTGAATAACGACAGTCGTCCTGCATATTCAGGAGCAATACGGTACTTCGCAGATGTTGTATATAATAAAGAATACGAACTTCCATTAACTGAGAAATAAAGATCAGAGCTGCGATATTAATGCTGCCGCAGCCAAAATATTTACCACTGGCATTGATGCACCTGCCCTAGTTGCAGCTCTGAATTCTTAGGCATGCGTCCAAGAAAAATTTCCCTTACCAATCGAGGCGACGGAGAAGAAATAACCTACCAAGAGAGATTGAGGTTACTGGAAGATAGGAGGATAGCGATGCAAAAGCAAGGAGAGAGAAAAATGCTCGAGCTGAAATTTATGATATAAATGTACTGATGCATGTAGAAAGCCAATACCACTCATTAGTTAATAACTTAATTCCTTCTCAGGACATGCCATTTATAGCGTCGCATTGATATGTATCAGGATTACCCCTGTCGGAATGGTACCAAGGAAACACTAATCATTGAGCCTAAGCTATTGGACAACAACGTTTGAAATAAAACGTCTACATTAATTAGTCATACAACAGCCTAGATTCCGACCAACGACTTGCTTACATAATACGTTAACACACACAGCAATATATGCTAACTAGCTAGCCATAGTTCCTTGATATGCATTGATATCTGAAATTCATTGAAATAGCACACGAGGTATTGCGTACATAAGACGTATCAAAAAATACAACGATCTACTTTTCAAAAAGCAGAATTAAATACCTTCAAGCACGTAAATATCTATCTAATTTTTTCAACAATAAAACCTCCAAAAAACACACGAAACTGGGGATAATATTTATTTCACATATTTTTTTATTCAGCGATGAATAAAAGAGTTTTTAACACGATGTCTGTATTACACGAAGATAACGTTGAGACAGAAAACGGACTTATTTTTAAACGTAAATCAACATTTGAAAAAGCGTTTTTCATTTTATACGGAAAAATTCCATCATGCTTGCCATTTGACTAACCCTCGGATTCATCGGTGCTTGAGAACCACTACATGGGTGTGACGGGCTATTAGCATATTACGTATTTCATCACTGCAGGGCCTTGATTTTTTTCACACTGCTAAGCCCCTTTCGCAGTTCTAAAAACAATCAGATCGATCACAGCCGGGTCTGCGGAAAGGCAAACACTATAGAGCCAACGGTATAGCACTCCAATTACACACCCCGCTAGACTCATTTAAAACGCAGGGGAATAGGCGTCAAGGACCTCGTTTGCGGGTTAAAATAGTCCATTAAGCACCCTACAGCGAGCTCCTTGACGGAATAAATCACACGGAAGCAATGGTACGCCATGACCAACATTTTCCCAATGAGCAACGAGGTCTCTGAATAAGGCTAAAGCACTAAAATGAAGTGATTGGACAAAGTTACAGTTACTTTTTTAAAATTATTTAGCAGTTGCAAGTGCCAACTAAAAAAACAGCCAAATTTACTATTCATTTCATCTTTTGAAATATCGCAATAATTACGCTTTCTCCACAGGAGTGTCCAAGAAAAAACGTGAGAATAAGAATGGGTGACTTTAGGATTATTTCACCACGGAATTACAGCAAAAAATATTCATTACGCGTTCACACTATTCAAAGTTTATTATAATTGCAAACTAAAAAGCACTTTATCCTAGCTCCGTGCACAAACCTATTACGCCACTTCAAAATACATCATGAAAATGAACACCAACTGTACTAGAAACTATAAATACTAGTGAAATCATCTTGAGTTTTCCACCGAGTGAGTGGCTTGTAAGCAGACGTTTCAATAGGTACCTCTGCCATCGTCCATGATAGATTACGCCAGCGTCATTCGCCAGGAAAGAACAAAATAAAAAACTGTAAACAGTTTTCAAAATTGTAATTGGCATTTTAATTGATTGCAATTTTGATAAGTAACGGTAACTAATTCCAGTTACTATTTTTCGGTACTCTACACAACACACAAAAAGTAATCGCGAACGGTAACCGAGTCACTTTTACTCCGTTCCTCCCCTGCCTCGACGTGGCCCCCCTTTTTCGCCGCTGAGCACACACAACCACTCCAGTTGCACGCACAAATAAAAACCCGAAAGACCCAACGCTCTCAACTCGCGCCTAGATTATTGATTGCGCTCCGACGAGCGAAAAAGCCCGTGCCAAAACGAGGGAGAGAGGAAAAAAAAGAGAATCCACTACTACCTTCTGGATAGCTTGGAACCGGAACGCCGGATAAAAAAAAAACTCACAGGATGCTCACAAAGACAAAGGGAAAAGAGGAATGGGTAAAAGGGACAAACAAAACCGAGGGGGGAGTTGGTTGGGCCAGCACGTATGGGGATTGCGAAGGGAGCTTCTGCCCAACGACCCACGCAGCGTCCCTTCCCAATGATACCGGGACTAATGTCGGGGCTGTCCGCCCAGCTAGTCAGCACACAAAGCATCCCACCTGAGCCTACCATACCAACACACCGATGGAATGTAACAGACAGTGGCTCATGATTTTCAGGCATAATTCTTTGAAATACATTGCAACTGAACTATTTTTTCAAGTTATATGATAAATACTTGATCTATCTTGGTGATTACTTATAGAATACGTGTACAGTATTTATGAAAAGCAAATTATTACAGCAAACTGATTTAAAAACCATCAAAGACGATAGCGCTTATTTCCATTTTAACAAAACGTTTTCTCAGAAATGTAATTAAAACGTCTGCAGTTTTATAGTCACGAAAATGTAATTTTTTCCAAATAATAAGGGTTAAAAGCACGGTTTAAATTTTTATATAAAACAATCCTTACAGCCGTTCAAAACAATTCTTGGCAAATTCATTTTAATATCCTTGGATGAAAAAATAAATAGTTTCGTAATTGGAATTGGAAAAAAAATATTTACAATAAGATTTAAGAAAGAGTAAAAACAAATGCTTCATCAAAACTTCACGCATTAAAATATTCAAATGAAAATAAACTCGAAAGGCATGAGTAATGTAATCGCAATACGCTATACCATGTACCAAGAATCTTTTTTTTTATTTTTAGAATAGGATTTTTAGATATAATGAAAAGCCTTACAGTGAATTAAAGAGGGAAGTACAAAAAGGAAGAACAGGATGCCAGAAGTACTCCATGGAAACCTAACTTAAACGGTAGAATTCCTTAACAATGAGAATAATGGACTGAAAAATGGACAAATTATAATTTACTTCAAGGCATGAGTAATGGAATAATAGTTCAAAATATGCTATGCCATCTTGCAAGAGCTGAAAAATGTCGGAATAACCATTAACTCCAAAGGCATGAGTAATAAAAAATCGTGGACCAAAATATGCTATACCATCTACCATGAGCTGAAAAATGCCGAAATAACAATTAACCCCAAAGGCATGAGTAATGGAATCGTGGCTCAAAATCTGCTACACCATCTCGCAAGGAGGGGTGGGTGAACCTTAGCCCGGGGACCCTCCGCCTACACAGCGTCCCTTCTCCAGTGAGGAGGAGAAAGATACTGGGGCTAATGCCGACCGACCGCCGGCCCGCCCTCTCCCGCCCTGCCCGACAACACATAATACCAAGCTCCCCCACCACCCTCCTTCCCCGCTGTTACCGAGCAGCCGCCACCGACGGAATCTGCCCCAGGGACCCATTCATCTCCTTCCCCGCACAACTGCCTCTTCCGCACCCACACCGCCACTGGCTCCACCGCTTCCCCACAGGGCAGGGCTAGTTCACTCAATGATGTTTGCCACCTACTTTTGATGTCGAAAAACAATTCCTGAACTACGGACCACGCTGATGAGCATCGAAGAATCGATTACTGCGACAAAGATTTCCAGTCGCCCGATTGCCACATGAAAGCCTTTTTTGCACATCGAAGTTAGCAAGAGTAGTACAATATTACGCTCGACTCGTACGTAAAGACAGCGACAGCAAAAATAGTACGAATAGATTGATGTTTTGATTCGATCGATTTAGGAAAGTCAAAGCAGCTGAACGTTGTCAAAGAATTTATTTGCCTACGCAGACAAAGAATATAGTTTAAGCTTGCTTTTATTCCATGTACTGCTTATATATTGGCACTCTTTGGGACAGTTTGGGAGTATTGATAATAGAAGCGAGGTAGAAGTTGGAAGCTAATGCTATAGCAATGCAGTTCGACGGGTGAACTAGGCTTCAGATGATGGACCTTCAAAGTCGTTTATCGACGATAGCGGATGATATTTATGGTGCATTTCGTCGATATTATGGAGTGGTAGCTATTCGAAGGTTACTGATATTCCTGCTCCTTTGATGTAGGGCATTTTATGTCTCATTTTGAAGTCAGTCAACAAAAAACAAGTACTTTTTTGGATAAAAGTAGCATTAAATCAATACTTGAAGAGGTATACGATATTTTAATAGCATATCTCCCAACATAGAATTCAATATTCTCTGCACGACATTATGCATAGTATTTGGTCACCTCCTCTGGACGATAGACCATTTCAACTTGGCCCTTGCTTTCTTATTTCCAGTATTTCCATTAATTCTGTCGATTTTGGATCATAAATACCCATTGCTGTTCATTTTTTAACCACAATACCATAGACGACCGATGATGAAGAGATTTACGCTGATGATTCACGACTACAGTCACCAATGCTCCGTCAAATGCAAAAACCAGAGACAATCGTTCCAGCTAATCGAATCGTCAAAGTTAGAGCATGCACACCAAACGGCGCACGGGCGAATTTCAGAATCGAACGACAGAAGCCAACGCTCCTCCGCAGTAATGCATAATGCAACGGACATGGGAGTGTATGCATTATTGCTCCCCGCAAATCGTATCTCGTAGAGGATGGTACTGCATTATATGACGGCACGTCGCTGGTCGTTGGACAGTTCCACGTTGGAATGCGCGCTGGTAAGTTACAAAGATAGTTGCTCATGCTCGTATTACATCGCGCTTAGAAATAGGCCGATTTCGCAAAGAGGCGTGGTACGCCCTGAGGATAACGGTGACAGGTGCAGTTAACACCAGTGGAATGTGACATAAAGGAGATAAATGGATGACGGGACTAGTAATTGATCACTTTATAATAAGAAGAAGAAATAGGGGACCGAGAAACAATATTTACAGCGAGATTCCTAGTATAACTGCTTCCAGGAGTGAATGAAACCCTCAGTGAATGCTTCGTTAATAATATCTACGTAGTGCTTAGTCATCATTTAAGAATGACGCAAAAAAAAACATAGCCATTTATTACTCAATGTTTGATGCTAGTTATCGCGGATAGAGAGCATCAGCTATTTTCATGACACATGTTAATGACAATAAAAATCATTTTTTTTTAAATTCTAGAGAACAGCCATCTATTTACAAGGAATTAATATTGACCATCCGTTCTTCACTGCTTTTGGTTTGATCTATATTTAAGTATATAAATTATTTTAGTTTCAAATGAGATATATGTCACGACAACAGACCGGTTGAGATAACGAGAAAGGGTGGCATACGTAAATTTTAAATTGCCCACACGAATGTAAGCTGAATGAAGAGTTGCGTCAAACAAATCCCAGGATTGTTGACCCATAATGGTGATACTGAGGATAATATCCAACATTCCATTCATATCCCGTATTTAATTGTCCATCTACCTTCCCTTCATACAACTGAGGGCTGGCCAAATTCATCACCTCGCCCCCTCACTTCCGCTCTCACGCATACAGTCTCCCCTATGGCCTCATCGCCGTCTTCAACTTGGCAGCGAAGGGGCGCCCCCCACCAACTGCAGAGAGAAAAAATAAAACACTTCACACGCCAAAGCATTCCCCACCTGGCCTCCCCTTCCACCGTCTTCAAACCTAACCCACACAACACGCCGCGCTAACGAGCTCACACGAACGTATTCCACGAAAATATTGCACCAAACCATCCCTGCAAACACGGTCCAGTTCGGCGCCTATTTTTTCCCTTCAACGTCTCCACGTGAAATAAAATGATACTTCCATGATGGACTCGAATCATGGATGGCCGGGGTTTGATTCAACACCATGGTACTGCGAATGCTTCTCTTGCAATAAATATTATTAGATATGTCTCCTAAAAACGTGTATTTCCTTCATCCGAATACACTTTTTCACAGAAAGTAAGTTAAATGACGAACATTGACTTCTATCGTAGTTCAAATCAAAACAATAACATAAGGAAAGTGGAGGAATTCCATTTTGCCAATAAAATATTAGGAAAATCACAAAATCCACATGAATAACAGGAAAACACACGTGTACCGATGGCTGATATCAGAGTCAAGCCTTTACATTTATTGCTGTACATTTTCTAACAGTCGTTTCACTTCACTTCGTTGAACTTCAGACAACCGATGAAGAAGATGGTTTTAGTTTCCTTCCATTTTCCCTCCTTTCGTAGCCATTACGTAAACGTCGATAAATTCCAAAACAAAGCTATCCCATATCAAATAACAAGAATTGTAAGAGGTATTCCACCTAGAAATAGCAAAAAATAACTTACAAAAGGATGAGGAATGCATTAAGTATGTAATACAACGACGCCGAATATCTCAAAGAAATTTCTCGAAAACCCTAATGGCTTCGTATACCCCGAACATGGATCAGGAGGTAACGGATATGAGGCGAAAACAAAGTTAAATTTGACATCACATACTTCAGAGCCTCTTCAATCAACGGGATAGATTGGGTTCTCCGAGCGTCCAAAATAACTGCATTGGTGAGATTCGAAAAACGCGCTTCCCAGAGAGGAGAAGAGTTTCCCAAATACCATACCATACACGAGGTATTCTATTATTGCCAGCGAGTACCCTTACGGTGGCACCAATTAATAAAGGTGTAGTACCACAGTGACTTTGATAACTAAAATGGCTACAAATAAGGCTTTGATAGAGAAAGGATTTTCACCATTTATTCAATATGTGAGTGTATTTAAATCCAATTTTGTAGGGAAATTAAGATACTGAATTAGGCAACTTCGGCTTACCGTAGCATACGAGTTCAAAACCTGAGAACTACCAGGCTCTATGAGAACACTTTTGCACCTCTTTCACACGAAGTTCGGTACAATAAGCTACAGGAAACGATGCTGGAGAGATGTATAAGAGAAAACTCTTATAACTACATTGATTCTGGGATAAAACGAAACATTGCAGATAATTCATCATTGGGCTCTAACGCGGCAAGAGTGTGCACAATACGGGCTCGAAGTTTTCTTTCAACCATGCTGTTTCGATCTGTCGGTTTCTCACGAAATTCAGCCAGCAAAGCGGGAGGTAATTTTTTGGGGTGGAGATGAAAAGTAAACGATACTGAAAACAGTGAAACCAATACGGAAACAATCTGCAAGCACTCTCATTCAAGTTAAAACAATATCAATGAAGCAAAATCTGTACCTAAAAGCACAAAAATGAACCTCCGGGACTCGAGTTAGAATATTTTAATATATTATATTTCATTTTGATCATCATCATCACCATCACTGGTCAACAATCCTAGGATTGGTTTGACGCAGCTCTCCACTCAGTTCTCCTATCAGCTAATCTTTTCACTCCTACGTATTTCTTCTCTTTCACATCTCTCTTTACTAGTTGCATATATTTTGTTCGAGGTCTTCCTTTTCCATTCTTGCCTTCCACCTGTCGACGATTGTCTTCATCAGGCCATCATGTCTCAAGATGTGGCCTATAAGGTTGTTCCGTCTTCTTATTAAGGTTTTCATGAGGCTTCTCTTTTCTCCTACCCTTCTTAGGACTTCCTCGTTACTAACTCGGTCGATCCATTTGATTTTCATCATTCTTCTGTAGCACCACATTTCAAAGGCCTCTATCCTTGCTTTCTCCGCTGCGGTCATTGTCCATGCCTCACTTCCGTATAGGAGCATACTCCAGATGTAGGTTCTTATAAATTGTTTCTTTACTTCTATATTCCTTCTTCATTTTGATACGTGCCTAATTTTTCTCCCGAGCTCATTAATGTGTAGCTTTTCCACGTCACGTGATTCACACGATGGGTACATGTGTTTAACGAAGAGGGTGCTTGTTATCCACTCTCTACTTATCTTTACTCTTAACCCGGGAGAGGGCGGGCGGCGAAATTTGACATTAGAAGGCATGTGGGGTGTCATCAACACCCCAAAGAAAATAGTTTTTTTTCTCTTTTCTTGGAATGATATAGTTATGCTGTGTTCTTTTTACGTCAACCGAATTAAATTGATACTAATAATTCTTATTAAATAAAGAAGAACCATGGGGTGATAAAACGCCGCGCGCCCTTTCCCGGGGTCCTGACGAACGCGAACGTCTGCAATGACCAAGGTTATGCTCCTCATTGAACTAAAACCAATGTTTAGAGTTTCTAATGGTAGTCTCCTCAGGGGCGACGTAGAACCGTTCTCCCCGAGATGAGGATCAATATACGCAACTGCATCCCCCGCAAAATATATGCTTTGGAACTATAATCGAACGTGTGTACAGGATTCACGGAAAAAGCAAGAACGAGATAAGAGATCGGAAATACCACGCCGTTGAATAAACGCGCCCACATGCGATGTTCAACACCGACATTAGGGCTCATCGCCGGGCAGCTGGGATCGAGTCAAATAAACTACAAAATCGCCCGTGAAACATCTGTTTCCGCACCTCTTACGTCAACACTCGGTGGGAGCGGCTTATAAAGCGTTGAAAGATTGGCTTTCACACATGAGACTCTTTAAATAGTTTCAGCCAGGACTTTTTTTTCCAACCATTCGATTTCCTGAAATTCTTCACCGCACTTATGATAGACTAAAGAAGAAATTCTATAGAGAAAAGGTGAAAAAATCAAAAGATGTAGAGACATAAGCTACTTTGATGTCATGATCGAAAAAGGAGTGATTGCAAAAAAAGGAACATCGAAGAAGCATACCTATTTAAAAAAAACAGCTAAGAAAATCTGCAATATGAAAAATGAGTGTATCCTCAACTACGTACAGGAAGTAGGACTAAGAAATAAGCGTGAACGACCTCTAATACCAAAAGAGAGTAGGTCTACATTATCTTCCCACAATCATTTAATATACCCTGCAGTAATTATACAAATATATATAGAGGTAAAACATATTTCTACCCCTTATCCTTCCACTACCATATATTACTGCCAACACGAATTACCAGGTGAAAATGTTGTGAATCTTTGTCAATACAGGCGGACGGAACCCGACATTTCAAAATTCATTACTCGCATTCTTGAGCAAGACCCTAAAAACTCAAATCTGTTGCTCTCGCAAAAATTAAACCAAAAACGAAATCTTCTTATGATGCGTACATCTGGCAAATCAGGAAATTTTTTATATAGAAAGAAAGTTCAATAGAGATGTGTACAAAATACACCATCAAACAGGAATAATACTACTTGGAATGTATAGTCACTGAGCAGAGATAGATGGAGCTGAGAAAATCAGCTTGAGGGAACTCCGAGCTAAGACAGGAGTAAAATAAAGGAAACCCAGCATTAAGAAACGGTCTACCATCAGCTAACAACAAACAGAAGCTAGCGAGCACGACCTCGTATGCACTATACGCGAGAAGCATACTTCTTTATGGCAAAAGAGCTTGGATGGCAACAGAAACAGAACAAGGACACTGGAAGCGTTGAAGAGAATAAGGTGGTGACAGCGAGGAATTGCGTTACTCACTTCCAAGAGAGAATAGTACAGGAGGCGATAAAGTCCACGCAACACAATCAAAACTTAGCGTAGTGATACGGCCCAGAACATACGATGAAATATAACGTTAAATATGATAACATATGAGATTGGGCAAAATATTGGATCTTGATTAAGGGAAAATAATCACTCCGAAAGACCGTTCGTTACGTAACAAGTACTGAAGAGGCTGGCTGAAACGAAATCAGAGTGGGGATCAGTATTCATGTCTTAGTCTGCAGCACGTACCTTTTATGATTAAATTGCTCTGAAGTGCTCCCTAGTAGAAAAATGTGACGCATCAGTTTCTTTTTATTTAAGCTGAAAAAGTCTATATCGATCAATGACTGGGACAATACCTTCGTTTGCTATGATTTCGACCATCGAAGTCACTCAACCTCTTACGGAATGCAAAAATCGAATTAGGTGCTTTTATGAAACTCATAACAATACTTCATCGAAAAGTAAAAGCTTAATTCAACATAATATATCTGATTAAAAAACATGAAATGTTGCTGTTGCTAGGGTAAGTCAGTACACAACATAAAAGTCAAGCGTCCCTAGTAATTTTATGGATGCGATATATATTACGAGTACAAGTGTCAATATCGGAAACATATGGATACGCAATCGGCTATCAGTGAAGTTGTAATGTTTCAAATCTTGAAAACAAATTTTTTTATTAATTCCATATCTATCTCGCATTTACTCTATCCTCAATCTCAAAAATAGATAACCGTTTCACGCGATTGGCCCATTTGTCGAGTTCCCTTCACTGATCTTGAGAAAAAATTATGTTTACTCATAATTTTATCATTTATTCACCGTCTATTTCGCTTTTACTATTTCCTCTGTCTCAAATATAGAGAACCGTTTCACGCGATTGGCCCATTTGCCTAGTTCCACCTCCCTCAAAGTCACATGCTGTGTCGGTGGGATTGGGAATACCAGAGTGGAACGCGAATTAGTAACTTAAGTGATCAAAAGGACAGCGGGAGAGGTATGAGAGGGGGTCTGAGGAAGGGTGGGTCTCATTTGGAGGAGGTTCACGCCCCAACAGCCGGATGCGAGATGGCAATGGGATTACACCCGGAGTCCCGGAGGAATTGAAGTGAACTCGGTCGAGAGGACCAACGAAGGGGAGGTTATCGGCTCACTGCTCCTGCCACTTTTTCCATCGACCACTCTGCCGACGTCTAACTCCGGTTGATCAGGTCAATGGTCGGCTCAACTCATTAGTCAACCGAACCGATAGCCTCCATGTTTCCTGGGTATCCACCGCGTTAGTCGCAGTTTAAAGACGATGGTTTCGTTGACAATACCGCCCGCACCTACACTACAATACGTAAATATGTAAGCAGACTAGGGTGGTATATATCGGCATCAATTGTCATATTGAGCGAGCATATGGTTGCAATTATCTCCATTTTTGACCGGGATTACCGGCGATACCTTAGATTTTTCGACGCGATCAATACCCGGAACAGATACATATGTGAATGTAGACTTGGATAGTAATTCCATATTTTAAAAGTATATGCCTGAATTTATTTTAATTTATGACCTGAATGCTGACGGGATCGCCGGCTACGATGTGACATCAAAACGGTGACAGCCCGGAAACATTAAGATACATCCCGCACATCGAAGCCTTCACTACAAAACAGCCGATTATGCACTCTAATACCGCAATGACTTGGTGGCGTGCTCCCATTGAAAGGAACAATTATTACAATATCAAGGGAAGAAACTCACTGAAAACATAGTTTGACTCGAGCGGGATCCGAACCACTTATTACATCAAATACATACCATCATTTTTCATAGCAAATATCCAAAATCTGGATTCTAAACCAGCTCTAGCAAAATAAATTCTCTCTCAACGAATTCACTCCTCTAGAGAAAAAAAAGTACGTAAGTGAATCTTTATAATCTTCATTACGGCACTCCATACGCTAGCGATATATAAAATATAATACACGCATGTTTGCATAAGTCGAGCCCACACATTCTCTCACTATATCTTATATCCTTCCACAAAACTTCCAAATTTTGACTCAATAAACTCTAATTAACGCAATTTTGTGGAAGAGCAAAATCCAGGGGCAAAAGAGGTCCGCACGGCTCACGAGTCGCGGTTTTCCTACCTCTAGATTATATCATTAGCATACGGCCAATCTTCATGCCCACCACGAACAGGTTTATAAAACGTATATTTTTCCGCGAGACATGATTGATCGTAATAGCTGTCATTAAGACGTGATGGATAGGGTAGCGGAGCGCGCTGGTTGGTTAAAATGGGCTAGGCCTCCTTAGGAAGGGCAATAACACTCGCTCTAAAGTGAGCTTTCCCAATAAGAACGCGACCGGGCGAGGTTCAGGCAAGGTGGATGTGATATCGCTGCGACAATTATAACTGTCTAAAGAGCCCATTATCAGCACTTCCACGTGGCGTACTATCGTACCGAAGCCGAAATTAAGAAAAAAATTATTTTAGCTGCCAGTAGACTACGTCGGTATATATTTCAGACGACGTCAATAACACTTATCGGGCCCTAACAACCAATCGTCAGAGTTGGAGTGAAATTGAAGAAGTTAACCAGTATCTGTGACAACGCTATAAAGACAGCAACCTTCCTGTCTTCTTTATGGCTACACCTAATTGCTCACTAGATAAAAACCAATTAGCAGCATGACAGTTTCAACAAGATTCACAAAACGCTAATCATAATCACTCCCCATCATTTTACCACCACAAACTCAATAACTGTGACGTTGAAAAAACATAAAAAAGGTGACAGAAATAGAAATCACCAGCAAAATTCATTTCTTCTGAAAGATACGATCGAAGGAATAAAGAAACCACCGTAATTAGCAAGAAACCGCAAAAGATGGAGACTTAAAAGGAAAGAGTACTTGATGTGTTGTTTCCATTATATCTCGGCCATGAATTCCTCGACGACTGCTTTTTCTATCGCGAAAACTTAACTGCCGACTGGACAGGTATGAATCCAAGAGTCAATTTTACGCGAGAAACGCAAACGCAATATTGTTACAAAAAAGCAACTAAAGAAAGAAGTTGGGAAATCGATAAGATAAATCACAGCTACATACTCGATTTATTTTAAGATTATGGGTCTCAACGCTTATATCAGTTCAGACAATGTACAAGTATAAAAAGCTAACACTTAGACGCCGAAAGAAATTATCAATTCCAACTGAGAATCGATAAAAGGAGATAATTAACAGCACGCAACGCAAACATCGGAGCGATTTCAGTAGGTATTCGGGAGCTTCATTTCATACTAGGTTTGCAAAGAGAAACTAGCAAACAACAAACGCAATTACACCTAATCGTGCACATCAAATGTAATTAATTTTAAAAAAGGTAAAAGAGCAAAAAATACTATAAAATATTCATTGCATTTCCTTTCAGGATGGATATTATCATGGCGCATGTATTTTAATTTATATATTCTATGCTAATAAAAAAGTTCGTGTTTTGATTTCTCTACGCCTAATTGTAAAAGAGCAGCAACTTTTAAGTCCGACCATTTCAAAAATTAGTTTTGAGAAAACAGTGTCGACATTACAAAAGCAATGAAGGAAGGCGTTGAAAGGAAGATAGTATCATGGCCCGAAACCAAGAAAAGGGCAGCGATATCCCCCCACAATTATCTTATCCAAAAGCAAACTACACTCGAGATAAAAGAGTTGTTAGCCTATGTACCGAGCCTAAATAACCTTATCCAAACAGAAAAGCAAAGGACGCCGAGTTGATGATATCTTAAAACTACACGAAGCCTAGAATAACTTGGGGATGAGGATAGCAGTGACCTAAGGGCTTTGTAGAAGGCAAACAAGCTGGGGTAAGATGCCTTTTGAGACACAACAGGCCTCGTTTCCGCATAAGATAACTTTTATCGTTCACCACAGCCAGACCACTCTGCACACAGATACGCATTTACCAAGCCGATTGGTGCTCCTCGTGTGATTCTGACTAGGAGAGGAAGCAAGAAAGATATTGACGGGTCTAATTTTCGGACGCGAAGCTCTCCTCCAATAGGAAACCATTTGCAGTCTCGTAAACTATTTATATCGGCTGCGCAATAACAGGGTAATTTAATGTAATTAATTCCGATTGAAAGAGGATAGAATTGCTTCTGATTTAGAATTATGGTAGAATAAACTATTTCGATCGATTACCACTTTACGTTACCGATACAACTTTTACGAAAGAGGGATCAATTGAGCTGGCTGGGAAAATGCGTGCAATACGACCAGCAAGGACTAATTGGCCAAAGAAAGTTCCTGATCATAGGAATAGGTTACATTTCACAAATGAACAGAGAAAATTACTCAGATTTTCTCACCATTGTTGACTTAATTTCACGAGCAGCAAAATCTTGGGTGACTTATCATCATCTCCCGAGGAGATAGTTTACATAACACGTCTCCCACTGATCGGCATTTCAGAATCACACCATGGCAACGATATTTTAAAAATCAACTTCGTATTAATTACATCCCATTTTCACCAAATGTCGATATTTTTTATTTGACGACTTCCAAGCCAATTATTGGCCCAATGGAGGCACCTCAGTACTGAGGTTGGATAATCCCTCGTCGTTTTAACGAAGTCCATAACCTAAGGTTGCGCAGTAAGGTAAAAAGATATAATGAAAGGTACATTAGTGGTGAGTGAAGGCGATCAAATACGGGCTGACAATAATAATTGAATGTGATTGACGGCTGTGCCCACGCATAGCCGGGCACAAAAAGGATAATGGTGTTAAGTGCTTCAAAATGGCCGAATCATTCCCAGTGGATAACCCTCGATAAATGACACTGTCCTTAAACCATTTAACAGAGACTTTTTTCACTCACTTAGCAGTAATAACAAATTAATGAGAGTATTAACGAATCCCAGTTGTGCTTATGTTGACGACGACTGCAATGATAATAACTAAATAGGAATGAAGTCCTTATTCACACGATAATCCAACATAGAGAGTTAACACATGGATAGTAGGCATACGGAGAAAACAGAATGATCTGAACTGCACCATATGTACACTATTCTGGAGACCGTAAAAAACAAATTATGGAAGGTGGAATATCTATGTTCAGTCTTGGTACCAAATATGTACATGACTAGTAATTATTAAAAAAAATAATTTAAGTAAGATGGCTCATCTTTTCCGGCAAAGGTAGAGGAAAGAAAAAGTGCCAAAATCAAGGCAGGCATCCATATCCAGGCAACCAAGGTGGACATGATGGAGAGAAGTGACATTTCTCAAAACAGTCGATTTAACTGATTATTAACCTTGCTGCCGCATATAACACATTTCTTTTCCCCAACGGTATTTTCCCTGAGTAAATTAAATTAACCACTACATTCTATCCGCAAAGTTTGGTGATCCATTTCGCCACAGAAATTAATTCGATAACATTCCGAATCACCCGGCACGATGTACCTACACCTACGTTGCACGAGTGAGGACCTCCAGGCCGCTCTCTCGGCTATAGATGTCGAGCAAGAGGATAATGACGGGGTGGTTTGAGCTAAGATGCACTTGCTCCAGGTGAAGCCACCATTACGCGAAACGATTCGAGGGAAAGCCATTTCACGGAATCGTGCAAGCGGTTACCAGGCGAGCGCTGCCAAGCGCTCAGGATGTTACACGATGAACGCAAAGTACTAAAAACTCAGAATGTGTACGCACAAATGTAAAAAAAGGTATCCAGAACGTGGAAAAACGATATTTTAACCTTAAAAATACTGTCGTTTATTATTATTATTATTATTATTAAAATTGTTACAAGTAGGCATTTAGCCTGGTGGTAACATGTACATATGATGAAAAAAAACACTAGAAAACATTGAAAAAAACAATAGAAAAATTGAAAAAAACAATAGTAAACATTTGAAAGAACAATAAAAAACATTATACAAAGCCCTTGGTCCCTACTTTTTCAGCCGCTTTTTAAAACTATGTAAATTTTTCGGGAAGGACTCAAATAGTTCTGCTGGTAGGTCGTTCCAGTCCCTTATGGTCCTATTTAAGAAGGAGAACTGCTTCGCATTTGTCCTTTGTGAACGGCACTTTATCTTGAACTGGTGATCGTTTTTACCAACAAAGCTGGGTTTTGATATGTCCTTCCCAAATTCTTTCCATGCTTTTTCCCCACTGATAATTTTAAACATGCCACATAGCCTGCTTCTTTTCGAAAGAGGAGGCAGGTTTTTTGGGCTAATTAATGAGACACTGGTCATGAGACTATGATAAAACTCCAAATAAAATGTTCAATACATAAAATAAATTCCAGCATATCCTTGAGGGCAGAACTGGAATACACGAAAAAAATGAGAGCTAATATATATTCTGGTAATATAAAAAAAAGGCATTCGAAACCAAAGTTAATTCTGATTTTCATAAATGTACATCAATAAACCTCCCCAGTACATTGGTAACTGGGCAACACAAAAAAAAGGCGGTCAGGTCAAATTTCTACCAATAATTTTGGTCATTAAATACGAATTGGTTTAGAGAGCTATCCGTAAACATAATGAAAAATGCACCACACCTTTACTTCAGGAAAATACGAAACACGCAACGAATATCATTAACCGTGGCGACACATCAATGCTACTAATCGCAGAATACAATTTCTTGAAACGTTTTTAATACCAACACTATTTCATAAGATGACAGCGTATGCAACCCATCAAATACTTCAGAATCGATAATAATGTTAGAATGATAGTTTGGTATTCGATTTTCAAACAAATAAAAAAATCACATAATCAGTCAGGTTGTCCAACCGTTTGTAAATACTTGCGTCATGGCCGTACAGGTCAAAGCCGAGCACGTCAGGAAATGTTTTTTTAGGTAAAAATTCAATTCATCACATTAAAAAGCTATTAATCACTTACAATTTGTGATAGTGGTATGCTAGCACGGGGGAAAGGCAATGGAATAAAAAACTATTTTTAACTAATGTCTACAATTACACACATAAATTCAACTTATACCCCAAAAAACGCGAAGTAGATATTCCGGAACGAAGCACACCTATGGAACGGAATACAATAGGGAAGAAAGGAACAATGAAACGACAAAAACCAGTTTCAAAGGAACGAAACGCGGCCAGGAGCGCAGTAAACAGACGGGACTATATCCGACAAATGGCTGCTTTCCAAGCATAATATTGTCGAAAAATTACTCGTTCGTCTGGAAACAATGCATGGGAGTTCTATAATTACTTCAATCGTTGAGGCGGAGATCAAAATGGCGAAGATGGGGCAGAAGTTGCCAAGTCATTAATCAACCTGGTCATTCCAAAAGAAGAATGACGTTCTCCAATGAAGGAGGTGGCAAAGGTCAAAGCTCCGTCAATCTCGTTCCACGTGGAAAGACAAAGAGGACAACGAGAGACAACACTTGAAGGACATGAACTCGTTTCAACAGTCCCCCCCCCACCCACTCGGACACAAGAAATGAAAAAAAAATCATTATCATCACTTACAGATTAAACCCTAAGGATGAATTGGATGGGTGGGGGTAGAGCGCACACCCGACTAAGCCTCAGGCGCGTGAATTTTACAAAATTGGGTATGACGGCCAGCGCCTATCCCTGGGCCACCTGGGAGTATTTCGATTTGGTATGCCCGAAGACTTCACCGGACTTTGAACCTGGGACCCCTCGGTTAAAGCCAAGCGCTTTACACACTAGGCTATGACGCTACCCAACTAAAATGTGAATTACATCTACAATCTTACATGATTACAATCTAATACCGTTTTGACACCGAGCATGGAAAGAGCATGATTTTAATATAAAAAAATATCATGTCTCAGGCGAAACAAAGAGGAATTTATCCACCATGGGGATAGGAATAAGAACATTTAAGTTCGGCATATAATTTTTATTACACTAACAAGGTTAGGGTATCAAAAGCCATCGGTTGTGAAAATGTGCCTGATGATGACACGCTGAGGTAATATCCGGATCGCGCAATTTACATATTTTATGTGGAGAATCATTTTTCTAATTTCCACCACCATAATGGTTTCAAGGTGTTAAAACCCTGGTTAAATCTTGTAAAGCAAAAGCTACATAATGGAACGTTGCTTTGCTAATCTTACGGTTTTCGAAGTAAATCTTAAAAATATTCGATTTCATGAACGCAGACTCGAGAATAAATTAACTAACGCTTCATTAGGAACATACAAAACTATATTGGAACGAACTAAAAAGGAAAAGATGGTTACATATCCATGTTTAAAAAAAGAGGCACTACATGTGACCACATTATGTCGTAATCCCATTTACCAAAGGTTTAATCAGTAAATTATTTCCTACAACTGGGATCTAAATACTGTGGAGAGTAAAATCCTTGTTAATCAGACCTTCAACTATCAGTAATTATCAAAGATTAGGATGGATAGATGTATCCACATTTCGGTAGGTTGGTAAAATAGCAAGGAATGTGATCATATTTCTAATCTGGTCAGGGAATTACGAATATATTCAGTAGCTGAACATCTAAATTGAAAAATATTATACTAGACCAATGAAATGAGTGTTCATTCATAAGTGGTAGCGGAGACATAATTTACAACACAGTGTCGACTGCGAACACGAAAGCGATTAATAATACGCACTGAAAAACCGGTAAGGATACGCCCTCCGACGGGGAAAAACTGGTATGAACAAGTGATATTCCAACTAGACCGGTTTAACATTTATTCCCGCTGATGCTATAAAGAGATCTCCATTTGGTTTAAACTAAAATATAAGGCATCAATTTTCTCATGACTGAATGTTTCAAAAAAAAAAAAAAATGGATTTCCAAATAACCATTATTCAATGAGAAAATAATGCGAGTAAACAAAGCAAAAATACATCGGATCCATTCCGTAGGCATTCACACCTAACCGCATATTCCCAGACACCCGGGTTGGATTTCACTATTCCAATTAATGCATAGCCACAGTGGAATAAGATACGGCGATATATTTAATCATTTCTTTTCCAACGTTTTTTCCATCACGGTGTACGTGCTGCAAAATAAACGAAAAAATAAACAAGTAAGCGGACGAGGATTTAAAGAGAAATAATAATAGAATATTGACCGATTTCAACAATATTATTTTCTCCTTCGACCAAGTTTCCTCACATTATATTGGCATCTTCAGAGCTCAGAAAATTGAGTAAATAGCCAAGTTATGTTCAAAACATAATTCTCAGAAAATTTTTATATTTTGGGAGCACTATACCATGGTATACACCGCTAAAACGTGCATGATTGATGGTAATATTGGGAACTGCCATGCTTTTGCTACAAGCTCCTGTTAATATTTATATAGCAGTGAAAGTTTTATGAAATAAATCATTCAACCAGTTTCAAAGCACTAAAGATATCAATGTAATTTACTAAAGGTTAGCTTAAAAACAAAAGAATTTTTGTGCGTCGAAATTTCAGAATAAAAAAATAGGTTAAAATGAAGAAAACTAACCAGTAAAAGAAGGTGATATTAAATATTGATTGGCTCTGCGTACCGCAGCTTAGCAACTCTTACGAGTACTTCAGATTGGAGGATAGAAAAGGCAGCGATTGTTATTTCCGACGCACACGACAGAGGAAACACGAGCTGCCGCTCAAATTACTAATATTAGTTTAAAAATCACAAGCAGCACATAATCACGCAATGACGAACACAGCGGGATAAACCTGACATGTTGAAGTTGGCATCCGACCACCGAGCTTATTGAAAAGAGAGAATTTAATACGCCGTCACATGAATATTTTCCACACGTGCGATCGTTTTAAATTCACGGCCGGAGATATTTAATTAGTAATACAATCATGGGATAATAATCATTCATCACATCCAGTTAACTGTAACGACAGTGAGTACATCGTCGTAAGCCACCAGGAAATTTAAGCCCAAGCTTGGCTTCTCACAAAGCTGGAATGACAGCTCTAAATATCCTTATCCATTATTTATCGACAGATTATCCCTAGCTTTGGCACAGGTTATCGATGCTAATGAGCCAAGCCCGAGTTTTAACATGTCAATTTCGAAAATGCCGCAATCAAGAGGGAAAATGCTAAAAATAACTCAAACAAGCGCGCATATAAATTAACTCCAGCAGGAATACCAATTATTTGACACTGAAACATACAGACGAGTTTTAAAATATTATAGCCACGAACTCGATGCGGTTGTTAGCTACAAAAACGAGTTTCTCGAGTTATTTTTATTTTTTTTAGCCGCGCAAATATTTGATTTCCTACACGGTTAGCGAGGCTCTCACGATCGCAAACTTTCACCTCATTTTTTCCCCCTCATTCCGACTCTGCGAGTGAATTATTAGGCGAGCACATTTGTCGAAACCCATAACTGAAAACGCAGTTAAGGGAGGCACAATTACGTTTCCCTCAAAGAAAAAAATGGACTACTTCACCCAAATGATCATTCACTTACAGACCAAAGCAATTTCACCAGTTTTCACGAACTACAGATTAATACCAGAGCAATTTTTTGGCTCAAACGATCTCAGTCGTAACCGCTCCACAGTATAACGGCCTTAAAAACTTAACAGGAACACTCCGACGTATCATAGCTATGAAGGCTACCTAAAACGACGAAACAAAATAATCGAGAAAACTCAGATTGGGAATAAAGTAATTCCAAAATGAATACAAAATAGAATTCCATCATAATTTGGTATAGCCATTTTCTCTCCAATGCAATCTCATGTATCTAAGAATCGATATTATCTTTTTGAGGAGGATAGATTCCTAGCTCAAACACTGCCTCTTGTTCCTGCTATCCTGGCACTATTCCACGCTTGTAATCCAGGACCACATGAAAACATCTACAAAAATCATATCGCATTGTTTCCCGACACTGTAGTAGTTATCAAAATAATGTAAGACTAATGCTAACTCACGAAAAGTCCACACATGTCGACTGGTTGGGCAGTACGTAAAAGTATATCAACTTTACTTCAACCAAAGGACTTCCTCATGAAAATTGTAGGACAACTTGAGGAGTCGAATCCATCACTTGAGTGAACCTTAGGCGGCGGTAAACTGTCGCCAAAAGAACCAACAGAAGTGAAACTGTTGACATACTATCTTTGATTGGGACGAGGAGGCGGCGAGTCAATAATACACTCCCTACTCAAGTAAGCCCTTGTAGACACAAGTCGTCACGTAACATGCTTTCCTCGTGAGTGTCGAAATCAAATTGACTCTTACTGTCGAACGTACCATCGGCTGACCTTAGATTCAAAGAGCAACATTTCACCACAAAGGCAAGCCACATATGCATGAGCGACAGCTAGCCAGTTTAAACTATAACGGCAAGTTTATTAGATTATTATTTATTAGATTATGAAAAACTATGCCATTCAGACCAAACGTCCGTCATATTATCAATGATCATCTTTTAACAGGAAAAGATAAATTGTCATTATATTATGAGCATTTTAACCAGCACTTTTCCCTGTCAAACCTTATCGGTATAATGACTTTCTTAAAAAAACCTCCTCCTTCACGATAAAAGGCTAGATCAAAAAAAAGGTGATAAATGCATTTTATGTAGCTCTGACATTTACAACAGCATTCCAAACCGAGTAAAAGAAACCCCTCTATCAATTTCCAGCTAATTGCGTAAATTGCACTCCAAATAGGTACGTTACTCCAAATTCATAAATATTTTTTTGGTCGACACTGAAGAGAAGATTAGATTTTCACCATCACTTCATTTATACATCCCGATGATGTATGTGAATGAGGAACAAACGCCAACAAATGAATTAATGGCGATGGACGGTGATTGTCCACAGGTGCACCAAATAGTCACTCGCATAAAATTGAATCAACAAAACAAAATATACAAAATGAATGCCATTGGGAATTCACCAAGCGTAAATGGTTAAGGTTTCCCTCGGAATAACTCATTGTGATAATCCACTATCGCATATAGTAGTTAAGTTTTTGTTGAAGAGTGATCTTGGATATACCTACTCTATCAATCAAGGGAAAAATAGCAAAGAACATGACCACAATAAATGCCGATAAACTTATGACATGGGATAGCATAGTTTCGAAATGAGTAAACAGATAATAAGTCTATTTACTCCCCTTGTAATCGCATAAAAAAAAGAGCCACTGCCAATGAGGTCAAACTACCGTGTGGCCGAGAGGAAAAGGGACACATTTTGGAAACTTTCTAATGACTTCCTTCCCCTGAGCATTTTTCCCTTCAGAAAATAAATGATACCCCGTTTACACCTGGCCCACGATTGCCTTTAACGCGGAGAAATGTCGCCGATGACTTTCTTCGAGGAAAATAACCCTATAAAACATCGTCATTCCCGCTTTTACAGAGATGAGTTTCGAGACCCTAGGCACCTCAAAGGACTTAAATGAAATCCGGGAAAATACCCACGGAGGTTAACGGGCGACGAAAGAGCCCTATAATTCAAAGAGTTCCAGAGGGCGGAATTCGAAGGAAGATCCTTACACGGTAGATATGAGACACTGGAATAAAGGAATCCTCAAATACTACGGATAATGGAGCATTCTTGGGATTAGATATCAAAGAGAAAAGACGGAGTACTGAGTTCAGGCGCATACCAGATCTTGACAAGGATTATTTAGTTTAAATTTCGCCATTACCAATTCTTTGGCCAAGAGCCAAAATTACCTTGAACGAAGATAATGACCACATTTGTCAGCCGGAATCCTAGCTACGACTATGAAAGCAACAAACACTTTTAGAACAAAACTTACCTCTGCTAGTGAAGCATGCAAACGTGAGTCCTCGAGAAAATCGCATAGAAAGCTTGAAGCTAGGCAACACTAAGAATAAAACTGCAGACGAAACATAAAACAGCAAACGGTAAGAGGAAAAAATATATAATCGTTAGGCGATACGGCATGCGCGAGTGCTTCGCGTGACATCATAAGCGCGTGATAAGACCAAGACATGAGCACGCTGCCATGATGCAACGGAAGAGAAAATGACACGATATGCGCCACCAATCCATCAACTCCACGAGGCA
Source organism: Ischnura elegans (assembly GCF_921293095.1). Taxonomy (NCBI): domain Eukaryota; kingdom Metazoa; phylum Arthropoda; class Insecta; order Odonata; family Coenagrionidae; genus Ischnura; species Ischnura elegans. The sequence goes on from NC_060257.1 coordinate 19,023,748, forward strand.
GGGTACAGCGTTGCAAATGTGGTATATAAATCCCATTAATATAACTATGCCATTATAGTAAGATGGGAAATACTTGACTTCTATGCCAAACGATAAATTTAAGCCAAATAAGAATTTAGAAATTTGCGAAATATTCAGTAGCACAGCTGAAAATGATGATTTCTCAAATAGAGGTAAAAAAGACTTCGACACGTAAGCATCTGCTTATTGGCTATTTATTTTTCTCATGACTTACTGACATAAAAAATGGGGAAAATCGAATAACACTGCATACGTATTTTGAGACGACAAGCATTGTTCTTCGAAGCATGCGTATATCAATAGCACTCCTCATAACGGCAGGGTAAGGAAACAAAATAAAAAAAAGTTTGGAATCATCTTGCCATCTCAACACATACTGAAGGTTCAAATGGATAGCTGCAACGCATTTCCTCTAATTTTTACATAAAAATGGTCCAAAAAAATGGAAAATAGGTTAATTTTTAGGTACGAAGAATCATATGTATAACGAAAGGGAATCAGAGCCTAAAATTTTAGAGTTTCAAAGCCAATACTTGGTAAAAATTAATGATTGAGGACCGTAATAGAGAGGGCACGATAATATTTTTGTGGTTCAATTACAACTTTTGCGCACGGCAAGATAACCCATCATCTTCCACATTTTAACTGACGAACCAGACGTCATGAGCCAACTATTCTGCGGATGTGACGTGATGTGACCGACGAATTCAAATTATATTAATGATAAAAAGAGGAAGGACAAATAGAATATTTCCACGAAAGAAAGGTTCACTTCCAAAAGGCCTGTAAGGATCTCCCACCAAGTACTGCCTGGGGAAGTTAATCCATGACTCACGCTCAAAACACCAAAAGAATTTATATGACGCCAAGGAATCTCGCGTTTTTGCTTCCTTCCCTAAATCACCACTAAGGAATTCGTCATCAGGAAAGCGATTAAATTAAATCGACGAGCGTCGAGAATTTCTAATAAAAATCACGAGGAAGAACGCAAATGGTTTCCGTTATATTTGGGACCACATAGAATGAGAGACTGCGGAAAATAAAACCCACGAGAGAACTAATTTGATACAGTGAAAATGTTCTCCTTTCCTCAGGATAGCATTTTCAAATTAACAGTGAGAGCCGTCATTAGGTCCTGCCTCTTAAGGTCCTACGAGGAAAAATTATTCATTGCAACTGAAAAAAGGAAGATAAAAACCTAAAAAATGAGAGAAATTAAAGCTTAATTAAAACAACAACAATTAGGATAATGAACATAACATGGCTAAAAATTATTTCAATTTTTAATACAAAACACTAGTCGACATATATTTAGGGTACAACATTCTTCATCTTTAGCCCTGATAATGGAATTAAATACATTCAGCTCTTGCTGAGAAGAAATGTTTTTCGTATACTCTGACCGATATAAAATGAAATTCCGTATACTCTGACCGATAGTAGCAATCCCAATTGATTTATTGAAGCATATATCGACAAAAAAAATAAAAATGAGAATATAAATGCCTCAAGTTTTTCAGAAGGCCGTTTTACACGGTACACGGAATTGCGCAGGCTAGAGCTGCATTAATTTCTAAAATGGCGTGGAATTGCGCGAATGCATGAACGAAATTAGGACAGGGGCTATTTTGCCGTCTCAAATCCACGCATTCTCGCATGTGTTCTAGCAATTCACCGCTTTACACGACGCAATTTTGATTGCGCCTTCACACGTACGTCAGACTGCGCAATTCTGTGTGCCGTGTAAAACGGCCTAGAGGAGTGGTTAGCTGTAAGTTTCCCTTTACATATACACTACCTCTTTTTTTCGCGATAGCTGAAGGCACTAGCTGTGACGCGGGTAAGACCTGTCCATAAAAATAAAACGAGAAAACACCGAGTTTAAGGCTTAAATCAAATATCAACGCGGAAGCCTTTGTACCGATATTTGAAACACGTTAGATGGAAAGATGCGATCAATAACGATGAAACGAGACGTCCAAAACTGAACCGTAACATCGATCCTGTCAAGCGCTGAGACCTCCTGACTAAGAGCTCTAGCATTCAACGATGGGCACACACCGCGGCTGAAATATCCGTTTTGGCATGGCCTCAAAAAGCCCGACGAAAAAGGCATGTCGGGCATTCCCACAAGGACAATCCGTCAGGCTAAATACGACCAAAAGGTCACACAGGTGAACCTGTCGTTACCTTTCCGGCCACGAGACACCTCGGGAACGAGGATCGAATCAACGAACTTCGCGAAATAAAGTGGCGCTGAGACAAGAAATAAAACCTATACGCGCAATTACCATCCCCCACACAAGACCTTGAACTTGTTCCTTCGAAGCTTCATGCAAAACTTTCACCGTGAAAAAAATAAGGAACGAGTTTGAGAAATAAAAAAATGTTCACCGGCGAAGAACAGATGGGAGAGGAAGAAAAAGGGAAAAAAGAGAAGGGACTGGCGAATTTCGTTGTGGCCACGTAATCGCAATGATATGCCAGGAAAAAATGCGAATGGAAACAGGAAGGGAATGATCACGACTACTTATACCAATACACCGATTGTGGTCCAAATTTTGTCGAATGTAGTCCATCGACTTACTTCACAAATACCAAAAGCAGTTTTCAAAGTTCAGCAGTCTAACTCCATTGAGCGTGGTAGAAATCACTGTTAAATTCTATTTTAAATTTATAAACCTACTGCAAAATGCATCATATAGAATTATCTCTGACATCACTTAGAAGTGATAACTCATCTCCTGATTGAATTAAGACAAAAAATCTTTGAAATAAAAGGTAGTTGCACTTTTTATTTGAATACGTCGAACGTCCAATATTTCGCATGAATCGGTTGAACTTATAAAAAATCTTTTATGGTTTCCACTGCTGCGAGATTAAACTTGCATCTGTATGCTACATATAGCTAATTATGGACGTGACTTCAAAATTCATCGATATTAGCAGCATACCTAACATATATCATAATTATAACATTTTAAAAGGAATGCATGAGTACCGAAAACATATTACCGCGACCATTTGTGCGCAGCCATGAGAATTAGCGAGGGGAGACAATATTCTCTCTCATTCGAACATATAAAAATATAAAATCGACACGGAAGGGGAAAAAACCGGAAAAAGGGGGAAAATAAAATATCTACCTTGCCGGGCATACACTCAACTCGGGAGTGGGGAGGTCACATAAATCCCCACCCGATCACGATGATTTAAACATCCAAGCGCGGAAACCTGATTTAAATGCCCCGACTCGGATTTAAAAAAATAATAAAACGGGGGAGGGAAAAAATAAAACAAATGAGCCACTTTATCCGATTGCTCCGACGGACATTAAATTGTGGTGGGATATCAGGTGACTGTTGTGTGAGGGAGGGGTAGAATGCAGGCGGCCCGATCTTACGCGAGGGTTTTCCTTTGTGACTCAGAACTGTACAAAATGGCTTCCTGCGCCAGTGTGCGGATCGAACTTCGCCCCTGGGCACTCCCCAAAAAGCGACGGGCGAAAAGAGGAAGAGGGAGGGGTGAGGGGGAAAAAGGTGGCGATGGATGAACACACAAGTGGAAGAGGACAGAAGAGTCGTGTTGGAAGGAGAGACACGAGAGCTGAATGACAGAATAAGCACCTTGCGACGGATGGGACTGGTGAAAAGCCAACAAAGACACGAACGTTAAAAATCTATTCGCGACGAAGTTTTCAAAATTTGCGCTACTGAACGATCAACTACTATATTTGAATGCGTCACTCTGATGGATAGTTTAAGGTATGACATCGTGACATTGATAACTTAACAAATTAAGTCATCTATGTGAAATCTACTAAGTTTTTTTCGATTCAACGCTAAGGTTTGACGATTTGTATAGAATTGAATAGACACCTATATGGGTAAAAAATCTATGAGGAACATCAAAAAGTGAAATTATTTCTAATCAAATAATGACAACTACAAGTGAAGATTTTTGTCCAAAATGCAATGTTCTCCACCATATAAAATAATTGCTGAAGACCTGAAGTTGTTGCTACTTCGTGACACCGGGGTCATAAAACAATTAACCTATGAGCTTTACCTCATTTATTTTAGTTGAATGCTAATTACGTAACATTAAAAGGACCGATGAGGGGAAGTATCACATCGTTCAAAAGTCTATTAATAACTTACGAGATTAATTTGGCAACAGATTTCCATTGATCTAGATCGGTTTGCCAATAGTGTTTCAAAGGAATAATTCGAATTTCTTCATTAAGTTAAGCAGTTAAAAAAATATTAAATACTACGATACATCTAGTCGATATCATGCAGAAACTAAGTGACCACATCTTTCAATCACAAAACCCATATATTCTTGATAGGTGCTCAAGACGTATGTCCATTGTACTTGACGTCAAAAGGAATAATTACAAATGGTTTATTTCCCATATAATTATAATAATTATCATATAAACGTTTCACGAAAAAAATAATGAGAGCATTATAAAAACGTTAAAATAATATCAATGCGATCAATGAAACTCATTCTCAGATTGCGCAATTCTACCATCCATTCTTCTTTCGACTGTGAAGTGTATAAATCACACTATTATCCAAGAAAACACTCGACTGAACCAGGGAGACAATAGAATACATCTCAATTTTCTAGATAACATCTGATCAAGTTATCTCGTGCCATTTTCCACGGTAGAAACAATAAGATATAGAATTTCATCCCATGCTGTCAACAAGAAAATTCAAAGTTATCACTAGGTAAAATCCAATTCTAACAAAAAAGCACCAGGGCAACCGATAAAGGAACAGAATTATATCAGCCACTACGACAAATGCTATAAAACGTTTAATAAGGGATGAACAATTCTAAGATTCATATGAATCATCTCTTGAAAAACATCAGAATTATCAAAGATTCACAGAAGAGTAGAAATGTTTTTCATCACCAGACATGCGTTAGTGGAAATCAAAATTTCCCGTTCCCAGGAAGATTGTCTGATTCTTAACTCCTAAGTTTGATATTGGTAATTGGTGCGTTGCAACCAGTGAAACCACTTTATTCACTCCAACCCTGAAGAGGTAAGCCTAGTGCATTCTTTTATTGAAAAACGAATCGATTTATTGGAATAAAAGCTAATTTCTCCTTTCCATAATAATTTGACAGGGACTTATACCAAATGATAGCTTTTGGAAGCCGAAACGCGTTGTATGAATATAAATTCTCTATAAAAGAGCAATTACCTTTCATTTATATACGTAGGGCTTTCAATATATGACACCTGAAGCAGTTGAATTTAAACTACTCGATTACCGAAGTTAAAATTATCTTTCCCGCGTTTTTCATAACGAAAAGTCGGAAAAGAAATATCTCTCCGTCTTCAGCTGTAAGGGCCCCTTGTAGACGGGATGTAGGCGGTTCGGATGGAAAGGTGTTTTTGGGGCTTGAAAGCAGGGAGCCGAGGGACACACCAAGAGCAAATGCAGCTGCGACGAAGGACGAGGGTTCACAATGCATTCTGGGAGTGAGGGTGGCGAAGTGAATGGGCTGAAAAAGGAAGGGCCGGCTCAATGGGAGATGGATCTCTCTCCGCTTGACAGGTATTGAGTGCACAGGGAACTGATTAATGATCCTAGAAGCAGACGTTTTTGAGGAAAAGAAAATGCATTTCATAAAAGTACATACTTAGTGTGTGTACGTAACATGATCGTCAGCTGTTATTATTTCAGCATGCGAAAATGCCGGCCTAGGTGGCGGCCCGTAATTATCTGTGATAAGTCCCGCCCGAATAGGTAGACCCTGTCCAGGAAATGGGTGTTTATACACGAGTAATAGTTACACCCCGACGGAGGATGGCCAACATTTCTTTTTATTTTACCTTCCTAGCCCCGATAACAGCTCATATAAAGCTTTTTACAATGAGAGAAATAACGAGTAACAAAGACTACCACATACAGCCATGCCACTTGTAGGAGCAACCTACCTAGGCGGGACTCGAACCCGTGACCTTCGATTTGACATGAGAGGACATTACCCGCGCGCCACCGAGGCTGGCAAATACGTGCTATATTCGGTGGAATGGAAATAAATTCCCGTTTCAAATAAATCACGTACAAATTTTCGGAAGGATTGATCAAGAGAAATACATGGAGAAGGCCCCAGACCGTCCTAAAGTTTATACTGCCAATTCGCTCAATATTTAATTGGTTTTCAAAAATGTCCATATCGTCGGAATTAACCCAGAGCGATCCATTATTCTCAAAGCGTTCAGCAAACTACTTGCACTCTCGAGGAACAGTAATGAAAAGTTATGAATGTATTAGACTATGTCATATCGAATACAATTTTCGGCAAACAGCCCTACTTCTCGCGAAATTCAAATCGCTTTGCCATCAGCGACAGGAATGGCGACATATTTCAACCCCTTTAAATGCGAGTTAGAGAACAGCACATTCAGTGGCCAGTTAGAAAATCCACAATAACCATGCGTGTTTCCCAAGGAAGAACGACCAGACGAGTCGGTCGTCGAGCGATACTGATATCATTTCAACGTATCTCTCACTGTTGGCAGAGTCAACACTTAAATCTCTCGCCAGCTGAAATAATAAAAGTATCTCCCTCTTTCAAAAGAGTCTGACCCATGACAAGTCTTTTTATGGCATAAAAAAACAAACATTTATTCAGAACACAGCTCAATAAACTCCTACTTCCCAAGCTAGGATTAAATCTAAATGGACGTGAATTTGTACAACATATATTTATTTTCTCCCCTAAAGTAGTCACTTCCTTCGCCATGGGCAGATAAAAAAGTTACAAAAGATAGCTACACCATATTATTCTCCCAGAAATAGGGGTAGTTACCGCTTACGACCGCGTTGTTTCATAAATTATCTGTGATAAATTTGCAAAATATGGGCAGAACGAGTGCTCGATATTTAACACTGCGCCTCTATTCGCCAAGAATACGCGATATTGTGCCCACCGGTTGGGAAAATCCATAATCAGTTGGCCTAGGTTTACACTGGGAGGGGAATTGGCAGGCGGAGAATAGGGAATTGGACTTAGTAGGGAGAGGCAGGTACGTCAATACAACGCCAACAATACCTGACTCTTTCCACACACCTTAATCGGTGAGAACTTGAGTGTGAATCACGTAATGGCTAATTGCAATGAGGTAACTCACATCACCCACATTTATTTATCAGCAACCATCATAGAACCAAATCCATTCTTACTTATCATAATGACTCATTTCCCGGAAATATCGAAAAAGACAAGCCATACCCACATAAATACTAATCACATCAATCGATTTCATAAACAAGCAAACCATGAACGATTAACTCGAACGATTTCAACGATATTAAGCTTGACCAGCCTAGCTTAGAAAGGATGAAGGAAAGAAAGGGTCTGCTGATGAATTAACGAGAATGGTTTCCAGAAAGATCAATCCCATTCATTTCAGACAGTAGCATTTGAACAGATTTAGTCGTCATTGAGCTGGTACTGCAGACGTGCCACGAAATTCTGCCGCGATATCAACTGGAGACCTATTAGTGCCACTGATTGCAAAAAAAGACAAATCTCACAAAATTCAGGCGTAGAAATTTTAACAGTCCCAGACTACAGTTAGCTAAATAGCTGCACCGCACAGAATATTCCTGCGTAGGACAAAGGCAGGTTGCAGTGACCAGCAAGTAATGCGGCCAGCCCAATCGACGCCGAAAGGTACATACAGGACCAATCTAGGGCATAGCGATATCAAAGGACTAACTTAGCTTTACTAGTCACAAAAAGACAAAGCCCATCAAATTCAGACGCAGAAACCAGGACCTAGGACCGGTCGACATTCAGCTAAGCTGCAGTGGAGTGGATATTTTCAGCTTTAGAACGAAGTACGCTCCTGAAAACAGAGATTTACCCAGCGAAATCGCGTAGCGAAACCAGTGGACAGGCGACCTAGCTTTATCGGTAGCGCAAAAGCAAATCCCATCCAATTCAGGCATCAGAAAAAGCACGGCGCAACACAGTAGGTTACTATGAGTACATCCAACCAACCAAGGCAACGCCAGGAAGAATAGACATGACCAACCCAGCACAAAGCGAAATCTAACGACTGACCTAGCTTTACTAGTTACAAAAAGACCAATCCCATCAAATTTAGGCGCAGAAAAATTAGAACGGATCCGCTCGCCATTCGGCTAAATAGTTGCAGTGGATAGGATATTCCTGCAATGGAACGAAGTGCGCTCCTATAAGGAGAGATTCGATTGGAACAATAGCATTATTGGTAGCGAAAAAAGATAAACCCCATCCAATTTGGGCGTTGGAATAAGCACGGCGGCGTACGTCTACATACTCGAAGAGGCCTCGGCGATCAGTGCAGGCCCATCAAAGGGACACGCACACAAAAAAACACGGTAAAACGGCTCCCTCCCCGTTCCCATAGTCAACTATTACCGAACCCTCCCTCCTGTGCAATATACACACTTCCCCGCCTCGTCACATCGCGGTCTCTTTCGCAGGGGATACAAAAAAAACATGAAAAGCTTGAACAGCGACGCGGCGCGGTCAGAAAGGGCGCAGCGGGTAGGGGAATGGGTACGGTAGGGTGGGGGAAGAATCAGAAAGGATTATCCCCTCCGCTAGTAAAGAGAGGGGAAAAGGATTTTCGCAGAATGGGGTGGGAGTGAGGGGCGAAAACGATCGTGGATAGGGTGATATATTGTAATAAAAAAATAAGATACATAAAAGAAGGGCTGGGGGATACTACCCACAATACACTAGGGTATAACAAGGTGACTACTGTAAATATTAAGCTGAAATACTCTGATTGTAACAGAAAGTCGAAATCATTTCGAAATTTTACAGACCGTTTCTTGTATGAATATACAGAATGTTATTATACATTAAACAGCGACTACGTGATAAATTGAGCGAGGGAAAATAGACAGAAAAGTCCCTCGAGGAAGACGTGGACTCTTAGGACATTTGAAGGACACAAGGAAGAGGAACAGTGGCGGACCGAGGGAGAAGGTCCGAGGGGTCTGGACCCCCCGAAATATAAAAGCACACTTACTTTGCATCACAAAATAAGACCAAATTTTCAAAAATTATGAATTTGCAAAAGATTTTTTTAAAGTAGTTTTTTCGATCATTAAAAGTGTTAAAATTAGGTTTACTTAGTAACCCATTTTTTCAAAAATTTTCCCCCAGGTTTTGGACCCCCCCCCCCCCTCCCCGAACCAATTCCTAGCAACGCCACTGAAAAATAAAATCAGTGAACTAAAGAATCGTGCCAGGCTAAGGGTAAATGCCTAGCTGAGGTATGGCACGAAAAACTCTATTATTGAGGATGAACAGAATATAATTATTAAGTCGAAAATACCTATTGTGAATAAGTCCTATTTAATAATACTATTTAAAATCGGTAATCTAGCAATATTTTATACATAATTTAAACATAAATAAAGCGCCAACTGAGTGAAATTTTGAGAATGGAATGCTCAGAAATCGAAAAAAATATATATGCCCTCTAATACAAGGAGGAAAAAAACACCATCTGCCTATAGAATTAAGGATGAGTTTACCATCAATGCTACATGGTACCAGACTCTCTTCCGTTTTCATTGTCGTTCCATGACTTTCACCATTCAATTAGATTAATTCCCAGGTTTTAGTGAAGAGTCGCCACCCTGGATGGTGGTTGGAGTAGAATAAGAGGGTTGAAAACGAGCGTGGAAAGGGAGAAGAGGGTGATCTTTACAAAAAAAACTTACAAGGGACAGGAAAAAAGGTCCCCCCATGCAGCGACGGGTACACACACACAAGCAGAGGCAGCCCACTCACACCGCCGCCTCGTCCACCGAGACGGAACCAAACCAATTCTCTAACAACCCCCTCCTTCAACAGCCCCCCAACCATCAAAAACACCCTCCTCCCCCTGCGGCCCGAAAAACCCTGCCCGACGGACGCCTCTTCGCCCCTCAGGGCGGCGTCGGCCACTCTACCATAGACGGCGCTTGGGTGACGGCAAAAGCGTGTTGAGTGTGAGACGGCTAAATGGGGTGATGGGGGAGGGAGGGTTTAGGGTGTGGGGTAATATGCGCCAGAGTATGAGGTGAGAGGGGTATGGGGTGGAGGAGATGGTAGGGGAAGGGTGTGAGACAGAGCGGATGGGGAGAGAGGACAGGATATGGGGTAAGGAGACAGGGTAAGGGACAGATTAGGCAAGAATCACAAGATCATTTTCCACGAAGCTCTGGGATAGCGGCAATGAAAAATTAATATGATATTTTTCGAACGCGATAAATTTAAATGATAACAGCAAAGGAGGTATTCCTTGAATTTATTTTATTTATTCCCATACCACCGAAAATCGCACAAACTGGCCTTTTACGTCGAGGTTTTCAACAAATTACAAGTGCACTTACAACGATGATGATGATGCTATATTGATGAAAAAATAGGCAGCCTTTGGGCCTTAAAATATAATCCGTGACCGTCTGCTGTTCTGACCCCGAACACATAGAAAACTTCGGCGTCTAAACTGTGCACGTTAGCAAAATGTGCATTATGTATTTCCAACAGTAAAAGGAACATTAAAATCTAAAAACGCAATTACGGGGACGATTAACACAATAACCATTACAAAGACCACGTGACATGAAATTAATGGATTGATCATGGCATTTCCCAATCAATGAAGAACGTGGTTCAAATAATGCCTCAAATAGTGCTCGAAAAAACGGTCGTGAGATTTTGTCCGCATGCAGTGGAAATGCTAGGGTATGAGGGGAGATGACAGGGTAAGATCAGGGTGTGGGAAAAGGGAGTGAGGCTAGGGGACAGGGTACCAGATGAATAAAAGGGGCAGGGGGGAGGGCGAACAGGGTGGGAAGTGGGGGATGTGGCAGTGGGAAGAGGGGGTCAGGGTACAGGGGAAGGGGGTCAGAGTATGGGGAGAGGGGTCAGAGTGTTGTGGGGGAGGAAACCCTCCAGTCGAAGAGCTGTGCAGCCGACCGCGGTCACGATCCTGCCCCTTCCCCCCCGCCAAATGCCTCACTCAACCCACCCCCTAATTTCCAATTCATTCTAGATAATCTCATACGTCAGGGCACAACAAATTACTCAGCTCCTCCTCCTACTCCCGTTTTCTCGGCCAGAAGTGGCAGTCCAAACACCAACACACACACGAACACCAAATGGGATGCTTCTCCTTTTTTTTAAATCCTCGTATCGTTTTCTTTTCGCCCCAACGATTTCCCCATCCCATCGAGACGAGGACTCGTGCATACACTACATTAACGTTTCCAATGATTTAGCCCCCCCTCCCCCCATGCTGGCATCTGAAGGATTCTCCTTAACCCCTCCAACATATAAAGCTGTCTCTACAAGTGATGATTCAATTGAATATAATTACTTCTATTAGTGAGCACATTAGCTACGACGGGGTTCAAACAAAAAGGTGCACCACGAAAAAAATCGTATAAACCGCTAATCAGAAACTTCAGCGAAAAATAAAATACTTGACCATACTGGTCAACTAGTAGCTTGCCATTCATTCAATTAGGATATCTGGGATGGTATCATAAAAAATGATCATAACGATCAAATAAAACAATTTGCTACAACGCTACTTTCTATCGCTGGCGGTTAATCTTGTAATATGAAATTATCTGGCAGCGAAGAAAAATAGTTATACAGTGCTAAGTATGATATAACAAGTAGTAGTACATTACAGTACTTAGAAGAAATAAAAAATCTCCTAATCCTCATCACTTTCAGTACACTTTTAGGCAACCCCAAATTCGCAAACGTAGTTTATGCACGAATCCCAATTTAGAGATATTTTTTCCCCGAGGAAATTAGAGGAGAGTGTTGATGGGGCAGTTTGGGAATGCGGGCAAAGCTTCAGCTTACCTATGCTTCAATTAATGAGAAACCTCTTGGCTGGGGGACATGTTTATCCTTTACAGCCGTGAATCTCTCCCCACTTTGCGCAGATATCCGTATCCAATCAGCGGCACGTCAAATGCAATCACGGCCAGTATCCGGAGAGATGTTTTAGAATCCCTCTGACACGAAGCGCTAGAAATACTTCTATTTCTCTCATTGCGCTCCGTATACAGCGCTTCCAATTCCTTTGGAAGGTTGTGATAGTATCCAGCGTGTCACTTTTTTCAATATAAAATCACTCGTGTGCTTCTGGGAATTCCTCCGAGAGGCTCCAGAATCTCGACTAATCCGATATATGTGATGCGCACAAAAAAATCCAAGCGGGTCTAGGTGAAAATCCAAAGCACACAGACCTTTCTTCACAGTCCTACAAGGCCTACGTCATCCTTGAGCAAATAAGCAAAGTAAAAGCGACACGAACAGACAGCATGTAGAACGATGACGCAGGAAAAGACTATCCACACAAAACCAAAATGAAAGGACTCACACGTTCAAATATGCAATGCCCTATCAAGCACCCAAGAGAGGCTTTTCATACATTGAAAGAAACGACACCACATGGAATAATAAACAAGGAACTACAAAAAAATATAGAGAGATATGTATGGACTATGTAAAATGTAAGCACAAGCACAGATATCACACAACACAAATCAAAAAGAGACAGCTAGCACAGCCTATTATTTAGGGACATAATGAAGTATCCCTCCTTTCATCACCTTTCAATATTCAAGACGAAAGCACCGCCTCCGTCAAACAAAATAAGACCATCCGATTTTTAAAAAAATGTTTTGGGAATTAGAATAAAGCGAACTGAACAAACCTCTGGTAGCTTCTATCATGCGGCTCCATTACACCACTTTATCCACTGGCGAAGAAATTTTTTGAAGAGTTACTGGGAGGTTATGTGCGTCGAAAAAATGGAAGGGCGAGATAAATTATCCCTCTCTTTCAGGGGGTGTGGGGAGGATTTCCATGGGCGCACAGGAAGAATAACACGGGAGCTTTTTGGGGAATAATTGGAAAAGGGAGAGGAGGGGGAAGGAGAGGTGGAATTTGATTGAGGTAGTTCACTACGGTAGGGTTAGGGAGGGGAAGTTAAATGGGGATGCGAGGGTGGGGGAATGTCGTAGAGAGGAGGGGGGGAGGGAGGGAAGGGGTAAGAATAGGAGGGGGAAAAAAGAGGGGGAATGAGAGAAATATATAGTCCTCCTATGGTCACTGCTTAGAATAACACCACCCGAAATCCAGGCGTAGTACCACGAAACGGTTCTCCCACGAGCACTGCACACTTTATATCTCGGGGACGTCTTCGACGCCGCCTCATCCGCACTGGCGTAACCTCCTGCTTCTCCACCGGCTTTTTCAAACTCGAGCACAAGAGCACCACAGCACCGACCCAGCCAGCTTCAAGCCGCCAACATCGCCAGCCGCCGCCGCGGAACTTCCCCCATAGCCTTTGAACAGCACGGTCCCCCCGCCAAAACTTGCAGAGGCGACTACTCCTCCACTTCCTCCCATATCACATGCGAGAGGCAGTAGGGGTGACGTCCTCCGCCGCTATAGCTCGGAGCGGCCCGGTTTGCCCACTTCGGTCGCTCTCGGGTAGCTCCGCCGACACTTCGGGCCGACAACCACGCGGGCAGGTCTATTCTGCCCTCTCTCTCACACACACACTGAAATCCCTCTTTCTGCTTCTCTCTCTCTCTCTCACTCTCTTGATAACCAACAACCTTCCTTCCTCCCTTCTCGCTCACACACTAACTCTCACGCACACAAACACGCTTGGACTGACTGCCGTTCCCACTCCCCTCTGCCCCATCCTCCTCCTCCGTCCCCCCTCCAGCACACGTAGTGCTGCCAACTTAACGGCGGGGCTCCCCAAGAATTGGATAATCACATTTTCTTTTTTAAATCTCCCACGGCTTAAATGCTGTTGAGGGCATGCTACAATATTGCGCCCAGTCGACTGGATCAGGGCATTCCCAGATGATAATGATTAAATATAAATAACTATGTAAAGAGAAGATTTGTCTTTAATACAGGCTGTTAATTGATTAATTTCCTTTCGTAAATCTTCCCGGTTTAAATGCATGTTTCAATATTTTCGATCAGTTCGGTGCTTCGTAATTCATTAATAGTAACAGAAATCACTTGGAACATGGGTTAAACAATATATTACATGCCGACACTCAATCCCCGTAATAGGATAATCACATTTTCTTTTTCATATCTCCCCCGCTTAAATGCTGTTGCTACAATATTGCGCCAAATCCACAGGATTAGGGCATTATTAGCTCGAATTAAATATAAATAACTATTTAAAGAGAACATTTATCTTAATTACTGACTATGTATCAATCACCATTGACACCATGGTCACGTTAAAATCTGTATAGGTCATTCAATAATATTTTCGAGCAGTTCAAGGCTTCGTAATTCGTAAGTGGCAATAGATACCACTTGGTACATTCAAAGTCATTGCAGTAGTTTCATCGCCATTGTCAATTAATAAAAAATTGGTCGATAAGTAATGAATAAATTTTGGAGCTACTGCAGATATGACAGTTACTACTTCTAATGACGTTAATCCAATAAGTAAGGACTGAATCAAGTTTTTTCCGATAATAGTACAAATCAGGATTTACTCGCGCAAATGTAAGTACGATTTGTATAAAATTCGACAAACAAAGAGAAAAATATCATGAAATTACGAGAATCGTGACACAGAATTCAGAAGAACCTTTTCCAACCGAAATATGCCGCAAAAAACGCCCGATTCCTCTTCTCTGTTCGTCAACAAAATCATCCACTTATCGACCAGCCTATTGATATGCTCAATTGAACGGAATTATCGGCCTTTATCAATCAGATAAACACCAATCAATGGGGAAAATGAGTTTCAAATCAGATTTGACGAACATGGACTTTCACCTCAAGGGCTGCACATGTTGTAAGATTGTTCGACAAATTATTCTATTTTAATTTAACTTTATGTGAGCAAAAAAACAATTAACTTTCACAGCGATGAACGAATGCAAAGAATTCGTACTGAATTAACCAGTGCTGTGTATCAGCTCATATGGACATTTCGATATAAAAATAGGGTCTGAAGAATAAACTAAACCGATAGCAGCAATTGGCGAGATTCTTTAGCAAATAATGTGCCAAAATGCCAACGCATGAGAATGACAACATATTAGTCACAATAGACCAATGTCTATTTCATTCTTTAATAAAAAGACAGTTAACTAAACGTGAATATCTCAATGTCACCAACAAATAACCTACCGTGTAAGTCCACATGCTACGATGCAGTCTTCCATCCCAAGATAAGGTGTGTTTGCCTTCTGAAAATTAAGTAAAAATGCACTTTTAAAACTCAAACTATCAATTTTTCTATACCATTTACATGAACATGAACACATACCAGAAAAGGCTACAGAGTAAAACATAGCTTTGTTAACTACGCGGTTAGTCACTATAAAGTGTCTATAAACTTGAACCGGGATAAGGTGTGAATGCCTCCTGAAAATTAAGTAAAAATGCTCTTTTTAAGCTTCTACTAACAATTAGTACATGCCATACTCATGAACACATACCAGAGAAGGCTACAGAGTACAATATAGCTTTGGTAATTAAGCGGTAAGCCGCTTAAGTGTCTTCAAACTTGAACCGAGATAGGGTGTGTATACCTCCTGAAAAATGAAGTTAAAATGCACTTTTAAAACTCCTACTATGAATATTTCTATATTATTCACCATAGAACATACCAGAGAAGGCTACAGAGTAAAATATAGCTACGGCAATTAAGCGGTAAGCCGCTCAAACGTCTTTAAAAAATAACCTCGTGGTATTTCTTCCGATGGATGGGATACCGGAGGGTTGGCAGCCTTGCGTAGCACCCCTACCCTCCCGAAAGATCCCCCTCCTTTCGTTCCATTCCACTCAAACCCTACAACACAGCGGGCCCGACCTCTTTTTTCCCCTCTACCACCACTCACCAACTCTTTTTCCCTCTTACCCCCCACCCCCTCCTCCTCTAAAAACTCTCGTTCACTTCCTCACGTCCAAATGCACACACACAGACAGACAGAGCCACCCACCCCACCCGTGACAAGACCAGTGATGGACAGTTTTCGTTCCTTTCACGAAATCATTTCCTCCGCGTCCTCGCTAAACCGAAAAAGGGGCGAGCGATATATGCGTATTTATTTATTTATTTCTCCCACCTTTTCCCTTCATTTACAGCCAGCTTCGCGATCCAATGGACTTTTATCACGTGGTTGTTCAGGCATTACGAAATGGTCGCGTATATTTGAATAAAGTATTGGTGATGTGGTTACCGCACAGTTTTCCATTCCTGCACGTGTCTATTTCTCGGGTTGTCGCTACGTAGTTCAGTCGAAAACTGTTTCGTCAGCCTTCCGGAGAGCTCTTGCAAGTCCAAGTGTCGTTGACAAGGTTGACACGGGGCCAGAACGACCAGATATTCATAATACCCTACGATAAACATAGTATCTACATTTATGTCCGTGTGGTTTGCATGTGGGAATTCTCTTGCATGCTGGTGTTCGATAGTATGTAACTGAATTAATTAGGAATTGCTAGCAATAAAAATTTGGGAAAAGGATATACCTTCAAGAAGGAGCTACACAGCTAACACGATTAAATCATCGAGTGGCGAATTCGTAAAATATTTAGGGGTCAACATTAAGCGGTATCTTTCGTAAGGTAAACGCATAGGCGAAGCATGCGGGAAAGCTAACCGTAAACTGGGATTTGTTAAAATAACTCCCGGTAAATGCCCTAAAAAGGTGACAGAGATAAGTTCACTAGTGAGGCCTCAATTACAATACGCTCCTAGAGCATGGGGCCCTTATATAGTAGGACTGATACCTGAAATCAATCGAATGCAGCGCAGGGCGACCGGATTTGTTAAGAGTTGTTATGACAAAAAGTGCAACGTTTCCAGTACTATGTTACACGAGTTATTTAAGGAGCGTAGACTGAAGAATAGGCATGTTGCGGAAGTTCTTAATATTAGTAAAATTGGACATTGCAATATTTCTACTGAGTTTTATTATGGCACTACACATTTCGTTGTTAAAAACAACACACTTGATTGTTGTTTGTAACAACGATAGGCGTAGTGTCAAAATAAAACTCAGTGGAAAATTTGCAATGTCCTATTATACTAACACCCTAGAGGAGGCTCGCAGGGTATTATGTAGATGTAGAATAGGGTTGGCATTAGCACATAAAATCGTTTCAGGCTTGATTTTGTGGAAGTTTGCTATAGCCATGATAAAAACACAAATGGTCATTTCCACACCATTTAATTTAACACTCAACGACCGACCAAGGCTTCAACACTTTGCGTCATTTTCAAGGTGAAAATAAATGTTGATAAATGGTGATTTGTAAGAGGCGACTATATACCAACATTTTATTTTTATTTTTTTTATTTTAAAGAAATATAACCACATACAGCATATGCCATTTTATAGTGGCCAGGTAACAATACATAAATTAGAGGACGAAGACGCAATATAACATGTGAAAAACAATAATTACATTTACAAAAACAAAAGGACAAACAAGAAACTGCAGTGACAGATTACTTCGGTGACAGATAGGATAGGGAAAGGCTTATGAAGGATTTCAATGGAAGTGCAAAGGGGTCGATGTGTGGAGGGAGTGAGTTCAACACAGAAGTGATGCGGTAGAAAAACGAACGTTTAGTGAGCGAAAGTCTAGGAATGGGCATGTGGATTAGGGGATGAGAACGGGTAGGGCGGGGTGGAACTTTAAAATTGATAAAAGAGAGCAATGCTGGGCAGTCGATGGTGGAATTGAGAATCTTATAAATAAGTTTTAAATCGGCTGTGAGCCTATGGGTAGTGAGATTGGGGATGAAGAGGGAGGAGAGAATAGCATTAGTGGACATGTTGCGTAAATGCGGCATTCTATTTTTTACTATATTGGCAAAGAAATTGCTGACACAGTCCAGGGATGAGAGGTTGGTTTGTGAAGAGATAGACCAGATGGGACAAGAGTAGGTAAGAATTGGAAGAATGATAGATGAAAAAAAAGTTCGAAGTGCCTGGGGGTCTTTAATTTCAGTGAAACGGAACAGGAGTCCTAAGAGGGACATTGCTTTAGACTTGATGGATTGTATGTGCGGAGAAAAATTTAATTTATCATCAGTGATAATGCCTAGGTCCTTAGATGTTGATACACGTTTCAGCGAGTGATTAAAAATACTGTAGTCAAATTGATGAGACATCTTCTTTAGGGAAATGGACATCACACTACATTTATCTGGGTTTAATGCAAGATTCCAGACATTACACCAATTCGATGTCTGACGTAAGGCATCCTGTAGGTCTTGGCAATCAGATGGTTTTTGAATTTCCTTGAACAATTTACAATCGTCAGCATAAAGGAGAGTTTGAGCTTGGGAAGAAGGTACATACAAACTTTTAAGTGAAGGTTTAGCGCTGGTTATGATAAAATAGCATTCCTCATATTTCGGAAAATATACACGGTGGAACCTTAGCGACAATATATAATGTTGGGTTAAGGGAGTACGCGTAGAGAAACCAGTTAAATTGAGATATCCAAGGATGTGAAGCCACAATATGGAATTTAGCTCATCCTTCCCAAAACCCATTCTGAAATTAGGATGCCCAACGGACCGAAAATTCCGTTCAGAATATCCAGAGGAATGTACGAAATCCCAACAGATAATACGTCACTACTGCAGAATAAGTACGCCCCTACAGAATTCTACAGACACAAATCAAACCGAAATCGAGACTTTTGCAGTTTTTTTTATCGAATCCTCAAAAAATCTCACAATACTTCTGGAAATCCCCTGCAATTCTAAATAGTGAACTACCGGATGCTGTTAGGGTTGTGGATCATCTTGCAGTAGACAAATGCAATGTGCTTACACGTGTTTTTACGCTGTACTGAAATTCACTCTCCTTTCAATAACGCGATGACATTAGGGATCTGCTGATTAACATGCCACACATTTAGGATCCCTTTGTTCCTTCCATCCTCACCGCCGACGAGTCCACTCGTTCATTTCCAAAGAGTTGTTTTTTTTCCCCCTCCACTCCACAGCGTCCTTATTCGTTCCGTCTAGATCCTCATCCTTCCGATGGAATCGTTCCATCAGAACGAATCGTTCCGGAATGACCCATCTCAGAACCTCCCCCCACTCCTCGATGCTTATTTCCCACAAGAGCCGACCGCTATCCGCAGGCCTTATCCTTTCCCCTCACCTCTTCCGTCCATATAAGACAAACCTCACCATACAACGAGAGAACCTTCTATCCTCCTCCCCTCCCCCAACCGCCTTTACACCTCTGCCCCATACCTCTGCGGAGCTTGTACCTCCTACCTGCCTACCTCTTCACTCACCCACCACAAGGTTTCCCCCTATCACCTCCACGGAGGAAACATACCCACACTCAACTCTCCCCACTTCCCTATATTGACCTCAACCAAACTTATACCTATACCTCCACACACATACACAGCAGGCAAAGAGCTTCACTATATGACGACTCCCTCTCCCCCCCCCCCCCAACCACCATTCCTCTCCCTTTACCACTCAACTACCTTCCCTCCGCCTCATTCCACCACCCGACCAACCTCCTCCTTCCTCTTCTCATCCGACTCTCCTCAACTCGAGCCAACCTCCTCTCTCCCCGACCGCTCTGCAACGGAGAGAAAGAGAGAGAGGCTTCGAGGCAAGCACTCGCCAGTCGCGCGCGCGCGCGAGTTTCAGGCGGCCATCCTTTTTACACACATACACAAACGCAAAAGCGGAGGGGCTCTCTCAGGGAAGAGTCGACGCCCAGCAAGCGCGCAAAGGGATGGAAAAAAGGAGGAAAGAGTAGTGTTGGTGGGATGAAGAAGAAGTAAGGAGAAAACGCGGGGAGAAGGGAAAAAGAGAGGGAATGTTGGAAGCGGCAAAGAGAGCGCCTTCTATCCTTCCTATCTTCTTCCTGAGTCACCACGACCCCGGAAAGCAGCTTGAGAAGAAGCGTTGTAGGTGGAAACCGAGATTAAACGGGTTAAGACCTGGGGGTTAGAGCGAAAGCAATGAGGAGGGAATCTTGTTTAATTACGGTGAGTGAATTTGGACGGTTTCCTCAAAAAGCCGCAGCAAGGAGGAGGGGAATGAAGAACTACAACATCTTTTCCATACATATACATATTTATACATATATATAAAGCACGCCTTCCGTGAAGAGGTTTTAGGGGAGGATATATAGATGGGTAAGAGAGGAGGAAAGGGGGAAGTGTATAGAGAAGACAGGGGGGGTGGAGAGAAGAGCATGGTGCTTCTTTCGACACCCAAGTGTAGTCAAGCAGCGAACGGGTTGGGAAGGGGGAGGGGACGGATTAGGCTCGCACGAACTGGCGAGTGCGGGCAACATTCCCGGAGAGCGCGCACGATATGGCGAGTGCTTGCCTCGAAGCTCGCTGAGCTAACTGGCGGTTGATTTTTCATGGCTGCGGGAGGAGGGTGATAAATTCTACCGCACTTGACTGAAGATTGCCGTAGTAGCGAAGCAGCAGCCTGCTAAACTCTGGAATACGCCATATCTACAAAAAAAAAGACTTAGAACCTTTCGGGTACATATATACATAATCCTCCGCGGGAGTAAACGGGGTGATATTTTTCCCTACTAAATTCTCATCTTCGAGTGCTGACTTCCAACGAACGTCTTACCACTCAAGAAAAAGGTTTTTTTTTATTTTTGAACTTCATCTATTCCCTCTACCCCGTCACCTCTCAAAATTCGCTCTCTCGGCCCACGTGATAATTTAAGGGAGCATCCGTAAAAATCGGTTTTGGTCGCTCGGATGAAACGATAAGAGGAAACGCAAGCCGCGCACCGCTCGAAGAAAATACACTCGTCACTGTGATGGAAGGGAAAACGTGAAATCCGAGCGAAATATCTAGTGTAACTCAGATTTATGAGGTTACACTCGGTTCAATCCCAACGAGAGACGGAGAAACCAAACCACAAATGGCATTACAGAATCAAACCACACATATAAACACAAAAAAGAACTTACAAATAGTTTAGTTGACTGGTAGCGTAGCTTACCTACTTATGCATTCCTTAATGCATGTTTCTGAAATTTCCTAATATTTCTGACACTATGTTTAGCATGTTCTAGCTTCCTAGGCAGATTACCTTCAAAAGTATGCTTAACATTTTTACGACCGTATGGTCTTACATGAGGGAATCCTCTTGCATGAGCCATACTAGTGATTGACCACCCCTACCCAAACACCCAAGAGGTGGCTTCCAGGGTATTAAATAGAAGTAAACAATTCACTGCGATAATTATAATAATTTTTCGTTAGACAGTGAAATAGCTTAGTTCTTGTTTACTTGATATTATTTCCGAATAATCTTCCCAGTAGTACGAAATAATCGATGCGTACGGAATTTCCCGTAGTTTGATACTCATGTCCAACGAGGCCAAACTATTGTCGTTCGTCGGTAGCTGATTGAATGGCGCATGACTTAGCGAGAGCCGAGCCGTTCCACGTAATTGCACGCACAATTGTGGTAGCACATGCATGCAGCTGAGTGCATGTTAGGGAGAAATTCTCACCCCCTGCCACAAATCCTGGAGGTGGCACGCAGGCTATCACGTAGATGTAGATAAAGGCAACTGAAACCGCAATGCACGTAGAGAGAATACAAGCGTCGCAGTCATAGAAGGGAAAACGTGGACTCCGAGCCATCGTATGGAAAGAATTTCGAGTAGAAAACAGATTTACGAGGTTTTACTCGGCTGCAGTCCACGAGAGAGAAAAACAGACCTCAGTTAGTGTTAGGATGCACTACTACTTTAAAAGTATACACATACATTCATTTATTTCGATTTAATTAAACGGCAAAGTCGGGTTTCCTTTGTCTTCGTTTGTATAATGAATCCAACAAAGTCGTTACTCGCCGCTTTCCGGCTACTGCCATGGACGTCCAACACCAATTCATACAGGTAAATATATTCACCGTGCTTTCACCGTAAAAAAAATTAGTAGCAAAGTGAGCATTCAACAACATCTCTCAGCCAGTGAGCCAACTCAAGGATGTTTGTCAGGTGGTGAGTTTTCATTAGCACTCATTACGCTTCAAGTGCACTTACAATTAATTGTTGTGAAAAAAATTCCATATCACGTGCACATGCATGGGAGGGGTGTGAGCTCCCGCCATGCTCACATGCATCGCTCCATTTAACACGTAAGAATAAAGGATAAATGCACTTCAGTGTGAAGCTAAAAATACCCTGAGAAGATTATTAATGAAAATAGGATCATACAAGTCTTATCTCATTTAATTACCTACTTTAAGTATTGACTTCAATTCTTCAAATGCGATACTGAACTGGCCTGGCAGTTAATTAAAAAAAGAATAGAGGTTACCATGCCATAATCCTAAGAAATAAACTAGTTAATTCTGCTTTAGCACCGATAAAGCTATTCAAAATAATTTTTCACTTGTTTTCATGTTCAATTATTTAAGTGAACGCATGATTACGAATGGAATGTTGGTTATCCAAATACTGGTTCTACCTGCATTTATTCGCAAAGGAAATATAAATGCTAAATTCATTTGATGAGTAATATTACAGTTTTTTATCATATTCATTACTAATAAACATGTAAGTTCTCGGAGGAACCTAAGAAAACACGAAATTCAAATAATAAAAATTAAAGAGAAAATTTGTTTTTAGTCGTCCTAGCGACAGAAGCGATTCGTTCAATGATTGTTCAACTAATTGTATCCATCAAAAACTGTAAAGGCCGGGTATTAACTGTATTTCGTCACGGTAAATATACAGGTGATGATTCCATCAAATCCGTAACTAGCGGCTTTCCGCTTTCCAGCTTCTCCTATCCACGCTAAACACCTTTTGACACAGGCACACACGACTTTCTCCGAACTAATTAATCCAGTGACGAGTATTGGTGGACGAAACGATGGCATGCACACTAATGCGATGAAAAGAGTAAGGTAAAACGAGTCTGAATAAGTTACAGAGTGCAGGCCTAGCTGTTATACATTGCATGAAAAAGGATTATCACCAATCCGCGGTAAAATAACGACACAAATTCTTGTTTTGTACATATAGAGGAGTCAAACGCACTCCTATGCATGCATAGCGATGCCACGGGCAGTCGTGTCGGCCGATATCGATCAATTATGCACCGGCGAGGACGATATAAAAAGGCTGACTGGAATCATATGAAAGCTCTTCCAGTCCCATCTCATTAGCATACATGCAGTCTAACGCCAGCAACACATACATAGCGCGATGGCCGTATCATTCAAATGGCTCTCGGCAATCATTTACCGTTTATTAGCTTAGGTTACAGGAGAATTTTTTATTAGAGGATTTTTTCTAAAGTTCACGACGCACTGATTAATGATTTCACTCCGTCGAATGAATAAATTTATACTGGAACAAATACAGGTAATATGTGAAAGAAGTCCAAATTGTCGAACTATTTATCTTCAGTCTGGTTTGCACATAACGGAGCCATATGATTACTTCTTTGGACCTCTCTCCGCGACAAATAAATAGACCAGTAGTTATATATGTTGTAAAAATGTATATGTTCGATATGGTACTAGCTATCGGATTCGTTGCTTTTCAATTCCATTCCAAGAGTTTGAAAATACAATCTATTTCAACGTTTATGGAAGTAATTAGCAATGAATTATTTGTACGGAGCACATAGTTTGATATTCTTCTACACATAGGCCAGTGAAAGCGTTCATAGAAAAATTAGCCATATCAGTTTAACGGGAAAATAAGAGTGAAACTAAGTAAACGCGCAGTGCCGCAATTATTTTATTTTCATCCGCTTTTTATCAGTGTTTAGTTAGGTCAAACCGTGAATCATGGAAGAAAACATCTCGGGATGGAAAAAATTAATCAAATTTGAATTAAAAAATCAATCAAATTAAATTTCAATGAACATAAAACATCTGATAATACAAACGCAAATCGCAGAATATTATTGCGTAGTTTTATCAAAATATTCAACACACTCATGCTAAATAAAATGGCTAGTTTAAATACGTAATGTGCTCCCTACTCTTCCAACGGCGTGCAAAACATTTCGACATTATTTATCACCAGTCCACGGTAAAGTAACAGCATGAATTCTCGTTTTGTGCATGGAGTAGTCAAACACACTCCTATGCATGACTAGCGATGCAGCCGGCGATGGCGCCGGCCGCTAGCGATCAATTATGATTCAGATTACATAATGAAATAGAGTCGAGAGCAGACAGGTTGAAAAATTAATAATTCCGACGAACGACAAAGATAATTGACTGCTGTGGCCAGCGTGGCAGTGCGGCATCTGTTTTATCCGTTACCCATTAATATGATCATTAATTACCAATAAACATGCCCAACAGTAAATGCTATCAGGATAGTGTCCGTAATAGCGAAATACATACCACTTCTGCAATCTCTTTTTTCATAGCAAAATTAACAGTGAGAGCCTACTCCAACCACACCTGTGCACGGCTCACAAGGGTTGCGCCTACAGCACCGTAACGTGGAGCACCCTACTATTCACGACTGCTGTGGTGTCACGTCTTCACTTGTTAACCCTGAGATCGCGGACTCTAACCCCGCCGGGGTTTGTGTTTTTCACCACAAAGGGTATGAAAATACGTGTGTTTATCCAACAAGTTAATTAAGATAGAGGACTAAATAGCACAAAATTAGAGAAACCGTTAATATAACGTAATAATCACCGGGATCACCCACGCACGTGCGTCAGTTCAATGGACAGGACGTAACATTAGAGATTTATAGCTGAGCCTCAAAACATCTTATTTGAAGGGAGATTGCAAAATAAATGAAACTAAATCAATTATCTAACTATAATATAAGTAAAACTGAGCTGAGACAATCAATCGCTATGAAAATTAGCCAATTAAAGAGCACATAATAGAGAACTAACGATTTGATAAATCGGTTTAGCTATGGTGAAAAAGGAAATTGGATGACATTTCCCATTACGGAATGCGTATTACCTTTTACTTGCAGTAGGCTGTTTCACTAACTACGACATGGATCTATATGCTTGGTCAGTAACTGAAGTGGAAAAGAGGGCTAACTATCCCTATATTCGACAGCTTGATATAAAAATTCACGAGACAATTTAATTTATCATTTGGATGCATTAAGTTTTCTGAAGGGTTAGATGAGTCGTCTTGCATGAGGTGGATTGGAGGCACTATGGTAACCACATAAGTGATGAGTCCAAGGTGCACAGGGTAGCACAGATAGTGCATGCTTCGTGAGAGCCATCCACTGCCACGTTTGCACGTGCCTTTGTGGTAGCACCTATTGCACAGAGATGCAAGAGTCGGTCATTATTAAATTAAGTGTGGTGTTTACAATTGTGTTTCATTTTAAGGATAAACAACTGACACAAAGTATTGTCTGAGACGATTTCTTATACTCGGCCAGAAGTTTTTCAACCCAATGGATGTTTAATAAAATGAAAAAAAAAACATTCAATCAGTCGTCCGAGCTGAGCAACGACTATATTCATGAAAGTTAGCTTTTAGTTTCTTCCCTCCGAGGATACAGACGTAGATACACGTATAAAGGTAAGTATATAAACTTATTAATCACTAAAGAGTTAACAGTGTTTAAAGCAAATTTCTTGATGGAATGCTGGTAGTACTAAAGAAAGAGATTTATGCAAAAAAATAAAAGGAAAAAAAACTTTAAAATAAAGAAATGGAAAAAGAAAAAAACAGGAAATCAATCGTCTTAGCGATTGCATGATCGAAGCGGGAAGTGTTCTATTCGAACACTTACCGCTTTTAACTCGAGCACTTCGACGTACTAACACAACTTAAAAGTTCGAGTATGTCGATGTAGATGCACGTAGATACAAATAAACAGCCTGCGCTACGGTCGGTTTGGGGGAGGTTACATGAGTGGGTGTTTGACGCAGCCCGCCGCAAACCCTTGAGTGAAAGAGAGATAGAGAGTGCAGCACTGTGTTGGGGCACCAGTCTACGGCGGGATAAGAAACCGCCAGACAGAGCGCCACTTCATCGGGAAAATTGTGCAAGGGCAGCCCGCGGAGAGGGAGGGTTGAAGTGCGCGCGGTGCAGCAGAGAACACGAGATGCGGGTGTAGGATTACCTCCGCCCGTGTGGAGGAGGCGAGAATAAAAAATGCAAGGCCCTTTAAACGGCTCACAGTCGGAGGGAGGGAGAGGGGGGGGGGAAGAGGAGGA
This sequence comes from Ischnura elegans, assembly GCF_921293095.1. NCBI lineage: Eukaryota > Metazoa > Arthropoda > Insecta > Odonata > Coenagrionidae > Ischnura > Ischnura elegans. The sequence continues at coordinate 19,050,035 of NC_060257.1, forward strand.
TGGTGGTGGGGCAGGGTTGTTAGCTCAGGGCCGGCCGGGCGGCTGGCTGTGATTCGACGCGCCTCGGGAGCCCGGCGAAGACAAGAAAAAGGCCGGATCGCGTTGTTAAGCACAGCAACACACGGAGAACGTGGCGTTACGCAGGGCCATTACATCTCGGAAGGGAAGAAAACCGGTGGAATTTCCACAGTGATTTCGTGTTTAACCTTGCTGAAAATAGATTATAGAGTTTAGTTCTATGAGTAAAAACGTTCTAAAAAATCAATTTATTTCTTACTTGCCGAGAAATCTAATGATTATAAATTAAGTATTTTTAACGTTTCTGGGTACTGTTCCAATTTTAGTTTCTTGCACATACGTTTAACTAACCTGAAAAGACAACTTCTGCTAAGTTAATTATTTCATCTACATTTACATATTACCCTGCAAGCCACCTACAGAGGTGTTTGGCAGTGTTTGTTCATACATCATGTGGTGAGGTATATAAGCAGCAGTTAGTGACTGAAAAATGTAAATCCACGTGTTGCAAACAACCCGTTTTCCAAGTCAATAAAATTGGGAAAAATGTAGCGCGTAACTACAAATAGATCGTTCATCTACCGTTCCTGGATTTCTGTTATATTAGTCAACTGATAAATAACTCGTTCACGTGTTGCCGACGAACAGTTTTGCACGGTAAAAAAATTGGAATAGCATATTGTGTATACGTGTAACTGTATCATTGCATCTGAATAATTACAAATTGATCGTTCATCTACCGTTGCGGTGCGCCTCGATGAGGATTGGGAGGGACAAAAGACAGATTCTGATTTCCACTTCATTGTGATCATTAAGGACACTGAAGAATAATATCTGTTCATATGCTCCCAAATTGCCCGAAGTTATTCTCTGAGACTAAATGGCCAAACGACCTCCAGCGCTGTTCGTTTGTCGAGACTCGGCTGGCTTCGATTCGACGCGCTTGGATGGGCTGGATGGTAAGATCCACGACTCACGTGCGCATGCGAAACCTCGCAGGAAAAGGCAAGCTCAACGATTCCACGGAGGCAGAGTCATCATCGCCAGTCCTTCCGTCCGGGACCAAGGAGCAAAGTGCCCCCTCTACAACGTACGTCGACTACACCATATAAAAGTGCCCTTTGTATATGGTGTAGTCGACTGAGCTTTTTTTCAGCAGACCCTCCATGGAAGCAATGCTAAGCGAGCCGCAGATTGCGAATAGGCTAATGCGGCAGAAGGGCCACAAAAACGGACGATGAAACACGATTCAACGCATGAATTTTATGAAAGAGGATATATCCAATCGACAACAAAAAATGCTGTCTGAAAGGCTGTTAAAGAAGTAAATGTATGCCACATCTGCAAAGAAATCGAGAGGATGTGACTTTTATTGGAAGGTACAAAAAATGTCATATTCTCTCAATTTCCGCACAGATTTGACATTTAATTTTAATTTTCGACCAGCCTTTAAGGCGAAGATTGAACAGCAACCATTACGCACGTAAAAAAGATGAAACGTATTACTTTGAAAAATAATTTAAATTCCTAATGATTCGCTAGAATTCAAATAAATTAATTGCGCGTTTGATATCTGCATGTGATATACGATAAAAAATTATGAGAAATATATCGCCTCATCAAGAAAGTAGGGTCAAAAGCATCAGAATGCAAACCAGTTCACATGAGATTTACATCTTTCGATAAAGACTTTTCACCGAGTTCGAGCGGGTCAATATACTTACATTAAAAATTCATCACTCGTAAAATTACAAATTTTTCACTTATCTGACCTGTTAACGGAACATCGCAATCGTCTTTGCATCCCCATAAGCCCATTAAGTCATTAAAGCATTTAGTGAACTAATTAAGCGATCGACTGACTTCGGCGCGCTCGTTTAGAGTTTGCCATACCGTATGTACCCAAAAACTTTATTGAAAGCGTAATTACCGTTCCTGAAACCGTGCATTACCCAACCCCTTTAACAAGAGCTTGAAGAGACTTAACCAGGATAGACGGGAGAGACGAACAGAGAGAAACTAGATTCGTGAAGAGATGATTCAAAACGATGAGAATTATATCGCTTGATCAAGAACGTAAGGTCAGGAGCACCAGAATTTAAACGAGCTCACACGAGAAAAAAGATCTGACGCTTTCCCGGCCTATACTGACAATGACGGGTTCGGGTGCTCCACGGAGTAATTTCCTCCATTTATCCAACGTTTCGAGTCGTACTCCATCCACAGGGCTGAATCATTTCTGATTAAGACTTTTCATCGATTTCAAACAAGCATATATAAATTGAAAATTCATCACTCGTAAAATTACAAAATTTTCGTCTGTTTCCTACGCTATCTCATCGAAGTATTAAGAATCAGTGCTATTTATTTTCATTTAATTTGAAGAGCAAAAACACATAAGTAGACCTTTGAATTGAATGGCTTTCGTAAAAGGATTAAATAGATTTAAACCATATACTAGTGGATTAAACTAATAGAATTGAAACCATAAAAAAGTACGAAATATTTCATCTCTTTGTAAACGTAAACATTGGAAAACTCGACGAAAAAAAAAGTTGAAACTTGTGAAATTACAAATTTTGTTAACCCATCGACACGCTTTGTTCTGTCAACACCGCTTTCATCGATATGACAGCCTCTATTTCATCATTCATAACCGCTATCAATCGAGTTCCATATCAATCCACCACAATCCAGTGAAGGACCGGTAAGATAAACAATATAAATTACGAGAGGAATTTAATCGAGGAAAAGTCCCCTAGGAACACCTAAAGATAATATTTGGGACTGATAAAGAAGTACTCAAGGAAGAAGAGCATCAGGAAACTGGAGGAACGAGCTTTAAAAAGGCTTACATGGTGGGCTGAGGTATAGTAATGACTGAGGTTTGTAATAGCGTGACACTGATCAATTGAATTCCTCCCTAAATAACTGTAATCGAAAATGCTAACATGTTATTCACAGGATACGCTGCACTGCTTACGTATACAAAATCATGAAATGTATCTTACCTTTTTATGCTTTTCAATGCATTATTTTCTTCATTTAATCATTTTGCTAAAGCCATCCTGTTGACAGCGATGTTCGTGGGTAGAATTCTGGGTAAACGAGGGAGAGGAAGGAAGAGAATATGATTTTTAGATAGAATGAAATAGAGTAGACCTTATTGTGAATTGAAGAGGTAAGTCCATGAATGGACGGGAGACTGTCAGAATACTTCGTAAGTGCTTCATGGAAATCTTCCTTAATGGGTAGAATACTTGAATAACAAAAATCAATCAAGTAAAAAAATAATAAATACGCAAACCTGTTGCAGTCAAGTCTTGAGCGACTGAAGCGCCTGAATTAACGAGGCAAAAGTGCGATTTAGGCCTATCCGGATAGCTCAAGACTCACCACAACCGGCCAACTGACGAGAGATACTTCAGCTCATTTACTTTTACTGTAGTTTTGTTTGTAGTATTTAAGAGAAATATGAAGCTTAAACTGGAAAATTGATATTTATTTCATATTGAATTGAAATTTACCTGCATGGCAATACGTTTTCAATATTTTCCCAATATTTTATTATACTATTCCCGACGGCTATTACAGCCATCAATTCTTCTTCAGTATTGAAATATACAATAGAAATTTTCCACTATTATGGAGTTATAGTCGCGGAAAATTGTAAATTTTTATTTAAATATGGAAAAATTCCACTCCATCACGCTTGGATATTCGGATTTTATTCATCTTCAGTAGCTGAAAATGATTCTGTAGGCATCGATTTTTTGCGCGACATATCAAGTAAAAAATTGTATTTCTATACTTTTTTCCTTTTTTAAGATGCACAATACATACCAATTTATATCATTTTCGAAGCATTAATGTAAGAAACAATATATATATCGCATCTTCTCTTGATAGAAAGCAAAGAGACCACGCTTCTCTGGGAAGGGGATAGTGCTGTATTGCAGAGCCGTGTTAGCTGTCGAAATAGGGTGGGGTAAGTGATAGAATAGGGCGATGGAGGTGGAGGCCACGATTTTCGTCACCACAGGCCCAACGGCGCGCTTGGATTATCGGCTAACGACATACAGCGGCCAGGCTGACCGAGGGACCGCTGAGTTTTCCTTCCGCCGTGGAGCAAAGAGGGGCAAAGCGGGATAAATGTGTGGCCCGTCCGATGCAGCACACGTTGGGTGACGAGAAAACAGAACGCTCTCTCCGGGTTATTTGTGACGGGTTCGATAGGAACATGAGCAGCTTTTCGTCTTCTATCACGGCGCAGAGAATGATGGTGAGTTTAGTGCGGCACTAAAACGAAAATATATGACGACGCGAAAGCACAAAGCGATACGGAACGGTAAGCCGTCTGCGATGCCTCTTTTTACGACGTGTCTACTCTTTTTCTCATTCACGTAGTCACGGATCCCTTTGGAGCTGTTTTTAGCACTAGACGTATTGATATTTGACTAACATTTAGAACTTAACTGCATAGAAGAACAGAGTTGTACCGCTGAGTACAAAAGTCGCCCTGATCAGCCAATTGAAAATGAGTTTAAATTTGGCGTATTTTTTCCGATATCAGTGAGGGATGTTGGCGACATATAAGAAAGCGTGTGAAAACAATTTTCAACAAAAGATTCGTCGGTTGAAACAATTATTAAAAATTTTTGTATGATTGGTAGCAGTTTCATATTTTCCCATTTTTCATCATAGGTATATTCAATTTCGCCATCTTAGTAATTTACCTTCAAAGCCCCCATCTCATCCGAACTATATCTTGAGCAAGGACGTATACTTGTTAGAAGGACGCATAATTTTCGCTCGACCGATCTTTTCAAGTGACGAATTTCTCCCTTAAAATTTCAAGCTATCGTCTTCAAAATTTCAGATATAAATAGGGTTCCTAAATAAAGTAAACCCCAGTAAACTTTTGCATGTATCTCAAATTTGAAACCTTTACCTCAGTGATTTCTCATACGTCTTTAAACTTGATAAATGAGCAAATGTCGAAAATGCCACCTCAATGTGCACTGAAAATTTCAAGATATTAGCATAAGTCCCAAATGCGTGATACGTAACCAAAAAATACAAAAATAAATAAAATCCTGATAGGTAAGTAAGGATTGGCGAGTAATTTTAATAACTTTAACTAATCAGCACCAACGCTTTATTCTCCGAGCGATGAAAAGCTTACATTTTTACTTTTTAGAGCATTTGCAACGTTTCAGGAAAAATATGCGTGTTTTTAAATATTTTCATTAGGTAAATTTCTATTTTCTACTCTAAGTGGTTAATCGCGCAATCGATTAAACCAGAGCTATAAAAACAATTTCTACCAAAAAATTTATAATGAGCACCATCTATCATGAAAATTTAAAACTATTTCTCATACGAAAATTTAGTTGATTTTTTAGTTAAAATTTTAGTTGATTAATTAGAGCAAAACGGAACAATATTTCAAATGTCTGATTATTAAATTTTGTACTGTCATCGGAAGCAAGCAAGAATACAAAATGTCAAGACGATCTGACAATGGAAAGTGGGTTAAAATTCAATTGCAGGATTTCACCGATGAAAGAGACCAACAGACGAAGTGAGTTAAGTAAAAGCGTGTAATAAAGTTGAAAGAGAGGTTATTATTATATGACCTCTTTACACATTGTGTCGTGGTGACAAAAATATGTTCGAAATCATTTATCAGTGTGCTGTAGCCACACGCATTTGTTCAATGGACCCAATAGATTTCATCAGTAATATGAAGACATAAAACAATCTGTAATAGCCTGGATAAGAGGGATAAAATGTAAGTGCACTGGCATTCATCGATTATTATCGCTCCGATGGAGCAGGACTAAAAGTTGGAAAGGGATAAGGCAAACACGCAGATGGATGAAAACATTCGCTCACCACAAAATCCCAAAGATCCCCGATAAAAAATAACACCATTACAAAAAAGAGTGAGGCAGAAGAACAATCCATCATCGGACCGAAACTGAGGCATAACGATGGACGACAGAAAACCTACAACCGGAAATCCTTTTTTTATCCCGTCAGTTGAACCATCGCTTTTCTGCACATGCGATCCAATCTTCAGTTCTTAAAAAAAAAATATGGGTAGCATTGCGATGCGAATAAAAAGATCTTTCGTGGGGGATAATATTACTTGCTTCAGAGGAAAAGCGTAAAAGAAGGAATACCGAGGGGTTACAAATTCTCGGAACTCCAACGTATGCCGCGGAAATGATTAAAAGGCTAAAAAAAACATATTCCCGCCTACGTCGCACAAAGGTGCGTGGCCGGTAGCAAGCAGGCACAAGCCATTCCTGTAACTTGAATGAAAAAATAAGTGTACCTCCAGTGTACACATTTCTCGTTTTTTATTGCGGTTTTGCTGACGAAAGGCAAAGCAAGGGGAGTAAAAGGTAGTCAAAAATCTGCCTCAGCATTATTCTTAAACAGCACAATCAAATAACCCAAAGCACATACTTAAGACGAAAACGCAATGTCGTCAAAAGCAAATATCAATCTTAGATTAAAAGTTTCCGCGGCGCTGTTAAGGTGATGTCTACATGTTTACAGAGCACTTTGATCGCCAGGGATCAAACATCAATTTTGATGCCGTATTCTCAGATGAAAAGGAACATTCAGCCCTCAAAACGACAGACGTTTATTGAAGTGAGTGGTAGACCTGGTAAATGCGCGATTTTATAAAAGAATATTAGGCGCGGGAAGATATTATTCACACTCTGTATTTCTCATCTTATAAATACGTAAAATTGCCAAGAAACTCAGCGAAGCGCTTTGCGCAGTGGACGCGGTAATCCGAAGGACCGAGGTTCGATTACGGATCCGGGAAATTTTTTCTTAGGCTTCATTGTTGTGAATATCAAAGCCGTCCACGCGACATGTTGAAAACAAGCTTATAAAGTACTCCCAGAAATAAACATCCTCCCTCGACACCTGCCGAAGTCCTCTCAGGTTTTACACCGGATCACAGTTTCCGTGTAAATCGACGCTATGTTTAAATAATTCATATAACACTAACGGTGTAAGATACATCTCACATCTTAGCTCAGCGCTATGGATGTTAGAGAAGTAGGTATTCTAAAAGCCAGGTCACACGGCACATGAACAGAGTTCATTGAGCACGAATGAGTTAATGTATAAATGAATGAACGCGAAATTGTACGCCGAAATGCTCCAGGTAACCACCCTACTTGTACGAAAGCATGAACAGCAATTAGGACCAGCTCAAATTTGGTTCATGCATTCGTACTCGTTCCGTTCCAACAAAATTGTTCATACAATTAGGCATTAACTCGTATGGGTAAATACATTGTGTATGTATGTACAGGCTCCCAAGTATCTAGTAATCTGGTGAAAAATTCGACAAACAAGGACACTCTGATCCGGTGAAAAACCCGAAAGGAATTTACCAAAATTCAGGGTGCCCAGTCAACAAAAGTAGAAAAATTCGAGCATTATTCCAGGTTAAACACTCGAAATTACTTAAATACTTTTAAATAAGAAGTATTATATATTTATGTAATACTTTACGTTCCTAATTTAAAACCTTACCTTACAATTAGTATAAAAATTTTACCCTTAACTTCTGAATGTCTCAATTCGCACCTCATAGCATTCGTAATAGTTTAATGAGCTATATAGATTAAAATGTTTTCATAAAACGCAGTTTAAAATGTAAACAACACATTGCAAAGCGTGTATTCACACAAAATTGCCTATGATAAAAACTAAATAAAAAAACTGCTTTGACCTGATAAGTTGATGTTGACGTCGCCTGGCATTCTATTCTCCGTGTTTTTTAATCTTACAAGACTATTACAAGTCTTGTCTGACATTCCACGTTTCAATGCGTCTGTAAAAATTCTACTGAGCTGATCCACTTAAAATAATGACAAATAGGTACATTTTAGACCAGAAAATGGGAGTTGAACAGGCAAAATTTTATGTGAAATGAATTTGAAATAAAAGTATTATCAATCACAGACACTTAATGAATTTCACAATATATTTTTTTTTAATTCTATTTTAGAACGATTTCGGCAGTTACAACATTATCAAGTATTACAGAAAATATCTATCTATATATCTTCTGTACTTGATAATGGTGTGACAGCCGAAACCGGTCAAAAAATAGAATTTAAAAAAATATATTGTGGAAATAACAAAGAGTCTGTTATTGAAAATATGGAGCCCTTCCACCACGTAAAGGCTTCAAGTTTCGATTTAATTGAAATAAAAGATTTTAAAATCCCAGGTTGGATAAAAAATTCATGAATAATTCAGGGATAAATTTAGGTTCTAAAAATTCACACATATTTCGCGTTCCCCGTTTTTTCCCTGCAAACCGGACATCCTGTAAATTTCATTGTCACCGAAATCATATTTCGGTAGTTATTTATGACGTGTTTCGAACTAAATGCTCGCCCTATCCCGTCCGCTTACGGAGTGAAGGAAACACCGTTTGGCAAACGCGCATAAGCAGGGAGCATTCCCGGGCGTACACAGAAAAGGAACTCACAGGGGGGGGAAGACGGATGATTACGTACGCCCGAGGCATCGCATGGGAAGAAGAACAAACAACGACGTCACATTATCCAATACCCCGCCTCCGAGACCTCTTCGCATCTCATCAGCCATTGTCCGTGAGGTGGCAGCGCACACTTTGTGAACAAACAATTCCCGGCGAGGACTTGGCCTCCCACCACCTCGGCTGGGGCGTGGAATACAAAACGAGGCATCGGCAGCTAAGCGAGGAGGAAATGCGGTGGTTGGGAGGAAGGATAAAAAAACGGGAGAACACGAGCGGGGAAAAAAAGTAGAAAGCTTGGGTCGCATCTACGCTTCTTCAATTAATCGAGACAAATATCGATATCTTCGACCAGAGAATTGAGGAAGTTACCTATACTCCATTGTTACACCGTGAGCGCATTCATGCGTCAGAAGTTTTTTTTATGCTCTCGCACCCAAGCTTCTTCGATTAATCGAGACTAATAACGAAAATAAATTAGTGGCCCAAATATATTAAAATGATCGTAATTGGGAGAACCTATGATCATTACAGACTTTATTATTATTTCTCCGCCCCGAGGTTTGAGGAGTGTCACTAAATTTCACTGTCACACCCAAGGGCGTCCCCAGGATAAAAAAAATGGGGGCAAGCCATGGTTGTTCAAGTTGTAACATTTAAGTATGGAAATGGTGAATGAAACCAACATTTTTAAGGAAACTATTACAGCGATTTATTATTTTTTAAATTATTTGCTTAGAAATATTTTAGTTACATGTCCTACATTAACATAACTTTCCGTTGGTTTAAAGAAAATTAGTTGAAAACTTTCGTTTCAATCCAGTCCTGATTTTCCTTAATGACTTTTACGATTTCTGTTTCTAGAGGGGGGACAGCTGCCCCCTCCTGCCCCTCGCTGGGTACGCCCATGGTTACACCGTCTGCGCATTCGTATTTCAGGTGTTATTTATGTTTTTACGCCTAAGCTTCTTCGATTAATCGAGACAAACATCGATTTCCTCGACCCAGTGGCGTAACTAGGAATATGCTTTGGGGCGGGATGAGAGGGTTTTGGGGGGGGGGGGATGAGATGCGGTTAGTGGGGGCAACCCTCTACCCCTAGGAATCGGGTAGTTCAGGAACGATTTTGAAAAATAACATGCCTGAATATGCATTTTACATCATTTTGGCACATAAAATTCAATTTAAAGCAGATGCAGTTATTATATATAAAAAATACAGACATGATTTTAAAATTGTTTTTTGATTTCTCTGAGGGTTGGGGGGGGGGGAGGATACACCCCCCTCATCGTATAGTTACGACCCGAGGTTAGAGGAATTTACCTAAATCTCACTGCAGCATCGTCAGCGCATCCATATTTCAGTCAATCGTCAGCCGATCTTTAATGAATAGTCGAATAAAACGATCAAAGAAGAAAAAATATGCAGAATGAGGCCAGGGACGGGTAAAAATTGATAATGCTGTTCTCGCAGCTAACCACTTCTGATTGACGAGGATTTGATAATAATGAGATTCATTACGCCATAGACAGATAGTCACACGTAACTCTCGAGCCTCTTCGATGAATCAGAGTCCAAATGTTTCGTGCTTGCCGTTTTGCTACTTTAAAGCCGTTTGCATCATGTGAGAGATAATGCTTGAAATAGCGTGGTAGATAAAATAGAGTACAGACGTTACTATAGAAGTATTTCCACGGAGCGACAAAAATGAAACTGCCTCTCGGTCGACTTGGTACAGGGAGAAATATTTGAGGTTTAATACGAAACTGAAAAGTGATTCTGAGAAACTGTGAATCTATCAGCTACCTTACTTAACAATATTCATTTTCATAGTAATCAATAATCATTCTACACGAATAATGTTCTAGGAATTGGAAAAATGCGAATGCCAGCTATTCAACCGCTTACTTTGTCGATGCTAACATTATCGGAACTGTAAATGGCTGTTCATAACACAGAGATTTCAGAAACGACTAATCTTGGATTTTATTGGGATAAGATAACAGGAGAAATACTTTAATCGCGATTTAAGGCTCAACTACTCGATGATTGCTCCAGAAAATCAAATTCGGTTCAAGCAGAAAGATATGCAGGAGTATTAGCCGCAAAAGAAAGAGAACAGAACCTAACCATGTGTTACATGACAATTCATGCAAAGAACCAAATTAAGCGAGAGGATAAATTAATTCGGCATTTATTTTACCCTGAAGGTTATAGCAGAAGCATTAACTACGGCAGTTTTGCTAACACTGTGAGGAAACCAAGAAGACTTTAATATCATCATTTGTGGTGGAAATATCAAACCACAATATATTAATATCAATTGAATATATTCTCTTTTTTAAATTGTATACTCATTGCATGATAAAAGAGGGTATTTGCAACAATTTATACCTAACTGAATTGTATGATATAGTTAACGTAACTAAGAGTCTTTATGAACGTTAGAGGCTATAGCTAATCCACCTCAATTTCGCTCCAATGAAGCCATATCACAGTCATTATTCATCATTAGTCAACAATCTCAGAATTGGTTAAATGCTGCGACTCCACGGGATAATAGTACGGTGTTTTTCCCCTTGACTTCCACATTCAGTACTATGGACATTAAAGTAATAGTCACCACAGCTACAGTGACATGTAAGTCGCAGTATTGACCACTGCGGCCTCCACCCTCACTCACATAAAGGACAGTCATTGCAATAATTATGCTAAATAATCGGTTAAAACTACGGTATGAATCAATGAACGTAAATTTGAAGCTATTTCACCTTCAAAAGCATTAATTTCTGGAATTAATTTGCATTCATCGCTGCTGTCCGCATATTCGTATAGCAGTCAAAAGGCTTCGCGGAATTTCTCGTGACCATTAAAAATTCAGGCGCAATCACATCGCTTTTCCCTGGATATTAAAAGGTTCGGCTACGCCACTGAAATAAAACATTAATTTACCATATTCACTACGCCCAGAGATAAATTTTAATCAATGCCATAAAATATAAATCAATGTTCCGATACATGATGTAAGCATTAAGTTCATTATTGATGCCTGTCATTCCAATGATGGTTTCAGCGGTGAAGGGCATTCTGGACGCTTTCCGAGCGAATAAATTTTCCCGGAAGTCGTATATTTAACGAAGGCATTAGCATAAATATGCGTTTTCTACATATTCCCTGCTACTCAATAACCTGTAATTAATTCTCAGATATATTTACAGCAATGCTGGAGTGATTATTCATGCAGGAATTGCTATGATTCATCTGAAGGCACGAGTTCTCAATAAAAGCGTGAAGGTTCGCCGTACGACAAGATTTTACTAGGAATTGAAATGCAGTAGCTAAACGCAAATCATCTCTCTAAAAGAGCGGTCACGACAATTTCAAAATTCTCTCTTAGATTTCAATTATCAATCCACTTTAAAAATTATTTATTAACCGATAACATCCAGATGAATTACTAACATTCACTTCAAAGACATCATTTCCCCCGGCTTCGATGGATGACTTATAGTGAGAACCGTTAAGATATAAGTACTCGGAGAACATTAGTCCCAGCATTTTTTTTTCGTTCTTCAATTACTTTTGTAACAGCACTTAAGACAAAATTAAGTGTATGATAGAATTTTATTTACTCGCTGCTACCGATTTCAGAAAAATAAATCCTTGATATTTTCTCGACAAAAAAAGTGCAAAAATGACGTTTAGGGAATTGTGACAATTTAACGTGCAAATAAAAATTCGCAATCACTGATCAATTCATCTATCTAAATCTTTATACTAGTTTTCCCCAACAGCTCGAAAATATTTACCTGACATTCCCCCATTGGTTTCAATTTCTCTGGAATTTTCCTGATCCCCCTGCCTTTTGTATTTCACTCGCTATTTTTATTATAATGTCATACTCTTTCAAAAATTTGTTTTCTGAAAAATTCGTCGCACTAAGACGTATTTTCAATTTATAACTAAAAAAAAACACTGTTTATAATTTTAAGGGTGAGCTCTTTGATTGTTTTATGGAGAAGTAAGAAGCCTTTGGAGAGTTGTGAATAAATCTTTTCGGCTATAAAAATTGAAAAATCGGCGGCCCTATGTATTTTGAAACAGTAGCAAAAAACACACACTCGCGTACTGAAACTGAATTCATTAGAGGCGCACGACCTCATTCACTGACTCAAACCCCATCCCCGCAAAGTGAGTGACCGTTAAGCATAAACTCTGAACCATCGTAAAAAGCGCCCTCTGGAACGAATACAGAGCGGGAAACAACGCATGCAGAGAAGTAAACCAAAATATTCCACTGCCACTGAAAATATGCAACCTTCCCGCCATATTAATCTCCACTGTAGACTTAAATTATGTATCCGAGAACCTAGCATCCTTCTAGCGTGTAAGACTTCCTCTTCCTCAAATATACTAGATACTAAAATAGCGGTAATAAGGATTAAGAACAAAGAATATGTCCATTCATTGCTGACCCACGATGCTGATTCACTGCATTGTGAGTAGCATTTATTGCGATCGAATACAAATTATTTTTCGAGTAAACACTGTCAAAACAGCAGACGATAGCTTTCACGGAAGCTTTCCGAGTTCATATTCGAATTATTAGATGCATAAAAGTAAATGTTATGATAATATCGTAAAAAAATTGCGCGTTATTTTCTGCAGACAAAATACACGGAAAATGTTAATCAATTCCTACTGAACAATATAATCACCTACGATACTTCCTTTCCAATAATTACATTTCACAGCAAGTATGATAAATCGTATTTGTATTAATTTGTATGCTAGGCGCAATAGGTACCACTAGCTAGTTAAAAAGGGAGGTAAACAATCACAGACTAAACAATGTCCACCAACATTGCCTTTTATAACAACTGGCAATAAGTTATTACACTTATCCACATAGAGAATTTTAGTTAATAACTCTTTACTAGAACAAAGCTCTGCATGATAGATTCCGCCACTATTCAGGCAGCCAATTTGTTTTCAGTTCAGTAATTCCACGGCAAAATGTGCTAACGCTCATTGTTCGTAAAACGCCTGTAGAAATGCGAAACGATGAATTTCCTGTTAAACATACTCAACATGCCGCGCACCAACGGCTAGCAGAGTGCAACGTAGACGAGAATAAGTATACTTCAAGCATTAAAAAAAACCAGTTCACTTCTCTCGGAGAAATTTTATGCAGGCACGAAATAAATTACCTAAGTGACGTCAACAGACCTCGTTTCAGGAGTAGTTCACGCGCACACGGCGGAAAGTGTTTGACATTTTGTCGCAGGAAGGGCAAGAGAGAATGGAAAGCGTCCATGGAAACCAAACAAAACACGCGAGCGAGAATAAAAAAAGAAGAGCGGTGCTGCGGATCTCGCATGAAACGCTAATTAGCGGTGACAGAAAACTCAAAATTATAATCTCGTCCACAAACGGAAGTTAGCTATAACTTTACCTTCTACCCACAGTAAACTATGACCGTTTAGACGTCAACCGAATACTCAAATATGGGAAATATTTGAATATCGGTCGCACCCTCTCGTAGAAAATAGAGAAATGGAATTCGATCGTGAAAAATTAGGTAATAGCCAGAGAAGGCAACACATTGATATCTTTCTGATACCACACCATGTCAAAAAACAATCATCCCTATCTTTCATACGCCGAAAAGGATAAAATGTTTTATCGCCTGAGTGATATTAATAAGTTATTTCAGTTTGATCGAAGCTAGATATCACCAAGAGATAGCTATATTTGACCAAACTTATGCACCACTACATCACAAAAACCTAATGTCATAAATTTCTGGAAACTACTTAGGCACGCTGCTGTAAAAAATGTTAAATGGTCAAAGCCTAGGCAGAAACCATTAATTTTCAAGGCTATATTCAAAGGTAACACGTTTTCATCCGTAACGTTGATATAAAATTTTGATACAAAGGGTTATTTTTTGACACCGCTTTTTCATCACTTGTAGCGTTTCCAAATCAAAAAACTCAAGTAAATGCGATATCACTTTTTTATAACCCTACGGATTGAGGCGTAAAAGCGATATTGGTATTATAAAATTGATATCGTGTATTAAATCGAAAATTGAAGCTTGTGCGTGGTGGAAGGGTTCCATATTATGAATAACTGGCACTTTTTACTTCCACAAAATGTTTATAAATATTTTGTGGAAGTAACAAAGTACCAGTTATTGACGGTATGTGTACACTAAAAAAACGACATATGATGCAGCTTTGGTACTCCGAGAAGCGCAGAGCACTTATAATTTAAAAATTTAAAGCAAAAAGACATAAGGAACGAGATAAATTTACGTGACTCCAATATTTGAAGCAATTCCATTGCACACTAAGCATTGGTCATTAGTCATTTGCACGAGAGGAGAATATAATGGTGGAGTGCCACTGCCATCAAGTCTACACCAAAAAATTTCAGAAACGAAAACGTTCGTCACCTTATGCCAATGTGGGAAGATTATTTGAATATAATGAAATGAGACTTAATATAATACCCATAATATAATGTGAGAGGAGTCGGTATAAGATTTGAAGGATATGGGTATATATGTGAGGAGGGATGGAGGAGTAATGAACGGTGTTACGAACGCACAATCAAGGAGCATAAATAAATTCCTTGGCACAATTTATCGCGATATATCGTATTAAACTTTATCAACGGATGCACCCACAACAAGTTTGTGGTAGAGATGTTTGCGCTCGTCGTATGTCTTTCCAGTGTTTCACCTTCCGGCGTTGGAGGCGCTGCAGTCACTCAATATATTGCATATAGAATTTCTAGGTGTAGTTTCAAACATATTTAACTTAAATATATACGTATATATTTCAACATCACTGTTAGTCGATGAAACATTACACGCCTTTAATACCTCGCCCGCCAATAAAAGGGCAAGGAAAGATAATACGCTCACGGGAACCAAGTCGATAACTCGATGCTAAAGAGAGCGTGTTAGTTTAATCGCTTAGAGATACGATGTTTTATCTCTGCAGATAAAGCAAACCCGACGCTTAATGTGAACTCGCTATTCTCGTCGGCGACCAGAAAGACGTCCTCAGGCAGTAAATCAATTCTACCCCTTCCACAGCCCGAGAATACTGAGCGAGAAACGCGGTAGGAGATAAATGTTAACAAGTTAATATAAAACGAGGACAAATACCTAATGCTCGCTGATAAGTGAGAGCTTGTGAAATCATCGGAAAGGTATTTCACGGCAACCGGCCTCTATATCCATACGCAACAACCGAGGATACTGAATTATTACCGCTCAAGACCTCAGGCTGCATTAACAGAGCACTAAACTTCCCACACGGAAACGAAAGCACTCAGATAGGTGTGTGTATGTACGGAACATGGACGCTGGAACTCAATTCCATGAAAACTGCGCGGAGAAGGCTAATGACCACTTTGCAACACTTGATTTATATCCAAGTCGCCGAGCGCATATGAGAAAATACCATCCGTGCCACAAATGTGGGCTGGAAAAATGTTTAGAGCCGAAGAGTAGTGACCATAAAGTGATTGAAAAAATAAAAAAGTGACATTCGCAACTGTAATCAATTAACACAATGTCCGGAACTTTGTAGGTAATTATTTTATGCATGATGATTTATTTTCTGTAGTATAAGGCGTTAAAAATTAGATTTTTGCGTATATGACACGAAAAATCGTGTGAGAACGTTTCGATCACAGGCAATGCTTTACAACGAGCGTGTTCTCTCCTTTTTCCTTAGTATTTCCTAACACTGAAAATGCTATTTTTTAATCAACAAATTAATAAAAAATAAGTTGCATCAGCACTACAATGATAATTTACACGAGCATTATCCAAGAATAACGTTCGTTAACTTTCAACTTCATCATTTGGAAACAAGCGATGAAGAGCTTACTTGCTTGCACTCAACTTCGGTTTCAATACGAAACAAAAACACAGATAAAAAGAAACGGAAAAAAAGGTCTAATAAGAAAGAAGAGTCTGTACAGTAAATTTGTTAACGGCAAATAAACCTGTAACAGATTACAACGATTTCTAAAGTCACTTATCCAGCAACTGAGGAGAACTACTTATAGGCCGGTAAAACTATAATTTTCCCTCGATGACATTCCGTTTTGATACGCAACGGCAGTTGATAAGTTAAACAAACGTGGGTGGAGTAACTATTTCCACACAGAAAGTGCTTCCCAAGAGCAGCAATATAAAACACAGGGACGACAAATATTTCTATGAGCATGTGAATCAACAGGGGAAGCAATTACTGCTCACTAGCTTCAGAAACATTTCTTGTAACGGAATTCGAAGACGGGCAATACAAATGTTTGCGGAATATCAAATGGGAGATTAGCAAATTAACTTAACTTTATTCACTGTCCAAAAGGTAGTCAAACATTTTCAGTGGGCACTACTGAAAAATGATATTGGATTATTCGAGAAGGACTTGAAATGAACGTTGACACGCCACTCTACGATAGGTAAAAGAAAATTCATGGGAATTTTTCGTATATCGTTCAAAGAGTTTTCAACATCATGATGGCCTAAAAGTTTTTTGAATGACTAAAAAGGCATTCATGAGCAATACTTCCGCGAAGATTGCGCTTTTGCGGTCCACAAGTAAGTGGATTTTTTCAACTTCACCAGTCTAGTTAACTGAACAATGATCTCATCTTTTCTACAAAAACTAATGAAATAGAGAGAAAAAGACGAGTTTAGGGTGCCTAAATATGTTAATAAAATATTTTTCAATTTATATCTGAATCTTCTAATCCAAATCCAACAAACCTTATTATGGCGTGTATCTCCGCATCTTGTGAAAAATAAACATATCCCAAACTTATTCCACAGTCCACGCTGGAAAGTAGGTGATCCTC
The DNA here is from genome assembly GCF_921293095.1 of Ischnura elegans. Lineage (NCBI taxonomy): Eukaryota > Metazoa > Arthropoda > Insecta > Odonata > Coenagrionidae > Ischnura > Ischnura elegans. Next base: position 19,067,484 of record NC_060257.1, read on the forward strand.
CTTGGTAAACCTGAAAATAGATAAAACAAATTATCTCTCATTTGGTAACCAAATGTGAACCAACGGCTATCGCCCAGCATATTTATTTATGTTCGAAACACACATGCAGTCAAATATTTAAATTTTAAACTGCACCGAAAATCAGTTCAGCGATAAAAATAAATAAAACCAACGTAATTCTTGAAAATAAATAAATTATCATGAGCTGTATTTCCCTGCCTTTTCAATTACTTTCCATTTTTTAGAATAATGTTCCACTCCATCTACTTTACAGAATATTAACATCTCTAAAAGTTTCAAAAATATGATAATGAAGCTACATATGAAAAATGGAATTAATCAAAATTATTATATAAATTGGATTAAAACAGGGCTGAAAAATGTGAATAGCATAACGTCGAACATTGCAGCAATATAAGATGAATTTCATGACGAGCTGAAGAAGATACACTAATATCCTTCTTAGTGAGATGTTATGTTGGATTATTTTACTTAAACTTATTCACTTAAGATAACGAGACAACAGTTCCAACAAATGACAATGGCCACCATTAAAACACGGAGAGCTCATATATTAACTGTATGAATATGAGGTTGAGGAAACAATACTATTTGAATTTCGCAAAAAACATTACTTTTCTACATTTATCATTTTCCCTACAATTCTATTTCTTTCTGGACACAATGTCCTGACTTTCAAAGCTTTTCACAACGGATGCTTCCGGAATTAGGATTCTCCACGATATGGTGATGTCTATAACAGGGTAACTATCAGTAAAAATATCGTAAAAGACTAACAAACTTATTTTGAAGCACGCCGGCCGAGCTCTTCGAAGAGAACGAGTTCAAAGAAACCATCTCAGTATTATCCAGAAGATTTAAATTTGCGGTTACACATATATCATTCTTAGTTGGGCGTAATTATTTTTAAACTGCATAAAAAATAATTACATCCATATTTCGTCTATTGTCTACAACATATTCAGTTTCACAGCTTCCTCGGCAGATTTTTTATTTCGTGGAGTTGGCAAGTTTTTCATGCCTAAGTGATGGTTATGCTACGTTTCCACACAATGGCGCCTGAATCTCATGAATGAATAGAGAAACATAATCCTGTGCACATTAGCCATAAATTAGGATCTTTCGTGACGATTTCGTAGCACCAAAAAACCTTATTACGACTTGTATCTCCTAGCCTAGTGAAACGTTTCTCATATATGAAGAATGATCTGGTGATTTCCGGCGAATTGACGGGATAAAGACCTCTCGAGATTACAACCGGGTTCCTTTATTCTGAAGTTTCGAGGTATGTCACGCACCTCGAAACATCGGACGTAATGGATTATATTACTCGTTTGCAAACCCGAGAGAACTTTATCCACAGCCCAAACATATTCCTTTACACACACTGGACAGTGAGGAATATATATATACAGGACGAAAATATGACAATATTGAATATCCACGCACATTAAACTCGACCCATTATAGCCATCAACACCTCCAATACTTAACGGTGAAAAAGCAAAGGAAATTTACACAACAAGCAGGAAACCCTGAGATTTCCCTCGCTCCGTCATGCTTAAATATGAGCGTAGTGACATACTCCGGCGAGCGGACGTCATGGGAGTCAAGTCTGCATCGATTAGAATAAGTTACCGCCGCTCTCCATCAGCGATCACACACGCCCGAGGAAAAGGGAGCAAAAAGTGCTGGCTATCAAATAAATTACAGGTTAGCCGCCAGCGTTCGGACGCCCATGTTTAAGATGCGTTCTCGCAGAAAAAAAAGAAAGAAAAACCTAGTTCCTAAGAGGACAGCAATCCCATTAGTCACCGCCCGAAGCGGTTGAAATAAAAGCACGCCAAAGTGGGAGAGGACAAAGACGAAGTTGGAACTGAACCAAAGCACCGGATGAGTGACTACGCGAATTAGGCCCCGGAGTAGGGATAAAACATCGGCTGCAAAACATCGAGAAGCCGATTTTGCGATGTTTTTAAAATACAAGGCTTATTCATAATTGATGCCAAAAACATCGACTTTTCGATCATCATGAGCATGTTTTTTTTTTCTTCCATAGTTCTAACCTTACATGGATTTTCTATAGGAAGTACCAACCACTAGCAAGTTATGTCTTTACATGAATATGCACGTATACTTTTCTAATATGAATAATATTTCGTGCGGTGAGCATGTGGCGGTCCTCTTGCATGCTACATGTTGGTGATTGGTCACCCTCTGATAAACATCCTAGAGGTAGCTCGCAGGGTATAATGCAGATGTAGATCATCATCACTGGCCAACGTTCCTAAGAGTTTGACGCAGCTCTCCACTCAATTCCTTTATCAGCTAATCTTTTCAAACCTACGAATTACTTCTCTTTCACATCCCTCCTTACCTATTTTACATATTCCATTCGAGACCTCCCTTTTCCTCGACGATTGTTTTCATCTATTGAATTTTCGCTACAATGAATAAAATTGAATTTTTCATATCCACTGAATAGCGTTGAATGTTCTTCTTGCAGAGCTTTCATATCCAAGGTATTTAATGCAAAAGACATTTGTAGATAATATACCAACATAAACCCATTACCTATATTCTAACGCACTCAACACAAAAAATTTCGGGGGGTTTAGGAGGGGTATATTTATTTAGTGAGGATTTTACTTGGAGTAGATACACAAAGCATATATTTTTCTCAACATTTCGGGGGAATTTTTAACCCCTGTTTGCCACGGTCTTGCTGTATTGCTAAACAAGAAGGATAGATCGCAGGAATAATAAAGGCTTAATTGTATATTGTATCCGTAAACGTTTGTGATGCCCAGATATACGTCATTTATGGATTTAAAAAATAAAGCAAAGCAACAGAATTTTCTTTTTTTACGACGCCAGATTGTCGTTTCGCGTGTTTTCAAAACATCGAATCGATAGAGTCGATTTTTGCCACTCGATATTTTCGATTCATCCTTAAAAAAAACGAGAAGTCCGAGAAGATCGATGATTAGGTGCCATTCTCACTCGGAGGGAGAGAAAGAAATGAGCATTAAAGTAAATACACCCGTACAATAATTGCAGATATCCCTTATCGATTGAAAATATAAAGATTTGCACCCGAATTTCTTTTTCACGACATCAGTGTTATTGGGCGGGTATTCATCAATTACGTGAGGTAACTTTGGCGATTTTTGGACACCCCTTCTCCCGTAGTGAGAATCTTGAGATTTGGCTCCACCCCCTCCCTCTAATCTCCCGTGAGATTGTTCAAAATGTGTCTTTTCAGCGTAAACACGTTAATCTATGTTTTATCGCGTTGGAATAATGAAAAAAATTGTTTAACTATGATTATTAAGACTAGTATTTAAGAGCACTAACATCGTAGTCTAAAACCACATGTTACGCTGTTTCTCGTGGGAAAGAATTACGTGATACTTGCCAGGACCCCCACTTTCCCCCTCGTGAGATTTGGTGAGAATCGGCTTGACGCCCCCCCCCCCCCTAAACACCTCACTTAATCGATGGATCCCCCCTAGTGTGTGTTTTAAAAAATCGATTCGATTGTCGATTTTTTCCGCTCGATATTTTCGATGCATCGGCAAAAAGATCGAGAAGTCCGATATATCGATGCTGAGGTGGCGTTCCCACTCACAAGGAGAAGAAGAAAGGAGCATTAAAGTAAATATACCCTTATTTTAATTGCAGATATCCCTTCAAGTCAGTTCAGCCGCCGGGTTTCCGGGAAACACCGCTTGGAGAGTAATGGCGAAATTAAGGACACTGGACGTAAATACCCACTTAAAGTCCCCGCGGTCTGTTAACGCCCGGAGGGCACGAGGAGCTCGGCCATTAGGAAAGAAAATCACAGCCCGTCAAGGAAGAGGAGAGAGAGGGATAAGCAGCCGAAGGAATTCACTCCTCTCTCTCGGGACGGGAGAAGCCATTCTTCTTGGACCGTCAAACTCGTTCCACGTAATAACACGGCGTCAGCAGCGAGAAGGACGACGGAGTGAACGAGTTCACGCGTGCACAAGAGCAGCAAATCCATCAAAATCTACATAATACCCTGAAAAGCACACAAAGAGTGTTTGGCAGGGGTAGGTTTTCACCTACAGACAATATTTTGTGGACTACACAACGGATTCCAAATAAAAACATGATTGCTCTTTGCGAGACAAGACAAGGCGCAGAGTAATATACAGTAAGTACATTTCATACGTTACCGAATTCCACAACAAAAACAAAAACCCATAACACTTGCTCATGTATTCAGGAGGTGTGAGCCTACATAAAGTATGCGTCGTTCTGTATGACACAAGGTAACACTAATGGTACAGAGTACTTTGGATCAAGGAAATGGAAAGGTAGAAAGAGTTGTTCTAGCAATTGCTCAAATATTCAAAACTTAAGTAATCAAAAAATGAGTCATGCCAACATGAAACATTCAAGAGTTACCTAGATCCCTAAAAGTTAAAAATGTAAAACCAAAATTATTACGCTATTCAACTTACTGAAATACTGCTGGAAATAAGTCATGGTACTGCAGTCGTAAAAAAGCTCCATGAAAAAAATCTCGACATTCCAGCGAATTAGCCTGGAATTGGAACGCAAACAAATGAGGAAAGTAAGCCACGAGGAAAATTTCTCCGTCTTTTCATTTGAAAAAAATGCTATCGACGAAGCGGCATTCATTAAAGGCTACCACTACAATTCAGATTTTACGAACCGGTAGTTTATAATTGTATATTTGTATTGATTGAAAGCACAAATTCCGTAATAGACATTTAATCAACCTACTGAATTGCCAATTTTAATCTTTACCTGACATACTGTGTTTGCTCGACAAATAAGACACCAAAAATTCTTAGGGAAATTACATGAAAAAAGGTAGACCAAGAATAGGTTCGATAAATCAAGCCAAAAGTTTTGGAATTATTATTATTACTGATTGAAAGCACTAATTACAGACCAAAGAATGACTATTAATTAACATACTGAAATGCCACCTTTCATCTCTACCTGACATAGTATGTTTTCTCGACAAATCAGAAACCAACAATTCATAGGGAACTTAAAAAAAGGTTGACGAAGAATAGATTTGATGAAATCAATCCAAAATTTTTTGGAATTATATATTATTATTATTATTGATGGAAAGAACTAATTCCTGATTAGCAAATGGCATTTCATTGACCTACTGAATTGGCAACTTTAATCTTTACGTAACACACTGTGTTTACTCGGCAAATCAGACACCAACAATTCATAGCGCAATCTCGAATTACTTGAAGAAACAAAAAAGTACTCAGAAGAATAGATTCGATCAAATCAAATCAAAACTGATCAAATTGCGGCCACGTAAAACAACATAGGAGAGGGTCCACGAGAAAACGTTGACCTCTTCCTACAGATCCCTAACCCACAAACAAAAACGTCGTTCAAAAAACAACAACAGCACACACGGAGGAAAACAAAACAGAACAGACGAAAGTGAGCTATAGACAGCATTGTTCCTCGGGACGCGAAATCGTCGAGAATCGGATGGCTGAGGAAGGAGAGGGGGTCTTCTGGAGTGGATAAAGTGGCGTACGAGCGGAATGAAAACAGCAACGTCCACACGAAGACGAGGGGATGATGCATCCACGCCATAAAAAAACCACCCCACACGCACCCTCCCTTTCAAACGACCCTCGGGGCACAAACCATCCCCCTCCACATACTCCCCTCTCCGTAACACCATTCTGCTATCCGTTACGAAATTCTGTCACCCGAGTTAAAAAAATAACAATATCTAAAAGACTGCTCATTGTATTTTAAAACATGCAACGTAAAATTGCAGCTCTTTTATTTCTTCGTTCACAGGTGAGATGCATACTATTTTCATGTTAATATTACTTTATTGTAACGGAATATCAGTACGCTATTCTAGTAAACGTATGGTTGCACAGCATTTACATGGGCGTAGCGAGCGGGGGAGGAGGGTGGGCAACTGCCCCACCCCCCTCTAGAAGCGAAAATAAATTTAGTTCAAAAACAATAGTTTTGAACAAATTTTCCTTTCGAAGAAAAATGATATTGGTATAAGACATGGAACTAAAATAAAAATCATTATTTTTTCAAGCAAATAATTATAAAAACCAATAAATTGCTAACAAAATTTCCTTAAAAACTTTGGTTTCATTAACCTTTTCTGTGCAAAAAAGTTACGACTTGAACGACCACAGCTAGTTTTGCCCCCCTAGTTTTGATTCTGGGTACGCCCATGGCTTCGTAGTAACAAAACGGATTTATTTATCAAAATAGTCTTTAAGTAAGTCGTATCGAAGCGATCTCACAATAATTATGTGAAATTATAACGCTCTTTGTAATGGATGTAAAGGTAAAAACTCGCTATTTTCCGATCCACACATGAGACGAAAATGACGTTTTGACTGCCTTCTTGCTCAAAGAGTTCACAAGCATGAATTCATTAATGACATATTTAAGGAAGCAGCTCGTAAGTCGATATCGTTCAACATTTACTTCGGGTTTGCGAGCGCGCTGGACTGCGTGGAGCCAGCCGAAAAGAGAAAGGGATGGGGGGAGTGCACTGTTAAACCTTCTCGACACCGAGACAGACAGCGAGCTGCAAGCGGGAGGTCGGGGTGTGGGGAGACCGGTCTGTCGGTATATATCCCCAGCTTGGAAGATGCGATGGGGCCCCATCCTCCTCGTATTTCCGCCTCCAGGGGCTGACAGCAGTACACGTCTCACGCCTTAAAGCTTTTTACCCCTCCCCCGAGCTACCGACAGCCCTCTTGCAAACCAGAATCTCCCCTCCAGCACGGCTCTTCCCCCTCCACCTCTGGGGACCGACCAAAAGCCCTCTTCGTTGCAGCTTCACAAAATCCTCCCAGCTCCTCAACAAAACCCAAGCTGGATGACTCCCGTGCCCATCTATCCAGCACGTCAACCGCTGCTCTCATTATCCTTTTTCAAACATGAATCGATGAACTTAATCTCAACAATAAATGAAGTTATAATTAATAGTAGCGGGCGTGGTTTGGTGGAAAACCTTTATCGTACGAGTTGAATAAATAACTTTGCAGTTTCCACATGGTTTTATTCTTTCCAACCATGATTTCGCTTCAGAGTAACATTACCAAGTAGTTACACATTAAAATTATCATGGTGTTACATTATATTACTGTGCTACCCTGTAACGAAACTACGGTTGGAAAGTGTGACATCGTTGTAAACTAGAAATCCCTGAAAGATGCTGCTGAGGTAGCTGCCGAAACATGTCGGAGACTATTCCTTTGATCTGGCTGGAAATCCGACGAATGTGTCCGAATACACGTATTTCGCTTTTGTTTGCTATATTGGGTAGGTATCTCTAAGACTGGTCGAACCGTAGGTTTTTGCTATTGGTGTAAAACGGCATTTTTAAGGCTACGTACGTGTAGTATAAAATTTCCAATTTCCTAAATCCTCCGTTAAAGCTAACCATGGCAGTGAACCTGCAATTTTCTTATTCGTAGCCACTTTTTGTCAACTAAAACCAAGTAAATTTCACTGCGCCGCAACACATACAATAGAATGTACGAAAAATTTGTGTAAAACGGCCTTCATTAATCCTCGAGAAAATACTGGAAAATTCTCTACGCTTAAAATGCTTCGATGAAACCAACCGCGACATTGCACCTACCATTTGCGCTGTCGTAGTCGCAAATTTACCATGTGAATTTCACTGTACCTCAGGGCATACAGCTTAGGTAAACTAAATTCCCGACGTAAAACGGTCTTTTAAAGGCTGCGACCGGGTTTTGTAAAATTCGTTGACTCCTAAATGCTCCGACCAAACCAACCAAAGCAAGGAACCTAAACATTCGCACAATCATACTCGCTTTCTTTCAATGTACATCAATCAAATTTCACTATCCTACAGCATGTTTTTCTGGATGAAGAAACGCATTTTAAATTCAAGGTAGGAAAACTTAAATTCCTGGAGTAACCTTTACACAGCTGCGTGTGTCTACTGTAAAATTCCTCCTTTTACCCCAAACCAAACCAACCATGGCACCTACCGCCGTTAACCACTCTTTCACCCAGCCATTACCGTCACCTACACAGGCCTTCTTCCACTCGCTGCCAATCCTCTCTCTGCCATACCACCCTCACCCTTGAAATACCTCCCCCTACCCTCTAGTAAAACAGCCTTTTCGACACACCCTCCGGACGGGTGGCGGTCGGAACGGACTTGGAAGGAAGGGACCGAGCGACCGACCCCTCGTGTGCTCCGCTTGGCTGACTCCAAGAGGCTGTGGGACGGGTGAAAAACCTCCAGGGACAAGGGACGTGTGCGTGTGAATACACACACTCACGCATAAAGCCCACCGACGAGACCAAAGGAGGCACATATCTGGGGGCTCGGATTAGCACGGCGGCTCAAGTGCTAGCTTAAGCACTCCGGAGGTCCAGTTTCAAATCCCGGCAGGTGCGGAAAATTTACAGAGGCTACCCGGATGAGATAAGGAGAAGGAGAGGTTTTCGATGGAGCTCCGACTGAGGGGATCCAAAGGTCGCATTGGAAAGTAGGAAGAAGATAGGGAAAAGGGTTCATGGATAGAATGAAGTTATTATTATTGGCCCTCTTCCACTGGTATTCAATCCTAAGATTGGTTGGCAGCAGCTTGAATGGTTAGCACTCCCCATTCTTCTCGTCAATCCGCCTTCCTATTCAATTCCTAGTAGCTTTTGCATCCAACATCCTGCATTATTTGGTCCATAAACTGAAGCCGTGGTATTAATTATAGGTATATAGAAGTTGTTTTCACTAGGAAACTGAACCACAAGCGCAAAGAGCACCACGATGAACAGCTGAGAATTTATGTACACATAAACATCTATATAGTACCCAGCAAGCCATCTCAAGAATCGTGCAGTGGCACCATCCGTTTACAAAAAAATGCACCTTAAAGTAATTCGACTATTCTAGTAACGACTTAGTTCCATATATAATTTATTAAATGCCTTTTTAATCGGGCCAATACTTATCCTAACTAATACTTATCTCAACAATTCCTATACTTATCTATTTGGCAAAATATATATTTTATTTTATCATTTATGTCGTACCTATATGGAAACATAGTGAGGTTCTCAGATAAACTTCTCCGTGTCGCTCTGGATCTCTGTGCACTGATTACCAGACGTTTTTGATTTTCGCGTTGATATTAAGGAAAGTCAGAATTAAAACTTTTTTTCTACATGTACTCATGCAGTTCCTCTCCCAAAAAACTATACCACGTAATAGCTGCAAAGAATGGTCATTATCTTCGCACAAAAAATCATGCATAAACAAATTCGAGAGTACAATGCTACACTAACGTTCTCGCACTACACTATGATAGAAGGTTTCGAGTTTTTTTCCTAGCTTTTACACGTCGTTCGTGAAAACAATACGAAATATATGTTTGCACATCCCACTTTATACCTCACATCCATATATATATAGACAGTAGTGCACAGATTAGTGTACTGCATAGCGCTTTGAAAGATAGAGAATGAATGAATGGCAGAAGCGTCTCCTAATGGGAGACAGACTACAAACGCGCTGATGATGAGTCCAATCCCATGCTCACAGCCTCCGCGTTCCGAACTACACGGTTCTTTAAAGACAACAAACGTATAGCTGAACCACTCCCTCTATTTCCTGCCGCGACTCCTAGTTCGTCGGCGCAGGGCGTCTTTTGGAAAGGGGAGATATCCCACTAGCTACGGGGTTGGAGGCACTAAAAGGCTAGGGGTTCGAAGAGGGGACGCTGAAATGCAAATGAGCCATTAGCGGAAGACTCGGGTTTCAGATGTTTCACGATCCGACGAATGGGATTTAAAAGTTGGCATCTTTCTCCGCCATTGAGTTGTGACTTCAAACGGCATTCTACGCATTTAATTTGCCAAGACTAATGCCACCCGAGCTATATGCACCCAGACGTCAAACGCTCCAGGCAAGTATCGGGTAAACATTTCATGAACCTTCCTCAGTTGCATTCAAACTAAATTAGCGATAAATCCGATGAAGAATCTTGGATCTACGAATAGGATGAAGAAATATAAGTCATTCCCAATGAGTAATGGACTTGCCTGAACTGACAAGGTCTATCAACGATTAAATAGGATTGCAAATATATTCCGACTGTTACTAAAACCAACCTAACCGGTAGATTACTGTAACTCATTAGTGAGCTTCTTAGTAATAGAAATGTGTTCTTAGAAATACAACCATACACATTCATGCCAAAAAAGTAATTTAACACCGATAGAAGATACTGAAGTCATTTGACTTCGAAGTTTGTCACGATCTAAAGAACAAATTCCCAGCAGCGATGGATGAAATATTCTTCTTTGCAATTGACTAACCGTCCTACTAATTTAATGCTAACGAGGCCTATGATGGCTGAAGGGACAGGTTTTTTCTCTCACTCACTCAGTAATACAATCCGTATGTTGTTTGATTAGGCGGGGGTACAGCTTCCCAGAATTAGCGACAAGGGAAAATCATCACGGGTGCCAGTACCTTTCCGTAAGCCACTTCGCACTCCGACCTCTATACTGACTTAATAAAAATAAAAAGTAAGATGAAGTTTTACGATTTTCGTCCTGGGAGAAGACTGCATTGTCAGCGGAACTGTTGTCAACAAAAGCCAACGCACGCTGTAGGAATTCGAAGAAAATGCTAAGATCATCGAAGGTAAGATGGCTTGCTAAGATTGGTAGGATAAGACAATGCTAGTATTACCTTTTTCGAAGTTATATGGCTCGAAACGAGGATCACAACAAACGAACTTTGATCTAACCATTGATCCTTGAGATTTAATTCGATTGAGCATCCCTAGGTCACATAGTAGGTATGTAACCTGTATCAAGAACTGAACATTATAGGAGTGTTAAGGAGTAGGAGATTATAATGACCTATGCATGCGATTAGAATGAGCGGAGAAAGATTTCTTAGGATGGCAATGGATACAATAGAAAGAAGGACACCAATGGGGGAGGCCCGAAAAATATGGATAGATGGGGTTAAGAGAAGAATTGCTACAGCTAGAAACCTGGCAGAATACAGCAGATGACATAAGAGAATGGAAAGCCTTAGTTGCATCATTTCGCGGAACTCTGGGTCTGATCGCGAAAAGTAAAGTAAGTAGGTAAGGAAGTAGGTATAATGAAACCAGCGTCTTCGGGGTTATCCTTGTCTACGAAAAACGGTTTTCGACTCGCAATATATCCAAGGCATCCTTCAAAGTTCATCCCGGCAGATGAAAACATCTTGCGCAGAGGGAGGGAGGAAAGTGCTTCGGATACAGTGGGGTTCTTCTTTCCGAGAGGGAAACTTCGTAGGGGGGGAGAGGTTATAATAAGAGTGAGACGGAAAGAGGCTTGGGGAGAGAGAGAGATATTTATCTGGCAAGCGAGAGTGAAGGGAAGAAGAAAGAGAGGAGAAGAGAGGAAGTGGATAGTCACCACAGCGGTGGAGTGGGTGGGAACGGGGTGGGTGTGGTCGGACACGGCGTGCACAAGCCGCCTGGGGAAGGGGGAGCGGCTGGGGAAGGGGAGGAGTCGAAACCGCCCACCCGCACAACCCAACCGCCCATCCCTCTTCACATCATCTGCCGCATCTGTGTGCGCGGGCGAGGCTTTGCTGTGTACTGACGAGAGACCCTCTCTGTGATCAAACTCACCCCACTGTGCGGAGATAAACGCAAAGAGTGCGTGAGTGGCACTCTGCCGTGGGTGCGTTTTTTCGGGGGTGAGATTGATCGGCATCATCTCGCTCGATACATCGAAAACATCGGCCACGATTGATCGAAATCATCGTGTTCGATTAACTGTTATCATTAATTCAAATAAATTTAAATTATACCGTCCGACAAATCGAAATGATCATATCATTAATAATCTATCGACCGAATGGAATTGCCAATAGTGGGTATGATTGTTGAAATTATCTACTTCGATTCTAAGAAACCATGCAACTCGATTAATCGAAATTATAACGCTCCATTATTGGAAATCATCAAGAGTCTCGATAAATTTCGATAACCATCGGTGACTCATGCCACTGTCTATACGTCGTCTTATGGTAAGTTCGACTATCCATTGCAGGCTTATAAAATATTAATTCGATGATCGACAGTGACAATTTTATTTCGAGGGTCGATTTTGGCGAATGTTAAATTATTACCGATGGCCAAAGAATATCTACTGATAATCAAAGATAGCGCTCGAAGAAAAATCGCCGGAAATCCACTACCAGCTATGATATAAGACCATTATTGACAATTAATAGTAGTGGCGGATGGGAGGCGCCCCCCCCCCTTGCGGGGCCGTCCCTATTGCCAAGCATTGCAGAACCACAGTTATAACTTTTTTATATCATAAAATGGTATTTTCTGGTATGTGTGTATAATCTCTTACATTCAAATTTTCTAAAACTCTGCATGTGACTTGATTATTTTTTGTCCCGATAAAAGTAAAGGTAACTCAAGATATCTTTTGCACCCCTCCCCCCTTGAGTTTTTCTGTATCCGCTCCTGGTTAATAGTTGATCAAAATTGGAGGTCAAGTGAACATAAAAAAATCGAGTGAACTGCGAAAATCTGAATTCCTTCAGAATTTGGTTGAAAATAAACCAAAGAGACGCAGATATAGATACTGATCTTTCATTGGAGACCACTTCCATTAATTTTTGGCCATCGAAACTGGGGGCATAAATCGCCCATAGAACGAGCCCGCGTGGGTGGGTGTGGATATCGCATTTCGAGGCAGAAGGTAGCAGCATTTGGCGTGGGGCGTGGCGGGGAGAGGCGGCTTAGCGGCGCGGATGTTGCCGGGGACCGGGGCGAGATAATGCGATAGGCCGTCCATCATATCGAAGCCTATCGCCGCGATTGATTCCCTCTTTCCGACCGCCAATTCATCTTCTCTTCAACACACCGCTTCATTCCACGCTAATCCCTCATGACGATCTTCCCAACTTGATCGACTGAAGAGCTCCACCTCCAAAACGGTAAAAAATCTTGAGATTGGTTAAAACTAGAAGAACCAAGCGTGATGGAGTGGAATTTTCCCATATGGAAACAAACACTTGCAATTTTCCACGATTTTAAACTTCTATTCCGACTTAAGTTTAAATGTTAATACAACATCTTCTTCACACCAAACCATTTTGTGCCTTGAAGATGACGTAATAACATCAAAACCAAGGAATAAATAAAAGTTTATATTCGTGGAAAATTGTAAGTTTTTATTTCGACATTTCAGGGGACACTTTTTTTTCCACGGATACTAGCGAGAGTGGACATATTAATGCATCTAGTTCAAAATGTTCAGTGTTGTATTAGAAGCGAACAGTATTGAAACGCACAATTTAAAGCAGGGAGACACAACATGTTTTTTTTCTCTATTTGCAATATCAGGAATATTAAGAGTTTCGCAATCCATACAATTAATGGCGGCACTTGCTCAGACGTCTATTTGCATATTCTTTTTATTTCCACTTGATTTTTTTCTTGCATCTACAAGTCATTTTTCTCATTACGTTTGAGTATTATTTGACCGAAATTTCTTAGCTAGCGATAAACCCTTTTTTTAGACTAACCTTGCATGGATAGACTTGTTTTCATTTGTAGCATCTAGAAAAATTCAGCTTCCGATGTAAGGTATTTTGTGGCTTCTGCTGTATGGAGCGAGGGAGCTCAAACCGCCAGCACAGATGTAAGCGTGTTATTTTTATTACATTATTTTCACTCCTTATGAAACGCGGATGTAGAGTATTGCGTACTGCACGCTGGTAATTAGCCAATCCCTGGTTAAAACCCAAGAGGTAGGCTCGCAGAACATTGAGAAGACCAAATTCCCCAAAAAGACCTTCCCACGTTAAACGTCCAAACAGCTACTTCTCCAGAAACAAAACTTCCATAAAAGGTATCTTGTATGATGTTAGGCACGATGTGGTGGAAGTTCGTAATATTGTTGAAATGACACATTGCAATATTTCCACTTATAGAGTGGAAATATTGCAATGTGTCATTTCAACAAAATTCCATAAAAGGTTTTGCACGGTCAGTGGCGTAACTATGGGGGGAATAAGGGGATAGATACCCCCCCAATGCCTCATTGTCAGTGAAATAAAAACATACTTAGAACTATTGTCTAGTTTTGTTATATAATAAATTTTAGCCTAAACTTTAAATTAAACCCAAATTTTAAGGGCCAAAATGATGTAAAATGTATTTTCAGGCATGATGAATTCATTTTTCAAAAATTTTCCCGGACTGCGGGGGAGGGTCACCTCCCAAGGTCCCCTCATCCCCCTCACCATAGATATTCCCAGCTACGCCACTGTGCACGGTACATGTATATCCTCATGCACTAGCGATAATGGCGGAACGCGGAGAATTTTACAGTTTTCAAATTGAATGAAAGTTACAGTGTTTTCTATGAAAGAGCCTCTGCCGCGAATATTTCTGGTATTACATAGCACCCTCCAAACCATGTTCAGGACAACAATATACTATGCAAATGTAAAAGACGCAAAGTAAACACGCTACAGAGCTTGAACATGAGAGGGAGATTTGCGCGAATTATATAAAGGGATTAAAAATCACTTCATATAATTCGTGAAATCACTCGTTTACTCTATGCCTTACCGTACCACAGCAAGCCCCTGATAACCCCGTATTAGAAAAAAAACAGCAAAAATTTTACACCCCAAAGTACATACATTATTTGGCACATTTCCATTTTCCCGCAAGCTCCCAACGGTCGAATGCAACGCTGCCATGATCTTATGCTAGCGCTTCCTTGAAACTACCGACAGAAATTAATAAAAAATAATCCCCTGCCACACACCCTAGAGGTGGCATACGGGGAAATATGTAGTTATAGAGAGGAAGGGGAGAAGGAAGACGAGGCGACCAACGAGTGGTTTTCCAGCGAGCGGGGGTGGATTTTATATACGATACGACCGTGGCGTTCCGAGTCGGGCTGGTTCGGTCTGTTGTGGCTGCGGAGGGGAAGTATGAAGGGGATGGGGGGGATGGAGGGAGAGAGGTAGAGTCCTCGCCGAACCGCATAACTCGTTCCGAGCCGTCACAAGAGGGGTGGTGAGGCAAAGGAGGGGAGGTGGAAAGGAAAGGAGGGGAGGTAGGGATACGACGTGGGGGGAGGGGAAACACCGGAGATGAAAAAAAAAGACTAAAGGGAGAAACGGGAGAATATTTAAGCATATACCTGAATACGAATAAATACATATATATATGTGTGCCGGGAGAGTGGATGGGTGTGTTTATATATGTGCCCGAAAAGAGAACTTTTAGGGTGAACAGAAAAAACTGGGGGGTTGATGGGAGAGGGGACCGGAGGGAGTGAGGGGGCAAAGGGTAGGCTCGCGGTGGGGGCAGCGGGGGCGGGCTGAATCGATAAGAACGCTGTGACGACGCCGATGAGTTCCACCCGAACCCCTCCACTGAACATCCTCAATGCTCCCTCACCCTACACACATAAAAACCCCTCTCTCTCCTTCCCTCTCAATTTTTCCCTTTCATAGCGAACCGACTGTGCTCCGCTATCCCCTTCCTTCCCACCTCTTACACGCTCCCTCGCGTTCAAATTGAACGTACGGACTGAGTGGCAACACGACCGATGACTAGAGGTGGGCTAAACGATTACTTTCCGGTAACTGAGTATAACTGATCCTGGTACAATTCAGTATCAGGTACTGAGATGCAATTACTTAGTGCTCGTGACTCCCAGTGATATCCACTTCCACTCACGATTCGTTGAACTCGCAATCCTAGTTGTATCCATTGCCAGTAATCGCGAGTATTCCGTACTCCATCGTTTGATAGTTAAGTACCTATGAAAATCTGAAAAGGCTAGTACCGATTCCTAGGTGGGTCCTTGCTTGCCACGCAAGAGGTCACGGGTTCGAATGTTCACATGGATGTTCGTGTACGCTTCATTTTAAAGTTAAAAGCCCCAATGTAAAAGGCCAATGGTGCTGTTTTCGGTGGTATAAGATTAAATATTCAATCACCAACCAAGCAATAAAAACTTGGTTATAAAATAGTATAAATTTAATAACAACATAAATAACACGAATACATTCGTGCACATGTGCCTGTCACTAAGCGTGCATCGTTCCATACAACACGAGAACACAAAATAAATATACTCGACTAAATTCTCCCAACGGCTAGTAATTAAATATATCTTCATCTTGTGGCACGGCAGACGCGACATCAAGGCTTAATAGTAAACAACATAAAAGGGGTTTAAAAAGCGATTTCAACGAAATAAATGAAAATAGAAACACAATAATGAATGCCAAGTGATGTAAACACATTTCTACACGTATTAGAGAGAGGACTTTGTTATTCCATCAAACAATAAACGAATTCAATATATTTCAGGCCGTAGTCAAATCACTCTAACGACACACACTTGCCCTAAAAAATATAAATACATGCATAATTCATAAAAGACGAATAAATTTCAGGAAAATGATACCAATGGAAAAGATTTTTATTTTAATTTTGTCTCGTCATGAAAATACACAAAGAATTTCGTAAACAAGGTATAATATCCGCATAAAGTTCAGAATCTGGCAAAATCAACGAAAATATTTGTACAATTATTACCGATTAAACCCAACTAGAGTCGTTATCTGTTTAAGCAAGCAGACAAAGCATACGTTTATCTTCCACATTACTGATAATTGAGAGATCATCCTAGCCCCATGAACGTGCCTGTGCTATAGTAACTTCAAATTGAACGGAAATTGAGCTAAAATTGAAAGCAAAGACTGAGTAGTAGGTAATGAGACAAGAAAAAGAAAAGCGATGTACTCGTATCTATTACAATAGATTTATAGGCCTTCGTCTCTAGTCTATTGGTGGCATAGCAACATAGAGGGCAACTCCATTTTAATTACAAACGCGTATCGCATTATCCGCTAATAAATGGTCGCATTAGCTCCCTTCACCCTTACTAATGTTCCGGCCACAGATTTTTCCACAGATAACAAGGTGCGAATGCACGCAACCACACAGAGGGTGGTGAAAAACACGAAAACTCCCCAACGTAACACACGAAAAATCGGAAAAAACATTTCTGCCTACTCCCAAACCACCATGGACGACAAATGACATCATTTATACATAGATAAAAGCAGATGATTATTTAAAATTCAGAATTGCATTCATTGCTCAATACAAGCCTTTAGCAGGATTAAATTAAATTCGAAAACACAAACGCTAGAGAAACATGGCGTATAAGTTATTGGAAAAACTCCATGAATACTTTAATTTTAAATATTTAACACACCACTTGAAGATATTACAAACTGTATTAAAACCGGTCGTGAAGTAAAATTAAAGTATTTGTGGAAAGTTGCCAGTAACTTCTAATTTAGTAACAGTAGAGTTCCACTAGATTAAACCTGAAAAAAAACTTTAAAATCTAAATCACTTTAAAAAATGGCTCTTTTGAGAGCATTCCAAGAATGCTTGGCATGATTGTTTTCTCCATCATTAGCACAGCGTAATCATAAAAAAATGAAACGCGAAATACGAGCCTTTATATGGTGATGAAGTGAGTTTCTTTCACGCATAGAATTCCTGTACTCCAAAAGGTCATAGGAAAATGAAAGCAAAAAGCAGTTCCCATTGATACGAGGAAAAAATAATTTTATGCTAATCGTCCTCATGCTATTAGATCGACAATTATTTATTGCTTGCATACGGGATAGTGATTCCAGGCGAATTATGCGGAAATCGAGACCCCCGAGTATGAGGAGCCCTATCGTTCAAACAAAGAAACGAAATTCCAATAAAACGAGAAACATAATAGACGCTCTTCTATTCTATGTACTATTATAAACAAAAAAGTCACCTGACCCTCAGTAAACATAACACTTAAAAATTTAATATCCACCGCCAAAAAATACTACCTCTTTGGAGCAATGCACTAGGTAGAAGATTACGATGAATAAATAAGAGAATATGAAAGTTCGAGACAGATTTGTCGCACTGACTAATTGAGTTTCTGGGTTTTACCGTGACGAAATTTATTTTCTGACGAGTTTCGCTGGTATTTCAACTGATGTTTTCAGACCGAGTGCCGCTTGAGGTTTTTGGACGACATACGTACGCAAATTTTGATGTCAATGTTTTCTCAAAGTTCTTCCAAAAAGCGGTGATGAGGATATTTGTCTTCTCTGTTCATATCGTTGGGCATGCGGGAATGCTCTTGCATATTGCGTGCTAGTGATTGATCACTCGCTGCATTCGGTGATTTTTTCCACCATCATTGAAGCGATCGCTTCAGCTATCCCTAGAAATGGGTGGGCAGGATAATCGTGTGATTCAGACTTAGATAGCAGTCAACTTATAAGGCCGATAGAAAATATTTCAACCATAATTGTATAGGGAAATAAAATAATACAAATTTGTGAGGTCCACTTGTATATCTAAATACAAGTTTTATTCTTTCATTTCCAATATGGAGAGGTTTCACAGAGTCAAGCCTGAAGTTACCAGTTGTATGATCGTATGAGATTGACGGCCGACGACATCCAGATCATGAATGCTCCACTTATTTTCCTTCAATTTTTTTTAATGGCCAATAAATTTTACTTTGTTAATAAAATATATAAGTTCATTTTCCTTCGCGCGGTATTTTTGGATAAAATATGGAATAATTTTTCGAAGACTTGACTGAGAATACAACTATAATTGAACACTTTTTAAGCTAAAACTACTCGAATTACGCCTCAAGTCTCCTTCTTACTCTGGAGCCATCCTCAACAATTCTCCCATCTCCTTACCTCTTCACCTTTTCATCCTCAGTGTGCCTACCTTCGCGCCCCTCTCCCCCAATCTTCCTTCCCCTATTCTCCCCTCGTTCTCTTCGCTCAAACTCCTCCTTCCGAAAATGTTTTATGAAGGGGGATGGATCCCTTTTCTCCCCTGGGGTTCAGAAATCATCTCCCATTCCTCCCCCCTCAACCCACCCCATGTACTGTGGAAATCCTCTCCAAGTTCCCGTAACTCCCTTCTCCCTAAAAAAAAACGTCTCGCAGTAATGCATCCCAGGAACGCCCAATTACTTTTCCAAACTCCCCCCTCACACTCTGAATGTAATGCAATTAAAATTTCCAAGTAGAGGAGATCGTTTTTTTGACATGAAAGACTGCACCTGAAAATGTGATCACATAGTTTGTGACATACCGAGTTAAAATACTCCATGGTCTTTAGATTGTTGCATTCTTAAAATTCTACATAAAAAAAGGTCGTATACACGTCTGATTTAAACACTCTAGCCCAAAGATAAAGTGAGACTATAGAGGATTTTGTGAGAATATTGGTGACTGCCATTTGTGACTAGAATGCACTACAATATACTGCCGTGAAAACTTAACCATTACCTATACATGATTCGACGTCTCTCTACAATAAATAATGTACATCTACCTAAAATCCTACTAGCCATCTCAAGTCAGTTCAAGGGTTTTTGGCAGGTGCCAAATATTATTGGCATCCTTTTATGAGGAGATGTGTAAGATAATTTTCGATACGTTACAAAGAACACAAAGTGAAAAATTATATTCATGCAATTGTTAACCACTTTATCAGGCATTCGTTATCGTTGTCAACCGGAGGGTTAAATGCGTAAATAAGTATGGTTATTCGCCGACGGTCGTTAGCATCTGCAAGAAATAAAAACATCAGCTATTGACCCCTGAGTCGAAAACAAATGTCGACCAATTTTATTTACCAACGCAAATTTAAGTACGCTAGAAGTAAACCTGTGAATAGTAGTTATTTTTAGGTACTTGAGCAGCTTATTTTTCCTCGTCCAGGGACTTATACAAGGGGAAGGGCAATTGGACCAGGCCGCTCCCGAAATGAGAAAAATAAAGAAAATAAATCGAGAAATGCAGTATGAATTCGATGCATTATGCGCGAGGGCACGGTCTCCACATGCAGTGATACTTTTTTATATGAAAAATTATTCATAAAGAATAAAATGTGAAATTTCGTGGAGTTATTGCAAAGGAGGGGGCCGATATGGCCCAGTATCCCGGGTAATGAGGATTTATACACGACACCGCCTCGTCTAAAGGTCGCTATACACGATGAATGATCATGCGAATGAAATCATTCGCTTTGTACAACAGAAAAAATCGCGAATGGACCGCAAGACCATTCTATGAAAATACCATTGTGTTCAATTTTTGCTCACATGATATCGGCAATGGTGGCCGTGATCTAATTCACCGTGTATAGCGGCCTTAACAAACTGAATGTGTTCAGGCGTAACTTGGTGAGATTGCATTCTAACTTACAATGAAATTAAAACACTTCGTTTGATCCACACAAAGAATTTAATATTCCAAACCGAGTTTCACCTACTCCGCCGAAATAATAATATGTATTGCTCCATAATCATTTTTACAAAGTCATAGGTACAAGTACATATTAGAGCTTCAGTTGGCCCCACAGGCTTTTGCCTGTTGGTGGGATCACCTTCAGAAGACAATGGTAACATTTTGCAGACTATTGTAAACCAAATTTGTCTCCTTATTGAAATATTTTTACATTGGAAATATACCCCAATAATAATAATTATTATGATAATATATTTTCATTGCTTATTAAACATTTAAAAAATCATACATTAAATACAGATTGGGGCTTCAGGTGACACTAAAGGCTAAACATGACATGGGGTTATTGTAAGGGATATAAGTTCATACATTTATATTCCAACGGAATAGATGTAACGCCCTTAGGTACTGAAATTACATTGTGTGGAACCTAACAAGCATATTTATTTCATTTTAGGCCTTGTTTCACATCTTTAAACACTAAATAAATGTAGCTTTGATCAATGTGCATTTTCTTGTTATTTTACAGCATACTCTATTATCATCATTTGAATGCATTTCATTTCAAGAGTGACTTTACAATGTATCCTGACGGTTAGATGGAATATGGGACTTTCTAGTCCCAATCTCTCACAATAAAGACGAGTTATTATTATTACATTACAACTGAATAATCACAATTTTTCTCCTTATCTCCGTATCCAGAACGCTGGTGTGTCATCAAAATTTCAAACAACGTTTTTCCTCAAAGCGTAAGTGCAAACACGTTCCTTTTTTTTCCTGCTGGTTTCCTCCCATCCCCTTCACTTTGCATGAGCAGCAGCTCTGGAAGAGTGAGTGAGCTGTGTTCGCACATGAGCCATCAACCCCCACCTCCACAAACACACGCAGACCCAGGCCGTTTCCGCTCCGCACACTCTACACCCTCCGTTAACGATTTTGAAAGCGTGGAGAAGAGGGGCGTCGGTTATACCACAGCACCACGCCACTACCACATGGCACGTTTCAACCCTCGATAACCCTCCCCCTCCTTGCGAACTAGACAGGCTTCCTCCAACCTGACACCCCACACACGGACGGGAAGGAAGCGTAGGAAGGTGAAAATCGCAGTAGCATTCGCAGAAACGAAGATTGCATATATTATCCTTGGACGCGATCCACCACCGGTTGAGGTCGATTTTCCATGGAAGCGGGACAATATCTGCCACCTCTGCAAGCACGTGTCTCCTTACACGATTACATTCTTCAGCTCAGGCATACGACCAGCCTCTTTTCACGCCACCCGTATAGCCTGTTTCTTCTCCTTCCCCTACCCCGCTTACCCAACATCCCTAACTCCGGTAAGGACTTCAAGCAACCCCTCCGTACTCGCTCCGGCCACTTATTGTGCCTCGCCATAATCTCTTCCGTAAGTCTCTTTGCCAACCATGCTAGCCGAGCAACTCGTTGTTCGATTTCCTCTCCGTCCTACGACCCTTGTCTAAAACATTAGCATCTTGAACGCCCGAGCTAGTACATACCACGGCCATCCTTTTGAGAAGAAGATAAAAAGGAAATAGACTGCAAAAGAGAGATATGTACTTCTTTCCTCGTACTATAAGGAATATCAACAGTATTGTGATTAATAAAATGAATGGCGTAACTCGCTAGGACAACTAATTGTATGCTAATCTTTTTCTATCTTCCTAACCTTGCGCAGATACACTACACGAATTAATAGCCGTCGCCAAATTTTGTCTTTGCATGAATATTCACGAATATTTTGCTATTGGCTTTCCACTCGAGATAGTGAAATGTAAAAAAATTGTAATTCCACATAAATTTAGTACTGTATGACCCTGGTTTCGACGTGGCAGTTTGTAATCACCAGACAATGACGTACTACGTCGTTCGTAGGTCTAGGTCGGCCTAGGTCTGCTAGCCCGTACAGTTTTAAATTTATGTGGAATTATAATTTTTTTACACTGCATTATGTTGAGTCGATTCCATGAAGTCACGCTCAAGGCAACGAATTCGATGCGATTTTAATTGTGGTGTGAAATCGAGTACCATGGAGCGACGTACGCTTGGTTGGAGCTCACACCACCAGCTTAAATGCGCACGTATTGTTTTTGCTAATATGATTTACTCTATTAATAAAGAAAGAGGGGATGCAGTTGCATGCTGGTGTTTGGTCACCCCCTACCAAACATCCTAGTGGTGACTCGCAAGGTATTATGAAGATGTACATCCCTGCCTCCGTTACGGACTTCAGCAACCCCTTCATAATCGCCCCAAACACTTACAGTGCTTTACCATAATCTCTTCCGTAAGTTTCATCTAACCGCCAATCATACCTCTGCGATAACCTCGTAGTTCGATTTCCTCTGCGTCCAACGAACCTTGCCAATTCCCCCTAAAACATTCACATCATGAACGCCCAAGCTCATATACATACCAGGCTCATCCATTATATTCAAAACAGGATGTCCGAAAGGCCTTCTATTCAAAATGGGCTTCAGACCCAACCTCATACGCCTGCCAAGTGACAGCAAATCTACTTGTTTTTCATCCATCTTAGAAGATGTTCTTGTAAGACTTCGTATTTGTAGTAACAGAGCCATGTTTCACATAGCCAAAAATTTACCGAGATTGAAAAAGTGATCATCGAATTTCCAATAGTGCCCATCATACAGTCTACTAGAAGTAGAAGGTATCAAGTCTACTGCTAGAACGCGAAGATTGCTAAAAAAACGGTCTATTACTTTAGATCTGATTCGTAAATTTCCATAAGAGATCGTAGTCCTTCGTCGAGAAGTTAACTTGATTACTGGGGCTTCTGAGAGCGTGCTTAAATACCTTCTACATCTATCTACATCTACATAATACACTGCGAGCCACCTCTGGGATGTTTGCCAGGGAGTGACCAATCGCTAACATGCAGCATGCAAGAGGGCTGCACATGCACACTGCACGGTCATAGAAATATCAACCATATTAACCGAATATACGTTCATATTCATGTAAAGAAAAATTTGCCAATGGTTAGTAATCCCTATAGCAAATCCACCCAAGGTTAGGGCTATGGAAGAAAAACAAAACTTGCAGCGAGTCGCCCTAGCGAGTGACGCCTATAATTCTTTTAATCCAGACACCGTTGCTATCTTTAATAGTAAGGGGGAAGAATTAAATTTTAAATCTGCTTTGCAGTCTATTTTTTTAGTTTCTTCTCGTGATCATTTCTATCACAGCACGACGGTAAACGTAGCATATTTCTCACATCGTCAGAGAAAATATTTTCTCCGAATTTAATAATTGTAAGTAAATTTAGCTTATACTTCGCTCTACGCTCCTGTAAAAATCCCCATCCTAACTCGCGTAACGTACTGGAAACGTTGAAACTTGGTACATACCTTGGTACCATTCTAGTCGTAGACTTCCATGCTATGCTTCCCTATACTCTGCCTCCTTTTCCGCAACGATAAGCAACCACAGTAGTAGTATCCAGCGTAAGAAGAGCATAGTGAAAACGGGGTATCAATTTATTTCCCAAACGACCGCTCTCGTCCGAGAACCAACTCTTCTTGCCACCACATCCAGTGGGCGAGGAGTGGTTTGCCTCCAGAACGCAGCTTGGAATACTGTGAGCATTATATATCTCTTTCGCAGTCTCTCCTCCCACCCAACTCACAGCGGCCCCCAGCCGGTACTTCTCGCATCATCTCCCACTCGCTATTTTTCCCCTCACAGGGCCGGGGAGAGATTCGACCCCAGATTTCTCGCGGCTTAAAGGATCGGTTTTTGCACTTACTCCCGCGCGGAGGGAAAGAGGCCAGAACGACTGACTGAGAGCAGAACAACGCGCACGGAGGCGAGGAGAAAATAAAGAAGTCGCAGACAGAGGATAGCCATGAGAAGGCCACGGCGCTGTACCTGGCAGGGTAGGGGAGGTCGACCCCACGACGCAGATCACATGCATCTGTCGTCGTAGTCAGGGACGGTACTAGGAACAATTGATCGCTTGGAGAGGCAATGTGAGACAAAACAAATCAATATGTTCAAAAAAGGCTACTCGGGCTTCCAGCCGGGTGTTCTCCCACCATTCTGCCGACGTTTCGGAACACGAGTCGGGTTCCGAAACGTCGGCAGAATGAAGGGGGACCACCCGGCTGGAAGCCCGAATAGCCTTTTTTGAATATATTCGCCGGGAAAGCATCAGATTTGAAATCAATATGTTGTTTCATTTAAGTATATCGGGTCTGGCCATGGTGATAGATTTACGGAGTCACCCTCAAAGCACAAATTGTGCGAAAAATCCACAGAGAAAAAATCCATTCTCCTCGACTGGGATAATCCACAAATTTCCCGGAAGAGGAATGATACCTCGGTAGCTTAACTGGCTAAAGCAATCGACCCGAAGGGTTCGTATCCCGGTCAAGGCGAACGATTTTTTCTCAGCGGAATTTTCGCACATTACTTAGTATTATTAAAATATGACATTGCAATATTTCCACTGAGTTGTATTATGACACTACGTTACAAACAACATTGTTCGTAACGACAAAACGCGTAGTGTCATAATAAAACTCAGTTGAAATATTGCAATGTCTTATTTTAATAATATTAAGAACTTCCACCATATCGTGCCCGATATCATACAAAATACTTAGTATTTTTTCACAGATACCGGCGCACTTTATGATAAATGCAATTGGTGTACGATTCAAATTTGAGAAATTTTGACGCCAAACCCAATAAGTAAATTACTTCGTGACCATTCACACTTATGCCCTCATTTTCCTGCACTCATATCAAAAAAACGAAAATGATTTCCTTTAATTTTAGATTAGGCTACTACCTCTAGAGGCCACTGCCACGGGGTAGAATAGCAGCTACATGGTGATACGCCGGGGATTACGTCGAAGCCGGCATAGCACAATAAGCACATAATTATGAAGAAAATGCCGAGCTATGAATTCATAGTACACATAGAATTAGTTACTTAAATTTAATTAAATCGTTTGTGGCCTAATTCAGGATTATCAACCCAAAATTATCAAAGAATATCACTCGACGTCACCAAACTTAACATGAAAACCACATTTAATCCGAGAAAATATCACAGAAACTCCAGAACACCTGATAAATCTTTACTCGTAAAATCGGACCAATGTCAGACCAGTTGTATACGCGAAGCAGCTGCAATGATTGCGGAAACAAAAAATACGACGGATTCCCGAAAATGATTACTTTGAACAACAAGACACCTAAAGTACCTATTAGAATTAGGTCTAATTAGGCACGCGCAACAAAATCGTATCTCATCTCAGACCGGGGAAGTCAGCAAACCGTAATACCTTCAGAAAAAACGACGAAAATTGCAATCACACGCAACGCAATATGGCAATGCGCCCTTTACTCATTCATTACCCTGGAACTAAGGAAACATCACCTCGCAGAACTAATTGCGACGTCCACTAGGCAATGAAATACGTCTTTACTCGAGAAAGCAACACAACAACGTTGGAAAGAGCCAAGAATTTTGTTGAAACCTACACAACGCAAGACAAGTGTTCGTAGGCATGTTCAGCCAAGTAGTATGGACTCTGTGTAAAATTCAGGCACATATACTAAGTTACCCTTTGTATTTGACTAAGTGGCATTGAAACTTTAAAGGAAGACGGCCATCGCAAACACTACGCTACATTCCTTGGTGCATAAATCTTTCGTAAATCGCGGTAAATAAAGTGGGATATTATTATCGCAAGCGACACAAAAATGCGGCTAATATCGAATTGCATTGTCAAGAATATTGTAACGGTTCTAAAAACTAAACCTATACTTAAAAAGTGTGACTAATCATTGTTTATATTTTGCCCATGTTAGAATTTTGTTATAATGTTTTATAGGATATTTCTTTTCTTATAAAATTGAGCAAAATATCTCTCTTAATTTATCGCTTCTGCTGGACTTGGAAATATAGTGGGGCTCTAATATTATGTTCTCCGTGTCGCTCTTAAAGATATCCATTCTCAATTGTTCAAGCAATCTAAGCCTAGAAAGGGTGAAATCGCGAGCAAACGGTTCTTTAATCGACTGTTTTTTTTCGCTTCCGCCATGGTTAGATTCAGGCTAGAGGCTAACAGCACACAGTGCAATAATACTATGCATTATATAGGCATTCCTTTCCCTGCTGAAGAAATAAAGTGTAACAGATAATGAATGGAAACGGTGATAAACCTCCAACATCCAAGTTATATCCTTAATAGAACGTTGGCCATAGTATTCTTATTGAAAACATCCTGGATAATATAAAGGCACAATATTTATGCACGGAGCGATACCTACTTGGTAGGGGCACACACCACAACCATGATTGTGTACGTGTTACATATTAACATATTTTTTTAGACCATGTGGTACGTTACTTATTTCACGTTGCGTGCACGTGATTAATCACCCCGTGGCAAACATCCCAGAGGTAGCTCGTTGAGTATTGTGTAGATGTAGATCTGGTGCGATGTTGGCATATCCGTATAAACGTAAACCAATTACCATTGACACTGATTCCTTATGCAACATGTCACATCCCGAGAATGAGGCGAAATATTCACTAATATCGCAATCCCTGGCCTTAGGGAAGAACATTCCGGATCCAAGCCGTGACGGTTGGAAATGAGGATTACCACGATCCCCAACTGACGATATGAATCGCTAATGACGCAAGGGGCTTGAAATAGTCCAAAACGGTCCCTCGCCCGAAACGCAGAGGGTCGCAGGTAAGAATTATGCCCCTGAGTAATTTCACAACTCCGCTGACGCGGATTATAACCTTATCTTCCTGCACACTCGAGCCCCTAAATGCCCGTTCGCAAGCTTCGGGACTAACGGGAGCCTGCCCGCCTGAGCCATAAACTAATGAAACTCCCAACACCTCACGGAGTTCACCGACGGAAAGGTGGCAGGCGTTAACAATAAAGCAGGAATAAATTTATCATAACACACAACACAACTCGGCCTGGTAAATTTACCATCACAAATTCTCATTCAAAATTGCAAACTTTAGTATGAGCACTTTTATTAGTGTCTTGGACTGTAAGTAGGTCTTTAAGAATGAAATGCAAAGTTTTTGACCAACTCGAGACTTTATATCCCACTTTATTTACCCCGAGTTACGAAAGGTTTATGCACCCAAGGAATGTAGCGTAGGGTTTGCGATGGCCGTCTTCCTGAAACTTGGTCTGATTATTTTTTATTCCTTCATCAAGTTTTCTGCATTGAATATTATGCTCATTCAATTTATTATTGTATTCAAAATTAACAAATCATACTACATACATCGACTCCAAGACACTAATCAACATTAAAAATTAAAGTCAAGAGAAATAAAACTCAATTTAGTATGAATGACATTCGCCTGACTCATTGTCAGTCATGCAAGGTATACCAGATTAAAACTGAAGACTCTTTACTTATAACAATTAAGTCATGAGCAATTGTCATCAAATATAAATTGCAAGTCCTTTCCTCTATAATATTCATAGACCCATAATTTCACAAGTAGATATTAATATCACGCTGGAGTAAATAAGGGTTCTTAGAACCTACTTATAAATATAATCCCGGAATAAGAGCTATCAACTTGAAATACAAATCTGACAGCGATGTCAGCTGTATTGTCTTCCGTGCCAGAATGAACGTTTATTTATAGAAACAAAACCCTTCGCATAGCAATAATTAGAAAAAACTATTTATAAAATTATATATTACTATAAACTTGATAAACTATAAAATAACGAAGTTATAAATATTAACTAAATAATGATGAAGTCAGGACACCTTATAAATATTGGCAAGAACGGGTGAAAATGGCAGAAAAGAACATCACAAAGGTTTCTCTCAAGAAAAATGTCTCTTTAGGCCCGTTCTAAATGTGGCACTAGCACAATCTGACATACCTGCGAGAGCGCATTTCAAATTGCGTCGTATAAAGCGGTGGATTGCTGGAACGCATGCGAGAATGCATGAGCGAGAAATGAAAAAATAGCCCCCGCTCTATTTATTTCATGAATTTGCGCAAGTGCATGCCAGATTGAGAAAAAAAATTAAACTCAGAATTGGGCTATTACATGCCCCGAGTTAAACAGCTTATAGAGAGAAAGATATGGATTACACATACAAGTTTAAATAGAATAGGTATTGAGCTGTGAAAAGAAAAAAAAAGGCTCAAGACCAGCTTAACTCAGGAGACCTGACTTCCGTTATTTTAACTGCAATTAACTTGCTTCAGCGGTTATTACATCCCATTACACGTCGGCTTATCTGCCTTTCTATTTTCGTTCATGAATTTGAGCAAGTGCACACTAGATTGAGGGAAAAAGCAGTACTATAATGTACAATTACATGGCCCGTATAAAACAGCTGAGAGAGAGGGAGCTATATATCATACATACGATTTTAAATACAATTTTGAGGTATGAAAAGAAAAAAAAGCTTCAAGACCAGCTGAACTACAGAGACATGACTTCCGTTATTTTAATTTCAATTAACTAGCTTCGGCAACTATTACATCCGAATACATGTCAGCTTATCTGCTCCAGTGGCGTAGAGCTCAAATGCCAAAGCAGGTAAAAATGCTTTCAAAATTCTATATTTATAAAGTGATTATCAAACACTTAAAAGAAACGAAAACAGCACAAGAAACGAAAACAAGGCTTTCCTTGTCACTTCAGACAATCGGAACACGGAAGAAACCATTTTAGGTGCTTGAGCGAAATAATTACGGGCACATGTACTTTGGAAAGACGAGCAGCTGCGCGTATCGCTTAAGAAAAAGGAGCTATTACGGTAGCGCTATCGGATCGAAATACATATTTCCGTCAAGTTTTTTCTTTTAACCGGTAACTGCCCTTGAGCAAAGGCGATAAAATTATTTCCAGAGGAAGTTTCCACTCCTTGCTGCGGTCACGCGAAACCGACAGAAATCGCTCACGTAGGTTTCAAGTGAAACCCCTCAAAGAGTTATGCGAGACGAAAATGTGGAAAAGGCGGTAAAAACAGGAAAGTTACGACCAACAAGGAATGCTAGTCTCGAGTGAAACGTGAAATCGCGGTTGATACAACTCTCTATACACGGCTAGAAGGATTGAATACTTGCTTCAGCGACTATTTTTTTTTCTACCGCGGATTAAATGTCATGCAGGATGAAGACGACAAAGCGAATGTCGCTGGAAAAGGCGTGACAAGTGTACCCAATAACACGCTATAAGCCGAGAGTATGGTTTCTCAACGAAATCGTGACTTAAATCACAACAAGTACTAAAGTAGTCCACCGATCTGATAAACACCACTATGGATTTGGTACAAAAAAAACACTCGGTCAAATTGTTTCTAGATCAGCACGCAGCTATAAACTTCCAAAAGAGGCATATTAATTCGAGCGAGCTCTACTACAGATCACAGATTAGCCATGAAGAAAATAATTATGCGCAGACATGAAGATCGAAATACAAAATATGAGATTTAAAACGGTTTACCAGAAAATATCAAAAGAATAGAAGAATTCACCAAAAATACCAGAGTTGATACCACTTTAATTATGCTATATTCTCCTATGATTCTTCTAAATGTGAGCAATAATAATAGCTGATTTAGATTAATATACTGGTATGGTAATTATACCAGTGAAATAGATAAATTAATTATTGCGGACATATGCGATAAAGTTCTATTATTTCGAATGAAGATTTTCCATAGCATTGCCGGCCTCGGTGGCGGCGGGGTAACGTTCTCGCCTGCCAAACAAGAGGTCGCGGGTCCGAGTCCCGCCTGGGTAGGTTTTCCCTGGTCCAGGGCATGGTCGTTTGTGTACGTTTACTTGTTACATTTGTTGAACACCCCGGTGTAAAATGGCCAACAAGAGCTGTATCCGGTGGTTTGAGAATTAAAAAAAAAAAAAAAAAATATCACCTCATACCGTGGAATTCATTCTCTCCGGAGCTGAATATTCTTAAAACTTTACCTGACCGTAACCACCAACCTAGGACATTGCATTGAACGCTAATTTCGTTACCCATTAATCTTCTTTAATTTTACGCTAATTGCATAGGGTAAGTATAAAGTTGGACAATAGTCGTGTGAAAAAGAGGAATGGCCAGCATAAGGTAAATGTACCAACTAATTTCATTCCCCATGACATCGTTTACGACTTAAGACATGTGTTGCACAGCCAGAAAGCTAGAAATATGGAAGCACCCTCAACTAAACCATCAATTACAATGCCGTACGCATGTGTCATATAACGGCTGTTGGAGCTAGTTTCTCTTTCACAAACTAAAATGATCGAACAGATGTTGAAATTACCTCGGCCCGAACACTGCGTTCATAATGAGCAAGCTACAGTTCCTACTCAACCTCAGACGTACATATATTTAAAGGCACTGAATTGGCTACACCTCGCGTGGGAAGTAGTCACGACGGAGGCAATAAGATGATAATCAATTCCAGAGTTGCCTAGTATGTAAAGCTCACCTCTTTATCAGGATAATTTGATCGCATACTCAAGGAAATCAATCCGTCGGACGAGTGAAAAACACCCCCAATGCAATGAGAAGCCTTGGTGGTATAAACTGGTAAATGATTGAGCCATAAAATACAGCCAATTTTCGCATGTGATCCTTTTAAAGCGAAGATCTAAGATAAATCAGGAATAGCAGAGGGGCAATCACGCCTTCTTACGGAGCACCGGATGTTATCATTTATGCACTGGGAATCAATCATTATCCACAGTTAGCGTTCACCGATAGAGTTGCCCACACAATTCATTACTTCGCTGTTTGCTTTGCATAAAAGGAGGTAGGCAGGTATTTGGTGACCAACGGCAGAGTCCATTTGCCCCATGAGGGAAAAGCAGCTGTGTCCAGCAACTCTTGGAAGAAAAATTTATGCATAATTACAGGTTTTCCAGGAAATTTTTACAAAATTCCAAGTTACATCTTAAGCAATTACAGCGATGCATAAGCATTTTAAAACACCCAAAATTACTTCAATACTTTTAAATAATAATAAATTTATGTATTATTTTACGTTCATAATTTAAAGACTTTATTTATATATATTCAATGCAAGCCAAGATGCCGCTTTGACCACATCAGTAGATTCTGACCTCGCCGGACATCGTGTTTTTTTATACTACAAGAGTCAAGAAAGCTAGACTAGACGTATCGATTCTGTCCGAAAGAATAGCTTGGTTTTCAATGTTAATCCAATTTCCCAATAGCCACTTTCTAACTATAAAACACTCAAATTATGAGCTGTGCGGGCCAAATCAAATTTATTCGCGAGCTTCAGGTAGCTGACCTCAAGGGTGGAGGAGCTACCTCATGCACCAATGATCGTAGCGCGCGATACTAACATGTAGTACGTGGCTGGACATTTTATGGACACCATCAATTCCGTGAAGCATGAATAAAAAAACACACTCTGAGCACCAAACGAAACCCGAATTGGATCTTGGTCTCGTGACGCTTCCACAACCATTATAGACTCGAAAAGACTCGTGGGAAGGATTTCTCACGCCCAGGAGTAGGGCAGATTAAACAAACACGAGCATTCCCCTTCCAAAATACTTTCTTTCACTTATTTTTCAACGCCAGAGAACACCAAATAACCTACCCACACCGCCGCCAAGTGTGTCTAAACTGCCAAAGAAATTTTTCAGCTCCCAGAAGACCGCGGAACCCTCCAACTTGCCAGCGGGCGGAAAAGGAATGGGATATAGGAGAGCGAGCGGCCGGCAGCGACTTTCGATTTACGAATTGGCAACATCCTGCCGCGGGCTAGCCTAGTGCCCATTCCACCCAGTGGGGGGCACCACGCTCCCCTAATTAGTCCCCTTCAAGTTTTCCCACCCACAGACCTTACCTCTCCAAGCCCCCCTCTTTTACTAGAAAACCCAAGCAACGGGGTGGAACGCAGCTACACCGTCACCCTGCGCGGTTTGGATTGTGAGCATGAAATTGGGGATGATGGATTCAAAAAGGAGCTAGGAATTGTTGAAGGTTATTCGGGATTTCCATCGGGTAAGGTTCTTCCATTATGATTGTTCTATGGTTCTTCTTCACGGCCGACGTTTTGATGAACGATTCATCCATCTCACCATGCCCTGATGACAATGGACGACTCGCTCATCGAAACGTCAGCTGTGACGGAGAACGTGACCTGATGGAAATCCCGAATAACCTTTCATGATACAATACGCCGGGAAAGCCCGCGAGGAAGGAATTCTTGTATTAATTTCAGCGTCAAGAAAATACAGGATCCCTGTCATCATCTAATGAAACCACGTCAATTTTCTGGTAGCCGAGGTATTCATGCGCATTAAAAGTGTTCGGAGACTTTCAATTTCATTTTACTTAAGGATAAAAATTATCGCCATTTCCAACAAATTCTATTCGCGCTTTCAAAGGGTCGTGTAATTGAGTTGAAAATATAGTTCCCGCTGAGCTTATAATCAAAATGGAGTTGAGATCGATTCTTTTTAATGCGACTGAAGCAGAGCAATTGCTTCAAAATACATTTTTCTACACATATTATCAACCCACTACACAGCAATGCCTGCTTCCTAAAAACAGGCATTCTTTCCCTCAACTAATAGAGATCGCTTACAAGAAATTACAACTAAATTTAATAATAAGGTTTTTTGCATCATATTTATCAAGAATAAGGAGCTCTCGTATTATGGAAATTCTGAAAAAAAACACGTACCTATTTGCCATTTAGACGAATAAGTTGACAGTCTCAACTCAAAAATATTAATTCCCGTTCAGGATGTAGTCATATTTATCTACCGGTTACCGAAGGTGTTAAAAAAATTTGCACTAGTTATGGGACGTAAACTTGACCTCAAACCTTTATTTTATCCTTTGGAGGCTGTAAATTATTATTTACCCATGCAGATAGAAACTCAAAAGGCAAACCAGGGGACCTCATACGAGGGATAAGTCATAAATCGGCCAATTATGAACTCAAATCACTATCTTAGGCCGAATTTCGACGCCTCCCATTGCTAAAACGCGCACTGCGACCGCAGAACAGGAATTTCCGAGTCGTAAAATTTTTCGAACGACACTCCCCCGACCCCACGATAAAGTTCTGCGTCCACGCCAGCGACACAAGTGGGGCGAAAGAGGAAGTATAATATGTGAGTAGTGTATTGCCGTGGTGAGTGGAAGGGTAGGTTCGCGAAAGGAGGAGAAAAGAACAGGTGTTGCGGCAACACCTAATTAGAGGAACCCGATAAAAAGAATGAGCGGTTTTATAAGGCCGAAGACGCTCGTGGGAGGGCCCGGCGGAGGTTGGTGGTAGTGGTGTGGGGAGAAGTGGCTCGTCCGCTGGGAGGGTAGACGCCGAGTACTTAGCATGCCTTTTTAAGTGGAAAAGAGGCGACTCACGAACGATGGGGGCAAAAGAAAAGGAAACGCAGGCAATAAAAAGACTCGGACGAAATCTTTTATAACCAAAAAAGCGTGGGGAGAAGGGGGTGGAGATCTTGCCAGCACGTGAGCGGCAATAGATTGACTCGGCCTGTCCGGATGGCTGCGGGGCGTAAAGAATGCCGGGAAGGAAGGGGAGGGGAGGAAATGGAAGAGGCGGGGGAAAGAGGAACGGGGGACGAGTTGAATAGGAGGTGGGATAGGTGTACGATCCGTTCTTTTTCGGGACTCGTTCTTTTCGGTCTCGCTCATCAAGTTCAATGCTTCGTTCTTTCGCTCCTTTTATAGATTTACATCTACATACATACTACCCTGCAAGCCGACTAAATAGCCGTGTGGCGGGGGAGGTACGACATCAGCCGTTTAAAAATACAAATAATGAATTATAACGAAACTTCGCCCGACATTAATTAAACTTTATTTTATTCTTTATTTAGTCCTTTTCGGGGGAAAAACGAATTCTCATACCTATCCGTGCGTAAAATTTTCTCTCTTGATAGATCTTTTCTGCCTTACCTGGAAGTACACCTCCACTTCCACTGTGCGTAATAAATTTTGGAAGACACACTATCTAGCTAATGAATATTAGAATAACACACAAACTTATGCACAGCCTATTTTCTCATTAATAATTTATAAAAAAAAACACCATCCAGTCGATACTTAACGAACAACAAAACGTAAATAAACTGATCCAAACCAAATTAACTTCTTAATGTCCACTATTACTCAGGTGTGTAGTAGTTATTGAAACAAATGGAAGCAACGATATTTTTTTGGAAATAAACAGATGATCATTCACTATTTAGGGAAATTAAACGATTTTATATTCAAAACGGCAGCTGGGAAGAGGAGGTGAAACTGAAAGGCTTGGGATGTTTAGTTCATACATCTGAATCGTTCCTTTCGGTCTCGTTTGTCAAAAAGGAACGAGTTCAAGGACTCGTTCTTTCGTTCATTTCCCAGATGTCTTCATTTCCGTTGCGCATGGGAAATTTTGGTCTCACGGAACAATTCGGTTAAAATTATTGTTTTGAATTAGTAATTTGACAGAACTGTTATCTGTGCGACTAGTTTCGCCGCTACGTTGCCCCTTCATGTACAAATATCGCGCTCAGCCGAATGATACTGTTGGTGAGTGACTGGTCACACCGGGTCTATTATATTCCCGGTGAAAAAAAGAGCGAAGTGATGACTGAGGGTTGAGTAATCAAAAACGCTCAGGATGTAATTTGCATCCCTTTGGGCTTGGGGATTAATACGACCACTGCCGATAAAAAAACACACAAACACAAATTTAAATTTTCTCCACCTAATTGTGGTTGTAAATAAATATTTTAGACGAATTGTATCGGAACGAGTTGAATATTTCAATAACAGAAGAGAAAAAGAACAAATTCCATAGGGTGGAAATAAGATTCTTCCACGAAGCGAAGGCGGATTCAGTGTAATTACATACATTGAATATCTTTGATTGAATTCATAGACGCAGCCGAACTCGCACCTTTTTATCTCCCAAGTGGATTCGTGCCTCAAGAAAAAAATCAAATGCCACAGAAATGAATAAGATTTTTTACTAACTATGATGGAAATCATAGTCCTATTCAAGTTTTCCGGAGTCGTAAATTTATTAGCATGCCGTAAAAAACGGATTGAAATTGAGACAGAAAACTTCCGACAAATTCGTAATTTCATTCTGATTTCATGGGTTATATAAAGCAATATCTATATTAATTGACTCTATATTACTAAGAATTAATTATGATTATAAAACAATAATTCATAAAAGATAATAGAATATGTGTTGTAACGTTAGACATTTTAACAATGTTATTTAATGTTGTCAGGGAGTTGTTGATAAAAAGGTAAAAGGGTTTATTACGTATAAGGGAGAGGGAAAGTTACTTGAAGGAATGAGGCAAAAAAAACTGTAATTTGAAGAAAATAAAGATGTTTTCGGAAAAAAATCGTCTGACGTTACAACTTAGATTAATAATAAGTTTATTTAACTACACAAACAATTTAGCAACATAACTTATAGTGATTTACGTATTTTTAACAGCAATTTTGGAGTAAAAGTTACAGAATCCCATCAAGGAGCTCTTTGAGAACGACTCATCCTCCCGGGACGACTCATCTCTGTAGGAGGTGGGAAGGAAGGCATGGGAAGAAAAGCAGGGGAGGCGCTAGGGGGAAGGGGAGATGAGGGGAATCAAGGGGAGGTGGGGGAAATTGATGGCTGTGAGCAGGAAAACGAGAATGGCTGAGTGAGGGATGATATGGTTGGCAGGGGAAAGGAACTAACTGCCTCGGAGAGAGAGGAGGAGGAGGAAGAAGGTGTATTAGACGCAGATGTGCACAGAGCGTACTGAAAGGGTTGATGCCCCGCTCGCGCCTCGTACACATATAAACACATCAAGGGCGCCTTCAATTACGTCCCGTGGACGTCGATAAGACTTTGAAGAGCGTTTCACGAATCATCCGAGCCGAACAAAGATCACTGGTAACCTAAGATTTCTCTCCGATACTATTTTTAAACAAAGATGTACACAATTATTATAATAGGGTGGTTTCCTATTATTTTTTTATTGCCTAAATCGAAAGATTATTACTCCCGGAGTACGTATTTCACGTTTTTAGATTTTTAAATGACGTTATCTATTTTTCGCGATCAAATGAAAAGTGAAAAATTTCAAGCGCGCGAAAACGCGACGCGTAAGTAGGAATGAAGGGAAAAAGTCCGTGCGACGCATTTCTGGTTCCCCCTCCCACCTGGTAGGTGACCTTGATCGAGGCTCTGACCGCTGATAGGACGCAGGATGCTAACGGGTAGCTGAGTACCTTCCTGTCTGGTAGCGCATGGCTTAAAAAAGGTTTATTAATACCTTATCAAGCGAAGAAAACTTTCCGACCTTAGCCAGTTTTAATAGGTGATTATTAAGACATGTTTCCCTGAGCTCTGTGCCTCATGCATGCATTGGTAGCCTCTGACGATGCATAACTCCTATCCTCTCGTGTAGAAACTAGGTCCCTGTGACGTCACGTGGAGTGGAATCGCATGGGCGCCAATCTGGCCTTTTTCAAATGAGGATAGAATTTGACCCTTGCCATACGTCTAAACCGGTATTTCAAAAACCAAATAATTTGTGTATTATGAATACACTAATGGTGGGTAACGAATCGCCATCAATGCCTTTTGTTTTCTTTGATGAAGGAAACTACCCTATTATTAGCATTGTAGTATTCTACCGATTAAGGTAGGTTTCCATGGAGTCTTTAAGAACCATTCTGAGAGCCTCCCATTCCCCTCCTCCATTCAAATTAAGGCCAACTCCTTTTCATTTTATCTAAAAATCCTATTTTCCTCCTTCCTCTCCCTCGTTTACCTAACATTCTACCCTCCAATACTGTTTTCAGCATACCCTCCCCACTAAATAACCCCTCCACCCGTACCTTCCGTCTCCTCTGTATCTCATCTAAAAGCTGCCTCTCCTCATCAACCATATCCGGAACTTCGTCGTTCCTCCTCCTCTCCGTCCACTTCACATTCACAATAATTAGGAAAATTTAGCCGATTCATGCGTGATATAATAGGATTCCGGCATAATTAAATAAAAGGTAAACAGCACATTTCCACTTTTCCACAGTTATTTTCATGCGTCTGACGCCTTTCGTCTCACAGAGTAATCATCTGTCACAAGATATCACGACGCATGAGAACATCTTTCAGTTCTCATATGTACTGTGATGTCTTGTACCAGGTGATGACTCCGTCAGCCGAAACGCGTCGTAAGCACCAAAATAATTGCGGAAAAGTTCAACTACAATTTATTTCAATATTTCAAAATATTTAGGTACACAAATTCGAATTTCTTCATCAAAGATAGCAAAATAACATCTCAAAACGTTTATTATTACATCATTTCACAAAAAAATAAAGAAATATGCTACGAATCATGAAATAAAAGAAATTTAAAAAATAATAATTTAACGGAAGGAAGACGATTTTTAATTGCCAAACAACCCAGACACAAACCCTAGATTTGCCAATTTGGTCCCGGTTACTGTGAGCCATTAATGTATATGTAAATAAGCTAATCAGTAACATACAATACAAACAAATATGTTTACACAAATAAAGTTTTATTTCAATTCTATTATTGCCTATAATACGCACTTCATTGGATACTAAAGGTGGATCACGCTATTACCAGTAGGTACATAACAAAAGTAATTTGGTAAGTTGCAATACCATATTGCTTCAAACACTGCAAAAAACGAAAAAGTCCAAGTTCTTACGGAAAAATAACCTCATATTTACACCCTAAGATAATTTCGAAGTAAATTTAGGTGCATAGTATTAACGAAAGTGGTCGTGAGATGAAAACCAAAAGCAAAAGATTAAATGGAAAAAAGAAACAAATTTGATAACTCGGCAAAGGTTTATGAAAGCCATATCGGTGATGTATTTTCTGTCATCCGATCACGAAGGTGACTACATATATATCGTGAAAGGTGTAATTAATCTTCTCTGCCCGCTTGGGACGCGTAAGGGTAAGTTGTTTGTCAGCTATCAGAACCAGTAGAAGTAGACGTACGAAATATCGCAGTCCATTGGGCAATTTTTCCACGTGGAAGTCCTCATCTCGAACTAAGTTACGTTCAAGTAGGTACGATTATTACTAACGATAAAGCTCCTCATGCGAAATAAGTCCAAAATAACTCTTTATCTCTGTCGGACCGTAGATTGAAAAATAGACTAAACCTTTTAGATAAATTCAAGAGCAGTGTCTTTTCTGACGAAGTTAACCATATCTTGCGGACGCCAACGTACTACGGAAGATCAGATCATATAAATAAAATAAGAGAGATAGATTGCAGAACAGACAGATTCCGAATGTCATTTTTTCCACGATCAATAAGAGATTATAACGGCAGCAATAGAACGCGTAAATAGATTGCATGACTTGTAGTGTAGCCTACTAACCTATGTAAAACTTACTGCATGTTTCTGAATTTCTATTCTATATTCTATTTCTAACAGCATATAGTAGTATAGTTTGTTATTATACGGGACGTTTCTTGGACGGTGTGGTGTGCATGTGGGAGTCCAAATGCATGCTGCATGCTGGTGATTGATCACCCCCTGCCAAACACCCTAGAGGTGGCTCGCAGGGTAATTTGTAGATGTAGATAACAAAACACACATGACGCCTTTCTATGTAATGCATGCTAATAAATATTTTTAAAGTGTCCCTTCATTTCGATGGTAAAGATGAAATCATTTCCAATGCAGATGAAGGAATAAAAAGTTGGTTTTATGCAGGAATTAGCATTAATTCCTCACGAACGTCTATCGTTAGTCGAGATATCCCACCCAGGATATCCAGTGGACGTTCAGTGATTACTAAGCACTACATTTCGACAGTGCCTCCCTCCTAGAACAAGGTATACAGCTAAATAAAAAAAGTAACGAGCACTAGAGTTTCAAGCTCATTAAAAAATATTACCAGCTGCTAAATAGAAAACTCTCGTTTCAGATGAGATGCGGCGGAACCGTTTCATCATAAATGAAAGAGAATTTTCGGTTCCACTTGAAAACTTTACCGACTCTACACGACGCGCTTCGATGTTTTCACGTCGTTTTCTAATGTTACTTTTGACGGCTAACTTGATTATACCTGCTATTAAAAAAAGTTTCCTTACAAGATCAAACTTTAAAATTTTCAAGCAATATGACCACAGACGAGTAAAATTTCATGCACCAAAGTGTGGCGACGATTAAACAGTAAGTTTTAACACATCAAATATTAAACATGACGCATTAAGCCTTTTTAACGTTATCGTATGAACAGAAAATAAGTTCAACAACCAATTAAAATCGTGAATTAAACATCTTTGACGAAGGACAAGCAAAAAAAGTTTGACATAGCCATTTAACAAAGCGGTTAGCAATTTCGTTACATGGCTTCAAACTCAAGCCACCTAAGTGCACCCAGTTTTGTTTCCGACGGTAACTATACATTTAGGAGCTTATCTTTTAAACAAGGTGGTACTCCTAGAGAGATATTAACGGTTATTTTAAACATTCCACATTGAAAGCTGTGACATGTTTTTTTTAGATAAATTCAAGAGCAGTGTCTTTTCTGACGAAGTTAACCATATCTTGCGGTCGCCAACGTACTACGGAAGATCAGATCATATAAATAAAATAAGAGAGATAGATTGCAGAACAGACAGATTCCGAATGTCAATTATTCCACGATCAATAAGAGATTATAACGGCAGCAATAGAACTCGTAAATAGATTGCATGACTTGTAGTGTAGCCTACTAACCTATGTAAAACTTAATGCA
Source organism: Ischnura elegans (assembly GCF_921293095.1). Classification (NCBI taxonomy): domain Eukaryota; kingdom Metazoa; phylum Arthropoda; class Insecta; order Odonata; family Coenagrionidae; genus Ischnura; species Ischnura elegans. The sequence continues at coordinate 19,107,743 of NC_060257.1, forward strand.
TGTTTCTGAATTTCTATTCTATATTCTATTTCTAACAGCATATAGTAGTATAGTTTGTTAGTATACGGGACGTTTTTTGGACGGTGCGGTGTGCATGTGGGAGTCCAAATGCATGCTGGTGATTGATCACCCCCTGCCTAACACCCTAGAGGTGGCTCGCAGGGTATTATGTAGATGTAGACGTTGACTGCAACACCTTCATTTCATTGTATTTAGCTATAATTTACGAAGTATAGGTATTACAAAAGAAACTAGCATTCCAATTCATGGCCCTCCCATCCCATCATTGATTATAGTTATATGTTTATGACTTGGCGGATGGATATGTGGTGAAGAGGAATGAGAGGTGAGAAAATAGTTGGGGAGATAGCGGTGTTAGGGGAGGGGCTGGAAGACTGACGGCGCCATGGAGAAAACGAATAACGACGAGGGAGATAATATGCTAAGAGTGGGACGGGGAACGGCTGAAGCGACTGTCATCGGAAGGGGAGAAGGATGAAGAATATCCAACGAGAAGGATACAGGCCTCGCTCACACCACTCAACTAATCGTCATTCTCTCACACAAACTATTGTGCCGCCTAAGTCATTACCTATAACCAGGGTCGAACTAATGCCTGATGCCTGGGGCAGGATGAATTTCAGCGCCTTTTCACATAAAGAGTAGGCGTAACACCGGGTATGATGTCGAGAGCCACACTATATATCACAGCATTAATGAGAAAGCAAAACACAAATCCAAAAACGAATCGCAATGACAGAAAAAACATACCTACGTGCATCCCATTTCTCGTAAATAATTTAATTTCAAGCCACCTACCCAACAACACTCAGCGAGCAAGCAGACTGATCCACACAAAAAATAGGATTTCCACCATTCCTGAGGCGTGTGGTTGTCTGGAACAAAAAGGGAGACGATAGTCAATTCATTCTTAATAGTTTATCCTTCGAAATTTCAAGAAACTAAACCGATTTCGGATCTAAAACAACACCGACTTTCACGTACCATAATGGCGCTGACAGCAACTAGTTGGCGGTGTCTGATACTAAAAATTACGATAGCAAAAAAGGCCCGTCACGAAGCATTTCCACTGGCGGCAGTCACGAGCACATGTATGCGAGTGAATGGAGTGAACGCAAAGAATGCGAGAAAGCAAGAATGAAAAGAGGAAAAACTTGAGCTAAAGAACGCAGACGGTTCAAGAAATTACGGAAGAGACAAAAGATAAAGCAAAAGACGAGTGTATTAAAACTGCACCTATATAGTAAAAGAACACTTATGAGAATAACGGCTGAACAATATAAGAGGTAAAAGAAACGAGATGCATCAACACACTCATTCTAGCGAAAATTCTCGATACGTCGTAAAGTTTACCAAAAAATTTAAATTTACTAATGACAAAGAAAGGTAATTCTTCGTCAAAATTTTGCGGCATTTGTCAAGGTGGTTATAAATTTTAGATCTATGTAGCCGCGTCAATGTTTCGGACCACCAAAACATGGACGAGTCGACATAGCCTTGAAGTTTTCATTCGCCAAGAAAAGATAATGAGATGATCGCATATAATATCAAATCTACATGTTCCTTTGATGTATGTTAAAGGAAAAATATGACTCTTGACTATTTCACGAAATAATATCGATTTGGGAGGAAATCAAAACACTCGACTTTACGATGGTAATAAAAGTACTTTTTATTCGATTTTTCTCTAACTGCATATATTAATAAAATGATCGCTTGTCAAACTCAAAATACTGCATTGACTAAGAATCGACAGTCATCCCTCAAAGGAAAGAGTATGCATGTGCAATGTGTAGACGGCTATAGGAAGAAAATGAGAGAGGATATAGACAGGAGAGGGATGATAGGGGTAAGTACGTATTAAATCAAATAATTTAATAACATTAACCTCGCACAATAAAACTCCAATATTCAGATATTTCACAACAAAAAGACTTGGTTTTCACCACTATGTGGCGCAATAATAAAACTACTAGCAACCCACACGTAAATTCTAAAATCACGATATAGATAAATTCAAATCGGAGTGACATTCATGCATGCCTAATTATGTGTTGGTTTTGAACAATTTGGGAACCAATTTATTCATACGAAAAAAGCTTCCCTTTGTTATTTACAAAAACTAAACCTATTCATGACTCTTGTTTACACCATCATACCTCTGCATAATCTACGAAGCCCCTACAGACTTTCTTAATGACCGTAGGGGATCTTATAATTACAATGATAAAAAAGTCCTTCAGTGCACTGATGAGCTGAACGAAGAGAATGCGTGAAAATTTCAAAATGAAATACATACTATAGAATATATAGACGCGACTGACAGGAAAGAGAGGAAAAAAACACTAAGTAAGTATTATCCCACAGCAATTATAAGAATACCCACTAAATGAATTGAAAAAATTAATCCATCGCTAGAAATGACGAATGTAATATCGCTGGCTGTGAATTTAAGTAAAAAGATCATTTCTAATTGAATGAGACATAGCAATATTTAAACAGGACTTATTTAAACACGACGCGTTTCGTTGTTACAACAACATTATCAAGTACTGTTGTAAGAATGAAACGCGTCGTGTTCGAATAAATCCAGCGGTAATATGGCAATGTCTCATTTAACTAATATTAAGAAATTTCATCACATCGTGCCGCATATCAAACAAGACAAAATGTTTGTCCAAGCATTCTTAATTTACGGGTGAATATGAACGACATTCCGAAAATCGAGGCCGGGGAGACAACTTCCGATAATAAAACTGATTTCCGAACAGAAATAACTCGAAATGCCACTGACGATGCAAGCGCTGACGACGATTAGTCGGCGGCGAAACGAACTAAAAATTACGCAGACGGAAGAAAAAAAAGCACCATCTGAACACATGGCTGGTAAGTCCAACTCAAAGAATGCGTGAAAGTAAGAATGGGGAGAGCGAAAACTCAAAAGGAAAGAGCATGCGGAATATATAGACGGTTGGGGGAATGGAAGAGAAGGTAGTGGGGAGGTGGGGTTGAAGCGAGAGAAAGGATCGAGGAGCCTGAAAGAGAGACGGCACGACAAGATGCTCGGGGGTGGGGAGGGAAGAGGGTTGGGGGAGGGAGGAGAGAATACGTCGGGAGGGGCGGGGGAAAAGGGCCCGTGAAGTAGGCTTGCCAACCGTACGGAATTCCTTCGGATTTTGATGCCTTTGTCCGGATAAGAGGTAATGCCTCAAGGAAAAACAAGATTTGTTAAAAACTATCAATCAGATAAGATGAGGAGTAGTTTTGTAAAATATACTTAAACTTTGATGCAAATAATAAATCACTTGTTTTATTATATCAAACGTTCTTGATGAATTTTATCGAACATTTCCACATTTCATAATTTGGTCAATTGTGCGAAAGAGTTTGGTAAAAACAACTGCATAAATTCTATACAATTCAGAGTTTCCTAACTTTTATCGAAGTTAAGATTAGTTTTACGAAAGTAAGAGACCGAAAATACTTTTTTGGCAACAATTATAAAACTCTCTTGTTTTGTACGATAGAATTTACCAATTGTTTTGCATAATCTATCGAACGGAATTTATTTCCCGTTTTTTCATACCAATGCACAACTGCAGTTGAAAGATTGCTTCTTAGTTAGAAGATAGGTTGGAAGGAATAATTTCATTTTCATTCTTTGTAATGGCTAGAACGTTTTAATTTTGCTTACGTTCATTTTTCTGTTTATTTCTGTTTCAATGCGCAATGTTATCCGTAAACTCGAGAATGAAAGACATTGAATACTAGAATACGTAGGATAAGTGTAATTTTAGGTATTTGATATTCAAAATAAATTTAGCACTCGCAATCATCAGCTTCAAGAACGATGGACAAGTATTCCATCGATGTAAAAATGGAAACGATGTAAAAATCGAGAGTCTGACCCGGCTGGAATCCCGGGAAAAATTCGCCGTCACATTTATTCCTGATTCCGCTTCCTATGTTTGTGCTTTGTTTGGAATCACGCAGTTGAGCCAAGTTGGCAACCCTGCTACGAAGGCAAAAAAAAGAAAAGAGAATAAAGGAGGAGTGAGAGAGGGAAAAAGGTATACGTACGAACTTATCTCGGACTCGCCATCCATTTCTCCTCGCGAATATGGCCTTTGCACCACCACCCACTCCCCACCTGCCTCCCAACCAACCAACCCTCTCCGCCCCCTAGCCATCTCTATCTTTCACGGCCGATGTATTAAAAGGTCCCCCTCCCTCCTTACATTCCACGGCGTCAAAGGATAAAATGGTGGACTGGGAGAGAGAGAGATGAAATAAAAAAAAGAACGAAAGGAGGATGGGAAATGGTGGAGTCCAAAAGGTTTTTGAGAAAGGGGTGAGGGAGAGAGGAAAGAAAAAAAACATAAAAAAGAGGAGCGGAATGAGACCAGAAAGGAAGATAGATGGGTTTACTAAAGGAAATGAGAACGACATAGGGTCTCGGTGAAAGAATAAAAAGAATGGAACGAGGATGAAAGAGACGAGTGTGTGGGCGCCCTAGGCTGCTTATATTACACACGCCCTTCTAATGGGCCCTAACGCATTAGGCCCGCGACAAATACCGCCTTGGGGGTTAAATAGATGCGCTAATGATGGCCCTGCTTTTTCATTTTAAAAGAGGATTTCTACACGTAACATTCGTGACAGGTATGAACCTCAACTTGGCTTCATATAATGCAAAAACACTGTTTTAACCCAGATTACTTGAGGTAGTTAGAGCGCCTCGGTAGAAGTAAAAAGAATCAGATGAAACTTTGGTCTCATGTTCTTTGAGAGACGCACCTTAAATGATCCAAATAAAAAGGGATTCCCACGTGCCGTTTTTTATATATTTGACGGTAAAAGTAGGATAATCTAACATGATCTCTAATGGAGAAATACGGGTTTTTCGAGCACAGCGAAACTGTTTGTAACAAGATGATGTTGAGACGGCACTCATTAGAAGCAAAATTTTGTGCCAAATCTTAATATATACGGGAAAGTAAAATCCATGATAAAATAAGAAATATATTTGCGAAAAACTGCCTGAAATTGGCAATGTGGGTGGGAATCTCTGGTACCAACATCGCAAAACGAAACCACTAAACCGACATCACTTAAATTCTAACATACATTTAGTTTCCAGGCCTTTTCATACGTCTTACATATCTTTTGTTTGTAAATAAATATATATATATTTAGGATTTACCACTTAGATTGTGAATATTTAGTCAAGGTGTTTCGTCAACAGTTCAGTGTATAAAGGTTCGAAACAGTGTTGAAACTGCTCAAGTTGACTACCGTTAATACCTTTAAAAAATAATTTCTGACGTTAGCATTTTGCTGAGGGGCAAAATTGCTTTCACATTTCATTCCTCATTATGTTATATTTTGTTTAATTTTTTAGCGACTCTTTTGCGTAAATAATATGTAGCTAGTAGATAAGTAGTGCGTCACTTGACTTCAGCCGATGCCGCTCTAACTCCTTAACCCTCTAAATGCCGCAGGCCGATACATTGGCTTTTGCTTCTCGGCCGAAAAGTTCCACGAGCCGAAATATCGTCCTGGAGGTAGTTAATTGTTCAAATTGATAATTATACAGCCACTTAACTGTTGATTAGAAATCAGGATTAAATACACAGTTTAAAATTATTATAATAAGAGAAAAATATAACAAAAACATGTTGATGCGCCAAAAAATGACATAACAGAACGTTTGAAGATTTTGCATTTTATCTAAATACACTTGGCATTTCTAACCAGTGCCAATCCAAAAGGATGTTACTAAGAGAGTCAAGTATGGCTAGGAGCAAAGATGGAGTTCATTTAGCAGACCAATGAGTGATTAAATACATCAGAAAGAACAAACCTCTGGAATAAAATCGAGGTGAAGCTAAAATGAGCAAGCGAAAGTAGTAAAAATATTTAATCGCTAAGTGGAATTAACGAGAGATTCATTTAAGACCTGATATGGCATCATGGTTAATTTTAAGGACAGAGAATATTTTATTTAATTCCCCGGAATATACATCACGTAACTAAGGCTTCGGAACTCCCTAAAGGACCAATGTTTTGCTCCAACCGAGATGACTGCATAGCCTTCGTTTTTAATCCTAACAAAAAGTAAGTCTAAAAGTAAAAGTCAAAAAGTCCCATAAGTAAGGCTAAAAAGGACATTCCTTATAAGAAGTGTGGATAAAAATTATTGTATGAATGCATTTTATAATAGAATATGTATCTCCTTCAATACACTTTCAAGAGAATTACATATAAACTTACCAAATAAAATATATCGTGGACAGATATCGTCGATGTTAGCGACATAATAAATTCATAGAGAATTTTGTATGAGACATTCAGACGGCCTTGACTGTTTTGGTAATTAATCGTAATATCAGGGAAATAAGTTCTTCCTGTATTATGATTGCAATCATGATTACTAGCGAAAATAGTTTACCCTATCATTGTATTTTCATGCTAATAGCCTAAATTTTAAAAGGGATTTTTACGAATAGAGATGCAGTAAGGAAACCCACGATAAAGACTGAAAGTAATGAATGAAAAAAGAAACGAAAAGAGACGTTAAGAGGGAAATGAAGGGATATAATAAGATGGAGAGTAAAAGTCACAAGATGGCGGGAAAATTGGAGGGATGGACAAAGAATAAAGCGTTTTACGGTGAGAACGAAAGAAGGTGGAGGAAGAGGGAATAAGATAACTTAAAACTGACAATGAGAGCATTTAACTTCACTTTCACAATCTTGGAGGAAAGAAAAACGCTCCAGAACGGACCGTAAAGACTGCTTCCCTATTTTTCTAAGATAAGACTATGAAAAACTGGATTTATGAAATAAATATACAGAATAAGGTGCATGAACGGAGTTTCGAGTTATTCCACTGCCGTTGAGAAAAACTAAGCGTGCAAAAACTCGAAACATTCGTACGAGCATCCAGCCACATCTACATGTATATGATACCCTGAGATCCACTTTCATACGGTAGCGTTACATTCATAAATTTAATATTGGTAAGTGCTTTCAGATGAAGATAAAGAACCAACTTTGCTGATAATACTTGATATCTTAAAAAGGGGAAAAACCACATGAAAGCTTTTAAGAACAAGGAAAAAAATATTTTTTCATGTTTTTCTAAAAAAACACTAAACTAAGCTGATAAAATACTATTAACATATCCATCATAGTCTCATTTACAAGTAACTAACGTAAAATTCATGCAATTACAGCAATGATTTGCTACAGCCTCAAAATGTAGTAGTGGGTCGTCCACCATATATTTGTTATTATGATCCTTGCACTACACGAACTTTAAATAAATTTCTTCACAACGACATTATACTCTAGTAATCGACATTTTACCCATAGGAATAACAGTTTTGCCATAGGAGCCTGTAAATAATTCTGATTTTCAAACACAATTTCCAGAAAATATAGCACGGATTTTTTCTCGCCTTCAGTCGATAAAGTATTCTCTAAAGAGCAAATTCAGAAATTTTCATAAATATGACATTTCCTTCGTTTCCTTAAGAGGAAAATGAAGAGAGGGGAATAAGATGGTGACGAGAAGTTATGTAGAGGGCGGAGGAAACGGATGAGCAGGAAATAAAGCGTTTCGCAAAGGAAAACGAACCAAAAAGAAAGGCGAAAAGAAAGAATAAAAAAGGTGACTCGAAACGGCAAGAATTTAACGAGAGGTTGGGCAGAGAGGGAGGAACGAGAAAGAAGACGTAGAGAAAGGGTGTCGGCGCCGCTGTGCGAAAGAGATGGAAAGTGAGCCCGGGAAAGAAGAAAAAGGCGAAAATAAAACAGAATAGGGGGGAGAGGAAATAATAAAAAGAGAAGCGAAAAAAAGGCGGAGAGCTGTAGGAGGGAGAAAGAGTTTTTAAAAATTTAATGAGAGAAAGAAAGCAAGAGAGGTCCTTCTTGGAAGGCTTGTCCCATCCGTTGGGAGACTGTATTTGGGATACTTAAGACATCATCATGAGCATAAATATAACGAGTGCTCCGAAGAGAAGCCAAGATATTTGCACGGTCATTATGATAATGTCATTAGCATGACAAGCATGCAAAATTAGGTAGCGAACTATCATTTACAAGTCAATATAAACCATGCTATTGCGTGGGAAATATCCCCGCCCACACCACTGTAATACGTCTTGGACAGTACATTCAGTTCTAACCCAGCCTTACATTCATTGCTCGCGTTCTTAAACGCAGGCTCATTAAATATTTCACTTTCTTTACTGTACATTGGTAGGTATTTCTTTTGTACTTTTTCCAAGAAAAATCATCTGAATGTATTAAACGTTTATATACTAGGTACAACCCACTACCCGTTAAGATGACTAATATGTAATTAGGGCTCTTGCCCGTAGATTCATCCACAAAGCCATCTATCGGCACTTGCATTATTTAAAGTTTCATAGCTTAAACTTCCCAAAGCCACACCCATTTGCTGACACTTAATAAACTCATCGAAACGATAGGCATAACATGAATCTCACGGTCAATATCATAGGCCCACTTTATAAGGATATATATTATATATTTTATAGGTTCACCCCATAAATTAATAGCTCGACTCGCGGCTGACAGAGACAGCCTGAACCCACCTTCGATGACGCAGCATCGGGGACTATTATAATTTGAAAGTGCTGACAAATCGTCATATTTACCAGTACCAGACCTTGCTCGCATTCTTAAACGCTGGCTCATTAAAAATTTCACTTATTTGTACACTTTTTCCGAGAAAAATAAATCATCTGAATGTATAACAAGTTTTAAAGGTGGTGTATGTATTAATCGCTTTAAATACTACGTACAACCCACACCCCGTTATGATGACTAGAATATGAAATTAGGGCTCTTGCTCGCGCGTAGATTCACCCACAAACCCTTCCATCGGCACATGCATTTCTGAGGAGTTCATAGCTTTACCTTCCCAAAGCCACACCCCCTTCCTGACACCCAATAAACCCATTCAAATGATAGGCATAGCATGAGTCTATATAGGGATATATATTATATATTTTATAGGTTCACCCCATAAATTAATAGCTCGACTCGCGGCTGACAGAGGGAACCTGAACCCACCTTCGATGACGCAGCATCGGCGACTATTATAATTTGAAAAAGCGCTGAGAAATAGCCATGAAGCCATATGAATGAGACGCGGAGCGCTTAGCAGCAGGAATCGAATTCGCAGATGGCAAAAAGCAAAGACGGAACGAATGAAACGGCGAAGATATGTTCGGGAAACGGAGCGAGATCAAACGAAAAGGAGGAGGCACCGAAGAAAAGGGCAGGAAAACATAAAAGGAAGACGGAGAAGAGGGTGTAATAATCTCCCAAACGATACTTATCTCTCATGACCGACTCCTATGCGATTTCATTCCCGCACGGACAGATGAAGGGGATCGATAAAAAAGAGTGACATGGGGAGTGGAAAAAAACACGTCCAGTGGTAAGAGGCAGAGAGTTCTCTTTTTTTACTGTGGCGAGGAAAATGGCGTGATCTCTCTTTCTACAGTCCACCGCACTCAACCCACTCCACACATCCCTTCCGACGTATTTTATTCCTCTTCCTTTGAGGCGAGACAATCCAGCTCAATGTTAGCGCTAGACGGTTGCCTAGGGTTGGCCTATTCCTGGGATATTCCGGTTTCACGCGGGACCGAGCCATGGGGATGGACTCATTTTCCTTTCAGCGGCAAAACTAGAACATCGCTACTAGTTTTCGCATCTTCGTCACGCCAACTCACAAAGCGTAAAAACTAGGGCTGATAATTTAATGTTGCCACGTTCCATGCATAGGGTTACAGGCTTAGAAATGCCTACGAAAGTACACGTTTCAACTTTTGTACGTGATTACTTTTCTCTCTACGTCAAAGTAGAACATAATCTCTAGCAAGAATATAATTCTCCCACCTAGGTCACGCCAACCCACAAAGAAAAAAGTTAAGGCTGGTTAATTACATATCGCCACGCTCGCTGGATCATGCATAACACATGGCAATACAAGTCGAAAATCTGAGATCTGAGGTAATAAACATGTATATTGTTTCAATTATTTGTCGAGGTAATTTTCCTTTAGACTCCATGAATAGAAAATGTTTGTACGAAACGCTAACTCACAAAGCGTAAAAACTATTCTCTTCATACTGCCACGTCATTCATTGGAACATAACCATAACCATTCTCCATAACAGAAGGCAATACAATATGAAATACCTCAGATAAGAGATATGCATATTACTTCAACATTTCCATACGGTTTTCATATCGACAAACGGCAAAGAATAACAATTTTACAAAAATTACATAAATATCGCATGAGTTCCACGCTAGCACAAAAAAAGCAAAAATTAGGGGCAAGTCTAGTTTATATGAGACAAATACGTTCCATTGATTCGACAACATGCTGAAAAATGCCTCAGATAATATATATTAAAATCATTATTCGCTGAAATACGGAATATCACAATATTTTTACTGTTGCCGCACGGATGCATTGCAATTGCGGCTTCGTAGCGGAATATAACGGAATTAGATATCAAAATTTCTTTCGTGCGTGTTCCATATTATGGCTTCTGCATTAGTACTATCCAATTTCATGATATCACGCTCATCAGTGCTTATTATTGATACAAATGTAAAAACACGCGTCATTTTTTTTAACCTAAGTAGGACTACCCCACTACATATTGACTCGTTTCATGGATAATTAATTTTATTCGGCAAAGTATTTCAAAATTCATCAGATACGACATACGATCAATTGTTTCAACCAATGGACGGGATCATACGCCTTACATAGGCAAAACTAAACCATCGCTATTAGTTCCCGCAAAGAAAGTAGGCCTAGTTAGCTTTACCACGCTCACTGGATAATTCATGGCATCGGGCAATATGTTTCAAAATACCTCAGATATGTTAATGTTTCCATATGCTGAAAAAACGGGAATAGATTCAATGGTCTCGTTCATTACGTGATTCTTTGCTCTGAAGCGGTTGCCACTGCTGCGATTTAAATGTGATAGATAGCCAAATCTTCACATGATGGTATTCGATGCAATTTTGTCTTCAGTGATTTTCTGACTAAGACAGTGAACAATAATTTTATCTGACATTTTAATGATAATACCTGAAAATAACTATAACGATTTCCATTTTACTTGTCTCATGATCTTTTGAAAAAAATTAATTATACCTATAAAATTAATGGAAATATATTGAATAAGTACCACGGAAAAATCCATGTTGGAGCCAAAATTGTTCAGTAAGAGTGAACTTACAGCACTAAGGAAATAATATTTTTTCCATTCAACGGGAAGTATTAGCGACACGAGTAAATTGACCGTCCGGATCAGAGAACGGACCAATATAGGCAACAAAACTCCTTGTCGACGAAGGAGAATCGAGAACAGAAAAAAGACAGCCGCCGGGCGCCCAGCCCGAACGCCGACTTAATAAAATAATTGGGCCGGCAGTTAAATAGAAATCTCACGTAAAAAAAGGCACTTTCGCCCAAAATTAATGGTGGAAGGCTTTTAGCATCATGGTGGCATGCTTTCCACAACAACAGAACCATTATTTTCAATGAAACATAAAATCTACCGCTAAAATACACTTCCTTTTACCTATAAAGTATTGGTAAGACATAAAAGCATTGTAGGAATCACCACCTCACATAAAATTCTGACAGTGGTCGAGTTACTTCGACGAAATGAAACATGAACTCAAGCCAAAATATACCTGGGACAATGGGAGGAGTTGAAAAAAGCACTCGCAAGAGCCGAGTTGATTTCTTTATAACGAACGCATCTAAAGATTGTGATTTGAATCTCAGTCACCATAAAACCACGTCAACCACGGCTCTTACAAAATAACGAAGTAATAACTTCCCGTGGAATTAATGGGAAATTATAAATGCTAACAGAGTTAATAAACATATAATCACCAGTATGTATCGGCTGGTAGGTAATTCTTATCCTTCATCAAGACACTTGGGAATCCCAGCGGAGAACACCTAGTTCTAACATCCTAGAAAGATAAAAAAAAGGCTAAAATAAATCTTCAAATCGCGTGACCTATTAAGGGTGCTAATAATGAGTTCACTTTCAACTATAGTCACTATGGAAGCGTTACCTCGGTGCTGGAGTTTCCGGCGTCTAAATAAAGTGAAGTCTCTCTGTCTTGAGCATCATGATACCAGGGAGGCCAGTCACACGGAATATGCGGAAAAACCAATAAGTGCCCATAATTACTATGAAAAGTTCCATGCGTAGGTAAAGAGACAAATTTTTGCTATCTTAACCATATAAAGAAAATAAAATCAATAATTTTACTGTCATTTTCACATTTGTTAGAACCAACCTTTAAGAATACTAAATTGAACAGCTAGGATACCTCGCAGAATAACTAAAAAGATTTCAAACAAAATATAGAAATCTTTAGCCAGCGTAATACATCAAAGAAGAAAAAGCCCATTTAGCGCATAAAACTGACGAACGAAAACACACGAAACTAACTACGAATTAGCCAGGAAAAAATGACATTTTCTTCAGAAAAAGCTCGAGGATTTCATGCCTGTAACCGAGTGGCCACCCAATGAAGCGAAGTACGTTGCGGCGATGTTTCAACTCCCTTTCAGCCATTACCATAATTTCAATGCCACTTGCGCATGTGAGGCCACTTGGCGAGGAATACATCAGCGAGGAAAAGACGGCGTCGACACGAAGCCCACTCGGCCGCAACACAAAATAAACAATTTCCGAGGAGCAAGAGCGGTCGAGTGGCGGCGGGCAACACGATGGAATCGAAAAATAGTGACGCGCATACAATATTAATTGACGCTCCGTCCGTGATCATTCATCTCCCAACATCCCATTATACCCACACTATGGCCGACCTCGCGAGCCCTCCAACGTCCACAACACTCTCTCACTCTGGAACAAAATAAAACCATCACCGCGTACTCATCCCTTCCACCTGACGCTTCACCTTAGCGAGGATATGATGGGATAAATGGAAGAAAAAATATAATCGCCTCGATTCGAGTGTTATGAGGTAGACCTCAGGAAATCCCGCCAATGTAAAACCCATAATAATGCTGGCAGCATCACATTCTACACAGTACCTTCGATAAAAATCCATTCCATAACCATATCGTATAAGAAAATAAGATTTTTATTCGAAGTGTTGTACAAGGTGAGTGAGTAGAGGTAGCTAGATGAGAGACGTAGGAGAGAGGAGGTATTGATGGAGCGAGTATTTAGTGGGGAGGGGATGTTGAAAATAGTGTTAGAGGGTAGCATGTTAGGTAAACGAGGGATAGGAGGGAAGAGAATAGGATTTTTTAGGTATACTGAAAGGGAATAGGTCTTCCTGTGAATTGAAGGGGAAGCCCATGAAGGGAGAAGAGACTGCCATAATACTTCTTAAGTACTCCATGGAAACCTAACTTAATCGGTAGAATACTTTGATAATAATAATAATCTTTGAGGAAGTTCGAAGTACATATTTTTTCATAAATATATACAGAAAATTTCTAGACGGTTTGCCACAGTTATTAACAAACTTGAAGTCTGTATTTATTTATTAAGCATCCTAAGAGTATAGACACAACATCAACACGATTATCATAATTTCACCAAGCCTTCAAGAACTTTACAATGACAATACGAAAAAATACGCGGTCAATGAAACAATAACATATTTTTTTCGAGGGTTGCCCGGTCTCCAATAAATTATCAAGGACCTGAGCTGGCAAGTTTCAAATATTTTCTATCCAACTATAAGTCACATAGGACTTATATAAAGATAGCCTAGAATTAGGCTCTCCACTAACAACAGCCACAACACTCTCTCACAATAGAAGAATACAAAACCATTAAAGCACGCGCATACAGCCCCTCCATCTGACACTTCACCTTAGCGAAGATAAGATCGGATGAATGGAAGAAAAAATATAACTGCCTCGATTCGAGTCTTATAACATAGTCGTCTTAAAATCCCAAGAAAGCATTCTCTCCCTCGATTTGTCGCATATTGTTTTTTGGAGATGTTACTCATTTAAGACTTATGCTATCATTTTGAAAGTTTTCACGGTATGTTGAATAAGAATGCCTAAGCCGATTTCTTTTTTTTAACACCCACAGAACGCAAGTAATTTTACACATATTCTTAGCTCAAAATAACACTTCTACAAAATTTCTTGATCAGAAATTTCTATACTTATTCCCAGCATATAAAACACTTTCCCTTCTCACGTACTATTTCGATTTTATCATTCAGCAATATTAGGCCAGCACTTAATCGAGGAGTTAAAGTGGTGAAAGAATAGGTCTCAAATTTACATTATACCCAAGCAACTGCATTTCACATAGATTATGATCAAGATTGAGCCGATACAATCCATAGCACGGAAGGTGCTTCGTTGTCTTGGACGCTGATACGATCCTTTCTTTTGAATGCGTAAATTTGATGACGAAATGATGAGCGCATGAAAAGCGACCATCGATCAAAGTAGAAAATGCGCTTTGACTCCACAAAATGTAAGGGGATACCAGCAACACTGTAAAATATAAAATTAACAAAGAATCATTGTATTTCAGGAGGATAATGTGACGCAGAATTTATCCTTGGGATGTAAAAATATTGGATGGCATACAGCATCCTATCAAACCACTTTTCATAACATTAAATCAGCACTACATGAGTTAGTCAAAGGTTTATGGACTGCCGTAACTACAGATTTAAACATATTCATTTTTTTCATGAGTGATAGGCATTTTGATGATTAAGATTGGTTTCATTACAAATCTCTCCAACATCGCCAACTAGGACGCAGAATCCTTGCTCATGCCTTCAACCTTTGCGAGAAAAAAAATTACCACGAACGACATTTTTAACTCCACCCTCAGAAAACCTTGCTTAAATCTGACAAATTGGCTTAAATTGTTTCCCAAACCCTTTTCGTCCAGTCTATTCTGCACATTTTTACAGCCCGCTCTATTTCTTCGAAGAAAAACTGGAGCAGACTTTTAAGAGGAAATTCCTAAGAGGACAAATGTACGAAAAAATCCACAGAGAAAAAATCATTCGCCTTGACCGGGATTCGAACCCGGATCCCTCGATTTCCGGCCGAGTGCTTTAGCCAGTTAAGCTACCGAGGCGTCATTCTTCCCTGTGGAAATTTGTGGACTATACCGGACAAGGTGGTATGGACTGCTGAGCATATTATGCGACGAGCAGTCCAAATCGTGCGCACGGCGCCACAGCCTGTGGCGCCGTGGATTTCTCTGTGGATTTTTTCGCACAATTGTGCATTGCGGGTGACTCCCGTAAAAGTTATCACCGTGGTTAGTCCCGGTATACTTAAATTCGTCAAAGAGAGAACACCTATATGTGTTCAAAGTTCGGACCTTGCTCTCCGGCTGTGGCGCCGTGCGCACGATTTGGACTGCTCGTCGCATAATATGCTCAGCAGTCCATACCACCTTGTCCGGTATAGTCCACAAATTTCCACAGGGAAGAATGACGCCTCGGTAGCTTAACTGGCTAAAGCACTCGGCCGGAAATCGAGGGATCCGGGTTCGAATCCCGGTCAAGGCGAATGATATTTTCTCTGTGGATTTTTTCGCACAATTGTGCATTGCGGGTGACTCCCGTAAAAGTTATCACCGTGGTTAGTCCCGGTATACTTAAATTCGTAGGACAAATGTAGTTTGATTTTTGGCGTACTGATGTCAATTGGACTACGCAGTAAAAATATCAAGTCAACAATATGTAATCAAGTAGTTAAAGAGGCGAAGATAGAGGCTTAAATTTTTTTCACCAGTAACGGCTGATCGCAATGGCTGTCATTAAGATCGAATAGATTAAAACAGCCAGCAGCACGGAAGGTGACCTCGTTACTTTAATCATTACGTGCATATCCATTTTTTAGCACCTAAATCCCTACTCACCTTACTACTCGCATGTCCGCTTTTATTTTCTCAGTTAGTAAACAGATTATTAACAGTTTTATTATGCATTTTACGATTACGATTCGTGATATTTCAATGAAGGCAGAGCTGACATTTAGGTAGGTTGGAAATATATAAAAAGTTTAATGAGAGCATAAAACATTTAATTCCAGGTAATTAATCAAACACTTGGTAAATATTCATTCTACACCGCATGCATTTGAAGTCGATCGAGAGCAAGAACTTAAGACGTCGTACTTTCATTAAATAACATTTCAAAAGAGAGAAAATTTCGCAAAAAATAGACGCTTCGACGTAAGAAAAAAAGACGGAGAAAAAAGAAAAACAGACGGAGAACTCCAATAGACGCTTTTCCATTCTCTCTCAAGCATCAACAATAGTATTTTCCTTTCCAAACATAATCACTATAACATCACATATACAACTCAATCATAAAATTTTGCAGGCCTACCTTGCTTCTTAGAAGGCGAACCTCCTTTGTCATCACAATAACCATCAGAGGCACACCTCCTGAAACAGAAAAAGAGATGTTTAAATTAATGTTAGAAAAATACAAATGGGATTGATATTTAAAAATATAAATTCTAATCCCAAATAAAACTGAGTGCCTTGAATATCATAAACAGATTAAAACACGATTCCTCCACTGAATTCATCGATACGAAGAACTATCCCTTCCAATGCCCACGTCAAAATTTGAACAAGAACTTCCACTCAGCATGTTGTATTGAGTGAGTTTAATCTTTAAAACGAAGTTTAACAAACGGGCAGAATAAAAAAACGAGTAACATAGATATAAGGAGAGCCAAATGTAGGATTTGATTTCATGAAAGAATCTGAACTTAAAGTTTCAACCAATACGGCCCAGGGCCATTTTTTTACTCAAAAATAACTATCAACCTCTGAAACATGATATAATCAACAAATACGGATGGGTACATTTCTAAACCGAGTTTCATTTTTCTGGCTTCCAAATGACGCTATATCAAAGAGTAAAATGTGAACTTTTTCTAACATTAACTAATGATTTTACAAGTAGGCAATCTATATTCTCTTTTGCAAGCGATTTCTGCAAAAAAAAAAGCAAGCACGAAGTACTGTAAACTGCGCGTGCAGGAAAATCTCAAGAAGTGAAGCATAAACTTGAAGATGGTATTCGTAAATGTATTTTTTGGCTCATGAATCAAGCACTAAAAATGAAATTCACTTTGAGTTAAATCATATGAATTTCATCTAAGGTGGGTGCAACCTTTCACTCGTTCACGTGACTGCGTACTAAGTCAGTATGTATTCAACCGAGATAATAATCCCGGACGAGGTCCCCTGCGGAAGAGAGGAAACGCAGGCCATTTTTAATCATTGTCGAGGACACTATAAGAATAGAAGCTTCAACTTTACGCTTAACTTAATGAGTTTTCCCAGCACACACAGATAAATGTGTGCCGCAATTGCTTGCAAATAAAACTTAGATTTCCGACTTGTAAAATCATTGGTCATGAAATAACCAATTTCATATTTTGCTCTTTGATATAGTACCATTTAGAAGCCATAGAAAATGTAACCATGCTTTAAAAGTGTACCCACACGTATATGCAATAAATAGAGTGGTTGCCTATTATTTTTTATTGCCTATTATTTATAACATTAAATCGAAATATTATTACCAATTAAGTACATCATAAACATTATCCTGGAGAAAGAATTTCACGCTTTTAGATTTTTAAATAAAGATATCTATTTTTCGCGATTAAATGAAAAGTGAAAATTTTCAAGCGCGCGAGAACGCGACGGCCAGGTATGAATGCTGGAAAAATACCGTGTGACGTCATTCTGGTTACGGCTACCGCCGTGTGAAGCCACTTTGGTGCGAGGCTATGAGCGCCGCTACGATGCAGGCTGCTAGCAGGTTGCGCTTGGCTTAAATAAGGATTGTTAATACCCTATCAAACGAAGGAAACTTTCCGACCTTGGGCAATTTTAACAGGTGATTATTAAGAGATGCTTCCCTGAGCTCTGTGCCTCATGCATGCATCGGTTATCTCAGACGATGTAAAACTCCTGACTATTCGAATAGCATCTATATCCCTGTGACGTCATGTGGAGTGGCATCGCATGGGCGCCTATCTGGCCTTTTCAAATGATGTTAAAATTGACCATTGCCATTCGTCTAAACTGGGATTTCTAAAACAAAATAATTTGTATATTATGGATACACTAAAGTTAGGTAACGAATCGCAATCAATGCCTTTCATTTTCTATGATGAAGGAAACTATCCTGTTGACGCGCAACATAAGCGAAATTGTAAGCCGTAACTAGGCCAACAGCGGGGGAGAAGAAATAGCTAATTTTAATAACTGACACTGGAAAACGTAAAAGTAACTTATTCACATATTCATTCACATTATTTCATTCCGCAAATTTCGTTACAGATGACTTTGGGCATTTCTGGAGGAATTACCTTCAAAAGAGCTAGAAATTCCATGAAAAGCGCCGCAGAGGCAGGTACACTCCGACACAAGGGCAGTGCACTTTTTTACATCACCTCACGACACTTAACTCTCACCTCTCCACTCCGTCCATTTCCATTCCTCAAAGAGCACGATTTTTCTTTTTTTATCGTCACAATAACGATCAGAGGCCGACCGCTCGGCAAGACGTATAAAAAAAAAGAGAGTGGAGAAGCGCAGGAGACGCAAAGTAGAGGTGGAGAACGATTTTCCGGGTCGCCGAGCCATCCTCCTCGAGACCAATAGCCCGTGCGGGAGGAGGCGGAGGGTGTACTTTTCCCCACCCACCATTATAAGAGGACGCACCTCCCCCGTGGAGCTATAGATGCGAACCCACCTCCACCTAGGAAGGATGGGGCAGAACGCTTTCGGGTCCCCGCAGCACTGTAGGTGTCGATCACGTGACCCATTTGTATTACACAACAGCTAGTCGGAATGAAATTAGAGGATATATCAGGGTGATAACGGAAACATCGACATGATATTCTATTACTTTTCCCGACTATTGCTTTAGCAAATTTCCACACCTTTACGTATTTCGCTAAGCTGCCAGTTTTTGGGACCCTCACGAAAAAGGCTTAATAACAGTTAGAATGCGCGCAAAGAAGAGCTGCCAGGTACGTGAAAGGTCGTTACGATAGTCTTGTTAGTGCAATTAACCTCTTAGATAAACTCGCATGGGAATCTCTGTCAGACCGTAGATTGAAAAATGGACTAAACCTTTTACATAAATTCAAGAGCAGTGTCTTTTCTGACGAAGTTAGCCATATCTTACGAACGCCAACATAATACGGAAGATCAGATCATATAAATAAAATAAGAGAGATTGACAGTAGAGCAGACACATTCAGAATTTTCCACGATCAAAACGGCAGCGATAGAACTCATCAATAGATTAGATGACTTCTGGTCTACTTACTTATGTACAGCTTAATGCATGTTTCTGAATTTTAATATCATTTCTACTAGCATGTGGTAGTATAATTTGTTAGCATGCGTGACGTTTTTCGGACCGTGTGGTGTGCATGTGGGAGCCCAATTGCATGCTGCATGCTAATGATTGATCACCCCCTGCCAAACACCCTAGAGGTGGGGGGCAGGGCACTATGCAGATGTATAAAGTTAACTTTTTCCGGAGAGATATCGTGGGAAAGATTATCGAATGATAAACAAAGATATACAGTTGGCTCTCATGTGTTTCAATTTGTCCAGAAGTCTGCCAAAACGTGATAAAAAGACAAATTATACTGCATAACAGACAGATTCAAGGAGCTACTTTTAAAATAGATTTTTACGGAAATTAAAACTATTTTTCAATATTTATCTAGCTTAATTTGGAAAACAGAGTTGATTTATTAGTTAAAAGTTCCTTTTAGACAGAATTGGAGAACCAGAGCTTGAACAACGCCTTGCCCTGTCCCAAAATTTCGTAATTCACTACTGACTTGATACATGCATTAAACTATAGGTGCATAATGCCACCTTATTTCTCTTGGCCACCTTCTACTTCGAGGATTATTGAGTGGAGTGTGTGAGAGCTTCATCTGAAAGTTGCTCCCAGGTTCCATCGGTCAGCAGCCAAAGACAATCACCAGGCCACCACACCCCACGGCAAAGCATATGTCGCTAAATATTTCTCGCCATTTCGCGAAAACGTTTGGGCAAAAAATTCGTGTCTCTACCCAAAGGCATCGCTGGATATCCGCAGTCGCAATATCGCCCAAAGAACGTTTCGCACCACTTGAAAGGAGACACTTCTCTCAGCCACCAGTGCCTCCTTCCCCCCTTACCAAGGCAATATCCCCGACGCCGACTCTGTAGGCAGCCATTCCGCCGACGATCCGGTATAAGGGGGAGAGCTGAGTGAGACACGATGGGAGTAGAGAGAGGCTGGGGGAAACAGTAAGAGAGTTGGATTGTGGCCTCCCTACATGCACAGGCCAAAACATCCGAATTTCGATTGTCAACTGTTTGAAATAAGTGTTTGTGTTAGCCTCTTTGCGCGGATACTACGAAAATTTTCTTATATACTGCTACTTATCCTAGAATTAATAAATAAAAGAATTTTCAATACCCACTGTAAGACTTTTTATTGAGTAATCAGACTCATGTAGCGTTGAAACGCGTTGTACTCAACAAAGAGTATAAGTGGACATTGCAAAATCTTTTATTCATTAATTCTCGTAACACGTTCAGCAGCAGCTCGCCATACAACTAATTTCGAAAATACGAATTTCGATTACCACCTGTTTGAAATAAGTTTTTATATAAGTACCTCCTTGTGATGATGCTACGGAAATTTTCTAAAATAATACCATTTGGGATGATAATATTAGTTTATAGAGCATAAGTATTTAAAATGGCATCTATTGGCGCATAAAATTAGGCGTGCGAGTTTATAAAAGTAAAACTATATTAAAATCTACCTCAACAATACGCGCTAGGCTTAGATTGCTTGAGGAATTGAGTATGTATACATTTAAGAGCGACACGGTGAACATCATATGAGAGCCCCACTTATTTCCAGGTCTCACAGAAGGGATATTTTGAGAGAGATATATTGCCGAACGGATATTTAGTTTTCCCCGAAACATAAGGCATAAAGACTTAATTAAATAATTATTTAAGTATTCTTCCGATTAAGGTAGGTTTCCGTGTAGTAATTAAGAAGCGTTCTGGCAGCTCCTCATTCTTTCATGTACTACTCTCTTCAAAACACTGTAAGGCCTACCTACTTCCACCTAAAAACCCCATTCTCATCCTTCCTCTCCCTCGTTTTGCTAACATTCTACCCTCTAACTCAGTTTTCAACGTCCTCTCCCCGCTGAGTACTTGCTCCATCCATACCTTCTGTAGTCTCCGTTTCTCATCCAGAAGCTACCTCTCTCCACCCACCATGTCCAACAAACTTTAATAAATGCAAGTCACAATTTTGTTTGAGCATTTGCTTTTTACGCGCAAACGGCTGGTGTCCTAACACCCCCTACCACACGCCTTTACAGGCTCCTTGAGGGGGGTAGGTGTAACTTTGGAAGCGTATTAACCGCGCTTCGCGTAGACCGTCTACATAAAAAGGGGGAGGTAGTGTTCCTGACTGTACATCTCGGAGGGTACGGCTGGATCTACGAATGAGGAGGGGAATAAAAAGGGAGAGGGGAGAAAAAAGGAACCGGTTGCCTGTAATCTGCCTTGGTCTCCAGCGAGAAGAGAGACTTCCCCTCCGCCCTACCCAGAATGCAAAGGGACTCGGAGGGGGTTGGGAGAAGTTGAAGAGGGAATAATGCAAGGGGTGGAACAGGGGGCGGGAGATAAGTACACAGCGGGATTGAGAGAGCTGGAGCGGAGTTAAAAGGGCACAAGAGATAAGGGGGAGAATATATCGATGCGCCAGTACTCAATGCCCGAAGACATAGAATACACCGATATTCCACATCGATACATATCGATATGCCAAAGAACAGTATTCATTAACAGGAAGGAGCTCATGAGAGGATCGTCATTTAAGAGTTCAAAGAAAATGTTAGTGAAGAGTCTAATCTGGAGTGTAGCTGTTTACGGTGCGCAAACGTGGACACTTAGGAAGGAGGATGAGAGAAGATTGGAGACATTCTTGGCGTAGTTGTGGAGAAGAATGGAGAGGAGGAGGAACGACGAAGTGCTGGACATGGTAGTTGAGGAGAGGCAGCTTTTGGATGAGATACAGAAGAGACAAGGTATGGACGGAGCGAGTCCTTAGCGGGGAGGGATGTTGAAAACAGTGTTAGCGGGTAGAATGTTGGGCAAACGAGGGAGAGGAAGGAGGAGGATAGGATATTTAGATAGAATGAAAAAGAGAAGGCCTTATTGTGAATTGAGGAAGGCAGTGCTGGAAGGAAAGGGAGGCTCCCAGAATACTTCTTTAGTGATCCCTAGAAACCTATCTTAATCGGTAGAATACTAAAATGCGCAGTACTTGAAGACATAGGATGGGGTGAGTAGACAAGGGCCGTACAAGTGATTTCTTTTTCTAAACAGAGTTAGGTACAGAAATTAAGTAGAGAAAACAAATCAGCTCAACTAAATATTTTATAGTGCATTTGATTTTCCACTAAATGTTGAACAGAGATTCACTCGTATCCCTTGGCTACTAAGTTTTTGAAGCCTTCTTTAAATTTTTGTATTCAACTCTATTTATAACAAAAATAACTTGTATCCCTTGGCTTCTCATCCCCTCATATAGTGCACCGATATTTCACATCGATAACCAATATAGATCGATTTTTACAATAGATCACTATTCAACGGGTCAAAAAAATTAACTTTATTTTTAATCCCATTCCCGGATGAGAAGCTTTCAGACGGATTTTAGAGATCCAGATGGTGAAAAAGTGTATTGTTAAGTAGTAGTAGAGATAAAGGGGGAGAATATATCGATACGCCAGTGCGCAGTACTCGCAAACATGTATTACACAGACAGTACACATCTATACATTATTGGTTTAACATTTTAGATCGACTTTCACAAAAGAGGACTTTTTAACTAGTCCAAAAACTTATACTTGACCTAACTTTTATTTAGATTATATTATGGATATATCTACAGGCATATTTTAGAGATATAGATAGTGAAACAGTGAACTGTCCACTAGTCCAATATTACTTGAGTGTCATTGTCATAATGCACACGCCCCTAGATCTTTTGCACTGCCAATGTTATCGAGGCAAGCGAGATATAGTTGAATGACATCCTGATTTAATGAAAAAGAGAGATGGCAATATTCCACAGAATTATTTAACAAAGCACGACGCGTTTCCACGGTCAGGTCTTTGCCGTCTTTAGAAAATTGCCATCTCTCTCTCTCATTAAATCAGGATGTCATTCAACTATATCTCGCCTGCCTCAATAACATTGGCAGTACAATCGATATATATCAATAAATAAATATTGTACTCGATAATGACCCAACGGTCGAAACGCGTCGTGCTATTTTAAATATTAGTGGAAAATAGCCATCTCTCTTTTTCATTAAAACTGCTTATTTCATTGAGCGGCATCGATTGTTTTTACCACTTTGTTTGCACGGGGTGAAACTAAAATGCTGAATATATTCGAGACAATTTGCTCCAATAGACATATTATGTAGAACATTAGAGGGACGGGCAATTACAGATCGACATGCTGATACGCAATATGTCTTCTTCTTATCATCCTGATAATACATACTGAAGTCATCGATCGTACAGATCAACTATATCGGTATGGAAAAGAGCTGTCTTCTAAAATCCGACACAGTATATCGTAATGTATTCGTACTAGGAAATTTGCGATAATAATAGGTATATAAAAAATACAAGGAGCAATTTGCTTGTTAACTGTCTTCCCGATTAATTTCCATCAGAACAACGATTCATAGCATGCCCGCATCTCATTAAATGAGTATGGCATCACAAAGAAATACTAAGAACATTTGTATGTATTAACAAGAACCTGCTTCCGGAAAGACAACACGTCCCGACTCTAATTCTTCCTAAACTATGAAGAACTAATATATGGGTGAGGATTAAAAGAAAATAAACCGACAAAGGGTAAATAGGGGGCTATATAATCGGCATAAATGTATCATGCATATATTTCATGGAATTAAACCGTCATAAGTATAACACGTTAAAATAATGGCTCTCATAGAAACTCCGCACCCTTAAAACGAAAATGCTTACTCATGCGATGTAGTATTTCCATGCATATTTTATGACCCCTCTATTTCGCAGTTGGGAAAAATGAGGTGAGCAAGATAGGATAAGTGTGAGGAGCTTGGAATGATAGAGAAGATTATACGGCTTCTTCCCGAGAACTGCGGTTAGAGTGGGAAGAAAACAGAGAGCGAAGGATAAGGCTGAATCAATTGATGATTAAATAGGGCTATGATACCATCCGCAATGCATTCCACGGAACGGCGGCGAATTGGAAAAGGTGTGGACGTTTTAAACTCTTAACGGATTCCCAAAGAGTGATTTATATTCTTCCTGGTATTAAGGAGGCTCTACCGAGAAGCTAAGTAAACGTCATTTACATGAAAATTATACAGTACCTTCTACCAATTCTATTTGATCGACTGTAGATCAGAACAACTGCGCTATCGATACAATATTTGGTGTACATTTAACCACAAAATCTTTTCTCTTTATATGGTTAAGCCTCAGTATAGGAGAAATGCCTTAAATACTATAATATAAATGCCTTTTTGACAAAAAGTTGGCGCCTTCATTACAATTACATTTCATCGACTGTTGATCAGAACAATTGCGCTTTCATTGCATAACTTCCAGCACATTTACCTACAACATTTTTCCTCTTTAAGCGGTTAAGCCTGAGTACATGAAACTTATCTATGAATATTATGATATAAATGCCTTTTTGACAAAATATTGAAACTATAAAGTCATTAAATTCATTTCATGAGATGTAAAAATCGGTCACATCAGAATCCTATTTCTCGATTTTCAAGCAAAAAAAGCAAGAAAAAAGTTTCCACACCTGGGTTATTACACCGATCTATATTTCGACGCAAAATGAGTACTCTCAAAGATATATGGATTTTGTGCGCCAGCTATCTATTGCAGATTCTAGGTTCTTTTTACAACGAATGTAAAATAATTTCACAGTTTAAACTTCATCACAAAATGATACATCTTGGATTATTTGTGAAAATGATACAGCAAATTTGTTGGCCTAGGCAGTCACGTAAGAATCACATTTGAATTTTGGAACCGAACAATATTTTAAAGTCCGACAGAGACGATAAAATAAGAGAGATAATCTGTCGAACGGATAGTTACATGAATTTGTTAATCCGCGAAAAAAAATATGGGCAATAAAAAAAATATGATATAACCGATGCACTCGCAAAGCATGTCTTATTAAGCATAACTCAAGCATTGTGTGTTCTCTAACACGTTAACAGCGGATTTCCTGACACCCCTCGCCATACGCCAATGGAGACGTAAATATCAAGAATCCACTTTCGTTTGCAATGCTCCCATTCGAAGAATCTCTGGATAGTAGGCGTGCTGAACTCTTGACGGATTCCCAAAGGGTGATTGATATTCTTCCCGCCATTAAATAAAACCGATATCCTTCTTCTCCGAGTGCTCACTGAGACTTCATTCCAAAGCGGGAGATTTCCCGACGGGTTGAAAAGGAAATAAAAAACTTAATAGCATGAACTCGGACGCTACAGACGAATTTAATTTCCCAGCTGGAGCAGCGGAGAAAATAAATGTGAAAATGTCTCTGGAAGGCGGGGGAAAAAAGGTCATCGTAACTTCGAATGGAAATGGCTAGAAATACCTGCTGCCGGCAATCCAGAGATATTAGGCGTGTTCGCGGGATAAAAATAAACGTCTCCAGCAAGAGACAGTTGGCGGGAAAAAAGTCACACGTTAAATGAGCGAATCGAACATGACATTCCGCGTTGTTTTATTTGCACCATAAAATACAGAGAGTTACTACGAAGGCCATGAATGCGTGAGAAAAACACGCGGAAAACGGATTAAAATTAATCATTAAAGCTCTTATTTCAACCTCAAAAGACATTGTTATTTATAATGCATACTTCTAAGGCTACAATACTAATAAATACTTACACAACTATGAATTTCGTGCAATAAAAACGTAGTTTACGATTTAAACTAATCACTGAGTTCATCTTCCAACTGATTTTTTATCCTTGATTCTCATATTTGCTTTCAAAACAGAATGTTACAATGAACTCAAAAACACTTCCAGTTTTATTCTAACAACTATCCATGGATAATATCAAAAGAAATACTTTTAAGACGATGAAATTTGCGGAATAAAAACGCAGATTACTAATTAAATTAAATCACTCATTTCTGCATAAGATTGGTTAGTTTGACTATTGCTGTAGACTTTCTTGATTTTCACCTTCAAAATAGGGTATCAGAAAAAATTAAGATACACTTTCAGTTTTCTAATTCACAGCCTTCTTTTGCAAAATAATTCAAAGAAATACATGAAAAAAATCTCAAATAAAATCAGAAATACATAAGAAAGGAATTAGATGAAAACGTGGATTACGAATTAAATTATATTACGACCACAATTCCACTTTTATAATTAGCAATAGTCTAATGAAGCAAGCAATGGAATGAGTGAAATTAACATATACATTACAATACAAAACTCATCACCACGTTATTTCCTACAGCAGAATTGTAAGAGTGCACATCTGCTGTTGCCTAATCTCACTTCCACAACAGGCCATTCCTAAAAACGATAGCATAGGTTCTCAGTATAATTGTTAACACCTGCGGAGATTTTGGAACTCAAGCCACTCATACTCATTACTCTCTATTTATATCTTTCAGTGAGATGTGATCGCTGTCTCACCGAGTTATGTAAGCATCTGGCCACTGCATATCCGTTTGCGAGTCCCCATCAATAAAGCCATTTACATAATACAAGCACGTTTTATCGATACATATCTCAAAACCGACTATCTTTAGCACGGAAAATGAGTGAAGAGTGTTCAAGAACACATTGCCAAAAGCTGAATACTATTATGTAACAAGTTCTCTCACATATGAAAAGAGATAATGATTTTTCCTTGATAACGATCATTTCGCGAAATAACCGAGGAAATCACTGTAAAATAATCATTAATTATTCTCCTAACAACCTGATGCAAGCGCTTATGGGAAGGAAACGGTCGCAAACTCAACCATAGCATTCATGATTAGACGCAGATCGCATCGCGAATAAACGCGAATTCAATGGGGTAGAGGCGTGAAAACACGACCATATGTTGATCTTCTTGAACCGAAGACGGACTGCGTCGTTGAAAAATCTTCCACGGCGATCTTTCCCCATCCAATCCACTTCAACTTCCTCGGATAACTCATTCAGCAGACGAGACGGACTGACACCGAGACTGTTTCTCAATAGCCCACTGACGCATCACGCATCCTTGTATACCGCGCTGCCGGGCGGTTTTAAATGGAACAATTCCAAAGCGATTGTGACAGATTGTTGTTTATAATCAAGTGAGCCTTTGAAATTCGAGCCCCCGTACTCCACAACGTATACCCCTCGAGCCTGCCTTTCACGCACTACCCCTTCTCTTCCCCCCCAACTACCACACGGTCTTTTTACGAGTCACCTCCTGCGTCGACACAAGTTCAGTCGATCTATATTCAGGCCCGAGACCTCCTGAGGTGAAATCGTTCCCTGCCGCCGCGAAGCCCCTCTATATAGCGCATACACACTCGCCCCACTTCCCAAATCAACAGCTGCTGCATCCCCACATCTTCGCGAGGGCCGGAGGAAGGACTAAGGGGAATGTCGGCGTGTGTTGAGGGGACGAACACGGGCAGATAGGGGATAAGGAAGGCTGAAGGCAAGAGGTCGACAACAGAATTTTAGTTTTTAAATGCGAAGCACTAGGATTCAATCGTTGCTGGCTTAACTTTGGTGAATTTCTTCTTGGTGGTGGTAGTTATAACCAGTGGCGTAACTATTGGGGGGGAGGGGGATAGATCACCCCCGAAAGCCTCAGAGAAACAAAAAAAAATATTTAGAGCTCTTGTGTAGTTTTGTCATATGATAACTGCATCTGCTTTAAGTTATATTTTAAGTGACAATATTTTGTGAAATGTATTTCCAGGCATACCATTTTCCAAAACCTTTTTCGCCCTCCCAGGCTTGTTAAACGTTTATTTAACATTAGCAGGCCCCTCGGCGTTGCTCGGGAATGATAGTACCCAGAGAAGTTCGAAACATGGATTTCATGATCATATAGGATTTTTTTGTTTACTCTTGGACCGTGTTAAGGTGTGTGCCTATCCGTAAGAATGTCAACCGCAATGCCGCACTAACTTTGATCGCAATCCGTGCTGTCGTAAGGAAACGCATAGCCAACAGACAAACAGAAATTCTCTTTTAAATTTATAGATAATAACAGACAATCCCTCGTTAACCGCTCACTCCAACATCACCTTTACTCCATACTAAATTCACTACCGGATAATATTGATAATTTTTTCTCCCCTAGCTCATTTGTTTATCTCACCATGTCCCATTACTCGGCGAATAAATAAACCTGTTTCTCTACATTCCTCCGCGTGTCTTCTATTTGTGTTTTACTATCTTTAGCCTGTAATTTGTGTTTTCATTGTTAACGTTTATATTTCGTGTTTGTCACTGCGTCACTGTAAATTGGCAGAATCGCTGAATGTGAGCAATTACTTAAAAAAAATAAATAACCGGTTGCGACATTTATTCTCATTATCAAGGGTACAACTGAGTGATACCCATAAACACGAGTGATCCAGGGAGTTGTACTCATGATAATGATACATAAAGCTTCGAAACCGGTTGGGTTAAATAAACGCTGCTTGGAAAATTACTAGGTGCCTATTAATCCTATAAAAAAAAGCAAAATATTGATGTCAGGCTTCAGTTGGAGTTATATAACAAGTAAAAATTTCGTCAATTTTCCAAGAATATAGTTAATTTTGTAACCATTGTGAGCGTAATACTACGCACTGGAATAAAACGAAAGCGTATTCAGCGCTGACTTTGGGAAAACGAATAATATTCATACTAAATAAAAAGACCGCTGATTAAATTTCCACACTTGCAATTGCCATTCCTCCGATAGTGGATTCATCGTATCAATACCTTAACATTCATCATGTGCTGCAACCATGACGGAGATATAGTGTTTTAAAGGGTGGAAATTGTTTCCGTGATTATTTTATTTATAAATTTTAAACGGAGTAGTACCTGAAGCGCTGGTAAAAGCAATATGTTACAATATTGGGATGCGATGGAACACTTTATTTTTAATTCTCATGAAGCCCTCAAAAGACTCTGTCAAAAATTGTTTTTATGCGGTTCATTTCATCCAGGCTATTTTATCCCGAAGAGTGAAATATTTCGTCATAAACATCGCTGGTAAAAGAGGAAAAGAATAATATTTAATTTGGAAAAAACGCCTCATCACACTCTCAGCTTTATTGGCGGCTTTACTTGATTTACAATTTATTTTATTGGTAAAGCAGCAAATGTATCTGGTTCCAAGTACGGTGCAAAGGGTTGACTAAAATTGATTGAATGCCAATTTTTCACATTCCATTGAGGAGCCCCGTTTCCGAATATTGTAAAACGTAATGAAATTATGGATTTCTGACTGATTTCAATCCGCAAAAATTTTATACGGAATCAACAGGAATCAAACCAGATAAACACTGTACCACGGAGAATTAATTGTATTTTGAATACTAACATCACGTATAAACTTCTACAACGCATTCCTTTTACTTATATCGAAAAAAGAAAAATGAAAAAAAGTAAGCAAGCTTCTCGTACCGTTTTGATAATACCCATATTATACACATTCATTTTTTAAAACAAGTATGAGCACAATGACCGACTGATAATAAACCTGGCTCGATAGCTCAGTATGAGAACTCATGTTAGAATATACAGTCCATTTTTCAAAATTTCCGCACAATCGCATTTGCGTATTCTTTAGCCATCACCTCAATCAAATCAGATCACGCATCTCTAGGTACACAAATTGCGATAACAACGCAAAAAAAACACTGGCCACATGACAATGTAACTCTGGGAATCATAGACATTTAAAAAAATTGCTTTGAAATCAGTTGGACTGATAAAATAAATCTATCCCAGAAATATAGTAATAAAGTTTATCATCCTTTTCCCCATAAATAGCCTTATTCACTCCAACGACATGTGGCGGAAGGGATATTTACACTTTGTTTTGACCCCAGCAGTCGGGAGCGAAGCTGCTCAATAAACATTAATTCCGATACAACCCCTCGCGTGATCTAGACAGGAAATAGAATGGAAAAGACGCGAGACGGAAGGGGCGGGGAAATACGATAAAAAAAACCTCATGGATGGGAAACAGCACTCCTGACAAGTCGGGAGCGAGTTACATTTCGATTTAACACTTCCGCGTGAAATCAATTACGCAAATTTTGATGGAACGAGTTTAGCTCTCTCTCTCTCTCTCTCCAGGGCGGGTGCGCGAGGCACGGTTCATCAACCGCGGTTCGAGATCCGATGCCGCCGAGACGCTAATTGTGGGAGAGGGGGAGGGGGAAAGGTGCGACGGTGAGGTATATAACTGGAATGAGGACACGCACGGGAAATACCCCAGAGCCATCGGATCTCGAATAAACTCGGGAATAAGCTAAGGGAAAAGGGCCGATCGGACCAGTTTTCTCGGCTTAGGGCTCTTGGCCGCGGGGATCTATAGCGAGGACAATAATATCTTCCGTTTCATGATGACAGCAGCGAAGAAAGAATGCATTGCTTACGAAAGGTGTCTCCTAGTGTCTTGGTGTCTTTCGAAAGGAACTTACAGTATTTTGTGTGATATGTGGCACGATGTTGTGAAAGTTATTATTATTAGTTAAATAAGACATTGCAATATATCCACTGAATTAATTTTTGTAGGACGCGTTTGAGAATGTTCTCGTAACAACGAAACGCGCCGTAAAAATAATATCATTTATTAGATAAATAAAAATATAAACTTTGATTAGTGTCGTGGAATGCAGGCCTTTCATAACTAAATGCAACATTTTTGGCCAAAGTTTCTGGACACTTTTATACCTTCATCAGGTCTTTATGCAATGTATATAATTTGTTTAATGAGAGTAACTAAGCTTTTATTAATGGTAATATTTGATTATTAAAGACCGACAGTCCAACACACGAATCAACGTTAAAAATTGAGGTCAAGAGAAAGAAAGAAAAACTCAATTTAATAAAAATATTGGCGAAAACCCACCCTCTGCCACCTTTAGCATAGCTTCCGGGGATCTAATTGTCATCATCATTAGTCAACAATCCTAAGATTGGTTTGACGCAGCTCTCCATTTCTCTCTCCTATCCGCTGATCTCTTCATAGCTACATATTTATTCTCTTTTACATCCTTTATAACCTGTCCTATATAACTCACTCGGGGCCGTCCCTTGCCCTTTTTCCCTTCCACTTGTCCTTCAACGATTGTCTTCATCAGACCATCGTGCCTCAAAATGTGGCCAACTAAGTTGTCCCTTCTTCTGCTTCATGTTTTTAGGAGGCTTCTCTTTTCTCCTACTCTCCTTAGCACTTCCTGGTTACTCACACGTTCAATCCATTTTATCTTCATCATTCTTCGGTAGCACCACATTTCGAATGCTTCCACTCTTGACTTCTCTGCTGCTGTCAACGTCCAAGCCTCGCTTCCATGGAGAAACCTACTCCATATGTAGCATCTGATGAATTGTTTCCTTACTTCTATGCTGGTATTTTCAGCTGTAAGAAGATTCTTCTTTTTGTAGAAAGCCCTCTTCGCCTGCACTATTCTACTGTGTATTTCTTTCTTGCTCCGTCCATCGCTGGTAATTCGGCTTCCCAGGTAAGAGAACTCGTTCACCTCTTCAAGCTTATGCTTTCCTAGGTTGATGTTTGTTTTAGCTTCCTCTCTTTTACTGCAAACTAATATCTTAGTCTTCTTTTTGTTGATTTTCAGCTGATATCTGGCCATTGTCCTTTCCATGTTTGTCAACGTCTTCTTCAAATCCATCTCTGTCTCGGCTATGACTGCTATGTCGTCAGCAAATCGCAGCATACTAATTTTTTCTCCGTGGATATTGACACCCGAAGCTTAATTGTAAGACGATGAATTTCTACACCTCCAATCGCATGCTCACTCGCATAATTCCAACCAGTAGTGATTTTCATACAGGAAACGGGTCGATCGAACCATTTTCCCGGGCTCACGTCTCATAAATACGAAGATATTTAGCAGGGACAATGATATGCAAAGTTTCATGATGACTAAAAGAGAAAAAAAGATCTAATCTATCGAATGATAAGTACACATACATCCATAAATTAATGAAACAGCATCAAATCTATACAGCACCATTCCTAAGAATCTCATGAGCAAATATAGCTTTGCCAGGAACACGGACAAATAGTTGTATGACAATGGAAGTACGCGGTATATTTACTAATACAATAGGTACTGATTCGACCGGTTTCCAGGGCTCCATTCAAAATATGTTTACTTATAGAGTAATATAGACCAAGAAGAAAAGAGAAATCCAAATAAATTCTTCACACAATAATTATAACTCCCACGAAGGAAATATACAGAGTCAAAAGCGTCAGGATATTAGTTCATCAAGAACTATTCTCTTAATACAACAAATTGCGATTCCATTCTCTACTATCAGTTTTCACCGAGGCAAAAACTATTTTGACAACTAAATTTTTGGAAAACTGAGCATGGTCCCAGCTTAAAATAATTCCGTATATAAGGTCATAAACGTTGGAGAAAATGAACCCTCTGGTTAAATTCTTTGAAGTGGTTTTCAGAGATCTAAATACACGCTAATGAACTCTTCTTCCTTTCTGATTGTGTACCTAAATGAATAAAACGCTCATACAAGTAATGTACTAACCAGAATCATCAATTGCATTGCATCAAGTCAAAATATCAGCTCCAACCATAAGCCCATGAGATAATTATATTTTAGCACATGGATCTAATACGGGCCATTAATAAATCATCTTCACTGACGTGTGGCGCGAAAAAAACAAATAATTGGAGCACAAAATTATTTTACCGCCATGTCATCCCGACATTTTTCCCTTACCATAATATATTTTCACCTTTATTTTCACCCGCCATAGATGAATATGAATGGCGAGATATCCTTCATATTCAATTTACATAGGTGCAATCTTAAATTGCGCCTAACCCCTTAGCAACTGTTAGTCCAATTTCAACACTGAAACTAGACTCAAAGTCTACAGGTTAAGGGGTTTTATCATCCAGATGATTCCCAGCAATAACATTTAATGCATCGCAGCACAAAAGCGTCCATCTACACCATTTTAGTTACACAAAATTCCAACCTTCCTGCTATGGTTATTATCCTGTTTTCCGTGATATGATTTTCTTATTCATTGTATTAACTTATTTTTTTGTTCGCGGACTAAGACAACGTGATTTTATGCCTCTTTTGGGGGATGCGCTAAAAAGCTGAATAATCATGTACACATCAGAAAATCATTGAAAATTTCAAAATGACCACCGATAAAACTAATCCTATTTACCTTTCCACGCCAGTTACATGCAGATGAAGGTTATCGGATTGTTTAATAATAGGGGTTACCTGCTCTCAGTAATATCAGACACTTTAACCCTATTCTTCCCCCGAGGGACACTTAAAATAACTGATCACAACAAAAAAAACACACCCGGCTGCTTATTGGGTGCCTACTTACCTGGGCACCTACTTCACAATCCGTGTGGGAAATGCGACCTAAAGGGGCAAAATAGATGAGTCTACCGCAGCGGCAATCAATGTCGTTTTTTTGGCCCCGAAGGGCTGCGAGGGTCGAGGAAAGAGGGGACGGTAAAACTTATGCGTGTGCATTTAGGAGGGTGAGATTTTCTCGGATGATAAGGCAGCTTAGTCGTCGGCCGGAGTCGGCGGTCGCCAGTTGCACGAAATGGAAAGGGAGCCGAGTGAGAGAAGTGACCGCCCGAACAGGTTCGTGACGGACTGGGAGGTCTCCCCACCCTCCTCTCCCCATGTTATCCCATGTCACTCCCCCTTGAAATGCTCTCCGAAAAAAAATAGAAGAACGACCAACATACCGACGCGGGCACAACAATTCGCTCCTACGAGGTGAACTCACCCTTGGCTTTAGTTCATGGTCGACGTGAATTCACGGTGTACCATAGAGCTCCATTACGTCTACCACATACCGCAGAGAAGGGAACGATAGACAAGTGAAATACCTTGGAGTTGACCCAACTCATTACTACTCGCGAGGCAAATACAAAAGAGAAGACAGGTTAGTATCACTCTCACACGACCGTATTGCCTTTTTTCGTAATCCCTTACTCCAACATAACTTTATTTTAATTATTGCCACACCACCGAGAACAGCGCCATTTGACCTTCTACATCGGGGTTTTCATAACATTTAACGGACACTAACTATGCCCTGAATGAGGTAAACTTATCCAGGCGTGACTCGAACCCGTGACCTTCGGTTTGGCTTGTAAGAACTTTACCCCGCCACTGCCGAGGCCGGCAAACTTACGCCTTCACATTGACATTTTCAAGATTAATACAAGAAAGCCAAGTCAACACTGTCCCGTATCTCGAACGCAAAAATTGTAATTATGGAAAAATGCTGGCGTAAAATTTTACAACTTCAGATTCAGGCAAATGTTAAATGCGAACATCTCCATATACTCCTAAAATTACGACATAAGTACGAGTGCACACATGAATACGCAGTATTTATAAAGATATTATACTTTACATACTTACTAGAAAATAACGACATTTTTTATTTCGTAGCGAAAACAAATATCGGTTGACACCTTATCATTTAAAACTGCGATGTGCAGTATGTTACGTTAAATTATAATGAAATCCTTTGACCAATATAATGAGTCTCGTCCAAAATGTAGCCATAGGCATACGGCAATGTTATCATCCCAGATCAGTGATATAATCACCACGTAAAAAAATTAACTTCGACATACATTCGAATGAAAAATCTAACATGAAGACTATTTCTTTCGCGATTAAAGAATCAAAATGAAGAAGTCACATTTTCCATATCGATAAAACTTGTTTCGACATCATACAGACATCATCTGGTACTCAATCGACTCATGAATATTATTATATCAGTAGGATCCACTTTGTCTTCAACCGTAGGATCCATTTGATAAACTATTTCTCGAGTTCGCTCCAAGTTGGCAGCAATTTGGGTCTTAAGACACAACAATAAATGTCTTGAATATAAGAAATGATTAAATACATACTTTTCATACTATCAGTGTCTTTGGAAATGCCATAATAACTCTCGTCACACCCTTGTCGTGCGCCAGGTGGGGAAAAATTATCAATTTTACAATACTACCGCTGCCATACACTATAAAGCAATTAAAGAATGCGCCTAGTGATTTCCTACTTTTACCTCTCGGTAGAAATAATTTCGACATCACAGCGCCATCGTCAGGTATTAAATCAATTCTTTAACTACCATACCAACACGTTCCACAGCATTTCTCCCTCAACTGTTACGTTCATTCGATTAACTCTTTCTTGAGTTCGCTCCAAGGCGACTGGAATTCGAGCCCACGGACACACCAATAAACGTCTCCAATAAAAAATAATAAATTAAATGTCGTGCCGTCAGTGTCGTTGGAAATGTCATAATAATTCTGGTCACACCCTCGTCATCCGCCAGCCAGGTGCGGAGAAACTGGCCAGTCATTTCCGACGCCAACTCCCCAACCACAACTCACGGTTTTGGCCTACGGCTCCCTCGCGTGTATAAACACGACTGACTGGCACTCCGAAAACCGCCTTCCCGAGCCCCACACCACCGCCTGAAAAGATCCCACTTCATTAGCATCATAATGATACCTCTGAGCTCGCTGAATAAGGCACGACTATCATATTCAGGAGGCACCTTTCGAGCATCGGGATGGGGGGAGGGGAGAAATGTCCCAACCCCATTGTGCGATTCACGTTTTCACTTCGCTACATCGCTGACGGGCGACAGAGCTGCCATCTTCGTCTCTCCCGAGATCATTAAAGCCCATAAAGTGCATTGTCACATTCCATCACCCAGAAAGAATAAGAGGAATGAAAAAAGAGCATAATGAAAATAAAAACATGACCTTTAATTTTTTGCCATTAAAGAACAATTGATGCAGTGTTTAGCACTCAGAACCACGATTGAAACATGATTTTTATGAAATAATATCGCTTTCGAACTACTCCTGTATTATTGTTTTAGGTTTTAAGAAAATTTAAGTTTATAATTCTGAAAATTTCTTTGCTACAACTCTCCTGAGATCACCAAACATGATCTAAGAGTATACAACAACCAGAAAAAGATATGGGGAGGTAAAAAACAGAGGGCATAAAAAATATCAACGAACACTACAATTTCTTTTCGCCATTCAAGAAGAAATATTGAATAGCACTCATAATCACTAGCCAAAACGTGATAAAATTATTTCGCTTGTATACTCCTGCTGCAGGATACTTAATAGGTTTTACGTAAATTCCAGTAATACTGTTCACACCATTTCTTAGGTTTCTTAAGTAAAAACACTCCAGAGATCATTAAAAGTGCA
Source organism: Ischnura elegans (assembly GCF_921293095.1). Lineage (NCBI taxonomy): Eukaryota > Metazoa > Arthropoda > Insecta > Odonata > Coenagrionidae > Ischnura > Ischnura elegans. Next base: position 19,144,479 of record NC_060257.1, read on the forward strand.
TCACACATTCCATCGCCCTGAAAGAATATGAAAAACAATAAAGGGAACAAAAATATATATAAAAAAACATTTCTTTATCGCCTTCAAAAAACAAATGAACCACTGTCCAACAATCAAAACCACAATTCAAACCGTGATAGCGATTTTCGTGAAAGGGTATCGCTTTCGTGCTACTGAAGAGTTTTCATAGGTTTTAAACAAACGCAATTAATTTTATCATCCTATTTCTTGTGTTCCCTTAGCTACAAGTCTCCGAGGGTCATCATATCTCCTAAGGTGCATTTCAATAACCGAAAAAGGAAATGGGCAGCTAAAATGACAAACGAAGCTCAATAACCGAAAAAGAAAATGGGCAGCTAAAATGACAAACGAAGCACTGCATAGGACCGACAGAAAGAAAGGATAACGCTTTCCTACTCCTCTTGGAGCTTTTTTTATGGCTTTTGAACAAATTCAAGTAATTTTTCAATGAATTTCTTCGGTGTCTTTAGTTAAAACTCCCCAAAGACCACCGAACCACAGTAAGAGCATTGTCCACTCCAGCAAACAGAAAAAAATATGAGAAGGGAAAAATAAAAGAGAGTAAAAAATATAAAAACACTACATTTTCTTTGCCGCCATTCAAGAACAAATGAAGCAAAACACAACACTCGTAAACACAGTTCAAATCGTCACTGCGATCTTTCATGAAGGAATTTCACTTTCGTACTAGTCCAGCAGCATTTTTCATTAGCATAAAGCAAATCAATGTCATATTATTCAAAGAACGAAATCCTTAGAATATCTTTACCTGATCCTAGATGAATGACCGTCGTCAAATACTTCCGTTCATTCCTCAATAACGAATACGGGGAGACGAATATGGGAAAAATAAAGATATAAGGAGGTTAACTTCAAATTTACTTTCTAGTTCAAAAAGGCGAGATGGAAATATTGTATAGCACACATAGCCAAACTTCATTATGCGATACTGATTTCTGTTAAATTAATTCGATCTGAAACGTAAAGGTAGGTTTATACGTAAAATTACTTCTTTACTGTTTTCACTAAAACCCAGAGCACATCAAAATCTTGAACAACGCTTTTTTTATAAATGATTTTCGATGAAATTGAGGTGGGTACACAAAAATTATATTCGCGAAAATTTTCACATTGCGAATTAATGCCAAAAATATCTGAAATGGACAATGACATGTTTTTATAAGTATCATGTCGAAGATTTTTTACGTTACAGCAAGAGAAGCAGTTTACACTAGCATGTAATTATGATATAAAACAATTACGCCCTCTATTTCGTACGGTCATTTAGGATGAACTTACTTTTCACTAACGCAACATATACTGCCCAAAATATTGCTATCGCGGCAAAGTTTAAGAGATGAAACCAACCAAGGTCATTAAATCTAGGTTTATCGATCGTACGAAGAAGTCAACGATATCCGAAGTTTGGAGGTCCAAGCCATAAGGATGAATATTTACAATACAAAGGCTATTGAACGTCACACATTTTCCGCAAGCTACAACACTGATTGGCTAAATATAACGTTATAATATTTTACAAGGGTCACATCTACCAGATGACAAGATACTATTTGGCCCTCAAAAGGTTGGTTATCATAAACCAACTCGTTCAGTGAAAATCAGGGGATAATTCATGCAGTTAATTCACCACGAAAGCACGTGATCTTTCTTTACAACCACCCCATTTCAACTGGGCACATATTTCAGCTTCACGCAGCCCAAGAGACGCTGCGCTTCAACTTCCCCCGAATCGAGGCACGGAGTGGGGAAAAAAACTCGGAACGCATTGTTGGGTGAAAACCTGGAACTCTTGGAAGGGGGATGGAGCTCAGAAAATCTCGGCTTCCCACCTCCCACATGCCTTCACACAAGAGTCGGGCAACACAAAAAAATAAAAGAAAGCCACGGCCCGAGAGGAATGAAAAAAAAAGCTGAGATGGATGAAGAAGGGCAGAGCGAATCTCGAGTGGGAGGGGTAGGACAGGTGTGGGGAATATATGGGAGCGGGGGGGGGGGGGGGTGAAAACTTCCAGAGGGAGCGATTAGCGACGGGCTGCCTATGAGACGGAGGTGGTGGATAACTTAAGTGATTTGTTGCCGCCTCTCATTTTGCTCGGGTATCTCTTTCACGTCCAATTTGCGCAGACCGGCGAATAATCGACCACCCCCTCTCTCTTTAGCGGGGAGCGAAGCGCTGACGAATATGATTAACGAGAACAACGCCACATCCTCCCCCGCACTAAGATAATAGCAACAACTTCCCCTACGACGGGCGAAAAAAACAAAACGAAACCGCCGAAAAATAAAACAAAGGACACGAACCCGGTTCTTCCGTACCATAAACCAATCTCGTGGGCCAACCACGGCACCCTTCCCAACAACGTGCGATGAACCAGCACCAAATCCACGTATGGCGCCAGTGAAAAGATCGGGAACGAACCCGGTTCTAGCAATTAAGAGCACTGCGTATATTAAGGGTTCTACTTAATTATACAGAAAATGTGCGAAATTCCGCAGAGGAAAAAATTATCTGCTTAGACCGGGATTCGAACTCGGATCCCACGGTTTCCGGCCGAGTACACTAGCCAGTTAAGCTACCGAAACTACCTATCAATTATTTCCATGGAAATTTTTGGATTTAACTGGACTAGATGATCTGAACTGGTGAACATATTATGCAACTAGCAGACTAAGTCGTGCAACACTGCGCTATAGCCGAAGAGCAACCGAATTCAAATCCCCGTCAAGGCGAATAATTTTTCCTCTATGGAATTTCGCACATTTGTGCACAGCGGGTGACTCCGTCAAGTTATCGAAGCGGCTGGTCTCGGTACAATAGAATCTGTAGAAGATGTTTAGAGGCAATCTGTTGATTTAATATGATTCACATAAAAGTCGAACCTCCAATTTTACTTATTTCAATTCCCACGAGCAATCTCGCAACTCCGAACATGGATTCCCAAAGAATTCTCGAATGCTAAAATATAAGTTTCACACAGTGATCCAAACAGGGAACGACCCTAAGTACGATTTCACCATTATAAATCGAAAGATTTTTTACGATCACAGCACTTCAAATGGAACTCATTCCTTGAAAAATGTAATAAATATAATTTCCCCAATACCCTACATCCCTCTCTCACGATTTACAGAATACCTCTGCCCATAATATAGAGCCATTCACATATATTCATAAATATTTATACGATGGATCTAAAATATTATATTGGATATTTACGATTAAATAATTCGACGGAATAAAATTAGTTTATAATCCTCTAACGACATCAAGAAGGCGTACAACAATTGATTTTTGCCGCCTCCCATTTCGCTAGCGTGTCTTTTCCGCGTCTAATTTGCGCCCAACGGCTAATAATCGACCCCTCTGTTTAGCCGGGGAAAGAGGAGCTGACGAATATGATTAACAAGACCAACATCATCCTCGTCCAAGCACTATTACCATTACAACAGCGAGCGATAAACCAACAGGAAATTGGCAAAAAATATCGAGGAAAATGCAGGACATGAACGCGATTATTCCACACAGAGAAAGAGAGGTTCACGATGATCTGCAGAATAATCGTAAGGTCGTTTAACACAAGGCATATCAGGATACACTCCGAAGATGTAAGTTCGGAATAATGCTTCATGTAAAGTGACGTATTAAAAACACGAATGCACAAATCCATGATTGCGAACTTGGAAAATAGCCTCAGCACTATTTCATTTTTCAAATAATATCCACTGCTTTTTTTGAATAAATAAAAAATCGTAGCACTTTTCCACATTTTTTTTACTGCGTACAACGCGTTTCGGCTCACTGAGCCATCATCTGGTACAAGTAGCTGATGGCTCAGTGAGCCTAAACGCGTTGTACGAAGTATAAAAAATTGTGGAGAAGTGCTAATATCTTTTATTTATTTAAATATGCCTAACTTCCACCAACTGAAGCCTGAATCTGTTGAACTTAATATACACTACGCTAGTTAATGCATCCATTTAAAATGTAAATACGTAACATCAATCTTTAAAACACCCTACAGTCTGACATTGGGCGTAGGATTAATTTGAGGAAATTCACAGGTAATCCACCGATTTAGGAGGGTTTCCAAGGAATTCGATACACCCTTATCTTTCCCAGTTTCCATTCTCGCATCGATTTTCTTTCTTCAATTTGGCATTAGCCCTTTTACTCATCATTACATCCATTATAACAATGATTACTCCATCTAATACGGTTTCCAGTGTTCCTTCTCCTTACCAATCACCGCATCCACTCATTTATAATAAATGCAATGAAAACAGATTAAAGTATTCCAACGACAGCGACAAATGACGGATCAACAGGATAAATTTGATGATAATAGAATACAATGGTTCGCAGTTAACCAAAAAGCCTCACAGAGGAACTAGAAAACGTTTCCCAGATGGAGCGATAAACCAAAGATTAATTGGCATGAAAATAGACTGAAGTCCTCACAACAGCACTAGTGATGGAACTAGTCCACTTATTAAAACCAATCACTCCACTAAATCTTAAACCAAAGTCGCACGTACATAAAATTACGTCTTAAATCTCATTCGCCGCTAAAAATTTTATTCAACGGAACTATCGAAAGGAAAGTTAAAGCCTTTAAATTCGGTCGGAATATGAACGAAATTTTCGTCCTCCAATATTTTTAAGAACTTTAAGAGGCATACGTGTCGTCAACCAAGTTCATAAAGTCAACGTTAGTGATAAAATTCTCATGTTATTACTCCCTGGGACCGAAATTCAACCCCTTAAACCAGACTCATAAAATATCCTGTCGAATTAAAAAATACTCATATTCACGCCTAAAAATATCACAAGACTATGGAATTTCTTCCAAGGGGGAATTTTGGCTAAAGCTTAACTGTGATATTTTCCTCTCGGTTTATACGAAATTTAACCTCTTTGACATCTAGTAAAGACCGTTTTACACGGTACTCGGAATTGCGCAGGTTAGAGCTGCATTAATTTCTAAAATGGCGTGGAATTGCGCGAATACATGAACGAAATTAGAACATGGGCTATTTTGCCGTCGCGCGTCCACGCATTCTCGCATGTGTTCTATCAATTCACCGCTTTACACGACGCAATTTTGATTGCGACTTCGCACGTACGTCAGATTGCGCAATTCCGTGTACCGTGTAAAACGGCCTTAATGAGTTTCGAATGCACTCACCAGAGAGAAACCAAATTGCTTATCACCTAAGACTGGAGAAATTCACCCACCATTATAAATCGGTCTCTACGGAAGTTAGCATCACGATAAAATTAGTTTCCTAATAAAAAAAACTTACATTCACGTATAAAAATATTTTATAAGCCGAACGTATATCTCACAAGAGGAGAAAGCTGTACGTCGATACTGTCGACTCACATTACATGAAATTTATAGACAATCACATAATGAGTTTCAATTACACTCAATCAAGGGAAACCAAACAACTATAACCGAAGCGCGGAACATTTTCTCAACATTATAGATTGTTCTATATGTGTGAAATATATTACATTACGATAACTATACGTGCTTGGGTCCACTTGCAATACGCCTTCTTGATGTCGTTAGAGGATTATAAACTAATTTTATTCCGTTCAATACATGTTTGATCGTAAATCTCTAATATTGTGTTTCAGCTCCGTCGTAGAAATTTACTCTTTGAGAGGATGGGGCGTGTATTAAGGACAAAGAAATACTTTAAACCGCGATATAAGGATGTTGGGTATGAAGGAAAAGGATAATACATTCGGAAACTTATTATATCACCTTAAAATAAGTTATCGAATTAAAAAATATTCATATTCTCATCTTATTTAAAAATACATATAAGCCTACGGTACGTCTATTAGAGGAATAAGTGGGGCTTGAGCAGAACTGCGATATTTTATACTTAAGTAATGCAAAATTTATATTCACAGTAATGAGTTTCAAATGAACTCACTCGAGGAAAACCAAACTCCAATCACCCAAGCACGGAGAATCTTACGCAACATCACAAATCGGACTCGAGCTGCGTGTAAGAGTATCACGAATTTTACCCGGGGAGTATCATCATGACACTCCATTCTTCCCAACCCTCTTAATGCATTACGTGGGAGGATGATGATATCTGCGGGACCACACGAGAGAAAATGAGGGGACGGACGAGAGATCCGGGCGCATTCGGAAACAAAAGAGGCACGAGAGACGAAATTGAGACGAAACAAGATGGGCGTAGCAGTGGCCAAGGCACGAAAATTACAAGGGGAAAAACGCTTCAGGAAAGATTAAGAAATCATTGATGAAAAATACGCATAGATGGACAGAAATGGAATGGGTTTAGTATCGGAGATGAAAATTAACAATGATTACATTCTTAAAGAAAGAATACTTAAAGTTAGAGGTCTTTGAGAAACACATTCATAAGTCTACGTGTTTCGCAAGACTCCAAAAACAGTTTCATCCACCAACTGAATAAACCCTGTGTGCCACTACAGGACTACAGGTAGTTAATATAATGGAATCGATGAAATAAATTCAAGCACAATTGTAACAACAAAAATTGTGGAAATTTTCAAGGAATCATGAGAAAGACGGAGGAAAAAAATCATGGAAGTACTGTTTTTAATTGTTATAACATGCGTGTTATGCAATATATGAAAGCTACGGTGCAACTATACGATAAAAGTTAGAAGAAACCACGCTTGTGTCAACTGAGTGGAACAAATTTATAATTATATTAACCGTACACAATATAGATTAATTTATGAATCGTAAATTCTAAGAATATCACGAACCACGGCAGGTTACATATCGACCGAATGGTTTTAAACTGTTAATATATTCGTATCGAATAACGCATATTATGGTGGGATTTTTGAATAATTTATCCAAATTAATAGGCAGAATACCTTAGGCCAGAAGAAAGAAGGCATAAGCTAGGTAATATTCCAACGCACACAATCCAGCATCAAAGGGAAGCTTAAAACAGACCAAGATGGCTCACGTAAGTGGAAGGACGATTCACGAGGATGAAAATTACTGCCTCGAAGAAGAGGGGAATGTGAAGGCGAGAAGAGTTGTAGCTAAGATTTAAAATAAAAGACCACGCGAAGCACTATACGAGTGGCGAGATGAAAGCTCGACGCTGCTATGCCCGGAGTAAGAAAATTATTAGAGAAACGGGACTTGCATTTTATACATTCTGTGAAACACATTCATAATTCTACTGTAAAGATTAAATAGATATTCACAGCGAAAATGGTTTAACATAGCCCCTACAAAACTCTAAAACAACATGATCTTTACACATTCACGCATTTTATTCTATTTTGCATCCGTAATGACTTTTTTAACACTAAAAAAATCAAGGCAACTTGTCTTACGAAAGTTGTTTTCATCACACCTTGGTCCTATAATGTGGCTGGTTTTAAGGAATCTTCTTCTGAAGGGTAAAATTAATATTATGCTAATTCCAGAGTAACACACGGAATCAAAACCGGTTTTGTAACCGCGTAACGTTAACCATACCACATTACTTTACACGGTAAATAAACTGTAACAGATTAAACAAAATATGGTGGAGTTTGATAATTATCTATCGCACTGAGGAAGCAGAATATGAGAAGTATAGACAAAATAAATATAAGAACACAAAAAAATCAGCATCAAATGATAACATAAAAAAGCGCACGTAAGTGTAAGGATGATCAACGAAGACGAAGAATGCTGAATTATAATGGAAATACGACGGCAAGGAGAGTTGTGGGTATGTTTTGAAATAAAAGACCACGCGATGCACGATACGAGCGGTGAGATTGAATTTCACGCAGCAATGGACAAAGTAGGAAAAATAATAATAATAGAATCGGGAAAATTGTCAAATCAGGTGGGAAGAACATTTTTAAGATTGCATTGTAAAGAATAAATACTACATCACCAAAATTCAACGATCCTAAGAATAGCTTACCGCAGCTCTCAGCTCAACTCGCCAATCAGATTTTTTTTCATATTTAAGTACTACTTCTATTCCATATCATTTGTCACTTTGTATCGTTCAGCCTATTTCATTCTTTTCTCTGCCTTTGTTTCCATTAAAAAAAACCTATCACTGAAGTTCATTGTCATATGAAGAGGCCAAGTAAGTAGTCTCGTCTTCTTCTAGACGTATTCTTCGTATTTTAAAATATAGTTTGCAAATTCTATCGTATGCAACCATTCATGATCATTTTTGAAACCCCGTAACAAAAATATCTATACACAGCTGCTTTAATAATAATGATAATAATAATACGTCTTTATTGGGCGAGACTCAGACTTGAAACTCCCATCTTCCATCTAACCCTTTGTCAAACATTGAATTATTGCAGTTAAATACATTGTCAGGCTGCTCTTGGAATTATATACAGTCAATTACGTCAAAAGAAACATAGAAGTACGGTTTTCAATCAATTCTATACGCGGTATTTTAGCTGGTAGTGATTAGCAAAAAAATTATGAGGAATCACATGATATTTATACCGTCAATGTCGTAGAAACACATTCAGAAGAGAGTACAAGAAAATAGGCCAACCCACGGTATCAAGCATCAAAGAGAAACTTACAAAAATGGTGCACATACGTAGCGATGATGAAAATTGCGAGAATATACTTAAGTGAGGTGAACGCGAATGCAAAGAGAATTGCAGCTGAAGTTCTGAAATAAAAGACGACGACGAGGCGAGGCACGTTGCGAGTGGGGAGATGAAAGCTCGACGCTGCAATGGCCAGAGTAGGAAAAATCATTAGGGAAAACGGGGCATCTGTTATATGGGCGCCTGGAGCGGAGATGGGCTTGCGGCCGGCTCAACAGAGGGTGGAGAGATGAAGCAGGAATAAAAGGTGCGTGTGTGTGCTGGGAGCTTTTGGGGTGAGGTCTAAAGGGAGGAGTGGAAAGGGTTGAGCAGTTTATTCCTGGAGCGGGAAACCGTCCGCTTGGAATGCAATGACGCCCGTGGTGGAAAGAGGAGATGAAAAGGGGAAGGGGGAGGCGAGGTATTGGGGGAAGACTTGGGTGGAAAGGGTGGCGTAGCACTCGAGCGGACCAAAACGATATTATGACCTAAAATTCCCCCAATACCGATCGGTTACCCGCTCACGGAGCCCGCTTAGTCTACGGCGGTAAAATGCTCAAAGCGATTAAATCCATCGAGGGAATCCATCAAGTAAGATGGTACGATGAAAGAGATTTAAATTGATCACAATTATTATCCCCGGGATGCAGAATATGAGAAGAAGTAAAAGACAAACTAAATGTAAGCACAAAAAAAAACCATCATCAAATGGTAACTTAAAATGACTTCGTGAGAACAAATCACGACTAATGAGTAAATAAACTCTTAAGAGGGTGCGTACACTTTGTAACGACCTAGTTCAGTTAATATTAAGCATTTTAAGAATCACCCCACTCTGCTCATAAATAAAGGTTCTCTAAAGGATAAGTTTACGTATATTATTTTAAGAATCACCACCTGCCACATTTATCTTCCCTATTTAGCTCACAGGTCTAATCAATTTAATTCTGCACATAAATCTTATCCTCTTCTTCCTCCTTTCTTGCTTTCCTAACATTCTTCCGTCTAACACGTTTTCTTTTAGAATATCAAATTATTGCAGTTAAATACATAGTCAAGTTACTCTTAGAATTACATACAGTCAATTACAGCAAAAGAGACATAGATGTAAGGTTTTTAATCAATTATTTACGAGTAACTATTTTAATAAATATTTAAACAAAAATATTATCCCTATTTGTTTATTTATTTTTTCATAACTATTTTAACGCCCTGCTTAGCACCAAATCCGTCCATCCATACCCTCCGTCTCCTCCTTATCTCTTCTTGAAATTCCCTCTCATCACCCACCATGTCAAGCATTTCCTCGTCCCCTTTCCTCTCCATCAATCAGACACCCTCCATTCTACGCTACACCTATGTGTCGCCATGACCTAAAATTCCCTCACCTATACTCATCGGTTACCCGTTAACAGTGTCCGATGCGGCTACGATGCTGAGTGTTCTAAAGGATTGGATCAGTTTCTATTCCTAAAATTTTATGTACCGGAACGCATACCAACACATTTAATCCACACGACTTTCAAAAATAATCCGGGCCCTGAAAACTTCCGATTTTTCAAAACTTGTAATAAAATTTAAAATTAAGAATCACGTTTACCAAGTATAAAAAAAACGGCGAAATGTTTTGACGCGACCCAATTTTCCCTGAGAGGAGCCAAAAAGCCGTTCCGCCCGAAATTAAGCACTGGATTGTATTCATTGAGGATAGGGAACGTAGATGAAACACAAAGGTACGTCTAAGATTAGTGGGAAAAATAACTGAGATGAAAAGTCACATCAAATTTGATGAGAAAAATTAATACATGGGATCCGTCTCAGAAATAAGCATTTATCGTCTATATTATTGTAATTTTAATGCAGACAAGTCCAAGTAAAATATTTTATAAAGTTAATTATATACGAGAACATAATGGTTTCAATTCTAAAAAATAATTATCCTAAAATACCTAGAGGGAATGTTGGAAATGGTGTTAGAAGGTAAAATGTTGGGCAAACAACGGAGACGAAGTACGAAAGGGATTAGGCCTTATTATGAATTGAAGAGAGAAGTCCATGAAGGGAGGGTAGATTGCCAGAATACTTATTAAATACTCTATGCAAACCTACCTCAATCGGTAGAATACTATTTTTTTAATGCTTAGAATGTGTTACTTCCGAGGGTTAATGAGAAAGAGAAGGCTCGATTAAAAATATCTAATTCAGAGCCATTATCTACCATCAAAGAGGGGCCAATAGCAGTGGCTAAGACCAGGGGGTGGGGGGTTTCCGGGTTACAACCCCCCTTGAGCCTTTAAAGCTTTTACTTCATTCAATTTCTATACTTTATTTTAACAAATACTCGTACAACATTTCTGTCTTTAGTCTTAAAAATTACGTTTCAACATAAAAAATCCCAAAATTTTCGAGGGAAGACCACTCTAGGGTGTTTTCCATACACCCCGCAAGGGCCCCGAAATTTCCGGTAAACCCCCCCCCCCCCCTCATTTCAAAATCCTGGCTACGCCACTGCCCAATAGTATGGACTGTTTGGAACACCAGTGATCAATCATTTAAATTATCAATAAATATGATATGTTGCTCAAAATGTTTAGAGGAGTAACTTTGAATGAATGAGCAATCGATTTATTCCGATAAAGAAACTATTTTTGTGCAAGCACTACGATTTTTAATACACATTACAAGATGAAAGAGGCCACAATACCGGAATTATAGTCACTTTCAGGTTAATTGTAGTTTCTAATGTGCTCTAAATAACGGAAACTAATGATAATACCCATTTCCAGCAGGACAATATGAGTCATTACAACGTCATAATCAAGCCTAACAACACATGATATCACAGGCAGAAGACGACACTGCAAGAAATTTCTGTAACATATTTTCTAAAGAACGTTATGAATACTACAGAAAATGCCGTCGGTTTCGTAAAACGCGTTCCTATTTTCAGGAAATGTAAGGAAAACTGGCTCACGTTTCGTCCAGATCTTTAGAAATAATTTCTGTAAAATAAACATGGACGCCCTCCTTCACTGAGACCGTATAATCTGTTCCGTAGATCATAAGACTCGGAGTTACTCTTCAAAGGTTTTAATCTACAAAAACGGGGTCACGTTCCGTTAAAAAAATGTAGGGTGATTACGGGGACGGATTCTGTACAATGTGTTCCGTAGAATGTAAGAAATATTTATGAAAAAAATGGCATTTTTTGGCCGAATTTTCTCCGTTTTCTAAGTTTAAACCCGTCATTTCCTAAGGCAAAATAAACATATCACCGATTAGCTTGAAATATATCGAAGTATCGATGAATTGGAAACTATGCAGCACGTTTCCGTACATCGATACACATCTCTCATCTCTAGCTTCCGGGAAAGACGAGGAAAGACCGCCAACTTCACGCCTGTACAAACATACGGCTAAAGGATGGGCGAGCAAAGAAGTTTCCCGGACAATCTATCAAGTTTTCCACGGTTAGAAACACACGCTCCTGCCCTCTTTCAACCGTAAAGAACGTCTCCAGCTGCTCGCCTAATTACAAAAAATGTCCTCAAGTGTGGAAAGGATAATTTTGGAAACCTTTCCGCTAAAACGCACCGTGGACGTAGCTCGTAGTGGGAGATACTTTAGCTATTAGCTCGAGAAGCATGGCACGAAAGCAAAACCGGAAATGCCAAAGAACAGTTTTTAGTGTAGTGGTAGCCGCTGAAGTACCGTGAGGACTAACGAGAGCCTTTCAAGCAAGTTCTTCCCTCCTCAGAGACTAAGCAAACGAACACACCACGCAAAGCCAAAAGCCATAAGCCCAAGAAGCAAACTGAGGAAGTGAAATAACCTCAGACATGCACTAAGCTAAGTACATTTTTTGTGGTCATATATTTGTGCCTAGATGCAAAGATGTACGAAGAAGTCAATTCGGTCAATATATTTTTTTCCTTTATTCGGAGCGAATATTTTGTTTACTTCTATTAACCAAACTGTAATTACTTAGTTGTTTTTTATGTATTTTGCGAAAAGCATGACCGCCAGGAGTAAAAATTATGCTCAGAATTTTACTTACATCCTGATTAACTTTTGGTGTCACAGGGCCAAACTGATAGGATACCCCCTGAAGATCAAACTCGAGGGATCTGCTTCATGCGATTATTTCGTGAAACTGAGAGAAGCTATTCAAATCATTATTTTGCGTGCTGCATTGCTTCCCATAATTCCACGAAATATGACATATAATCACATAGAGATTATCGATGTACGTACCATTATGCCGGCGCTTATTTTTCAAAAGATATCAGATTTTAGAATTCGTGGTCTCAAAATGTGCGAGTTGTGAAAAAGTTCCGAGTTCGCGCGACGTCAGATAGCCGTTCCTGAGGCGCCTATAAGGCCTGAATGTAGCTATTTCAGTTAATAAAATTTCAACATTTTTGACGTATCTTGATTCATTAATGCCAAAACGCTGCCTCAAAGATGCCCGCTTCACGCCCCCCCCCCTCCCTGACACCAGCCGCGCTGCGCGTTTCTTGATTCGCGCGACACTCCTCAGTTCCGTGGATCTTCCCTCCTTCCCCTTACAAGCTGGCAGAGTGGACCTAGAGTAAGTAATAATCACAATCCGGGAACGATATGATTCATTTGTCAATATCATGTTATAAAAAATACACTTTGAGCGAAAAGGAGGAAAAATAGGATTTTCATTAGGTAAATATGTTGAAACAACTTTATGAGAGCAAAAGCAAGTCTAAAGTCAAATGTGATCGTTAGGCATGAAAAGAGACGAGATCTTTTATGTCAACGAGAGAAACATTCAGGAACAATAGCATCATTTTTTTAAATATGCGCCGGCCTAATGTGCCTACCATGAAATATAGCTGAAAGATTGCTGTAAAGCTTGTATAAAAAGTTGTATAAACTATAAAACTCATTCCCTCGTAGTACCATGACTATCGACGCAACCCACGAAATTCTCGGTGTATAACGGATACTATTATGTAAGGCAGTTTGCATAAAATTATTAAATATTCTCCGACGAATTACCTAAGATTATTACAAACTTGATCATACAACTACATGCAACTACAAATTATTACTATCAACAGCAAAAACAAGTCGTGCATCGTGGAAGCAACAGAAGAGCAGGAAAAAAAACCTTGGAATATAAAACAAATGAAATAAAAGATACAACAAAAAGAAACTAGGGCATTATTTTAGGGTCATTAGGATCCAAATTGACCTACAACTCACACAGATAAAAATGTTCCCCACATTCTCAACAAATTACGCTTCCGGAAAGCTAAAAGCAAGAAGATGATAACCCATTCGACCTTTTCGAGACATTGGAGCAATGAGCTTCGAAACGAGAGGAAAAATACACCCTAAAAATCTAATTTTCGATTAAATGAGTCACGCTAACAAGAGTGGAGTTAAAATCAATAAGGAATAAACGCTGAAAACGTACCAAAGAGGATAATTTTCGGAAAAATAAACGATGAAAATATGTAAATTAAATCGCTATCTAGACTAAAAATATAATATACGACATTTTCAAATTAAATAAAAAGGTTATTTGTTCCCAAAACAAATTTCCCAACAGTTTTCCGCGGATAAACCCGTGCATAGGCACTCAACGGTTATAAAGATAACTTTTAACGCCAGGTAGCTTAGGCAGCAGATGATAGATCTCTCAGATTTCAAAACACAACAGAACAAGGCTATTATCGGATGAAAAGGTTTCAAATGTTTGCCACGGCTTCCCAAACCGAACAAAACAGAACCCTTGAGCGGCCTGGGGAGAGGAAAAATAGGTCTGCCTTTAACAGTGAATAGGGAAGGAAGGTTGCAGCTAGCCGACTTTGGACAAAGAATGGGAAAAGGGATTGAGGAGTTGTGAACGTTATATACTCAAATAATTCCCATGAGCGAATTTCACAAAGCCAGATGCCATAAATCCCTTTCCACACAATATAAAATATACAAGTCAGAAACACATCCACCATTTGAAACATATTAAATTAGGATTCGAAACTTTCATCACTAATTTCTTTGATTTTTGCTTAGCATGCTAATTCTTTATCGCTCCAAACGAATCCGCAAATAATTTGAACGGTTCTTATGGGAAAAATAATAGAATAGTTAAACTTGAAGGAGGAATAGTGAATATTAAAAATGAGAGCTTGAGCCGGAATCATCGTACCAGAAAGTTTTTATCGCAATAGGTGTTCGCCTACACGCGGTTGAAGCTATTACAAAGCACTAATTAGAAAGTATCAGATAACAAGAATTAATTCGGCGAAATGATGTACAAATATTTAATTTTAGAGAAGATTTAAGAATAAGCCCACCAGTTAAGCAGGTTAGAACAAAAACAAGCATAAGTAGTAACATTAGAGCTCATTAGCTCAAACTCTCTCATTCAATTTCTTTCTTAAACTGTTACGATACTGGCCAAAATAACGGGGGCCGGGTTTAACTATGAGCGTATACTTAATAGTAAGGTGTGACCAGGAGAATCACGCCCCATGGACTCATTTAAGACAACTGAGGCATTACTAGAATTACGATAAACCGGTCGCAACTCTTCTCTTCAATCTTAAAAAAAACACTACCATGACATGGACAAAATTAACGGCTAGAATACTCAATTAAGCGCTTGCGAAGTTTCTAAGGCTTCGAGGAGAGACTACGACCTGATTACTTCGTATAAAACGACTGTGACAAGGTTAGCATAATCTATCCCTTTCTTCAATCTCTCCACCACATTCTGACTCTATTTACCTATTCAAAACACCACTAAAAACATGAAAAAAATCAACGGTAACAATGCTCGACCAAGCGCCTATGCCAGTACGGTGCCTTGAAGAGAGGCTACGGCCCGAGAGAGATTCATTTAAAACGACTGTGACACGGCTGGTATAACATGATTAACTCCCCAACGAAACGAACCGGCGGAAGACCGAAAGGGGAGGAGGGTAGGGGGAAGAACAATTAAATAGGCATCACAAAGCGAGCCGGGAGTTTATGGATGTAAGTAGAGCGCCGGAAAACACCCACGTGATTCCTTAATGACAGGACTACAAATCCCCCAACCGGAAAAAGGACAAGAAAAAACATGGGACGAGGCGGTGAGAGAGAAAAGAATATAAAAAATAACTCGACGGTGAGGGTAAATTAAGCCGGCAGGAAGGACGGTAAATTTTCCTAGCTGGAAAAATCATTTCCTTCCAGTTGACGACACGGCCACAGAGCAGGGACCTGTGAGAGCAAAGAGGGAGAAGAGACCGTCATCAGTAGGGTGGGAAAAGGAGGAGGAAAGGATGGCTGGAGAATGGGTATATACGTGCCTTTAGGACGGCAGGTATGAGGTTACCTGGAAGGCTAAGGGGGATTAAATCTCTACCTTTTTCGAGGAAAAAGGATCCGAAGACTGTGGGCAGCCCACGGTCAAAACTTCCTTTCGTTGAATTTCACAGGGACAACCTATGGCCCGCCGACTATACCTTTCCCCGTACCCACCCAGGTAGCATTGAGTCAACCAAACGAAAGTTCCACACACATGCCAGCCTCAAATAACGAAGATAAGCCATCTTGTTTCCACCCAGGGTAAAATGCACACATCAAACACACGCATCACAGTCTACTACGAGGTCATGAATGCTCTTACTACATGAAATCAATTGCATCCTCATGGAATCAATTGCACCGATAATGGGCAGTACTGGACTCCTAACCAGCATGAAGGATGACGGAGAGCGAAAATTAATTACAATTATTATTATATCTTAATTCTGGCCAGGTTAAAACTATTTATAGTCCCAACGTCCGCCTAGCCCATCTACGAGATAAGAATTCATACATATATATGAAAATAAAAATACAGAAAATTCTCCAGTCGCAATGAAAAACTCAAAAAATCTGATAAGACAGAATGATCACATTTCGAGGGCTTACTATATATAGAAACACACTTTTAAGGCTTGTTGTTCATTCACAATTAGAATCAGATATTTAATTAAAAAATAAAATGATTTTATTTTGTGGGAAAAACGTGAGCACCAATGGCACCTATCCGAAAAAACCCACTGCAGGAAAACGCCGACACATAAGTGGTTTGTGAAAAACTTGTGTGATCTTTCCGAGAGAAAAGTAATGCGTCCAAAGAGAGACTGAGAAGTACATTGCTAGTTAATAAAAAAATAGGATTGAAAAAATATATCGTGCCTAAAATTACTAGTAAATCGCCCGCACTCGCTACCTTTGTTCGTCGCTGCACCAGCCGTAAGAACACGTTCTTCTTTGAGGCCATGGAGGATTTAAGTAAGAAAACTTCTCCGAAACACGTATGGAAGGTAGAATTGTGAAAAATTTAGAGAATACAGAATAGAAAAAATATATAGTAGATTATGTTAAAAACGCATCTATTAGACCAAGAGTCAGCTTTACCCCGACGGTAAAATGCCAATAACACAGATCGTAAACGCCAACGAAATAAATTTTATCAAATAAGAGTAAACATGAATGAAGCTAGAAAACTTCCGTTTTACAAATATCACCTACATTATGCATAAAAATGGGCGGTAAAATCATGTAATTAGAAATAGAAAGGGCTTAGGCACTCACGGGGAATAATACTCGCGTTTCACTTAAAAATAAGTACATAGCTCGCAAGCATAATCTTCAGCGGAAACAAGGGAAAGATAATGAACACTTGTGAAGATAAATATCATAAAATTTCATTATCTTTCCCTCGTCAGGCCTCATTAAGAATACACACCCAATACGTATAATCATAAGAGCCCTAATTGGTGGAACCGGAAATTTTAACCGCGATAATAAATTTATGGATAAGAAAAGAAAAGGAAGGGGAATCTTATTATGTCACAATATCGGTAAAGAGAGATTCTTTTGTGCAAGACTGTCACAAGTGGTCGAATTCACGAGATATATAAGAAGAATTCGAACGTCGAAGAACGAACGAAATTAGGAAATGAAGTGCGCGGCTCACATGGTTTCCAAATCGAGATGATTATAGCTAGAGAAAAGAATTCATCGTAACTTTAAAGCAATCATACGATATCAATGGCTGAAGTAGAACGAACACAGCATATTTCTAAGGAAAAAAGTACTTTTAATGAGAACTGCATTTCATTCATCGACATACACCTTTGGTTTCCATACCAAATTTCACAACATCCCCACATACCATACTCCCTAGCGGTGGCTCGCAGGGTATTATGTAGATGTAGACATTAACAATACTAGCTACCCAGTACAAAAGCTGCTATCCCCAGCCAGTCCTCAGTGACGGCGGGGTAGAGCTCTACGAGAAGTTCCTTAAATTCAAGGTAAGATCGATTAACAACTGTGTGATTATCTCACCACTCATAGCATGCATGTTATGTGCAATTTCGACAGTAAATTATAAGTAAAATAGGACCGTACCTATTTAAAATACAGACCTGATTTCACTCAGAAATAATCATGATCATAATTTTTATCCGCTACCTAATTTTAAGTAGCCGTCCTGAAATTGCTGTGTATCATGTACGATTGATAAAACTCACACCGCATGCATACATGCGCATGTTTTACGGATTCATTCCTTTAGCCATATGGAGCACAATGATAATGTACGGAATGACATGCTGTATTTGGTATAATAATGTATAAACTCACCCCCTGCCACACACCTTTTGGGTAATTCACACGGCATTCTGTAGATGCATTTAGGTTACAATTACTCGGATTCTTAGCCAATGGTCTTATATTAGATTTCCGGTCAAAGTGATTTTCATTTCATGAGTAATTCATCGCCGTAAACGCTGCCGAGTTGAAAAAATCACACTCCCTCCTTACGATTCAGTGGAGAAAGCAGCTCGAATTACGATGCAATCTCCAAGAGTGTACGGCGTGAATACGCGTCGATTGGCAACTCTGGTACGTGACACGTCGGTGTAAACCGGGCGTAAAACACGCCCAACCTGAGCCGACTTGAACCTCTTTTTCGCCCCAACCCTCCCGTATGTAGAAGGCCCCTCCGCTTCCCACTTGTGACCTCTTCAGAGCGCCGCTAGGGAGGAATCCTTGAGAAGGGGGGGGGGGTTTGCACAAGGATGAGGGGCCCATTGTTCGGCTGAATGCGAAGAGGGTCCACACATCTGCCCTGCAGGCCAAAGGACCCAGGGTCCAAAGGAGGGGGGAAGTGGCCCAGAGGGCTAGGGGCTACCGAGGATTACTTCATGACACGGGGAGAGAGATACACTTCATGGGGTCCGGGCGACCCTCCTTTCCAAAGAACAGGGGGGTATTTGGGGGGGGTCTGAGCTCGCGCGACGGAGTTGGGAACTCGTCTGGATGTTGGTGGGTGGGGTGTATAAGAGAGGTGTCCGATGGATTACCAGTCAAACACGAGGGCGTCGCTTTCCCGTGGTGGCCTGGTGAATGGAAAGCAGCTCCATTATGACCCTCAACCGATTTGTTGCGAGAGATTTATTGAGTTGAAAGTGCGCTGGGAAGGAGGGAGGAAACACGCGGTGCGTGCAAGTATCATCAACATGGAAACGAATGCAATGATGACGAAACTGGGTTGAGAATCTTCTCTCAGGAAAGGATAAATATATAGGTTAAATTCAATGAGCGATTTCGGAGCAGACTTCTCCGATGTTGAGCATATTACCAACGCGCAATGTTATACTGACATATGAGGGGCAAAATTTACTTAGTAAATTCGGAGATGTTTTCTTAGACAATGTGAAGCACATCCCACTTTTACCGTCGTACAGCGGTAGACGTGATCACGAGAACAAAATAAAAGAAATATACCGCAAGACAAGAGAGATTTAAAATGTCCTTATTTCCTCATTCTATTAAGGATATCAACGGTGTCTAAATTAATATAATTAAAGGCGTGACTCGCTAGGACGACTAATTGCATTTTTTAAATTTGTCTTCTATTGTTCTAACCTTGCATGGATGTGCTATAGGAATTACCAACCACTGGCAAGTCATGTCTTTACATGAATACGCACGTATGTTTTGCTATTATGCGTAATATTTCTATGGCCGTGCGGTGTGCATGTGGCGGTCCTCTTGCATGCTGCATGTTGGTGATTGATTATCCCCTGCCAAACACCCTAGAGGTGGCTCGCAGGGTATTATGTAGGCTTAGAAAGAATATCACTATTGAGGAAGACTGACTGTATACCGGAAAGATGTAAGATAACTATCCATCTTCCTCGGACGATCAAGGATCAGTGGTCTTAGGAAGGAGAGGGTAATGATCGCGCATGGTGCAGATCCTCATTGCGGTGGGGGCTGGGCCTGCTCTATTTCCAAAGGATTGCACTACATCATCATAAATTCTACCATTAAAGTTGGCTCAATGTAACCTCAATGCTTGCTACTTCCAAATTTCCGCAAGGATACGAATGCTCTCCAGATATCTTATGGGATATTGCACGTAATTACAATTAAAGGTTTTATAATTATCTTAATTAGCCACCAAAGAGAATTAACTGTTTTTTAAATATCGATGCAAGGGATGAAAGTGGACTGTGACATTCATGGGCAAGTATATGGGGTTTGCCCCTGGACTTAAAGGCAATATTACGACGTAATAGGTGGGCCAATATGATATAACGACTCGTTTTCGTCGGAATGTGTTCACCGGATAAACAGAGTTTTTGTCATTAATTGGGACTCTCACCCCAAAATTTAGCCTTATAATCATTAAATATAGTTTAATAAATGCAAATAAAATAAAATATCGATGCAATATTGAAGAAAAATGACGTTTTTGTCCTTCAAAACTCCCGAATGTTTTTTTTTTAATTACCCACTTTAGATAATTGTTGTTTGTGAATTTACGTTCTCTCAAAGTATATATTAATCATTTGAACTATCTCATGAGTAACAGTGATTCCAAAGTTTTTATATAAGATCTCTGAATTCCGAGGTGGTGCCAATAGTGCAAGATGGATGCCGTGGGCTCATATCATTCACGGAAGCATTCAAGAAAATAATAACGTGCTTGAAATTCATTCGAATGACGGAAATTTCCTTTTTACACGTTGAATGATGGTCATACGCAAGATCATTCGAATGAAAATTCGCCGTGAAAAACGATTATAGGAATAAAACGAATAAGTTTTCGCTGCAAACCACAAACGGAATTTACTAAGGTTCACAGATTACAGCGAAATCGTATGCGGAATAAATTACACCTCGACACACATCTGGCGCCTGTTCGCGGATGTCAAGATGCTTGGTTCACTGACATTACCTTTCCAAACTTGCCACACCTCAAGGAGGAAGAGGAGCATGCGTGCATAGAAGATACACTTTCCGTAAGAGTGAACTCGACAAACTTCTATTTCTGCCTTCCAGCCTGTCATTCGCGTGCTACCGAAGAGATGAATACCACTCGTCTCACTTTTCTCCGCTCCGTATGCAAAAACCGACGTGAAAACATCCTGCCCAGTGCCAGCAAAGAGTTGATGATTCGTATTTACAGATGAGAGAAGGAAATCCACCTACCGAGCGCAATACGTCATGTCATGAATGACTACTCAAGAGACTTCTCCTCACCTCTGCAAACACATTCGTGGCAAGAAAACATAATAAGAAACGACAATAAACCGGTCGCCATACATTTATCACCCAGCAATTATTATTTACACAGTGGCATACTTCATTACCGTCGTTAATATTTCGTCACGAATAACACTTCACGCATGAAATCCAGGCAGTTAATTCATTGGTATCGCAGATACTCCATTAAGATACCTATGTTTAGTAACATAAAATTCGAAATCATAAGCAAACAGCGAAATGAATTGGCTCGAAAAATAGAGACGCATTTCTTCAGAAACTTGCCATGGTTGAAATGAACAAGAAAGCTGTATTCTCGGGTAACCATCAGCTACCCATCGCATGCGTCATGTCACCTGGAATATCTGGCTCATACATGGGAGAACTGTTGACTGTAATGAGCAAAGCACTCATTGAAGACCAGGATAAAACTTACCTTACCAGGGAGAAACGTACACCATTTAATAAAGATACGCGGATTCTGTGTATGATGAGTGAATCATGCCATATTTTATGGATAATCCCCAAACTCTAAATTTGAATCAAATTCATAACCACTTCATTATCTTTCGATACTATATGCATTAATATTTAAGAGCTATAATAAATATAACAACTAAGACAAATACATGTTTCAAGATCCGCAACACCACCACAGTTTAGCTAAGTTTGCCATCAACTGACTAGTACAGAAATAATGCAGGTTGAACATTCTATCGAATTCGCTTTACGATCCGTCTTCTGGAACGGATTAATATCGAAAAGTGAGAGTGTAAATGTAAACCGCAAAATTAAGCGAATCACTCGCGCAAGAGAAGGGAGCAATCCCCTCACAAATGTCAGACGTCAGGGAGTCTTGAATGGCTAGCTGCCCGTGAACCGTCTCCTCAACGGCCTCGACAGCGCCACGGGGGAGCGCAAGAATAAAATAGAATGAGTCCCATCCATTCATCATCATGCGCGATCATTATCCTCTCCTTCCGAGGTGCAGAACGATCCCCTAGTCCCCGCCAAAGGAATAGCGACCTTTCACCTGGCCTATTACGGAGGAAGTGGGCGCGCGATAGGCATTCCTCAGCTGAGCCCATCATGCACCTCGCATTATAAGCTTCACGTCTACCTTTTCGACAGTTATATCTACATCAAACCCAATAGGCAAGACATACCAAGAATAACTAACGGTGGATTAGCGAAGTACTCCAACAAAAGCGTACAAAAGAAGTTTACAAGTAGTCACATATAAGAATCGCTCTCCAACGGTACTTAACTCGGAACCTAGGCGTTGGATTGCTTCGATTGGTGAGGGTAGAGCTCACCTTGAAATAAACTATAGGCGTGCGAATTCCAACATTTAATACAAGAAGAATATACGATATTTTCCTTCCCTTATACATCTCGCATCACAGTGCTAAATCTTTGTGTGTCTATATCTACATGATAACTTGCGAGTCATTTCTAGGGTGTTTGGGAGGGGGAGACCAATCACCAGCACGCAAGAGGATCCTCACAACCACTACACAACCATAAAGTATTACACATTAAAAAATACGTAAAAATTCGTGCAAAGGCAAACCTTGCCAACGGTAAGTAATTCTTAGAGTAAATCCATGCATTGCTAGAACAATCGAAAAAGATAAACATGAAATGAGTCTTCTTAGTGTATGGCGTCATTAATTTTATTAATGGAGACACATTTGCTATCCTATATCGTGAATGGGAAAAATTAAATTTTAAATCTTTCTGTTTTTCACGCTATTTCACCAAGTAATTTTACCTACATTTTGCTCTACGCGCCTGTAAAAGATCGGCGGAAATCTCAAGATTATTTTATGCGCCGGGAAAGCGTAAATTTAGCATATTTAGCAAATTTGCAGCATATTTATTAGATGAAGGCTCTTTTGCAGACAATCTACATACTACCCCGCAAGTGTGGCGGTGGGTATTAAGTCACCAGCCGTTAAAATATACCTAATAAAGAAATGTAATAAAGAAATAACGCCTCGCATATATTACAGTTCTTTATCGTGCGGGGAAAAAAACGAATGTCCGTACATACCCGTTCGGCAAAATATCTCTCTTAATTTATCGGCTCTGTCAGACCTGGGAATATAGCGGGGTACTAATACGATGTTCTCCGCATCACTTTTAAAGATATCCATTCTCACCTGCTCAAGTACCTAATCCAAGCCTAGCGCGTCACACCTGGTGAAAAGGGTGAAACTATAGAAATTTCGTGAATAAAATTGTGTTACACTCAAATTAATGAAGTTTCAAGGGAGAAATTTTTATTGCGGTGGTACCCCTCATAGTGCATTACCAGCAAAGCCAGCAGATATTGATAACATACGAGTTTACGGCAAAACGCCTAAAAAAATAATATTGAAATTTTAACCTGGTTGTCGGCGCGCGATGCACGTAGTTGATCAAAAATAAATAAATTGAAACAATATACTTGTGATCAAGGAGGAGTATGTGTCAATCCCGAACAATACTTTGGCCTTTTTAGAAATGATAACCTTGAATACGATAATCCTTATTAAGCTGATATACGTGTTTTAAGGTACAGAAAAATTTTGAATTTTAGGAGTAGGTACTAAGTGTTGTAGAATGCAATCTAATCCTCCTCATATTGTACCTTCTAGCAATAAAACAAGATGTTAAAGACGAACTTAGCCGTTGTTTTTCTGGAGGGCCTTCCCGAGCCTCAAAATCTATAGCTGCTCCCAATCCTTAACGTTTAACATCTGCGTGACGCTTTCTAGGCGCCTGTAGCAGTTTTTGACCAATCCCTGTAAACTGCAAGTGCATGGGTTTGCAAACACAAAGAAACCCGTCACAATGGCACCGCTCATTACAGGACGAACGGGGAATGCTTACTCAAAACGTCAGCTGTGATCAGCTCAACCACCCCACCTACTCCCTCCCTTCCAACGACCGAAGCCCTCCTTCACAGACCCCCGCATCTTTTGTGTTCCTCGCCACGTCCGCTTCTTTTTTTTACTTCTCCCCCCTCCCCTCTTCCGCCCGACTCCCCCGCCTTATCACCAATCCCTCCCCTCCACTCCCCACACCCTAACCCAAATGGGTGGAAGCCATTCTCTCCGAGCGACCCACCACTTTCGTCGTCAGGGACGCGGTCACGTGACGTATAGCGTGTTAACAACCGACACCCTTCCCTCGGCCCTTCTCCCCATCCCCTTACAACCTCACACTCCTCCTCCCCTTTTCCATACCTCAATTTATCTACCCCTCCCTCTGCAGCGCGCCCATAAAAAAACTAATGCTGTATGCCCCCCAACCCACTCTTCCTCTGTCCCTTGTACACTCAGCAAACCTACCCACCTTCGTGGACGCACCGTCGTCGCCAGTGCAAAACGCGTTCGCGGCATCGTAATTTTTAGTTCCCCACGTTGCCGTTGGCGGCGTATGGGAAAGGAGGTAGGCTTGTGGGAACAGATGGGGAGCACGAAGATCAAATAAAGCAGAACGAAATAGGAGAAGTTAAACGGTTATGTAGGTGGATAGACAGAAGAGCCCTTACCGAACCTAAGGCATCGCTAACATAGCAGTGATGGTCGATTTCTATCGCTTTATCAAATTAGCAGCTTCCTTTTCACTTTTTAAACGCGGATCTCGAGGAAGAATTTAACTGTTTTGAGAGCTGTTCACGAACACGTCAATCGGTCAAAAATATCTCACGAAAATAATCTCTCAAAAGAGAAACAACACCGGTTTCGCAACAACTGTCACACTACGGATAAAACTGTTTCGGGCGCAAAGCTTTTTCTGGCTTTTATTTTAAACATACCTGAGAAAACACTTCGTAAAATAATGGATTGACTTAATTAATCAACAACGTTTCACATGGATATCTATCAGTCTATAGATAGCCCGAATCATCACCATTCCATTATTCTAAGAACTAGACTTACATTTGATCAGGAAATTCTCATCCTTTGGGTAAAATAATTAAATGGTTCAAACACGATCAGTTTTAAAAACACAATTAAAGTATAAATAGAGATGGAAAGAGTGATTAAATACACCTCTTTCCCGAGTGAATATGCTAGGACGCCTGTTCCTGACAACGAAGTAGCGGATGGAAATTGTTGAACATTTCTTGAAAACAAGGTCGCCACTAATGTAGCTGAATTAAATAGCGACATTTTGGATGAATAGCACGTCCAATCGATACAAGCGTAGCACACGCTGCGCATTGGAATAGTTTCGACCGCAACATTAGACGTGGAGTGAATGCATACCGATTCGCTGCGTTCGCTGGTACATCGATGGTGTGAAAAAGGCAATAATAAAAACAACTTCTCCCATAAACCTCACCTTATTCCTCCTTTCACACACTTCAGAAAATTCCAAGGATGAGACAAGGTACGAAGCACATCGTATTGTTCCGCGTCTGGGAAGGTACAAAATACCCTTTATGTTTAAGTTCCGGGCCTAGTAAGACCCATAATTACCCATTATGATACAGTTCCACCCCGAATGAGACACGAAATTACCCGATATGATATTGTTCAGGACGGAATGCGAAACAAAATTATCCAATATGATAAATTTTCGGACCGAGGCAGTAAAAAAAATATAATACGTAAAATCGAATCACTTTTTGAAACATAATGAGCAATAAGCGCTTCCAGATACTGTATTGATGAAATAAAAAAGGATTGAGGGTAATGATAATTTGGTCAATCCCATGAATCGTGTATTTCAATGATTTCGTTCGTTACGGACGATTTGAAGAATCGAATCAATTTCATGAATCAAATCACGTGAAACGAGTCGTAAAAATGAATCGAAACCCCTACCTCTGTTCCTCATTCACACCGCCTTCTATTAAGTTTTAAAACTCCTAGAATGCTGGAGGCTCCTTCTGAGAAAGAGACCCCAGCCATATAATTCCAATCCTCTAAATTCCCAGCCCACACTCGCACAACATTCTTTTCCGCCCGGCCGGGTTTGCTGCAGGATAGCTTAGCGGCCACACGACTAATCAACACGGAGGAAAGGAAGCGCAGGACTGCAGAAGAAAATTGATGAGCGACATGAATTCACTCCGCACCTAAACGCCTTTACCTCGCAATTTAGAACCAATTAGGCCAACAACGGCAAACAACAGCCTCGAAGAAAGAGCCTGCCGAGAAGTCTCACTGGCAAAGAGAATCAAGCTAGTTCTTTGAAAGCCTAAAAGGATTCTCATCTGCGCGATCTTGCGGCGGTAGCTTCGGAGATTCGCATGTTCAACATCGGCGTGGATTACAAACCATTCACAGAACTGCTAAAGGTCACACTAATTATACGGCATCAATTTCCTTGAACAGGGATAGGAATGCTCATTTATGGAATAAAATGCACTGTCTAATCTCTGCTCTATTATCTTAAATATTTAGATTGAAATCCCATCACGCGGATATATGGCACAAATAGCGCAAGTTCGGAGGATTCTGGTTCGATTCTCTTGCAAGGCTAATGATTTGTTACCCTGTAGAATTTCCGCATTTTGAGTGAACTAGCGAGTGGCAAGGTATTCCAAAGTTATTTCCTTAAAAAGTGATGTAAGAGTAGGTACAGGATACATACAGTGGGGATTAGCTCACTGTGGTAGAATACTATGAAGTACAGCACAAATTACTGAAGAATATCACAGCCTCCAATCTGAAGAGGTTCTTCGAATGACCGGAAACCATCTTTTCCGATGTGTCATAATATTCCAATTCCTATATTTCACTGAAAGATGCTCCAATTTCTGGAAGCTAACTATTTTTGATTAAAAAAATATTTTTAGGTGGATGATAAAATACCAGGACAACCAAACCAATGCATTAGTGCTTATGCAGGGCATTCGAGAAGGCAAGTTATATAGACATAGTATTGTGCGAGAGATGCCTAGTAAACGAATGACCAAAAATTAGTCCCACGAAGAGATTTAGAGGGAAGTTATTTCGTGACACATGCGGAGGCTGGAGAAAACTAAATAATTAATAATGTATAACAATTTGATAACAAACATCCGTTAGATAGTTTAAGCAAATGAATAGGACTGATTAATTAATTTCTAATAAATAAATAGAAAATTCCACGGAACTGATGAGCTGATCTGGAAAAAGAAGGAAATTGGACGTCATCCATCAAGCATATGTCGAGATTAAAAGCTGCGCCGAGCGAAAGTCATGTTTATTAGACAAAATTAACCAATATAAGCAATAAATGCACTCGATTGGAACGCGGCATGGAATAAATTCACCCCACTGGGACAATTTACATCGATTTTATTTCTAGTTGATAAGACAAAGGGAATCTATCGAATGGATATCCATATTACCACGTACAACAAACGCCGTCACGACACCCGCACCATCTGACGGCAAGAGCAGGAAACTTCGGAAATTGATTGATAAGCGACCAAGCACAGCTGTCAATCCTTTTTATCTGAGGGCATGTAACATATCAACTCACGGAACGGATCGCCGCAAATCGTCTGACTTAACGTCATCCAGTCCAACTACTATAACGCTTGCTGCCTGCTGTGGCAAAGCAATCGGGAGCCATATCAAGGCTCGGATGAAAAATAAAATCGGGGTCGAACTGATTCACGCTATCACCGCGTGATGGGGAAAGGGCAGCACGGTTCCTCATTTTGCCACTTTTTCCTCGGATAGATTGTAATAAGTACATGGCCTAAGTATCTGAACCACATCAATATTACAGATTTCTAATTCCAAATCCATTTATATCTTCTGTCTGCAGTTAACGACTCAAAATTTCGATTGAGATATAAAATAATTTAACATAATTTCTTCTTCCTAAGTGTCCATATTTTCCAGATACAGAAATCAGTCGAGAGGAATTTGAACTCTGTACTTCACCAATGTAGTTTTGATCCCATTTTTCATCGGTTAGATAACAAAATACGATGCTTCTCGAATTAATCATTGAATAAGTTACGTTAATCGCAACAAGAAGTCTCCTTTACCAACACTAATGCAGTAAACGATGAGGATGCCATTTAAAACATTGTTGGGATGAGTGAAAGAGGTGGAAAAGTTACTTGATTTAGCAATGCCTAGCCAAGAAAAATTAAGACATACGAAACTCTTTGAAAATTGGCGAAACTAAGAGGCGTAGAGTGATTTTAACTCCTCCGAAATATTTGGGAAATAAAGCCTTAAATGTACCCCTACAAATGAACCCCCAAAATGTACTTCTAAGCGCTTTACGGTGATGAAACATGGACGTTTAGGAAAAAGGAGGAGAGAAGATTGGAGGCGTTCGAGAGTTGGGTGTGGAGAGGAATGGAGAAGATGAAGTGGATGGAAAGAAGGAGGAACGACGAAGTGCTGGACATGGTTGGTGAAGAGAGGCAGTATCTAGATGAGATAAGGCGGAGACAGAAGGTATGGATGGAGGGAGTACTGAGCGAGGACCTAATTATTGTGAAAGCGAAGCGGACGAAGAGGATGAGAAACGACGAAGTGCCGGTGAGGAGAGGCAGCTTTTAGATGAGATACGGAAGAGACAGAAGGTATGGATGAGGCGAGAACTTAGCGAGGAGGGTATGCTGAAAAAAGTGTTAGAGGATAGAACGTTAAGTAAACGAGGGAGAGAAAGGAAAAGAATTTTCGATGGAATGAAAGGGAGTAGGCTTTACAGTGAATTGAAGAGGGAAGTACACGAAGGATACGGAGGCTGCCAGATAGTTCTTAAATACTAAATGGAAACGTACCTTCATCGCTTGAATACTTCAATAGTAACTCCAAAGAAAACCCACCGAAAAAGATTTCTGACAACGGCCTTGGTGGCGGATATTCGTACGGCGATGGGCGGAATTGAGCCCTCGCGATATTTCAGAGACATTTCATGAGACACTAATGAGTGGCCACTCGCTAAGCGGGTTGACCAGTCGGTTGACTCCTGGGAAATGAGACAAAAACGTGAAGGGATGTGAGGGTGAGGGAGAGGAGGGGCTGGAGGACCGGATGGGCGGAGAGAGAGAGAGAAGCAGCATCAGTGAAGGAGAATAACGACTCGGGAGATTTGGATTGGAGTGCAAGGAGGTGGGGGAGGCAGCGGTGGGGTTGGGGGAAGTGGGTGGGGAAGGAAGGGGGGGAAAGGAAGAAATGGAGGGGAGGGCAGAGATATAAAAAGGAAGCTGTGAGAATGAACATGTGCCTGAAGGCTGGAGATTCGAGTAGGATTGACACGAAAAAAATACATCTTTGCCAAAATAGTCAGACATAGAGAGTCCAATATTTACGCAGTATGTCTTCTGATGCTGAGCTGTATTTCCTCTCCTTATCTAACCTACAGAACCTTATACTTAAAAATGGATTTGCAATCACTTCACAATACCTGATACTAAAACGGCAGCTTCAGGACTGATATATTCCTTAATGAATGTTCCAGAATTTTTCTAGTATTTATAACATCAGGTTTTGTAAGTTCTAGCTTAAAATATTTCAAATATGTAAATACATAATATTATTCCGCTCAATTCTCAGAAATACGGATATTTTTTATTTAGACTCAATCTAGATAGCTGGAACATTAACAGTTCGTTTTTCTACTTGCCGCGATAAATAGATCTATATAAATTAGTTAAATGGATGAAGAATTTTTCTCTCCTATTCCTAAAAGTAATCTACCGGTCCATGTTAAGTAAGTGGGTTAAATGGAACGTACAAAACCAGTTTATCCCATTTCTACAATTATATCCCTGATTAGGTACGGCACAAAGCTTATTACCATTCATAAAGAAGAAATAAGTTTTTTCTAACAAGCACCTTACGTTGAATATTAATAAAAGTAACCGTAAAAGTAACTTACGTTCCAATTACTACTATTTTTTAATTTAAATTTTTACTTTTAAATTTAAGTACCTGTTCACTTGAAACCATAAATTTTTAATAGAGGAACTAATCGGTTGATATAAGGGTAACTTTTCAAATCACGAAACGACTCGAAAACTGGTTGAAAGTGGAATGAAGGAAGCTGCAATAGGATAGGCGAGGAGGGGAGGGCGTAGACGAATAGAAGGGTAAGGTATGACTATGAATGTGCGCCAGACGGGTAAAGATTTTAATAGGATTACCCAGGAAAAAAGCGGCACATAAGTCCTCCAAGTTCGTAGAAGAAAATATCTGTTTCGAACGCTCAATACAGGATAAAGATATTTACAGTTCATTTTTCTACTTTTAGAAGCTTAGATTATTCATGTACAAGAAAACGGAATTTCTATGGTACCGTAAAACCGGGATAAGTTTCTTTACGATTTGATAGACCGGAATAAGACAGCAATTCGTAGTCACTTTAATTCCTACTTCTGTTAGAAAGGTTTACCTCTACGGTTAAATTTATCTCATACCAGCGAAATTCAGTGCAGAACAATTAAATCATAATCACCGCTACCCCGATTCATGGTAACTAATTAGATGTGAGATACGTAATACATAATTGAATTAATACGAAGGTATAATGAGAATCAAGCAATTCTGAATTGAAATTGAATGATCAATCTCCATGGTTTTAATGCCATATCATGAAAAGCCATATCATGAAAAATTGACAACGCACCTATGATATGATGCAAGGTCGTAATTAAAGAAAAAAAAATAATGAGGGATTTCATATTTCCCCCATCCTTTAAAATTTATGAATGACATATTTTCCACCAGGAGACAGTTTACTTTCTTAAATTAAAGGATATATTTCAGCAATACCGGTTTCTTCAAAAACAGCGACCACTTTTCCCTAATTCATTTAAAAAACAAACTTCATATTTTTAAATTACTTTCACTAATTGAGTGTTGCGACGGCTAGCCGCGATAGTTAAAACACATCATACCAGCATTATCGCACTCTGTTATTAGCTATCAATTCAAAAGGCGAGTGACAAAGAATGAATTATTACGAAACGAAAATTATTTATGCACGAAAATTGAAATAAATGCTGGCGCCCAGTGATAAGCAACTACAAAAAAGAAAATAAATAATATTACCGTTAAATCGACATTTACAGCAAATCCACACACAAAAACTTACACTTACACTTCCCACAAGTTTTAATAGAATATATGACATAGCATTTCATAGAGATTTTCTTCAGTACGATACCGTGATTCATCTTCCGGTTCGACGGTCGCTCGTGAATTGATGTGAGAAGTGACAACCATAAGAGATGTATACGCATTACGCAAACTGATTCGCACAGTCACATACGAATGCTAACGACTTCGCGAAACAAGGTAGCTGCGAATATGACTCCCGCACTGTATTTGCTTCGGTACCTATAAGCACACGCCAACTCAATATATGGGTATATCACACGTGAGTCACAGTGAATGTCTTCAAACTACTTGAAGAATATATTTACTCACTTGTATTTTAACGGAATACTCTAAACGACAAAACAGTGAGATAGTATTTTATATATAGTACACGTAATGATAGTATACGCAAAATGACTGTGAATTATAGGTATGTTTCACCAGAATCATTTTCCAAAGAGTACACATCTAAAGAAGCTGTAAACACACCTCGCAAACAAAGCTGCGCAATAAAATGGGCATCTACTACTTCCAAGCCCATGAGGAAAAAAGACAACACATTGCACCAAAGAAGAAGAATGACTAAGCACAGGATACCGTGAGGAGATCTTTTTTCCGTGTAACTTCAATTATCGGCAAAAATTAAATGTTTAAGTGAAGGAGTGTTTAACCGCGAAAAGATGATTCAACCATACACGAATCGCCACAAAAGACGCTATACATCCATAATTAAGAAACGCGATTTAAATATTTCAGATAATTTGTTATTAGCTGCCTCATTTCCTGATAAAAAAGAGAACAATTTTTAACTCCTAAAGAACAAAAAATGAGCCCTATTAAGAATATGAAAAATCAATGGCAAATAGCTAACAAAAGTGAAGTCAGAGTACTGATGCAAATTAACTAGCACAATATCCTGATAAAATTCATTCTTCAGTTAAGAAAATAAAAGCACAACTAGAGGAAAATAAAAATAGGAAGAACCAACCACGATGAGTGGAATTTTTCCATATTGAAATAAACACTTGCAATTTTCCACGATTATCGACGGAAT
This sequence comes from Ischnura elegans, assembly GCF_921293095.1. NCBI lineage: Eukaryota > Metazoa > Arthropoda > Insecta > Odonata > Coenagrionidae > Ischnura > Ischnura elegans. The sequence goes on from NC_060257.1 coordinate 19,176,811, forward strand.
ATAATAAAAAACGTGGATAATTGCAAGTGTTTACTTCGATGTAGGAAAAATCGTCACATGTGCGATAGCGGTTAGAAAATTTGATTCTGTTAAAAGGTTACGTCTAGTAATAAAATTGAGAGGTATCTCGCTATCTTCGCTAAATGGCAATCTAACTCGGTACATTGGATATGGCTTAACAAGACTACCTCCGTTACTGCGTCATCAAAATATTTACTTGTGGGTACATATTGTAATATGTGGACGACTTAACTCAGAGTCACTTGAAAGGAATCTTTTGCGCGGTTTTACATTTGAAAGAAGCCTCGTTTATTCAGCGAAAACATTTAGAACTTCTAAAAACAAACGAAGCGGCGGCGGCGTCGCCAAATAAATCCAGCGTAAATCACTCGGGGCACAGCGTGATAATAACCGGGAGGCATAATTTACGTCCGCCGTGCAAGATCGTGCGATAAAGCGTGGGAAAATGGGAGGCGCTTCGAGCCGCCCTGCATCCGGTGAAGCAACTTTTAGTCCAAATTTTATGGCTGCTAAATAATTCCCCGTTGAATTTTCACAAAATAAACTACAATAAAAGCATAACGACGCAAAAAGGAACGAAACAAGAGCGAATCTATCCTTTTATACACCAATAACATGAATTATCTCTCCCGTGCTACAAAAGCAAATTTAATTTAGAAGTGTGAACGTTCATGATGACGAGCGAATTCCGAGAAACACGGGCCATATGCAAAGTGAGATTTTTTTCAGTGCGAGCTGTATTGCGCACTTTAAATAACTAGTTACAACAATGCATGCATAAAAAACCATTCATTGGAAGACCAATGATATTAGCATTTACGGTCGTCAAATATACCTTCACTTTAACACTGGAGGTAAACGTGCACTAATTTACTTGACAATAACCATATCAAGAGTTTTCTAGGATATTTCACCATTACTTATTCCACTACTTAAAAAAAAGAATAAAAATCGTGGAAGTTTTTATTTTCAAGTGTTAATTTCAACGTGAAAAAAATCGTCAAATGTGAGATAGCGGTTAGAAAATTAGATTGTGGCTAAAGGTTATGCCTAGTAATAAAATTGAGAGGTTTCTCGCTATCTTCGCTAAATGGCTATGTACACTAGATATGGCTTAACAAAACAACCTACGTTAAGGTAGTGGTATAAGTTACCGTGAAATATCAAAGAAAACTTACAATGGAAGACCACAAAGTTAATAATGAGTTAGTGATTTTTTTATAACCTTATTATTAAATACTTGTATGGTGTACGTGTATGGAGCTAACGACCAAGTTATATTTACCAAGATTACACACAAGTTACATATTAGATATAACTTTGCACGCTTGCACGTGACTGCTTTCAAAGTCACTTGTTTGATGCAATGCTTTTCTACGACCAAATCTGCGGATCGTATCTCCTAGTATCCTCTACGGGAGTTTCCGAGAAGGAAATACAGTCGGTTCTAGGCAAAAGTCACCGCATATGGAGGCGGCCATTTGGGCAGTTTTAATTTATTATTGAGGCCATAACTATGGCGAAAAGCATGCATACATTATTCAGTGGCGCAGTCCTAGAAAATCCTCTCCTAGAAAATCCCCTGCCAGCCGCAGACCCTGGTGGCGGCTAAAAGGGGTCATAGAATATATGTGCGGTGACAGTTTTCAATTTGTACTGATCCTCGCATCGCTTGGACGGGGGAAGCTGGTCAAAGCCGAGGCGAGGAAATTGGAGAGAGGCTAACTCCCCCAACCCCGTCTTACTCGAAAAGCATTTAAGCTGGCGGCAATTATAAGCCGTCTTCGTGAGGCCGACACCGCTCCAACACCGCCTTCTCCTCCCCTACGCCCACCAATCAAAAACGCAAACACAAACCCTCGTGAATTTCTAAATTCAACCGATACTCCCCACACCAAAGTCCCTCGCCCCGCTCCTCCAGCACACCAAACCCTTCCCCCATATCCCTGGCGGTTCAAATCCCTAATACCACACATCACCCTTCCCCCACGCAGCGTTCGGCGTCCCCTCTTCACAAGCCGGGCTATAACCCCCATCATAGCGGCATAGCGTATGGAAAACAACCGTCCAGGGCGACACTTTTCTAGGGGTGGCAGAATCCCTATCGTCGAATTAATGCTGAGGAGACTTAAGGACACCCAACCGTCTTCAATTCATTTCAACCTTCTTATTTCATAATCTGAACGAACCAACTATTGTATTTATTCACAGATCAGTCGTACGGAAATTTATAAGCTCGATAAAAAATAAACATGCTGTAAATATGAATCGATTGCATTTTTTGATTTATCGAATAAAAATTAACTATATTCCGGGTTTAAATATGTCATTTATATATATTTTAGTTAAAATTATGTATTTAATATTCGTCAATGTAAAAGGCGGTAGTTTTTAGTATCTTCTTGTATTTCCTTGAGATGATTACAGAAGGGATTAAGAAATTGGAACTTCACATCCGGATCAAGGATGTGCACTTGTGCATTCTTTTTCTACCTACATCTGCATAGTCAAATTGTTCACACCATCGAATAGTAAAAGCTACAAATAACCGTTAGAAATCAATGAAAATTTGCATCAATTCCTTATAAGTAATTTCGTTTGTATATAAATTCCCTACAACATCAGCTAATTTTAAATAAGTTATAAATGCTTCGTAAAATAATCTGTTGCTAAAATGAAGTTCTTTTGTTCATCAGAATGAAAAATACGCAATATTACCTCGATGAACATGCATTTCTAAATGCTCCTTGAGATTTTAGATGCTGATGGGAGAGGAATAAACATTCAAAATCGGTGGCAACAGGGTAAACTCCCTCCCTGTCACACATGAGGTCGCGGGTTCGGGTCCCATCTGGGTGGTTTGCACCTATACAAGGCACGGTTGTCCGAGAGCGAGTAATTGTTAAGTTAAAAAAAAACAATGTAAAAGGCCAATGGTGCTACTTTCGGTGGTATAGAGATAAAAAAATAAATTAAACATATTTCCTCAATTTTAATTTTATATTAATTAAAGTACTCAGTTGGAATTTTACACGCTTGAGAGAAAAACTCTTTAAATGTTTAAAATGCGCCAGATACTTTTAAAAAATCAACTATATCATAATATCGTATTTCGCACAGGGATGAGCGGTGTATTTGACATCTGCCCGGGCGTCAGGAGCCTACGCTAAGCCACTGTCCAACCCTCAACACCGACAACTCTCACATGAATAAAGCCCCTCGGTGGATACAGAGGGGGAAGTAGGGAGGGACACGTGGCAGTAACCCGCCGTACACGCCAGCCTCCTCCTCCCATAAAAGCCCGCATCCTAATTCCAAATCCCCCTCAGCCAATGCTCACTCCCTTCCACCCCATCTGCCGGCTTCCCCGCGCACCACAAAGAGCGCCCAAGTGCATCTATACCCTCCCATCGACCGTCCAAACCCCACTCACTTATTAATGTCGCCATTACATCCGGACGGATCGATTGACAAAAGTTAACGCACTCGCTGTCCTTTTGGTGGGGGGGGGGGGGAGAAAAAATGTGGAAGGGATGGATGGCTACCATTTCAAAGCGTTGAAAAGGGTTCGTTCCGACGAAACGTACCAGCGCAATCATTAGTACCTTTCCCGGGTAAATCCCCGCACGCCTTGACAGATGTCAGCACCGTCGAGGCGTGACCGACCGAACTGATAACGACAATCGCCACACGAAGAGAACATATGTGTGAGTCGCGGGAAGATGAGCTTATAACGTCGTTTCCGCCAAAATTAGAACAAGCAGTCTATAAAATCATTTAGGGATATACTTCCGAGGAATCATAACGTCAAACTCATTAACACCAATCTCTCGTTTACTTGATCTTATGACGGCGATGATGCGATGATAATGCTGACTATTATTCAGGGAATAGTCGTCAGCTATGTTCTCTCAAGTGAAAAGTGTCGTCGAACGACATCTAAAAAACAAGTATTAGCATGCCTTAATACCTCTAATAATATTCAAATTTCAGTTTCAGTCACCAAAAATCGACTCGATGTCCATAGGCTGATGCAGCTCAATTTATTATTTACATTTACGTTTCCGATCTTTTTCGCGACGTCTATTTTTAGTTACATGGATCAGAATTTTTTTACACAATTTGGTGTTTTCCTACCATTACGGTTGACAAGCCTCATTATTTCCTCTAATACAATGTTTTTTCGCGACTTCACAGGCGAATCGTTGAATCCAAGATTGACTGTGACGTCTATGTGACACGTAAAAAAGAGAAAACATGACATTTTACAGGACATTTACTTTTTCAACTGTTGTTTCAACACTATGACGTAATTTTCAAGATATGGTCGCCCATAGAATGACGACAAACAGTCGCCAGAAAAAAATTGAGGGCCTTATACTGTTTTAAATATAGAAAAGCCAGCGGTAGCCGGAGATGGTGATGAAATGATAAAATATAATTGAAAAGAATGCTAAGGATAATAAATAATAATTCTATTATTTTGAGAACTTGAAGGCAACAGGAATAAAGAGTAAACGTGATTATGATGACAGAGACAGGCATAATTATTCCTGAAAGCGTTCCCTCATATCTCTTGCGTAGAACGGAGAAATACAAGTTGACTGACAGGTTCATCTACATGCACAAACTACTCTGAAAGACAAACGGTGGAGAGCAAATGATTAACGTACACCGACACATGATCGAAGTTAGTGGCTGCATAGATAATGCGAACTATCGACTGGTAACCGCAGCTTAAATAGGTCAATCATATTCATACACGCATATACAAGCAAGGGTAAGCACAAACATACACCGACGACATTTCTCATTAGTCATGATTAAAGACTATAAAAGTCTTTTGACTTGAACTCATTACCCCCACACCAACAGTGGAGTATTAGTATTTACTTCAACGCCCCGAAAACGGCGTATTTGAAATCCTATACTGAGGCGAAACCTAACGAACAACAACGTAGAATAATGACAAACACCCATGCCCATCCAGGCGGGATTCGAACCCGCGACCTTCGTTTTGGCAGGCGAGGACTTCAACCCGTCGCCACCGAGGCCGGCATAGGTACATGAATGTATTACTTTTAAATGGAAAATAATGGCCATATGCACTTATGGTTGACCATTTGTCACACAAAAAGAGATCTGGAATTCCCTGAACTTTTTTTTCCAAACTTAACACGTATTTCTTGGAATATGATCGCGTTCGAAAATGATGAAAGTTATAGAGCGCCCTTAACACGAATACCTTCTGAATAACATACTTGAAAAGATTCGATGGTTTTTACGGCTGGCAGAAAAAAAAAACACAGGAATAAACACCAAGTTAATGCTGAGTAAAAGTTGAGATTGGACAAATGTTAACGCAGGGATTGCATGACGACACAGAGGTATTGAAACGACTCTCGGCAAAGCACAGAATATTCCAATGTCAGAGATTTATCTAGTATCTACGCGTGCTAGAATAAGGGGAAAACATCAACTTTTTAACAGCTGATATTATTTTTCCGGATTCTTTCATATTCCCAGACATTCCATGACTTTTCACACGATGAAATTCCCAGACTCCTCATGTTTTCCGCAATAGTGACTCACGATAGCTCATGAGAATATTGAAATGTCCCATGGAACAGGGGTAAACTCCATTTACATGGTTCGTTGAGCACGATGCATATCTTGAAACCGAAGAGTGGCCACCATATATCCGGAGATCACCACACGTTCATACCTTGGACCATCGTGCTGGTAAACGGCCCGACATACTAGGGGCTTTGCTAGTGACAACTATAGTAGTATAATAATACAGACATAAATAAATCTCTAACGGATTTTGAGTGATATGCCACGAAGTAAGATAGTTTAATGACCGAAAATAAAAACAAAACTTATAGCCAATGTGCACTGACCAGTTTTAAAATCAGTATAATAAAAAGTTATTGTTCTCCTTCGTAATTCATTCGAAGGTAAAGATTTGAATGATTATTGTGGATAATGAGAGCTACAGTACATTGTCAACCTATACAAGTTAACATGGTCAGTGTCTTCAGATGGCGTTACGGTAAGGTAGTAAAATATATATAAAACCTTTAACTGTCCACAGGATGTCTTACTCAATAATGGAGAGATAATGTAATTAAGAGATTATAACCCAAAATAAGAAAGATGAATTAAAAGATAATGGGAAAGGAACAGCATTAACTAATATATATAATTGGAACGGGATAGAATTAATATTTTAATCGGATGAGAAGCTAATAACTAAGTGGTCTCCGTAAGACAATTTGACCCTTACTTATGTTAGTCGGCAATGATTGAAAAGACAGACTCACGGAATTTGTAATACGAGAATCCATGGACAGACTGATGACTAAAGTGGAAAATAACACGCGAATGTCATTCATGTGTCCACGTTTATACGAGTCGGCTTGTAGCTATATAGGTGTCTGAACCCCACCCCCTCCCCTCGCTGCTACAAAAATAGATAACACCTACTCACACTCTTCGCCTATAATCACCCGTGGCTTTTCCTTTCCAAATAGGGAGGCCTCAAATCCTACGAGGAGAACTTAATATTTTCCCAACTCTCTTTCCCTCTCCCCACGCCTGCTAACCGCCTTGAGCGATGATGCGATCAACCGATGACGAGCTAGAGCTGCCTCTTTCCGATTGACATTCCGCGGAGGTATGGGAGAGGCGAGTGAAGGGAAAAACAGATTGACACGCGATACCACCGGCTACAGCCGACGAAAGGATAAAATAAAAAGAAACCTCTCCGGAATAACATTGAGCGAAAGAGGGAGAGAAAAATAGGAGACGCGAATTAAAAAATAAAAGTAAGAATAATGTCGTGTATATATAAAAAGCCAAGGGGCTTGACACGAATGGCAGAAATCATGAGAATCGGAAATGAGGGAGAGGGGGGAGGGGATGAGGTCACGAACCGAGCAAGACTGCAAGCGGTCAGAACACGCTGTACTATATTCGAAACGCCAACATAAAGACCTTCGTTTTCCGCCTGCTTCTGTGTGTGGAAACCTTCACGGCAAGCACTCGCCATCGCCAAGCCTGGACTCACAGGGCGCAACCGCCATTTCGCGCTCGTAGCTTAGGCGCGGCAGTCCCTTCTTTTTTTCCTCTCTTTTCCTCCTCCTCTACACTCACTTCGACCGAACCCATCTTCCACTCCCCCCCCACTCCTCCTCCCAAGCCTCAGGCACCCCATTCCCCCACCCCCGCTCTCCGTGTTCCTCCTCACCACCCCCCTCCTACAGCCCAAAGACGGTTTGTCTGATCCTCCCCGGCATTTTGCTCAATAATCCGAGCAAGGCACGCTTTTAAAAAGTGCATATCTATGGTATTGGGTCCCCAGAGTCAAAATCGGCATGCATATAAAAGTATAACTCTCACGTCCGGACGGCAAACCGGATTTATTTTTTATTTTTTTTTTAATTCGCCCGAAAGAAAATAGAAAAAGTGCTCATCAGAAAATTTCCGGTTCACCATGCCGAGACCGCGAGAGATGACGCAAGGCCGATAAATCAATCTCTGTAACAACATAATGCTGGCGGTAAATCAATCCGAAAATACGGAGAATTTTCCTTTCGGTGATGTGGTTTTCTCAGGCAGAAATCATTTCCCTGCCCGATGCTCGACGGCGGCGGCAATTTACCGGAAGAGAGGGAGCTAAAAACCGGGGAGAGATGAAGGGGCTTAATCTGTGAACCTTCTGCCCTCCTATGAGCTTTTATGACCAGTGCATTTACAGTAAATCACCCGTGGGCGGGGAGGGGTGCGACCTATTTAAGCTCCATATTACATACACCCCTCTCCCAAAAAAGCTGGCTCTACAACGTCCATATTTTCGCAGAAAAGCTCGTCAGCCGAATACTCACCTACCAAGAATACTGAAACCAGCAAGCTCAAGATAATACCATAATGCATGATACGTTAGACGGGATGTTATAAACGCTACTGGACTTTGATATTTCAAGATGGAGACCGGAATATTCACATGAGCGTAGAAATTATTTCTAAATAGAAAAAGAGGATGAGCTGGCGTGTGGCAAGAACGCCAGAGAATTTTGGGAATGCATGAAAGGAAATAAGTCGCCATTCCATCACTCGGAGAACTTAGATCCCCCACGTTAAGGGACTTCTTAGCGGCATGGGGCATTTAGCCAAAATTCCTCATCTTCCTCATTCCTAAGAATCTTAACCTGCATTATGGCACCATTATCTTTTAAATTCTACGGACAAACGCTAAAACATCCAAGATTCGCAAAATGTTATTACCCTCATTGTCCAAATGTTCAATTATACAGCCGACAGATGAAAATAATAATTATGCAAACAACATGATCTGAGAGGAGATTGTGGCGTGATTTGTATTGAGTACACCGTCAATACAGCCAACAAGGGTGCAAACAGAGGAAAACTAAAGATATTCAGACAGTCTGATCGCTGAAAGATCTATATTAAAGTAATTACAAAAGCAGTGGGCCCTCTATCGATCACATGATAAGAATTATCGAACATTACTCACAAATCGAGAGTCAAGTGGATGATTATTCATACCAACATCAATGAGAGTTAAAAAAATATTAGTAATCCGAAATAGGACATGATAAATAACGCAACAGCTCATCGAGGTGTTCGATAGTTACATCCTAAATAAAAATGCAGGCTCCACCAGAAGGGGATCCGGGATTTTCTTGAGGGGGGGGGGACAAACTGGAAGTTAGGAACATGAGCAGAAGATGAGACGGTAATAAGAAGAGCCAAGGGACAGGTAACCTGAAGGGGGCGACCCCCCCTCCCCATATCCCCAAGTAGCTTGGTTCACCTCTGTACATCACCACGTATCTCAAGAATTCAGCATCTCTTAACAGGATTGGGAAACGTTATTAAAATATAAAAATTACAAATATAACATATATGTTTACGTCAGCCAACCAACGGGAACCAGAAAATTCTTATATTCAATTGATTAAATCAACTGATTTTGGCGTGACTTGGTGGAACGATGAGATATTCATGGTAAAGCAAAAACCCAGTGCTGTTCCATAAACTTTTATTTGCTTTCGACTAGTTTCGATGGATGTAGCGTTATTATAAAGACAAACAGGACATCTGTTTGTCTTCATAATGACGCTATAGCCGTCGAAACTTATCGGAGTTTATATGGACAGAAAATAAAAGCTAGTGAAAGAGTACTTGGTTTTTGATTCACCATGACAGTTGATTAAACTCTGCCCGCCAACAATGAAATTGACAAATTCATGCATAAGGCATATTTAACATTTCTAAAGATGGTGTTCTTGTTTACATTCTGTGGGCAGTGATCCGAAGACGCAATTTTGATAGAGGAAAGATAATGTAAAATGGCCTTCAGTAAGGAACAGTTGTCACAGTGCCGATAAAAGTGTATCTCATCCCTCTATTCACACAAAAAAAATCGGAAAATTGCGCTTCTACATTACGATAAACTTATTCAACTACATCGTAAGGTAGTAGTTTCAAAAATTTGCTGCGAGACATACCGTGGAAAAAAATGCTTCTAACAAAAGGCTATTTGACAGAAACATGAACCTAATCTGATGCGTGAATATGTATGCCCCATTATAATTAATAATAGAACCACAATATGTTTTATGAGTCATGGCTGGGTAGTAAACCTGTTCTATATTTACTCACACATACAAAGTTAATAATTAATTAACGTCTATGACAAGTAATCAACCTAATTGACGTGATTTTGTAATTATAAATTCATGTATCGGACAGTGGTGTTCGAAATCAAAACCGATTGTAGGAATTTCACGGCCGCGGTCGGTAAAAACATAGCAAACTACTAAGATATTGTAAGTATTCTTGATACTGTACACCATATAACATGATAAATTGGGTGAATAAAAGGGAACAGAACAATTTCCTTTGTCCTCGTATCCTTCAATAATTCAAAACACGTAAACAAAAACCTCCTTGATAGCTAGATAATGAAATTGAAAAGTCACTGAGTAAAAATTGATCAATATTAAATATATTTATTAACATTCAATATATGACTAATTATCTACGTGAAAAATTGACTAGTAGCTGTATCCTTCATACCACTTGCGGGTGATTCCTAATAAATCGTCTTTTTTTAATAGGCAACAAAGAATAGAGCCAGATGACAACGACAAAATTCAAACAATTGTTCAAGAAAACCATGGAAACTATAGGTCGCCATTCCACAAGATCTTCTCAACAACAATTATGACAAAAACCTAAGGCAGTATTTTTGACGTCTACGAAGGTTCATGCATCAATATAGAATTAATGGTACGATACAATTAGGAAATTGCACTATAATGGATCAGGATCAATAATAAAAAAATATAAAATAAATTCATATAAATGTTTTTTGATATAGAAAAGCTGATAATCGGGAAGTTACAGAGCTGCAACCTAGTCTTAAATTGTATTAAATTAAGAAAAATGTAGAGAACAAGGAAACCTCTGAGGCAGGAATATTCATTTGGCAGAACATCGTGGAATTTCATAGAGAAACACCGCACACATTACATCAGGAAGCATGGTGCACACATTTGTCCGATTACGCGATGCTGCCGAAAAGCACACCAAAATTAGCGATCAAAATGATTACCGTCACGCCATCTAAGGAAAATATACCAAACTTGCTTAAGAATTCAATATTTGCACCATTGCACATTTCATATCACTGCGAGCATACATGGGGACAGTTTGTACATGAAATAAGTCACGATTCCCATTTTACAATCATACCAATCTATGATTAAATAATACACTAACCAAATTCCGAATTAATATAATCAAGTAATAAATATGAGCAATAAATAAATTATGGGTTGATGAGGACCTGTTACTGCATTGCTGAATTGTGACCATATGAAAGGAGGTCATCTTATTCTTAAGGATACCATTTTCCGAAAAATTCTGAATAATTTAAACACGGAAAAACAGCCAGAAGAGCTAACTTCAGGCCCAATTAATACATTCTAAATAATAATGTGCAGTTTTGGCAGTGGGCACACATGATAAAAACACATTGTTATTAAGGTAAAATAACATACTGGCACCAAAAAGAGAAAGGATTTAAATAGAGTACTAATAAAAGGTCATATTACGCACCTTTTAAGTTCACTCCATCGCATGCACACAGTTATAGATGAAATTTTATCCTTGTGTTTTTTCTACACGAAACGGAAAGCCATTATTCCCTCCCGCACGACCCCCACGGCACATTTTGGCCAAAATATGAACTATTTTTAAATAACCGCACGCTAGGCGCACCAGTCGAATTTTGAACGGTGTTGTTGTAGATGATAAGACATGAATATTATTCCAGTTTTCTTCTTATTGTGCTCGTTTTCAAAAATTGTATTTTCCAGTTTTCCCTCAAAAAAGGTATTAGATTACGAATATACGCCTTGAAAATAACGAATTGCCTTAACGTGAGTGTTTACAAAGAATTGGTGAGCATTTCATCATTTTCTCCTACAGATCGATGAAGATGCGTCTGGAGCGGGCCATACTAATAATTGGGCTGTATTAGTTGACACCTCTCGTTTTTGGTTTAACTACAGACACGTTGCTAATGTACTATCCATCTATAGAAGTGTCAAACGTCTTGGGATACCAGACAGGTAAGTCTTCTCATTTCTTATTTAAGGGATCGTCATTTTCATAATTTTACATAAAAGTAATTTATCCACTTTTCTGATTACAGCCAAATAATCTTAATGGTTGCTGATGATATGGCTTGCAATCCTAGGAATCCTAGACCGGCTACTGTTTTCAACAACGCCAATCAGCATATTAACGTTTATGGAGATGATGTTGAAGTTGACTATCGAGGATATGAGGTTATTGAGCGTGGTTAAGATAGTAAACATTTGCTGTTAGTGACTTCATTGGTTTAAGGTATGCATAATTCATATCACTTCGGCTACAGGTGACTGTGGAGAATTTCGTTCGCCTTTTAACTGGACGTCTACCTCCTGGAACTCCTCGTTCGAAACAACTAATGACCAACGATGGAAGTAATGTTCTCGTTTATCTAACTGGTCATGGTGGCGATGGCTTCCTCAAGTTTCAGGACTCGGAGGAGATCACTAGTCAAGAATTAGCAGATGCTTTGGAGCAAATGTGGCAAAAACGAAGGTTGGTGTTTCTTATTAGAGCTTAATGTTATTGCTTTGGGTGTTTATGAAATCATTTAATAAACGTAATTAGAAGATATTGGGGGAATAGTATCATCATACTATGTCACTCCTCTCTGGTCAGGCTTATTCGTTCGGTGTTGACTTCCATTGCCAGTGCGATGAAACCGATTATTAGAATTACAAGAACTTGCATTCATTGGTTTACCTTCAGTACCCACCGATTTCAATGACTGTTAGAAATATAAACCCTCCTCTGTAGTCTAGCTCCAATGATAATTCAGGAGTGAGTTGATTATTGAGTGAAGATATTCATTATACTTCATGATATATGGCGCATCCTTCATTACATTCCCACAATCTTGATTCATAACCTTCATCTTTCTCTTTGTCCTCCTTGCATGAGTGCAACTTTCCTTTTAAGAAAAGTTGAATGAATATTTGCTTTAATGTTGTTATTTATTCCTATTCATTTTTATATGTAGGTATCACGAGATATTTTTCATGATTGACACCTGTCAAGCAGCATCGATGTATGAAAAGTTCTATTCTCCTAACATCTTAGCTGTTGCAAGCAGTCTAGTGGGAGAAGATTCTCTTTCGGTAAAATAAATTATTGGTATTTATGGATTTATTTTGTTTTAGCGATGCATATGTAGTTCTAAAATATTATTGCACATTGAATTATGTCTTCAGTGTAGAACTAACAGTTTCATATTGTCTGTCCAACAACACTTATCTGACTTTACCTGTCATGTTAGTATTAGGCGTATTAGGGCTTGACTCTTCTATGTTCTTTAGTTAATTATTTACTAACTTGAATGGCGTCCTATAGAGATTACATGGAAACCTGTCCAAATGATAACCTCTATTCAGCCTTGGCCTCCATAAGCATTTCCTGAAAAGTCAAAAATATTTCCCTTTTAAGCAATGTATTTCCCACTTCTTACCAGTGGTCCTATTTTTGTCATGCAGCCACTATTATTTGACCGGTTTAGTTTGGGTTTAATCAGGGTCATGTGGCAAGCAAAGTACGCAGCCATGTAGGGGGCCAAGCAAAAGTGCCTAACCGCACAGTCCAATGGTCAATACTAATCAATCAAGGTGATGTAAGGTTGAGGGTAGATTCACTCCACAAAAGTATTGTAGAATTTAGGGTATATCATTATAAGTTCAGGCTGATATTTAAGTCTCAAGCCTTTTTCCTAAAGTATTTTTATTTATTTTAAAGTGTATCCAGAGAGAATCTCTACTACCTCTCTGGTTATTTTTGAGGGGAGGGGGAAGATGGAATATTGTTCTCTTACCCAGAAAAATGTCTGGAATTAATCCTGGGTTTAATACAGGTGTAACTGTATACATCCTCTTCCTACTCTTTGCTGAAATTGACATAAATTTTACTTTCATAAAATCAACTATCAATCATCCAATCAATTTATTCGAACAAATGTAATGTGATTGACAAATTTACTCGTCATTCTAGCATCATGTGGATCCAGCTATTGGAGTGTACATCATTGACCGTTACACTTACTATGCTCTTGATTTTCTGGAGAAAGTAGAACCAGACAGTTCAAAGACCATGGGACAATTTGTAAGTTAATTTTATGGCTTATGCTATTTTCCTCTTGTTATCAACATATATGTATTTTCACAAATATTCTTGGTCTCCTGTATCCTTCATTGTTTATTGTACGGTAATTTTAGACACATCACGTAATTCCATATTAAGTTCTGCTTAGGATATTTGTATTTCTACCTAATAAGGTGAGATCTACTACCTACTGAAAAAATTCTAATCATGTTAATTTCTTCATGAGATCCTCATTTTAATTCAATTCCTTTTATAATGGTCATTTATTTAACATTTTGAAAAGTGAAAATATAATAAGGAAAGTCATTTTTAAACTGTCCCAATTTTGTGCTTATTAGGTTTTCCTGCTAAAAATGCAGTCTTAAAAATGCATGGATCTTACTAAGTGTCATTATATGTTTGATTGCCCTATCTCTGTTGAAACTGCCCATTTTAATAATTTATTTCTTTCCTTGTGTAGCTCAAAGTATGCCCAAAGAGGGTATGCATTTCTACCGTTGGAGTGAGAAGAGACCTCTACCCGAAAGATCCAAATCATGTGCCAATAACAAACTTCTTTGGATCTGTTAGGCCTGTTGAAATCAGTTGGACTGCAGTTGAACTTTCTAGCAATTCCAGCAGTACTAATGATATTCAACTCAGGTATTTATTTTTTCTCTCACGAAATTCACTGTCCTAACTTCAAACCTCTACTGTATATCGTCTTATTTGTTCAAATCGCTCAATTACCAATAAGGAAACTTGGTAAAGGAGAAAGTAGACCATGTAATCATGGATTTCCATTTTTGTTAATTCAGAAATTTAATTAATTGTTGGACTGAATGAATCTTACCCCTACGTCTAAATTCAGATCAAGTCCGTGTGTTTAAATTGCAGCATATATTCACATTAATTACCCTAAATAATTTGGGTATCTGATTCTTATGTTTTGATTAGCATTCTAACAAGGATTTCTTTACATTTCAGTGAATCAGAATCACTTGAGAAGACACCCCGAAAAAGGTTGACATATGTGCCACCATTTCCGAAGCATTTATTTGAAACGTAACAGTATTATTTTATTAGAAAAGCTAATTGAACTCCATTTTTTGTACAGTTTTTAATTATTTTGTTGTTGCATTAAAACTCCAATTTTATATTGAAATGAGTTTTATTCCATATATATCGAGGCAGTTTGCATTATATTAGTATGTATTGAAGACATAATGCTGCCACAGAATTAATTTTTTTGAGCCTCGTTGCGGAAGTAAACATGTACATAGTTCCTTAAATAACTATGTATCTTCCATTGTATAATAACCCAAGATAATTACCTGTAGATATGCATGCATATAGTCACCTAACCATGGTGGAATCCATCTCGTTTCCACTAAATTAGATTACCTTCCTTTATGCGTTACACAATCTATGCCTGGTGCGTGTATGTATGGCATAAGTAATGTTGGGATTCAAGAATAAAGGAGGCAACTTTAATAAACTGTTCACTTGTAACACTCATGAAGATTCAAGATAAGGAATCAGAACTTGCAAAAAAATTAGCTGCTCCACCATGAAATAGTAAAATTCCTTTTTCGTGCACTTAATTATTGACTCATGCTAAAACTACATGAAGTCTCAAACATTTTAATTCTTCCATAGAGCAACTTTCACTTAAAGTTAACTTTTCTATTCCCTTCCACCAGTGCATTTCTCCTATTCTTTTCCTTGTGGTCACCAACCACTCTCTGCTATTCATCCCTGTGAGACTTTCGAGGCAGTAAGTAAATCCAATTGCTCTTTTGATCAAAATACCCTCGCAAGAGTACATGTTTATATTTATTCAAAATGACCCGCTAGCCACCTAAATATGCATGTGGTAGGGATGTTACGACAGCTGTTTACAAGAAAAGGATAGGTGCACATTGGAGGTATTTTACTATCCACTCCTTTCTATTTAAGTTCTAGATTGTTCGGGTGAAAAACTAATTCCCTTACTATCTGTTCAGTAAAATTATTCTTATTTTATCCAACTCTTATTTTATTGTATATGTGTTTCCTAGAATTATAGAGATGTTCTAAGATGACATTTTCCATTTAGTTCTGAAAGATATCTGTTCTACTTAATAGACTTCATAATGCTAATTTGTACCTCTGCAAATCTTAAAAAATTTAAGCTCGAATCATTTTTTTTCGGCTAATTCTACTGTTTTTTTTTCAGTGAAGAGAGGAACATTAATATTAATGACACAATTTTTCTGGCTTGCATAGATTTTATTTAACTGGAACACAGCATGTGAAAATCAAACATATTGGTTAATTGTAATTCAATAATCATTTTCAGTTGTAAATATTTAGTTATGGATACAATCACATTTAGCATTGGACTGATTCTTTATAATTGCAATTTGAATAATTTTTATCGAAGACCAAACCCTCTGGGCATTTTAGTGGATAAGGTACCATTTTTCCAGATACCTCCACGCAGTAGTAAAACTTAGAGCAATCGTTATGGTCTCTCATGTAGCCTGTAGTTATGCATGGCCCTGCTGTTGCTTCAGGGCGGTTAATTTCCACTTTTTCATCTCCGTGATCACCATAATTTTTTTCAGTCTGAAAAATAATTAATACATATTATTATAATGAATGAGAATAAGCATAAATTTTTAATACTCATCATAGTTGAAATGATAATCATCTAAATCTTCAAAAGTCAATGTGTTTGAAACATTGCATCTGGCTGACACCAGCACTCAATTTTACCAAGATTCATTAGCTTACAAGATTACAATTTTGATGAAACCTCAAGGGACAAATGATTAGTCCAAGCACTACTTCAGAGATACTTCACTATATGTGTGGAGCACTGATTTTGGAGTGCATAGTTATCATTTTTAGGGCAGCTATTAAGTCACAACAGCAATAGGGTAGTTTCCTTCATCAAAGAAAACGAAAAGCATTGATTGCGATTCGTTACCCACCATTAGTGTATTCAAAATATACAAATTATTTCGTTTTAGAAATAGCGGTTTAGACGAATGGGAATGGTCCATTTTTATCCTCATTTGAAAAGGGCCAGATTGGCGCCCATGCGATGCCACTCCACGTGACGTCACAGGGACCTAGTTTCTACACGAGAAGATAGGAGTTATACATCGTCTGAGGTTACCAATGCATGCATGAGGCACAGAGCTCAGGGAAACATGTCTTAATAATCACATATTAAAACTGGCTAAGGTCGGAAAGTTTTCTTCATTTGATAAGGTATTAATAATCCTTATTTAAGACAAGCGCTACTAGCCAGCAGGGTACTCAGCTACCCGCTAGCAGCCTGCGTCGTATCAGCGCTAAGCCTCGCCTCTAGGTCACCTCACAGGGGGGCAGCGGGAACCAGAAATAAGTCTCACGGAGAGATTTCCCGACATTCATACTTACACGTCTCGTTTTCACGAGCTTGAAAATTTTCACTTTTCATTTAATCGCGAAAAATAGATATCGTCATTTAAAAATCTAAATGCGTGAAATACGTACTCCAGGTGAAATAATCTTTCGATTTAGGCAATAAAAAAATAATAGGAAACCACCCTATTGTTTGAAGCCTTCGCAGGCAAATAAAAATTACCAATACTTACAGTTGGCTGATGAATTGAAGACTGGAACACATTCTTGATTGTGTTTAAAATGGGGAACTTAATACCATCACAATAACCATGGAAATCATCAGTCTCTAGACTCCACAGCATCACTCCTCCTAACTGCTCTTTCAATGCATACTCTGCCTATTATGAGAAAAAATTAAATTAATATCGAGAAATTTATCGACTTCACCTCTAATTTGTGCAGCGTGTGAATTCGCATCTGAAAAGCTCTATTAAGTGACGTCTTTACTCCTAAGTCTTAATAAAAACAATGCTTAATTAGTTAATGAAATGGAGTTTTTACCTTTATTTTAATAGACTCGAGATTGTCGTAGGAGGCCCACTGATTGCCTTTCACTGCATATGGCACTTTTTGCTCTTCATCCCAGTGTACCTCCCAGCCTTCATTTTTAATTGCCACGCACAACTGAAAATTAATTTCCATAATACATAATAGGATCTTAAATCATAGGAAATACATAATTTCAGACAGCACTTATTCAATAATTCTGTATGTGCAGCATCAAAAACTGAGGATGTGCCATGGCGTTCTGCTTGTGTACCTGTTATGAATATTGTTCTAAGTTCAAGAAATGCTGTGGGGTTTTTGCTGAACAAAAATTTATCATTATTAAATAATTTATATAAATTCAGAAAATTACTCAATAAAATTTGCCAAGAACACAAACCTAAGATGAAAACTCAGAAAAATGGAAAGGAACAATGCAATGGCGGAACTTCACGTTCCAATATTTTGATCATATCTGTCGAAATTGCGTTAATTAATTTGGTTACATGTGTGCATATATCCAAAATCAATAAATATAAAGTTACTCATGATGATAGAAGAACATGCACATTAGTAATTTTACACTCTTAAATGAAACTTATATGAGCCAAGGTTTCAACGACTAACAATCGTTTTCAATGGTCAAGTACAAGAGATTGAAAATTCGACCAAATTTAACCTGAGCCTACTGCTTATATCAGGTAACAATGCCAGAGAGGCTTTTTCTTGAACACTGATATAAAACAAGTCTTTAATTTAGGGCCATTTTTACTTCACCGTCTAATCATAACTTCAACACATTATATTTCGATGGAAATAAATCCTACTTAATTGTGGTTGCTTGAATTTAGGTCACTACACATATGATTTCTATGCCTGACAAGTTTTCATTTGTTTGCCAATATAATACATAATTGCTAATAAAAAGTGATTGTTATGTATGTCATGGATGAAAATATACTTCACCTCATTGTATCCAATCATGCCAGCTTCACTGGTAAACCTCCCAGGGTTTCCTGGTCCTGAGGCTGGAGCCCCTATCCCTGTGTTTGATGTGCTTCTCAGGGTCCATGTACGCCCATATGAAGGCACTCCCAGAATCAACTTTTGTCTTGGTACACCTTTTTCTATCCAATGCTGAATACTGGCATGCTGTTCATTATAAAAGTTGTAGTTTCCAATCAGACATTCATTTCTACTTTGCAGACTTAACCCTTTCGAGATGGTGGAGTTCTCTCCTTAGCATGAATGCTGGACTGAGCCCCAAGAGACTCTTCCATCTGCACTGTACTGAGCATTTTTGCGGGATATTCTTTAAGAAGGGTATTGTGGATTATCAGACACATTCCCCACAAACCTTTTTTGATCCTTCTTAGTGGGGACTCCGCATTATCTTGGACTTTGAGAGTAGTTGGTCTCCCCCCTTTCGGAGTTTATAACCCTACCAGCAGCATTGGTTCACGGTCAACTCATGATTTTTTTAATGAATTAGCTCTATGGATAATTTTTGCTTGCACGTAAATTGCAGACTTTGAATTCAATTCCTCGTTTTATGCTGAGAATTGTCAAATTTTGAACAAAGCTCTGTCGTCAATATTAACAGATTTAATGCATCAACAATTTTTCATCTTGATGTTTACATTGAAATTGAAATTTAAGTTAATACTTATGGTAGAATTTTGATTGAAAATTGTAAACACTACTCAAAGAACAAGGAATTCAATTCTTAGTTTGTATTTTTTGAGAAGGAACAAATATTTATTTTACAAACTGAATGAATGAACAATTGTACGACCACGGTCCCTTACCACAAAGGGGGGTAATGTAAGACAAGGGGTCCAGGTATTTGTTCCCGGATTTGGCTGGTATGGCCTAAGTTTCGCTGTGTTGGATCCCAAAAGTAAGACTTTGCAAACCTGCGACTGTCATAAAAGGGGGAGAGCAAGGAAATGTATATTTGTTCGTCTGCATAGGAGACTCTCCGACGAAAATATTCGGCTTTCGTCTCCTGGGTCAAGAAATTTCCTGCCGCATATTTTTGTTGTTCATAGCGAAAGGGGTTAATTTGAAGGAAATATTTTGAAAAAATAATAAGGAACAAAGGAGCTATTTTCCACAAAGAAGATTAATGACTGAGCTCACGGTTTTCTACGAAGGGGGATGGATAATACTTACAATAAGCCATAGCAAAAAACGGGATAACTTTGAAAATGTAAAATGTCATTTTAAACACCTACTCTCCTGAGGGTCTCTCTACAGTTTATTTTTGGGTACTTCATTTTTTCTTAGCAAGTGTTTGGTTTAACCTGAAAATTAAATTCTACTACATACATATAATTTTTTATAGTAAATGTGAAAAGGAAAATTGCATGGCATCTGTGCCCCCTCCTAATACCCCCACTAATGGCTCACAGAAATCAGGCCCTTGCTAGACCCCTTCTTAGGCCAGTGGACAGCCATGGCCAGAGGACATCCACAATATGCAGGGGGGGGGGCTATCAGAATGAATTATATTAATATAAATTATTGCTTTGTTTACTCAAGACAGTGTAAATTATGCTGTTTAATGATACATCATTGAACTCAAGTAACTGCTCAATGACTTTAAAATTTGTTAGTTTCGGAACAGGAGAGCACCAAAGATTTTCAGGCTGGAGGGCACACTAGGATACATCCCGGTGTCCCAGCGACCCAGCACAGGCCTGACAGAAATATAAACAGACCTCCTTAACATAGCCCATTTTAATCAATGTAAGGGCCCATCCAAGTAAGGTTATAAATGTTAAGTTAAGGCATACTTACATCATTGAGATGAGTAGCAAAACCTATTTCATTTGAACGAGCATACAGAGGTGCATTGTGTCCAGTCACTGGGTCCCACGAACCATGCAAATCATAGGTCATTATATTGATAAAATCCAGATACCTAGAAAAAATTTACTGATTAAAATACACAATAAGACATTCTATAAGTCATACTAAATTTTCATACTCATTATTTTGCTAGGAAATGAATGATTCTCGTGCATTTCTAAGCCTACCGTCCTAAGGCTACCACATCATATGATGTTTCCACTGATGTTTTGCTGGCTGGCACTGCAGCTGATAGAGAAAAGCCATACTTGTCAAACTCAGCCCGCAATTCTTTGATGAGATCACTGAATGCAGTCTGTAATTGAGTATTTTATAATTACGGTTGTATTTCTATAATACCTAGAAGATTGCTATTGCCAATTTGTATAGGAAGGTAACAGTACCCTACTATATTTACCTTGTCATTTGGTGAGCCTCCTCGTTGTACAGGATACTCCCAGTCAAGATCAAATCCATCAAAACCATATTGTTTAACAAAAGCTACTATATTATCGACAAACTTTCTACGAAGAGCAGCATTATTTACCACCTGATTAATAAAAAAAAGATTAACTTATACACTCAGATCTGAGGTACATGTATGCAATGGTTGTTAATTATAAAAAAAATCTATTTATTTAAACACGTGATTCATTAATCATCACCCCAGAATTATGCTTTCCTTTCATTTCAAGTAGTCAACACATCTAAGAATCCAACTTATATTATTATTGCTCATTACACTTCATTGTTTGAGAAATTTTCAAAAATATATTGCTGTTAAATAACCTAAATTGAAAGTGTTAACTTACTCTTGAGAATGTGGCAGACCCTTGATTCCACCCGCCAATAGCCATAATAGTTTTTAATGATGGATTACGGCTTTTCAAAGCATTAAATCTTTGAATGGCACCTATTTAAGCAAGACAAAAAGACACAAGGGTTTAACCAAATTGAAGTAAAATTTGAGGTGCTGTCCTGTGCATATGAACCACACATCAGACAAATGCATGAATACCTTTTCCTCCATTTATAGATAAGTCATTCCATGTATCAAGTATGTTGACTGCTGCATCTTCTCCAATGCCCACAAATGAATAAATTACATGAGTACACAAGGATGGGTCAATGTACTCCACTTCAAAGCGACCATCTCCTGGTCTGTAAGTTGCCCAGCTTCCCAAGTAGCATACCACCTCTGTACATAAATAAGGAAGGAAATAAGACTTAATTCTCTGGTATTGAAAAGGTGCCTCCACACCCACTGCAGAATATCATAGTTAATTTTGATAGAAACTGGTTCAGTAGCTTCAAGGGTGCACTTTAAATACCTAAGATGAGGGGAAGTATGAAAAATATGTAGCACGCAGGAATCTTATTCTAAGAGTGGACTTATTCGGAACTCGGAAAATTATTGTTGAGAGGTATTGCATACCTAAAAGGCACCATGAAAAGTGAAGACCCCCCCAAAACAATGACTTTAATTCACCCCTGCCTGGAGATTGGCTGTGAATGAATGGATCAGGAATGCCTCTCAACAATAGTGTGTCTGAGTTCTAAATTAGTCCACTTGTTGAATAAGATTCCTGCGTTCTACATATTTTTCTCATTAGAAGTCTAACAGGAGAGCAAGGGAGGGTTTTCACCAGACTACCCAATTGCACTCGTCTGGGTCAAATAAGTGTTTCTGAGCATGAACAATTAACTTTTAACCAGCCTTTACCTATTATGCATATTCCTTATGCTAATCTTTTTTATAGCTATTTTCCCAACACTACCTGCCACTGTTATGGATGGAACTCTCTCTTAACCTGCACTAATTAATCAACAAAACATAAAAATAGTACTTACTTTGAGTGTGTGCCAATTCCACCACAGCCGACAAAAGGGCTAAAACCAAAGCAGTACTCTTGACTTCCATGTTTGATTTTCACCTCTGTAAGAGTATTATTTCTACAATTAGCATTTCCTTTTTGAAGAGCTTCATAAGGGCAAGTGAAGACTGGTAAAGTAGCCACGAGTTAAGTAAAAACAGATGTTCAAAGGGATAACTTAATTGGCCACACAATGATGCATGGTGACTTGATGAAGACAATCATGGAAAAACAAATGGATAGGAAGAAGACAAAGGAAGACCCAGAATGAGTTTCATAGAAAAGGTTATCAAGGTAGCAAAATAGAAGATACATGCAAATTTGAAGAAATTAGACAACAGGAGAGCATATTGGGGGGCTATGTCAAACTAATTTTCTGATTGTTTGATTATGGCTATTTGATGATTAAAATAAGTCCACCCCACTAATAAATTTCTTAGGGTGGAATTTTCTGTTACAAGGACTTGGTAAAAAATCAGAAAATGGCCTCCTAAATTAGTGATATGCACATGCCTCTCGCTTAGACTGAGGTCAGATCTACCCTCACCTGAATTAAAATTCCGGAGCTCGGGTGTAGGAACACCAGGTTACAATCTTACAACACTGAAGTTGACTGTTGAAACATTGGCAAAATGGAGATTGTAATCTGTTGTACCAAGATTCTACAGACACTACCCTCACCTATTAAACCAAACTTAGAGTTGAGAGACAAAGTGAATGATTGTTCAAACCATTCATAATGTAAATAAGGCATATAATATAAGTATTAATGATTTGAACAGAAGAATGAAATACAAGAGTTTTACTTACACCCATTTCCAGGAAGACAAAGATAAGAACAATTCAATAATGAAGGAGATCCGATGTAATACAACGAGTTCTGAGACGTTAACACACAAGAGGGCGAGTCTCACCGATAGCAGCACTTACCTGTGTGAAGGAAGAAGTCGTACAGTCAAGGCACAGCACTCCTTTAAGTACGTTCAGTTGTTTGCAGAGTGACTGCATCACTAGGTACTCTCTTGGGTAATAAAATAGCATTGGTGTACAGACTTTCTCATTGCTATGTTGATTTTTCTTGAGTTTACCATGGAACCTTCTTCACACAATGGGCAAGAGAGAATAATATCTCACAGAGCATTTGAGTGTTTCATTGGAAGAGGAATTTGAAATACACAATAGCATTGTGTGGTTTAAAGCATTATTTTACTAATGATAAAAAAATTGTATTTTGTTCTCACAAAAGAATTGAATACACATGAAAACATATAAAAAAATCAACATGAAAAACTCAATTTGGCTTGCATGGATTAAATCAAAGAACTCCAAATTGATGGTCAAATATGGTACCTAAGTGAGATAATGGGCAAAGTAATTTGTAAAGTGTAATAATTAGAATAATAAGATGCAAATGATTGCCTCTCACATGTCATATTATTTTTTTAAAGATGATTTGATACTGGTAATGTGAGTTTTTTTACCTATTCGAATGCACCAACACAAAAGATTTGCCTTTTTGCACTTCTTTGCATCAGTAGAAAAAAAATACATGGCCGCTTTGGTGGTGGCAGGGAAGAACCCTCACTTACTGAACCAAAGGTTGCATTTAGTTTGAATCCCGTAAGTAGGCTTTACCTACGCTAGGGCTTGCATATTTACGCATTACCAAATAAAGAGATGTATGTGAGAGTAAACTATACTACAAAAATTCTACTCTAAATGAAGAAATTATCCTTCGCTGAGATATACACTTAATTACAATCCATTCATTGGATAAGGGCATACATGTTATCATAAAAACGTATGTATCATTATTAGGGTTGGTTGGATTGGATGCCTTGGATCAAAATATCCATGGATATTGCCCTTAATCTAATAATTCGGATCCAAATTCGCTGAAGGCATCGCATCTGGATGTGAAATTTTAAATTCATGCCTCAGTGAATGCAGCGTCCCATACGAGGGAGTGGAAAGAGATCCGATCCTACCTTCACATGGGCCGTTGCACTGAGATGCTTATTCTATTCATGAACTATTTTGTTGAAAAGCTCTCAGGAGTTATGCAACAGAATTTCAGCCGTGGTAATTTTTACAGCAAAATATGACACACACATAGTGTGACTATTACAAAGAGATTGAACAACCATTGGGAGAATCTCAACGCCATAGGATAGCAACCACATCAAAAGTGACTACATCGCAGATTTAAAAAAAAAAAAAACACCCTCGACCCTCCATCACCCCATGCCTCTGATATTTTTTTTCCATTCTGGGACACCACAGTCTATAAATCATTATCTTTGAAGGAAAATATCATGTTTCATTATATTACAAGATTCAGTCCGAAGATGGAATGTCATATAATGATGTTGCGCTTGGTGCTATTACCAATGCGGCACCAAGTTGTAGAAATATGCTTCCAGGCTTAGGCGGATATAGGGGGGGGGGGGCCCCCCCCCCCCCCCCCCCAGACCCCTAGAAAATTTGCAAGATTTTTAATACGGTCCCATTATCATTGCGTTCGTACTGTGTTACGAGGTATCCTTGTGCCCCCCCAGAACAAAATCCTGGATACGACCTTGCTTGTGGCCCCCCCCCAGAAAGAAATCCTGGATCCGCCCCTGCTTGCAGGTATGGTTCTTTCCTGATTAAATATGAACTCAAACTTGATGCCACACATTCATTAACCAGAACCCGAAATTTGTCACAGATGATACACACAAACACTCTAATGATAAGATTTCACTATGGCAACTATAGATAAATAATATTAATAAATACTAATAACAAAAAATAATAAATGACATAAAAAATACCGATATAATCAAATAATTTGAGAAATTGCTTTTCCAACATTAGGGATGTGTATCAAACTAAAAATAACCTTCATGTACGTATCACTGGATTCTTGAAAGTTTAATATGAGAGAGATACTTCAGATATTTTTTAGAGCCTTCCAGGCACTGTTTTCACAGAACTAGCAATTAGTCTTGTGGGACATCAGTAATGAATTCAGAAAGCCACAGAGATTCCCCAAAAAATCATCAACCCGCTTTCCCACTTATTGAAGTTGTTGGATTGCAATGACCAAAAATTTGTGCTATGAAAGCTATGTATTGATTTAGCACATTCTGTAATCCGTATTCATGGAAGTACACTTTGTTCCGTGACCCACAAAAAATCAAACCATATCAGAAGTGGAGAGTGAACTCAGCTGGCGACAAGTTTCAGGACAAATATATCCCAATATGTCCATGAAACAATTCTATAAATATCTCGAATAAGCACCGGGATGTCTCGGGACAAAGTTTGGTGACAATCTAAATGGACCTATAGGAGGGTATTGTAGACCTCTACCAAGCCCTCAGGAAATTGGATCTCTGAGACATACTGGGACCCCCCATCCTGAATAGCCGGTCCTGCAAAAATGAAATGCATAGCCAAATCAAACAAAACTAAAGTCCTCTGCCAAATAATTTTTGGCAGTGTTGCCCATTACCTCTATAGTTAATTACTTTTATTCATTCCTGATGTGCCTTATATTATGTGCAAACTTTGTAACTCGATCCACAGGGCAAATAAATATAATTACTATCCATTAAGAGCAAAATTAAATCTTTTATCATTGGATTTAATTTCCAGTGATTTGTTTTGCAAGCATCTCCATTAGAAGAGAAAAAATTCCATTCAAATTTGAAGAAGAGCAATGGCATATGCAAGACGTGACTGTTTTTGTGACATAAATGGTGTTGCAAATGAGCATAATCTAGCCATGACTTCATTACCTGCAATCCTAGTTGTCACTCATAAAGGCCTTATCTACAGTCTCCTCCCACCTGCGGCTAATAAAATACATAACTCACTGCTAAGCTATCATTAGGTTGAAGCAGTGCCTAGGCTTAGATAAACTGATAAGCAGAGAAATTCTGTGGAATACACTGCAGTTTCTTGAATGCCACACTCAACATTGTCATGTTAAAATTGTGAAACCATACATGTTTATTATGAATGTACTTTTATCTAATGAGATTAAATGCAAACTTGAATTCAGATCAATAAAACATAAGATTGTAAAAAAATTTACCTGATTAAATTTTGCTACCTGACAGAGAAGAGCCAATGACACCTCTCAGATTTTCTAGGTCAAAGAGAAATGCCAATGAATAGAGATTTGTGAGTGAGCTGCCACAGACAAGTTCAAGACCGGAAAAGAATTATCTAAATGGAAAAAAAACTCAGAAGGAAATTATTTTATATATGCCATTTGTGTTTCAAATTATATGAAATGAACAAGTACTAAAATTCAATGCCTCTTTCAGATGAACACCAGTGATGAAAATTCACATAGAAGGAAGTCCTATGACTTACTCAGCATGTGCATATAATGGTTATTCACCAAGCAATGCTCTTCATTAAAAGTGACGCAATAGTGAATGAGTACTGCATAAAATCATCAGCTGAGATGAATGACTAAACCTGATAGAGGACTTGAGGAGGTTTTGCCAAACACCAACACTGTCAATAACAAAAAACCTCCAGGAAAAGTACACCTAGTAAGGTTTGCTGGATTTCATTGTAAACAAACATAATTAAGTAATAAAATTTCATCTACAAAAATGTAGATAATTTTATTCCAATATTGTGTACAGAAATCCATTATGATTAGAATAAAACAAAAGTCAATAATTTATTAGCTATGCCTTTTTGGCTTCCTTTGTTCCAAGTAGTTTTAATATACTCGTCACTTCTTCTGATGCCTCCCTGAAAAAGGAATGTGTATATGTTAGAAACCAGCTAAAATACACTTGCTTGATTACTAAGAATGAACTACTTCACAGTATAGGATTTTAATCCATATAATGACTGACCTGCCCGCAGGAGTGTTGGGATCCAATGATTGTCCTAAAACGAGAAGCTGCGATGCAAACATTTTGAGCTGTGGGTTAATTTCTTCTCCTTTTTCCTTTGCGCTCGCAGAATTACTGGCACTAAGCCACCACCGAGGAAGACTAGATACAATCTGAAAAAAAATAAGGATGGTGAAACCTGTTAACACGAAAATGGTGATAATCACACAGAGAGTTTGTAAAATGTCAATGACTTAGGTTTTTTATGAATTTTTGTTTGTTACTAACTACTATCATCATTTTAATTAATATTGAAGTATTCTACCGGCCGAGGCAGGATTACATGGAGAACTTTTCTGGTTTATCTTCCTTCCCAAACAGGGTAGTTTCTTCAAAGAAAACGAAAGGCATTGATTGTGATCGTTTCCCAACATTAGTGTATTCCTAATATAAAAATTATTTGGTTTTAGAAATCCTAGTTAACACGAATGTTAAAGGTCAATTTTAACCTCATTTGAAAGAGGCCAGATTGGCACCCATGCGATGCCACTTCACGTGATGTCACAGGGACCTAGTTTCTATACGAGTAGATAGGAGTTTTACATTGTCTGAGATAACCAATGCATACACGAGGCACAGAGCTCAGGGAAACATCTCTTAGTAATCACCTGTTAAAATTACCTTTGGTTGGAAAGTTTCCTTCATTTATTAGGGTATTTATAATCCTTATTTAAGCCAAGCGCTACCTACGAGCAGCCTGCATCGTAGCGGCACTCATAGCCTCGCAATAAGGTGGCCTCACACAGTGGAAGCAGGAACCAGAATGACATCACATGGACTTTTCCCGGCATTCATACTTAGCCATCGTGTTTTCGCATGCTTGAAAATTTTCACTTTTCATTTAATCGTGAAAAATAGATATCGTCATTAAAAAACCTAGAAGCATGAAATACGTACTCCAGGAGTAATAATCTTTCGATTCAAACAATAAAAAAATTATAGGAAGCCACCCTATTGGAGTTCCCTCTTTCATTCATGAAAAGGCGAACTCCCTTTCACATCACATACAAAATCCTATTCTCCTACCCCCTCCTCTCCCTCGCTTACCCATCATTTCCTTCTACACTCCTTCCTAATTCCCTTCCCATAATCTCCAGGAATTATATCTAAAAATCCTGTTCTCTTCATTACCTTCCCTTGCTTACTTCTTTAACCCTTTCACTGCAGCTAACTCTCCAGATACCTACCCATCACAAGAGGGGAAAGTGCCGAGTGCACGGCAGGGAGGATGAAAAGGTACATTCGCAGCAGCCTGCTGTGTGAATGTTCCAGGTAAGTTCATAGCAGTGAAAGGGTTAATATCAAAGCTAACCCTCGTTGACTTTCCCACCCACCTCTACTTACGACTCTGTACCCATCACTCCTGTAGTCCTCACTATCCTTCCACCTCACCTCGTGCAGTCCAAAGATATCTAATCTCCATTTTCCCATTTTCTATTTTCTACCTTACCCTCCCTCATCATTATCCAAACATTTCATGTCCCTAAATTTATTGCCTCCTTCTTCTTCTCCATCTTCTTGGCCTGCTTGTCATATTTCTTGGATGCCAATTTAATAAACCATATTAAAAAATCCAACTCTTACCCTTATTTTGCAAGATATTAGGGGTTAAAGTTTGGGAAGTTTACTTAGAAGTGACAGCATTGGGATTCACCTTTCAGAATGCAGGCCACAGGGTAAAAATACATAGCTCAGAAACCAATTAAAATATCCATGAAATAAATTAAAATTTGGAAACCATGAAATTTTCACCTCTTGTTAACCTATTACCTGTTCTATACATATATCGCCTATCACCAAAGCATATAGCTACCATTATGCTACAGTGCTGGTACGTTTATTTTGGATTTTTAGAAGAATTAAGAAAGCAAATACCGGAAAAATATTATGCATACTTATTTTGGTTGGAATTAAAGCAAATGTGGCATAGCAAAAACAGCTGACAAAGGGGAGAATTGAATTACCAACAAATAATTGAAAGTTTGAAATAGCATAGTAGCTCACCACAGAAAACTAAAAGTTAGAAGAAAAAATAGGAAATTACCATTCTACATTTTGAAACGGCATCAATTGGATCAGGACAAGCCCTTAATGCAGCCAACAAGTAACGGTTAAGGATAGAGTGTAGGGCGAGATCACCCAGAATACTGTCGCTGATTATTCCAGCCCACGCCACAACATTTCGTAATAATTTAACAGCGGACCAGAACTGCCGTTGGAAAAACGTGCCCATGGCCCCTCCTTTGGCATCCATAACACTGGAACAAAAAAGAAAAACAACCTGTGAAGGTAAACGATATAGAAAATTCAAAATGACCATTGCACATAAATAGAATTGTTATGAATGTATGAGCAAAAAAGTTTTAGTGGTACTTCAGTTATTATTTCTAAAAAAACACAGAAATGCCTTTCATACAAAATTATAAAAAAAACTGTGATTAATTTTAAACCTGATGCATAAACAGGTGAAAATCACAAAAATTCACCTTAACTGGGAATTAAAGTACAAACCTTTAGATTTCAAGGCAAAAATACATATCTCTTTCCAGGTTCCTAAGAGCTATTCCCCTGTCGTCCCACTACTATGATTATTTCCTAGCAGATGGAAAAATTGAACCTGACATAGACCAATGTCTGGTACACAGGGAGAAACTTAAGCTGGTAAGATTCAAACCCCATTGGGGCATGACGGTAGGAGGATCAGAAGAAATTTGTCAATAGTGGCAGACTTCAACTGGAAATTCCCAGCTTAGTGTGCAAACACAAAGCATCTAAATATGAGTACTTCATTTTTTCATCACCGTTATGACTAAACTCCTAGGCTTGTTGGAAGGCCTTCCCTTGAAAAACAGTTTCATTGGCTATATCCCCTCTTCTCTACTGATACAAGGGTGTAAAAAAAAGGTGGTTATGAAACACTTAATAATCTTTCTAATATCATAGTCAAGCATAGGGACACATTCACTTTTTCGTGCAACTAGCTATTTTTTGCAGTACGTATATGTATAGAATCAAGCCTGAGTTCCCAGGTCTGTACAAATGTGGGCCAGCATAATAAAACTATGGCCAAAAACAGGAGAATACATAATTCATTGATCATGAATTTGAATTATATGCCTATTCAAAACATTTTCTGCTGTTTATCAAGCATAAAGAAAGTCAACTTAGAAAAAAGTAAGAAGCCTTTATTATATCTTGTTATTTTTTATTATCTCTTGAATTTCAGTTGAATAACATTAGGACCTGGCTTCACGACCATTGAGGTTAGGAATTGGTTACTAAATAGCAATGAAAAACACATCTTTACTTCCACAATTTTCCACACAAATAAATTATGGAAGTAACAAAGCATTTTCCATTGCTAATATATGGAGCCCTTACACATACAAGCTTCAAGTTTCGATTTAATTGTTACTAAATAATAATTTTTGGGAATCATATAAACAGATGATGACGAAAAAAGGATCACTTACTGTTTTGGGTGAATCGGAATGAAAACATCATTGTCAACTGCTTCCCGTAATCTATCAACAATCCCTACAAGGAGAGCTCTAAGAGGTTTGGCAGAAGATGCTGACACAATTGTGTTGCTGGTGGAAGATGGTGGAATGTATGGCGTTACAGTTGGATACTCTTCAACAATTTTTGCAACAATTCGAACTAGCCTTAGTGTCTGTGATGTTGACATCGGATCCCAGCTGCAATCAACGAGTTCTGTAAAAAAATGAACATTAAATAAACTCTGACGAGAGTTATTTCATCATTAACAGATTTAATAATAAAAAATTGAATAAAAATTTGACAAGATAGGTTAAGATGTACATTAAAATAAATTTTCAAAAAGTTATACATCAGTGTTTTTATATTTCAGATGTGTAACTACATTTTTTTATGCAAGTAAAAGAGCGTTTGGAATAATGGTAAACAATTGGTGATAATGAAGGTGGACAGAATTTTTGAATTAATAGGGAAGGTAAAAATAATCATATCACAGGTAAAAGAAACATAAAGCATGAATAATACTTACGAGTAACCTTAGGAAGTATGACTTTCTCCACCACAAGAGAAACTAACTTCAGATCTGGATCATTCCGCAGTGTTTCTTCTGTTTCAGTGTCTCTCAGGCCATACATTAATAGAAGGTCAAACCATTTCCTTCCCTCAAATCCACAAGGACCAGCCCCACTTGAGTCATCCTAAAAATTAATAAAGAAGAGAATTTTTATTATGATAAGTCTAGATTTACTAAGAATTTATTACCATTCATCATTATAGATTAGCCTAAATAACGCCATGAATTCATGAACAAATCCTAAGCTTCTGTTACCCTAGCCCTGCTCCTAAACAGCAAATTATCACTTTAAACATTTTTGTTACAATGTATGATAAATTATCCATCAAAAATTGTGAGATACATTCTTGGATGTTTTACTTAACACAAATATTTCTGGTATATCTCAATAAGAAAAATTTATACCACATAAAATTGCCTGAAAATTATGCAAATATGAGAAAATCTACAATAAAATAAGACCCTGGATAAAAATAGTTAAATAAAATACACATATCAGTTTGAGAGGGTAATAAAGGGAGGCTATTAATTGCTACTTTTGAGCATACCTGTATAACAATTGGATTCCAAGAGAGGAGATTTAACCGTAAAATCGGAGCCAGGACCTTGGGTAAGCAAAGACTAGCGTATGCTTCTCTGTAGGAATTTTCCTCCTCTGAGCGCCATTGCTCCCACCTTCCAAGAACCCCACGAACTGTGCAGAACTCCTCCACAACATCCTCAAATATTTTATGGGCATCACCCTCGATGATTTCTGTAAGGCACAAAAAAATGAGGCATTCTTTAATATAAGTTTTTAAAATTCAATTAATTCAATCCTAGTACAACTTAATGCACCCAAATAGGGATAAAATTCGAAGGCGATGACAAAAATATCAATACTTATGTCACCTTCTTCCAGCAGCACCTGTAGGCCATACACTGATATCACTACAGCCCTGTCAGAACCAGGTCAAAGACAATGAACTGCAATTTTAAGTATATATTTCATATTCTTGCAAAAGCTTTCATAGAAATTGTTTGGTGCAATTATTTTTTTTTGGGCATTCACTGTACTGTGAACTAAAAAAATGCTTACATTTCAAAGATATATCGTGGGCACTATCTTTACACATAATAATTTAGGCATTGCCAGATTAAGCCAGGTATACTCTGATTGGCTGAAGTAATATTTGGGTTTTGAGAATGGCTTCTGTGAACGAGTCTCTCCCACACATGCATTCCAAATTGTCAGCAGGAGTCCCAAGATTCACCACCTTCTACTTCATGGGAATTACCACCATCTCAAATTTGCGTTTGGACCAACCCTTGGCAGGCACAAACAGCGTATAAACAGGGTTTCAAATACTCACCCTTTTCGAAAAAGGCCATTCGGGCTTCCAGCCAGGTGGTCTCCCTCCATTCTGCCGACGTTTCGGAACACGAATCGGGCTCCATCCTTTAGCCCTGAGGATGGAACCCGACTCGTGTTCCGAAACATTGGCGGAATGGAGGGAGACCACCCGGCTGGAAGCCCGAATAGCCTATTTCGAATATATTCATCGAGAAAGCATCAGATTTTACTTCACTCACCCTTTTGCTTGCGGTAAGCAACCACTTCTAACTCGGTTTGCTCGTCATCACTGGACATCCCTTCATAGTGCTTCAATGACCCACTCGTCGATCGGGCAGCCATTTGCCTTGCTCTTCTCCTCCGACTACGCCGACCTTCCCTCTCTGCTGCCCTCCGCACCTGCGCCTCCTCTTCCTCTGGGTTTGCTCTCACGCCACTCGCTGGCACTCCTACGCAAATTAAAACAATATGCCACCTGTAGACAAACTTCAAAGCACATGAAGTTAGGGCTCCCACACAGTGATGAATAAAAACTTCAATTTGTTGGGCAAAAAAAATACCACAAAAGTTGATGAAGTCAATTGGAAAGATAACATTGGTTAATAAAAGGTGAAATAAAACTTTGATAAAGATGAAAACAAAATTTTAATAATCTCAATATAAGTGCCTGTAAGCACCAACACATACATGCAGTCTCTGGTATCTCTTTAACTTTTAATTTCATATAGAACCAATCAGTCAAAAACTTGGGGATTCCAAACTCAAACATGGAATACAAATCTCATAGGCACACTGAGATTTAAACACAGGTTAAAAATGGCTGAAATGGTCATGCAGTAAACTCTCGCCAATACAAGTTCATTGGACCAAAAGTTTGAAATTTGAAAATGATCAAATATTAATTAATAATTTTATTCCATTTGAAAACCTTTTCCCCCCTCCTAAAAGCCTCTTTGATCCTTACGGAAAAACCAGCAGTCCAAAATCCTACACCTCCCCCTACTCCTACGGATATCCCCGCCACTACCTTAGTCACCAAAAACCCTCCACAACTCACTGGAAAAGGTCATCCACACCCCGCCCCCTCCAATTCTCACCACCCGCTCACAATGCCACATCACCTCCTCAAGATTTCCACAGCTACCCCTTTCACCTACTTTCTTCCTCCCCCACTGAAATCACCTTGCATTTGTGATATGCAAGGACTTATTTTGTGCTTGAACCCTTTGTATGAAGATGACGCCACTGCATTGAAACTAGTAGTGTCGTAAAAATAAATTGGAGGAAAATCACAAAGTTTTACTTTTCATTTGCACAAAATGAACTTCCACAAAGTTGAGCCTGAGACAAAAGAGGTTATTAAAAATTAAGTTTATAAACCCTCTATATGAACACCCTCACATCTATCCCACAATAATAGCCCAGAAAAAATAAGTTTCTGTAGAACCATTCCTTGGCATAATGGCAAGTAATGGAAAAAGCTTCATAAGAATATTTCTGAGGTAAAAAACTTTCAACTAAAACAGATTCATAGATACATATTTATGATGGAAGGATTTCCTCGCAAATAATGTGACTGTGTAACTCTAAGGTTTTCGATGAATTCTTAGACTCATGAAGATGTGGAGTCATTTCTTAAAATGTTGGTAGCAATGGGGAACCTGACCTCAAATCATACTCAAAAGCAGAATGTGCAAAGGCAAATAGAACCTTCCGATACAAATCTAACTTCCACCCGGAAACAGTCCTGAAAATATTTGGGCTGATGATTAATGTTCCCAGAGGGCTTTTAGATTTTTTAAAAATCAGGTCCTACATCTGAAGAAAAAGAGCAAACGAAAATAACACATCATCTTTATTTTTTACTTTTAAGGACATTAACCATAAATTAAAGCTAAATTAAGTATAATAGCATGCGAAGAAATGTAGCTTACTGTTGGTAGCAATTGGAGCCAACTCTTTGGCCTGGTCTCGGACATCCTGTCTCCTCCTTGCCATTAATTCATCTCTACGTTTCCGCCACAATTGATTATGCATTCTAGACTCTACCCCCTCGATGAGAGACACCTACATGGGGTTTCAGAAAACAAGCACACGTTATCAAAAGATGAGCACAAAAAAATGGCCGCTATTCCACTCTGCAATGTTAGAGAAATTTTGGTCCCACAATATTAACAAAAGAAAAATGTGTGCCATATAAAATGCTTAAATAATATGTATGAGGAATGTGAAAGTATGTATTAGGGATATCAAAAAATGTCTAAGATGTTTCTTCTATCTTGCTATCACTCAACCATTTTAACTGGCAGTAAATTTCCACCAATAGTACTGTTTAAGTAAAATTGGGTGTTTTAAGATGCAGAGCTGATTGCTAACCCAAATAATCTTATGTAATTCACAATATGAAATAACAATTTCAGGTAAAACTTGAATGAAATACAATACATGGGAGATTATTCAAAGCTACAACATGATTTAAATGCTTAAACGTTTTAACAATGTTTAGCAAACTCCCATTATAAATGAAGGAGAAGAGGGAGGTATCCTAAATTAAAAGTGATAGCAACAGTAAAAAAGTTACATTATATTCTTTTAAGGATCAATATATGTGCCTTTCAGTAATTATTTTAACAGAAATAGAAAAAGAGATAAGAGAAAACTTGTTTTACAAATGAAGTAAATTATTTGCTGAATTCATTAAAGCATTTGGAGCATGTTACCCTGCCTATCATCCCTAAGACTAAATGCTATATTATAAATTTTCCCTCAATTCAAAGCATCAAAAAGACAGGAAATCATTCAAAGAAACCTAAATTCCCATTTTTATTTGGTGTACTTACAGTCAACTGTGTATTTTAAAAAGACTGAATTTTCTTTCCTAAATTAACACATGAAAATATTGAAAAGAAAAGACTAATATGATTTTAGGATCTAGCCTTTCACATTTTTAGCATCTACTGCTCCGGTATAAGCATTCATAGGAATTCCACAAACAATTTCCAAAAAAAAATTCAATCTTTGAACCCAAACCTAATATATTATTTTGTTTTCATTTAGCTTTTTGAGACAAAATCCATAAGATGAAATGTTTCCCTTGGCCTCTACTAATTATTTTCCCAATGAATTTTTAATTGATTCATTAACCACTATTAAACTCTTCGGTATTAAAAATCATAGCAGATCGCATCTCAAAAAAAGGAAAAGATAAGTTATCAGTGCAATGGTGAAGACTTGTCATACATTGCAAAGACCTGAGGAAGACTTTGAAATGTTTGAATATCTTTAAACTGAGCTGATCTTGATACCCAAATATCAACTTTAACGTAAAATATCATGCCCATTTTGATGTAATTCCAAAGGAATAGACAGAACTATTAAAACTAAAACTTTGTGAAAGAACTCTCAAAGATAAATAGAAATATTTAGCACCATCCCATAAAGCATCAAAGTAAAGGAATGATCCAATATTATATTTTTTATTGTGGACAGCCAGAAAACTATGCAAAAAGATGAAGTAAATGAATGAATGGCAACAATAAACCAGTTATGCACTTAAAAACAAATGCTAATGAACTTACCAATACCTACTTAAATTTTCCAAGCAATTTCTAAAATGTAGAAGTTCCACAGAGAAAGGACTTCCACTGAGATTGACAAGCTATGAAACACCACTTACAAAATCAAATTCTTTCAATATCCCTTAGTGAAAATATTTTTTACATTAGTGTAAAAAAGTAAATAATCCATCCCTAATATTCTAAAGGTGGAAATGAATGGATTGCAAAAAAAAAACAAACCCTCTTACTACGACGGGCTGATATTGCCTTTTCCATCCCAGCTTAAAAGTGCCTCAAGCTGAAATATTGCTTTCTAAGGTACGTTTTTGTTCAAATTAATAATATAACTATGCAGTAACTAAAATTTTGAATGAAAAATCAACATCAATTACATAGTTAACAATTAATATTACAAGAGTAAAAACGAAGTGTGCTGTTATACCACCAAAATGGCATCACAGAATTTTTTCCTCTTTATGTATTAAATTTCACTTGATAACCCTAGGCATTCCTCGCACGTAACACTCCAACTGGTTTGAACTATGAGAGTTAAGAACCACATTCTTAGAACTAAGACATAAGGGGAAGAAAAAACTTTAGCAGTAAGGTTTAAGAAAGGCGTTTGGAAGCACCACAAAAATTCAGTCTGATTCAAAAAGCCATACAGAATGCGTGAGAATTTCTTATAACAGCAGTAGACAATTCACTTTAGGGAAACAAAGAAGTTAGGAAGATGAACAAGCAACAATGGATTTGCTTTGTCTATATATAATGATTTAAAAGGAATTCATGGAGATATACTTGACTTAAAAGGGGATTAAAAAGTGAATAGGATAGGCCACACATTATCCAATATATTTAGTCAGCAATTTTTCAAGATTAGAATATTTTAAAACCTCCATCAAAAATACTTTTTTGGGAGTAAACAAAGACAAAATCCACATGGCTTTTTAATATAAAATGAGGTTACATAATTTTAAGTCTAGAGTAAATATTATAATTTCAACAACTTCACATTTGATTAAAATTTGTTGGCTGATAATAAAAAAATTGAAGTACACAAGTGCAGTACTTCTGATACAGAGGGGTAAATTCCTTGCCTACCAAATTGAAGGTCAAATGTTCAAGTCCTTCCTAGGTAGGATACTCCTACCCAGAAAATGGGTGTTTATGATTTTATATTATTAATTGTTTGATGTCTACCATAAAATGCATAAATGGGTATAACTCAATTCTTTATGATAATTTTTCTAAAAATTAACAAGAATTCGATGCACTTCACACAGATTTGTTCACTGCGAAATATAACACATTCATGCATACACAAAACCCATTACACTTTTAAGATAAATATAATCTAGGTTTAGAGTAGGGAAAATTGAACCCCAACCAGGAGGATCAAGTAGTCTACAGCAGTATAGGAGATGATGAATCTGGAGAATTTTCGGCAGCTTCACATGATAATCAAAATAAATTAAGGCAGCGAATTAAAGAAAATTACACGAGGAGAGGACCACGAAAATAATTTGGATTATTTTTGACTAACAAGGGGAGTGACTGATAATAGCATAGTTCGTAATTCAGGAGACTCACATTATATCAATGCATTTTCTACTAATGGGGAAAAATATAATGCATTCATTCTTTACTGAGCACTAAATGAATTACTAATAGTTTTTTTTTGTTGTAGCTGTGGAATAATTTAAGATGTCTATGTATGAACGACAAAATCCAAGATAAAAACACAAATGGTAATTTCCACACAATTTAATTTAACACTCAACGACTGACCATGGTTTCAACACTTTGTGTCATTTTCAAGGATTAAGGTCAAAGGGTTGAAACCATGGTCGGTCGTTGAGTGTTAAATTAAGTAATGTGGAAATTACCATTTGTGTTTTATAATGGATATAGCAACCTTCCACAAAATCAAGCCTGAAACAATTTTATACGGACAAAATCCAAGTAAACGAAATCAGTTTTCTGACAAGTAAAGACTAAACTCAGCAAAGATACCAGGAACACCCAGTTTAGCAAAAAGGAGGGATACTGTGAAATGCACCTGACTGTCAACTCTGACCTATATTTTGAAAACTCAAAAATAGCAAAGATATAGCTGCATCAAAAATTAATGAAATTCTAAAATTAATAATAACATATAAACTTATAAAATAGGATATCCTAAATTAAAGTATCGTAGACACAAGTAGAAAGCCATCAAGTGCAATAGAGAACACCTCAACTACCAAATAGCATTTTTTTCTAAATGAAAAGAGCTTGATTAAACATTTCATTCTATCAAAAAGAGGATATCCTTTTGATAGTGAAAAAGTATAACTGGGCGCACAAGCCCCTTGAGGTGGGTCAAAGTTAGTGCGTCATTTAGCTATGCCACACTCCACAATGGCCCAAACATGAGCAAGACAAAAATCACTGAAAACCCCCACACATAATAATAATAAAAAAATAGGAGACAAGGTAAAACAAAGAGAAGCATTTCCCCAAACAAGAACCGCTTGTGAACCCACCTTCTCGTCTAGACACTCTACCAAGTCAGTGACATACCCACGCAACTCTTGGTAGAAGCGGAAGCGTCGGGCGAGCGATGGGGCCATGCCTTCCCGATCGCCCGCCTCCTTTCGCAGTGATGCCATCTCCTCAGCTAGCCTTTCCTTGTCCGCTTGGTGCCGCCTCGACACTTCACGCAGGGAGGCCAACCTATGAAGAGAGACAGACAACCCACATCCTTATTAAGATTTCTAGACACAGTCAAGCTTCCTCCAGGAATGCTCCCTGTGACTGAAATGATAGTTTCCCTAACAAATTAATGTGTCTTGAAATAAAAGGTGAAGTTGAGGATCACGCTGCAGGGGCTGACATAGGTTAGCATTAACATTGGTAACTATCTTTTCACTTCTTTTGAAGGAATAAGTTAGGATAAAAAGCTGAAAATATTAAATATAAATACTAAAAGATTACTGCAGCACTCCACCATGACCATGGCCGACTCCCTTAAAAATTCATTGAGAAGAACTTCATCATATTGAATCTAAGGCCAAAGAGTAGAATTTGATAGAAAAATTCGGAGGTTGACCAATCCTAGATGTTAGGCTGGATACTGTTGACATCACCTGGAAAATAGTTGGGAGAAAGGGAAATAGGAAATTAAAAAAATAAAATAAACACATGGATTCCACTGCTACCAAGGTGCATGGCATAAATCTGCAGACGTGGAAATAAAAAATGGTAAAAATGAATTATCCATATTAGCCCAAATATTCCCTCCCCTTCTTACCCCAATCTTAGCCCAAATATTTCATCCCCAACTTACACCATTCACCATCAGAGAGAATGATGGCCAAGATCTTTTAGTTTTTTGTCCAAATAAAAGACCTTAGACATGGAATGCCTGACACGAAATGTCATAAAATTTTCCAGGGTCGTCAACTAAGTGAGGTGGTTCATTGAAATACATGTTAAGGGTTTGACTTTGTAATTAGTTTCCATTATCCTCATGATTAGGAATGAGTCAGACTAAAATTTTGACAAAACTGAACCACCTCACCTGGTTAACAACCAG
Source organism: Ischnura elegans (assembly GCF_921293095.1). NCBI lineage: Eukaryota > Metazoa > Arthropoda > Insecta > Odonata > Coenagrionidae > Ischnura > Ischnura elegans. The sequence goes on from NC_060257.1 coordinate 19,216,687, forward strand.
CATAATTTTCATTCTTTTAATTTGCTGGAAAGGAATCAGATCCTTCTTCTTCACATACCGTAAGACCTTTGGCCCACACTCTAGAAAGAGATTTAATACTTCAAAACAGTATTTGCAGTCAAGACATTTTCATAGTGAATGCTGTTACCATTAAGTGGCAGCACAAAATACAGATTTCAAGGTTTCAAAGCCTGGAACTGTGACGAGGTGGGCAAACTTCCTTCTTGGGGTAACATTGAGCCATCAGCAAAAACAAGCATAATAACCATGAAATATTATTATTTATTTATTATTATATTTAAAAACTTAGAAGGGAATTTCTGTATCATTACTGCATCTGAAATTCATGTAGCACATAATCAGAACCCTTATAAGTAATATGGAAAATATTTTACGCCGCATAGCATCAAATTTACTGAAGTAAACATTTTTTGTATGTAAAAGTAGTGAAGTGGGCCATCAAATGGTTCACAATATCACTAGGAAATTTATTTCCCTCAGAAAATTTTTGATTCAAATATAAAGAGGCAGTTCTATCCTCTTACTACAAGGATAAACCTATTATAAGCAGGCACGTAGCAATAATATGATTAATGGAGAAGGTCATGTGCTATTCAGGTCGCCTAAACTTCTATTTTGTTGTAAAGAAGATTACTTCAATTTCTGTACAGGAATTCATATGACATTCAAGTAATCAACTCATTCCGATCTTAGTGGAAAAAATTTCATGTGATCATTAGGAAAAGTAATACATATTATAAAAATATTCCAGAATATGTGTCATGAAATTTTGACTAGGCTGTTAAAAAAGAGATGAAATATTGACTAAACATCCAGGATACAACCGCTTGTTGAGTTTGATTGCAGGCTGAGGTAGGAAATGCAATATAAAAAGAATTTTCTCACAAAAGCTGATCAAACAAGAGAATAAATATTAAGTGATCTAGAATGAACCCTTAACACTTAAAATATGAACAAAATTTGAAATCAAGGATACATAAAAATAGGACAATCCATGATAGGAACTGGAAAACCTGGCTGAAAAAGAAAATGTTATATGGATTTTGAATATTATCTACCCTGCAATGGCTATGATAAGAAAGCAACAGCATCCAAGACATATTTTTTCCTTAAGGATTTGACTGAAATGACAGAATAGATTTAGTTGAGGTAGTGATACCATACCATACCACTGAAAATCAAGTTACAAGATGAGATGATTTTTAAGGTTTCTCTTTAAGGTGTCCTTCTTTTGAGGTGAGAATTCCTGCCTCATCAAGAAATCAAACAATGAGACAAGGACAGGTCTAGGAGAAGGAAATGGTATTTTTCTGTTAAGATCACATGTCCTGTTTGTTTCAATCTTCATCTGCAGCTCCTTCATATTGTAAATCTGTAGTCCCATTTAAATGCTCAATTGCAAAAATAAATTAAATGATGGTCTGTTCTTCTCAACTCTTCCCAAAAGTCCTTTGTGAAAAACCCTGATGTGACACTCAACTTGAATGGAGTGATAACAGTTATTGACAGATTGCTAACCTCTGTACTATAATACATTTATGGATGAAACCTTCCTGAGCTGGTGAGAAAAAGTATTCAGTGAAAAAAGTCAAGTGGCAGTATCCCATACTGCCCAGCCAGGAGGGCAACAATATATCCCAATTGCCACTCTAACACAACAATGCTCTGGGCATTAAACCATGATTTTATTTTTCTATGCCCCTGGAGTTTTCCCTGAATTATATCTGATGTCCCTGACCACTATTAATACAGATGAATTACCATAAAAACATTAGCATTTCATGATCCAAACAGGCCAAAATACTAACATGACTTAATCAAAACTACTACTTTTGATTTAAGGCCGCAATGCCTTCAATGTGAAAATCATAAGCATCATCAGTGCAAATCATAAATGAATTCATCACATAACAACAGCTACACAAAGAGGATTAAAATAAATACATATATAGTACTATATCCCCGAAGTGATTCAAGCCCAAAGAAAGAAAGAAATGCATAAAAGGAAAAAGTATTCCATGCAGGAAACAAAAGCAATGGAGGTAATAATTATAATTCCGGTGACTGGAGAATGCCACTCAGCAAGAAAACAATGGCTCGGCCCTACCTTTCGCCAAGCCTCCGCTTCACACTCTCAGGTGTCACTTTTTCCCCTGTTTGAGCAGCGAGCCTACTGAGGGCTTCTTCAGTGGCAAGACTGTGATCTCCACCACAAACAACGCCTGATTCGCTAGGTACTGTGACCATGGGTGTCGATGGAACAGCGGTGCTCACATCATGAACCTCATGGGGCATGACACCAGGGTGAGAGACAAATAATGTGCCTTGTTGAACAGCAGTGATCTGAATAAAAGTAAAAGGAATCAAGTGTAAGTATCGCTGCCAGTGATTTCCCGAAACCCCCCAACCCCAGTATCCGACTTCTGCTCTCATCTGTCTCCCACACTCCGAAGGTGCAGACAGAGTGAAATAGCTGGCACCTCAGGCAAAAATGTGCCACCCAATTAGAAGATCCCAAAGGGGAGTCATGTTGTACAACCATTAAGAGATCAGCATTTCATGATCCAAAGAGGCCAAAATACTAACATGACTAAATCACAACAAGTACTTTAGATTTAAGGCCAATTTTGATTTAATTAAATTATTTTTCAGGGAGAAAATGCATGCATACCCGAGGCCCACTCCTTGACACTGAGCATTGCATAAATTTAATCACATAGGAACTCAACAATCCTATCATTTTAATTTATTCCAAGTGTCTAGCTAGCCACATGGTCTCATAGCAAGACAGTACGACAAAGAGTTGAGGACTATGGTTACTATTTTTTGAGAGACTCATCAGTTATTTGACTTTCATGATGATGAAGGGCATCTGAGGCATTACAATACATTTACCGTATAAGCGCGTGTAAGAGGCGCACCTTTTTTCCCAGAAATTGCAGCCGAAAATGGGGGTGCGCCTCTTATACAAACGTCTTATCTTCCCCCCCTTCCCCCGGTCGCAAGTCCAAGGGGAACTGAGTGGCCTTGGTTTTCAGCGTGAGTCAGTCATATGAAACCCTGGGTCAAAAACAAGCGACAGGGAGGGGAGTTTCTTCCTTTGTGACGTATTTTTAAAATGCTCCTGTTTGAATTTCTTGTAAGCATTACGCAGTCACGTCGGTACCCCAGGGGTGAACACGGAAAAGATCGCGCGGGGTTTTTTGCGCGCGCGAGAGCGCGCTAAATTTACTGCCACGAGTGGGCATCCCGCGGCATTTATACTGCCTATAGTAATTGCTTATCAAACGTAGAGAAACGCGTAGTTTTGAAGGACAAACCTGGTTAATAGTCAACATCTGTCTTGCCGAGCAATTTCCATTACGCTGACGACCTGATTTTTCAAAAATTATCTTCAGACGCTAATATGAGGATTTTTGCAACTGAAAATTATATTGGTATTAAAACCTGCGGTTTAAAAAATTCGAACGAGTGTGTTCATTGTTGGACTAAATGGTGGATAGAAGAAATCGGAAATGCTTATAAGTGAAGGGCGCTGACGGAGTCGTCGAGGGGAAGGAGCGCGCTCCCTCCCCTCTGTATTTCAAGCTACGAGGCTACGAGCGAAGAAGCAAGGGAAGAACACGTCCGATCTTGCATGTGACGTCGTTGTCTTCAAAGCGAAGGGGCGACGGCGCAGCTATGTGATATACGCAGTTTGCGTCGCCTGAAGTTCCCAGTCAGTCTCGTCATGTTTGAATGCGCTTATGCTGCGCTTGTTTCTTCCGAAAGTATGCTGTTTGGACTAGGTTGAATATTAGTATTCTTGTTTTAACTATAAATCTTTGTGTCATTCAATTAGAGCTTAAAAAAACTTAAATGATGTCAGATATACGTCGCGTTAGGTCTCATTCTTTTTAGAACTTCGTGCGTGTTATACAATTGCTGAAAGATATCTAGATATCTTCGAGCTCAGCAGGTGACTCACCTAGCATTTGGCCTCCAAAAACTAGGAGAGTTGAATCTGAGACCGAAAAAGGTCAGTTGGTGAGATGGGGTAGGGATGATACACGTTTCCATTGTTCCCCTGTAACTTGATATTTTCCTATTTTCGTGTGGGGTCTCCGAAAGGGAAAAAACGGCGGAGGCATTAACTTATGGAGGGCCGAGTGTGGTTCCGTAAAATCTACGACGTGGTTATTATTCTACGGCGCTGAGATTGCCCCGATTGTTGTCCAATCTCTTGGGAAGGTTCATGCTATGTGCCTGTCGTGTTTTGCCTTAAAATTTTCCACGGCTGCAATTCTATTGCAATACTCCTGCGAAAGCTTTTAAACAAAATTGTTCGTGATTAGGACTAGCATCGTAGAGCAACGGCGCATGCGAAGAGAGGATCGGAACTCTTTTTCCTCCCTCTTATGCCGCTATTACCGCCGCAGTTATCAAAAAGTCTTCCATCAATTAGCATTGAAAGAGGAAATTTTGATAACTGTTGAAATTCCAGGCATACGTCTGCAACACGGCACAATAAGATTAAAAAAATGCTGCAAAATTTTTTCTTTATAGCTTCGATGCTCAAAATAGGGGTGTGCCTCTTACACACGCTTATACGATATATCTTTCCAATCGGAACAGTCCGATCAGATGCCAACAAACTTTTTCAGACAATTGGTCACACACAATCAGATGCTGTTGGATTGACTTCACTACTATGTTACAATGAGATACATACGTAAACAAATACGAAAATAATGGATACCAAGTTAGTGTTAACAGCCAGCATTAATAATACAATAAGTCATAGCTCTTGTCGAAGTTCAGCATGATCTTAAGTCTTTTTTCTAAAATACTAGTCCCATTAGATTTGAGATGATGCATATTACAATTCTAAGAGTGTATGAAGTCAATCTGACAGCATAGGATTCCCCATTGTGTAATTGTATAAGAAAGTATCTGATATCTGAGCGAACTCGTGGATAGGAAAGCTCATGGTACCTCAACTGAACTAGACTAATGAACTTGCAGGGGCATGACTATCACAGCATAGGCTTTGGAAACCAATGTCAGTAAAGCAATCCTGATGCAGTAATTGACTTCTTGATGTAGAGCAAACATGAGCCCTCATAACAAGTGCTTTGCATGTTTTTCTACAGGAACAGGCCATCAATACAAAAAAATCACTCAGCAACAGCACTTTTGATACCATAAAATACTTTCATCAAATTAACTGATTGAAAAACCACGATTGGAGTACCAATATACAGTAAAACTTTGATTTTACGCAGTTGGAGGGACCGAAATATGGGCTCTGTGTAAAATCAAAGTGTGTAAAATCAAGAGTTGGTATTGAGGAGGAGTATAGTTTTCAGGATAACATTTTCGCATAATTTTTAGAAAGCTTAGTCATACACTTTTGTATAGTTCTGATTTAAGCCAGAACCGGAACCAGAAAAAGTCTCATATGTGATGGTTTAATGGTAAAAGAGCATGAAATCCTTTTTAATCGCGTAAAATATATGTTTCCCGGATTCAATTACTCATTTGGAGGCAAGAAAATGAAGCCTAATAATATTACAGTGGAAGCCCCTTATAACGAGTATGGGATATAGCGACAAGCTCGAATTAGCGACAGCTACCCAAGGAACCATTTTAAACCCTATGATTTAAATGTAAAATAAATTCGTATTAGCGATAATGGCTCGATTCCTCTCTTGCGCCATTCGCAATTACGACAGGTTGACTTTTTGACCACGTGCCACATCTCTGGAATTCAATGCTTTTAAAACGGCATTTTTTCCGCCAACGTCGACGTCTACATGTTCCGTATTCTCCTATTCTTCTTTCCTCAATAAATTTCTCGAGTACACATTTCATTGCTCTTTTGTCATCTCCCTCCCGCGCCTCCGCAGTGAGGTTAAAAATTATTCCGCCCGTCTGCTAGCACCATGGCTGGTAAACGCAAGTCCTTGGATTTAAAAACCAAAATGAGAATTATTGCAGATTGTGAAAGTGGAGAGTGTTCAAAGAGTGAAATAGCGAGGCGATTTGGAATTAATACATCGATATTGTTCACTATTTTAAAGAAAAAAGAACAAATTCGTTCGTCAGTGCTTGAAGAAGGGCGTCCAAGCACTCAAAAAACACCTGTGGCCCGGAGAGCATCCGCAGCTAGAAACTGCTCTTTTCTCGTGGTTTTGCCAGCAAAGAGCCGCAGGGATTCCTATCACCGGCCCAATGATGAAGGCTAAAGCTGAGTATTTGTGTGAGAGGCTTGGTGAAGACAATTTTAAGTGCTCGGATGGATGGTTTGCACGATTTAAAAATAGGAAGGGGATATCCCTCGTCAAACTATCCGGTGAATCATCAAGTGTTGACGTTAATGCTGTGGAAGGCTGGGCTCCGGTCCTTAAAGACTATTTGGACAATTACAGCCCCTGCGATATTTACAACGCGGATGAGACGGGCATATATTTTAACCTTCTCCCGGGCAAAACTCTCGCCACTCGAACGGACCCCTGCAAAGGAGGGAAGAAAAGTAAAGACCGCGTAACTGTTCTTTTATGCGCCAATATGGATGGTTCAGATAAGTTAAAACCGTTCATGGTGGGGAAATCCGCCCATCCCCGATGTTTTAAGGGAGTTAAAACTCTCCCTTGCACTTACGAAGCAAATAAAAATGCTTGGATGACGGCTGCTATCTTCACGCAGTGGTTACGAGCGTTTGATGCCAGGATTGGTGGAAGGAATAAAAAAGTACTATTATTCATTGACAATTGCCCAGCCCACCCACTAATAGAACTAAGAAACGTTAAAATTGTGTTAATGCCGCCTAACACTACAAGCGTTCTTCACGTTCTTCAGTTCCAGTCAGCATTCCTATCAAAAAGTGTGCGCTACTGCCGCTAGAGGTCTCTACGTCCGCTGATATTGAGTCTGATTGCGTGAATCTCTACGAAACATAAATATTGCTAGACAGACAAAGAGTGGACTTCATTTATCATTTGTCCTTCTATTTATTTGAAACAGTTTTTCACCCTTTCCACCGAAGATAATTGATATGACTAATATGCTTTTAGATGCCGTAATGCTGTTCGGTTTCATGATTCCGATAGCATTTGAGTCGGCTGTTTTGAAACACGATAGTAAACCATTCATACAGGCAGACTTGAAGCATAAGAAGATTACTTCCACCTTCATTTCGCCGTTAACCTGAAAAAGATAGAATTGCAATGCTCATGTGGAACCCTAAAATTTTATCACGCTCCTTTCGTCACCCAATTGCAGCAGCCACCCATCATTTTCATTACTACTCGGAAAGATAGAAGGTATGAAATTTTGAACAGATTCCGAAGTTTTAGCATTTAATAGTCTGATGCATAGCCATAACTGGTAGTTATGACATGTATATTTGGAGCATCCAAGAAATAAGGATAATAACAGCTCATAATGCACAGTTCAGTACGAGTGAGTCTGAAGCTGGGACTTTTAAAATCGACTTCTTAATGCCTCGGCATATAGCATCCTGCATTATTACATATGATTTGATCATAGATTGCAAGTGAATATGATCATTAGTGAATTAAATGTTAAAAATAATGATTTAAAACGGCTATCATGCTGCAATTTTCGCCTCTCGGCAGAAACAGCCGTGGTGACGCCTGATGAGTGATTTTTTTGTGACGATGTAATTGCATTCGGTAACAACGACAACTCACTATAGCGACAGATTTCTCTGTTCCCAACAGCTGTCGTTATAAGGGGCTTCCACTGTATTTACTCCCAAGCAACACCACAGATAACGTGTTACTAGTATTAATAGTCCGGAAAAATTTTCCCTCTTTATAACTTTACGCATTAAAAAAGCATTTTCCAATGAAATTATAGCATTAGTAGATTGAATCTACCAGGTATAGCTTCTCTGTCTGCATTCTTCCGCGAATTCAGCACCGGGACCTTTGACTTACAAGCTGTGTGACTCATCTTCACGTAATATTTTACTTCCCCATATCTGATAACAACACCGGACACTTTTTTTATTTCGATTTAATGGTGCTAAGCCATTCCTGAGTTTAAAGAGACTGCCTTATCACTCACATCTTGAATTTGACTTCAATGATTACATGACGATTGACGACGCGAGTTATTCTCCGAGGGTATTGACTCCCGTTCCGTTAAAAATAAACGCTTGCCACCAAGCAGAGTTAAGCTAATGGCTATTCAAGTTCTAATCATGTTTCATTTAAACCCACTGACAATGAGATACAAGTTGAGTCAGTTCTGATAAGTGCGCCGTGCAAGCAACTTTCCCTCGCCTCCATTTGTCCCGCAGATGTGGGGTTAGCCCGCGGAATGAGACAACGCATGCTGCTTTTACCATCGTGTTGAATCACCATCGACCTACGTCCATACAAGAAGTACGACTATCTTTTTGGACCACCTTGGAAGCCAAAATTTTGGCACGGGATGATTTTTAACGGCTCATTTCGCCGTTATATTTCGCTGGGGCGTTCGCAAAATTCTAGATAACTTTCCGTTAGGGATAGATGTTCTGTAGTTCATAATTCCGGATTAACGGCCATCTACTGTAATTATAATAAATATGTTATAAATAGTGTCGATCAATAAGCCGAATATTAAACGAAAGGTGATAATGTTAATATCTCCGGCGATCATCTGTCTTAATCAAAAGTAGGTAGTTACGCATACACGGCGATTGCCGTAGGTTTTAGGTTTCGATATCCTTCTACGGCAAATTTGTACTAGGAGCGATATTCGCGTTCGTGAAGGGGCCTGAAATATTACTGAGAGGGCGCAGGGGGAAGCAGTAATTAGATTCGCGATGTTTTTAGATTCACGCTCAACAGCGCGACGTCATTTCAACCGTTCATACATTCATTTTTGCTAATCATTGAGACGAATATATAACCTAACTTCATATTGCTTCAGTCGGGATTTTTAAAACAAGTCGCAAGATAACTGCGTAAAATCAAGATCAGCGGCCTCTTTGGGGCTGGGGTTGTGCTGCGCAAAATCGAAACACTGCGTAAAATCAAGAAAAGATGTAAAATCGAAGTTTCACCATTGCAATTCCCTATGCTTTCCGGCCGGACTTCAGCGTCGCTGCGTAAAAACAAGACTTGATGTAAAATCAAAGTGCATAAAATCGAAGTTTTACTGTATTCTTCCTCTCAAGACTCAAGTCTTACCTGTGCACCAGTCACTCCCTTCCTGATTTGCTGAGATTCCCATTTTTCCAATTCTTCATCATCCCCTCGATCACTTTCTTCAGACCCAGCTGGAATTAAAATTAAATGTATTAAAGCATTTATGATAACAATTCACTAGGCAGTCCTTGACTTTCGTACAATTCACACATTCCTACATTCCAAAGTGACACCTTTCACTTGACAAAATTCGGACTTTCGAAAAATTTTCTGAAAGTAATTATTTTTTTACTTTCCGGAATGTTTATTCTGCTCATCCAAACATTCAACCATTTCATTTACCAGTATACTCACACAATACGAACGTATACAATCGAGGGCAGTGTTGACTACAATCAAGGTGATTTTTTTTAGAGAGCCACTGCCTGCTATGGGCTCCTTTATCTAGAGAAGAAGAAAGCTATAGTTCAGCCTTCATTGGAGAGATTTTTAAAAAAGCTGACAAGACACCATCAAACAGCTTTCAATAAATGAAATAAATAAAAATGCTTCTTTCTAATTGTTATTTTACGTTTGAGTGATTTTTAATTAATTTATGACATTTGCACCTTAAGTAATGATAGTGCACAAAATATCCAAATTCCGTGTGTCTTTTTGGAATATTATGTGAAAGATAAGCTATCACGATACATGCTGTGTTGAGATATCACCCGCCAAGGAATTTTGATGTAAAAATAGAAGATATCAAGAGTGTAGGTTCAACAATTGCATTTTCTTATGCTTCTTCATATGTCTTTTTATTTGTAGTTGGCAATATAAGTGGTATCTCAACTTAAACACCAAGAGGAAGTTTCACTCAATTCTCATTTTTTTAAACTTTTATTTACATTTTCTGCGTATTTTCAAAACAAATAACATAATGTGATAAATTGTATTAATTTTTTATTAAAAATTAGTTAATAAATATAAAATCTGTGAAAAAAGTGAGTTTTTAAGATGTATATTTTGCTCCTTTGGAACATAAACCCCTAATTAGAATGGAACTCAATGGTTCGACTTTCGTATATGTTTTCAGGATCGCATAGTGTGCGAAAGACGGGGACCACCTGTACACACATATCCAATCAACATTTCACACCAGCATTAATTTAATAAAATTCCAATCATATGGTATACAACACTACAGGAGACATGAAGTAAAGGGTTCCTCTATGAAAGATCAATTACAATTAACGAAAAGTGCATTCAAAACGAGGATTTTCACCGTCCTTTGTCAGATCTCCAAGAGTTCAAGAAAAGTTATGTGTTTAGAAGGATCATAGCTAGTTAAGGCAAAGTGAGCTAGCAATTTTGAAATCTCTTTAATTCGAAATTGTAAATTGTGTCAATAGAAATTATGGTTCCACTGGATATGATTCTTGTGAACAACGTGTGAGAGACAATGACTCCATTCCAACAAAAAATATATTGAAAATCCTTAGTAAGACTTAATTTATATATTATTAATAAATAAAAATTTTGAATAAAAAATTTAAATGCAAAAATGTTGACCCACTGCTATACAAAAAAAAACCTCCACATAAAAAAATCATCAAAAACATTAAAACTTCTATGATTAATTCCTAAATTCCACAGTAAGGCAATGAAAATAACTTTTCGACTAACCTGCTTCTTGTGCAGCAAATATCGCCTCCCTCCGCTTTTCCCGATCGGCAGAGGCAGTCGGAACAGAGAATTTCAATCTCTCACCATCAAGATTACCATCCTCTCCTTCATCATCACTGACATCATTATCATCTTCTCTCACTAGCCGTGACTTTTCATTTTCGTAGCTGTGAAAAAATAGAGTAAAGACCAAAATTAATTATTAGAGGATTCTTAATTTTAAGCATTTGCTAAAAGCATATGTGCTAAACAGAAAAAATGGCCATACTGTCCATTTTATAGCAGAGAACTATATTTATGCTCTTAAATACAGAACAATTTTCACAGGAAAATGCTCTCTTTGACTGGAAATTGAACATAAACCTTGGCCTTTCCAGGAACTGACTGATTCAATGAACCTGGTTAGCCCAGTGGTCTGGAAAACCAAAGTTTCCTGGTTAGAATATCTTTCCATGAGATTTCACTCCAGTGACAATCATAATGAATTTCAATGCCATTTTCACTAAGCAGGTTGGAAATATAACACATACATTATAACAGATAAAGAGACTATTGTGAAATAAAAATTCATATCACATTAAAGCCTGTTTGATGATTTTACGTATGTAACAATTCTGAAAAGAGTGAGAGATATGATTTAAAATAAAATGTTCATTTGCATACAGCATTCTTCTCTCTCGTAATAGCAAACAGTAGTCTTGACTAATGAAGGCTCATTTTGTTCATCTTAAATTCGAATTTCTCACCTTATGCAACACAAATTACATAGACATGCTTTTAACTAATTCCACTAGTGGTAAAAAAAATATAACAGAAAGAGATAGAAACTCCACACACTCATACCTAAATCTTCAAAAGACATAATTGTAGTAGAACTTCTCTTAATGACATTAATCTGTTTTCAAGCATGTATATTTATTAAAGTTAATTCTATTGTAACTTGATTCTCCATTATTTCCCGAGGAGGAATCAGTTTAAATAGCATTAGTGCATGTAAATGTACCTATGTTTAAAAAAAAATGTTCTTCGTACAAAAGTAAGGCATACAATAACATAGAAAGCAGAAAAAATAAGGGAAAGTTGCTATTTGAAAAAGCACATTCAAAGTCATAAGTCAAGGTATTGAAAATTGTCCGCCAAAGCCATTGTAGAGTGGGGGTCTACTCCATCATTATTAAAGGTGTTCCAAAGATTTATAATACATGCTGGATGGACAATATTATGAGTCACTCTGGCTTACCCCCTTCCCACATGAAATATGCTTCTCAAGTCCAATGTGACACCTATTACTTCTCATTCTATCCATGAGTATGCAGAGGAGACATTTTTTTAGTGAGAAAATGAAAGATTTTCGGTCAAAATGAAATTTACATCCAACTACCTCCAAACCTTTCCATGTACCTCAGTCCATTGGACATGCAACCACCATTTATGTGGTATAAATGGAGCTTTTGAACTTTTCTCATCACATTGGTAACGACTGTTACACATGCACTCAAGGCTTCACCAAAATTAATTTCTGGTGGGGTGCTACGTGCTTTCTTTCCTTTTTTGACTTGCTACGACTCGTAAATGTAGAAAAGATAAAATTCATGTGACCTTCTAGAACCTTTGTGTCTACGAACCATGCATCTGTAGTGGCTGCATGATGTACAACGGTGAGATAACACCATCCCTAAGCCATTGTACCATATTCCATGCCCTTTTTTGCATAATTTTGTCACTGTTTCCCTAACACTACTGACATCTAAATGTAGCCCTACCATCATTCTTAGAGGGCAAAGACTAGGAGGGATTAATGACATCTGCCACAGAGAAATACATGTATTCAATGATGAAAAGAGCGATATGTGTACCTATTACTACGCCCATTCCAGAAAAATTTTGCCTCACATTATAATTTTCTTGCCTCATGATAAGACCAAATTTATGTCCTTCGGTTGATACCCTGATAACTCGAGAAACATTACAACTGAGGATCACATTTTTGAAAGAGTGAATGAATTTGAATACCTTGGTGCCCTAATCAGCTAAAACAATAGTGAATCATGTGAGATACAAAACAATAAATTCAGCCAAAAGAAGTATGTATGCCCTGAAAAAACTGCTATCGTAAAAAATGTTATCCATCAGAACCAAACTCAGAATTTATAAGACTGCCTGGAGAATAAAACACAATATGGAAATCAGGAACCTTTTCAACTCGCCAGACGTAGTAGCTGAAGCCAAGAGCTGCAGATTGCGATGGGCAGGGCACATAATACGAAGAGAGCAAGAGGCCCTAGTAAAACAAGTCTGGGCAGAAAACCCTGATGGAAGACGACCTCCAGGAAGACCGAGAAAAAGATGGAAGGATGAGGTGCTGATTGATATGGGGAAAATGGGAGTCAGCGAGGTGGATTCAGAAGTGAGAAAGAGTTGGAGGCAGAGAGTTGGCGAGGCTAAATGGCTATGGGAGTGAGTGACAATTTTCAGGTGACTATCCCAGGTGCAGAGAGTGTGGTAGCCACGTGAGTAGAGCATTTAGCTATTGTTCAGAGAGTTTTCCATTCAAAACCATGGGTGATCCCTTCAGACACCTCCAAATTAACATTCCTAGGAGAGGAAGGTGGCCCAGGAAAAGGTACCGATCCCCATTTTCTGATTGTGGTGTCATACAACAGTAAATTAGCCTATGGTGAACTCTACCCTCACTTGTTCCAACCAATCAGAAGGTTGAACGACAGAGAAAGTGAGGCACACAATCTATCACTTGAGGTACCTCAGAATCTGTCTCCTAAAAGGTACGAAAAAAATATCTTGAGATTCAGACTTTACTACATGCCATTCTGTGAAAATTTTTTTTACAGGGTGGCTACTCAGTCAACCTGAAATTAGCTGACCTCCTCACTTGTACATATCAATTTTCTAGGTCTTTTGAATATAAATATTTTACAGAATAATTTCCTTTACTAATTATAAAAATGTGATCAACGGTGGGACAGAAATAATGTTTAAAAAATCCGCAAGTTCATGATATAAAAATGAATTTAATAAGTTACACAGCACCACTTGAATAACACCTTGGGCATGGGATGTTCAAGTACTGAAGATTAACCAAATGCATAAGAGAATGAGGAAGAATCATCGCTTAACTTTTACAGCAAATATCACGTTTTCAGATTTTAAAACTTTCCGGGGATTTGATGATTTCCATACATTATGAAATTCCATTTTTTCCAAGATTTTTCACAAGAGCTGCCACCCAGTTTTACAAGTCCATCGGATTTTCTTGACATTGCTCTAGGATGCTGTTTTCATAACCAGTAAATTCCAATGAAACATTAATAAAATTATCCCACTACTACAAATAATTTCCAATGCAAGCGTTTGAACTATTTATACTCAACAACATCCACAAGGCCACACGTTAATTGTTTGGCTTATAGTCAATGACTCAGAACCATAAACACTAACTTCAAGGTTTAATAGATGAAGTCATGTATCTCCAAGAACAAAATAGAAAAGAGAGCAAAATCAATCTACTGAACTGATGAGGAATGTGAGAAGAAGGGGCACATAAAAACGTCTGGATTATTTACTTCGTCGTGAGACTTTACCGTTTAGTATCATCAACTGGAATGTAATCGCCTCCCATTTCCCGAGCCATTTGCCGTCTTTTGCGAGCAGCATGAATCATTGCAGCATCTGGTATTCGACCACCTAAGAGACATACGATAATTAAAATAGGATATAGTTGAATTTACAATCTATCATGTCACAGCAGCAAAAGGATAACTATCACTTACTTTGCAAAAGTAGTTTAACATCGGGTTGGTTAAATATATGTTTTCGTTGTTTCGCCGCTTCATCTTCCTGATCTTCTTCGTCAGACACAGTGTGGTCAGCAAATTCAGCCTCTCGACCATTAAGAATCGGAACAGTATTTGTTCTTTTCAGCGGCACCTAACACAACAGAACAATATCGTATAGACAAAATAATAAGATAATGCACATCCTATCACATAATAAAACTGAACACACTCCGACGATTACCTCCACTATAACTGGAGCCAAATTATCGAATTCAGGCTCCTTTTCTTCCTTCTTCTTTTTCCTTTCTCTATCCAAGAGTTTCATAATTTTTTTACTGTGCGTTGACTTTTTTACTTGAAATACTTCACCATCATCGCCTGAAATAATTAATGAAGTATAGCCAAGTCCTTTTAATCAATTCATCAACACGAAAATGAAGATATAAATACCTTCATTGAGATCCTCCTCGAAACTTAATAGCGTTTGCTTTCGCTGCTTTTCCTTTTTCTTCTCCTTTATTTTTCCGGGGACTTTGGAAACCTGGGCCGATGTGTTATCTTCCGATGATTTTCCCTCACTGCCTTTGTCCGTATTTTCATTTTCATCGTCGTCGTCATTTTCCCCAACTATCCTTCTCCGAATATTTTTCTTGGGCTTCTTGAATAGCGACATTTTTGGAACAAAACTTGCAGGATGGCTGTCGGAAGTGATTGCTCAATTGCCTTTCTAGTTTCACAGCAACATATATCTGGTAAAAGCCAGCACCAAAAAATTCCCTCTAGAAGTCGATAATAATTTATAAATATTTAATGCAACTTTTAAAAAGCCGCAAGACATACAGGATTGATATGACGCATATACTGGCGTCGAGTGGTTGAGTTGACGATCTTCTGCTGTTGAGTCGCAGCTGGATCCGCTGGGTCAGCTGTGAGGGGTAGTGGGGGTCGCTGAATGTTGATTTGGTAGCAATGGCCTAGAAAATTTTGTTCCCATTGTACGGGTATCCATAGCCTCATGAACACAAGTAAGTTTGTGGCGCTTCCTCCTCTTTTGAAAGTTATGTTGATTATTGTCTTGTGATATGTGGATTTTTTTTTGTACTTATGTGCCCTTTTTTCCTCAGTGTACGATGACCTGTCGGGGGCTCGTGCAATTCATCACGTAAATTTTCCTCCAGAAGCTGTTTAAGTGTCAGTGCATTTTCCATACATTTTTATTGCCAACTAAATGCTGTGAATCCCCATATACTTGCACCATATGTTTGTAACTGATAACTAGAAAATGGAACTGCATTTAAGCCTCAACGCAAGCGGGAGAAAATGTAACGATATGGCAGTTGCTTCATTGAAAGTTTGTGATAACGTGGGGGGAATGTCTTCTCCATCCACTTCAAAAGTTTTGGGTGAGTTCACATTTTTGGTGCTATGAGTTAATGCGCAAATATACTGTTAACGTCATCACTGACTGGTTATTCCTGCTCTACTTACATAACTTTATTTTCTTTAGATTACCTAAAAAGCAGCTGTAACAATGAAAATAAAGTTCAGGAAGTACCCGAGTACAATGGGAACCAATTTCGGAGTGAAGGGAAGGTGAAGAAAAGACCCCGGAGTGTCGAAAGAGACTTCAGAAAAAGATTGAAATTTGAAAGTGAGTTGTTTTCTGATATTATTGATTATATTCTGGTATTAATTTTTCCAAAGTGTTTGCACTTTCGTGGTGAATAATTACCATTAATACTGGAAAACCTTCGAAGGCCCTATATAATAATGTTTGAATCAAATTAAGTGGAACTCGTATAGTTGTTGTCTTGCAAGGAGGCATCCAGCTCTTAGAAATAATATGTAGTGATTTTGGTATTCTGGTCGACTTCTAGAAAAGTCACCGAAACAATGCAATTTCCAATGATAAAATGATTTTGAACCTTGATGATGAAACATGTGTCATTTTTACACAAGCAATTATATGACCTTGGTTTTGGACGTAGGAGGAAACTTATTGTATTTCATGAAGTATGTCTATGCAATGACTACTTACTGAAATTGAAATGCATAAGTAACTCATCATTATAATTTCTAAATATGTACAGTACCACCTGAAGGGACTTTGGTACGTGGTGGATTGGTGAAGAGAGCTGGGCCATATCTATTGGGACCAACTCTTGGTACATCACCTGTGCAAAGTATAGTTCAATGTTTAGCCAGGCGGGAGGGAACTGACTCTTTTTATACACTTAAGGTACTAAAATTCAAACACTTGACAAGTTATTAAATACACTTGAAATGTGAGATTCTTATTCAGTGTCTTTCAATTATTAGATATTAACTCTGAGAGGGAAAGAAGATGGCATTCTTGGTGGTCGTGTTGGGTGCACGGATGATGCTAGTGAGTTGGATATTGAGGAAGAAACCCAAGATGATAGACAGGGGAAAATGCTTCTTCATACTGAGCATTCCATCCTTTCATTACTCAAGGACCAAGATGGAGTAATTCATCATCATGACTTTTTCAAGGTACCTATGATTCTAGTTGTTTTTGGTGATAAAAGGTGCAACTGTTACATCGTGAATGAAAGATTCTTTTCAGATTTGACGTAAAAACATTGGTTTCAGCATTGTTTCATCATCACCCAGTATGTATCATTATTAAACTACATAACATGACATTCATCAATTCATCTTGGTAGTGATGTAACATCGTCAAAAAATGTCATAACGCTTAATACAGTACGCTCAAGATTATCTGGGCCAATGGTGGGGGGGATGTGGCACGAATAATCGGAAAACATGGATAATCCAAACTTGATAAATGCGATGGTGGTTGGCGTAACATGGTGAAACTCCTTCATGATGCACAAAAGTTAAGAAAAGACTTCGCTGTTTCACAAAATAAAATATATTTGCGACCGGTTTCGATACAGCGTATCATCATCACTACCAAACCACTAAAAACAACTGTGCAGATCAAAAAATGGGTCATCTGCATGTTAGGGATAGACCTCTGCCACCTGGAAGCTCCACCAAGCCTGCACTTCTCTGTGCATTCAAGAGTTCTTGGCAATATATTTTATTTTGTGAAACAGCGAAGTCTTTTCTTAACCTTTGTGCATCCAAACTTGACTTTAATTTCATGTTATTTTCATAATATATATAAATCAAACAGTATATTATTACTTATGCACATTTTCTATTTTTTTAAATTGCTTTCTGGAATTGTGAAGAGCTTTCTCTTCCCAACCGCGATCTTTTTTGCGGTGATAATGTGATTGTACTTGTATCGTTAATGCTCCATGTAAGGCCTGGTTTCGAAAACCATACATCCGTGGCTGTGTGATCACAGATACAGAAAAGTGGTTTGCATGAATGCTTCAGAACCACTGCTCGATGTCATAAACTACACTGTCAGGCACCACGCCACATTGTCGCATCTCGCATCAGTTGCCCTGGTTGCAACTGCTGCGCAACGTGTATCCGTGATCAAGGAGCCCGGTCGCGCACTGCATGGCTTACTGCTACATATAATGCCTGGTTTCCGAAAACCACACACCCGTGGCTGTGAGGTCACAGAATCAGAAAAGTGGTTTGCACGAATGCTTCGAAACCACTGAAAGGCACCACGAGTAGTCACGTCTCGCACAAGTTGCCTGGGATGCAACTGCTGCAGGATGCGGATTCGTAATCACAGAGCTTGATCCCACCCTGCGATGCTTGGAAAATAGGAGCACAGCACTCCCGTGAAGGCAACGGGCATGCAACAATGCCATCTCGCAGTAGCAGGTTAGAGGACACCAGGACTTAAGGCAAATTGTCTAAACAGGCGAGTGCCTGGCTATAACTCATGCTATCTCTACTTCCACTTCCCCGCTACCTTCACTTGTACTATTCCCTTCCTATCCAGTTTAACTTTGACTGGTAACGGCATACACATGCCGGAGTGCGATGAAATCACCGATCGGTATTCAACTGCATGCGAAGCCGCGGCAATAATTGTGCATTTGCGATGTGAAATATAAAATTAAAGATCGTTAGTAACATTTCTCTTAATTTACAAATGAGTAACCATTAAAGAGTCTTCTAAAATTAATCAAGAGATTTTTCCTGCTGCTGATCGTTGTCTTCAATGCTGGAGCAGATGCCCAAGGAAACTTGAAACATTCCTTGTCAGCAAGTAGATAAAATAATTTTTTAATTTTATAAAATACTAATCCATTTTAAGAAGGGGATTCTAATGAAAATAATTTACCCGGCGTAGCATTTTATTTAAAAAATGCAAATATCTTGTGGCTTTTGCGTCTAATTTTATTTTTTTATAAAGATCGCAGAAAACTTCGAAGGACCGTGAACTCATGCACAGATAATCCGCAACCCGGAAAAACCACAGCCGGATAATCGGGAGTCTTCTGTATATTTAATGGAACTTTGTTCTTTCCACACAGCATTTTAATTACCCCCATCAATTTCAGCAACATTTTGTGGTGTTCAAGGGAGAGGGCCAACTCGGGTAGTTTGTAGTAATTCTAGTAGACTTGATGAACATATGGATAGTCCATAAAACATCACCTTTATCCGTTAATTTAATGTCATGTTGTGACTTTAATGACACATTTAGGAGGACTGTCCATTCAGTGCCTATGATAATTTGAAACTTATGGATGATATTTTTAATTATCCAAGATGCCTGGGGGATGATAAAGTCCAAAAGACATTTCAGGTAGGAGCTAGCCTGAAAGATGGGCTCCATATTATTTTAATTCCTTCCCTGAATCCTAAAAAAAACAAATCAAATTGGTAGGAAACATGGTAATGCGTCATTATTTCGCCAGTGTTCGTAAACCACTGCATTGTACCTGAATCAAAGTAGATTAACTTTAAATCAACCTATTATGTAGTATGAATTTTCATTTTATTAAGTTATAATTAAATCCTTATTTACTCACATAAGCCGCGCCCTCATATATCCCGTGCACCCGCATTTTTGGGCTGGCTCGTGATGGAAAAAAAACTTCCTACTGCTTTTTGGGTGCAGTCTAATGTAGGAACTCGTGATTTGTTGCTAAATCGATAAATTTACGTTTCTATGATTAATAAAGTTAAATAATGTTAGAAATGTAATTCCTGCGAAGGTTTCCTAGTTTCAATGCTAAACTCTGGAGAAATAAACGATAAGAATTTGAGGGAAAATGATATGCAGCTTAAAATACAAATTTGAGGATTCGTGTAAGCCACGCACACTCATTTTTTCACTGGCATTTCCGAGAAAAAAAGGTGCGCGGCCTCTACAGGTAAATACGGTACGTCATAAATAAATAATTGAATTATACAGTACACTCCTGATTATCCGGGCTAATGATGGGGAGAGACGGCACGAATAATCGAAAAACACGGATAATCCAAACTTTCACTTAAATGTCTTGCTATGTTTATAATTTACGTAAAAAATACAATATATTATTTTTGCAGTTAATATGTCATATAAGAGTGCTTCCCGGACTCATTGAGAGCTTTCTTCACCAGTTCGCAATCTTTTTAGCGGCGATAACATGGTTGTATTCGTATTATTAATGCTCCATGTAAGGCCTGGTTTCGAAAAACCACACATCCGTGGCTGTGTGATCACGCTCGACGTCGGAAACTACGCTCTAAGTATCAAAAACTACAACTAAACAAACGTCGGAAACTACACTGTCGGGCACCACGCCACGTAGTCTCGTCTGGCACAACTAGTCCGGTTGCGTGGTCTCACACTGTAAGGCTTGGAAAACAGGAACAGGGTGCTCCCGTGAATGCAGCTAGCGCGTGACCGCCTCCGTTGAACGAAGGGGATGCTAACGGAAATAATAAGCCCGGTGTATCCTAGCATTAATGCCATAATTCTGATGATTTTGCGTCCGATTTTTTTATATGAAGATCGCGGAAAAAATTGATCGAGAGTGAAAAATCATGCACGGATAATCCGCAACCCGGATAAACCGCAGCCGGATAATCGGGAGTCGGCTGTAAATGAATTTCCTGGTCCAAGAGCCATTTAGGCACACCCTAACAAAAAAAGGGGGAGAGGGTTGTGGTAGTTAGTGTTTTCGTCTCTCACCTAGTGGAAAGGGGTTCAAGTCCTTTTGGTGGCAGAGATTCATCAGAGACTTCTGCTTGAATACCTTGTGAAGGGCACTTCCGGTACAGCACTCTTGTCTAATGATGGGACATGAAGTTGTGGCGTTACGTCGTTAATCTTCGAGATTGTGAATGTAAGCCCCAGACATAGGGAACTCCAATCGTCTGTCACAAGCTGGTTCAGGGAAAGACTACACAAACAAGAAATCAGCACTCAAGAAACAATTGTCACAAATTTACAAGTTATTTTCAATCAATATCTGTTAGAAGTAGAAATATTCAAAATCAGAATTATTACAGAAAACAACGATGACAACTAATGATCCTATAGGAAACATTACCAAAAACTAAGTACAAGCTGTATAATTTTGCAGAAATCACCCATCTCAGCCAAGCCATCTGTCCACCGCGAGCGCTGGGGCAAAAGAGAGCTTGCGAGCTCCGAAACGTGTCAGGGTGGAGGGGAGGGAATTTGCAAAGGAGTGGAGGGATAATAGGGCGATGTTCAAATCAGCTGCAAATCTGCCGTGTAGGCACCCCTGTTGACTGGCACCACTGCAAAACGTCCATCATCCAAGCCAGGGTTTGGGGGAGGGGGGGGGGGGAGAACCACGTACTGCCGGGGGTACTCTCTCCTCAATCTTCTGGGTTGGAGACATAACCAAGTGGGGTGATTGCTGGTAGAGGCAAGTCATTGGAATTCATGGAGGGGAGAGACATAGTGGGATGAGGTGTTGGAGGGAGAGAGAGTTGTGATAGGACAAGTGGAGTACTTCTCACTCCAAACTGCATAGGTACTTATGCCTCAGCACCCATTTCCCCTTGATTGCCAAGGAGTAGGTATTCCTCCGCCATACTACCTATATAAGTCTTGATCTCCAGGTGGGCTGGCATCGGAGGGCTAGCGTTGTAGGGCAGCATCGTAGGACAACGTTCGTAGGACAGCATCGTAGGACAACGTTCGTAGGACAGCATTCATAGGACAGAGTTCGGAGACAAGAGTTCCGAGACTTAGAGTCTCCGAGCCTTTGAGTAGAAGGGCCTTTGCGCGAAAAACCTTAGCGCAAATTGTCCTTAGCGAGAAAAGTTCTGCGGATAAGTTTGGAGGAATTTCTGGAGGGGGGGTACCAGAAATTTTGGAGGGGGGTTACACTAAAAAATGCCACAAAGTCATGGCACCTTTCAATTAGAGAAAGGTATTACTGATCCTGGATTTCTCTCTAATCTTGTATACCTACATTCCCCTATGGTACAAATGGCCTAATCTGTCAGTCGCCTCCTCTAAATACATATCTACCTAGCATACTAGCAGCACTTGTGATGGCTGTTAGTTGGCTGTGTGTGTTAGTTAGATTGCTGGGTGGTTTTTTTTCCAATGGGGTCATCCACTTAGACTGGAAATCAGTCTTCATTAAATGAATTCAGTAGATGGAAGGGAAATAAAGGTTATGTACTTGGAAAACAAATCTCCCCATTCAGCCATTCGCTTGTAAGTTTAAATTAAAATAAAAAAGAATTATGAAGGAGTCTCCTATTTTTCGTGAGTTTTTGACGTCATTAGAGTACTATTCCATTCACTCATTCATGGGGAATTTTCATTGAGGAAACAAATTGTTCAAAAGAGTGTAAACTGCAACAAAGCACGTAACAGCAAGGAGAAATGGTGAATTGTTAGGAATGAGTTTTAGGCTTTATCAAGTTAACATCTATGGGGTAAAGATCATAGATTTTTTGTCGCTAATTGCTCAATAATGAGGTGATGGATCCAAAAATAGAAAAATACTAGTCTCTTTATTTTACAAACCCTATCACAATTGACAGTGAGATAAAATTGGTGAACGACCCATTATTACAGCAAGCCCTAAATGTGTGTGGCAGACTTCTGAGAGGATTTCACTAGTCAAGCTTTTTGTGACGCCAGTCTATAAATAGGGCCAGGTCCATACCCTGATCAGTTCAAAATTATTTTTTTTTCAGAAAAATTTGCCTCTGATGTTTCAAGAAGACATTTTTATCCATTCCTACCTAAATAAAAAGGTTCTTTAACTAATTGTCACATGTTAAATTTTCAGGATTATGCTTTGGAAGAAAGGGATGAAGTCAGTGCTTATGGTTCAGTGCAGAGGGTTTATGCGGGAAAAGCTAATGTACGTCTATGCCTGGTATTGGATTGCCTGTGGGCTCATGACTTTTGCCCTTCAAGACCACCAGCTCCATTAATAAATCTGCAGCATCATGTAATACGAGAAAGAAAATTGCCTCAGCGAGAAGCCTTAATCATCTTCTATCATACTGTGAAAGTCATACAAGATCTCCATGCTGTGAGTTTTAATAAATGCACCAATATCCATTTCTAAGTTTTTTTTTAAATGATAATAGATGATTTGATAGCATAGCATACAGCACTAGTTTAAAATTGTCTCAGAAATTTTTTTTTCTTATGGTGGTTCATTTGTTTCTTAATTGTTATATTAGGTATTGCATAAATAAGCAGTATTATAACAATATATTTTTTGTGGCTACTTTTAGGTTTTTTTAAACAATTATGAAGTGGCTATAAAGAATGTAATCAATTTAATTTCTTTATTCTGATTACATTGTCTTGTGTTGAATTACCATTATGGTGAATTTTTCTGCTTGGGTACTGCCTATTAATTGCTAAATGTGACTCTGTGTCATATATGAAGTCTGTTTCAGCTGGTGGAGAACAGTACTGTGTAGCAATCGATGGATAGCATTACAGTAAAAGATAAATAAATATAACCCAGAAATTAAAATGTAAACTGTTAATATTTAAGTTCTAAATTTTTTGCATCAAAATTGTGTGAAGATGAATGAGCTGACCTAAAGCAGTGGGTTGATAGATCTCTCTTTGCATCTCAGCGGAAGAGTACAATGGGCCAATATATCACAGCCATCAATATATGTTAAATTTTATGAATTTGCTATGATAAAATTTATTTTTAAAGCAGCGTGGATTTTTTTCATTTTTAACTAGTTCAACTTAAATGATATTAAAAAAACCTGCATGTAGGTAGGAAAAAGTTATTTTAGTTCTGGGTTAGATTTAGCACCTTATTAGACAAAATTAGCTCAGATGAACACTTCAGATCATACTTATGAGTTATACCCTGGGATCACAGCTTAAGATATTATATAGTAGCTAATGACAAACGAGGATTTTCAAAAACATTTGCCTATATTTTAGATGACGATAGGCCTAAAATATTACTTGAATGGAAGTTTATTCATTCCATGCATTCAATAGACATGGTGGTTCTAAATTAATGTTTTGAACGGGAAGACTTTCAGTCACTTCCTGGTTAAATGAATTGGAGAAATTTTAGGAGAGATTATTTGAATTGTTATATGTATTCTCTTCTAATTGCTAACTAATGTTTGTGGTAGGTAACCCTTAGCAATGAAAGAACAAGAATAAACACTCGGGCATTTCTTAGGGGAAGGTGGTGGGACAAATCCATAATCAATGGATTTGATTGAATAATGAAATAATGGATTCGTTATCTGACATCTCATGTAATTCTAGTGTTGTGTGTGTGTTAGAAGTATATAAATAAGTCTTCCAATTTACTGTTGAAAATGCTTACTGTGATTATTTTCATTTTTAGAAAAATATTGTACACAGAGACCTCAAGCTTGGAAATATTGTAGTCAATCGCAGGAATTTGACTGTAACATTGACAAACTTCTGTCTGGGGAAGCAATTGGGAAGTGAAACTGACCTTCTAGTCGATCAGAAAGGATCTCCAGCATATATTTCACCAGAAGTCCTACATGGAAAACCATATCTTGGTAAAATATTGTGATTTTTATTCATTTAATGATATGAGACTGGTGACCGCATGTTTCCGCTGTGTCAAGGTTCCAAATTCTCCATTCGTTTGGTGCTACCGCGTCGGTTGTTTCTGATGACAACAGTTTCGACCTGAATATGCTGGCAGCAGTGCCAGCGAAACTGTTGTCATCAGAAACAACCGGCATGGTAGCACTGAAAGAATGGAGAATTTGGAGTAGTGAAAATTGTTTAATTTTACTGTACTTCAATGACAAGGAGTGTCATTTTTCTGTTATCTGAGTAAAAATTACCATTGCTATGCGTGGATGTGGAAACAAGTTGTTTTTATCATGATTAAGAAGAGTTGCCTCAAAATTAACTTGGTGAAGTTAAATGACTTATCTTGGTTGTGAATCCAAGTCACCCAGATGTTAGAGTTCCTTTGTTCTTAAGTTATCATATTGTTTACTAGATGCTGTGCTGTTGTTGGTCTGGTTGTGTACGATGTGTGAAGAAAATCTCCATCATGCTCTTTTGACGGCAGTGA
Source organism: Ischnura elegans (assembly GCF_921293095.1). NCBI lineage: Eukaryota > Metazoa > Arthropoda > Insecta > Odonata > Coenagrionidae > Ischnura > Ischnura elegans. The sequence continues at coordinate 19,241,761 of NC_060257.1, forward strand.
TTTCTTTGAAGTAAAATTTACTTTTTCCCCTAATGGAACAATAATAAAGTTCAGGAAGACTTCTCAGGCATTCCTATGGTATGAAGGGTATTTTATTACTGCATACAATTCAGTCTGACGGAGCATTTTTTCTCGAAGCTAATTATAATTTCGGTTTGAAGTCAACCATCACCATTGTTTTGTGTGGTATGGTGTGGCTTATTTTTTTTATTTTTCTAGGAATTTTGATTTCAACCTCTTATAATGTGCTATGGGTAGTAAAGTCAATATGATAAAAACTATTGGTCTATTGATGAATTCTTCTCGGGTTTTCAGCCAGGTTAAACCCGAGAAGAATTCATCAATAGTTTTCACCAGGAGAAATTAAAAGCCTTTATTATTGGTCTATTGTGTGACATCTAGAGGTTACTTGCTGCCCCAAATGCAATAATAATTAATTTTGTCAAATTGATAAAAATACCATTTCTGAGAGTAAAATCAAAACCTTTTGAGACGTTGGAATTCTCGCCTTAGTATGACTGCTGTACTGAGCCCTGAGAGATTCTTCCGTCCCCTCTGTACGGAGTATTTTTGCAGGACATTCATTAAGAAGGGTGTTGCGGAGAATCGCACTCTCAGCACCAACCTTTTTCGACCCTTCCTGGCAGGGACTCCACATTATCTCGGACTCCAAGGGCAGTTGGGCTCCCTCCTTTCAGGGTTTATAACCCTACCAGTGGCATTGGTTTGCGGTCACTCATGCTTTTGTTTATATGAATTAGCTATGGATATTTGTTGCTTGAACGTAAATTGCAGGCTTTGAATTTTATTCTGGGAGTTGTCAAATTTTGAACGAAGTCCTACTGTCGATATTAATGCATTTAATGCAGCAACAATTAACATGTCGATGTTTATACTTAAATCAAGATACATATAAGTTAATATTTATGGTGGAATTTCGTTTAAAATTGCAAATGCTGCTCAAAAGGCAAATAATTCAATTCTTAGTTTATATTTATGAGAAAGGAACAAATATTTATTAAAAAAAAATGACTGGATAAACAATAGGGTAGTTTCCTTCATCAAAGAAAACGAAATGCATTGATTGCGATTCGTTGCCCACCATTACTGTATTCATAATATACAAATTATTTGATTTTAGAAATCCCAGTTTAGACAAATGGCAATGGTCAATTTTAACCTCATTTTAAAAAGGCCAGATTGGCGCCCATGTGATTCCACTCCACGTGACGTCACAGGGACCTAGTTTCTATACGAGTAGATAGGAGTTTTACATCGTCTGAGATTACCAATGCATGCATGAGGTACAAAGCTCAGGGAAACATCTCTTAATAATTACACATTAAAAATACCTAAGTTCGTTAAGATTCCTTCGTTTGATAGGGGAATAAAAATCCTTATTTAGGCCAAGCGCTACCTGCTAGGAGGGTACTCAGCTACCTGCTAGCAGCCTGCGTCGTATCAGCGCTCAAGCCTCGCCCCAAGGTCACGTCACACGCCGACAGCTGGAACCAGAAATACGTCACACGGACTTTTCCCATCATTCCTACTTAGCCGTCGCGTTTTCGCGCGCATGAATTTTTTCACTTTTCGTTTAATCGCAAAAAATAGATATTGTCATTCGAAAATCTAAGAGCATGAAATGTGCCCTCCAGGAGTAATAATCTTTCGATTTAGGCAATAAAAAAATAATAGGAAACCGCCCTATTGTATACCTAGGGGTACCTGCTCCCGGATTTCGAGGTTAAAGCCTTAGCCCTGCAGCGTTGGGTCCCAAACGAAGACATTGCACACTTTCGCTGTGAAGCGCTTCCAGCAAGACGGTGAAATGGACCGGCATTTCATAACGGCGGGCATTTTGACTTGGGTTGCTAGGGGGTTGTTGAATGAAAGAGTTTGTTTATTAACATGTTATCAATCAGACATCTCGATCTTATCTGCAATCGCACGGAAATGGAATGATTTTTCCAATTGCTAACAAATATTTTTGATGGCGAATCGGATACGAGTGATGACGCAAGTACAAGTGAGAGTGAGGAGGAATCGGGAGACGTTGATGAGGTGGATTTATTAGTAATTTATGCCATTAAATGATGGAGGAGGCAAGGGGATATCTTGTATTGAAGCCACGGATTCTCTCTTACATGGAAAATGTGGTAGGGAGTTACAGTGGGCTAACGTTCTTAAGTCATTTCAAATTTTGTCATTGATAAGCCAGATCTTATTTAAAATAATAAATCAAATGTGTGGCGGGCAATGCAGCTACCGTCCCTGACGTGCGGGTGTTAATAAATTCACGGCTCTCTTACTTTTTGAGCCATGAAGAGGAATTCTTTCCCAATGATAGCCACATCATTGCAGACTCTGCTTATGGAATCAATGAACATTTGATGGTACTATTCAGAGATAACGGGTGTTGATGCGAAAGGAAAAGATGAACTACACTGCAGGATGACTTTGTGTCAGAAACTCTTCAATACTAAGTTATCGAAGGCTTGAAAAATAATTAATAAAAAAGTGATAGACAAATTTGAATTAACTGATGTGGAAAAGATAATGGAATTCATCTTGGCTTGTTGTGCGCTCCATAGTAATTGTGAAGAAAGAGGAGGCGAAGCGACCGATGTAGCTCCAATAGGGTAGTTTCCTTCATCAAAGAAAACGAAAGGCATTGATTGCGATTCGTTACCCACCATTAGTGTATTCATAATACACAAATTATTTGGTTTTTGAAATACTGGTTTAGACGAATGGCAAGGGTCAAATTTTATCCTCATTTGAAAAAGGCCAGATTGGCGCCCATGCGATTCCACTCCACGTGACGTCACAGGGACCTAGTTTCTACACGAGAGGATAGGAGTTATACATCGTCTGAGGTTACCAATGCATGCATGAAGCACAGAGCTCAGGGAAACATGTCTTAATAATCACCTACTAAAACTGGCTAAGGTCGGAAAGTTTTCTTCGTTTGATAAGGTATTAATAAACCTTTTTTAAGCCAAGCGCTACCATTCAGCAAGGTACTCAGCTACCCGCTGGCAGCCTGCGACGTATCAGCGCTAAGCCTCGCCTCAAGGTCACCTCACCGAGCGGGAGGGGGAACCAGAAATACGACGTACGGAGATATTTCCCGGTATTCATACTTGAGCGTCGCGTTTTCGCGCGCTTGAAAATTTTCACTTTTCATTTAATCGCGAAAAATAGATATTGTCATTTAAAAATCTAAAAGCGTGAAATACGTACTCCAGGAGTAATAATCTTTCGATTAAGGCAATAAAAAAATAATAGGAAACCACCCTATTGACGTGGAAAGAGTACCGATTAAATTTGATGAAAACATTAAAAAATTAGGATGAGAGGGGTGAATAAAAGGCAGAGAATCATGATTATGAATTACCTCAGGATTAATTACATTTATATATATCTAAGAAATTAAATACATTATAACTATAACACAATAACAAATTACAAGAATTTATCATAAAAAATCCATTGAAACTCTTCTTACTTGTTTCACATCAATTATATTAAAAATGTTATGAACACCCCAATTAAAAAATGTCACTGATTTTTCTCTATTAGTTTCTTCATCAAATCTATTGCTGTTCTTTGCAATTCCATTTTCTCCTCGTGCTCCCACTTGTTATTTTCCTTTTCCTGGTTGATATTTTTAATGAACTCCTCGATTTCTACATTGACTCGCCTCTTCTTTGGCATTGCTTGCGAAAAATGAGTGGATAGAGATTACCACAGGAAATAATGTTACTTTAAGGACTTCTAAGCTAATTAATTCAATAAACTAAAGTATCGTCACAGTATTAAAAACACACTATTAAAGGGAAACATCATTAATCACTACAATGCAAAAGTCATTAACATCGCTTGAAATAATTTATCGTTTGTATTCACTTACTTTCTGCAGATTTTGACGGCCCTTCACGGCAAGGCGGCTTCCTTTTACTGATTGGGCATGCACATTTAATAATATTTTTCTCTCCATAACTCATACCATTCAATTATTAACCAAAACCTTTCTCAGCAATGAGGATAATGTCTTCTATTCCACAGCTTTATTTATTTATCTCACCAGTGCATAGTAACCGTGTAATATCATAGGAAATTGGCGTAATTTCTCGAATGATTGCAAACGATATATCGCATTCACTGCAAACACTTCACGTAAATGCTGGGGTGTTTGAAGCTATCAAACTTGATAATGTATGCTCTCTCCCAGGCCCCACCTTCTGTGCTTCAGAGCCCTCCAAAGCGTGAAACGGACCGGCCTGAGGCACTTGAAGTGGCTTGAAGCGTGAAACGGACCGCGACCTAGATTAATTGCTTTTGCAAAACATCCATTGTTAGCCAGAAATTACAATAATTCTGGGGTGTGAAATACTCTGGAAAGCTTCGTAATTAGTAACACAGTGAATGCGTTAGATCCCATAGTGAACACTTAAATTTTGTTACAAATTTGATCTCAATATGGTGGGGACCTGAACTCAGGTTTGTAATTTCTCAACATAGAAAAATTCATAACATTGTTTCTTCTACCATATGTTGACTTACTTATTTTATTAGGACTATAATTTGACTTCACAATATGGAAATCTTTGTAGCACCAACTATACTCGTATAAACTAGAGTTTAATGTAGTATGCACAATCTTGATTGCATTTTTAAAAATCTGTGTGAAGTTAGTGATACTGGTGACGGCTCTTGTGAAACTACAAAAAAGGTTTTGCCATTAATAAATATGAATGTGGTACTTATGAGAAGATACTATTATTTACCAGTAATTTACTTTCTTGATTTAATACATCCCCTACTTTGTAGTCAAAAATAGTTTGGTAACACAATACATCACTCACAATGTAGCAAATCTCATTTTTTGGTCCATATGATTCCAAATTAAATATGATTAACTTAAGGAATGTAATTGGACTAATTAACGCTAGCTAATCAGTCATTTCGCCTGCAGAAATGGAATCAATGGGAGCATAGAACCAGCAATGTGTCAGTTATGTATTTACTAGATATTTTAGGTGTTTAAAATTACGGAAGAATAATTTTGCTTTTTCAAATCTTCATTGTTGTTTTTCAGGTAAACCATCTGATATGTGGGCTCTTGGTGTGGTTTTATATACCATGCTATATGGCCAGTTTCCATTTTATGATTCCAGTCCATCCCAGCTTTTCGCCAAGATTAAAACAGCTACTTATACTACCCCAAAGTAAGACAATATGTTTGCTTTAAATATTAATACTCAAAGAAATTTTGTGATGTGGATATTTATGTCAATCAGGTATCTTAAAAAAGTGTTAATATTAATGAACACATGACTTTAGTATGCTTTCTCTAAATCGCAGTGATGAAGTCCTAGAATATGTGATATAAACGTTGAGGTTAGGGCTTGAACACTATGCAGTGGGGTGTGTATTATTTTCTATTGAGGTGTTAAATATTAATTCATTCATTTTAGTAAAACTGGAGTAAACTTCTCCAAAACCTCCAATTCTAACTGATGGACCAATCACCCCTTAGCACTTGTTTAAATCTACCAAAACTTCAGACATTTAGGTTCTTATTTGGGCAGAGGTGCTTTCGGCATGTTGACTGAGAAAGATAACCTCGTGGCTGTTGCCTTCCAATTGAAATGCATATGATAATTAATCCACAAAACATCATGGCCTGACTTACTCGTATGATCTCCAAGACATTGGACCAATTATAAAGGCCTGGTTACATATACATAAACACATACTATTTAATGTCTAAATGTATGAACGCAAAAATGCACCGAGTAACCACCTAACTTGTGGGAACGCATGAATGGAAAATAGAACCTGTTTTAATTTGGTTCGTGCATTTGTACATGTTCCGCTCCGGTCCACAAAAGTCATACATGCAAACAGACATTAACTCGTGCATGTTAATGCACCGTGTAACCAGGCCTTAAGGATTGATTCTTTGGCCTAGGTTTATACGGAGAGCCACTGAAATTCTGGTTATGCATCAAAAATACTTTTATAATTTAGGATAACCAAAATTAATACGTAGTGTTAAAAATTGAACCTGTTAGAGGAAGGTGCAATAAATCTACCAGTGAAAAGGTTCAAACAAATTATATGTTCCTAGGATATTTTTGGTGTAAGTGTGAAGTATTGATTTTGATTATTTTGTTAAACAATGTTACCTTTGAATACATTATTCAGGTTCACTCAAACCTTTGATAGTACTGTAGAAAAGAGTTTTGTGAATGAAAATATTACTTTTCATCATTTGGTGACGTCATTACAGTTAGGATTCAATGACTTGTTCAGGGAGAACTGCTCATAAGGAACTTCTCAAGAGAATGTAAGAAACAATAAACCATGCAAGGTTGACGAGTGGCCAAGATACACTGATGGGTATAGCAAGAGCATGAGAAGCCATCAACTTCAAAAAGGTTACAGCTGTTGATTTTTCACTGTGGATAGCTGGAGAGTAGGGGGTTGTTCGAGAGGTGAAAAATAATTGTCTTTTTATTTCACAAACTCTTTCACTATCAACAATTAAAAATATTGGTGCATTAGCCCATTCCTGGTGAAAGTGCTGAAAAATTACAAAAAGCCTTGCATTAATACTGAAATGTTACTTGTCGACGAATTCATAATTTTCTCCATGAAATTGATTAAGCATTCAAAGCCTTCAATGCTGACCTAATAGCTATAGTTACATTCAGCTGTTGCATAATAATATTTAACAGTTATTCAAATCAGCATGTGAGTGGCACAATCAAAGTTAACTTTAGGTTTAGTATATCTTTCGTTATTATTATAAAAATGATGAAAGAGTAAAATCTTTGATATTATGCAAAGGGCCTGAGCACCGTTAGGTCAGTGAGCAACTCATACGCTGTGGGGCTCAGGTTACACTAAAGTTTGGTATTAAGTCTTCGATAAAAAATTATTTTGTCATAAATTTAAACTCCTGCCATGGTTTGTTAAATTTGATGACATGATTATTTAAGTTTTTAAAATCCCATACTATCAAATACCATGAGGCCTAAATAAAATTTCATGAATGTCATATCTTGTAAATGATTCCATATATGCAGTGTTACTAAAAAGGCTGTTGGTCTGTATCATTATCTTGTTGTTATCTATATATTATGCTAGTCTTCATCAATGGTCATTATGTATATTGTTACTAAGTGTATACAACATATGTGTTAAAAAAGTGTGTACTTTTGTAATAAGGAAATGATTTAACAAAACTATCCATTGGCAATATGCACTAAAAGATTCATCTATCAATAGCAATGCAGCTACAATTTTCATCTTAAATTATGTGTGAATAATATTGCATGGGGACAGATGGCAACATTTTGCATGGAATTTTGAATTCTATGAAAAATGGGAGTTGCTCAGGAAATTTGTATTGCAAGCAACATGTGTGCATGTTAAGCACTCAAAAGAAAAAGGAATCTGCATTTTCCACCAAAAATATAGGAATTTAATAAACTATGTGGGACTCAATATTCAAATACCAATTTCCAACATGCACCATTTCTTGTGTGTATACAGCTGGTGACCCAAAATTCCTACCGAGGTAGTTAGGGAGTTACGATGTGGAGTTGGAGAACTGGGAATAGGGAATTTGATTTGCTGTTTTGAGTTTGGAGAACCTTACTATTTGAAATCACTAGATTATGAATGTAAACTGTACCCAGTGATCATTGAGTGTACATTAGAATGAATTCATGCATAAGTTTTTTGTAGCTCTAATATCTGGAATTATCCGAACAAAAACTCAATGCACGTGTCTGTGATTACTAATCCCCTGGAAGGGTTTGACATGTATAATATAGAAAATTTGTTGAGATCTTTTTTTCTGATAGTTTAAGTTGAAGGGTAGTAATTTTCTACTCCCAATTTTTTTGCCAACGCATTAGTCTTGTTTGCACATTTTCTTGTAAAATTTAAAGATTTAAATCACTTTGAAGTAGTGTGTTAATTTTTACCCTCTGAGATTATGTTATTAAGTTTAAATGATTACTTGTTGATTCATTACCTAGATTGACAACAATTTCCTCTTGAAAATTTACAGAGATGGTCGTGTGACATATGATGCAGCAGCCTTGATTGCTAATCTTCTGGTGCTGGATCCAATACAGCGGTATACAGCTTCTCAAGTCCTTGAATCTTTAACATCCATCATTAGTCCATTGGGTTCTCTTTTAAGAATTCATCAATCTTTGCCTTCCTCTCAGAAATTGCAGGTCAGTTGATATTATCCTAAGATGTCACAGGTTAAAATGGAAGAAATAAAATAATTACAAATTTTTATACATGTCTCTGAAAAAATGGAGCTCGTAAAGGAGGAGAAACATTTAGAAGCTAGCTTATCATATTTGTATTTTCAGGTGGTACCTGATATAGATGACATATCTGAAGAGCAAGATGGCCAAATTAGAATTAAAGAGTTTGATGAAGAATTTAAAAATGTGACATCGACTTCAGTGGTAAGTTCGAAGTTTTTTTGTCTTCTTATGCAAAAGTAATTGAATAAAAGGTGTTCATCGTGCTCAAAACTGAAATGTGCTTCATTATTTTCAGAGAAATTTCAAAAGGAGACATGAGTCTGAAAAGACTGTCTCATGGGCTGAATTTACTAATGGAAGAAGCAATGTTCAAGTACAGAGGAATGCTCTACCTTCTTCAGAGACTGACTGTCTAACTTTGGCAATGCTTAACTCTGTATGATACCTTTATAGCTCCAAATTGTTTTAAACTTAAGCAATCCAGGCATTGAGATCACATTATGAAACTTAGTGCTGTTAACCACAGTAGATCAAATTTTAAGCAGTAGGTAAAATTTGCCTACATCACAAAAATATATAGGCTCAAGGATTCAATCATATATTTTTTATGATGCTTTGAAATAAGTGTTCCGATTTGACTATTTTATGCTGTAATAATTTTAATCATCTGCACCCCACAGTTGTGATTGTTATTGGAGCCATTAATATGTCCTTAAGTCAATAAATTTTCAAACCTAAGCAGCTTGAATTTGGTTTATAAGTTCCTACCATGTTGGTGATTTACTCTGATGGAGATGTATTATTTTGGGTATTGTTAAATCTTTTGGCAATTTGTTGATATTTTGTTTAAAAAAAAATCCCAGTAAAAGATTTGGATGAAGATGTAGACTTCATGGCTGCTTAGTAGTTCTTGTTGTCAGCATTCCCATTCAAAAGTATTCCGATACCTAAACATTTAATTTAAATTACCTTTGTGAACAAATTGTAAGATGTCAAGCATGGGTAACTCGATAAGGATACAATCAGCACAGGTGGACAGTAAAAATTGTAATGAGCGACATATTTATATATATCTCAAGATGGAAGAAATTGGCACAAGGGAAAGTAAGTATATACAAAGTTCCTTGCTGGCTCAAGGAATGCACGTAGCTATTAGAAATTTAAAGAATTGCTTTGAAATAGTTATCAATGATCCATTCGTTAAAAAAATACTGATTGGAACTAAGGCAGCGTGAAATGGAAGTAATCTCCTTACAAGCCCATTAGATTGCTAAGTTTTTCATTGAATGATCAGAAGTTTTGAATACATGGGTTCAAAATTGGAAAGTGAGCCTTGATATGAATTTAGTTACGTTTTCTTAAACTAGCTTTCTCTAAAACTTTATGAAACCAACTTCTAAAATAAAAACTTATTCAAAGTTGTCATTACTTCTCTTGAAGCAACAACTCAATTCAGAAAGCAAAGTCTATCTCCCGTCAGAAAATATTGACAGCACTGAAGAACTTAGCTGGGGGATGGATGAGAGCTGGAATCAAACACATAAGGAAAAAATCATCATAAATACATAAAAATTGTTTCAATAGGGTGAAAACTGAAAAAAGAGGCATTTCGTTAGCAAAAGAAAATAGCTTTAGCATTGAGAAAAAAATGTCTCCTAATGGTATGTTTAAATAATTAACCATCCACAATAAAAAATTGTTCCACGAAGCTGATATTAGAAAATTAAGTATTTCAAAGTATCAATAATTTCTTTGAGAAAACAGCTTTATAAGTTGACGTTTTCATGAACAAAATTATAGTTTCAAACATTTACTTTTAGCGTGATTCACACACAACCTAAAACAAGTGATGATAATAAGTATTCAGATGCTCATGCAGTCCTTTGTTGTCAGTGAAACCTATGATGAATAAAAATTGATGAAAATTCTGACTATGGCAGAACACCTTTATTTAGTGATGCACACTTTAATACTACATTGAAAATGCTACCAATAAATTTTTCACTCTACTAAAGACAATTTATAACTCATTCAATTAATGAAGCTTTTTAAATCACCTGTTAACTTAAATGTAAAGTGAAGAATTGCCAGGTGATTATTATGATCCTGAATCATAAAAATTACATAACTATCAAAACCATTGCTACATCATCCTAATTTATAATTATAAACAATCTGATGAAAATTTGATTTACCAAGGGAAAAAATATGATAGGGCCTCAGATACCTAAATAATTCATATGGATCGTTCAATTGTGATGGATAATTTGATCACGATCATTGGCAGCCATAAACATCTGATGCAAAAGGAAACTGCAGGACTTCTCATTAGTGTCCCCACTGACCGACTCCATCCATCAGGCATATTTATGAATATTCTCTTTCCATTATATCTACTAAATATTTAAAGTTTATTATTTGAAAGCAAATGCTGTACTACCCAGATCCTTAGCTTCACATTAGAAACAATGGTCCAACTACTTTGCCAAAATAATTATGTATTTATACAAGAATAGGAATAGCTTTGAAAAAATATATATAACCTTAGAAACATGCATATATGTATATAAAGCTTGCCACACACTGCCAATACTGTCACAATCGATCAAGAAAAAATTAATTATGAGCAATGTGACCGACACACTCCTAAAAAATTCGCATATCTGAGGCCCATTCAACAAAATATGAGAAGAGTGATAGCACTTTAAGTAAAAATATTTACACAAGGAAATAAAACATTTTCGATATAAATTACGGTATTTAACAATGATCAAGCCTTCTGAACAAAATGGTGGAGATTAAACCAGCTGTAGCTACTTGAATACTCCACTGCTATCATTATGGATGAATAACATCAACACAAAGAGTAATATACATGTCAAATCTATATATGAATGGTGTATATATATAATTCTTTTGGCATGTATTAAGATCCACTAACTTCAGTGGCTCCATCAAAACATTGGAAACAAACTTGTCATCCTACTTCTTCATCAGTGTCTTGTTTACACAACAGTCACTTATCTCTAATTACCTCGCCTATAATATTCAAGCTATATGATTGAATCGTCAGTTATCATTTCCCATAAGTCTATGGGATGACTGGTTCATAAATGGAGATGAGGAAGAAAACACTGAAAAGTCATTAAAGTCAATGATCACATGTGCGGTCCACAGTACCTTGCACTTGTCACTCCATTTGAGTGCAAGCGACGAGTTCCAATCTCCTCATGCTTTCCATCGTCCCTTCAGTGCTTCGTAAGCTCAGTCCGTGAACACAGGAACAGTGGTGCGGCCCAGGGAGTGTGGTGATTTTTGCAGTCAAACATCTTACCTTTTGGTGTGTGTGTGCTTTACGAACTGAGGAATTTGTGAGGGAGAAAACTTTAACTGGTGTAAATTATTTCACAACTTTCAACTCTGCTGTCAAATTAATTCTTTAACTGAAAACTTCTCAAAGGATTAAGTTAGCCTTCCCTCTCGATGAAACTTAATCACTTTCAGAGACCGGTTGAATTGAGATAAAACCACTGCAGATTTTTGTAAAAATATAAAATTTCATTTATTTAGCATTGTGCCTGCACAACGTTTGTATTTCATTGATAGATGTTTTTGGAACTTGACTTTTTCAATTATATTGCTTATGTTTAATGACTAGTGTCCTTATTTATGCCATAAGTAAAAATTAAAATGCCATTCACTTAAAAAGCTCACACAATTTTTCATCGAGAAATGGAGAAGAACTACCACTTCACCTTTTGACAAGCACACCACACAAAAGACTAGGGAACGCAAGGTTATATGACAAAAATAATTCCCAAAAATGGATTCCATGATCACTCCTTCCTGTGTTCACCAGTGTTAAACAGACCACACAATTCACGCAAGGGCACACACGCACAATCCACTTCCAAGAAGAATTGAAGATTTAACCTACTGGATATGAGACTATCCACGGATACTTCCTTTCTTCTCTTACTTTGTACATATTTATATGTAATAGCAACACACTGAAGGTAATTGCACTTCTCGATGTACCTCATTTTTCCTCTTCTTCTTCTTCTTCACAATTGTTTGTATCCTTTGACTCGTTATTATCCTCAGATCTCGTACATTCATCCTCTTGCTCACCTCCACATTCCCACGTTTCCTGACTAACTTCCTTTTCCAAAACTCCCTCTTCTTCACCTCCATGCTCCCAGTCAATTATCTCTTTCCCCTCCGCCTCACTCTCTTCCCTCAACTCCTCCATATCGCGAGAGCTACTCCTCTTTTCCACGGGTGCTGGCCTGGACTCTTCCTCCATTGGAGTGACTGCCTCTTCCTGGCTCTCATTCTCCCAGTCTATCTCCTTCCCCTTCACCACCTCCTCCTCACTCTCTTTGACAGGATCACTCTCGTTGCTCTTCTCATCGGGAGTCACTTCGGGAGCCTCTTCCTCCTTGGGCGAGGCATTACTCCATCGAGAAGGCCTCGTCCTCTCCCCTCGTTTCTGCCTCGGGGTTCCCCCCTCGGCCGGAGGAGGTGGCTGTGAGCTGGATGAGGCCGATGGCGTTGACGTTGATGGAGGTGGCATGTCCTTCTTCTCTCCCCCACTCCCACTGTCCTCCCTCCTTCGCGGGGGTGGCTCCCGTCCAAACCTCCCTTCCCGGTCATGGTGTGGCCCACGGGCACCATCTCTCTTCCCCCAACCATCCCAGCCTCCTTCCATGCCATGCGGGGGTGGCTCAAATGGGTAATTACCACCACGCCCACCTTCTCTGCCATAGAACATCTCAGGGTCATCGTATCCAGGATGGAAACCCCTTGGTCCTGGCCCAGGTCCATGACCCTCCATCCAGGGACCTGCAAAAGATTTGACCATTAATGTTATATCTACAAGATTATGAGGATTCAAGTTAGTATTTACAAAAGCTTCCACAATTTATGCATGAACGTTTCTAACACAAATTAAATATTCACCTAGAACAACACGAAACACTTATGTGAACAAGAAATAACATATAAGTTGACACACAACCATAAGAAATAAGTCCAAAAGAAATTCATTTTTACAGCCAAGGCCATCATTTATGAATTAAAAGCTATTTAAATGTGACAATACGATAACAAGGAACACATTCACGGTCCAAAATGATTTAAATTCAGGGAGTTGATGAGACCTTTGAACAGATATCTTACCTACATGGATGAATCATTGAGTGCACTTTTAGGGAAGAATTCTGTCAGTAGTAGGGCAATAAATTTTAAAAATATGGACCTCTACATTAGATTTTAACGTATGAGCAAGTTTATGAATACATTAGGTCACTCTCGAACTCCACAAAAAAATAACAACATCAAAACCCATTTCAAGTATTAGTGATGGAATAACACAGTTTTAGAATAACATCTTTCACTGATCCTCTCACTTTTTAACTTAACTTCCGTTACGGCACAAATTGCACCTGTTTCTGTACTTCCTCATTGGCAGTTCACTATGAGACTGACATTACCATAGTATCTTTCAGATTACTCCTCCTCCGCTGCCACCTTCCTTCCAATCACTCATATAATCTCCACCATTTCTCATGCGCTAAGGTTATTTCCACAGGAATTCAAATACATTTGGCATTATAAAATACTTGTACATGTAGGTAAATTTTGGTAATTCCAAGCCATTAAGGGAGACGACACAGCTTTTAATGGCAATGGAAAAATGGTTTAAAGTTTTGCAGCTTGTCTTGCAATAGCATCTTGCAACCAATTCATCTGGTCCAGAGTATGAATGTATAGGCGATTACACAATGTGGCATTTGCAAGTTCAGATTTCAGATAAATTAATCAAACACAAACATTAATTAAAAGGGTGACCTCATAACTACTGATAATTACAAGGTGCACGACTCCAGCACATGCCACCACTACACATTACATGGCATAAATCCACAGCATCCTTTTTAATTGTAAATGTCACTGACAGGATATCTCAAGATATATGACTCAAGTAAGTTTTATCCCGATACTAAGACTTGAAATAACCACTAAGCATATAAAATAAACCGTACGGGTCGATCTAATATGTACAGACTATTCCTGGAAAAATTTAACTGCTCCATGAATAAAGAAATGACAGAAAATCACTTTAAGAATGGAAAAATGGGTGAAGTAAAAGAAACTTTAATTGACAATTACTCACAAACTGATCAATGCTAACCTATTCACATCCATTCCCCCTTGTTTGCAATGTATTAACAAAATCAAAACAGCAAACTTAACTCACCATAGTTGCCTAAGGACTTTAAAAAAATTAGTCACAAAACAAAAAATAATGAGAAAACATAAATGCATTGTTAAAAGAATAAGGAATGTGTGTTAGTGTTACAAAGGCAAAAAGTAAAAATCATGCGGATGAGTGAAAAAGAGCTACAAACTATTTCCATGATAAAGCCAAGTGGTAAATGATTGAAAATATCAAATCAAGGTATTAAATACCTGGATGTGGGTGAGGTCTGTTGGAATGGATGGGGCCAGGCCCTCTCATACCAATAGGGCCCCCAGGATGATGGGGATGATGGTGAGGATGGGGACCTCGAGCACCAAATATTGGCCCTCCTTACGTTGGCAGAAGAGAAACAAGTGTCCATTTGAGCGCAACTAATTCTTGTCCACCCGCGTCGGGTCAGGGACTAAGTGGATTTAACTGTGACCATGGTAAAATTTATCCATGACATAACTTTTACTGTTGCTACTAAGAAATTGAGCTCAAAATTTGAAGCTATTAAGGAGAGCCAAAGCTAGGCAAAGACGTTTGAGATGAATAGGAACTCGGAAAGTAATTCATTCTAGGTTGTATTTACTTATGCTCCATATTAGTTTCAATTCAAAATAACATGAATAATTATCTACAGTAATACATCCCAGCCTGAAATAAGTACTATAAAACCGTGAAGATATGATCATTCTGGACAATTGTATAAGTTGACATTTTCTTGGAAGTTGCAATCAACCAGAATATTTCTTAAATGGCTTAAAAGGCATATGGAGGTGTAGGGCTGTAACTTAGGCAAATTATTCCCCATGTAGTATGGTCAAGCTCCTCATTTCCTAATAGAAAATTAAAATATTTACAATAATCTCAATGTGTTCACAGTGACCCTGAACTTCATATCTATTGCTGACAGAAACTTGTAAAAATCAAAATGAAAAAAGCATGACTATAACATGAGAAAATATTTTTAAGTGAGAACAATTTTCTGCAGAGGTAAATTAGGGTCCATTCAAATGAAAAATTAGGGTCAATCATACAACAAAAAGAGAGAAGCAAATGCAGCAGAAAGTCTGACCACAGTCCGGCCGCCAAGAGTAGTCCGATGACAGGCGGAAGGGTCTAGTTTGGGGTTGGGGGCAAGGTTGCAAGGTAAGAAAGGGAAACGCCCCCATCATACGTAAACAAAACGCTTTCGTAAAGAAAGAAGCCAGAAGAGATGACGAGTGTGAAGGACCCAAAGGAAGAATCCTTTCTTTTGGTGATTCAAAGAAAGGGTTGGTTTTGGTGGCTTGTTTCAGAGCTGCATATGCAAGTGACAACGTTGTACAACGAGGCAAGGGTGTGAGGTGCGGGGGATAGCGATTGGCTGCACAATGAGCTAGCGCAGGGTTCTCCACCCCTCCTTTTGAACTGTAATTGGACAACTCTCGCCGGCTGCACTGTAGAGCGATTTCTACAGATCAATGATACGTTTAATGGTAATGAGGTCTATTGAATCCAGGTAAGGATGAAGTCTGAGTCATCATCCATCGCCCATCAAATCATCGTCTAAGCCTAACCACCATAAAGACACATAACCCAACGTAGGCCATAAAGAATTGATCCCTTAAGGTAAAGTTTACATTATCAGCAAAAAGTATATTCCTTCCGAAGAAAACCTTCATCCTTTTGCCTACTGTACTACAGTGGAACCTCGCTAAAGCGAGTACGGGTTATAGCGACACCCCCACTATTACGAGAGATAGCCGATGTACCGTCAATTGACCCTATAATAAGCATGTTAAAAAATTCGTTTTTACGAGACCCTTTCGGCGTTGGCTCTCGCCATAGCGAGGGTTTCACCGCCGGAAGACTTTCATCAAGACTCCTTAACCTCTGTAACTACTAGCGATCTGTTAGAAATGAAGTTAATGGAGTGCTCAGTCTCAAATTTATGTGGTAAACTCTCGTTCGATAAATATAATGATTGACGAAACAATGCTTTAAATGATTTTTATTCAGTGCGGCGCTTATAAATTGTTTGAATAGTTAGTCGTTATTTGAGTAAGGAAATTTAGTGATGCAAAAAAACATCGCCTTTTGTCTGGATTTATGCTTACGTTTATCGGATAGATGTTTATCTATCGCCGCACCACTCCTGTTCCTGTATATCTTTTCGCAACAGGTATATTGGCTATTATTTGCTCCACCTCCAGTAAAGCGACAATTCGCTATAGCGAGTGTTTTTTAGTGCACCGTGGGGTGTCGTTATATCGAGGTTGCACTGTATTTTGTTCCTGCATGATCCATTGCTAGTTACTTGGCTAACCAAGTGCACTCTCTTCTTAAGAATAGAAATGACGATATTCTTCTCCTAAGTGTCTCTCCCAAGGCTTAGACCTCTCTTCAAATGACACTATGTACGTCTTCACTTGCTTTTATTTCAATAAGAGTATTGTAGAATGTCTAAAACTCACTGAGTAATCGATCATTTGCCAGACAATTCCTTAATCTCTACCTCACAAAGCATCGCAGTACCCCTATCCCTTTAATATCCTGTCCCAACTTCATTTCCTTCCTTGCTTTCAACTCCATTTCCGACCTTGTACATCCTTCCAGCAATGTTCTCTTGTTATGACAAAACTAGATTTCAAGACTACAAAATTGCTGCATTTTACCAGCATGAAAAGTTTTGCTGGATTTTTCTCACACAAAAGGTTTTCATGAAGCACTGAATCAAATTGTCTACACACCAATGTTGTGGTAAGGAGAATCTTGAGTAATAGGCCCACTCTTTGGTCACACCAAGTGAGTGAGTTTGTGTAGAGCAAAATGTAGTCGCGCATGACTTATCTTGATATGACATTAGAGGCATTTTTCTGCAAAGACTTGACATTTTTAAACAAAAAAATTTCCACGACTATCTACTTTGTGGCATCTTAAAATTTCAAATGGTAATTGTTGGAAGGTTTAACATCATGATTTAAAAAAACTGAATTTTTTCTGCAAGTTAATAGGCCTTAAATTGATCCTCATAATAAAAGAGATAAAGAAATTCACCCTAAAGTGGTCTCTAGCAGCATGGGGGAAATGCTGGTGGGAGCCAACGATGATGAAGACATTCCCAAAGGCTCTTCAAACTTCAAAATGTAGGGATAATTTACGTTTATTTGATTCTTGATTACCTTCTATTACCATGAAAAAATTATGCTTCACTGTACATATGTGATGAGCATCTTGGCTTGTGATAGAATATTCTGGATTTATCAAAGTAATTTTTAGAGGATAGGCAATTTAATACTATGAGTATGAACCATTTCAGCAAAAAAGTTTAGATTTACAAAAATCATTTTGTTTCCAGCTCTTAACTCAAAAAATAAAAGAACCAAGCAGTTAAAAAAAAGATATTCCCACTAACAGAAAAAAATCTACAGAAAATTGAAAAACCCTGCACCACCCAATTAAGCTGATATAGCATTATTATGACTGCAGTTTTAAATAATTACATAAATTAAACACATTCATGCATTTTACTCTCCAAATTTTAGTGAAATAAATAAATGAATTCCACGTTATATAAATTTCAGGAAAATAAAAATTCTGTGTGATAATTTAACTATTTCTTTGTAGTCCTCCACTAATAAAACCAGTTAAAAGATGGCTATTTAAAGGATAGCATTCCTCAAAGTTAAAACAATATACATAGATCTGATAGAGGAAGAAAAGAAAGGCTTACAAGTTAATACTTACACCTAGAGTTAAGAATAAAAGGAACTATCACTACTCTTATTAGCAATTATCACTATCTGAAGAAAGTTTCTTTACGTGTAAGTTTCAAGACAAGAAAAAAACAAAAGATGCACCCTTACCTGGACCCATCATGCCCCGCGGAGGAGGAAGAAAGTCTCCAGGAGGTCCTCCTCGGTGAGGTGGTGGCCCTCGACCAAAAAACTCGGGTGGGGGTCCATATCCACCTCCATCCATTCTCGGAGGCATACGCCGGTCGAAGTCGTCAGGATGCATTCGAGGCTGCATTGGAGGAGGCTGCCCTCTCCGCATGTGAGGGTCAAACTCATTTGGTGGGAAGGGAGGGGGAAGTCCAGGGTGATGACCAAGAGGGTCAAAGTCATCTGGATGGCGAAGATCAGGAGGAAAATCGTCAGGCCTCATCCGCCCTATGGGTACAAATAACAAAAAATAAAACTCAACAAGAAGAAAATGACAAAATAAGCAGGAAAAACGTGACTAAATAAGCAGGAGCATAATGGCCAAATGGTTCGAGCATTTGGCTACTGGGGTCCAAGTTTAGGGTTTCCGTCCTAGGGTTCAAATGAACCCTTTCGCTTCACCAAACAAAAAATCTTCTCGGCTCAAAGTAGCTGATGGAAAGGAAGTGGCTAATTTTCATTATTTATTGCCTCAGATTTTCAACTTCAACACCTAAAAATAAGCAATGGGGATTGGGATATATATCCAAGAAAAAGAGATTAGTTGTTTAAAAAACAAAAAACTCAATGGGCTTAAATACGAAAAAAATTGACTTTATGAAACAGCATTTCTGAATGTAAGTTATTGTATGGACATAAATTTACTCAAGGAAAAAGGAATAAAATATTTAAGCGTGGAGGTACAGCAATAAACTTCATCCTACACAGAGGACCATTGAAGGTCACAGTCGAGGTCACACTCTTCACTGTCCCACATCCTCCAGGCACTATTCCTGGCCAGGTTCCCATGGGTAATAAATAACTTGAGCAATTCACACAAACTAACAATCCATAAAAGAATCGGTTGTATATCTATTTACGCAAATGAATGA
This sequence comes from Ischnura elegans, assembly GCF_921293095.1. Taxonomy (NCBI): domain Eukaryota; kingdom Metazoa; phylum Arthropoda; class Insecta; order Odonata; family Coenagrionidae; genus Ischnura; species Ischnura elegans. The sequence goes on from NC_060257.1 coordinate 19,261,112, forward strand.
CATAATTTGCTTGGAGAATGCAATGTCATATTTTTTAAGCTTCCAATAATAGGAACATAAAGATACTTGAATCAGTTTTAGCTCTATGTCTAACTGCACCCTCAAAGGGCTCTGCCCCAAGCTCCCCATCCTCCACAACTAACCCTCAAAAATCCCTCGATGATGCACGGAGACCTTGTTAGGAGGGGTTTCGATGATAAACATGAATGACTACTTGAACGTAGGAACATCGCATTTGGTGGCCCCAAAAAAGCAAGAGAGGGAAACTGTCCAGGGTTCTTATGTAACTGATAGTGAAGTTGGCCTATTGTCTTTCTTTAGTGACATAAAAGAGTTGAGAAAATAAATGAAGGGGCCAGGTGAGCAACAGCTCCGATATAGAAGGATGAATTTCCAGGAACTCCATATATTTGCTCATGAGTGAAAAAGGCTTGTGCTATGTTCAACTTTTTGAAATGCAAGAGATAGCTTTTGAGTTTGAAGAGGGGATCTTTCTTTAAAAAGGAGCAAATGCTACGGTGGCATAAAAGAAATATCCTCAATAAAGGAATATTCTTTACTTCAAACGTTTAATGGATGAATGAAGTGAAAAGTAATAAATTTCATGATGAAAGAATATCTAAACCCCTACCATTTAAAAGAAAACATGAGATAGATGATAAGTAGCATTATCAGTACACTATATATTTTTGAGGAGGAATCTACTGTCTTCCTTTAGCTTCAATAAAATATTTTGCCGCATGAGAAAATCACTGTTAACATTTTTCACATACCCTCAGAAGAGTTGCTTTATATTTTCTGCAAATATCATGATAACCACTGAATGCAACTTCAAGTTACAAAAGTGAAAATTCCATGGCACTTCTGAAGAGATTTATAGGGCACACATCACAGCCTATTAAGCAATCTTATAATTCCATATTGTCTTGAGTTAGTCCCGCCAACAATCAAAGCCCTTTGTATCCATTGAAGCATTTACGGGTTTACAAAATTCAAACAAAATGGGTTGGGTGGCATTTAAGCCATTGATAGTAAAATAAAATGCCTGATGTCTCCAATCATTGGCAGACAGATCTACTTGGGGGGTGGGCTTTAAGAGCCACCCCTTGGGTATCCAATTCACAATAGATGGAATGGAAATTTTGTTCGGACCCTCACTACTGTGCTGGGCGGCTACCCTCTACTTAGTCCCCCACCTTGTCCCTATCCTGGATCCGCCACTGACTCCAATCAAATGTTTATTGAAAATTAATTAAATAGGCTGAAAATAGAAAAATATTAATGTTACCCAATTGTTATTACATTGAATTGAAGAGGCAGATACTTTGTGGAGATCCATTGTAAAAATAAAGAATAGTACTTTGCACTTTTCCACATAAAAACTTTATTTTAACAAGGCATGTTTCACTGCACTGCAGCATTATCAAGACTAACCAAAAAAGTACAGGCATCCCCCGAGTTACGTTCCGGCAGACTCTGCGTAAGTCGAGCATTTGCGTCAGTGCTTCAGATTTCGATCGGTGCGGTGAAATTCTTAGCGGAGAAATGCGCGGTATATTCTCGGTGAAGTTTTATTCAATTCACTGCAATATTCATGTTATCTTCCGCGTATTCTTACGTTATTGCATACAAAATCAATAAACATTAATATAGTCTGAGAGTTATATCTCGAGCATTGCCAATCAAAATGCGTAATATTATTCCCGGAGTTGACCGATCGCGTGGACTCGGGAAAGTACGGTATCTCAACGCTACATCACTAAACTGAATACTTCAATTGATTCATTATGTTATACTGCGATCTAAGGGCCCATCGAATGCATTGCTAATTAAAAGTGGCGACGCTAAATTGCACGAAGCTAATTAAAAGTGAGCTTTTATTCAGCCAACTCAGTCATTAACGTGCAACAAAGTTAGTGGGGAAAAGCTTTCAATGACGCAATATTCATTTACATTTGCACACAACATGAGAGAACGAGAAAATGCCGCTTAATAAAATCCAAGAACCCTACATGTAGGGTACTTGATAAAATCTTTGCAAAATACAACACGGTAACCGCCAGAAACATGTAAACAAGTACGCAATTAATATCGTGCGTCAACTTTTTCTTCACTTTTTCGCGGCGTTCATTGCTAACACCCAAAATTTCAATGCTGTTACGTGGGTGCTAACCAATTCTTTTCGGCAATAAAAATTTCTGCTCGAACTTCATTTTCTTTTAATTCCACAGTTGGAAACAGAGTTCGAGTGTGCATGCTGTATAAAAGCTTATGGTGTCGTAGCAAGGGGTGAGCGCAACCACTTCCATCGCTAGAACTGCAAATTTTCACGTTGATTGCTGACTTGGGATTTATAAGCGATTTTTCTACGGAAATTAATGAAAATTCCTTTGAGGAATGACAAAAATGGGTGACTTTGTTATGTTTAGCACGTAAAAAACTCGATAACTATTCGATATTTTTTCTACCATTGGTTACACGAGCGAATATCTACTTCTTCGCACTCGCATTCGAAAATTAACGTAATCACTTGAAATACGGTTATCACTTACGTAAGTACGGATGTACGTAAGTCGAGGCATACGTAAGTCGGGGGATGCCTGTAAACCATTCCAGAACAAATAGCCACTTGCACACTCACAAAAATGAGAAGTTAAGGGTGGAAGGAGAATTATACTATCCTTGGTTTGTAAAGGTGGGGAAGAGGAGTTGCTGGTAAGTGGGGAGGGTTGGGAATTTTATATGAATGAGTTTGGACATTTAACACTGGAAACGTGAAATATAAGACAGGAAAAGAAATTGTCGTATCTGGGACTCCAACCTGGATCGTCTGTGCCAAAACTGAATGGCAGCATGCATTGTCACTCTTTGTCACAGAGAATTGAAGGAGAAGTCAAAATGAGGAGAGATACCGAAGATTACCGAGATTGTAGGATTCAGTAATGCTATTGTAAAATTGCTGAATTCAGCTGTAAATTTTAATGACAGAATGGCAAAATTTAATTTTCTGTGATTTAACTGGGTAGAACTCCATGACCAATCCAGTCCAAACCCAAGTAAGAACCCAACTGATTTTCCAGGGTTTAATGCAAGGAAGGAAGAAAATGAAAGCTAGTTCCATCACTATGGTTGAAAATGTTACCATGCACTGTCCAATGGGTAGCTTCCTCCATTGCCGAGGACAATCGTTCAACCTCTATGGTCAGTGAAACCCAGGTGATTTCACTCCAAGCGATCACGTAGGCACTCATTTTACAATAAAATTAAATTACACATTGCAATTAAAGTCTCGTGAATTGGGAGGTTCTATGTAACAACTTTCCCTTTATGAACAATCAGATCCAAGAGAGAAGTTCTTAAAATGGTGTCACTTTGTTAAAGGGGTAGTTCACTCAGACCCAAGATCTCAATTTAATAAGATAATTAGGTAGATGAATATGAAAGATATGTTATTACAAAAGAAGTTCCTCCTTCAGCCATTTTTGCATAACTTTAAAATGAAAAGAAGCCAAAGTTACCACTTATTTGTAATGACTTGACAATGCCATTAAAGCTGTTTCATTAAGCTATTCAGATAGAACAAATCCTGGATATAAATAAACATTCATTTGTGTTAGTGACAATAAAATACGTAAGACAGATGTGCAAGGCCACGCGGTAGCGGAGATGTAGCGACCTGCTCAGCAAGGGTCAATGACATAATGAACACATTTCCATGAATAGCTCCAGAGGTAGATGACATCAAAAAACAAAAATATACATGTCTCTTTACTTTCCAATCTGTATCACAATTGACAAAAAGATAAAAATGGCGAACAAACCCATTTGTGTTCATTAATGGGAGGTTCTACTGCACACTGTTATCCCCTGCTACACTTGATATTAAGTTGAATGATGGTAAATCAGAAAAGATAGAAGGCCATGCTGGCATTCCTGCTTCTGATAGGGAGCATTTCCTGTGGCAACACTCAATCACTTGTGATACAACAAGGCTATAAGTCACATAAAAGAAAAACACTGACAAGGAGAGACTACCGACCAACCAACCAGACAAGTTTTTTCCAAAATGTGCATCATGTCTGTTTCCCTGACAATGTTCTGAGGATACATTGTGCCTGTGTAGGACCAACCCTTTTAATGCTGTCTTCTAATCTCCATGTTTGAAATAAATCTGCTTAAATACCTAAAATTCATTACGACAATAAAAAATCTCTCCTCCTACCCAGGCTTGCAGCAGTTGTAATTAAATTAAAACCGAGCAAAATTAATCGAATTGAAGACAAAAAAATCCATCGCCATGACGGTGCCACAAACCCTGGTCTCAACATGAGAGCTGACGATGCTAACCAACACACCAATATACCTCATGGAAAGAGGGCCACTATCTTTAAAATATGTAAGGCATGTTACACATACCCCATGAAAAATAATTAATTAAACCCAAACTAAGGCCTATTCAATTGAACCACTACAGGTTTGGCAATCCAGTCTCCCTTTGTGAGATTAATATGGAATTTATAATTAAAAGTACGTTCAAACACATGATAAAATAATTTCATAGAGGGGAAATTTCAGGTGGAGTTGTTTTACGAACTGGAGCCCATGGGCACACTTCTTTTTAGGGAAGCTGCTTATTTATAGTTTTGTCTTCATCCATTACATATGGGTAGGGCCACAGACTGGGTTATGACTTCTTTGTAATGAGGTTTTCATACATTTTTCTAAATGGAGGTTTGTAATCCAGTATTAGCATGGTATAAATAATAAAATTTTCATGACATTTCAAATCTATACAAGGTTGATTAACCTTTTCCACTTCCATTAATTTTCTGAATATCCTGGTCCTATTCTCCATTTATTTTTTCGGTGGTTCTTTGAATGGTAGGTAATGAAATGATATTTTGTAATTTGTAATCAACGTAGAATCGTGAAATATAATGTGAGTATTAAACATGGAGAATACAGCTATCGCTACCCGACTGATATCATTTTAATCCTTCCAATGCATCATGTTTCATGAAATATGAATTATTTATACATACTATGAATGTTTTAACATTGCTAAGCTTTCAAAATAACTATATTGTTCCTCTAAATAGTGCTATAATCATGTAAATCCAATGACGAGATACACTCGTCATTGCGTGGTTTGGCATCGAAAGTTCATGACGAACTAGACTCGTCATTGCAGCGCAAAGGGTTAAGACAATTTATATTTACTTCAATTTTTAGCAGATAAACTTAGTATTTTTAACAACTTTTTTCACATATATTGTCTAGGTTATTTTTCACTAAGCTGTAACTTTTAGCACTTCAATATAATCAAAGTACACATGTAAATATTATTAATATCACAATGCCAAAACAAACCTGAGATAAAATAACGATACATTTAAAAGATTAAATTAATAAAAAAGGAGACCAATTATTTCCTAATATTAGAACATAAAGCTTAGTTTGCCCAGCCCACCAATTCATGGTACTAAAATGTAAAGGATAAATACTAAGTAACAATGGATAGTTTAAAAAAGGCATATTTAGGGCAAAGGAAAAGAAAACTTTCTTCCATTACCTCTTCCGTCAAAGTCCTCTGGAGCTCTGGGATCAAAATCTGGAGGTGGCCTGAGGTCATAGTCGGGAGGAGGCCGGTGGTCAAAATCTGGGGGTGGTCGGTGATCAAAGTCGGGAGGTGGCCTCATATCAAAATCTGGGGGGGGTCTGTGCTCGAACTCAGGCGGAGGACGCATGTCATATGGGTCCGGTGGTCCCCCTCCTCTCGGCTCAAACTCCTCAGGAGGCCTTATTGGTGGAGGACCAATCCGACGATGCATGTGAGGATCAAACGGCACATCTTCCGGCAGTGCTCCTGGGGGGCCACGGAATCCATCGGGAGGACCTCGCATTGGAGGAAAGTCATTCATCACTCTAGGCGGTGGTCCTATTGTGCAAACACACACACACAGCCCATTAATGCCTTCAAAAATTTGCATAGATTAAATGACTAAATAAACCGACAAACATTTAAAATGCAGCTGTAAAACACAACAACGCACTAATTATTATTCTAAATTTTTATGAGAATTTATGGACCAAAGGCACAATGAAAAGAGAGGCAAGGCAATGTGAAACATCTCTGTAAATTTATTTAGAAACTTTTAAAAAACAAAATTTAGCATTCACAAACTGTGAACACATAACTTGACTTCAACATGATTTTTCCGCTGATCAAAGAATCCATAACACAAATCCTAGGTGAAGCCTTAGGACACACTCAACAAAACCCTCTCAACACATGCTCACTACCCCGAATCAGTTTGTCTGTGGCTTAGCACAGGGTGAGCGGTACTTTCCACAGGACAAAATAACCTTCAGGTTTACATCCTAATATTTCACCAAGTGATTTCTACGGAAAAATTAAAGCCTAGCCCCAGTTGCCAAGCCTAAAACAAATTAATTAACAAAGAGACTTAGCAGCTTAAGGTCCAAAAAAAAAACCTCAGGAGAGCTTGATCGATACTTTAAGCTATACGACAATTATAGCCTTATGAGTAACTCTTATTTTAATTTTAACAAAAATTGGCCAGATGAATATTTTATAGATTAGAAAAATCAATATTTGTCAAAAATTCTTCTTCTTTGGGTTAGCATGTGGATTACAAAGCCTTCACTTTGCTTAATCATTTTTCCAATACATTTGAATGGTCTACCCCTTCTTTCCTTAAGTCTCTTGAAGAAAAGTAATGGGAGTCGACATTTGAGAATTAAAAATAACTTGGAGCAACTAGCATGAATTCATATGTTGACGTGACACAGATATTTTTTTAATCATAAAATTCATTAAAACAATTTTTATGCTATCACTTATAATGGCTTTTTAAAGACATAGGTAGATAGCTACCATCAGCTTTTTCCATATTTATTTCATGAGGTTTCGTGATTAATTTCATTAAATGACTTTCTTGTAATTCCCTAACCAATGAAAAAATGCAACCATTTACCTCGATAGCGAAGAGGTCCATCTGGTCCATCTACAATTGGTGGTGGCAATGTACCGGGTGGTCCTCCAGGAATATCTATCATGTCAATGGGTGGCTCTTCGTTATTGACCTCGAGTAATGGGCGTGGGGGTGGTGGCATGGATGTTAAAGGCACTGGTGGTGGGATTTGTGTGTTTGCTGGAAGAGCAGGAATGCTCCCAATGCCACCAGGGCCATCCCGTGGTCCACTGTGCTCTCCGCCAGCTGCTCGATCTGGAGAAAGGTTCCTATCCCCCCTACCTCTTCCCCTTTCCCGGTCACGACCATAGGGCCTTCAAAAGGAAGGGACATAAGATCAACCCAGTGACAGACAAAAAAGAAGGTTCCAAAAGATAAGACATATACATAAAAGGCTAAACATACTACAAATAGAGGTTTTTTCTGGGATTCATTCCACATTGGTTATTTTTCTCTTTACAGTAAGTCCTCGAAATATGAACAAAGTGCATTCCGAGACCTTGTTCGTAAGTTGAATTCATTTGTAAGTTGAAAAACCTAAACAAGGGATCATGAAGTGTAGTTATCCAGCAGAATGCAACACTACATTACAATTTGTGTAAACTCACAATCATGATGAACTTACCTAGCTGCATGTGCAACGCTGCAGGACCAAAAAAAATTTGCTGCCTGCGGGAAGGAAGAACAGGAGAAACTCTGAACAGCTCCTGACTTCACAACAGTTTAATTGATGCTCTAGACTTTGCATAAAGTGCAAGTTCCTCCACACCACACTGCGCTGCATCGCACAACCTCAATGGTGCTAAATTTGAAATATTGGGCACATTTGTATTCTTGTATATTCATATCTCTGAAAGTTCATAAGTCGAGGACTTACTGAAATCAATCTTTTGCTGAACATCCACCTTCTTCTGGCATCTGAACTGAGATCCCAGACTCTCTCTTCTTTAAACATAGGGCAAACCTTAACTATCAATGGAATCCTGAGTATGAAAGAGCCATTTGTGATCTCTTGAGAAATGAATTATTCAAAAAAATTAAAAAAACACTTCAGTTGATGTTCAATTCTGATAACATCACACCTAAATTTCCAGTTTTTGTATTGTCAATTTGGCCAACATATTAAATTCTACCGCATGAATCCCACCAGCAAGTTTTGCTCATTGCCATAAAAATCCTTTTTCTTTCTATTCCTGAACTGAGTTTTTTCATTAATTACCATTAAAAAATAAATTATATAATATTTATCCACCACTAGCATATACAGCCGGATCCGGATTTAACGTCTTCGCATTTAACGTTTTTCCGCATTTAGCGTTAATTTTTTTGGGTCCCGATTCATTCCCTAAATAGGACAATGTAAAAATTATCCGTATTTAGTGTTTCCGAATTTTTGCGTTTTTCCGCATTTATGGTCGTAAAAATTTGTCCCGCTCAAGATTTTTTTGCCCGATTTAACGTTTTTTTCATGGCGGTTCATCCAAATCTTCGAATTTCTATGCTCATCAACAAGAACAGTCTCATGAAAGTTTACCAAGAGTCGATAGAATCTATCGGGGAACACTTCTTCAACTGCTTTCTTCCGCGAGCGCAGCGCTGCGACCTTCAACTCACAAATTGGGTGATTTGTCTTCTCGTAACGTTTCGCTCCCCTTCTGATCCAAACACCAGGCACTTTTTGTATCAGAACCGATCTAATGGAGCAAAGTCATCCCTTAATAACCTCGAACTACCTTATCCTTCACTTCTTGAACTTGACTTCGATGATACGTGACGACTGATGACACGAGTTATCCTCCGAGGGCCGCTACAATAATGGTTTTCTCGTTATGTTTTCAATTGATGGCTTATGCCCCTCTCAACTCTACTTCCTACGGGCAGTCGATTATTAGCCCAATATTTTTTCAGTAGGCTACTTTCTCTTTTCAAAAGAGGAGGCCCAATATCAATTGCGCAGTTCACTAGAAGATTCTTTCTATAATCCATACCAAGGTCAGTTTCCATGGAGTAACGGCGAAAGAACAGAGGAAGTGTTTCCCCTGTCATGACCGTGAGTGAGAGCATTCTTTCCCTACGGAACAACATTATTTTACGTCGTAATTTAGATATCCCGGAGCCAATTTATCGACATGCGGCTGGTTGATATCGCTGTCGATTCAAAAATATTTATCTGGTGCTAATTAATGTCAAAAGAGAATGACAATCGGAGTTTTGACGAACTATCACGGTCCATGACTCTAATAAATCGCTCATGCTGGAAAAAAATTACCGCATACTCACGGTAGAATAGATGAGCCCGGAAAAATACGAAAATCTGGCAGGTATCCCTTGGTGGTTGACTTCGACATCATAACCCTGACGAAATTGCCAAACTCCAGAGGCACTGACAATTTTTCGGATGAAATCCAGTTCTGTTGAAGATTAAACCTTTTCACTTAACAGAGTTTAGCTAATCGTTATTCAAGGTCCAACCAAATTTTATTAAAAGCTGTCGAGAAACAAGGCGAGTCGGAGTCAAGGTGATCAGCATTCGCTGTCGATTCAAAAATATTTATCTGGTGCTAATTAATGTCAAATGGCAACTTCTCCCGGCTCCATTCGACCTGCATAAGGCCGCGGATATATGACAACGAATCTGGTGTTATCATCGAGTTGAATCACCATCGACTTGTACGCATACTAAAATAAGATTCTACTTTTTTGGATGACCTCGAAATCCAAAACGTGCGCATAGGAGGCTTTTTAAAGGCTCATAAATCCCTTGTTTCGCCGAGGCAACAGAAAACGTTAAGTTGGCAAAATTCCAGAAAACCTCCGTTTTACTAGGTATTCGGTAGTTGAGAATTCGAGATTAGCGAACTTATGCTGTCCCTTTATTTCACTCATTCCTCATGATTTTTCGAGTACCTACTTACACCTTTTCTTATTACATTAGAAATGCTATAATCACCTACATGTCACTTTTACAGAAAAAATTCTAAATTTCATCGAGACCACTGAAATATGCATAAAATGGAATCACTAATGTCCATAATAATAATCTGAGTGGGAATGCTTTAAGGTTGATGATTATTAGAATTTTCTTAAAATATTTCATTAAAACAATTGTCATCCTCTCATTACTTATTATACTACCCATTTTTTTAGCTGATTCCTGAAAAGTATTATCCAACCTTCATAGAGCAGAGAAGATTTCATTAAAGAATTTTTTGCTGCATTCAGCACCTTTTAGTTACTTAAAATACTATTTTTTATTCATAAAGAGCCATTTAAATCATTACAGACCCTAAAACCTGAAAAAAATGGCGGGTCCTCATTTAGTGTTTTTCCGCATTTAGTGTTTTAAATTTTGTCCCCCCTGAAAAACCTTAAATCAGGATTCTACTGTACTTCCATTTCATTTTAATTTTCATAAAAAAATTGCAGACAGCACATCGAATGGCCAGGGGCGGATTCATCATCAAATTTGGTGGGGAAGGGGTCATGATCTGGGTCTGGGTTGCATGAAATAATCTCCAGGAGAGCTTGGACACATGGCTTATTTTATTTTTGAGCTAGTTTTTTACAGAAGGGAGAGCTACGCTCTACGATAAATACAACTCAAACTTCTCTCAGACTTGGGTCTAGTAGCCATGCATTTGAATATCTCCCTTTACTCCTTTAATAAGATTAAGAAAAACTATTAAACTAATAAAAATTAATAGTTTTTCATAAAATTGGGGGGTATTCATGACCCCTGTGGCCCCCACCCTATGAATCCACCACTGAGAATGGCACATCATACTTGACTGATAAGAAAATAACTCACCGGCCCTCATCCCTGCCAGCTGAACCACCTCCTCCGGAACCAGCAAATCCATCGTTGGCCAGGCTGCGTAATCTATCCTGGAGTGTCGGCTTATCCCCTCCCCCAGGTGAGGCGCCACCCGCAAAGCGGGAAGACCCACCACTCCAGCCATCCCTGCCTTGTTCTTGAGCACCATCCCTATTATGCCAGCCCCCCCTACCTCCCTCTTCACCCGAGCCCCTATCCCGCTCATCACTCTTGTCTCGGTCACCCCAGCGATTGCTCCTTTCCCTTCGTTCCCTTCGGTCTCCCCTTTCATGATCACGCTCCCTGTTGCGATCTCTGTCACGGTCTCTATCCCTACCACCCCTATCCCTGTCTCGGCTACGACCCGAAGAATCGTCGCCCTTGTCACGCGATGAATGTCGATTTCTCTGACCTTGATGATTAGCCATCATGGGATCATTAACCCTGCAAAGAAAACAATAAGATACTGAAAAAAATGCCAAGTAAGTTCACAATGGTATGACTAGACCTAGAGACATGGAAATACTTTGCAGATTTCTTGAGTAAATACTATCAGTGTAAAAGCCAAGACATCAAGCAAACAGTTTTTAGCAAGGTGGAGTGTTCTCTTAGAGTCTTTGAAAGAGATATTTGTTGAACAAAGAATATGTCCTAGGCATTTCCATAAAATTCAAATATTCCTGTAAACAGCTAAATTCCAGTAAAAATCCTTCGAAGAATATCACAATTCCTTGCCAAAATCCTGCATATCCTGATCTGTAGGCAACCTTGCTAAACTTGCCTGAGCTATTTTTTTTGTCCATCCCCTTAAAAAAAGCGATAGATTGAGGTTCCATTGTACTTGAGCACTCATTTCTCTATGTAGGAAGCTATAGTGATGACTACATGAGAACACATAAAACTAAATTCCCTTCCCTAATAGAATAAAACCTCTACGTAGTGAACCTCTTTACATCATAAACCTCCATACTTCATACCACCCCTACGGTCCCGTCTGATTTACATGTAAATTTATAGGCAAACCTCTTTGTAGTGAACCTCTTTATATCGTAAAACTTCCACTTATCATGCCAAGGAGATGCCCCCGAGACGGCCTAACTACCTCTGCAAAACGTACCGAGACAACAAGAGATCATTAATGCAGCCGTGATTACGTACATGGAATGACATTATGATTAAAAACTTTTGGGCTATGTCGCCGCGTCAATGCTTTGGGTGGCCCCAACGTTTCCCGACCGATGCTGGTCGCTTTTTCAAGGGATTATGGAAACATCTCCTGAACACCGTCAAGGATTGGACTCCACTCCAAGTGGAAGGGGTTTACCAAATTCCTTGCCAGACCTGCAGGAAGAACAACATCGCCGAAACAGGCAGGTCGGTCAAAACACGCCTAGAAGAGCACGAGAGAGCGATTCGACTGGGGCAATCAACAAAGTCCGCGGTAGCCGAACATGCAGCGCTTGGCCACATCATCGACCTCAAGGAAGTCAAAATCCTCGCCAAAGTTAAAGGTTTTAAACAGGGACTCGTCAGAGAAGCCATTGAAATATCCAAAGAAGATAAGAATAATTTCAACAGAGACACCGGCATTAAAATTAGCCGTACTTGGCAACCCGTAATAAGAAGAAACAAGCAGCAACCCACTCCCCCAACCTCCGGCTCCTCTCCCTCCACCTCCTGACACTGACACCTATATAAAAGATCTTAAATTCCCATCTCTCCTTAATCCCTTGAAAAAGCGACCAGCATCTGTCGGGAAACGTTGGGGCCACCCTAAGCATTGACGCGGCAACATAGCCCAAAAGTTTTTAATCATAATGACGAGCACCCGCAAAAGTTTTAACGAAAAAATGGAATGATCACTCTTTTTTTTCCTTATATAGCTTTAATGTGCTGTAATTTTCACGTTAACCATTAGTTACCGCCATTTTGTTTCATATGAGAGCATACCTAACAGTAAATAATAAAAAAGGTATCCAACTATCCTAATCATTTTAACCCTTTCGAGACGGCGGAGTTTTCGTCTTTGCATGACTGCTGTACTGAGCCCCAAGAGACTCTTCTTTCTCGTGGTACGGAGCATTTTTGGAGGACATTCGTTAAAAAGGGTCTCGCTGAACCATTTTCGACCCCTCCACGCAGGGACTTCGCATTATCTCGGACTCCGAGAGTGGTTGTGCTCCCTCCTTTCCGGGTTTACGACCATACCTGCGGCATTGGTTCGCGGTCAACTTATGTATTGCTCATATGTATTTAGCGAATGGATTATTGTTGCTTGCACGTAAATTACAGCCTTTTAATTGAATTCCTCATTTTTATCTGAGCATAGTCAAATTTTAAACGAAGTTCTAAGGCCATTATTAACGCATTTAACGCAGCATCAATTTCCATGTTGATATTTATACATAACACGAGATATAAGTTAATATTTGTTGTAGAATTTCGTTTAAAAATTGTATACGCAGCTGAAAAGACAAATAATTCAATTCTCAGTGTATATTTCTTGAGAAATGAACAAATATTTATTTCGAAAATTGACTGTATAAACAATTGAATGACCGCTTACCGTATCGCTGAGAGGGGCTATAAAAGACGAAGGGTCCAGGTACCTGCTCCCGGATCCCGAGGGTTAATCCTAAACCCCGAAGCGTTGGGTCCCGAGACAAAGACGTCGTAAACCCACGACCATCCTAAAAGGGGGGGGAGCTAGAAAACGTATACATACGGCTTTCGATCGCCTGGCCGGGAAAGTCTCACACGTATATATACGCCCGTCGTCTCCCGGGTCAGTAAACGTCCACACGTATATATACGTGTACAGTAGGGAAAAGGTTAAGTGACTGTTAAATTGAGAGAGATCACATCATTTCCTCTCGAATCATGGTAAAAATCATGCGATAGCGTAATTATTAAATAATAAATATATGTTCACTGATGCATGCATGTGTGCTTAAACACACAAATATAATGGTTTAAAAAACAGTAGTGCCTTTCATTTCCAAAGGATATGAAAAAATGGTGCCTATCACTAAAACCTCTATATAGTGAACCTCCATACATCAAATTGCCCAAATTTTGGTCCCCTCCATTACGATGTAAAGAGGTTTTACTGTACCTAGATCCTATTTAGATCCCTGAAATGTTTGTTTTACACTCTTTTCCTACATTAGGACATCACTACAAACAACCTCAACCAACATAGATTTGATTACAATAGTCTCTCGTTATTACGGAGTTGACAATGCGAGCTGGGCATGCAATGCAGCCAGAACAAAAAAAATCGCTCTCTGCAGCACGGAAGATTGGACAAAACGCTGAAAATTCCTGAATTAACACCGGATTCAAATATACTTGGCTCAGATTATGCCCAAAGTTCGAGTTCCTCTACGCTGCACCGTGTAGCATCAACCAAATCGAAAGAAGCTTAATTCGAAATTTGAAATTTTTCAATGCTGGTATCTCTGAAAGTTCGTAAATCGAATGTGCGTAAGAAGAGGACTAACTGTAAGTCCAATTTACGAGCAGTTATGAGTGGGTTATCATGATTCCACAGGAATGAAGCTTATTATATGACGTTGCGTGTATGGTAAAGAAAGAACCATAATTGACACTCTTGGTCACAGTGCACTAGGAGAACTTAAACGTGGCACAATTATTAAAACTTAGCTAGTGTATATCCACCTAAATGCCCTTGCTTATTTGTGGAACTCCGTTATAAAGTTCATTTTGGAACCGGTGGGACGGGGACTTAGATTCATAATAACATTTCCTTTACTATGGATTGGATAGGCCTTTTCGTCGGAACCAACGATTTGCTTCTTAATTACGAGAACTTCGTAATAACGTTGTTCATATTAATGAGAGTCTACTTTATAAATTTCACTAACATAAAACTTGTTAGGAGTCTATTTTGTTACCTGAATGCCATATTTTCATTACCTGTAGTCCAGGTCACGCATGTCATTTTTCCTGTCTTTTTGTCCCTTGTCTCCATCTTCATCAGTAACATCCATGTCAATATCCATGTTTGCTGAACCATCAACATGATTAGAACCTGGCAGAGAAAGTGGGTATTTTAATTACAACAGTGTCCACAGAGCTAGTCAACTGAGTAGAATATTCAGATACAAAGCTATCAAAGAAAAAAAGGATTACAAAGCATGAATACAAAATGTTTTGAACTTATTAATATTGAGCAATTGAAAAGCTGATTGGATGAAAAAAATGTCAACATTTACAATATAGAACAATATTTTTTAATAACAATATTTGCTGTGTAGCTTCAGAGGAGAAGTAAAGTAATTAAAACCAATCCCTTTCATAGAAAAAAAGACCCTTTAATTGAGTTTAGGCAGAGTAAATAAGCTAATATTCTCTCTCGTCTAACATTTTTTTTTAACTATTACACGAGGACTTAAAGGGCCTCTTTAAATTCTTTTGGCAATACTACAACTAAAACATTTGAATTGTGAAGAAAATAGTATTTAAATAATATAAAAATTAAGGGCTAAATTTGAAAAAGATTTATACTAAATTTTACTTAGCGCCATCACACGAGATCAGGCTATAGTTTAGGGACCTGACCAGTTATTACACACCATTCAGGAGAGTTATTAGCAAGCACCCTATTGCTCTTTATTGATCTTTCAAATATTACACCAACAATTAAGCCAAGCAGAAGATCAAATTGTGACTAGACTACTATAATATTGAAGACATTGACTTTTCTTACTTGTGCAGTGTGATAGTTATACTACTCTGAACAGAGGATTTAAGCACAATTTTCAAAGCAAATTCATCTTAATTTGCCTTGAAATAACTATAAAGTTTTCTAACAATAAACTCAACTAAAGTTATTCACCACATATGTACGAATGAATCAAAACAGCTACTTCCTATGTGAAATACTCAGTCTTAGGAGGACAAATATAATATCTAAGGAAAAGGAAGCTATATCCTCGAGACTAAAGGCTGGGGATGAAAACCAAAACTGCATAATGGACATACCTGAAGGAGCAGTAGTGGTAATAGGTGGTGCGGATGCCCCCAAGGCTACCCCAGTACTAGGAGGAGGATGAGAGACCATAAGTGGTATGCCAACGCCAAGTGGTGGAGGAGCCACACCAGCCGCTGTTGATCCAGCTGCTTCCTCCAATCCAACTGCTGGTGGTGGGGCTATCATTCCTGCTGTAGGCAATGGTATCTGGGATAGGGCACCTGTGAAGAGTAAATACAATGATTACATTAATTCATTAAGGAGTATGTTGAAATTTTGACTTCTACATTGAAAGATAAAATTTGAAAACCAAAGCCACAAAATTTGGTCCATTCAACAATACATGTTCCTTGTCTATGTCAGCTAATCACTGCAGAAATATTAAGACTATTTATGAATACTCAAGCAAGCTAAAAGATACATACACATATAATAACTGAATACATTGCGCAAAGCCTTCGTCACATAGTCACACCGGTTCACATAAAAACACCAAGGTAACCTATGCTGGGCCTCGACTAGAATTGATTAAATGACCATTTATACATTAACTGTGGTGCTATTATAATGGTGATTTTATGGAGCAAGTCACTTGTAAGATAACTTGATATGTAATTTTAGGTAGCTTTCATTATCCCTAGGCCATTTTCATGCCCACAAGTCTTACCAGGTATATGCAATGAATACTAGCAGTTTAATGACTGATTCGTATAATTTTACTTAGGTTCCATTAAAATTCAAACATGAACATGTTGGAGCGGATTAAATTATACTTCTAATATAGTATCGACAAAGAAGTTCACTTAACATTCTCATCTCTTCTGAACAATTTGCCAAAAAAAGTACTTCATTTTATAATAATTTAAAAAGTTTTGGCTGATGGATCAGCTCATGGATGCTATGCATGAACCCCTCAGGCCGAAAGATCAGCACTTTGAGGGTTGATGGATACCATTAATAAATAGCTTTAGAAAACAAATCAATAACTTTATTAAGAACCAGGATCGTTTATATATCAATTCCAGGAACTGAACTAACACCAGAACAAAAATAAGAAACTGACTCATCTCACTGCTATAGTAATTAACCATTAGTAATACAACTTACTGTGCGGTGTGGCACCAAATGGAGAGCCAACCATCAACGGACGATGATGAGGATGGTGAGCAAAGAGGTGCGCATGCGGGTGATGTGGGGGTGGGAGAACAAGGCTGTGGGGAGGAGGCACACCAAGAGGTGGAGGCACAGCAGAGGCAAGCAATGGCGGCGGAGGAGGGGGCGGAGGAGCACCAGTCGCGGGGCCAAGGCCAAGACCAATGAGACCTGGTAAACCTAAAAATATACGGATAGAAAATTGCAATGGGCAATTCGAAAAAAAAAGGGACAAAAGAATTAGGGCCATATGGTCACAGTAATATTCTTACATGAAATGTAAAAAAATACATCCATTAATGTGTATGTGATTCACACACACATATCACAAGTTTACACATTAATTCAGAAGGTGCATTCAGGGGAAGTGAGTGTTCAGAGCACTACCACAACAGCTGCAGAATTTCCCCTGGCGAAACCGCTGCATAGCAGCTCAGTGAGAGTGCTGAGCAATTTCTCAGAGCAGTCTTCTTGGCCTCTTACTTGTGTGAGAACTCGCATCTGATTGGCAGGAGCTCAATTATTAGTTCTGGGTGGCCAATGGTATATCACTAGATGATTCAAAATCCCCACCTTAACTCAAACTACTAATGTTCTCTCAACATTTTCCATTCAGGGAGGCTGAGAATATACAACATAGTGAAACGTAACCATCTGCTTCCATGGTAAACGAGACTTCTTGAGTGTTCACTCTTCCTGAATGCACCCTAAATGAGATACTAATTAAAAAATATAACAATAAGTGGACACTAATGTATACATTTTAATCTCCTTCTTACTGTAAGAACAATGAGATATAATTAAAAACTATATCAGTGGACATTGTAATTACACACAGGAAAACCCCCTTTTTAGCTTATTTAAGGATATTAATTGACCTGGAAAGTGAAAAATGCCGGGAAATACTAAGGGCATAATAATTGAAAGGAAGGACAAAAAAAATGAGTATTTAGAATCAAGAAATGCAATAATGAATTCTACTATTTACAGCCTGAAAAATAGCAAATGATAACACTGACTCATTACTATCAATAAACTGAATAAATGAAACTCATTTAGAGATATTATTTAAGAAACTGATGAATTCTTCACATATGATAGAAAAAGTAATAGAAAAGGCAAACATTAGTTACCATGCAAAATATTACCCATACAAACTACAATCATATTGAATTTTCATCACTCAAAAAAAACTATTATCTTTCACATTTAACATTATTAGATCAAGTAACACAAATTCAGAAATAGGAATATCACAAGCCACTTAATTGTTCAAATAAAATATGACTTGATAACCCCTAACTTAAACAATTTAAATTACTTTTTATAGTGAGAAAATGCACAAAAACTCATGCTACTAAAAATCAATTATTTCACTATAACTGCACACAACATTTAGTCAGTGACAATCGTTAGTCATTAAAAATGAGTGAGCTGACAGTTTCACTCTCTAAAGCAAACAAGAAGCACATTAATGATTTAATAATTAATTCACATTATTCTGGTAGAAAAACAACCACATTCCCACTATGAGCACTTTAAAGCAATTAATAATTCAAATAAATCAGAAAAATGTACTCATGGGATTTGATTAATTTATAAAATACCAATTTCGAGGGTTTTAAGGAAAAGTCACCAATATAAAAAGCAACATCTTTTTTTTAGACATGGCAAACTTATCAAAATAACAGATAAAAATGTGCTCAACCAGATCAAAGTTCAGATAAGTGATGACAATCCTTAAAGAGTCACAATCAAAACCTCCGGCACGAATTAAAATAAATGAGTGCTTCAAAATATTTGAAAATTTAAAAAAAAAAAAAGTACTTTAGACCATTGACCATAAACTAACTGCTACATATAAAGTTTCATTCATGAAAACACACTACATTTTAGGTGAATTTTCAATTTAATCAAGAGAATAGACCAGCGTAGAAAAACCAGCAAGGGATATTCACTACCTTGGAAGACTTCTCTCGAACATAAGTTTTTGGTGCCTCAAATAAAATAAACAGACTAATTTCCTAGTAATATCAGAGCCCAAATTCATAACTTTCTATACTTAAGTCAGTCTAAGGGCCAATTGACACTTTTAAGACACATTACTACTCTTCTTAATGCACACAGGCGATAGGAGCATACACGGTATCGAACAATGAACAACACTTCCCCATAATTTTAGTCACGGGAACTGACTGACTACCAAATCAATAGAGAACCTGAAGGGGAGCAGATCATTTCCTTCTAATCAATCACCAGTTCAAGAATGCAAGACATGCCTTTTTTATTGGAAATCACCAAGATAGAAGATTCCATATTCAACTGACTCCAAGGGGCCTATAACGAATGGCTCACTGCAAACGGTGGGTCTCCGCATACAGTGTCACACTGTCCGGAAGTGCGTTCACTGCCCCCAAGAGATTACGAGTGGCCGCTGGTCAGAGCCACACCATGCCTAGGGGGTTGGAGTGACACCACTGCATACCCTGCCTTTATGACTCTAGCCCCTTAATGGTGGACGTTTGTTTACCTTTTTCAGGTCGAGCTGGAGTTTTTAAATCAAAATATCCGACAATAGAGACTCCCAAGGCCACATATATTTTGTATTATTTATGATATTAATATCCGAATAAGCACATAAAATATAAAACTGGACCAGTGAAACCAAAATGTTTTAAATGTAAATAGCATCATTGCAGCAGTCTGAGCCACGGCCGTAGTGGGCAGATACGTTGATTGTAAGATCTATAGCACCTCATTCATTAATTCAATTCAATTAATTTTGATGTTTTCCAATCTCCACTATGCTTTGTATGCAAAAACTTCATCCATTTCTTCATAGGTACCAGAAAATTCATCCTTTAGGACTTCCTGAGATTGTATTGTAAGGTGAATACAACTCTTGCTAACTTCTTGAAGATTTCTACGAACATCTCATGAGCTCAAATAGTGCTATTTTCAATATGACAGCTTTAGTTAATCTACTTATGTTAATCACAGTGCCAGTGGTTGTAATGCACAAATTTTGACAAGGCTAAAAAATATAAGTCAAGAGTTGTACTTATCAGTGTTCCATCATGATTGGTTTGTAACCAGTGGTATTTCGCTACATAGACATTACCGACAGTAATGTATAAAATTGTCGGTGGCATGTTTAACTTCGTTATTCACCGTAGAGATGACATTTCAGGATCAAGCTATCAAGTTCAAAGCTATGCGTGAAATTTACAGGTTCACGTATATCAACCATATCAACTAATAGTAGTGAGAGAAGTCACCCGTACCACTTGCATGGGGTAATGTGAGACTTAAAAACAGTGATTGAATAGTAGTTTTCATCAAAACGGGCTCTGTGATTGTAAGTTGTATGCGATGAAAATAAGAATGACAGGGACTTTCAGTTTTTGATGATTATATTTGCCTATTTTCCATTATTTTTAATGGTGTGAACTACTATATTGTTAGTGGATTTTTCCTGAATTATATATGTTGTAGCTTGTGTGTGTGTGTGTATATATGTTGGCAGTGGAACCAATTCTCAATCTCACATTTGTACTGTGGGCAGACTGTTTTGCTGTGATTGTGTAGTTGTGAAACCGAGGAAATGGTGAAACTGTCACATTATCGTGAATTAAAAGTTTCTTTTCACAATAAGTGAATATCTTGTGTTTCTTTAACTCTCTATAGCTTTTAATTGATAACAGCCTAAAAGTTATTTTTCATTATTTAAAAAGTGCCTCTCTTGTGCTCTCTGAATTGGCATTACCTTTCTAAACCCCATTACTTACACAAAAGGAATGCAGAGCATTTGTTATTTCACAGAAGTGTTTTTGTATGTGCTTAAGGCTCTCCAGCCTCCAAGTATTTGTGATGGATTTTCGTATATTTTTTACGAAAGCGCATTGTGGTCACATCTTTGATAGAAATAGGGTTCACCTTGCCTGTTGACCCTAAAAATACTTCTATCGCAAATTTGTGATGGTCTACCACGAAACATGTCATTACCTGCGTCTGCTTATATGTGCTTTTTGAAGATTTCTTTCGCAAGCCACAGCTAATAAATACTATATTAAACATATTGTGTATTTGTTTCATTTGTTAGATAAATTAACGAAGAAAATGCCCTGATAAATCCATAAATACCACTATTGTCTTCATCGACTGACAACAACTGTTGCCGAAATATTCATCTGCTAGAAACAGTCTCCATCGAATTGGAACACTTGTCATTAGCTACAGCCATCTTTGGATTGATGGAGCACAGAATTTATCATACGAACATCACTTCGGCTGAATTGCTCCTTTCCCAACCCCAGAAAAGTCCTCTCCGTCTAGCGGTGTCCCTCCGTACATGCCATTCATAATTACAGGGGATGGAGTGACACCTTATAGCGAACGGAAACTCCATCTAAAGGAGGCACCACCCTCTCATTCATAATAGGCCCACGAACATTTTAAACATATTTCCAAGACTAACATAAACATCAGTGTCAAGGATGAACTTAAGAGGAGGGAAAAAAGATTCCTATCATAAGTAAATCTCAATTTCTGGCACTGCAATTATTCTTAATTTTTCATTGTAAGGTTTATTTTTACACAGAAGAGACCCAGAATTCGCCGTTATCTCAGGTTCATTTCTTCACTTCTTGTTCCATGTTACAACAATAAATGCAGTAACAATAAAGTTTCTATTAAGGTATGGCTTTCATGTATCAGATGTGATTCCTGATAACAAACCCTTGAATGACATACAGCGCTATTGTATTATTCCTTGCCATTAAGTCTTGATTTCTCAACATTCCGTGAATGTAAAGGTGATAATGACCTATGTCCTAATCTTTGGGAAAGATGATCCTCTTCCAGCATCATTGAGAGGGAGGGTTGCAAAAATTTCCTGTATTTTTTGGTCTAAGAAGTTATTTTTGTGATCCAGCCCAGAGGAAATTCTAAACTTAAGTTAATACACAGCACACAGTTCATCAATCACATCGATTTCAAAGTATGAGCATGAGTGAGACAAAAAAACAATGAATTGGTCAATTTTGTTATGCTGGTATAAATGCATTTCTAAGAATACTTTCAACTTGTTATTTTAAATTTTATCCATAAATGGTTGGAAGTAATTGGAACAAAAGACATTCCATATTTCATTTAAAATAAATCTCCTCCTTACAATTTTGATCACTGAGGAACTTATCTTTGTTGACCTGTTGTATTCATAATTCATAGATGGCAAAATTGTGCTACAGTAAAACTTTCCCTATGAAAACCATTTTTTTAGAAATATCTGAATTTGATTCATTGCTCTAAGTCAAGGAATTTATTATACATTACTGTATTTTGATGATTGAACTTGGTGACACCTAAACCAAATTTATGCATTATATTTTAATTAGCGTGCAGTTCAAAGAAATTTTCATGAATGAAATAAAAAGACAAGAAGCAATGAGGACTGGTGAACTACCCCACAAAATGCTTCCACCAAAATTGAAGAAATTTGGTCACAATGAACAAGTGCAATAATCTTGCAGGCCTCTCAACACAAGTAACAACTAAACATTCTTAAAACCCATTTCTTTTACCAAAATACTGAAACCTCAAAGTATAGTACTCAATTTCAACCAAACCTAATGAAAATATTCTAAGAACTACATACCACCAAGATGCATGGGATGGGATCAAAAAAGGCATACAACCCACTGTTCACGCCACAAAACAGCTAACTTTCTGGGATGCATAAGTAGGCAAACCACATTTGCCACAATTTACCGTGATCACCCCGGCCATGGTGGCGGATAGATATCAACATACGTGGCACAGCAGTTTGTAGGCCAAAGGGTGGCTGGGGTGCCAGGGAAGGCGGGGGTAGTGATGTTGGTAGTGGAAGACCACTACCAACCTCACCAATATCACCACCTGCAGTTACGGTGCTAGCACTCGTTGCCGGAGTCTGGACACCATCGCCAAGCACAGGCTGCTGACTCCCTGGTCCACCTAAACGTGTGCAAGATAGAAAAAATAGGATCAGCAATGCATGATAATTGGTTAATACTTTGGCAGCCCATAATGACCAGCGACCTTCATTTGAGTACACCCATGTCACCGTTTAAAACATCTGTCAATGCAGGAATAATTCTTGGGTTTCCGGCCAGATGTGGTTTAGGGTAATTGGTCCCAACATTTCGAAGGGCAAATTCTGCCATCCTCCAAATTATACGCCGAGGAAACTAAAATTCTACATCTCCCTTTACCGTTGCACACGAAACTGTCAATAGATATTTTAAATTGCGATGTGAGTGTGCACTTAATAATATCATCGGTAATGCACGACGAATAGGATGACCAAATAAACATTTTCAAAAGCTGTACAGTTCAAGGGAAAAAGCTAAACATTTTGAATGAGGGCTGGCAACACATTTAAATCCCTTCAATTTGCTAATAGAAATAAATTATAAATACAAGGTGCTTTATAGATAGCATATAATTGACGTATAAATTATAGACATCTAGGAAAGGCAGGAAAACCAATGATCTTCAGATTGTTACTCAGGCAATTTTTCAATATCCCTATTTTTCTGACAAGAAATTTTTCTTCATCACCTTTGGTGGTTGCATTGGCATTATAGAAATGTGTATTATTGAGAAAACATATGGGTTTGCTGCTATGGATTGAATAAATCATAAGTTAACTAGAGAAGGTGTAGAAAATTTATCTAAACCCCAGAACAGATTTACAATCCCCAGTATGTTGCAAGCTTTCTGGTTGATATCCAGAACTTAATAATGGAAATGTGTGGGAAAAAATTGGAATATTAATGCAAGAAATGTAGAGGTACCAGATAAAAATTTTGGAAAGTAGGGCATTTGAAGGAAAAACACAAGACATTATGAAAGTGAGCTGACAACACATTAAATTCCCTTACATTTGCTTATACAGTAAAACCTCTTCACATCGTAATGGAGGGGACCAAAATTTAGGCAATTTGATGTATGGACCTTCACTATAGAGGTTTTAGTGATAGGCACCATTTTTTCATATCCTTCGCAAATGAAAGACACTACTGTCTTTTAAACCATTATATTTATGTGTTTAAACAAACATGCATGCATTAGTGAACATATATTTATTAATAAAAGAAAGCGAGCGCTATCGCATGATTTTTTACCATGATTTGAGAGGAAATGATGTGATCTCTCTTAAATCAACAGTTACTTAAAAAGATTTGGATAGTTGGATACCTTTTTTTCGTAAGCCTGAATCACACGATCATTTTTTTTCGACGCGAAAGTGATCACTAGGCAAAATGATTGTCGCCGGCATTTGTTTTTCGCATTCGCGATCGTGATGAGGATTCCCACCGCTATTTTTCATCACTAGTCCGGTCACTTTTTCCGTCGCTTAACCCATCACTAAAACCCCATATCAGCCAATCGGAACGCATTCCCCTATGGAGCGATTGCAGCGCAACGTTTGACAATCGTGAGAACGACATAGATAAACAAACACGCTATATATATTCGTGATGCGGGTCCTATGACAACGAGCTGTGATATTGGAAATGATGCGAAAAGCGACGGCAGGAGTGACCGTGTGATTCAGAAAAATGATCACTTGAGCGATCGCTTTTTGCGACGGGAAAAGTGATCGCGATAGTGATCACTTTCAAGACAAAAAAAAATGATCGTGTGATTCAGGTTTTATTTACTGTTGAGTATGCTCTCATATGAAAAAAATGGCGGTAACTAATGGTTAACGAGAAAATTACAGCACATTAAAGGTATATAAGGAAAAAAATAAGCTTGAAACATTTATCGCTGAAAATGTCATTCCATGTACGTAATTGCGACTGCATTAATGGTCTCTAGTTGCCTTGGTATGATATGCAGAGGTAGTTAGGCTGTCTCGGGGGTGTCTCCTTGGTATGATAAGTGGAGGTTTTACGAGATAAACTACAACATAGAGGCTTGCCCATAAATTTGCATGTAAATCTGACAGTACCGTAGGGGTGGTATGAAGTATGGAGGTTTATGATGTAAAGAGGTTCACTACATAGAGGTTTTAGTGTAGCTATAATCACAAAACTCAAATTAATTTATAGATTGTTCGTAAAATCTTCTCGGGCTAGGCAATGCAAGGCTATTGATAGGCTTAGCCTCCATTAGCCTTGACCAGTGACAAACCTGAGAGAATTTTACAAATACTCTTCGCCAGGAAAGCCAAGGATCTTTTACAGACTGTTATTTATGATTTATTTCTTTATTCCTACTTCTATGAAGAGGAAATTTCCCTTTGAAGCTATGGAGGTTGAATAATTGTTTTCTTGAGTACAAAAATGTGTCCTGTCATGGATTACATCAATCATATGAAAACTAGAGCAGGAAGTGAAAATATATCTTAATCCTAGATCTACAGCCTCTGTTTCCAGCTTTGTGGTGTATAACTCGAACTGAACAATTGAACATTGGATAACTAAATTGCAGTGATGACTTCACTAAAATAAATTTGTATAATTTTTATATTTATTTTGCCGGGCGTACTTTCATTTCATGGCACATTCAAATCAAAGGCAAATCAGTTACACATTTCATCATGAGGACTGGAAGAGATTAGCATTTTTCTCAGAAGTCAAATTATTTTCTTCGTGGCAATGGAACGAGGCATGATATACAATAAAATAGTACTGAAGCATTACTTTTATTTAATAAACAATTCAATCAATTTCATTCAGTAAATCTGAGGTTGGAAAAAATTAATTATTCTAAGGCATACAGGCAGAAGCAAACACTCACCAGCTGCAACTGCTTCAGGAATTGGAATAAAACTAGGGGGAAGACCACTTTGAGGATTGGTAGGTACAGGTACACCAGTAGCAGCAGTGACAGCTGATGCTAATCCAACGGGAGGTAATAGGGCTGCTGACTGAGTCATTCCTTGCTCTACACAGGAGATTATAAAAAGTACCCAATTAGATGAGCTAAGCTTGTAAGGGCAGTGATGCATCATAATTTATTATTCAATTGGATACACTTCCTTTCAGTGAAGATAGGATTGGCAGCCTTGAGTTTTCCATTTAATTATTTCTTCAACAAAGAAATAGGGCAAAAATTTGGTCTACTGAAATTCTTAGCACAAAAAGCATAAATTGCCTATCATCCCTTATAGCAGTGTCTACATGTTGAAATCAGGATAAATAGTCAAATACAGCATATTAATGTTCAAGTGAAGTCACCACATCTAGTTCCTTGTGAATACA
Organism: Ischnura elegans; assembly: GCF_921293095.1. Taxonomy (NCBI): domain Eukaryota; kingdom Metazoa; phylum Arthropoda; class Insecta; order Odonata; family Coenagrionidae; genus Ischnura; species Ischnura elegans. The sequence continues at coordinate 19,287,323 of NC_060257.1, forward strand.
CGGTAGAAATGATTTATCTTGTCTTAAGCAAGTGATGCAATTCCATGTTAAGACCATTGTCAAGGAATTAGAAAATAGAATACCAAATTTGTGAAAATTCACACAAGATCTGGTGCTTTCCAGGTGAATAAACAGGATTAAGTTCTCATTGCTTTCCAGCTGGATTAAATAATCAATCACATCTGATATTTCAAGTTCTTTTAAGGCCATAAAGGTCCTCGTCCTAAGGGAAGAAAGGACAACAATTGTGACAATTCAGTATGTCAGATACATAAGCCGACGTTTCACGCAATTTCAATTGGACTTCCATAAATTAACACAGCCTTGAGGATGGGACACAAGTCGTCTCCCAAAACGTCCGCTTATATAAAAGCATTAACCTGGCTGAGAACCCGAGAAATATTCGTCAGAATTCAAATAATATTTGCAAAGACAATTAATATGGCTAACATATGTTCTTTCCTCATATCATACCACTACCTTTTGCAGGGATACCTGGCACAGGATTAAATTAATGACACTTTCATAGAGCCTAATCTCACCCAATGACCCTCTTATTAGATCTGAATATGGACATTAAAGACACAAGTTATCACCAAAGAGGATATTGCAGATAAAAAAAATACCATAAAACCGATGAGTAAGAAGGAATATCCAGACAGAAGTTTCATAATTTCATGAATTACAGCATACTCCTGATTGTCTGGGCTAATGATGGGGAGAGGCGGCATGAATAATCGGAAATAAAATTGGTTTGCACAAATGCTTCAAAACCGCTGCGCGACGTAGGAAACAACACTGTCAGGCACCATGCTACGTAGTCGCGTCTCGCGCAAGTTGCCTGGTATGCAACTGCTGTGGGATGCAGTTCTTAGTCACTGAACACAATCGCGCACCGTGATGTTCATATAAAATGAATATGGAGCTTCTGTAAAGGTAATGGGCATGCGATCATCCAAACACAAAATAGCAATTATAGGAAACCTGGATTGTTGGCGATTTGTCTATGCAGGCGAGTGCCTGGCTATAACTCATGCTATCTCCACTCTCACTTCCCTTGCTGCCTTCACTTCTGTTATTCCCTTCCTCTCCAGGTTGACCTAGACTAGTCATGGCGTAAATATGTCTAAGTGCGACGAAATCGCCGGTTCCTTTGGACAGTTTTCAACCGAATGCGATGCCACCATAATACAGTGGAACCTCGATCTGTCGTTTTTCAGGGGGATGGATGAAAAAAACGATGAATGCGAGAAAACGATCAATGCGGGAATTGTTGTCCGGGTTGCCTATGTCCCAGGAAACGCTTTATTTTTGCGAATTATGATATTCATTAATGGATTCAAACGAGATTTTAGCTGATTACAGGAATATTATTACTTTATTGAAACACTTAGGTCATATTGTTGATTCGAATTATATCTCTTTCAAATATCCTAAAGGAACACGCCGCCTTGCTAAAAAATGTTTGCACTCCACTCGGAATTTTCACTACTATTTCACTGTAAAAATTCTTATCCATCAAATGCCATTTCAAGTACACGTATTTACGAGAGCAATGTGCGTGTTATGCCTCAAACAACTGATTTCGCCGTCGCAGTGGTTGGTTATGAGATGGATCAAGAAGGCCAAAAATAGTTTATTATTTGAAATGTTCCTTTCTAGCAATTAAATTTTTAATATGATTGAGGCAATGTGGCGTAAATCGTCAGCGGCACGCCTGCTCACCGGCCCACATGATCCTCGGCTTCATCCCATTTCTCGTTTTCACCAGGGATCTGGCTCTACCCCCACCCCTGCCGTCATGTGCTAGCGGACATACCGAGGCGTTCTGCAATTTTCGCGCATTTCTAGCCCGGATTCTTTTCTTCATCTTCAATTATTTTCAGTCCATCTTTTAAAGTTCTCACTTGTGTCTTTGGAAGGGCCATGGTCCGAAGACGGATAAGAATAAAACTAATAAAAATGAAACCGGACTCTATTGAACCCACACGGAAAACATTCGCTGGTTTTAAGTCAACCCACCCTGGAAAGTACGGAACCACTCGTACGAGGTGAAGTTCTGCACTAATGCTATCGCGTACGGCGTAAGCAGTGCTTACTGCAGAGGGTGAAGCATGACCATATGACTGCGCAATGAAATTTTTTATCCTATAGAGAAGGCAACTTACCCACTCATTTCTAACAATGAGTAGCGTAGCTCTAGACGAGCAGATGAATTCAGATTGCTAGTCGAGAGAAACAAAATATCCTGAGAAGACATCGCTTCGTTAGCACCTCAGACAAGTGAGACTTGTAGCATAACTCGTAAATTGTAACCAGACGCCCTTTCAAAAAAAAAGTTTTCGAAAAAAAAAATCCATATCAACTGCCGTGAAGCTCACCATCAGCTGCGAGGATATCGATATTCGCCAGAAATCACCATCGTATTATTCCAACTATTTCCTTGCTTAAAAGGGTTAAATAACGTTAGAAATACGTCGTGTTTGGTATCATTCTTTTTTAAATTACGTGCACATCACTAATATCTCAAACTAATAAAAGTATAAAACCAATTGCCGAAATTCATTTTTAGACACCTTTTGGGCTAATTGGTGATTTATGCAGCAGTTGACCTTTAGAAGTGGGGATCTTTGAAGCGAGTCGGCAAAAAAAAGTCAGGGTTCAAGAAAGGGGGAGGCGTGAAAAAGGATTCTTTTGTCCTCGAGTAACTTGATATTTTCTTTCGAAGCTAAGGTCTTCGTAATACGATCCCTGCTCGAGCTGAGACCTTTTTTTATTTCGGAGAAGAGGAAAGCTTCAGTCGGGGGAGACGAGTGCCGAATGGAGGGGGATACCGGATCTTGGGAAATGCACTAATGTAACTATCCCACGGCACTCAGCTTCTCCCTATCGTATTTCAATCTCCTGGGGTAGATTCAAAATATGTGTCTGTCGTTATTAGCCATAAATAACACGTTGTAAACACTTCGTCTCATTTTCGTCAAACGATAAATGCGGGAAAATTACTCGACGGGACCGCGATCTTCAAACGATAAATGCGGGAAAACGATACTTCGGGGAACGATAGATGCGGGAAAAAATTACATTGTCTTTATGGAACTTAATTTGGGACCAGGAGCGGCGAACGATGAATGCGGGAACGATAAATCGGGTTTCCACTGTACTTGCACATTTGCGATATGAAATATAAAATTAGAAACAACATATCTCTTACTTTGCAATTGGTTAGGTATTGAAGAATCTTCTAAAATTAATCAAGAGTTTTTTTCCCGCTGCTGATCGTCGTCTGAATGCTATAGCAGACGTCCAAGTGAACTTGAAACATTCCTTGTCAAATAGGAAAATAAAATACAGTGGAACCTCGTTAAAGCGAGTACGGGCTATAGCGACACCCCCGCTATTACGAGAGATAACCGATGCACCGTCAATTGACCCTATAATAAGCGTGTTGAAAAATTCGTTTTTACGAGACCCTTTCGGTGTTGGCTCTCGCCATAGCGAGGGTTTCACCGCCGGAAGACTTTCATCAAGACTCCTTAACCTCTGTAATTGCTAGCGATCTGTTAGAAATGAAGTTAATGGAGTGCTCAGTCTCAAATTTATGTGGTAAACTGTCGTTCGATAAATATAATGATTGACGAAACAATGCTTTGCATGATTTTTATTCAGTGCGGTGCTTATAAATTGTTTGAATAGTTAGTCGTTATTTGAGTAAGGAAATTTAGTGATGCAAAAAAACATCACCTTTCGTCTGGATTTATGCTTACGTTTATCGGATAGATGTTTATCTGTCGCCGCACCACTCCTGTTCCTGTATATCTGTTCGCAGCAGGTATATTGGCTATTATTTGCTCCACCTCCGGCAAAGCGACAATTTGCTATAGCGAGTGTTTATTAGTGCACCGTGGGGTGTCGTTATATCGAGGTTGCACTGTACTTAGCAAAGGGGTTTTCCCTCATCAAGCAAATCTCTATTTTGAAAAGTGAAACTACAGGCTAAATTTGCAATGTAGCAGAAATTTTTCTGCATCAAATTTACCTAATTATTTATGAAATCATATGTTGTGATTTTTTTCAAGGTAATATGCATAGATTCTGAGTTCCTCTCGTGGAATACACACAAGGGGATTCAAAATACAGTAAAACCTACACATAATGAATTTCCATGGGACAGGGAAAAGGGCAACACCATTGTGAGGGGGCTTGATATGGAGGACCTTACAGTGTTGCACTGTCCAGGATGAGCAAAATTCATGTAGATGAAGGCCTTGACTCACAGATCAGAGCAGCTGCATTAGATTGCTGTTGGGGTACTACTTTAATCTTAGCAATATTTGCAAATGGAAAATTTCACTCAAGGGAGGACATTTTCCAAACTTGAACCCACAAGCAGACGACATTATAGGGAGGCAATGTAATTATAGCAGTTTGTAACGTGAAATTTTTCTCGACGCAATTCACCTTGAGAGGATCTTGAACGGGTGCTATGACTTTGTTATAAGAAGGTTTTCATGTAATTCCATTATCAGGAGGGTCATTTTACAGAGGTTTTACTGTACTGAGAGAAGAACAAACAAGAACACCTGAAACAAGCATTGAAACTGAAACATAAATGATTGATGGAAAGCATTCACCTCTAATGTTTTAGATAAATGCTTACCCCTCATCCAGTCAGGAACTGTTTCTTCATCCACCATTCCACCCTCTTCTAGAGAATCCATATCCACCTCTGGAGAGAGACGATTCCAAGGGATGTAAGATACTCCAAGGTCCACCTCCCAATAGTCTTTCCATTCCTTCCCCTTCACACCTTTACCTGGAGCCCACGCGAGCTGTAGAGAAATGATTGCAATTACTATCAAGCATACTAAGAAGGAAATCAAGTTGAAAGAACAGCACAAGAATTAAATCTAAACATAAATCCTTTCTCCCAGCAAGATAGGGATGAATTTAAGAATACCAGGACTAGTCACGGTGATATCTTTACGGAGTCACCCGCAATGCATAAATTGTGTGAAAAATCCACAGAGAAAAAAATCATTTGCACGGTCAAGGTGGATGATCTTTTATCTGTGGATTTTTCGCACAGGATAGGGATGCTTTGTCATGAGTCGTTATATCTACATGCACATTACGAGCCTGTCCAGTAACTGCTTCAAATATACACTATTGATTATACAGACTAACTAACGCAAGCCAATAGAGCTAACATCATATAATTATAAAAATTACACATTAGAAACAGTTAGAAACAATTACTATCTTATTGCTCATGAATTATACATATGTTATTTAAATTTGATTTTGTAGTATTTTATTGAATTCCCATGTATAAAAAATCATCACCAGAAATCTGACAAAATCCCAAATCAAGCATCACCCAAGTCTCAACAGTGCTACGGTGCTAACTGTACATGCATACAAAATAATACACGCTCACGTTTTCGAAAATGCTCTTCTGGTAGAAAAGACGACAATTTGGTAGCACATCTTAAAAAATTATAAAAATTGATTGGCTGCCTAAATAAAACAAAGATGCCTTCCTGTTGCATATCAAGTGCCAAATTCCAGTTAAAAAAGATTGTTCCTTGTCTGGTAATGTCAATGATACCTATTACCAACTACATAGTTCATATTATCACCACTGGCAACTTTTATCCAGGGAAATACTTAAATCATGGCGTGGTTAAAGCAGCTCACCATTGCCAAAGTCATCAACATTGTGAATTTCTCGATTACATCACATTCAACTAGCATATTATAACTAACTGGGCAAAAACCACATAGTAACACAAAGCAAAATTTTGACAGCTTGTACGCACACTGCTGATGACAAAAGTTACAAGCATTACTGTCTTGTGGGAGGGAGATGACAGCTGCACAAAACAAATTTTGGGTGATAAAATTAAGTGTAATGCTGAAAAAAAATTCTGTAAGTGGAACATCTCAGCCAGCATTTATATAAAAAATTATTCTAACAATCCCGAAGATATATGTCTATTAAGCCTTTTCTAAACATACATGAGAGGTCTTTAGAGATACTATGAGGGTCGATTTTTATTTGTGTGCTGCATATGCAATGCAAATTTTCCCCATCTCCACTTGTACTGCAGACGTGGCATAAGCCTGGGGCATAATAAGAGGTGGGTGGCAACCCTTCCTGTCATTTTTGGAACAATCAAAAATAAGTTATCATTAACCTTTTCCCTACTGTACACGTGTATATACGTGTGGACGTTTCCTGACCCGGGAGACGACGGGCGTATATATACGTGTGAGATTTTCCCGGCCAGGATATCAAAAGCCGTATATATACGTTTTCTGGCTCCCCCCCTTTTAGGACGGCCGTGGGTTTACAACGTCTTTGTCTCCGGACCCAACGCTTCGGGGTTTAGGATTAACCCTCGGGATCCGGGAGCAGGTACCCGGACTCTTCGTCTTTTATAGCCTCTCTCAGCGGTACGGTAAGCGGTCATTCAATTGTTTATACAGTCAATTTTCGAAATAAATATTTGTTCATTTCTCAAGAAATATACACTGAGAATTGAATTATTTGTCTTTTCAGCTGCGTTTACAATTTTTAAACGAAATTCTACGACAAATATTAACATATATCTCGAGTTATGTATAAACATCGACATGGAAATTGTTGCTGCGTTTAATGCGTTAATAATGGCCTTAGACCTTCGTTTAAAATTTGACAATGCTCAGATAAAAATGAGGAATTCAATTCAAAGTCACCAATTTACGTGCAAGCAACAATTATCCATGTGCTAAATACATATGAACAATACATAAGTTGATCGCGAACCAATGCCGCAGGTATGGTCATAAACCGGGAAAGGAGGGAGCACAACCACTCTCGGTGTCCGAGATAATGCGAAGTCCCTGCGTGGAGGGGTCGAAAAAGGTTCAGCGAGACCCTTCTCAACGAATGCCCTCCAAAAATGCTCCGTACCACGAGAAAGAAGAGTCTCTTGGGGCTCAGTACAGCAGTCATGCTAAGACGAAAACTCCGCCGTCTCGAAAGGGTTAAAGTGGTTCCCCATGAAAATTTTCATTTTACCTCCTAAACAAACAATCGTTAAAAATTATTGTTTAACACCTAAACACCACTTGCCCACACATACTAGACCTCCGACGCATTCTTACTGAGAGGAATTGCATACCATCAAGACATTGCGGAGAGTAAAGAGTGGTTGATACCCAGTACTCTCCTCCAGTTCTACTCACTACTTATTATGTCAACAAAGACAGAAAAGATTACCAGTAAAGGTAAAATACTATGTTTCTTTTACAAAAATTTGTTCTCGAGATGAACTTTTCCAATTTTAGGCCTAGGCACAGACTTTGTTGCCAGGAGTTTTTGAAATTAGAGCGGTTCTTACGGGAGGTTTTCCCTAAAATTTCACAGTATGGCGGCTTGTTGTACGAAGAGGTTTTACTGTACTTCCATTCCTTTCCCTTTTTCATCTAAACAACGATGGTTGAGAACTAAAATTGGCTACCTTATCCTACTTTCTCTCCCTTCTAGCACTACTAATAGCCTGCCTTACCTGCACCTACCACTAGAAATTATATACATGGGAACTAGAAACTAAATAAAATCTACCCACTAATTACTGAAATTCAAATATTGAAATGTAGTGCATTTTGAAAAAATTTTTTTGGAACAAAACTAATGAGATTTATCGGTGCGAAAGACCCACAGAGAAAAAAACATCCGCCTTGACTGGGATGATTTTTTTCTCTGTGGATCTTTCGCACGATTGTGCATTGTGGGTGACTCCCGTAAAGATATCACCGTGACTAGTCCTGGTATTCTTAAATTCATCCCTATGAGTCCTCCCGTATGAGTTATCTCCGAGGCTAGTCCCGGTATACTTTAAACTAATGAGATTTACTTAAAAACAAAGCTTTTAGTAATGCCAGCTAATTGAGGAATGAAGTTAATTTCAACAAAAAATGAAAAATACTGGTAGAAGTATATAAAATCATGCACAGTATCTCCGAGATAATTAGAACTTTACAAAAATACAGAATATAAATATAATTTAGAAGTCAAAACTAATGAAGCATTACAAAAACCACAGCACATAACACAGTCATTAGGAAATCTGTGTAAGACTTTGTACAATTTAATAAAAGCTTGGTAAAACCTTCTCTTTTTCAATGTAATCATGCTTTAGCTTCCAAAATAATTATGTAATATAAAATATTTATAAATATATTAAAATCTACACCAAAATGTAAATAAGACTTACTGTAATAGCTTTCCCTTGAAGTTTATGACTTTTTAGTTTTGTCAATGCTCTATAAGCATCCTGTCGGCGATTCATGCACACAAAGGCACAACCTCGAGGAGGAATCAAGTCAATTGACACAATGTCACCATACTCTCCAAAGGTGTCAGACAATTCCTCTTGGTGCACTAACTTTGAAAGATGCCCCACCCATAGAGTTGTACTGCACACTGAAAATAAAATTAGTCTTCAACACACTTGTGGACAAATATGTGAAAGGACAAGTTTAAAAAAAATATTTACCTAAAACCATTATAACTTGTCCATAATCAATCAAGAATAAAGTAAAATAACTGGTATTCTAGTCTGGAAATAATACAGGGTTTACGCTGACTTTCCATTTTAAATTTCCTTGACTTTAAATAAATGGCAAAACAGTCAAATATCTGTATTTTAAGGAAAAATCAAGAGAGATATACTGTGAAATGAATTCAAGCCTTGGTAGAATTAGAATGAAGTGCAGCCAAGTCTTTGCTACCCCTTGCCACACAACCAAGACAGCAACAAAATGCCCACCTTGCCACTAGTACGCAGCAACGCTCCGCATGTTGAACCAAGATTTTCATCTCTCTGCTGCACATCTGGAGTTTCTCCTTTGCCATAACCTAATTTCCATGGCTTCCCTACCTCGTGATGATTGCAGAAATTTGGAGCAATCACAAGTTGGGGACAACCAGTGGTAAAAAAAATAGAACTCACCGCTCAGATGATCTTTCTTTATTGGTGGCAAGCCCTTTTTCTTCCTCTCACGTTCTTTCTCCCTCTCCTTCTCCCTTTCTTTCTCCTTCTCTCTCTCCTTTTCCTTATCTTTCTCTCGGTCACGGGATCGAGACCTGAAGGTGAAATTTTTGAAACTGGTTAAGACCTCTTAACAGAATTATATCAGGAATTATTAAAAATAATGATGTGACAGCAACATCGATCATAATCTTGACCTTATCTTATTAAAAATTGAGATATTTCAAAATTAATTCATCATTTTTTGACATTGATTCCCTGAAGGAAAGAGAAGCACATAAACATCTTCTTTATATGAACAGCTCATTGGTGCCAAAATGAAAAAGAAAAAAAAACAATAGAAAGATTTTTTAAGCGATCATTACAAAAGAAAAAAGTAATATTTTACTGGGTATTAAGCATGCATATCTGCATTAGTCCGAGCCAAAGTTAATAGCACAAAGAAAATTCAATAGAAATTCCCAGGTATGAAAGCCACATGAAATACATTATGTGTAGTTTCAAATCTTTTAATTTCACTTCAACATCACTTCATGATTAGAATATTAACTTTTGTGTGTAGGCTATAAAAATTTGTATAATGAGCATGACCAAGGCAACAAAACCATTCAGACACAAATTGCTATTTTCCAAGGAGATTAACAGCTTACACAATTATACAACAAAATTTAAGAGTGAATACATTTGAAAGAATTTTGAAATATAATGCATAGAAAATTTAAATTTCACTTCATATCCATTAGTGCCCTCTGTCCAACTTCATATCACCTAGAGTTTTACGGCTGGTACAACTGAACTCAGATTAGGCAATGACCTCTGACAACAAATAGATGAATTACTTTAGTGACAACAAAATTAGTATGATTATCTATAAAACCACTAATCCAAATGATGATGACAGAAGGTGAATTTAGCTATTTGTGCTACCCATTGCCAGAAAACATACCAGAAAAGGAAATATTCAATAATTGACAGGTGAAATTTAATCAATACAATAATTATCAATATATATTAATCATCAGATATAATAATTAATTTTCACATTAGGTTTAATTCCTTGTTTCAAGCTATTACCTTAATTTAGCATTTTTTAGAATGGCAAATGAAATTTAAAAAAGATCCAATGAAGTAATTTTCAAAAAGACTTCATACCTTCGTCTCCGTGATCTTGACCTGGAACGCGATCGTCGTCCTCTCCTCCTCGAGTCCCGAGGAGATCTTGATCGACTTCTGCCTCCCCTACCCCTACGTCTACCCCTACCCACTGAACCACTTCTTGACCGACTCCTATCCCTACTGTCATCCATTCCCGACTCTATGCCAACTGACATCCTGAGGTAAAAGAAATATTTAATTCAGTTATTTAAACAAACTTTAATTGACAGCTTTACCTTCTAGGAGCCACCAATATTTGATACAACTAGCAAAAATTGCCAGCATCGATAAGTGTGTTTAATAAATACCTTATGAAAAAAGACAATATGAAGTTATCATTTTAAATATGAAAAATGTTATTCATCATGAAATGGACTGTAAAGAATATTTTGATATATTTCACTAAGAGTTGATGTAATTATGACACAAACAATTTTGATTATGGTCAACAGCCGAGCAAAATTTTGGCTATTGAGCAAAAGCCAATATTTTAGTCTGTAAAAGAAAGATTGCAAATTCAAAATCAAGGCTTTGAAAATGTATGCAATATAGAGAGATGAAATATGCAGAAAATTATACTTGAGAAAAATTTATACAATGCTGCTGTTAGTACAATTTTGTCAGGCTTGAGGTGAATCTTATGCAGGAAGGGTACTTTTTGGAATCATCAAGAAATGACGATAACAATTATCATAGCCATAAAAGATTTACATTTGTGTGAGAGACAACAAGAATGAACAAGAATGGTCTTATTCAGAGCCACCAAGTCATTAAAGATGAGCAGGCATAATTCCAACCAACTTTTGAAGTGAAAGTAGCATATCAGGGAGTCCAGCCCATAAATACTAGACAGGATTCTCCACTCCCTTGGTTCCATTGATTCCCACCGGTCGCGATAAATAGTGGTGCTCCAGGCGCTATGGTACATATCAACATACGCATTAGCCTGCAAGAGATACTCTACTTGTAGAAGGTAGTCGTTTATTGCTCAAACTCCATATGAATTACCATATATGCGCATGTAAGAGGATGTTCTTCCCTTGCTCCTTCGCTCATAGCCTCGTAGCTGAAATACCGAGGGAGCACGCTCCTTCCCCTCGGCCTCTCCTTCAGCGCTCTTCACTTATAAGCATTTACGTTTCTTATATCCATCATTTAGTCCAACAATGTACACACTCGTTCGAATTTTTTAAACCACAGGTTTTGACTACAATATAATTTTCAGTTGCAATAATCCTCATAATAGTGTCTGACGATGATTTTTGAAAAATCAGGTCCTCAGCATAATGGAAGTAACTTGGTAAGACAGATGTCGACTATTGACCAGGTATTGTCCTTCAAAACTAGGTGTTTCTCTACGTTTGATATGCGATTACAATTTGCAGTATAAATGCTGCGGGATGCCCACTCGTGGCAGTAAATTCAGCTTGCCTTCCGGAGCGAAAAACCCTGTGCAATCTTTTCCATGTTCACCTCTGAGGTACCAATGGGAAAAGCAAACAGGAGCATTTTAAAAATACATCACTAAGGGAGAAACTCCCCTGCCTGCCGCTTGTTTTCGACCTTTGGTTTCAGATGACTGACAAAATTACTTCAATACTTGTGAATAATATTATATTTATGCATTTACAAGGGAAGGAATAGGTTAGCTAACACAGATTGTACGTAAAATTTCAATTTATTCATTGCAAGCCAAGAAGCTGCTTTGACCTTCTAATGTAGATGTAGACGTCACCTGGAATTCTATTATTTGTGTTTTTGAATCCTACTTATGTCAAGAGTTCTAGACATTTCGATTCTGTTGTCTTGTCTGACATACCATGCCTCAATGTGGCTGTAAAAATTCTACTAAGCTACTGAACTTAAAATTACTACAAGCACATTTTAGGCTAGAAACTGGATATTGAACGCAAAATTTTATGTGAAATGAATTTGAAATTAAAGGTTGGAACAAAAAGGAATGAATAATTCATGCGTAATTCCGAATTTCCCCGCTTGCTGGACACCCTGCATATTAAATTCTTGGCTCATAGAAATGAAAATTAAAGAAAAAAAAAAAAGTTAAACCATATAGGAAAACTCACCCATCAGTAAGATCAACGACTTCAGAAGCATCTCCTTCCATCATGGAACCATCCACTCTGCCTAATGAATGGCCATCTCCCATGCTGCCAAGTGGAGGAGCAGGAGCCATAAGTGGGGCTGCAACAGCTGCTACAGTGCTCAGGTAACCAGGAGGAGGGCCGAGGCCAGCTGCCGTGGCTCCCATTAAAGCAGAGTATGTAGCAGAAAATGACAGGGATTGGCCAGATGCCCCCATCATCCTCACGCCACCAGGCATGTGTGCATTTGCCTGAACTGCCATTGATAGGCTGCTTGAATTTACGGACAATTCCGACCCAGGAAGCATTCCGGAGGGAGGCTTCAATTCACACTCAGAGGCGAATGGGAGATTCTGAAAATTGTTCATCAAAATAAATTAGAAATACTCAAGGCCTATTATCATTACCACATTTCTCACAACAAACTTCAATTCACAGATATCTCTAACCGATAATATTTATTTTACCACCAGAGTAATAAATATTTCTATTAAAACGATTGTAGGGCCATTGATGCTTGCTTTCTAAGTTAATGTGAGTCACATCACACCGAAATACTAACTGTGTCCCCTCCATCAAATCACATATCGCCTTGGCATTACAAACCGCCATAAGACAAAAATTGTCGGTTTTAGGCAATTTAATTCATGAGAATTCAGGGTGGTTATTTCAATATTTAATTTAATTCCAGGTAGCATAATATTTTTACATGATGTTGAGACATATTAGGACATCACCCACTAGAGATGAGACAGTGATTGGATTTCATCTGGATTAAAATTTTAGATCATGGTTCCCACTCAAACTAAAATATAAAATTAACTGTTTTTTCCAGGTTTTCAAGGTCTACATCTACATCTACATAATACCCCGCAAGCCGCCTAAAAGGCGTGTGGCAGGGGGTGTTAGGACACCAGCCGTTTACAGCTATTAAAAAAAAAAAAAGAAGAAGTGCTCTAACGAGGTTGGGACAAGCGTTTATTAAAGTCCTTTATTGTTCGGGGGAAAAACGAATTCTTATATCTATCCGTTCGGCTAAAAATCTCTCTTAATTTATCGCTTCTGTCGGACCTGGAAATATAGTGTGGCTCTAAGATTATGTTCTCTGTGTCGCTCTTAAATATATCCATTCTCAATTGCTCAAGCAATCTAAGCCTAGCGCGCAGCCTCCGAGTCTCCAACGGCTCCCAGCCTAATTCGCTTAACATCTGGGTAACACTGTCTGTACGCCCGTAGCGGTTTTTGACGAAACGCGCAGCCTTCCTTTGTATCTTATTCAGCTCGCGGATTAAGTCTTTCTGCACTGGATCCCATACACTCGCTGCATATTCAAGGTGCGGTCGGACGAGAGCGAAATAGCACCTTTCTTTTACTTTCTCATCCGAAAATCTTCCCACAATACGCTTGACGAATCCTAATTTCTTCAGGGCTATGCCGCAAATATTCTTTATATGAGTTCCCCACGTGAGGTTCGAGGTTATCGTAACTCCCAGGTACTTCACTTCGTCTGTTGCCTTTATGTTAATGCCATCCACTGCATAAACATTGTTAGTGTTGGACGAATTCCGCAAAAAATGTACCGCCATGCATTTGCTCAGATTAAGTTCGAGTCCCCACTCTTGACTCCACAAATGAACGTTGTTTAAGTCCGATGATAGATTTTCATAGTCAGAGTGATCACTAATTTCGCGGTAGATGACAGCGTCGTCAGCAAATAAACGTATTTTACTGCTAATGCGGGAGCAGAGATCGTTAATGTATATAATGAACAACAGGGGGCCGATTACGCTTCCTTGTGGAACACCTGATGTAACTTTTACAACATCAGAGCTAAAAGCTAGTCTAGATGTTGTCAAATTCACAGTTTTTAGATAAACCATTTTAGGCAGAAATATTGATCGCGAAACGATCATCAGCCGCACATTAACTACAAATCTAACTAACGCAACAGACGCCGTGAATGCAAACACAGCAATGATAGTGCTATCTCCCCTGGCGTCACATATCGTTTGCAAAACTCAGCTCCCGCGAAAGATTGTGAGCGGGAAAATGGAGGGAACAGGGTGCCAGGGAAGTTAAGAAGTGTCTGAATTTTTGCTTGGGTTAATGAACACTTTGGTTACCAGTCTTCCGGCTTTGGTAGATGCTCAAGGTCAATGTGTCATCACGGCACACAGACCAATAATTGCGCTTAGAATGTACGTGTGCAGATAAATGCATGGACGGTGTCCGCCCATGACTGACCTTGAAACATGATCGACAAATCAATTTTTCTTTTGCTTTTTCAATTTTAGTTCTAAAATCAAGTTTGAGAGATTTTTAAGGTTATATGATGAAATTGATGGCTTCTTTCCAGGTTTTTTCACCGCAGGCAAAATTCATGCTTTTGAGGTTTTCACAGTTGAGTGGGAGTCTGAGTAGATTATAATTACAGAAATCTTTCAGGATTCTTAAGATTAGATACATTTTAAGGAGACTCGTTCCATTCCATAATGAATAAAAAAGCTATGTATACTCACTGGTATGGTTTGTGCGAGATGTTTATCAAATTCTTCTTCCTGCTGCTGCATTTCTTGCAATTTCCTAGCTTTCTCGACAGCTTCAGCCACTGCGTTTGCATCCATTACAACCTGCTGTGCTAAACCTGGGCCTTTAACAGAGTCAATCACATTTCTTGCAGCATGGGAAGCTGACATGGTTTGCTGCAGGTGGTGTAATTGGCGAAGGACTTCCGGATTTGAAAGGATGCTGTAAAAAAAATACACGAATTGAAGCCATTTCTTCTTCCAAAAATAGATGAAATCCTAAGTGAGTACCTTAGCAAAAGTCCTAGACCATTGAAAATTTACTCTGATAAATATCCATAGAAAAGAATTGTGGTTATTAAATAAAAATGGTTGTACAAACCTTCCTAAAGAATCAAGAGATGCAGAATTAGAAATTTGCTGCTGCTGTGGAGCTATTGGCTGATGATGTTGCTGCTGCTGCAAATTATCAGCGGAATTATTTTGGTTTCCACCATCATCATCCTCTTCTTCACCGTAGTCAAAGTCCAAAAGTTTTTTATCAAATTTTACCTGGTGAAAAAATTGAACGGTAAAAATAAAATTGCTAGTGATAAGATATGATTATAAGTAAAATGTTAACAATAATGCAAGTCCTAGACATACGAACAAGTTTTTATTCCAAAAACTACTTAGCGAGATTATATTATTTCCTAAATAACAACTAAGATCTCTCAGCCCTAAATTCAATCAGCGCAGGACCTTCAAGGTAACTTCAATTAACTATTTCACAAGATCACATGTAAGTTTATTCATTTATGAGAACACTTTACCCTATATAAATTCAATTACACAAAATACAACACTTTTCATGGTCATGATTGTCTCCAAATGCAATACTGATTACAGGACATGCCCTCACTACAAAATTTTGAATCATGAAGCATATTAAATACGCTTTTTGTGAAGCTCCAATTTTCCAATACAAATTCACATTTGATTCCTTATCTTGTACTAATCATATTGTCAATAATCTCTCATTTATATGATCCTTTTTACCTTACTAAGCATTACTGGAGCCAGTTAAAGAGGTTATTTAATGCAAACTCTTGCCAACACAGAAAAAGTGATTACCGTTTTGCAACACGAAAAGTATTACATCAATGGTTGCATGATATGTAGTGATTAAAATCAATTACTTGAGTTTTGATATCTCATGCAAAAATAAATTTCAGGTGATTAAAATTTGTAAAGTTAATCTAAAAGAAATGGTGGAATAGACAGCAGTGATGACAGCCAGAGCTGGTATATTGATCAAGTGTCGGGCCCCCATCAAGGTTCCCAAATTCAATTCCACGCAGTAGCAGAGCTTTTCTCGAGGAATTGTGACCACTGCTTGCTACCTTTGGGGGATGTAATCAGTTCAATCGATAGGACACCCACGCAGTGACCCCCCAAGCATCTTTTCCTCAGAGCAAGGAATCTCTGATCTTCGACTTACTTCCTTCAATGATGAAAATGGGTTTATAAACTGTTTCTCAATTCATGGCGGCTGACCTTCACTCTCCAGCTATCCACATTGCCACATTTACTTAGCACAGATCTCATTATGCTCCTTAAAGTTACAAATTTCAGCCACTTAACCCTTTCACTGCTGTTCAATCTCCGGTAACCTTCTCCTCACATGCGGCGAAAATGTTAAAATGCGTTTCCTGGGCCCATTGAGCAGGTACTTCCAGGATGGGTGTGGTACACCCTCCGAACGGTCACTAATCCCCGACCCTATTCTCGACGAACTCACCCACGCAGGACCGTCTCATCGGCCCTACCAGCGGGGGCCCTACCTCCGGAAAAGTGACCGCTCTGACTGCGATTTGAAAATCAATCAATCAATCTGATCATCACAATATGATTGTTTTCATCGCACTCCTGCCAATCAAGCAATCAAGTACGTCTTTGAACCGTGTCTCTGCGATAAAAAATAACGATTTTGTTAACTTTGCAACAAAACGTGGCTGCGGACCACCGGAAAATGGCCATTATATCAAAGTTAACAAAATCGTTATTTTTCTTCGCAGAAACACGGTTCAAAGACGTACTTGATTGCTTGATTGGCAGGAGTGCGATGAAAACAATCATATTGTGATGATCGGATTGATTGATTGATTTTCAAATTGCAGTCAGAGCGGTCACTTTTCCGGAGGTAGGGCCCCCGCTGGTAGGGCCGATGAGACGGTCCTGCGTGGGTGAGTTCGTCGAGGAAAGGGTCCTGGATTAAGGGGTCCCTTCGTAGTGCTTCGGCGAAAGTGCTGACCGCATGGCAGGGAGGAAGAAAAAGTACTTCCACAGCAGTCTGCCGTGCGGACGTACTAGGTACGTCCACAGCAGTGAAAGGGTTAATGAGGGTATCATTTATAACACATACAGAGCTTTCATGGGATTTTGACTACTCACTCTTTGATGTTCCGTCTGCAGCCCTGAAAAAGTCCTAAAAAGCTCATTCAAGCTTGCATGGACCAGCAAACCAAGCAGTCCTAGCAGATTGAGTCCAAACAAAGAAAAGCTTGCAAGAATAGCTCAAGCACATTCCCCAAGGGCTCACCGTGCATCATAATAATCCCTTTCCTGCCAGCCCATTTGGATTGGGATGTGCAAAGACTGCCACGGGTATTTTCCAGAATTTGTAAGATTTCAGATTTTAAATCACTATAAGTAATTAACTGTATTGAATGCATTTAGATTTTTTCCTAATGCTGAAGATACATTTAAAGCTTAGAACCATAAATAGGTCATGGGATGGTAGCTGGCGAAATGGCCGCAATCACGAAATAAAATAAGTCAAAGAAGTCAGGCCGATATAAATCGGCCCATGGCAGTTTTTGCACAACCATCTAGGGCTGATAATTTGTCCAGCTGGCAGTAAAAGGCTTGAACAGGAAACCCCATTGCCCTCTCATAGTCGTTGGGTTAAAGCCCACCAAAAAGTTTGGAAATGGCAAATCCCAAAAAGATCAAAACAGCAAATTTTAGTTAGAAAGTTAACAGATTCTTACATATTAGCATTAACCCATCATTAAGACATCCTGGCCTTGCTGCCAGTGCTTCCTTGGTAAGAGAGAAATATCAGTTCCCTCGTCTTGCCACTCTTGAGTTTCAAAACTAGGTGTACATACTTGGTCACCAGCACAAAATACCATGCCATGGAGGGCAGATGATAAATGCTCAAGTTAATGACTATTAATATTAATTTACATTCTTCACAACAAGATTTAGTTATGATTCAAAATGGATATTTTCTTTTCCCAACAAAGCAAAATCCTTAAACCACTACATTTATTGGGAATCAGCCAAGAAGAAGACTTTTTCAACCTTCCTCCTCAGAGCACTCAGCCTCATAACATAAAATGGAAGATTCTTCTCTCAAGATTTATTGAGGTTAGCAGGGCTAGTCAAGTTTACATCAAAATTGGCACTCAAAACCAGTGATGGATGAATCAATGAAAGGAAGTGAGGAAATGAATAATAAAAGACAATTTAACATTGTAATCACCATATAGATGGAACTATTGCTCTAAGGGCACTCACTACCCACTTTTGAAAATTAGGGTTTTCTAACCTCCTCCTCTTCTCATCTGACCAAGTCAAGTAGAATATACCTGGAACTTCCCACATTTAAAAAGTAGGCATTCAGTTCCTTATTTCTGCTGACTACATGGTGCAGGACATATGTACATTCAGATGATGAACAGCAGGCTACATAAGCTTGTGAATTGTGGCTCCTCATAAAAAAAAGGCTGGAGGGTCTTGGTATGGTTTGCCTACACTGAGGGACACCTCCTGGTAACTATTGGGTGAAATTTTTTCTTAGAACTATGTGTGTCACTATAGCCTTGTCATGAAATTGGCCGCATAACTGATCACTTAAATATCAAAAGAAGTTCCTAGTGGGTAAGGGAACTGCTGACGATGATAAGGGTGGGCAACAACACCTCCTTAGTCCCAACACACTTTGAGTGTCTCAATTGTAACATGGATATTTTGTCTCATGATGATTAACAAAACGGTGCACTATTGCTGTGCATTTGGGTGTCAAGAAAAATCATTCATGGGAAGCTAAATGACCTTTCATAGTAAAGTTAAAAGTTTGAATACACTGTATTTCATTTTAATGAGTGCCTAATTATTCCTCCTGGGCTTCTTTACATTTTATTTCCCACATCACATGACAGATACACGTGTTTATTGAAGACGGAGCTAGCTTCTCGGCCTACAGTGGTAGGAGATAGCTATAAGTAAGTGGGGAGTAATGATGTCTGGTCAGAAAGGAAAAGACCCACAGCAAAGGATAAACAAAAGGGTTCTGCTAAGAAAGGGTTGGGTAGGCCCTTGATAGAAATATTGAAATATAGAATATGTCCAGATATTCCTGATGATTCACATTAAAGTGACCATGTTGTAAAGGATGATAAGGGTGTAGGCTATAACAGAGCACAGTGATTGGCTGAAGTATACGTGATGCCAGCCATCGCGTTTCTCCACCTCCTATCTGTCCTGGGACATGTATGGCCTGCTTAACTACAGGAGATGTTCCTTTCAAGTCTTCCAGGAAGCCCACATGGCATGTGTGAAGCACAGGAAAATATAGATTGTGTCAAGATTTAAGAGCATTGATTATCTGATGAAAAGCAACGGAAAGCCCAAATGGATACACAAACGAGGCATATGAAGATTCCGATGCTTTATAGAGAGAGATAGATTCATAATCTTATTTTAAGAATTTAGATTTCAGTGTCATACATTCTCTGCATCTTTTGCACCCATTCCATTGAAAAACTAGTTTTTCAAGGAGTAGAAGAGTAGGAAAGAAAGAATAGCAAAGGGCAGGGAAAGGGATAGTAGGGGAGAGTTTGGAGGAGATGGCTCAAAAAGTGGTGGATAGATAACCCAAGAATCAGTTAGTCAAATGATGTTTAATCAAGGCTCTCTATACTTTGGAAACTTCTCTAATATTTGCATGTAATAAAATATACTGGTACTTCCACGCTGGTTTATTCTCCTTCTTGACTGATTCGTCCGCTCACTAAGCCATTAACCCACCACCAATCAATTAAGACCAATACCTAATGATTGAAAGGATTCATGCTAAAACCCGAGTCAATAAGAAATAAGGAGTGGTAAGTATCACAATAACTATTCCAACATAAACATTGGTGACTTTCACCACTTCAGTGGTAATGCAGATTTGAAACTGGTTCCCGAACAATGAACTACTATGGTATACTTTGAGGCAAACGTTCCTTAACACTGTGCCATCAGCTAAGTAACAAACTTCAAACATACTTCTACAAACCTCACGGCTAAATTTCAAATTCTTGCAGGCTCTTAAAATTTTACTTTCAGACATTTGATTTCTTTGACAGCTAAGAAGTTAATCGTTCGTATGTCTTGGACCTATTTCACCACATTCTAGGCAAGAATAACCTCTTACTAGGAAGAGGGTTAAATTGATGATACCTAAAATTAAGAACACTTACTGAATCGTCAGTCTCACGTGGCTCTACACTTTGGTTCTGCTGTTTCAATAAAAACTGCTGAAGCTGTTGTAATTGCTGAATAACAGTAGGATCAACAGCAATTCCTTGAGAAATATTTGAGGTAGGAGCAATGCTAGAAGGAACAGGAGTCTGCTGTATAAAAGAGAGCAAACATGGTAAGGAATGAGCCTTGCAAGAACCCTGCTGATATGACGGTTAATGAAAGACAAAGGAAACAGCAATAAAAAAAAATATCATCAAATAAATACACCCAGAAACAAATGAATACAGTCAGTTATGATGCAAAGAAACTCAAATGGCATACAGAAAAAAAGAACAAAGGCATACATGAGATGAGTTTTAAGGGTTGAACTTCGAAAAGACGAGAGAAATATTTATGGGGTTTAGGTGAAGACTTGGGCACTTTAAAACATAAGAAAGAAAAAGATTCTGAGAAAAAAAATAAAATAAGGATTAAGCCCTTTAATAAAAGAAACATAATTTTTAAACATTCTTGTCAAAATGTTTCCTTCCCTTCAATCCTAAACTGAATGGAGAGCAATTGCTGAGCAATTTTTATCAATCGGTCCTCACTGTATATAATACATGGCACAGGTATTTCAAAGAGATTATATCTCTTTTATAATGTCTGACAGCAAGAAGAGAGAACTACCACCTATACTGGAAAAAATTCATCTCAGATTTATCATTAACGTGCATCACATGACTTTAATTTTCCCTATGAATAAATCTCTCTGATAATTTCCTTGGAAGAGGATGAGCATTAACTTAGCTGGAACTGAAAAGATACCAAAAAATCAAAAGGAATGAGACCTCCGTTATTAAAAATCCTCCCCCAAGATGGCCGCCAGTGTGAGAATGTGTGTTTTTCGGTGTGTTCTAGTTTTTGCCGTAACTTTGGTAATTTCGTCGTCATGGACGTCAAAGTGGGTTCCTCAACAGTGTGTAAGTTCCCCAGTTATCGGTACGATCAACGATTCAGGATACAACGGGATTAGATGCAGAAAAGTGGCTTTGTTCTGGAAAGGCTTCGCCGTCGCCGGTCTTCCGACCC
Source organism: Ischnura elegans (assembly GCF_921293095.1). Lineage (NCBI taxonomy): Eukaryota > Metazoa > Arthropoda > Insecta > Odonata > Coenagrionidae > Ischnura > Ischnura elegans. The sequence goes on from NC_060257.1 coordinate 19,308,734, forward strand.
ACCATTGCCGTGCGCCCGTCACCACCGGGACCTCTCGCGGCAACAGAGGCCGCTTCGCCCCAGCTTGGAGGCGCGTCGCCCTCCTCATTCTTCTTGCCAGTGACGTGAACATTAATCCCGGCCCCCTGTGCAGCGCTTACTATCAAAATGTTAGAAGCCTACAAAATAAGCTTTCGGATTTGACGTGTCACATCTCCGAACTTTCCTCATTCAAGATCATTGCGTTAACTGAGACATGGCTTAACGCGAACGTTTTTGATAGTGAATTAGCTTTTTTTTCTACGCACCAAATTTTTCGGCGTGATCGGGGCTCCCGTGGGGGCGGTGTTTTATTGGCCATCGATTTAGAGTATCCTGCAACCCGAAGATCCGATCTTGAGACCAACTGTGAAATACTATGGACTCAAATCCATGTCCCTTCCAGCCACACCAGTGACTACAGCACGAAACTATTCGTTGGTTGTTTCTATCGCCCACCTAAAGCAGAACTGTCATCGCTCGAGGCTTGTTTTGAATCTGTGCTACGTGCCCGTGCATTAGGTGATGTGCTACTGTTTGGGGATTTTAATCTATCAATCGACTGGACCTCCTCGTCACTTGGTTCTCCACGCAATCCAATGGACGATTTTTTCCTTGAACATTTCGTGAATGGTCTTGGCCTCAACCAGTGTAATCCTTTCCCCACAAGAAATTCGGCAACGCTGGATTATATTCTGTCCTCCTCCAAAGTGAACTCCGTTGCTCTTGGGAGAAATATTTTCACCACAGACCATGACTCTCTCGAGTGCTCCTTGGCCCTTCCACTATCCCCCAGCCGTCGAGATTCCTCGGCCTCAACGCCTGCCAGGGTTTTCCGGTGCTGGAACAAAGCGGACTGGCCAGCCATTAACCGCGTACTCTCTCTTCTTCCTTGGGACCTCCTGGAGTGCGGGTCCCCTGACGAGGCCCTTCAACTATTTTATGACCTTCTTCATGCTGTTATCGCGGATTACGTCCCCTTGCGACGAGTGTCGAAGAAGCGGCCCATCTGGTTAACCCAAGAAACCTCTTTAGCGCTAAAAAATAAACGTGCCGCTTGGAAACTATGTAAGCGTCACCCCAGTCCTCAGACCCGTGAGACCTTTGCAAACCTCCGTCGCCACACCCGCTTCCTTCTTCGCCGTGACTACGCTAACTACGTGAAAGGGATTTTGGACGATATTAATGTTAATTCTAAAAGATTTTGGTCCCTCGTTAACGCGAAAAGAAGAACAGCTCGCATCCCTAGCACACTATCTGCTGGTGGTGTATCGTATACAGGGGACTCTAGGCCTTCAGCATTCAACAATTACTTTCATTCCAACTTCGCCCATTCTCTTCCGAACACCTATCTCCCTCCTGTCCAGCCTATTTCCACTCATTCCCTCGGATCTGTCTCCACCACTCTTCCAGAAGTGTTATCTTATTTGTCCTCGTTGCCCACGGCGAAATCAACGGGTTCCGATGACATTAGTTCATTATTTCTCAATCGTACATCTACCAGTCTTTGCATTCCAATCTCAAAAATCTTCAACAGGTTCTTTTCATCTGGAATTTTTCCTTCTCAATGGAAAAAATCAAATGTAACCCCCATTTTGAAATCTGGCCCTAGGGACATAGTTGAGAACTATCGACCCATTTCAATATTACCAATTTTATCTATTATCTTTGAACGCATTATCCATAACCGCATACTTCATTTCACTCTCCCTTACATATCGCCTTCGCAGCATGGCTTTCTTCCTGGGGGGTCCTGCCTGACCAATCTCTCTATACTGCACCATCATATAATTTCTGCTTTCGAAAACAGGTCCCAGCTGGATGTCTGTTACATTGACTTTTCTAAAGCTTTTGATTCTGTTAATCATACCCTCCTCATCCACAAACTCCAGTCGCGTTTTAATATCCATGGCACTCTCTTATGTTTAATCTCTAATTTCCTGAGTTCCCGCAGCCAAAGAGTTCTAATAGAAGGTTTTTCGTCGAATTACTTACCCGTTTCTTCTGGCGTGCCTCAAGGCAGTGTATTAGGCCCACTTCTGTTTGCTCTTTACGTTGACGACATTGTTGATGACATTCTTCCCTCTAGTTGTGGTGTTCTCCTCTATGCCGACGATTGTAAAATATTTAAAAGGGTTAACACCGCGGCTGATTCCCTGGTTTTACAAACTGCTCTTCAATCGCTAGAGAATTGGTGCAATAAATGGCAGTTGCGTGTGAATCCTGGAAAATCTACTGCGATGTCTTTCTCGCTGAAGAAGAGCACTATCACCTCCACTTATACACTAAATAATCAACCCATTCCCTCTGTCTTATCCCACTCCGATTTAGGCGTCACTTTTGACCAAAAGTTAACCTTTTACGAACATATAAAAACCGTTGTTAACAAGGCTATGGCAGTGGTTGGGACCCTATATCGCATGAGCGAGATATCCAAACCGAGTGCATTAAAATCAGTATTCATTGGATGTGTGCAACCCATCCTCGAATATTGCTCCCCCATTTGGTCAACTGCTTCTCCCACCACACTAAAATTAATCAACCGTCCACTCAATTTCTTCTTAGCAATAGTTCGACACCGCATACCTCACCTCAGATTCTCTTCACGTGCCGAAATACTTCTTTCGATTGGATTATTACACCCCAACCACCGCAGATTGACATTAGACATCACATTTCTTTATCGCATCTTAAATGGGTCCTTCAGATCCAGTGATCTCCTATCCTTCTTTTCACTACGCATTCCTGCTCGCAAAACCCGCAATACTGAACTTCTACACCAGCCCAACTTCCGTCTGGCAATATCTCAACGATCCCTCTTTTCCCGCCTACCTTCTATTTTCAATTCAGTCTCCAATACTTCTTCCTCTCTTGACATCTTCGCCTCCCGCTCTAATTTTAATAACCAAGTGAAAAGTCTATCTTTCTGACCTTTGTATCTGTTGTATAAGCTGAAAATGATTGTTACTTATGATATTATTATTTTATTTTTTTTACATGTTCATTATTATATTTATATAATTTATTTTGTTTATAAGCCCAATGTAAAGGCCTTAGTGCTGTTTTTGGTGTGACATAAATAAATAAATAAATAAATAAAAAAGTTCAGCTGTCCCAATTCAGCTTTACAGCTTTGAGGATCATCCTGTAAATAAGTTCCATTTTGGTTCGGAAGTCGCTAGGATACATTTTTCTAAACGTGAAAGAGGGGAATCTTCTGAATAGAATGAGATTTGAATGGTTGTGGCAGTGTTAAAAAAATGGCCTTTTGAAATGGAGCCCTCGACATCACGTCCCTCAGCACCTTTCCCTCTAGAGTCGTGCACGGAGTGATTCAATTTCCTTGGAGCCGTTGTTTCAAATCTGTTGAAATTCATCAACAACTTGTTTCCATGTATGGAGAGTGTGTAATGAGTGAGTCAATGGCGAGGAGATGAGTTAGTGACATTAAGGCGGAAATACATTAACTTGAGGACGAAAGTGGAAGAGGTAGACCCTCACTTGTCACAGGTGAGCTTGCAGCAAAAGTCAACATAGCGATCACAATTCCACCATGGATGAATTTCATAAGACTTTCCCATAGTTACCATGATCCATGAGATTGTCTCAGAAACTTGATTTTTGATGAGTTTTTGCCAAAATAGGTTCAGAGAAAGGTGACACCCAAAAAAAGTTACAAAAAGTCACCACAGCTCGTAAATTTTTGGTCTGCCAAACGATTAAAGGTGTTGCTTCCATCAAGACGACTGTCACAGAAGATGAAACCTGAGTGTCTCGCTATACCTCTGAGAATAAAAGGCAAATCATGCAGTGAAAACACACCTCTTCCATAACTGGGAAAAAATTACTATTTAACTTAAGCCTGCCATGAAGATCAAGGCTAATGTTTTCTGGGTCCATTAAGGAATTACCTCATTAATTTTTTAGCCTAGAGGAGAAACAATGAATGTCTCCCAGTATTGTGAGACCCTGAAGAGGCTTTGTTGGGCCATCCAGAACAAAAGAAGAGTACTGATGACCTTTGGTGTGTGCCTTCTCCACAATAATGAATGGCCTCACATAGCTTGTTCCACTACAGAACTTACGATCAGTTAAGCAGGGATGTTCTGACCCATCCACCTTACAGCCCCAACTAGGCTCATAATCGGCCCCCTTTTGTTCATTGTATACATTAATGAGCTCTGCTCCCTAATTAGCAGTAACATTCATTCATTTGCTGACGACACTGTCATCTATCATGAAATTAGTAATCATTCTATGAAATTCTATCCTCAGATTTAAATAATGCTCATTTGTGGAGCCAAGAGTGGTGACTCGAGCTTAACCTAAGCAAATGCACAGCAGTACATTTTTTGCAGAGATCGTCCAACTATAAACATGTTTATGCTGTGGATGGTAGACAAAATAAGGCAACAGACAAAGTGAAAGTACCTGGGAGTTACGATAACCTCGAACCTCTCATGGGGAACACTTATGAGGAATATTTGCGGCGTATCCATGAAAAAATTAAGATTCGTCAAGCGTAATGTGGAAAGATTTTCAGATAAGAAAGTAAAAGAAAGGTGCTATTTTGCACTCGACTGACCCCACCTTGAATATGAAACAAGCATATGAGATCCGGTGTTGTAAGACTTAATCTGTGAACTGAATAAAAATACAAAAGAAAGGCTTGGCAGTATGTCAAAAATTGCAACAGGCGTACAGATGTTAAGCGAATTAGGCCGGGAGCCGCTAGAGACACGGAGGCAGCGTGCTAGGCTTAGATTGCTTGAACAATTGAGAATAGATATCTTTAAGAGCAACACAGAGAACATAATAAGTGAGCCCGACTATATTTCCAGGTCGGATAGAAGCAATAAATTAATAGAGATATGTAATTAGCCGAATGGATGGATATCTGAATTTGTTCTTCCCCAGAACAATGAAGGACTTCATTCAGTGCTAGTCTTTAGTTCTTTCGAACATTTCCTTTTATGTGTAAACGGCTGGTGACCTAACACTCCCTGCCACATGCCTTTTAGGCGGCTTGTGGGGTAGTATGTAGATGTACCCTTAAGAGTGCGGGAATGTTTTTAAACATTTTGCACGTGCATGCTCCATTTACCCAAAATTTAATGGCTACCTGGATAACTTGCGCTTCGCTACTTTCCCTCACCATAAGGATCTTTAAAGGGCGCTTCTCTACCAAACCATCCCTTGTGGTATGCCATGCCTACTTCACAGGGGGTCTCTTCTGCAGTGGCTGGCAGCTAATATCGTGAACCCAAGAAGCCCAAGGGTTAAGAGCAAGATTTCTAGAATTTCAATATAGAATGAGTATTCAGATAACCATACAGAAATTGAATCTTCACCGAACTCCTATGATGGATGGTATCAATATTTGAAACCTGAGTGCCAAGATGATTCTCATAGCGTTCACAGAAAAATTTATGCTCAGCAGGCTTTCAGGATGATATTTTTCATAAAAGAAACAGCAGTAACCAGTTTTTTAAATTAATCTCCAACAAGTTTCAACAAATACTCCTCATTTTCAAAAGGCTAATCCTTTCTGCACAATGCCCAAGCAGTGCCTAGGCAGGCCTACTTCCCAGAGCACTCAGAGCCTAAGCGATGCTTAGAATAGGGCCATTGGCTTCTTCAGCCCAACATTTTGCAGTTTTCTCTCAACACCCACAAATATTCCGGACATATTTCTGTATTGTCATCCTCAGAATATCTCTTTATACCAGTATAATCTAACCAATGCAATAAGAACCTGAGTAATCTAATGTTATTACATCACCATTCCACAGCAAACTTCATTTTTCATAGTTAGATGTAGATCTTTCATAACATTACTCATTAGAAAAACTAACAGTGGTACTATCCTGAAAGTATTAGCAATTGGAGATACAAATAACTAAACACACAATCTATTATGATAAAGTTAATCACATATTTAAGTTTGCTAGCATACTGCTGATCCACAGCTGTGATATGCATGCTAAAATCTAAAATCATTTTCCTAGTACACAGTAGACGTTCAAGATTTCCTCTGGACATAATGGGATCTATACTATTACAGGCAAGCATTATCAGTAGCTGAAATTTTTAATAACAGAAAGAAACTGCAGTTTCCAGTTTCTTATTAATCTCCTTTTATAAATATTAATTACTTAACATTGGCACAATAGTAGTGTTTTTCACTGGCAATATATTTGAGCCAGGTTTCCCTATAAACAGCCTCATATTTCTATGAGAACGAAAAACAGTAAAACCTCTGTTTAATGAATTCAATAGCATTCGGAATATGGCAACTTCACTGTAAGGGGATTCAGCATATGGAGGTGCTTTGGGGGTTGCGTTGTGACAGGATGAGTAAAGTATTCATGTAGATTGTAGATTTGACTCATAAATATAGCAACTGCTATGGATACCTGAATGGACATTTTTCAAGAGAAGAAAAATTCTAACCACAGAAACAAAACATGTACATAACCAACAATGATTTCAATTAGAAATATGCAAATTGAAAAGTTATTAACGTACGCAAAACATGACTTCATAATTCTCAATATTCTTGTTGCTACAGAGCTTCAAAGTTCACAAAAATAGCTTAATTATTTCGCTCTACAAAAACGCCCTGTGACGTCAGAAAGTGAGTAAACAGATTCGCTCCACGGAAATATCAAAACAGTAATGATGATAACAAACATCTATGACGATACTGAATCATTACTTGAAGGGTGTGTCAAAAACAGTTGTGAATAGTGAAAAGTTTTTACGGTGCGTGTATTGCGCAAAGGCTGACTCAGACTTCTTAAACGCATTCTGGGAACATTATGAAGGTAGATTAACTCATGGTCGCTTATTTATAAATTGAATCAACAATCTCGTTCGCTAGTAATCTTAAGCTTGGTTTGTATTTAATTTAACTACTATCATTTACTCATTGCTTTTAATGTGTACTTGTTGCAATACTGGAATATGTGAAGTTAATGTTTTGGAGAAATACAACAGTTCATATTTTACGCTGATATACTTAGCATTCCTAAGGTCTGAAAGAGGTGATGAAAGGTATGGTGTAAGATACGGAGTGTTGTATGGAGTACGGAGTATGTTTTATCAGTTTGTTAGGTTCAAGTGTTAATAAATTTGAGCGTTTGCACTTTCAGGGATAAGGTGACACCAGAGCATTAAGTGAGAACAATAATCTTATACTGTGGAAATAGTCATAGATGAGGAGGATGGAAAAGTAATAAGCGCTATTTGTCAAGACCGTGCTGCGTCTTCCAGTATGCATACATTCTTTAAACCTACCAATAATTCAGGATAAATATTTCACATGGCTGATGACGAAATTATCATGTAACGCTACGAAAAAAATAAATTGTACTGAGATACATGGTTTTTTTTTAACACTGGGACAAATAGTCTACTGACGTGTAAACGTATTGTTTACTGGACTCAGACGTCACGCTCAGCCAACATGGCGATGGGTCGTTTCGAGCGCAAGATTACTATATGATTTTCAAAGTGGAATTTTAAGAATAATACGTAGGTTAGAGAAGAACTGCTTTCACTTTAATTTTCAGCACGAAGAATATTTTTTTTATCGCATAATCATTCATTTTCAGTGGAATTCCCCATTATTGTTAAATAACATGTACAGCATGTGATCTGGTCCCTGCAACCATTTAATTAAACAGACTTGCCCCTATATACACCCTGACATTGACTCAGTTGGTCTCAACATCAACCCAGGCCACTGGTGCCACACTATTTACATTACTTTTTTAAAAACCTTGGAAAATTTACTAGAAACTGTAAAAGGGGAAGAAAGAAAGACTAAGCACTGTTTACAAGCACCAGTCTAGCATTAGCAAGTTGTGCTGCATTGAAATAAACAGCTGCAATTTCCAAATTAAAGCCAAAGAGCACATCAAAAACAACAACTAAACATCAACAATGAGCCACCTCCAACTTTGCTCGACATACCATGTATTGCAAAATCATAAGCGATTTCAAACCCATCATCCTCCACAAAGAAAAGGAATGGCCCAAGACTCAACACACTTGAATAACTAGAAATTCTCATCAATCACATCTCGCCTCACAAAAATTTAGTTAACAAGCAACTGTGCCATTCTCTGCCTCCTCTTCATAATCTTCTCTCTTCCAAACAGCACTCAGATACACTACACCAATCTCTAATAACCTATTACCTGCCATAGCTACATTGTAATTTGCAGCCCTTGCTTTCCAAAACAATGCTCCCCCTCCACTTTCCTTGCCAAGAATTCCTTTCCCCTAGCACCACACAACCAGTGATATTCAAGCAAGCAATATTTCTGTAATAATTACCAGATGATGATACACTGCATTTAAGCCAATAATTTTCAATTTATATAATGTGGAACAGCAGAGTTTTCTCTCTACCATACACATCATTAAGGAGTTCTACAAAGTTACACCAAATGCCATTGTATAAATTTATATTTCTACCTAAGGAGCCTGTTCATGACATGATATGGAGCTGGTTGGTTTGAGCATGTACAGCTCAACTCATGAAGCATGTGATAATAGTGGTCTAATTTAGCCTCCACAATATAAAATGTTATGATGTTGGGTACAATATTTTGTTCGAGCGATGCAATAAGTGACTGTAAATTCTGGAATTGATTTCTTTATATTATTACCTTTCAAATATTACCTTGTTTGTTTTTGTTATGAACTGTCATGTATTCATTGTTGACAGAGAAACAAGCAGCAAGACAACTGTATTTGACATACGAAATATTAAAAGTTACTCATTAGCTGGCACCATAAAATCTAATATTTATTTCTTTATTGCCACATCACTGAAAACAGTTCTGTTTGGCCTTTGTATAGGGGTATTCATAACATTCAGCGATTAAATGTACAAGAACATCCATACCCTGGATAGCAGCAACCTACCCAGATAGGACTCGAACCCACGACCTTTGGTTTGGCAAGCAAGGACTTCAGCACACCACCGAGGCCGGCCTAATTGAATTATTTCACAATAGCCACACAATTTGAAGCTGTTACCTTTCCGAGCTATGGCAATCCATGACATGGGCCAAACACACCATTAGAGCGACCTAATCATGCATCTGAAGGATGCATCGAGGTCTGCAATTATGCATCCAGAAAAAAGCACCAGGATACTTCACAACAGCCAATATCTGGATGAGTCAACTTGAAATATTCAAAATAATTACACAAAAACCTTTATCATGACAGAGCTGATGGTGTCTGGCAACCACGACTGATACCAACATTTTTTCTTATTTAAATACACCAAAGGATGAAGTTTTTTGCTTATGACTGGACCTTTCCCGATGTGAGAAAACTGCCACTGGCAAATTAATTGGTTAACTTTTTGCAATAATGATAATGAATTTGATATTTTTTTATTAATAAAAATAACATTCAACTCTAACTATTCACTCATTGTTTTCAGCCCCAAACTACAGTATTTATCTGAATATAGTCCCCCTTCTTTTTTAGAAAAATGCCTGTGGTAAAAGTAAATAGGGGGGGTGGGGGTGTGAGGCTATACTCCTATGCATTTTTTAAATTTTTTCAAAACTGAAGCCTCAAAATTAGGGGGTGGACTATATTCGGAAGTGGACCAATAAAATCTAATTTATAATTTTAATAATCCTACATTCAGAAAAATATGGTATCTTCAAAATTGGTAAAAATTTAGATTTAAAAATAAAATTAAGCATTATATTTCAACAGCATACATTTTACCAGTTCTCATTTTCCTATTTTCCCTTGATTTTTCCTATTCACCTTTTATTCTTTCTGTATGAAAGCATTTTTGCACACCTGAGGAGTCAAAGGGGTTCACACTATGTCAATCAGTATATCAACACATTAGTTTTTACAGGTGAGAGTTGAGCTCACACCAAACTTTGCTGCTGCAGAGTCCAGAAAATTTCTCTGGAACCCCTGGTATTGGATACTACTGGGATATTGCATGATAAAAATTATAGGAAGGATGGCCAGACAGTTCACACAAATGTAGATGTGAACTGGAATCCTCAAATGAGAAGAACAACGCTGAAACAACTGGGCTACCATGGCTACCACAGGTGGAAGGTCGTCATTCAAAACTTAATTAATGATATAATAACTGCAATAAATACTTATGAATTACATTTATTTTACATTTAAGCATTACCTACATGCACTGGCCAGTCACTGTGTAGCCTTATCAGCACCAAAGTGGTTACTGCAATTATATGAGCTTATGCAAGAAAAAAGTAAAATATAGGAGGAAGTTCTAAAGCACTTATTAAGACGCTTCATAAAATTTACAGCCACATTCTACAATGGCGATTCTGTAAAATATTTTACCTTTGCCTCTATGGTGAAGTGTAGGTTTCAGTGGGATTACATTGATTTGCCATTTTTTGTCAGAGGTACAGTGTTTGACTAAATGTGACACATGCAATTCCTACAACAACATTGAACAGACATGGAAATGGATGACTTCTAACTAAAAAAAATTGTAAAAAAGTAATATTTTATTGATTCTGATCATCCATTAATGTTTGCTACAGCAAACAAAACAATCGACGCAGGTATTCCTAATTGAAGTATGTACCACATTAACATTTTTTTGTGTTTTCAGATTATCTTTGCCATGTCAATACAGTGTGTGGGGAAATAAATCCTGATTTTGGAGACTCACTGAGAATAACCAGTGAATCGACATAATTTTACTATTCTGAAAGCTTCCTGAGCTAACAAGACCGCAAACAAATAAAAGAAGAAGCACAGTCCATGGAAGTACCTTATAAATGCTACAGCAGCTGATTCACCTTAAGAAAGCAATTTAGTGGGAAATATGTAGGTTTGAGAATCGGAGAGGAACACCCCAGAGAAGGTCGAAGAGATACCACGGAGAAAGTTAATAATCCACGGGGAAGAGGAAACAGGAAAAATAAGAATCAAAATAATTGTTAATGTAAGCAATGAAAGGCTGAAGCACATAAATCCTATAAATACTAAACTAGGTCTGCCTCTAATTTCGCGTCTCACTTGCGGGAGCACAATTTGCAAGCACAAGCTACAAAATGCAGTATCAAGTAAACTAAAAATTACCATCGATCTGAAGATTTCTTAACCAACTATACATTTAATACGCCGAAATAAGACACCATCGGAATCATTAGCGGCATAAAGCGATTGCAGGCACGTCCAGCCGAAGGCGCTTTACTAAGAATTAGGTTAAGGAGTTCAACTTACGTGAGGAGGAGTTTTAGAGGTGGTGACATTTTGTGTTGGTGTTCCATTGTTGGCTATGGCACCATTATTGCTCACTGCACCGGGCGCAACCCCACCAGCTGATTGTTCTTTGTGGGCGGGGTGATTAGGATTGGCTAAATCAAATAAAGGCTGAATGGTTTCGGGCGGAAAAACATTGTTCTTCTGCCATAAATTTAGCACCCTAATCACGCGACTCTGTGAGAAATAACATTTCAATGAGTAAATTCTCCATCAATTATAATTTTAAAAACTTACACAAGTAGGAAAACTAACCTTCTCTTCAACAGGACACTTAAAGAGATTGATGAAAGTGGCCTGGATATTTTTGGCAAATCTAGGAGCAAATACATCTTTTTCAGGGCCAAATTGATGCCGCGACTGCCGCACGATTGAATCAATTACATAAAGACCAGGAACCTTATACTCCGGCTTACACTGTAGCATAGAGGGTAATTAATGATTATTGTTTTCACTCATCAAAACAAAAGCCCATTCGTTCTATACTACATTTAAATGTGAAGGAATATAAACGATATAATTCAGAATAGAATGGATATTTTACCTTCAGTATGAATTTCTCGACGCTCTGCACAACATGTTTGTAGAATTTAATGGCTTTGATAGCGTTTTTCGTGATGTTGGTCATTTTCACCTTAGAGATAGGCGGCTTCACCTCGTACAGCGAGGAGAGCTGAAAATTAGTAAACATCTTAAAAAAGTCCTTTGGAAATAAGTCTCTCCTCGTTTACACCACAATAAAGATTTGTATAAATAATCCCTCGGTAGCAACATATACAACCCTCGCAACCCCTACACTTGTTAGCATCTAAAAGCAATAATACGTACCTCAGAGTTAAAACTCTTGACCACGTCCATTTTGCCTGCTTTATTCGGTCCTTGGGTTAATTATAAACTAATATTTTCCACCGAAAATCACGAATTGGGGCATAATTCCGCGTTCATGTTATTTGACAACATGCTTCAAGATGGCCGAACACCCATGATGCATCAGACGCAATGACGGAGCTCGGGTCACATGACCTCAGAAATGCAATGAATGACGGAGACCGTGTGTTTTGATAAGAGAAAGAAAATAATCACACATTTAAAGGTTATTATAATATTAGAAATGCACTTGCTCTCTTTCCTATTATTCCTTAGGTATTATGGTTTTTAATTGGTAAGATTTTATTTAACTTAAATGTGAAATTCCGTTGGGAATATAGTTTAAACCCTCCGTGACAAGTGCATCAGTAATGACAGTATTTCGTTGTACAAAACTTCAAATATAAAAACATATGTTATAATTTCTTCAACTTTGCTTGGTGTTGAATTTTTAGCTCTTATTTTCCTTTGTTATAAAATATTATGTCTTTGTTTATATATTAATTGTTATTGGTTTTTAGTAATAAGTTGATTACTTCTTCCAATTCACTAGTATTGCTAGTACATATTACCGTCTTGAAGCAATTTGGGAGACCTCATGTATGTTTATTAGGGCGAAATTCTACTCGCTGCATCCCAGCTGTCGTCGTGAGTGAAACCTCTGAGCGCTCGCTCCGCTCAAAGCCATTTATCTCAAACTTCAGTGATATTAAAGGAATTGGTGCGTCAGTGTGGCTAAGCCCTTATTTATTTATTTTATTTTTATTTTATTCATATAGACGGCAATACACCTTTTTACAATTTGAAGACGATACAATAATACCAAATGACGGATAAACTATTTCAAGCACAAAATATCTATAATATAACGAGAATCTACAACCATCAAAATGTAAGCTAAATAACAGCAAATGCAACTAACAATAAATCAATTGGAGACAAGTATATAAAGCAGAGCAAAACCCTGAGTCAGTCAAACATAAACCCCTCTAAGAAGCAGTTTAAGACATTCCCTCTCGAAGGCTTCGTAGCTGGTCCCGAAGATCTCGATCTCAACGCACACCCTGTTTCCAGTCCTCATCAGGCGAGGTATTGCACTGTGGTAGGAGTAGTTTGTCAGGCAGTGTTGTCTGGAAAACAGCTGAGGATAACGAACTCCACGAGGCACGTTCAGGTATATCTTGTGCAGAATGTCTGGGCAATCTATCATACCGTTCATTATTTTATATAGGAACATCAGGTCAAACAAAGTTCTTCTAGCTTGCAGGGGGGGAAGGCGTAGGAGCAGCTCCATTTCTTTTATGTCAACTTCCAGATATGGATGACCTAGTTTCACACCAACCATTCGCAGTAAACGCTTCTGTATGTTGTCTAGAGCCGTGCAATGTCCGACCTGATACGGGGACCAGACCGAGACAGAGAATTCCAACAACGGACAGACCAGGGCAACGTAAAGGGTTCTGATGGACCAGATGGAAAGTCCAAGACGACTAGTACGGCTAACGAGCCCCAGAATCCTGGAGGCCCTGTTGCAGATCTTTTGAATATGATCTCCAGGGTCTAGGTTAGATGTCAGTTGAACTCCAAGGTCACGCACATTATCGACTCTCCTAAGAGAATGTCCATGTAGCAAGTATTGGTGTTGTATAACCTATTGTTTTTTTGCAAAAGAGATCACTAAACACTTATTAGGGTTGAGGTCCATCTGGTTGACTAAACACCATTCTTCCACACGCTTCAGGTCTTCTTGGCCGTAGAGAGGGAAACGCGAGCATACACTGCTGTATTTCGCTTATGCTTCCCTCTGTATCAACTTCCTTTCACCTCTGGGAGTTCCACCTGGGCCTGGGTGATTGGTAGGCATCCTAGCACCCACCAATCAATCCACTGCCGCAGGCGAGTGGACCCAATGTTTTTTGATCTCCTTACCCTACATTATTGAAAGGGGTTGCAGTTGGGAAAGCATAAAGGCATCTCACCCATGAAGCTCCATTTTTAGGTGATTCTAAGAAGAAATTTGGCATTGAAGGAACACAATTTGTCAAGATAGGTGTTCACGCGGAAAATGCATGTTCATTCACCTGCACACGTAATTGGTAAGGCTCATCAATGCACCCAGGGTAGGGATTGGAGAGGAAGGGAAAGAGGAGAAGAATATTGTGCCATTATTTAGGTGATGCAAGCAACCACAAGCAAAACCAGATTTACTGTTGCAAAAGAAATGGAAAATCATCTAACGGAAGAGATGGTCCAGCATTTTCTCTGTATAATTTCTTTCGTTTTTTTAAGTATATGAATTCGACAAAATTTTCTCGCTATATGCTGACCTCAATAAGAGCGGGGTTAAGTCTATGCCCTCCAAACTGAAAGTTGTGGGTTCTAGTCCTGTCTGGGTAGATTTTATCCGGACGGGTGTTTGTGTCCTGTAATGTTGGCTGTTTGAACCACTGATTCGAAGACTAGCCATTTTGAGGAGTACATCCTTGGGCAGTTATACTGCTGAAGAGTCTCTCCCAAGGTATGAGGGATATGGAAAACCCCTTTGTCAGTCATAATCCACAACCACCCCATGTGCCACCTCCTTTCAGAGGGGTTAAAGGCTGGTTGAGGCAAGCGTGCAGAGAGCCAATCCCTTGGCTAGGAAAGCAAGTACTCTACAAAAGGGCTCGGATGGGCACCATATTAATCCGGGCCCAGTATTGGCTGAGCATGGGTCCCCAAGATTTGCAATCGATATAACCAAGAATCCCCATAATTTCAATGGGGAGACAGATATAACCTTCCCTTAGACAACATTCACTGAAGCCATCAGCCAATCAGAAGCAAGGGCAGAAAAAAAATTCTGCTGGCCACCAGCATATATACCGTCGGGAATGCCACGACGATCAACTTGACCCGAAGTTGCCTCCCAGGCAGTACAGAACTGTTGTCAAGAAAGGTCTACCAACGGAATGTATACCTGGAAGGTGGACCCTGTTACATAAAACATTCCTCAGAAATGCAAAATGTAAATCTACCACATATATTGGTCCTCATAAAGCAACATTTAGAATGGGTAAGAAAGAAATTATCAGCAGAATAGCCTAGGCGAAGAGAGCATTCCACCAAAAGAGAGACCTGCTTACAGCGGGAAACTTAAATATGGAAGTAAAGAAACAATTTATAAGAACCTACATCTGGAGTATGCTCCTATACGGAAGCGAGGCATGGACAATGACCGCAGCGGAGAAAGCAAGGATAGAGGCCTTTGAAATGTGGTGCTACAGGAGAATGATGAAAATCAAATGGATCGACCGAGTTAGTAACGAGGAAGTCCTAAGAAGGGTAGGAGAGAAGAGAAGCCTCATGAAAACCTTAATAAGAAGACGGAACAACCTTATAGGCCACATCTTGAGACATGATGGCCTGATGAAGACAATCGTCGAAGGACAAGTGGAAGGCAAGAATGGAAAAGGAAGAACCCGAACAAAATATATGGAACAAGTAAAGAGAGATGTGAAAGAGAAGAAATACGTAGGTGTGAAAAGATTAGCTGATAGGAGAACTGAGTGGAGAGCTGCGTCAAACCAATCCTAGGATTGTTGACCAGTGGTGATGACTGTAAATTAATTCAAATATCAGTAAATAACATATAAAATCGTTTCAGGCTTAATTTTGTGGAATAATGCTATATCCATGATTAAAACACAAATGGTAATTTCCACACTATTTAATTTAACACTTAATGACCGACCATGTTTTCGACACTTGGTGTCATTTTCAAGGTAATCCAACAAAAACTCTCGGTATATATATGCAGGCCAAGGTAGGAGGTGGGGGCATATGGAATTGGAGTGAGGGGATGTGAGAGTCTACTCACAAAGACTGAGGAATGGCAAGTCATAACTATGAACCCTCTACCCCCAAGATTTTATGGGTTACCTAAAACTCACGAAGTGGGTATCCCTATTAGACTGGTTGTCTCACACTTCACAGCCCCTTGGCATGAGCTAGCATCCTAATTAAATACTTTAATTAGACAACTTTATTTTTCAAACCCAAGCACAGTATTAAAAATTCAATTGAATATAAAAAGAGTATAAACTTGTCAGCTCTGGTAATCCCATTTTGACCAATGTTGTCATGAGGTCCGGCCTCAAGGGCGCTTGGCCTTGATGCTGGACCTCATTGCATTCCATCCACCTGACGATCCGCCTCAAGGAATCGCCACACACTGTCAGTTCTGCATTCAGTCTGGGACTGTACAGTCCAGGCCCTGAGGCCAAACTGAACGTGTATGGTGGGCCTTAAATATTTCAATTAAAGGTGGCAAACATGATCTATCAGAAAAGAAACGTTCACTGATGTTATTATTCTGGTAGATTCATGTCATCACCATACGCATAAGCTAGCTGCATTGAGGTGTATGATCCGCTGGTTAATGAATATTCCTATGACTGTCCACAACTTCGATAAAGAACTCAAAATTATAAAAACCATAGCAGTAAGAAATGGCCTCAATACCCTGTGCTTATACAAGATGTTTAAATGCTATCGCTGTAAAAGAACCACAAAGTTACTGACATCTCTGATCCTGACAAAAATTACCCACTGGGTCAAACTACCTTTCATTAGAAACATTTCGTATAAACTCAGAATGTCTTCCCTAAAAATAATTACAATATTTCATTTGATAACCCATTGATGCTTGACAAGATTTTATTCAATTCTAAGGACAGTAATGAATATATGGACAAAAGTGGAATGTACAAATTAAAGTGTGAGGCCTGTGGTTTGTGTTATTTTTGTCAGACCGGTAGAAGGTTTAAAAGAGTGAAGGAAAACAGAAGAAATTTTACATATAACGACGGAAAATCTTGTTTTGCTAATCATTTATGCCTGAATAACCATTTTAGCAATTTTGACATAGATACTTCACATTGTATTGACAAAGGGCATAAATTAGATATTGTGGAAAAATTTGAAATTGCCAATAGCCCAGATGGACTTTGTAATGATGTTTTATTTTGTACTGACTCACCTTTGTTAAAGTTCAGCTTCCCCGATGACGTCAAAACCCTGACCTTCGCTCTTGTTGTATGTTTTCTGGTTTCGGCCTTCATTCATTTGTTCAGCTAAACTTTTATCCCCATAGACTACATGGTAAAAAGACAAAAAATGCAAGGGAAATTGATATAGATGATTATCAGTGTTTCAGTGATGTTTGGTTTGTGGAAGAAAAAAGGGTAAGAAAAACCTCTTTTTCATTTGAATCAACATCCAGTATCTTTGATGACAGCGAACAAAAATAAGTACATACTGATCAGATGAATAGACTACATTACAGCAGTTGAAAAGTGATCATTTGCAGGGATAAAGAAATAAAAAAATGGAGATCAAAAAAGGTAACAAATCCCCTCCATCCTTATGGTGTTAAACTTAATTTTAAAAAATGAAGCAGTTGAAACAAAAACTGCTCATTGCCTTATTAAAAGCTCAGCATTTCTCAGCTGTAGCCAATAAACCCTTGTTTTCAATATGGTAATCAAAGGAAGAAGAGGCACAGCAGACTTCCATTTATCCTGCTGCGGTTTATCCGTGTAATGGCTTATCCGTGCATGAGTTTTACACTTTTTCTTTATTTTCCATGATCTTCAAAAAATGACACATAAGCACCAGGATATTTGTATTTTAATGCTAGGCTACACCGGACTTATTATTTCTATTAGAATTCCCTTCCTAACATGGAATTATTTTATTTACTTGCTGACAAGGAATCATGTTTCAAGTCTATTTGGACGTCTGCTCTAGCGGTGCTGATGACGATCAGCGGCGGAAAAAACAACTCTTGATAAATTTTTTAAAGATTCTTCACTGTTAAACCAATTGTAAATTAGGGAAAAGTAATTAACAATCTTTATTTCCATATTTTATACTGCAAATTCGCAACTATCGTCGTGGCCTCGCCAGGAATTTCGTTCGAGGGGATGGGGGCCCAAAGCTGAAGGAGGAAATTATTGAAAATCAGGGCACTAAGTATTTTTATTAAGGGTTTTAAAGTAATTATAACACTTTTCATCATCGAAAACACTTCATTTGTTAAAAAAATACTTGGAAAATTCATGAGTATCAATATTTAGTTTCCTCTTATGAAGGAAAATAATTGGTTTTTTTTTAAATATATATTTTGGAGGGTGGGTCCGGACTGCCCCCACCCTTAGCTATGCCACTGGGCCTCACATGCAGTTGAATATGGCCCGAGGAACTTCATTCGCAATCAGGCATGTTTACGCCGAGACGAGTCAAGTTCAAACTTGAAAGAAAGGGTATAGTAGAAGTGAAGGCAGCGAGGGAAGTGGAAGTAGAGATGGCATGAGTCATAGTCGGGCACTCGCCAGCGCAGACAATTTTCCATAAGCTCTGGTTTCCTATAACCGCTGCTGCACGATGGCGTGATTGCTCGCCCGTTGCCTTCATAGGAGCTCCATGTTCCCATTTTCCAAGCATCGTGCTCAGTGGTCACGGTTCCCCATCCCGCAGCAGTTATATCCCGGACAACTTGCGCAATTCGCGACTACGCGGCGTGGTGCCTAACGGTGTAGTTTCCGATGTCGCACAGGGGTTTTGAAGCATTCGTGAAAACCACTTTTCTGAATCCCTTTTCTGTGACCCTGCAGCCAGATCCGATCACAAAATTAGATCTGCAGGTTTTCGGAAACCAGGTATGACACAGCAGTAGGAATGCGAGTACAATCAAGTTTTTGCCGCTAAAAAGATCGCGGTCGGGAAAAGAAAGCTCCCAATGACTCCAGAAAGCAATTTAAAATAACAGACGATGTGCATATATAATATTTACTAATTTGATTTTATGAATTATGAAAATAAAATGATATTCAAATGAAAGTTTGGATTATTTGTGTTTTCCGACTATTCGTGCTGCCTCTCCCCATCATTACCCCACATAATCTGGAGTATGCTGTATTTCAAATTTCTACAACACACTACAATGCTACACAAATAAACATGTTCCGATGCCCATCAATGGTCATGTTTCCTAAAAGATATTACATACATACACTGTAGGACATAACAAATTTAAAGAGAAAATATATTTTTGGTTGAATACATGCAATTAGTAGATATTAAATGAGAAAACCCACACATGAATTCAAATAAAAGTTTGATTTTCTTTTTTCTTTATATCAAACAAAACATTACAAAAAATTCAATGAATAAAATCACAAAAGTTCAACATCTCACTCACCCATACTCTCACATAATATTCATTTACATAATTGATGGATTATTTTGAACACAGACTACCTTTGGAAGGGGAGCAGCCAAGTTAACGTTCTTGACTCGACCAATGATTGTTTCTGATCTTATATAAAATACTTTAAGAGACATTATCAAAGAAACTTCACTGGAGTGGCTCATTTGAATGTTTTTAGAAAGTTACCAACTTTAAAATAAATAAAAATATTACTACTTCACTTATAGTAGTAATAAGGTAAATATCAGTCCCTGAGTAATGCTCTTGCACGAGCTGTAAGTTTACGTACACGGCCTCTGCTACTAATACTAAGTGGTTGAATTACACCATCCGAGTCCTCATCAGTTCCATCATCAGAGTCATCCATATGCGGATCACTGTCATCATCTTCTCCATAAAAGTAGTTCTTGCGTTTCCCACGAGTTGGGCGTGCATTTGTAACTGCACTTTCTGTTTCTCGCACCTCTGTTCTTCTCCCTTTCCTCACTTGACCTTGTTTTTCACTGGGTTGCTTAACCCTTTGCTCACACACGTTGGAATAATCATCATCTTCTTCACTATCTTCCTCCCCGTCCATTTGCAATTCCTGGTAATAAACTCTCTGCTTCCCTCTATTTCGTGTGCTTATTCTAGACCTTGAGCTGCTGGCAGTGACTGGCCCTATACTGATCCTCAGCTTTCTACCATTGGTAGTAGCACGGGATTTCTTTCGACTAGAAAAACGTGAGGATTTTTCTTCATAATCCTCATCGTCATCCTCAGTTGACACCCTCAGCTTCCTCTTTCTGCTACTAGTTCTTCGCTTATTTACATTCACTTCCTGTTCCACATCATGATCACTATCATTACTACCAACTTCATCATCTTTATCATCCTCGTCACCAGATGAACTAGAATTACTATGATAATCTTCTACATCACCATCTTCCTCTTCACCTACGACTGCTTTACTATTATAAGAATGACTGGAATACTCTTCATCGTCTTCTTCCTCCAAAACTTTTCTCTTTTTATTCACATGCCCTCGACCTGCACTAAAACTAGCATTGCTTTCACTACCACTATGGCTACCACCACTAGATGAAGAGGATAGTCTATTACTTTCCTCCCTCCTGTCTTCAGCTTCATCACCATTGATGCTACCATCATCTTCATCTTCTTCCCCGCCTTCATCTTCCTCTGCATCACTCTCGTCAGAGCCATCCCTCAGCTCAGGATTTGGCTTTGGGTGCAGTCCATTCAGAGAAGCTCTCAAGGTGGGAACTCTTCCATTGGACATGGGTCGGCCAATCAATTCTGTGAAAGATAGCAGAGACAATTTACGTTATACTTTAACCATTGAGCTTAACTCACCATTTCTCACAAAAAGATTATTTAGGCAATATAAAAAAATTATGGTGAGATTATATTTCCATTAAAAGCATTGCTATGAGGAGCATTCAAGTTCGAAGGCCTTCAATTTTTTTCTCTAAAATGGAAACAGAAAAATGTCTATTGTTTTAAAATGAGCGTGAACTCTTTGCCAATATGCGACAAAATGACTGAACTGTAGGACAGATAGAACTCATTCTGCAGCGTCTACAATGAAAACTATTCTCTATATTACAGTAGAATCCTGATTTAAGGTTTTTCAGGGGGGAAAAAATTTAAAACACTAAATGCGGAAAAACACTAAATTTTTGCCATTTTTTTTCAGGTTTTAGGGTCTGTAATGATTTAAATGGCTCTTTATGAATAAAAAATAGTATTTTAAGTAACTAAAAGGTGCTGAATGCAGCAAAAAATTCTTTAATGAAATCTTCTCTGCTCTATGAAGGTTGGATTATACTTTTCAGGAATCAGCTAAAAAAATGGGTAGTAAAAATAAGTAATGAGAGGATGACAATTGTTTTAATGAAATATTTTAAGAAAATTCTAATAATCATCAACCTTAAAGCATTCCCACTCAGATTATTATTATGGACATTAGTG
The DNA here is from genome assembly GCF_921293095.1 of Ischnura elegans. Classification (NCBI taxonomy): domain Eukaryota; kingdom Metazoa; phylum Arthropoda; class Insecta; order Odonata; family Coenagrionidae; genus Ischnura; species Ischnura elegans. Next base: position 19,330,146 of record NC_060257.1, read on the forward strand.
ATTCCATTTTATGCATATTTCAGTGGTCTCGATGAAATTTAGAATTTTTTCTGTAAAAGTGACATGTAGGTGATTATAGCATTTCTAATGTAATAAGAAAAGGTGTAAGTAGGTACTCGAAAAATCATGAGGAATGAGTGAAATAAAGGGACAGCATAAGTTCGCTAATCTCGAATTCTCAACTACCGAATACCTAGTAAAACGGAGGTTTTCTGGAATTTTGCCAACTTAACGTTATCTGTTGCCTCGGCGAAACAAGGGATTTATGAGCCTTTAAAAAGCCTCCTATGCGCACATTTTGGATTTCGAGGTCATCCAAAAAAGTAGAATCTTATTTTAGTATGAGTACAAGTCGATGGTGATTCAACTCGATGATAACACCAGATTCGTTGTCATATATCCGCGGCCTTATGCAGGTCGAATGGAGCCGGGAGAAGTTGCTTACGTGGCGCGCTGATCACCTTGACTCCGACTTGCCTTGTTTCTCGGCAGCTTTTAATAAAATTTGGTTGGACCTTGAATAACGATTAGCTAAACTCTGTTAAGTGAAAAGGTTTAATCTTCAACAGAACTGGATTTCATCCGAAAAATTGTCAGAGCCTCTGGAGTTTGGCAATTTCGTCACGGTTATGACGTCGAAGTCAACCACCAAGGGATACCTGCCGGATTTTTGTATTTTTCCGCGCTCATCTATTCTACCGTGAGTATGCGGTGATTTTTTTTCCAGCATGAGCGATTTATTTAGTCATGGACCGTGATAGTTCGTCAAAACTCAGATTGTCATTCTCTTTTGACATTAATTAGCACCAGATAAATATTTTTGAATCGACAGCGATATCAACCAGCCACATGTCGATAAATTGGCTCCGGGATATCTAAATTACGACGTAAAATAATGTTGTTCCGAAGGGAAAGAATGCTCTCACTCACGGTCATGACAGGGGAAACACTTCCTCTATTCTTTCGCCGTTACTCCGTGGAAACTGACCTTGGTATGGATTAGAGAAAGAATCTTCTAGTGAACTGCGCAATTGATATTGGGCCTCCTCTTTTGAAAAGAGAAAGTAGCCTACTGAAAAAATATTGGGCTAATAATCGACTGCCCGTAGGAAGTAGAGTTGAGAGGGGCATAAGCCATCAATTGAAAACATAACGAGAAAACCATTATCGTAGCGGCCCTCGGAGGATAACTCGTGTCATCAGTCGTCACGTATCATCGAAGTCAAGTTCATGAAGTGAAGGATAAGGTAGTTCGAGGTAATTAAGGGATGACTTTGCTCCATTAGATCGGATCTGATACAAAAAAGGCCTGGTGTTTGGATCAGAAGGGGAGCGAAACGTTACGAGAAGACAAATCACCCAACTTGCGAGTTGAAGGTCGCAGCGCTGCGCTCGCGGAAGAAAGCAGTTGAAGAAGCGTTCCCTGGTTGATTCTATCGACTCTTGGTAAACTTTCATGAGACTGTTCTTGTTGATGAGCATATAAATTCGAAGATTTGGATGAACCGCCATGAAAAAACGTTAAATCGGGCAAAAAAATCTTGAGCGGGACAAATTTTTACGACCATAAATGCGGAAAAATGCAAAATGCGGAAACACTAAATACGGATAATTTTTACATTGTCCTAATAGGGAATGAATCGGGACCCAAAAAAATAAACGCTAAATGCGGAAAAACGTTAAATGCGAAGACCTTAAATCCTGATCCGACTGTATATAGAGAAAACTATTGCAAATATTCCAAGGAAATAAAATCAATCTGCAATATTCGTCGACAGAAACAGCCATTACCATTATTCAACAATTGCTTGGAGTTTGTTTACACTGACGATAGTGACGTGTTTGATGACGACTCAACTTGAGCGAGGCTTAGCTCGCAGTAAACGAATTTAATATCATTTTAATATGTTTTTAATAATATAATGCATTTAATGTTGTTACGAAGCTTAGTCATTAAATTGGTAAAAACAATTATTCTAGTTTTGAATGACTTGACAGCTTTGGCTGTGTTACCAACTCCTTAAAAATTCCCTTAGGATTAAGATAAATTTTTTTGTGAACTTTTACTATTTTTTAAATTTTTATTCTGTTACTCGGAGCAGAGACAAATCCAAAAAACCAAATTTCTTTAAAATCGGTGCAGCCATTCTTAAGTTATAAATGTTGTAACTAACATGATTTTTGACTCTCTTTTATAAACATGGATAAAGGATTTTGCCCTATACATTAGGGCGGATCGCAAAAATCGATTTTTTTCAAATCCATCTGGCCCAATGAAAAAAAGTTGTGGGACCGATCAAAAATAAGGCCTGAAAATTTTCAGACCTGTACGTGAACCCCTGACCCTCGCTCAAATGCAATTTAGGGGGGGAAGGTCAAAATTCGAAAAATATAATATTTTATGGTCAATCCCTATAGATTTTGCCGAGTTACTGCCCTTCTAGGGCGAAAATTTCGTGCATTTTGACGTATCTGCCACCGTTTAGCCACAAAATGCCTAATTTGAGTCTGCGTCCGCGAAGAAAATATTCCAACGCCCACGCAGCGTCGCGGATACCAGAGCCGCAGGCCGATCCCTTCCCCTCCACGCTCGCTTCTCCCCCTCCCACGCCTCTAATACAGCAAAATTCCTTCCGCGCATGCTGCTAGGAGGTTGTTTATCTTTGATAATATAAATCAGAAGATGGTAGAAGGTAAAAAACGATGCGTAGTGAGACGACTTTTCCCTTATTTGGCGCCTCGTCGGCGATAAACAAATCGATGTTACCAACTTTTAGAGAAGTGATGAAATATTTTTAGATCTGCGCACGCAGGAAAGGAGACTACCATCTATGAAGACGCCTCTCGTGTGGCTATGAAAGTTTGGGAACTTAGGCTATGCACTTATATTCCGGTATTGTCCGACAGCTATGACTAAACGGATGAATAAGGGTGAAGGCCGCCGGCGTAACCTCCCCGCTCCCCTCTCGAACGCCCCAGATGCACCAAAATTCACACAAAGTGCGTCTATCTTCGTTAGTCTTACTAATATTTGATGTATCAGCATCGTCCAGTGAGGAACAATCATGAAGGAATTACTCAATTACCTGCTTTCCAGTCTGTATTTCTTAAGTTGGTGTCATTCCTCGTCTTTTGCTGCCTTCAACAATGTTTTGGTAAATTCTTTCGCGAATCTCTCGTCCGTATGTATAATAAAAGGAATATTGAAATTCAAATTTGAACTTTCATCGATAGATTTTTAAATTCCACAGCTCTAAGCTCAGATATATCCGAAGGAACCGGAGTCTCTCTCCAATATATCATTAGCGGGTAGTCCTTTACGTCGATATTAAAATCCAGCAATTAAAAAAATCTCGGATTGGTCGCCAAACGCATCCTTGCAGAACCGCAAATTGGGTCCCTAGATTACCCTCCCAACGTTTATGTCGCAAATCCAAGTCAACTTAGTGCAATTAGTAAATAGACCACTGTAAGGGATGAAATACGATTTGATGCTTTCCCGGCGAATGATGTGTGTAAACTCTTTTCGGGGTTCAACAAAATTTATCCCTTAGGATGAGCCCCCAGTCGGAGCTTGAAATGTTGGCCATTATGGAAAAATTAACCCGGTGGGAATCCCGAGAAGAGTCTACCCACACTGCAAGGGATGTTGTAATTATGCTTATACTTAGCAAAGGGATGATGCCTCCTTTTTGGGCGCTATTCGCTTAGTACCATCATAATCAAATCCTTTTTAATTCTGTGTATCTAATTTTCACTCGGAAAGGAATCGATAATCGCAGATTTTATAACTTTTGCTAATCCTCCGACGGGGGAGGCAAACCTCCAAAAGAGGAACCCTGTTTCTTCAACTAACACCACACATTCCCCTCTAAACTTGTATTGATAAGTCCTCTTCCCTTTTTTCATCAGACAAGAGTATAGTCTTTCATTCCAATAAAATAAGGCCCTTTGAAGACCCCTCTCTTTTCTTATTCACAGTAATTAGTATCTTTTTCTGTCTACGTAAGTAATTCTGGTACACTAGCTTTGATGTATCTTACGAAGTTATGACTTTTGCGTCAGCTAAAGTTACGGGAACGATAATTGCTGTTGCTTGGTTCTTGCATATACCTCTTTCACAGTTGGCAGACGCATTTTCCGCGAAGAAGTTCCAATTTGAGGTTATAGTCCTTAATGTTTATTTCATGAGGAAAGTAGAGATATAAATCGGCTAATTTCTCGCCAGTTTAATTTTCTTCGGATGAATAGATGAAGGAAATTTTTGATACTATTTTCCCGTACAAGAATTGACGATGATGACTCAACGCTCTCCTACGATTCCCTTTTTTCCTAAGTTGTAGAGTTTCTTTAGGGTTCAATCCAGCAGCCATCATTTATCTTTTCGTCAGATTGTCTCTCAAAATACTTCTTCATTGGGGGAACCTTACGCTCCTCAATGCACTTACACGCAAAAATATCGCACAATTTAAAATGTTCCTTTAAAATTGTTTGAGTCTTTACTTCAATAAAACCCTACTTTTGGCTAATGACGATTTTCGTAAGTTTTATTACTTCCTGTGGTACCGCTAAATCCATTTAGTCACATTCATAATGGAAGAGAAGCGCGTCACCATAGTTCGCACACCTTCATAGCCACTCGAGAGGCGTCTTCATAGATGGTAGTCTCCTTTCCTGCGTGCGCAGATCTAAAAATATTTCATCACTTCTCTAAAAGTTGGTAACATCGATTTGTTTAACGCCGACGAGGCGCCTAATAAGGGACTAGTCGTCTCACTACGCTTCCTTTATTACCTTCTATCATCTTCCGATTTATATTATAAAAGATAAACGACCTCCTAGCAGCATGCGCGGAAGGAATTTTGCTGTATTAGAGGCGTGGGAGGGGGAGAAGCGAGCGTGGAGGGGAAGGGATCGGCCTGCGGCTCTGGTATCCGCGACGCTGCGTGGGCGTTGGAATATTTTCTTCGCGGACGCGGACTCAAATTAGGCATTTTGTGGCTAAACGGTGGCAGATACGTCAAAATGCACGAAATTTTCGCCCTAGAAGGGCAGTAACTCGGCAAAATCTATAGGGATTGACCATAAAATATTATATTTTTCGAATTTTGACCTTCCCCCCCTAAATTGCATTTGAGCGAGGGTCAGGGGTTCACGTACAGGTCTGAAAATTTTCAGGCCTTATTTTTGATCGGTCCCACAACTTTTTTTCATTGGGCCAGATGGATTTGAAAAAAATCGATTTTTGCGATCCGCCCTACTATACATCCCAGGATTGCCGGCTAATTGTCTGTAAATCATCTTGTTAAGCAACAGATCTGTAACAATTAACCATTATACCACCCTTTCCATCAAATGACTGTAAAGGGAAGGATTTTAAGATCAATAGTACAACCACAATGTGGTGATGAACACACATGAGAACAACTGATGATGAAGTAAGGAACAGTCAAGGGCGAAGATGGCAATAATTTCTTCATAAAAGAGGAAATAAATCCCCAAAGGACCAATAGTTCACAACAGTGGGGATTTGTATCATCTGTACTCGTTATGTGTGGGGAAATTAACATTGGCAACCATAGGGAAGTCCAAGGGACAGTGAACTGACCTCGTTATGAGTGGGATTTTGTTACGTGCGTGATCATTTCAAGTGAGTTTTACAGTAATCAACAATTTCTGCTCTGTAGATCCCAGATGTTGCACCCTTCGAAGCTCGGAGTGTAACATTTAAGATGCCTCTGCTGTGGTTCTAATTCCTGCTTATTATGTAAATATTGATGAAAAAAATTTCCTCTAAATGGAAATTAATATATTTTTTCCTCAATAATTCATTCTAGAGGGTCACTTTCTATGTTTTGGGCCCAAGCACAGACTTCAACAAAGGGACTTTATGTAATTGGAGAGGTTTGCTGTGGGAAGTTTTTTGCGTGCATTTTCCATTGGATGGCCCAGGACCGGGCCAATGTCTTTGAAATAGGGAGGTTTACATAAAACTTTCTGTACGGGGGTTCGCTATATAGAGGTTTTACTGTACATGATTCTTAGATACAATCCTACTTTAACCTCAGAAAATAATAATATGAAGGCAAACCCTATCCATATTTAAGATGAGCCAATCTTTTTATGCTTGTCGCTAATTGATGCGGACAGGAGAAATATCTTACTCTTGTAATGGGAGAAATCTGAAGTTTGACCAACGGTTCTCCTATGATTACCCTGTTCCAAAGATGAATTCTCTTGATTAGCCTCAGACATACTTAAATCTTCACTATCACTTTCTATCCTCCGCCTGGAAAGTGCTGAAATTAAAGGATAACAAAATTATTAAAAATAATACAAGATTAGAAATAATTTCACTAGAAATAAGGATGATTCAAATCCACTTTTTTTTTCCAATTCTAGTTTGACTCTTGGCATCAGTTCTTGGTTACGGTTTTTCATCAGTACCAACATCGGCTGCATTGCTAAATTTTCATCAGCTATGAATGACAAACATTTGAATTAAATGAAAACTGCCAAAAATAGCATATCAAGTTATCTCACAATTGATTAAATTCACAAAATTCTTCTATTTAAATAATAGTGTAAATTATGCCCAAGAAAAGTTTCCAATTTGGGTATTCCGCAAATTATATTGGTATCGATTCTTTATAGCTTTGGTTCCAATCCGGGTTTCTAATTTAAGCTTAAGAACCACAGAAATCAAGAACTGAACCAACTCATCCCTCATTATCAACATTACACAATAATGTCAATTTAAATACCTGCAGCATTGACTAGAGTTGCAATTCCAGAATGTTCAGGGCTGATATTACCTCTGGGAGACATAGACTGGCAGGCATCTTGTGATACACTGGCCATAGAATCAACACCAGCCGATTCTCCATTCAAGCAACTATCATCATGACTACCATCATCTAAAACCCGTTGATTCTCTTCCATACGTTTACGAGCTGCTGCAGCAGCAGAACCTTTCCGTTTCACTAAACCTTTTTTTGAACTAGTAGCTCCACTAAGATCACAGTTTTGTTTATTTTGTACTTCGGCACTCTCCATTCCACTAGAAAGTAACATGCCATTAGTGCCACCTCTATGCTGAGAAGAATGCCATTCATTTAGAACACCTCTCATTTGTTCCTCAAAAAGGGCAGACAACCGTATGGTCATAGAATAGATCTGCAAAGGAAAAGAAAATGATCAGAGAAGATTACCCTGATTGAAACGAATACAGGCAGTCATAAGAGTTCTGAAAACATGTACTGAAGTCAAAATAGATGAAGGTTGAGTAATTAAGTTACATTTTATTTTAGAGGTAACTTTCCCCAGATTCTTTACATAAATTAGTTCAACCTTATTCCCCATAAACATCATTATCTTAAGAAACACAAGTGCAGGCTCAAATTTAAAAATAAATACTTGTCCAAATGCACTTATTTATTAAAATCTGTCGTATGAATATGGATTAGCTATAGATATAAAATAAAATGGAGCAATAGTTGCTGTCTTACCCTGGAACGTTTATTGGTGTTGTAATTCTTGGAGTTAATAAATATCAGTCTCATATCTTTCCGAAAATCCTGAGGTGATGAGTAATTCCCAGCAACCAGGTTACTTTTCACAGTTTCTAAGTCCATTGGGGCATCCACCACATCATAATAATCAGGATGTTCATCACCATTTACAGGATGCCTTCATGTTTCATATCACAAAAATCATGAGAAAATAAAATTATTAAATAAAATAACTAATTCAGTGAATTATCATAGTATAAGTATATACTAAACCAACAACTAAATTCATAAATCAAAAGGTCATTCGCAAGTTTCCGCGGCATTGAATGGATGAATTCAGCATTTTTGGGCTCCGTTGGCATAAGTTGACAAAGATTCACAACAATTCCGCTAGCTACCCTGCTAGCATCCTCAGGTGAAGGACACCAGCAGGACAGCCGGCAAAACTGTTGAGAATCTTTGCCAACCCAAAAATGCTGATTTGATCCCGTCTCACATGACTAAATACAGGGTAACATAAGTGGAAGGATGGATGTATTTTGATGTACGTTCTAATTATAAAGCTAATTCACACATTATAGAGCATGCAATTGGGAAATTACAACCTTAGTATATGCACCAGTTACTTCACATACCATAATCATAATAATTGGCACTCAGAATGATATATTTAGAAGCAAAAATTATCAATTGATTCCCAGTTAATTAAAAAAATCTATCTCTTACCTGAATGGCTCAGAATCTTCACACTGCCAAAGAGAATCCAGAAGTTCCTTGCACCTCCTCTTCCAGCACCATGTAATACCACTATGAGAACTTGATGTATCTTGTGTTCCAAGGGAGCTTCCTCGACAACTTCTTCGGAGACCTGATACACTCGGAAGACTTTCTTCTGACTTACTGCCTGAACTGGTGCCATACCTGGAGCATTTTATTGCTGCAATTCTTCGGGGTCGTTCTGAAGGCACAGATTCAGTTGAACACAAATTTGAATTAGCTTCTTTATCACTGTCTGAAGCAAAGTCCTCACCAGCTGTCCGAGAGTAATACTGCCAACGAGATGAGGTTGACAAAGAAGAAAAATGATTTCGTCCAGTCCTACTACCATCAAGACTACCACTGGGCCCAGCACTTTGACTAGTTTGTTTCCTATGTGATGAAGCATCACAGGTATCACTTTCAGAAGAACAGTAATTGTCAACAAGGAGTCTATATTCACCAGAAACATCTGACAGAGAATGGTCCCTGAAAAATTAAAATAACACAGTGAAATTAGAGGAAAAATCAATAAATTATTACCTGCATTGAGCAATAAATATAGAATTAATGACAGTTTGATAAGCAAGCAATTTTTAAAAATCCAACCTACATATGAGTTCACATTATGGATTAATAATTTCACACAGGAAGAATTATAAAACAAAAGGAGCACTTCCACAGCAATAACTCATGAGTATAACTATGCTCATTGTAATCTTCCATCAAATCACCTGAACAATAAAAAACTAATTTTTATCAAAATATGTACATATGCAGCTAAATGGTTAGTGCCCAAAAACTCCCACTCTGGGCCAATCAAGGCAGCCAATAGGATATTTAGTCAATGAAGAAGTATATGTGAGCATTTAGATAAAAAAAGTGGCTTCTGTGAGTCGAAGAAATGAAATACTTAGGAAACAGCAAGAAAAGATGGAAATCACTCACTTAATAATACGCAGACAAAGTTCAGTTACTATTCGTGCTTGCTTGACAATTTGACTTCCGGGTTCATTGAATTTCTCTGCATTTGTAGCTATATATCTTACATCAAACTGAATGGAATTAACACGCCTGTAAAATCTGTTCTCCAATCTTGCCTAGAGAAAAGAAGAAAATTTCACATTAATATCATTGATCATTGTCCTGTATAAGTTTAATTTAATTTGCAGTGACTAAAATAAGCAAAAGATGGTTCAAAATATGATCACACATCAATCAAAATAGAGAAATTAGTAATTTTATGACAGCATTCAACAATTCCCCAAACCATCAGCTTTAAGAAAACCGACACGATACCCTAATATCAATTTGTATAACCCATGTGAAAGACAAAACCCAGTATAAAGCCAAAATATTATAATAATAATACAAGCACATTCATTTCACTTACCTTGATTGTTGAAAGATCTACGGGATATTCCACAACCATGGCATAAGTTGGATACCGATTCAGGTCGACTGGGGCGACAAAAGGCTCTGCCACAGAGAGTGCCATCACTTGAGTCAGCCCTTCCAATATCCTATTGCACTCAGCCTCCCTTTGGTCTTCACCACGATCGAACTCATCATCGTCATCTGCATTACTACCCGATTCCATATCACCCCATTCCCCATTACTAGGTTTGTACAGCATACTTGCTAGCTCCTCTGGCAGCACTGGAACAGCTCCTCCAACTTCCTCAGGCATCCCTTTGATGAAAAAAAAGGAGACTGAGCGTGATCGAAGGAGAAACAATCATACAGCAGGATGAAACACTTGATCAGAGAGGATGCTTAATTTTCAACATTTCCATGCAACTTTTCTAATCCATTAAAAATATTTTACTATAGCATCGTAAGGTGCAGTTGAGTTAGATTTATGGATTATGGTGGCCATTATCAAATTCATTACCTTTTTTAATTTCTATTAAAAAAAAAAATATGCTATAAAATTACAAAACGGAAAACACTAAATATAAAAGGAGAAATAAAATAGAGGATGAAAATATTAACATGTTAATAACAAAATTAATACACAAGTGCTTTGTAAAAAAGGAAGAAGAAACAATCAAATCAAGAGATGGTCGTAGAAGGGCCAATGTCACTTTTAAGGTAATTTTATAGGAAAAAATGGGAAGGCATGAGTAAAAATCTGCTCATACTATTAACTTTACGTACTTCACTTGAAACTTATTCATCAGTAACAACTGATTTAAATGCAAGGCAATAGAAATTTACTAATTTATGGATGAATATAGTCTATGGAAGTTATGAAAATATTGCAATTAAAATAATATCAGCAAGCAAATATCCACCAAAGCCAAGGACAGGTTACTACTAGAAGAAATCGGAGTATCATAGAGAGTCACATTTTACTTTCCAATGGAGTTTGGTCTCTAGATACAATTAAATTTCTACAATAAAAATTAGAAATTTTCCTCAGATTCCAATCAAGAGGCCTTCATTCATCAAATTCTCCACAGTTAAGAACATAAGTTATCGTAAGAAAATGTTGGAGACAATAGCTATATATCACAAAATCAACCAAATTATTGTTGCCAATATTCTCAGTATACTCAGCAAACTCACCAACCTTAATGCATTATAGTGTCAAGCTGTTTCTTTACAGAACAAACTTGTGGGAAGTATCTCCAAATAAATGCCGTCTAAGCCATATTTCATCCGGCAAATATCATAAATCTTTAGTCACAATTTATTCCAAAGCATATAATTTCTCATCATATTACACAACTTAAATATCTATGTTATAGCAAAGTTCAGTCATTAAAATATGGACTTACTGTCTCAGCAAAAAGTTGAGAAATATGAGTTTGAAGTGTTGTATCTTGGTAATAACCCAAGCGGTTAAACAGGAATGAATTGGAAATGACAGGAAATTTATTTATTGGTTCCCTCAATATTATCAGGAATTCATCCAAACATAAACAATTTTTTATCCTGCTTTGTATGAAAGAAAGTACCAAAAGGTTGACGGCCAGAAAACACTATGTTTTTTCTCAATAACTTCTCCATGTCTTGACATGAGGTTTCATAAAATGAAGGAATGAACTGTTATAAATGCATACTTCCGAGATTAACTTCACAAAAATTGTAGCAAAAGAAATTTTTTTTTTCATAATTGCAATACTAAAAAAAACTTAAAAGCACTGTCAGCACTGCATGTATGCACAGCAGACAAAATTTTGAGATAAACCACAAATGATATATCACAGTCTAAGCAGTATTACAGTTTAAGTCCTCCTCTGACAAATTTTCAGGGATATGCTTTTAAAATATTTCAAATTCAGTGGCTTCGGAGTTGGGGGATGCCACTGACATTGTGACGTGAAGGAACTTGCCCTTTATACCCAATGTATACGTGATGAATTCTTTGCTGTGATGAGTGTTAACAAAATTGTCAAATTATTTAGATATTATCCTGCAGGGATTCATGCATTCGAAAATGTAGCTTGATAGACAGTCATCAAATATAACTGATAGAGTAACATGAAACTGATGGCTAAAAGAGAATCATACATTACTTTTGAGTACTCACTGTGATAAATATTAGAATTCTTATCGCAAATAATTTATTACGGTGCATTTTGTTACAGGTTAACTTGCTCAGATGGTTCGTGGAAGAGGATTATCAGAGGGCTATCACTTACTGTTATTCAAGTGTCAAAAACCATACCTTTTCTCTTATGAATCCATAAAAATGTCTTTGTAATGATGAATTTTTGATGACATTAGAGAAAAGAAGAAATAAATTTTCTTTCATTTCTAGCTTATTTTAGTACAATCAATTAAGTAGTTACCATGATACAACACTTCAAAACTCTGGTATTTCAACATTTTTCAAGGACAGAAGGAAAATTAGGTACATCAAGTTTATAGAGATACTATAAGAATGATTCCTCTTACTGCTTTCGTTGATGGGCTCCAAATCCCACGGACTCATTCTTTCATATTCCCCATTGTCCCATCGAACCCGGAAACATAAAAAAAGAGAACTTTCTGCTGAAGACTGAGATTCGATCTCTCCCGACCACCAACAGTCATCAATCATGCACCGAAAACGGTCACCTGAAAAAATTACAACAAACTAAAAAGATAGCTAATCTATTTACATTAATGCCTTAAACCCCTCAACTTCCAGATCATACTTATACTTGCAGTTTATATCTGTGACTTCTACACCAATATCCAGCATTCATTAACTGAATTAGACAAATTTTCATGCAATTAAATTAGAGATGGGTCGAATAGCAGATTTCTCGATCTTGAATATCGAATTCAAATTTTAAATCGTAGCTCAAATACTTTAATATCTCAAATTTTGAATACCTTGAATACTAGAATTGCACAAAGCATAATAGATGTTATTTGTCTATTTCACTTGATGAATGTATTAAAAAGTATAAACTAAATACATTTTAAAAATCAACTTTTTTTATTTCAAATTTAATGAAATCATTTGAATCAATAACATCATTAAAAACCATAATTAAAAATTATATTATTAAAACAAAGAATCATTAAAAACATATTATCTATGAATGGTCTTCCGCTCTATGTCCGTTTCGTCTGTGTTATATCACGAGGGGAATACTAATTAAAATTCTGCCAGGGTTTATGTCTTTTCTTCCTCGGCTCCAGATTTACACCGTAGGTATCACCAGCAATTATGAAGGAAGATAACGCTTCCGTGCTTTAAATTAGTGCAACCACCCTTCCAAGCACTTGAAGTTCTTGATTCTCTATCTATCACTGAAATATTCTGCTTAAGCCTTAAGCATAGCCCCTGTCTAACGAGTCCCCGGAGATTTTAGTGGGCAAAACACCCAAATAAAACTCCTTCTTACTCTTCATGTTCTGCATTCCTCGCGCGCTTTTGCTGTGATGGTTTGCTTTCCTGCTCCATTGCAGACCTGATATGTTTATTTTATTTTTTTTTAATTGTGATGAGCGAAGAGGAAGAAAAAGTAATTACACCACTCTCGTTTTGCCAATTATTTTCATTTTCTCGCTTAGATGTGTTTTGCATTTTTTTGGCCATGGTGTCTACTTTCAAATGCTCTATTTTCAAACGCTATGTACATATAAAAGTGGCTTGGTCTATTGTGCTTTGGGATAATGATTGACTAAGCAATGCTTTGCATGATTTTAATTCAGTACTGCGCTTATAAATTGAATGGCTAGTTGTTATTAAGGTAAGGAAATTTAGTGATGCAAAAAAAAATCACCATTCTTCTAGATTTGTGCTTAAGTTTCTCGGATAGAAATATCTCCCTTGCCACACCAATCCTGTTCCTATATAAATGTTGAATATAAGTCTATTGGCTAATATTTGGTCCACCTTCAGCAAAGCGACAATTCGCTACAACAAGTGTTTATTTGAGCACCATGGGGCCTCGTTTTAGGTTGTACTGTATTTGACATCCTGATTTGCCAACTGAAAAAATGTATTTTATATGATAATTAATGGTCAATTGAATGCATTAATGAATATTCATATTTTGCTAGTACCGTAAGCTTCCAAGTTGAGTTTAGAAATCAGCCCTGTAAAAATGTTTGTGCCCACAGAATAGTAAGAAAACTATGGAATACAACTGGATACCAGAGAAACAATATCTTTCACCACTTTTACCCATGAATTTGATGTAGTTGGTCAACTTGCCTAAAACGGCGCTGCATGTACTCAATGCAACTAGAGTCCTCTACGTTGCTTCTGAGTCAACTACCAACGACTTGGGTGCGGCAGTGTATGGTGCAAAATTCAAAGTATTCCATATCTTACTTCTAGCATAATTATTCGAGATCTTGAATATCGAATACTCTCTAGTATTTGAGGTATTCGAGTATTCACAGTTACTATTCACACATCTCTAAATTAAAGCATAACAATGACCAAGAATGGTTCAATAGCTCTGTTTACTGACAGAACTGGGATGATACCATGCTTTTACAACTAACTCCAATCTACATGAGGAGAAAGTGATGTAAAAAATCACTTTCCCTTCCTCACTAGCCTCTAAATAGTCTCCTTTCATGTCAGAATTGACTAAAATTGGCAGGAATGAATAAAGCTATAGTAAAAAAATGGTATTACCATGTACAGCAACACTGATCACATATGTAATTCAAGAGTATAGAGGACTAGCCAGTTTCTCATTTATTCTTAGACAATTTTATCAAAATTTATCATAAATTACAAATTAGGTTCTTTCGTTTAGATTACAGGGAAAAATCTTATAATTCCTCCATTTAACAATTTACAGATAATATTATGACTAGCATGGCTACTATAGAAAAAATATTTGCACTCCTTCCTCAATTTTAGCTTGCAGAAATGTAGTAGCTACAATAGGCAATATAAGTCGCATGAGAACTTTCCATTTTAATTTATACTATATAAAAAAGGAAATTAACACAGTCAACAGAAGAGAAATATTCATCAGAACAACTTACAAAGCCTCATGCTCTATCTTTATCTATTACAGAACTTTATGCCATTGAGACTGGCTTCTCATTCATTAAAAATTAAGATGACTTGGCTTATACACCTATAATTCCATTGTCGGCCTCGGTGGCGGCGAGGATAAGTCCTCGCCTTCCATACCGAAGGTCGCGGGTTCGAGTCTCGCCTGGATAGGTTTCCCCTTCCAGGACATGGGTGTGTGTGATCGTCTGTAGTTGATTGTTTAAAACTCCTGATGTAAAGGCCACATTGTGCTGTTTTCGGGGGTAATTGGGATAGATAAATAGATAAAGTAACGACTGCAGTAATTTCCATGCCTTAAATTACATGCAAAGGACACAGAAAATGAGGATCAATCATGCTTTCCTAATAAAAGTCTTCTTAAACTCAATGTGTCTTATTCCATACCTAATTTACGACTGATTTTCAATGATAAGATTGACCGGCATGCAATTAAAAGGCTAGACATTGAAATGATTTTGTGTGCATCCTAAAATACTCATTAATTTGAAAATGAAATACTAATTGGCTTATTTATTTTCGTATTTCAGTACATTAATAATACCTTTAGCCTCTTAGCAAAGGTACAGTGGAAGCCCCTTATAACGACAGCTGTTGGGAACAGAGAAATCTGTCGCTATAGTGAGTTGTCGTTGTTACCGAATGCAGTTACATCGTCACAAAAAAATCACTCATCAGGCGTCACCACGGCTATTTCTGCCGAGAGGCGCAAATTGCAGCATGATAGCCGTTTTAAATCAATATTTTGAACATTTAATTCACTAATGATCATATTCACTTGCAATCTATGATCAAATCATATGTAATTATGCAGGATGCTATATGCCGAGGCATTAAGAAGTCGATTTTAAAAGTCCCAGCTTCAGACTCACTCGTACTGAACTGTGCATTATGAGCTGTTATTATCCTTATTTCTTGGATGCTCCAAATATACATGTCATAACTACCAGTTATGGCTATGCATCAGACTATTAAATGCTAAAACTTCGGAATCTGTTCAAAAATTCATACCTTCTATCTTTCCGAGTTGTAATGAAAATGATGGGTGGCTGCTGCAATTGGGTGACGAAAGGAGCGTGATAAAATTTTAGGGTTCCACGTGAGCATTGCAATTCTATCTTTTTCAGGTTAACGGCGGAATGAAGGTGGAAGTAATCTTCTTATGCTTCAAGTCTGCCTGTATGAATGATTTACTATCGTGTTTCAAAACAGCCGACTCAAATGCTATCGGAATCATGAAACCGAACAGCATTACGGCATCTAAAAGCATATTAGTCATATCAACTATCTTCGGTGGAAAGGGTGAAAAACTGTTTCAAATAAATAGAAGGACAAATGATAAATGAAGTCCATTCTTTGTCTGTCTGTTAGCAATATTTATGTTTCGTAGAGATTCACGCAATCAGACGCAATATCAGCGGACGTAGAGACCTCTAGCGGTAGTAGCGCACACTTTTTGATAGGAATGCGGGAATGCTGACTGGAACTGAAGAACGCTCGTAGTGTTAGGCGGCAATAACACAATTTTAACGTTTCTTAGTTCTATTAGTGGGTGGGCTGGGCAATTGTCAATGAATAATAGTACTTTTTTATTCCTTCCACCAATCCTGGCATCAAACGCTCGTAACCACTGCGTGAAGATAGCAGCCGTCATCCAAGCATTTTTATTTGCTTCGTAAGTGCAAGGGAGAGTTTTAACTCACTTAAAACATCGGGGATGGGCGGATTTCCCCACCACGAACGGTTTTAACTTATCGGAACCATCCATATTGGCGCATAAAAGAACAGTTACGCGGTCTTTACTTTTCTTCCCTCCTTTGCAGGGGTCCGTTCGAGTGGCGAGAATTTTGCCCGGGAGAAGGTTAAAATATATGCCCGTCTCATCCGCGTTGTAAATATCGCAGGGGCTGTAATTGTCCAAATAGTCTTTAAGGACCGGAGCCCAGCCTTCCACAGCATTAACGTCAACACTTGATGATTCACCGGATAGTTTGACAAGGGATATCCCCTTCCTATTTTTAAATCGTGTAAACCATCCATCCGAGCACTTAAAATTGTCTTCACCAAGCCTCTCACACAAATACTCAGCTTTAGCCTTCATCATTGGGCCGGTGATAGGAATCCCTGCGGCTCTTTGCTGGCAAAACCACGAGAAAAGAGCAGTTTCTAGCTGCGGATGCTCTCCGGGCCGCAGGTGTTTTTGAGTGCTTGGACGCCCTTCTTTAAGCACTGCCGAACGAATTTGTTCTTTTTTCTTTAAAATAGTGAACAATGTCGATGTATTAATTCCAAATCGCCTCGCTATTTCACTCTTTGAACACTCTCCACTTTCACAATCTGCAATAATTCTCATTTTGGTTTTTAAATCCAAGGACTTGCGTTTACCAGCAGACGGGCGGAATAATTTTTAACCTCACTGCGGAGGCGCGGGAGGGAGATGACAAAAGAGCAATGAAATGTGTACTCGAGAAATTTACTAGAAATAGGAAAGAAGAATACGGAGCATGTAGGCGTCGACGTTGGCGGAAAAAATGCCGTTTTAAAAGCATTGAATTCCAGAGATGTGGCACGTGGTCAAAAAGTCAACCTGTCGTAATTACGAATGATGCAAGAGAGGAATCAAGCCATTATCGCAAATACGAATTTATTTTACATTTAAATCATAGGGTTTAAAATGGTTCCTTGGGTAGCTGTCGCT
Source organism: Ischnura elegans (assembly GCF_921293095.1). Taxonomy (NCBI): domain Eukaryota; kingdom Metazoa; phylum Arthropoda; class Insecta; order Odonata; family Coenagrionidae; genus Ischnura; species Ischnura elegans. Next base: position 19,347,595 of record NC_060257.1, read on the forward strand.
AATTCGAGCTTGTCGCTATATCCCGTACTCGTTATAAGGGGCTTCCACTGTACTTCCAAATAAATTATTAATATTAAAACCTACTTGCTATGTAACTCAAGGTTGAAAGACAATCAAGACCAAAAAATTCCAACAGATATTTCTTGAATCAGAATATTTACAAACCTGTCTTCCAACTTCGTGCCATGGCAGTGTCATACGTTTGACGAAGAACCAGAAAGTCAAGTACGTCAGGCATATCATGGTATTTGACAGTAAAGTTCTCTCCAGTTAAAACTCCACTCTCAGAGTCCACAAGAGCCAGTTTCAAGCAGCAAAGACGCGGTGGACGTATTTCATACTTTATACCAACAACCTTCACGAGTTCCTGGTCCTATTTAGAAAAAAATTATAATTTAATTACAGTTACACTTAACTTGATAAATGATTTGTAAACAAACATATTCATACACACAACAGTAATCATTTTCAAAATTCTCAAACACTACCTCCAAATCTTTACTTTTTCCAGATACAACACTCGGTATCAGGGCTGATACATCCAAAAAATCATTAGATCCAAACACCTGATTACCCATGCATGATTTTTCACTCTTCGTCGATATTTTTTGCAATGTTCAAAAATCAGATACCAAAAATACCAGGAGTTCCGGACTTCGCAGGATATACGTAAAGGCCCTTGACGGTACCTACGGTCTGTAGGGAGAACTAGAGTAGCACAACCGCTAAGTGGGAGGAAGGGATGGTATCGGAAGCATGTGAGGGAGAGGGGCCGTGGAGGGGAAGGAGCATGTATTCCATCTTCCTAGCAACAAGGCTATGGAGAGGTAATAGACGATGGGGTCAAGAGATGAACAAAAACGATTTTGAATTTTGTGATGTCGATACTTTTAAGTCAGAAACGGGCCGCATAAATGATTTCTGCAATTTGGGTTTCCAGTCAGTCGCGTCTTGTTTGCGTGTAACGCTAATAACACAGGCCTGCATTTTTACGTTTCTACTATGTTTTTCAAATTCTGTCAATGGACTTCCTGAATAAAAAATGGCCTTAGTTTTAGTTGATCAAATCAGAAAAAAAATTGTATCTGTGTCAAGTTTATATGCATCATACAGAGAAAGAAATTGAAAATGTAAGACGCACAAAAATATGTGCATTAACATGTATAATACACCGTAATGTGCACATAGGTCTTCTTACTACAAAATGTAATCCTTATCACTTTCATCAGATTACATTATAATTATGTTAAGTCAAGCAGCTTCTTTCTTCTTCGTTGCAAGGTGCCTCGTGAAGAAATTTGTTGTGGGGGGAAATGAAAATAGGGTTGTTCACCAATTTTTTTTTACTGTCTTAAATGAAAGTACACACCGAGGGGATACCGGCGACAGTTTCAGCGCTTTTCTAATCAAAAATTTAATCCTAAAAAGGCTAGGCGAAAAGTGTGGAATCCGAGGGCCGGCTCAAACGCTCCGAAAGCGCACGAAGGTTGCCGAAGGCATGCTGACGTCACACACAGCGAACTTCTCGCGGAAGCCGTCAACCCGGTCGAAAAACCTGTGATCCTGCGTCAGAGAAGAAACAACGAGGGTGAAAATAGAGGAAATTAGGAAGAAGGCGTATATATATAGCGGCGCTTTCTACAGCTTTGTAATTCTACCACAATAAGAAATCCGGGAAAACGTTTTATAACTGTGCCTCTTAATTCTCGTGTGCGAAGGAAATGGTTAACTGCAGCAATGCGAGATGACCAAAAATATCAACGGCAAGATATCTTATTATTGCTGTGAAGATTCTTTTAATGTTAGTGTTAAATTTATACTAAATGCCAGCATCACAACGTCAGTTTACGTGATATTGTTTTACTTGCGGTCTTCCCAAATAAGTCGAACGGACGAAAAAAATTTTAATTTAAGTTATTTGAATGGAAATAATTTACGAAAGATTAAGAACAATGTTTATGCTACTATTCAATGATCACCGAAGTTAATTGATGCTAACATAGTCTTAGATTTTTAATACACCAAAGATTGACACACAGTAACCAAACATAATGTTTATTGATGAAATATTCTCGAGCACATTCTCAGCCGAGAGTTTTGGAGTTGGTGAAAACAGTAATATAACTGACTTAATAATGAAGCTACCCCTAGAGATACTTAGGAATACCTAATGATCCAATGTACGCGATTGATTTGCCCTCTGGAATATTTAAGATTGCCCCTAGATACATTTTCATCACCATCATCAAAATTCAATTAAATGACAGCTTGGAGAGATTAGGAGACCAATTACAAATCAGTAAGACAAGAGTTTTTCTACTATCCACGCAACTTTACCTCTTATTTCACATTGCTTAAAAAATTTAATATTCTTTCCGAAGCATAACAAACTTGATCTACCTTTGTCTTTTCAAGCCAATTACAGCAATGTACAGTATATAATTGAATGTTTTGAAATTCAAATTCGAAAACCCTCTGATCCAATATATCAAGCTTTAACATGGAGTGAGTATAAAAAATGTAATGCCATCAAGTATTTAGTACCTTGTGAACCAAATGAATTTGTAAATTTTGTTTCCCCTGGGTATGGCGGAAGAATAAGTGTCAAAAATTATTTTTCCTGTGGTTTCTTCTGATTTTTTGCTCAGGACAAACTCTTCCTTTCATAGTGTATATATTATTCTCTTTTAAGTTAGAAGTTACAAACTGCTGAATCGCCGTATTCTTTTCTGGCAGCGCTGAGATAGTTTTCAACCCTTATTAGGCCCATAATAATAGACCCGTAGCGCACCCCGATTTTGGACGGCCGGCAACATTCCAATAGTGAACAATGGAAGGGCATGGGAGCTTGCACACTGACCGACCGCGCACCGGCAATGGTAACAAGTCTGTTAGCTACCGGCCAATGCCACTGCGGATCCCCTGCGCCAGCTCAACAAGCAAACAACTTATCTTTTGACCTGTGAAAATCCGGCGTGTGTGCAAGTAGTGCTTCACCGGTAAAATATCGGCCGGTATTTTACCGGCCGTCCAAAATCGGTGCGTGTGCAAGGGGCCTTACAGTAACATTCACAAGAATAAATATTGACAATAATTCGCCATTCCATATCATGATTCAGACAAATCTGCGACGAACAAAAGTGATTATTTTATGATAATAGTTTCCTTATGTCACCTAAGTTTTTATAGGCTATAAATTATCAAAAGCCTTTAAAACTAAAAAACGAGCATTGCGTGACAGGGATTTGTGATATAATATGAAATGTACCCCTCGAGAACCATTTCAGCGTTTACTAGGGGATAATTCGAATAAAAATGGAAGCCAGGGCTGAGTAAATCGTAACAAAATTAAATATTTGATGGAAAATATACTCTTAAGTACGATTAACATATTTAACAGTGCTATAATAATTAATATGCATTGACTCCTAACTTGCCTGCTTGACTCCTTGAATTTCCGGAGCGCTAAAAATGTCATTACTGCGTATTTAGATTTTTTTCTTGTCTTGACCTCTTCTTATTCATGATAAAAAATGAGCATCAGAGCACTCATTTTAGGTGGGGTAGTAGAATTAGCCCTCACAAAGCCACAATCCGAAGGCATTTCTCACCACGGCATCCACAAATTCAAGCACGGCACGGATAACGGCGTTCACCGAAAGCGTGCAGTCAGCGAAGTAGCTGTGTGTGACGTCACAGCCATTCGAGCCTGACTTCCCGCCGAAACTGGCCGTTTCAAAGACGCACAAATTTCAACGGAGCACCAAAGAAAATGTAATGCACCTATTGCAGAAATTTTTTCACCAATGTGAATTGTTAGCCAAAACTCACCGTTAGCATCTACTTAAATGGGTAATTTCGTTTGAGGTTAACACCCCTATTGTAACCAATGCCAGATGACGGTTTAATAATCACCTAGTTTTTACCCCCAAACATCACATCCGTACTTCAACCGATGGATCGATGCGTGATCAAATCAATGAAGAGGAATTACAGCATAGGTCTTCTGCGAATGCTACCCATTGAAGATGAAAATTTAATGAGCTTCTAGAAGAAAATGACAAATTTAGATGCAATTCACGGTGTGTCTCAGGCCCGGTCCTTTGTGAAATCTATAACCCAAGTTTGCTGGTGAATGAAACTTTTGCTAGATTCCTAAGGTGATTTCGAGAAATTTTCAGAATCAGAACCGAGTGACTCCAACCTCTCCAACTCCAAATAACTGAGTGAGTGGGGGAATTAGTGAATAACATAAAAGGGTATGAGAATGTTGATGAAGAATACTTGAATGGGTGCTTGGAAAGAAACAAAAGAGAATCGGTATTTCATCAATGACGGATGCGGATATAATAAACGCCGCAGCCTCGAACAGAGAAGTGGGATAGGAAGGAAGTGGGGAGAGTGAAAATAGCGAGAGCAAGATGAGGAGAGTGGCAAGCTCATGAGCCACAGCCAAGCGCTCACACATATAAACAATTTGCTTCAATATTTGGAGCAGTGGGATTGAAATTACAATGATATTATTGCAGCAAAAAAATCCGCAGTCAGGTGAAGAAAGCAATCAATGACTTCTGAAGACAAACAAAATTAACGCACTATTCGCAAAAATGAATAAATGTTAATAATAATCCGTAAAAAATGCAAAAATAATTGTAAAAATAAAAGTTGAAAAATAATATGACAAAAATGTTAATTTTGTGTACACTGCGAAAACTTACAGAGATTATAAGGAGTTCACATAGTTTGTGTTTCCTGACTATTCATGCACACTCTCCCCATCATTCATCCAAATAATCAAGAGTCTACTGCACATAATTTCCTAGAAAAATAGGTGGTGCAAATTTGGGTGGCAAATTGAAAGAATGCTATGACCTAGAATCCTATCTGTAGTGACAATTTATTGATACTAGAGTGAAAATAATCTGGTGGACTACCTAAAGTAGTAGCAGATGAAATTTAATTGCCAAGGGTATCAAAAAAAGGAAATTTCAATAAATTACTAGTTACAAACAAAATATTTATTTAAAAAAACAATTTTCACTCTATAATTTAAACACTAACCATAACCTGATTAAAAATAACAACAACAATTTTGTATACAGGCATCCCCCGAGTTACGTATGTCTCGACTTACGTAAATCCGTACTTACGTAAGCGATAACCGTATTTCAAATGATTACGTTAATTTTCGAATGCGAGCGCGAAGAAGTAGATATTCGCTCGCACAACCTATGGTAGAAAAAATATCGAATAGTTATAGAGTTTTTCACGTGCTAAAAATAACAAAGTGACCCATTTTTGTCATTCCTCGAAGGAAATTTCATTAATTTCTGTAGAAAAATCGCTTATAAATCCTAAGTCAGCAATCAACGTGAAAATTTGCAGTTCTAGCGATGGATGTGGTGGCGTATGTGGTTGCGCTCATTTCTTTACGATACAACTTGTTATACAGCAATCTCTGAAGCGCCAACGCAAAGGTTCGACTTACGTAAATTTCGACTTACGCATAGTCTGCCGGAACGCATCTCTTACGTAACTCGGGGGATGCCTGTATAGGAAAATGAGCTACGCTGTTATCCCTGAGGTAACTTAGTCTAAAGATCAAAAATTTTGAATCCAAATACCATAAATTAATGCTGTTATTATTATAAAAGTAAAATATACATTTATTGCCACCTGAACAAAACAATTTTATCAATATAAATAAATATATGAACATATTTTACACTTACCCTAATATTGCAGTAAGCCCAGGGTTCTGATTTAGGATGGATTTCGTATACCTTCTTGGACCGCACCGCCTCAAGATATAACGCATGACCCTGTTTTAAGTAGATGACTTCATCACCCATTTGAGGGTAATAAGGAGCCTTGCGAGGTATCACCTCTGAAAGCCACTCAGGGGGCCTAAATGGTTCAGGAACCTCCGAAAAATAGCTGTTGCCATTAGACTCTTTGAGAGCAGACATTCTCGATCTTATCTGCAAAATAAAATTAAAAAGAAATGGATGTTAAACAATCAATGTGAAGACCGTATTTAATCAATTTAATATTCACTCAATCTCAATCATACTCATCTAGTTATAGTCTGTATACGTATTTAATTCATCATAAGATTATGAAATAAAAAAGTATTTAGGTCAAATATACAGCAAATATAGAGAATTTAGCCATTCATTATCCAACATCTTTTTGCCCAGCAAATTATGCTTTGCTCAAGTGCATGCCCAGTGGACTTCAGAAGAATTTTATAATGGAAGATTTAAAATTAAATCTTACCGTTCCTTTCTTTTTCACCGGAACCCTTTTAGATTTTCGAACTTTTTCCCCTTCATATTCTGAATCAGAGTTACTGCCTACGTCTACATCATCTTCATCCTCTGGCTCTTCTTTCGCAGCAGAAGAAGCAGAAACAGCTGAGCTGTAAGAGTTATTTTTCTTAGGAGTGACAGCTTTCGCTTTAGGCTTCTTCCGTTTTTTTCTACCATTTCCACCGGCAGCTATCATCATTATTTTCCGAGATCTGAAAAATAAAGTAGCGAAATTAAAATCAGGAAGAGAAGAAAAAAAGCAAGCTTTACCTCAATACATAGTAACCCCCATACGATGGTATGAAGAAATACATTGAAGCTATAGCTTTGGTCTAATTTTTTTGCCTGCTTGTAAATTACAAATTCCCTTTCAATTAATAAGATATATTGTATTTTTTTATAGGTTGACAAAGGGGCAAAATCAAATTTTCAATACTTTGGAAGTTATGAAAAAATAATTAAAATATAGTTATCTCCAACAACAGTGAGTCTTTCACAATGGAAAAAAAAATGCCGGCAAAAATGTGAAGGCTTTGGCATTGCTAAGTTAAAATATTAGCTTCAGAATATGTTTAATGATCGTTACTGGATTTTTAAATTTAATAAAACTGCAATCTGATGAGACAGCATTTCCCATTGGAAGAAGATCTGCGCTATGCCTTGAGGTGTGAGTTGTAGGGCTGGGTAGGAGGATTTCTATCCTTTGGGGTCTTTGGTGCGGGGATCTCCAATTGTTATGCTAGGAAGGGATGTGCCTCAAAGAACATGGAGCCACCCTTAGCCCACAATCAAAAACCACCCAATTAAGATGCCACACAATCTTATGTGTTTTCCAACTGCTATACTGCCTCCTCTGACTTACATGCATAAGCTTCCGCCAATGAGTTCATCAGGCCTATAATTGAGTCTCTTGGGTGGCGGATGGAATGAATGGCATCACAGAATTGACAGAATGGGTGGAATGCTAAGTATCTAGGTCATGGGTGGCAAACCTCGGGGTGATTGCATGCTGAAGTTGACATGAGAGTAAATTCGCTTGACTAGCATGCCAGCCCCTCAAGTGAGACAGAGTTGCTCTACTAGCACCACGCCCCGATCCATACAATCCATAAAAAAGAGTGATTCACTAGATGATTTTCAGCCTTCCACGTATTCCAAGTAGTACCTACTTGTAGGAAGTTTGATTTTGGTAGAATAACTCAATTGAAAATATGAAGCTAGTTTCAAAGAGTGGCCATCATAAAAAATTTGAAATAATTGGATCCAAACTTTTAAAATGCACCATATATATCGGTAAAAACTAGGTAAAAGATTTTTTCCTTCAAAATCGGATGAAGCTTTCCCTCTTGAGCATGGCTTGAACTGATATGAAATGGACTCTAATGAAAGAGGGAGCTGACAATAACTCATAGCCATGAATGGGCCCACCTAAGAGTTTATTTGATACAAAGACCAGAGGGTAGAAAGCAATAACTCCCTCAGTGAATGACAGCCTTGATTGACGAGGTCTGCACATCAGTAAGGGTACTGAATGTATTAAAGTAAGAGGATTGAGTGTATTATTGAAATGATCACCAATAACTACAAACCTTCTGGCAGTGGCAACAGATGGTTTTCGTTTACATCTTTTAGGTGGCTCCAGATTGATCCCAGCTTCAGCTGTCCAGTCAGAGTACTCCGAAGAGCAATCCTTTCCTCCTTTGCCATCACTGCTATCACTGCTCATACCATCTGAATCTGAGTCATCACTGCTGGACGAGAGGTGGAAAGGGTCATCCTCTATAACAACAGAAGAAGACTCAGGACTACTAGGGTCAGGTGCTGGATCCTCTCCATTTGCCCTTGTCCCTGTTTAAGTTAATTCAACATAATTAAAAAAAAACGTAAGGGGGGAAAGGAAGAGTGAAGGGTCGACTTTCTGCTCTTAACTTTCAAACTCTCATAAGAAAAAGATTGAATTCAATGTAAACCTTTCTTCTATTGCTCTTTTGAATTACTTTTACTCGAGATATTTTGTTGGAAATTTATATAATACCATAGAAAAAGGAATTAAGTCTTTGATTCTTTTGTTCAATTTTCTTACATGCTTTGCTTTCCTCATAATAGACATTTTTCATCAAAATGCATCCATGTTTCTTCTATTTCAGCAGTACAACTAAACCATGAATGCCAGATGTAAACATACATTCAAAAAATATCCAAAAGCAATTTAATACACTTCCATTTCTTACTATATTATTGCCACCATTTTTTTTTTAATTTCAGGTGGAATGGCTAACCTTAAAGAAGTATGAACTGAATTTATAGTTATCACATCATCTTTTCAATTCAGCAGGTTTCTATTGCGGTTTTAACTCATACAAATTTACTTCAAGTATTCATTTCCTCTGATTGGAATTTATGATCCAGTAAGCCATTCACATGCTATGTACTAGATTAAAAATTATATTCATGCCTGCAGTAATAAGTCTACACAGGGAATAATTTAATTTGAATATTGCAAGAAGACCAAACTGCACCTGAAAATTCATTATCATATACTTCCTCGTAAAATCCACAATTGGGCAGATATAACAGCACCAGTCATCAAGATAACTTAACCAATTAATGGATTGATTTGCTACGAAGGGGGAGATATATCTGCTGCCAAGTTTTTTTTATTTATAATGAAACTTAAGAATTATTTCTTTTGCTTGGGGGGAATTTATTGAACAATGAAAATTTTATGGTATATTTTACGTTTCACCCTTCAATTTCTTCACGTCCAACGATTGTCCAATATTTTAAAATATTTTGTACCACATTTTATCCATAATATCGAATAACTCTAAAGATGGGCAGGTAAAAAGGGGAAGCTGACGAAGTATAATAAGGAACTGAATCCAATAATGCACCATGCAGGTTCCAGTGCATATTTTTGAGCTTACCTGGTGCTGCAGATGACACCCCTCTCGGAGTCCGTCTCACAGCTGTCCCCGTTGACCTTGTAGCTCCATTTCGTCTCCTCGGGGCACCAGGAGCACTACTACCCGAACTGTCCAAATCTAAATTATCTGGATCCTGGAACACCGCATCAACAAAATCAGTTCTGAATTTAAGAAATAAGCAGAAAATTACCAAGCATAAAATACTGAACTGATAAATACCTCATATTCGCTAACATAAAGTCTTTCGGTGGCTTCTGTACCCCTTGTGGCTCTTGTTGTCCGATAATTCCTCCTCTGCTGTTGATTTCGAAGACGTTGCCTTCTGCCAATTACAGATTCCTCAGAAGCCCTGCCACAAACTTCTGGTGGTACCTCTGGACTCCTATTCATCTCTTGGTTGTAATGTTCTAATTCTAGTTCACTCAACGCCATGCTAAAGAAGATTAAAAAATGTAGGGGATTAAATACACCATAAACAACACCTGTAACACTAGCAACAAAATTGGATACATATAAACTACGCACTATTTATTATGTATGCTTTTGATTCCATTAGATGACAAAGGTGGCACTAGCGTCCTCTTGCTCCAAACGATGGGTGTATCACCTCTTTGCCAGTTCCCGCTTGATTGCCTTACACCTTCAACATCCCCACTTCGACGAGGGCCTATTCTTCCACCACCACCAACGATACCCCAAACTCCCAGTCTGGCAGCTACATTAGAAGGAAAAATATTCCATAAAATATAAAGAAATAGTTTTCATGCTGTGTTAAAAATACTTGGCATATTAGGCATAGGACATGACTCAACTTACATAAAATCCTGAAATCACATGTAATTCATAATTAAATAATTCTTCCAACAAGAATATAAAACTATATCATGAATACTCCTTCTTCTTGTGATCACAATAAAATAGCATAATGAAAAACAAATAAAATTCTTAAAACAGGGCTCACTGAATTTCACTCGCTCACTCAGTGATTCAACGCAAAGGTTTGTTTGAATGAATGATGGTATAATTCACCCCAAAATAAGAACAGCTCACAGGCATGTGAATTTCACAAATTCAGGGTAGAGGGAGCCATTTCCTTTCCCATTCAGAATTAGTCAAGGACAACCTAATTCTAATTATAAAATTTATATTCAACATGCATTAATTAAGCATCCATTAATTATGTGAGGCATTTAGGTGGGGAGGGGGTCAAGCCAATTCTTGCCCAATCTCACTTAAGAGAGAAGGGGGGACACTATCCTTGCATCAACAACTCCCTGAAGGCCGCGATACACGGTGAATGATCATGCTGAATGATCGCGTGATCATTCACAGGATCATGCGAGCAAAATAGAAAATATTCCAATTTTCACTGAAAGATCATGCGCATGACGGTTCGTTTGCAAATTTTTCCATTACACATGGTGAATGACTTTATTCGTATGATCATTCAGCATAATCATTCGCCATGTATAGGGGCCTTGACAACATAATATATCAGTATTTAAATATCTAATTCTAACAATCAACTGTAATCAACTGCTCCAAATGATTTCCTTTTCTGCTCAACAATTTATCTATCCTTCCATCAACAACTCCCTGACAACATTAACACATTCAGTGCGGAGCACATCAATAGACGTGGTGACGAGTCTTCCGATCATGTGTGTGGCTTTCAGCAAGCTTCCCTCTTTCAAACAGTGAGTGTCGTATGTAAAAAGCAGTATTTGAACGGAAGTTATGGCGCAGAAACCTCCCCCTATTTTTCATTCTTACTTATAGGGCTGATTTTGATGACTTTGATGAAAATAGGGCCCGCATTGAATGTGTTAAATAACAAACATTACAAAACCAATCAGAATAAACTGTTCCAAATGAAAACTGATTGAAATTACTCTGATCACAGTCAAGCCCATCCTTCCGACTTCAAACCATTTAGGAATATAATTTTAATTCATATTATCTGAAACTCACCACTGCGTGGAGAGAACAGAGCCCTTTGCAGGGATGGCTGCATGTGAGGAATCATCACTTGCAGCTGCTCGTCTGGGGCTGGCTGGCCTGGACCACCCCTATTCCCCACAGCTATTCTGAGCCGCTCTCCTTCATCCTCCTCCCCACTCCTGCCCTCCACATCTATTTGCTGATCCATCTCAACAGCGTACTCCCGTTGTTGCATTAGCTCAGCTATCATTTGGTCTATGTTGGAACGAGGATTTCCATTGTTCTCCGAGGGTAGTCCCTCAATAACCTCTTGTTCACCTGAGGAATGGAAAAAGTCACAACTGAAATATGGCCAAAAGTTTATGTTACCACTAGGGATGGAGAGATCCAGGATTTTTTTTTCAGACCAGATCCTTGACATCATATGTCAGATCTTTGTTTTCAGGCACACTATTAATTGCATGCAACAAAGTTATTAAATGATCAATATTTACTAATAGCTATGCAGTTAAAGCAATGCCATTTAATGACACCTAACATATTATTTTTTTCTTATCTATTTCAGACATTACCAAGGACGAAATTAAATTTCAAATAAAAAATAATTAACCGTGATAAAATATTGCATTTAATGCATAAAAACTCAAAACATGTACCAAATACTAAAGTGAGGATTTAAAATGCTGAAAAATTTCAAATTCAACTAGATTGCATCAATTATATTGCAGTTTATATGAATAAAGGATAAAATCAAAAGATTATCAATTTGTGAACTTATAAACAAACCGATATAGTTTATCACACATAAACAGGTATTGGGAGATTTTTGAATGCAAATAATCTGTGACTTACGCGTGCCTAGTGGCCGTAGGCAGAGACGCTCCTTACTTTGTGAACAGCCATCACATTTGCCATAGACAATACTGAACCAACAGAACACTCAATCATGAGTAAAACATGAAAAGAGAGTGAGATTAGAATTCTGATCCTTTAACTCCCTCTTATTGGATGCATCGTCTGCTAAACGATTTATTTAAATTTCGGCATCAGAATTATTTTTTTTCAATGAATTTGGATCAGATTTCTTTATTTTGTGAAAAAAATTTCTGCCGACATTTGGATTTGACCATCACACGTAGAAAGTAATGACAGAAATAGTATAAAAAAATTAAGGCCATACATACCACCAGCACCAACCAAAATGTTGGGAATGAGTTGCTCATCACGACAATTGTGACGTCCAGGTACAAGACGCTGCATGGCAGGAGGATGTGGATTTCCATCAATGTCAACTAAGAATGGAGGAGGCATCAAGTGTGGAGCTGTTTGCGTTTGCTCATCCAGAACCCAATGGTTAGAATCTCTGACAAGAGGCCGATAGTCAGTGTGAAAGAACATTTCCTTGGGCAGCTGAAGCAAAGAAAAGGCATGGGATTATTTTTACTGCACAGGTGAGCAATACGGCTCTATGAGCACCAGTACATTACTTGCATCATCACACAAAAATATCATACATTTTTCATTCCATAATTTTTAGCCACAAAAAATACATACAGTAGACTTGTTAATACGAACAACGTTATTAGGAAGTCCTCGTTATTACGAAGCAAATTGTTGGTCTCGACAAAAAGGCCTATCCAAGCTATATTAAAAGAAACTTTATCACAAAATTTTCGTTTTTACGAAATTACGAACCTCAATACTGATCCCGGCAGCTACAAAATGAACTTTATTACGAAGTTCCACACATAAGAAACGGCATTTAGGTGGATATTCACTACCTTAAGTTTTAATAATCGCGCCACGTTTAAGTTCTTCTTGTGTACTGTGCCTAAGAGCGTCAGTTATGGCTCTTTATTCAGTTTACACGCAACATCATATACAGTGCAACCTCGATATAACGACACCCTACGGTGCACTAATAAACACTCGCTATAGCGAATTGTCGCTTAACCGGAGGTGGAGCAAATAATAGCCAATATACCTGTTGCGAACAGATATACAGGAACAGGAGTGGTGCGGCGACAAATAAACATCTATCCGATAAACGTAAGCATAAATCCAGACGAAAGGCGATGTTTTTTTTGCATCACTAAATTTCCTTACTCAAACAACGACTAACTATTCAAACAATTTATAAGCGCCGCACTGAATAAAAATCATACAAAGCATTGTTTCGTCAATCATTATGCCAATGCACAACCGACGAAGCCATTTTTCTATGCACTTAATTAGTTCATTTACGTGATCATTCTATTATTTTGGTATTTTCCACTGAAAACTCAAAAATTAACTAATAAAACATTATCGCGGTTATTTAATGCCTCAAATGTTTCCATTGGTGTATGTTTATTGTTTCTGTACGTTAAGTGGCAGTGAAGTGAAATAACGCATTCCATTTTATCTACAGGCGAAAACGGTGGAAGGTTGTATAACGTTCCCGCCTTGGAAGACTTTTTCTATCAGATAATGTTATATCTTCATCATCTATGGTAAAAAGTTTGCTAAGCTTGAAAAATGATGTGATTAAAATTGCCGTTGTTGAAAAAAAGTTTCTTTTTGAGTGTTACGCTCGCGACGTATTTGAAATAATACACCGAGTTTACCACGGCACTGCAAACGAGAGTTAGTTCTGTGAGTTCTTCCAGTGGCCACCAGGGGACGCTCGGCTACCCACGTGACAAAAGAGAGCGCCAGTTCGACTCCGACCATTGACGCGAATAGTTCACCCTTGTAAATCCGCAACGGAGAATAAATACGTCCATCCGGATAATTCACGCTGGGTATCATTGTTTCGTACATCCTGCATCATCGCTAAGGCGCACTACCTACCTTTAGAGGCATCATTGCAAGAAATATCTCATACTGCAAGGGTTTTGTCGGGGAGTTGTATGAAAAAAGTTCCCTTTCGTCTATGTTATATGACGCGGGGAATACTTCTAAAGATACTTATGATCGGTGTCCTTTCTTCCACGACTTCGGGTTTACACACAGGCATCACCAGCAATTATGAGGGGAGATAACGCTTTGGTGCTTCGTATTAGTATAATCAACCTTCCGCACTCTAAAAATTCTCGATTCGCAATCTATCCCTAAAATACTCCGCTTCAGGCTTGGGCGTAGCCCGTTTCTCAGAAGTTCCCGCAGATTTGAGTGGGCAAAACCACCCGAACAAAGCTCCTTATAACTCTTCATCGTCTGCATTCCTTGGGCGCTTTTGTTTTTTTTTAATTGTGTAGAGCGAATAGAAAGATAAATTAATTTCAACACTCTCATATTACTCCTTTATTTTCTCGCTTAGACGTGTTTGGTGTTTTTTAGGCCATGGTGACTGCCATCAAAGGCTTTCTATTCACGCAACTCACGGACGTGCGGGTATGCTGCCGACTGCTTTCTGCCGCCCGAGGAACAAAAGAAGATCAAGCATACACGAATGCTTATGCCACAATATTTTCACCAAAATTAACTACTTATTTCTCGAACGACAGTTTACCACATAAATTTGAGACCGAGCACTCCATTAACTTCATTTCTAACAGATCGCTAGCAGTTACAGAGGTTAAGGAGTCTTGCAGGAATATTTCTCGGGTTTCCCACCGGATGTCGTATCGGGTTGTAGTTTCCAACGTTTCCATGACTAAGACCGTCATCGTCATCAGGGGTTAATGTTGAGCCAAGTTTTTTCTCCGGTATTTATACTAATGAGGGCCGTTCAAGTGGGCCCTGATTGGTCCTTTGTGAATTGGGGTGATTTATAGTGATCGATCACTGACTTCCACGTATTACTTAACTGGAAGCCTTTGTCTCTGTTTAGGTTCTTTTGGTGTATGTTGATTTGTATTAAGGAGTGTTAAGGAGTCTTGATGAAAGTCTTCCGGCGGTGAAACCCTCGCTATGGCGAGAGCCACCACCAAAAGGGTCTCGTAAAAACGAATTTTTTAACACGCTTATTATAGGGTCAATTGACGGTGCATCGGCTATCCCTCGTAATAGCGGGGGTGACGCTATAGCCCGTACTCGCTTTAACGAGGTTCCACTGTAATTAGCTTCATTCCTCAGGAGTCATGGTGACCCTCTTATAGCCGCTCGTAAATTGGATGTACAGTTAGTCCTCTTCCCAAACACATTCGATTTACAAATTTTCAGAGATATGAGCATTCAAAATTTTCAAATTTCGAATTTGGCCCCTTTCGATTTGGCCGTTGCTACATGGTTTGGCATTGTGGAACTCTTATTGTGGGCACAATCTGAACAAAGTGCCATTGAATCCAGTGTGAATTTAGGACCTGTTCAGCATTTCGCCCGTTCTTAGTCACCGCGGGGAGCTATATTTTTGGCTCCGGATGCACTGCACGGCCAGCTTGATCAGTTCGTCACAATCGTGAGTTACTGCGTAAGTGTAATACAGTATTGTATTCTGCAGGATAATTGTACTCCTCGATTCCTTGCATACAGTCCAGCCAGTGAGAGTTGTCCGATGACGGCACAATAGGAGGGGTGGATAACCCTGCACCAGCACGATTTACAGCCAATAGCTCTACCCCAAACATACCTCACACCCTCGCCTAGTCATACAACGTTGACAAATGCATTAGGAACACTGAAATAAGCCTGATCCACCAAAACAAGTGATTCTTTCTCCAGGTCCTTAATGCTCGTCGACCCTTCTGGCTCCTTTCTTCACGGAACCCTTTATAGACGTTTCCCTTTCCTACCTGGCAGCTTTGTCCCCTACCCAAACCCAGACCATTCTGCCTATCATCGGACAACTCTCGGCAGCCAGACTGCAGGCTTACCAACTTAAGAACAAGGTCTTGGGATGCATCTAGTTCGAATATCGGTCTTGATTTATTCGGGAAGATATCAACCATCGATTGTGTCATGCCCTATTCTTCTGTTGAGAAACTAAAATGAATTTTCCTGTTTATATATATTTCTGCGTAACTTAGTCGCGTTTATAATAGACTGTTTTTTCTTGATGATTCCTAAAAGAAACGTTCATACGAACTTTGTTATAACGAACCTCCGGTTTTTCGGTCCCGTGAACTTCGTAATAATGAGAGTCTACTGTATTAGCAGTAATTGGATCAATATTCATTGATTGTAGGCTAAAGCCATGATTAATGGGAAATGATTGTTTTACACAATCTACTACAAGGAAATTAACACGGATGATTAATTATACGCCAATAAAATCATTATGGACTAATTATAGGCAACACAATCACTTCTGTCTAATGAATCTCAGCTTTCTGACTTAAAAATGATAAAGATTCACAAATAATTTATAACATCAAACCATGGACCAGAGACCATACTGCATATAAGTTAAAAACATAACTAATCATAAATAGCAGTCTAACCTTTCTAAATCGCTCATTTGATCCAAACCCGAACAACAACAGGTGGCCATGGGAGTCAGTGGCTGCCATAGACTGACCATCTGGTGACCATTTTGCGTCAAACACAGCTCCATGCCCCTGACCCTGAAAGAATTGAAGTTATCGAATAGTAAATCAATACTTAGACAAGTACACTAGTTCAGAATATTTGACTGGTATTTAAGGAACATAAACATCTGTTTGAAGGCTAAGTAACAAAAACAGACTTTCTTAAAATACCCATGCCTATTTTGTTAATTTTCAATAGAGCACAATACTGGCATCAGAATAAAATTGCCACCTGACCACCATAGGTAAAAATGTATGCGTGCAGCTTTAAACTTCAAGATGAAGTAATGTTGGCTCCTTTTCTGAATCCCAGTATTATTCATTGAAATTCAGAATCAAACCTTACTTTGCACTCCTCTATTGTGCAGTTCCCTCTTTTTTGCACAAATTTAATGAAGACAATCAATATCTCACATGAGTAATGCTGCTTTATTTAACACTTTTATTTAATTTGCACTTCTATAAGCTATATACCTTCAGAAGTGTAAAATACAAGTTTCACTGAATTGGGGACACTGGGGGGGCCAAGAAACAATACTATGTAGCAATTCTATAGTACACTACCATCCCTTTTAAGATATTGGGAACAAGATTCATCCAGGTTTTTTTTTTAAATCTGAATCGTTACAGGGGTCAACAAGAATGCAAAAGCTAACTCACATCTAAAAATATTATCAGTATCTTAAAAAATAGCCACATTAAACTTCTAGCAACCTAGAGCTCAGAGAATAGGTGAGAAATATTTAATGAAAACTGAAAATCATCAAACAAAAAATTGAAATAGGAGGCAAAACTTCATTTTCTGATCATTCTATAATGCTAATTTTTTTCTATAGATACTTAAATTTAGGATAACTAAAAAAGCATGTTGTAAACTTATTCATAAATCAAGATTAACCAATACCTGTATACTATTATAATACGATGTTATTGGAGGTCCTCCTTTCAATATATCCCACACAAATATGTTTCCATCATGGCCAGCTGACAGCAATACACCAGGATCAATAGGATGAGACTCTAACACAAACACTTCTTCCTCATGAGCCTTAAGTACATGGACAAGAGTGCCTACAAAAAGATCAAGAAAAACATTGAAAACAACTGAATAAAGGAGTTTCCATTCATACATCAATGCAATAATGATTGGGTTATTGATTCAATTGAGAAATTATTTATTCAACATAAACAGTGTGTACTAGTTTCACAACCAGTAAGTCAAAGGTTTTTCTAGGTATTAAGTACACTAGCATGCCCCTGACCCTGAAACAGTTCTTTCTGCAAAGCTATGAAATTTCAAATCACGAATCTAAGTGTATTAGCATCTCAAGTAGACTGAAGTCTTTTCGAGAAAACATTAACTGAGGCATTACAACTAACTGAAAAACAGGCTGAATGGTTTCTTTGAATTTCCAACCACTTGGGGAAATTTTTGAAAAGAGCATTTCATGGCAGAGGCTCACAGAATGTCAACCATTGTTGTAATAAAAAACATCAAAAAGTGAACATACTGCACCCAGATTTTATGACCCAAAATTAAAAATTTTAATGATTCCAATACTAAATCTTTATACACTATAACACACGGACGGGAATATTATCAATTGGTGCATTCTAGAGTATTCCATAATAATTCCACCAACTCTATAGTAATAGGAATTTTATTCAGCTAGGCCATAATAATAAAAAACTACCCCGAAACCGATAAGGGGGCAGCAATAATATATTAATTAAAAAAATTAACTTAAACAAAGATTAAGTATCAAAAAGAGGTACCTGAGACAGAATTCCAAACTTTAAGAGAGTGGTCATTGACAGCTGTGATGACCCACTGATCGGTCAAATCCCAGCCAACCATAGTGACTTTCAGCTTCACTTTACCATCATCAGCTTCTTGGTCTCCACTACTACAATGAAAGCAAAAAATAAAAAATTAAAGCTCAATAAATTCCAAGCTACCTAAATGAAATTATCATGACATGAATCAACCAAACGAGATTAAAACAGTAACAAGTGAAATTAGGCAAAACTTTAAGAACATCATTTTGTTTTTAATCTAATCTCTAGCAATACTTTCCAGTTTTCCTAGTTTAAGTGGGATCAATCCATATCCAATCACCCAGATGGAGAGATAGAAGCTAACGCTCATTTACATACCCTGGCAATTTGGTGTTCATTTTAAGGCGCATGGGGACCCAGCGTTGACGCTGGAAGCTCCAGATAATTGCAGTGCCATCCTTGCTTCCAGAGACAAATCTCAAACTCTTGTTAGCCCACTGGATCGAGTCCACCCCATCAGTATGTGCTTCTTCTTCCAAAATTCTAATAGGACCATCATCCCCAAACATATTGTACACCCTAGAACAAAAGACATGAAAAAGAACGTCGTGATATGGTGAACTTATATCATTGATGAACATTACCTTTAAATATAACGAACTCTATGTACAGGCGGTCCTCGACTTTCGTACAATTCGCACTTTCGTACATTCAAAATTGACACCTTTTACTCGACTTTCGTACGCTAAATTCGGACTTTCGGACGCTGGTCCGTAATTTTTTAAAAATTCCCGCCATGTTTATTGCGCATCCCAACATTCAATTGTTTCAAATTGCAGTATCGGCAGTATATGCGAACAATATGAACGTATATAATGAAGGAAATTGTTGGTAATTGACTCTGATTTAGGTGATTTATTTGGGAGAGAGACTGCCTGCTATAGGCTCCTTTATCAAGAGAAGAGGAAAGCCTTCATTGAAGATATTTTTCAAAAGAAGTTGACTAGACATCATCGAATAGCTTTCAATAAAACTAGTAAGACCTTCTTTTTAATTGTGTTTTTTCGTTTGAGTGCTGTTTAATTCATGTAAACCTTCAGCAACGATATTGCACGAAATATCACCCGAATTCCGATTGTATTTTGTCTTTTTTGAATAACATGCGGAATATACGCGATCACGAATGTCACCTGCCAAATATCGAATTTTGGTGTAAAAATTAGACGGTATCCAGAGTGCGGGTTCAACGAATACATTTTTTTTATGCTACTTGATATGTCCTTTTATTTATAGTGGACGTAATAAGTGGAATGTCAACTTAAACGCCAAGAGGAAGTTTCACTCGATAGCCATAACGGAGTTCTTGTTTTTTAAACTTATATTTGCATTTTCTGCGTATTTTCGAAATAAATTAGATGATTTGAGGAGTTTTATTAATACATTATTTAAATTAAGTCAATTGAAATGAATTCCGTGAAAAAAAAGGTTTTAGTACGTAAATTCCGCTCTTTTGGAACGTAACCCCTAATTAGTATGGAAGTCAATGGTTCGACTTTCGTACAATTCGACTTTCGTACAAGTTTTCGGGAACGCATTGTGTACGAAAGTTGGGGACCGCCTGTATTAGATATGATCTCATATCTCAATTATCAAATCATTTCATAAAGAAACTATTTCAAGGAAATAATTTATTATCCAATTAGTATGTTAAATAATTATTACAGACCCTACAAAGGACCATTTCATAATGCAACATGCTTATTAACAAGATTTTCCCCATGGATCGCAACCAAGAGATTGACCGTGATACTTGCAGCCAAAAATATAAGGAGAAATCTGGATTGCTAATGAATAAATATTAACTAGGTTCACTTACCTCACATGATGATCAGCATTTCCAGCGGCTAAGAAAGATCCTCCACAGCTGAATGAAGCACAAATCATTTGCGCTTGACCAGGCCGCATCCGTTCATTGTACTGTATTGGTTTAGGCCTGCCAATAAAATAATTAGCATCACTTTTACATCATATAACAAACATTACAAAAATTTGAAACTAGCATTTACGACCCTAGAAAATCTTCAGAACAGACCAGAACAAGAATAACATCATGATGCCACACAAGATGAGGAGACTAACGGACAGATAGTAGCTCAGAATTTTTGAAACTGGCTCAGTGATTTTAGTACAATTGACTATTACAAAGCAAATATGAACAGGTTGGAGAGTTTAGCAGAACTGGTTGGTAAAAGTTTTTTTCAAACCTGGAAGTTGAATCCTCCAAAATCTAATAGAATCAGGCAAACATTTATATTTTTTATTTTTTTTTTTTTAATACCATTCCACAGAAAACAGCACATAAATGCCTTTTACAGCAGGTTTTGCAGAATAGTTCAACAATTACAGATGCACATACCAAAGGAATACACCTCGAAGGTGACATTCTCTAAAATCTAATAGCATCAGCCAAACATAATAAGTCATTGCAAAAAAAAACAAGTAAGAGTAAAGTTTATTTCTTGCAAACCTTAAGCGAGGGATTGAAAAGTCATACACATTAAAATAGTATGCCTGCAGCAAATTTTATTGTGACATTTAATTCTTAAAACATGGAAGACATTTTTCAAATGAAAATGAAATTGAATAGTATTTTATTCATCCACAATTATAATGCTGGTTAACAAGCTAATGAAAGACATAAACACTTTTTCACAACTACCTCATTTCGTCATCCAAAGCAAATACTGCACGGTGCACCATGTTCATGTTTTATCATGTAAAATTTCATAAATTTTCCAGTCACCAATATTACTCTGTAGCTGGACAATTTTTCAGGTTGCAGGTTCTACATATGCATAATGTATTCCACTCTATAAACATCTGTCATTGCTGCAGTACATTTAGTTTTCTGACTTGGACATTTGCTATAGGCACAGTAAAAAGGGTAAGGGGAATGTATACTAAAGTTGCACAAATGTGGAGAGATCGTAAGCAAGAATATTTTTTTGAATAATGGAGAGAGAGTAGAGAGGAAATTAGTAAAACCTTACCACAGATATTCTCCATGATCAAATACTTAAGATATCATTTGAAGAGTAGTTACGGAAGACTCTCGTTAATACAAACAACGTTATAATGAAGTTCAAGTTATAACTAGGGACATGTAAAAGTCGCAAATGCTATAACGCGAATTCTGGGGTTTTCCCGCGAATACGCGAATTTCGTGTTAATTGCGATTTTCTCCAATTCATGGGCGATTTTCATTAACTCAGACGCGATTTTCACAATTTTTCCTTCTGCTCATGCTCCTCCCACGAAATTATTTTTCGAGGCATACATTTAAGCCGTAATTTTTTCACTGCATTGGCCGCTTTCCAACGCGACGAATTTCCATGGGCCGCCCTTCACGGCACAGCGCCGTGAGATGTCTCGTTTGAAAGTGGCCTGAATTTCACGGAACCGTGCCATGAACGGCGGCCGGCGAAAAGTCGTTGCGTTTGAAAGTAGCCTCAAGGTAGCACGGTGTGTATTTCACGCCATAAACTACTAAACTACATAGAAAATTCATGGTTTCCACAAAGAAACACACTCGAGGAAATAAGGCTACTTGTTTGTCCGGAGGATGTCTAAACCGCATTCACGATATCTACAAAGTAGTCAAAATGCCATGGGAATCTGATGGTTGACTTAATAAAATTACTGGAGGGTTCAAACTATCCAAATGCTCACATTCTTTAAAGAGTTAACCCTTTCGCTGCTAATGACGAAAATATGCAGCAGGAGGTTTCTTGACCCGGGAGACGAAAGGCGAAAATTTTCGTCTGAGATTTTCCGACGCAGGCCTAATGCTGAAAATACGTTTCCCTGCTCTCCTCCTTTTATGACATTCGTGGGTTCGCAAAGTCTTAGTTTCGGGACCCAACACAGGCCAACACCATGGACTGGCAAAATATGTAACTGCCGAAATCCGGAAGCATGAACCTAGACCCTCATCTCTTATTACCCCTCTTTGTGGCAAGGGACCGCAGTCATACAATTGTTCATTCAGTTAGTTTGCGAAATAAATATATGGTTCTTTCTCAAAACATATAAGCTAAGAATTGAAATCTTTGTTTTTTGGCAGCGTTTACAATTTTTAAACGAAATTCTACCATAAATATTAACTTATATCTCGATTTCAGTATAAAATCAACATGGAAATTGTTAATGCATTAAATTCGTTAAAGCTGACGGTAGAGCTTCATTCAAAATTTTAAAATTCTCAGAATAAATCGAGGAATTCAATTGCAAGTCTGCAATTTACGTGCAAGCAACAATCATCCATATAGCTGATTCACATAAACAAAGCATGAGTTGACAGCGAACCAATGCCACTGGTAGGGTTATTAACTACGAAAGGAGGGAGACCAACTACCCTCTGAGTCCAAGATAATTCAAAATGCCCACCAGGAAGGATCAGAAAAGGTTGGTGTTGAGTGTGTTTGATTATCTGCAAGACCTTTCTTAACAGATGTCCAACATAAATGCTCCACACGGAGGGGACCGAAGAGTCTCATGGAGAGCAGTCCTGCATTCATGTTAAGGAGAGAACTCCACCATTTTGAAAGAGTTAAGACAGTTAAAAATGAGCCTCGAGAATAATTATAAGAGTACTTTTTTAGATAAAACCACTTATTACACCTGCAAAACATGAAAACCTCTAAAGCAGCTGCTGCGAAAAGGTATCAACCAAACTTAGTTCTCTTATGGTAGAAGACCTAAGCAGAAAAATAGGTATGTATTTGAAAAGATCTCAGTTTTTGATCCCAAGAAGTTCCGTCTACAGACATGAACCCTGACTTAAAAACAAAAAATTCATGGACTGGAATCAAAGGAGACAGAGAAGTTGATGTTGGGAGAATTACAGAAATTACTAAAAAAGCAAAATTTCCGGGGTTCAGTGGATGTAATTAAAGCAATCCAGGAGCTCAATAGTCTGAGACATCGTTTGCATATAAGTGCCTTTAAGCAATTTGGATCCCTTCTGCAAACATGGACTGAGAAAGATTTCTTTCCTGCTATAGCACTGTGTTAACAGATAAGAGAACAAATGTAAAAGATGACAACTTGATCACAATAGCAATATTTCATTTGAAATTACAGGCATTTAAAAGTAATTTCTCTCTATGTAAGCTAGATATATGTATACACGAAGGATAAATATGTGAAACAGGTGAATTCAGTCAATACTCCATGTATATTATTGCTTAAATTATTCCCGGTCAATAATATCCTAAATTTAGGGCAATGGGTGGGCCACTGGAAGGATGGCTCTTAATCAACACCAATTATTTTGTCGTTAAAATAACACCGATTTCAGAGCAAAATAACATCGCTTTTGTAGAAAAATAACACCACTTTTGGCTATAAAATAACCCCACCTTTTGCATGTCCCTAGTTATAATGAATCAAATCGTTGGTCCCGACGAGAAGGCCTATGCAATCTATAGTAAAGGAAATGTTATTACGAAATTACGAATCTTAGTCCCGGTCCCGCCGGTTCCAAAATGAACTTTATAACGAAGTTCCACGAATAAGCAACAGTTTTAGGTGGATATACACTATGCTAAGTTTTAATAACTGCACCACGTTTAAGTTCTCCTCGTGTACTGTCCCCAAGAGCGTCAATTACAGTTCTTTATTCAGTTTACACGCAACATCATATAATAAGCTTCATTCCTGTGGAATCATGGTAACCCACTCATTACTGCTCGTAAATTGGACATTCAGTTAGTCATCTTCCTACGCACATTGGATTTACTAACTTTCGGAGATACGAACATTAAAAAAATTCAAGCATGCTCAAAATTTCAAATTTTGCACCTTTGGAGTTTGCTGATGCGACTCAACATGGCGTCTAGAGGAACTCGCACTTTGAGCATAATCTGAACAAAATATCATTTAATCTGGTGTGAAGTCGGAAACTGTTCAGCATTTCGCCCATTCTTTCTTCCCACAGACAGCGATTTTTTTGGCTCCAGCTACGTTGCAAGGTAGATCAGTTCATCTCAATCCTGATTTAATGCACGATTGTGATGTAGTGTTGCATTCTGCAGGATAAAAAATCTCCTGGATGCCTTGTACAGGAATTTGCTTTTTTTTTTATATATTTACGCATAATTTCATTGTGTACATTACACATTTGACTCTGAAGCTATTTCACAGTGCGACTATCGTTACAAGAGACTGAAGAGACAAGAAATGTTGACCAAGTATATTTTCTTTTCTTTCGATTATTCCTAAAAGAAATGTGCATAAGAACTTCGTTATTATGAACCCCTGGTTTTTCGGTTCCGTTAACTTCGTAATAATGAGAGTCTACTGCATATGGAATTAAAGGACATTAGAGCATTCTCCATGTAAGCTTCAATCTTATTTTGTAGATAAAAAATTCCTCACTAGTAAATACAGCTAATATACTGAGAAATATGAAGTAAAGATCATATACATAAATAACCCTGCAATGCATTGCTATCCAACACATATACTAATTGTAAATCATTGATAACCTGACGATGTATTATTTTTTTTAAATCATGAACTCATGAAACAGTGAAACATAAGTAAAACTAGCATCCTTCTAAGAAAACTTTCAACCCTCATTGGGAGGGGGAAGATACAAACGCACAATGAAAAATCAAGACAAATATAAAACTCACAAAAAATTTGGTATCTCTTCAGCACGACCACCAGGATGGTGATAGCTCCAAAATGCAACAGACCCATCACTACTACTCGAGATGAGAAAACGAGTACCATCAATCCTTGGGCATGGGCAAAAATGGACAGCTGTTATCATTCCAGTGTGTCCAGTCAAAACTGCCACCTTAAGAAAATATTTTGAGAAAGTTATAAAAAAATAGGCATAATAGAAAATTAAACATTCACATTTGATTTAATCAAGTTCACTGGGTACTAAGAATAGTTTTGAGAGGTTAATGCACGTACGTAGTGCCTCTCTTCCTCTCCAGTAACCTCTTGAATATTAATGACTTCATTGATCAACAAGGTACATAACTTTCTACTTTCAAATTCTCAGATTTACAGCCTTAAAGGTATGATTTTCCCTTACTTTGTACCAATAAATCCCTAAATGTATGATTACATATTTACAGCCCTAAAACTTTGCACCAATAAAAAATAGTGAAATAATAGTCCAAGTAGTAGAAATAAAGTAACAAGTAGGTGCTAACCTGTACCATCCAGCTAGGATGGCATCAAAATACTCGCCCACCTTGTGACTAGGATGCAGCATGTTAATTTATTATTTTCATCTTTTTGCTGTACCCGAGTTTTTCCCAGACTGCTCAGACTCCCCCGACCAGTATGCATCCCAGTTAATAGACTGATAACATAAGTCAGAATCGAAGTATGGATTACTTACTGGAGCAGTAGATTGCAAGCACCATACTCGTAGGATTTTGTCACAGCTTCCAGCTGCCAGCAATGTGTTCTCTGGGTTTACTGCAATATCAGTTATTTCGGCAGAGGCCCCACGCAATGTCGCGAGAAGCCTCCCATCTATTGCACTCCATATTTTCACCAATAAATCATCTGCTCCCTGTTACAAAAGATAAAAGTGATTACGTACAAAAATTCTGCCTTTACTTAGAGAAGGTGCACAGCTTACTTATACAGTTAAATCAGCTTAACAAATGGCACAATACTTTGTATTGCTGTAATAATTAGGAAGATGAAAACTTACAGTGATCACGAATTTTCCAGTTCGATCAAACAGCAGACAATACACAGATGAGAGATGGCCAAGTGTGCGGCAGAAAAGGCGCAGGCGAGAATAAAATTTGATAGGGACCGCATGACTGCGACTGATACCCCCAGAGGTATCTCTCCCATGCAGTACTTGGACTAAAAATTGAGATGATACGAAATTATTGTTTAAATGCATAAAAATAATACAAAAGTAATGAATGCAGTTAGAAATTCAATTTACCAAGGTTGTGGACTCCAGCATAATTATGGGGTTCCAGAAGTGGACGATTGTTCTTTCTGATAGCATATTCCACACAGCTGTAGCATGACCTTTTCAAATCTAGAGAATGAGAAGAATATTTTTAAAATGGTTATAAAAGGCACAAATTACATATAATTTTATATTAAAGAAATGATATACTGCTCAAACACTGTAGTAGTAGAGCAAACATTTCAGTTGGAATTATGTCTTTGGCTTTTCTCATTTCCCTGAAGTATAGTCAAGACATTGACAGTGAAACACATACGGCCTATCAGCAAAAAAACAGAATCAACAACAGGGGAATTTGTACACCCACAAATTCACCCTCAGAAAGGTATAGGAATATGTGCTCTGATAACAAGAAATGATGCAAAAATATTAAGACCCACTGGTATGAAATCAATTTGGAATCACCAAATAGCAGCAGTGGTAACAGTACTTCAACTTCAACTGATAGTTAAGAAATTTTAGATTCCAAGAAAAATATTTCTAGCTTTCCATTTTTGCTGTCAACTCAAATGCCACTGAGGAAGTAGAGATCAGCTCGTAGCAGACATCTGAAATTAGTCATGTGATCTAGGCAGCCAATTAGAGTGCAGAATAATTTGGAACAAGCACTTACCCTTTTCTGTCCTCAATAAAGATTGCTTCCCTGCTCCAAGAAGAGAATGGATACCATAAAGACTTGAACCAACGTCTTTATCTAAGAGAGGTCCAACTCTTTGGCATACTTTTAGTAGATACAAAGGATCAACATGGGGATATTTCTTTTCCTGAAAAGAGTAAATAGTATTACATGGTATGATGACATATTCAAATAATAAAAAAATGAAAAATGTGCAAACCTTTTCTTTAAATGACCAATAACCCAAATTTTCTAAAACACCATGTTCAATAAAATATCTATTTACAGGTGAAACCACATTCACGTACATCACACGTTAAAACACACTTGTGCTAGCGTTGGCTTCATGGCTTAGCCCATGCCAAGTGACCTTGATGATGGTAAAGGCCTAAAACTCTTTGGTACTTTCAGGCCTTGACAACCATCAATGGCTCTTGGAGAGATTCAAATAATTCCCACAAGGCAAAATGCCAATGCCAAGTTAACACATTCAGTGCGGAGCACGTCAATTAACGTGGTCCCGTCCAAGCCAAGATACGGAGCATGTCAATTGACGTGCTCTGCTGGTCGGGCCGGGAGCCCTTTCTCGGCCTCCCTACGTAACTAATATCCACTTCCGAGTCTTCCGATCATGTGTACGGCCTTCAGCAAGCTTCCCTCTTTCGAACCGTGAGCGCATTTTGTAAATAGCAGTATTTGAACGGAAGTTATGGCGAGGAAACCTCCCTCTATTTTTCTTTCTTATTTTAACGGCTGATTTTGATGACTTTAATGAAAATTGGACCCGCATTGATTGTGTTAATACATATAGAAACAAGTTATCACCTAAGTCTTAACAGTTAAGCACTAAGATGATCCTTTAAATGATGGGATTTTAAATTAAGGTCTGCTGGAAAAAAGTAAAAGCTTGAAGCATTAAGCAAGTGATTTTGAGATGGAATGAATTGCTTTCTGATACACTAGTTCAATATCAGAGCATAGCAATGTTTTCAATTTTTTTTTCAAACATTGAAATTTTGCATGTGCTTTCAATGAATCTGGATCACGGCCTAGTTCCATAATACGGAATGGTGGGCTGCAAAAACTGCTGTGCACCTTATTGTCACCTTAGCCACAACTGTCAGCTATATGCCAGGACAGACAGCCAGCCTTGTCAAGCACAGCATGCGTAGGGAATTGAACAGGGAAATACACTTTTTCCCATTGACTCTCTAAGCGTGCATTGCTCACAAAGTAGGGTGACTTTCCCTGCTACCATTTAGCAGACGATCATAGTAGAGTCAGCAACAAAGCAGACAAGTTTTACCACAGCAAGTATGGGAAGCTTCATCACCCTTATCTGGATGCCTCCAGCTATTGGCTAAAGACTGCATCACGCAATTTTTTTTTTCGACCCTCTTCGTGCTCACTCGAGCAGTCGCTTTACAGGACCGGAAAAGTGATCACTTGAGACATCACATTTTTTAAATCACATTGCCATTATTTATTATTATTATTATTATTTATTATTATTATCCAACCTCCTTCTTTCAGTTTTTGACATTCACACACCTAGTCATTTATGTTAACCTATGTTGTTCCCACAGTTGTAAAACTTTGTACTGCAATCGCTCTATACAGCCATCAGTTCTGATTGGCTGATATGTGGTTGTGTGGGCGGTGTTAGTGATGGAAAAAGCAGCGACCTGCCACATGAAGAAAAAAGTGATGGGAATCCTTATCACTGGAGCCATCAGGAAAACAATCATGCGAGACGATCATTTCCAAAATATTGCTGGAGTGAGAACTCAAAAGTGATAATCAGGTGATTCAGGATTTAGTAATTTTGTGTTCTCTCTGGCCGTTGAAGTGCCGGTGGAATTTGACAACTCTCAGAGTGGTGGAGAGGAAGCAGTAGTCGACATGGCCGTTGTGGAGGAGTGGAAGAAACATTTCCAAGGTGACTGGGAATGGGCCCAAAGAAATTTTAAATGCTGGTGAGTCTGGCTTCTTTTAAAATTTATTTCAGGACTCCACATAAGCTAAAAAGGGAAAATTTTGCCGGGGGGCAAAAGAAGCAATGACAGATTTACCATTCTTTTGTGCACTTACAGAGACAGGCTAAAAAAGAAGAAACCTTTCAAAATTGGTGATTTTTCCAGTCTGAGGTGCTTCAAGAATGTCATAATTGCCGTGCCGTCACAGGATTAACAAAAATGTATGGATAACACGAATTTTATTTTGAGAATACCTCGCTACACTTGACTCAATTATGTGAGGTGAAAATAGAAAAATTCTTCATTCACTTAACAGCTGCACCACTCAAAAATCTTCGGATTTAAAGTGAAGAATGTAAAAGTTTTACCCCAATTGCATGAGTTAGCTGTAACCACTAGATAAGGATGTTATTCTACTTGTCAAGGGGGGCATATAGAAAACAATTTGTTGAACAACTTTTAACTACACCAGGAAACACTGAAGATATCAAGTCACGGAAGTCCTGCAAGCCATTCAGTGTCAGTATGTTGCTTGGGATGGAGTAGAGAGAAGCACAATCTAGAGTTGCTTCACGTTTATCATTCAAGCTTCACTGCTTCAAGATTTCCCGGAGAGGTGGATAACCACATTGACCCATAGCTGGAGGAGAGGGAGACTGGGGTGAAGTTGCTCATTTATTAAACATTGAAGTGGTATCTTACAAATAGTATGCAAAGATGGCCACAATGAGAATCCTGAAATTTTGGCAGAGATGCATGATTTGAGCAATGAAGAGAGAGGAGAGTCCAGCAAAAACATAATGCAGCCTAGTTGGAAGGTAGTCCTGGATGCAATATATGTTTTGGAGAAATTTTTTTTTTAATTCAGGAGTAGAGAATTTGAAAATTCTGTAGCAGGTTGACAAAGCAGCCAGCAATGATATGAGGGAAGGGATGAAACAGACTACTTTAGAACTATTTTGAATAGAATAATTTTGAATTAAAAAATACAGCCATTGTTTTTCATTTATAAATAAAATGCTCTAAACCTATGAATTTTTTTTTAAATTGTTCCTGAAATATGTATACTAATTTTCAACCAATATGGAATGTTTTGGCCAAGTTAAGTCTCAAGTGAGCTGAGTATATACATGATGGCGAGTATGGTAGATGGGCTTATATTAAATTTGTGAGGATACATGTGGAGGAGAGATTAATTAAAAACTGGATTAGTTATTTCAGGATTTTTTTTACTCCTGCATTCCCAACCAGTTAGGCTATTTGAAGAGCCGCAGACCACTAGGCCATGATCTATCAGAAACACATGAGCTTTTGGCTACAGGTAAGGGGAGTGGAAAGGGCGAGGGAGGTCTCCCAAGGAATGGGGAAGGGGACGGGAGATAACGACAGTATCGTTGAAAAAGAGGCGTAGTTTTTCTTTCTTTCATGGGGGAAGGTTATTCAATAATAGGTATTTGGTATGGAACTTTTGGGAGGGGTTAACTCGCAATGCACCCCCTCCTCTAACTCACTTCAGTGTCTGCAGTAGGTTAGATTTCTTGTTGAGTCCATCTTGAAACATCTCCATTCCAAATTGTTAGCATGCCATATTACCAGTGCAACTAGAGTTTTTGGAACTGTAATCTTCGCTTGGTTTAGACAGAGGTTCTCCTAGTGTCATGTATGGCCCAAAGAGCAGTGGGATCAGGTTCTATTAGGTTTTTCTATTATCTTAATTGCTAACCTAAGACATATAACTCATGCAATTGTGCTCCAGCAACTAATTGTTCCAGTTTAAGAGCTCTCAAATGGCAGAGATTTTTAAATGAAAGACTAAATGTAAATGACTGAAGAATGGCATTCCTGGGTTATATTTTTTTCACATATGAAGAGGAACGACTGAACGAACGATGATAAGGCATGGCTTTTTCACATTACCAGGTACTAGAGAATGGTATAGCATTTTGGCAACAATGAACGTGTGTACCAACTTGACAACACAATTTGACCATGACTACCTTCTATGAAGACATCATCAATGTATTATCGTCTGAGATTACTGTTGTGACTCCAATGAATTGCCATTAGCCACCTTATTATTTGTGGTAACTAATTCGTCCCACCTAATTTTCATCTTTTTTTATTGATATCAAGTACATACAGGTAACAAACACAAATATTTACAGGTATTTCAATTGGATTCCAACGTGCATTATTTCGCGAGCCTGAAGGGCAATGTACGCTCTTTCAATCAAATTTGATGCATAAAATTACCATTTGATATAGCCGTTTTCCAATAATATTATCAACTAGATACTCAGAAAAATTATGAAGCACTTTAAAAATATGTAATCCATAGACATTAATTTTAGCATTCCTTTTATTTCAGACCGTAGCAAACGTAAGCAATAAATCATCAAGCAGAATGGACGAGAAAAAACAATAATTTCAATTGTAAATAGGCAGATTGTTAATTATGTGGTGATAGTCACAATAATTAAAGGATTATATTAATCTTACATCTAAATGTTAAGTTGTTATAAGACATATTCTATTATGCATAATGTTTTTGCCATCCATCTCCATTTTATTCATCAAAGAAATGTCTTCAAACTACATATAAAGTATTGAGGATTTGTGGAAATCTAATTTTTAGTGGGCTTGGCTACTAATGGAAGGGTCTTGGGTGCAAATCCCAGCCGGGTTATTCCACTAATCGTATGGCCGGGCCATAAGTCGAAATCGACCATAACTACAGCCTCGAGACATACGTATGGCTTCGAGCGATTCTACTCTGACAAGGAGAGGTCGCCAATGTGATGCTCGGGATCTGAATGACGATGTTATTTCCTGAAACAATATAGGTAAGGTAGAAAAAGTGTCACGGCTTTCTTCCACATAGGCCCGGGTTCGAGAGATATTCGCATGTAAAGATTCCGTGCACCATGACTTCCTTCGACTACTCTCCCTCATACAGCAAGCGGCGTAGTCTAGTGGGTTAAGGCACGAGGACGAGACTTCCCATGTATACGTTCGGGGTTCGAGTCCCAGTGGGGTCAAATTTTTTTCTTCCTTATTATGTTTTAAAATCACTGCTATAATTCATTCCTATTCGTTTATGTCAGTTACTTTGCTATATTTTATTTTTATATTAGTTTACGAATTTAAATAGTATTCCAAATGGTTTCCATTTCCACCCGCGCTATGTCTTTGGTGGGTAAGATGTATCGCCAGAGTGAGGTGTTGGATTTAATTGCGTAGAAATTCAATCAAAATCACTACTTCATTTACCTTCAAAGCAACGCACAGCACCGGAGATGTACTCTTTCTTTTGAGTTGATGGCAAAACCGATAGTAGGGTGTCATTCTCATTATCTGACAATGAAGAGGCGCTACTGGACGACGGACAAAATTCTCGAGTACTCGGGCCATACGGAATAACATTGCTCGCCTACGGAGTTATAGAATAAATTTACGGAGTGTCGTCGATTATATAGTGATTGTTTCAAGAAATATATTAATATTGCGGGGGAGCACATGTACGGATTCAACGGGCATTGGCTAGATATATAAAATAAAGACGTCAATTTCATCTGGAAAGGAGTATACGGGATACGTGTAATCCGTTCGCATACGATGATGGATATTTTCATCAAATCTTTCCGCGCGTCAAAAGAAGTTGTTATTTAATTCGTAAATAGATATAGTGGATGAACTAAAAGTTTGCTTGTAGTTAAAAAGTTAGAAATACTTTTTCAATGGATGCTCTGTTATAGTGAACGGAGACGGCTTTTATTTGCTTTCTGTGCTACATTTGCTAGCAGATTTCTTACTTGTTTCGAAAAGCTGTTGGTAGCTTTAAATATCCGCTATTAAATGTTACATATTTTAAGACTCTCGTAGCATTACAGTTCATGAGGGAGAAACATAGGGCAACACATTTTTTTGGCAGTATAAGGCAATCTTCAGTAAGATCGATGCGTAAAGGACAAATGTCGTCCATAAATCAAGGAAAGAATGATAGTCTCATATTGATGTTTCAATTTTATACAGCTACCTAAACATAAGCCTCTGATAATAAAATCAATGAAACTTAAAGTTTCAATTTCATCTTTAGATTTCGTGCACTGGCTGGATTTCTACGGCTTTTGAGGCCAAATTATTGCAGCCATGAGACAATAGTTACACCATTGGAAGGAGAGAAAGGGGGTTAGAACTACAAAAGGATGTCATGTTCTAACTCTATCCATTACATGTACAATTCACGAATATTATAATCATTATAATACTGTAGGGTACAAATCGTATACAAATTTCTTCTGCTTCTTCTCGTCCGTGATTTGCGTTCTTCACTTTTTTAAGATCTCCAGCGTCTGCCGCCAGATCAGAGTTTAAAGAAAACCCAAATTTATCCTTTAATAAGAGTCCATTTCAGTTAAGGAACATAGAATTAATTTTGTATCCACGTTGGAACAAACTTCCTTCTCAAAAAATGACTAGTGTTAAAAAAAAGTGAACCCAACTTATAGTACCAATTATAATTCTCATACTCGCCCGCAGAAAGGGCGATAAGACTTTTGGCCGGGCCATACGATATGGCTCCTCGAGAGTGGAATCGGTACAAATCGGTATGGGCCGTAATCTCGGGTCAGGCCATAAGAAACTTACGGCCGGCCATACGTATGGCCCTGTTTAGTAGAATAGCCCTGCAGGTGAAGCCATCCGACATGCCGAAATAGTAAAATCCTCAAGTTGCGAGGAGGCCCAGGGAAAGAAACTGGCCCTCCTCCTCTGACTGTTTGATATTCACATGCCTGTGGTGATCTTTACCCCATCAATCAAAACCAACCTTCGGGTTAAATCACTAAGTGAATGATAAAAAATAACAGTCATGATCTTGGCTTCAACACATACCCACCATGAGGTGATTAAAACCAACAAATCAGCTCAACAGCAGCTGAATGGGGTCAACTGATAGTGGGGGAAGAAAGGGAGGTTTTAAGGATAATGAAACCTCGGTTTCCCTATAATTCCCCCCTCTTATTCACTGTTGTTCCTTAAAATGTCACTATCTTAAAAATCACTTCCTTCCCCTCCAGCGACTGTTGAATAGGGTGGTTTCCTATTATTTTTTTATTGCCTAAATCGAAAGATTATTACTCCTGGAGTACGCATTTAGATTTTCAAATGACGATATCTATTTTTCGCGATTAAATGAAATGTGAAAATTTTCAAGCGCGCGAAAACGCGACGGGTAAGTATGAATGCCGGGAAATCTCTCCGTGTGACGTATTTCTCGTTCCCGCTGCCTCCCTGTGAGGTGACATTGAGGGCTGATACGACGCAGGCTGCTAGCGGGTAGCTGAGTACCCTGCTAGCTGGTAGTGCTTGGCTTAAATAAGGATTATTAATGCCTTATCAAACGAAGAAAACTTTCCGACCTTAGCCAGTTTTAATGAGCGATTAATAAGACATGTTTCCCTGAGCTCTGCACCTCATGCATGCATTGGTAATCTCAGACGATGTATAACTCCTATCTACTCGTATAGAAACTAGGTCCCTGTGACATCACGTGGAGTGGCATCGCGTGGGTGCCAATCT
Organism: Ischnura elegans; assembly: GCF_921293095.1. Taxonomy (NCBI): domain Eukaryota; kingdom Metazoa; phylum Arthropoda; class Insecta; order Odonata; family Coenagrionidae; genus Ischnura; species Ischnura elegans. Next base: position 19,382,195 of record NC_060257.1, read on the forward strand.
GGCCATTTTCAAATGAGGATAAAAATGGACCATTGCCATTCGTCTAAACCGGTATTTCTAAAATGAAATAATTTGTATATTATGAATACAGTAATGGCGGGTAACGAATCGCAATCAATGCCTTTCGTTTTCTTTGATGAAGGAAACTACCCTATTGTATATAAGGAGTAGCTTTGCTTGTTTTTCTTTGCAGATGGCAATGCTTGTGTGTCGAAGCCCAGGTAGTGAAGGCAAAGTTGCATTTTACAACATCCTGTAATGCACTTATTTTGTCAGAGTTTATTCTTAAGTATGTAGGTCGTTTCCACCAATTTATGGGGGGAAAGGATCTGAGGGAAGGATCGAGGGACAGAAGATAGAGGTCTTGGCAATCCTTACAAATGAGTTATTAGGCATTAGAGAATGTTAATTAATTTCAGATATTAACTGTAGGCTCCAGAAACTGTTGGATTACTCATCTACATGAATGCGGACCATTCAGAAATTAATAAGATAACGTCTTATTGAAATTTATAAAATATTTTAAGCGAATGTTATTGTTTCTATTCGTATATTTTATTACCCTCTTCTATTTATATAAGTTCGCTGGTTTATAAAATAAGCGAACTTCTTTCATTAGTTCACATTAAAGCCTATCCCCTTTCATTCCATCCCTATACCCTATTCTCTTTCTCACTTTTCCATCTTGCCAAACACCTGTCCCAGTTAATACGATATTTAGCTATCTCTTCCCGTTCGGCACTCGCTTTATCCCTTTACTAAGTTCCACTTATCCTACCACTAGTTCATGTTGTCAGGTAGCCAAGCATTTTCCTCCAGAGCTTTATTCATTTTTCAGAATTCATCGACTTGTCGTTCTTTGGAACTTGGTTACCCCTCAAATTTACGACAGAAAAGGTCGACCCTTTATAAGTGCCATATTGCTTTGTCCCAATGATTTTGTCACGTTGATATGGCAACATCAAAATTCGATACGACACCGAGTCGACATCTGCTAAATAGGCAACTTCAGTATCTCCGTCCCCATTGGTTAGGAACTGCTACCAAGACAGCATCCGGGTACCTAACAACAATCACTAATAGAAATATGTAATTATCAAATAGGTAAAATAATTTCGAACTCTCATAACGTAAGATAAAAAATTCAATTGATCATGGCAACCGCACTACTGACAATGAGAGTTCCGAAAGGTGCTCGGAATAGCGTTTCGCAAAATAACACTGAGGCCAACGAAGAACTATTGTAATATCAACTACAAGAAAAAATTTTCCCAACAGTACTTCGGGCGAAATTATTAGCTCTTGCGGCAAATTTAAGTAATATTGGTTCAATTAATGCTTCAGGTCAATATACGCCCCAATGACATGCGCACTCGCCATACTGCACTACACGTAAAACATAAACAATTGACTGGAAGCAATCAATTAACAGGGGCATTCACTAGTTCTGTAGTGGAGTCCGCAAATAACGCTCAATACAGAGAACTCGACTGGATTGCGATTAACGAATGAGGGCAATCCTAACAATAACTTGAAATACTCTGTTCGCCATAACATCGGAGAAGTCCCATGATTGGCCCGATCGCGGCACACACCAGCTGATGTACAGACAAAAAAGATAACATGGTGACGTAATATTTGCCAAATATTTTTTCTAATATGTTGTTATTGTGACAATTACGAACACTAAAGTACAAACTGTTGATATGCGCTGCATAGCAACGAGTGAAACACACGACTTTTAAAAAATGAAAAATTAAAAATTTTAAATAAATATTTATTCTCACCAATTCATCCAAAGACTGATCATGCTTATTTCCAAGCCAATCCAGTCGTTTCGGCAAAATCTGCAAATTAAAAAATAATCTCGGTCACATCATGTGAATTTTCCCCATTCGGAAATGAATCCGAATACACTATCAGTCTACGTTGTTTTGACGGCTAAGACCCACGTGCACCGCACGCAGCTCTTCTTTCAAGATTCACTACTGTACGGTGAACATCGGGTATCCTCACCTGTAATCTCTCTAGCTCTTGCCTCAAAACCTGAAAAAGGGTACACAATAGGTTAGATCTATACCATGTTGGCAGCTGTAGTGATCATGTAAACAATTCCCTTACCTCCGAGGCCTGTTGACATGGACTAGCAGCCAAAAACTTAGCAATCAAGAGGAGCAATTCTGAAATGAAAACGAATCAGTAGTAAGCTAACGAACGATCACAACGAAGTTTAGCCAGTCATGATATGAGGATTGTACCCTACTGCCATACCTGAGGTGAGTGCAGGGGGTTGTTGACAAAATATAGAATCCATAATTGAATTAATCCAAGTCAATTTCACATTCGTAACACCTTAATGTAAATACTTTTCGACAGGTACATTTTCTGAGACTCTCTTTAACGTTCGAGTCCGGTAGGTGTCACACTACATACGTGTTCCAAGCGTCTTGCGCCTTATTCATGTTTGAACGTGACTTTTCGATGTATCGGATTTGCAATAATTATTTGCAAACATTATGCCTCAGCACTACTCCAACGGATGGTATAATATTTGACCATTGGGGGTCCTGGAACTAAGTTTTACGAAAACGATAGCGACACAAAATGCTCGCAGCCGCATTACTACGCGAGTGAATGCTAGGCAACCCGCACGAGATGGCGTTGCCGAGGTTTCGAGCAGGGGCGGTTGGCCGCCGCTTGGGGCGTTGGTAGTCAAGGAGGTTGGAGGGAAAGCAAAGTTCGCAGGCGCAGCAAGGTTGTCTGCTTATGTGGCGAGAGAGTGTTATGCATCCTTTATATTGAATTTTGCACGTGCGGTTGATACGGAGGTTGCCTAGGTCAGAACACTGAGGCTAAAACATTTTTACTGGAAATATTCAAGGCTTACGGAGTTATAGTCACATTTTGGGTGGTTACATCAGCATAAGATACAGATTGTGAAGTTTTTCGAGTGCTTAAGTGTGTTCTCGACTTATTTGCCGATTGTGTTTGTGCTGTGATTCTATGAAGTATGTCTTGGATACGGGAAAGCGGCTTAAACTGGTTCCAGCTCATGTGCGTTAGGGTTATTAAAACGGGGCAGGTTCCTCGTCATATTGCATTTATTATGGACGGTAATAGGCGATATGCCAGAAAGAACAAAGTGCAAAAAGAAGAAGGACACTCCAAAGGGTTAGTTTAGTGCTCCGTAAGAGGATGTTTATAATTTGGTGAATATTCTTCAGTGAAATAATCATTTTCCAGGTTTGATAAGCTAGCAGAGACCCTCCAATGGTGCTTGGATCTTGGAATACCTGAAGTAACTGTGTATGCCTTTAGTATAGAAAACTTCAAACGGTCGAAGGATGAAGTTGATGCGTTGATGGAGTTGGCAAGGGAAAAATTCCAGAGAATTTTAGATGAGAAGTAAGTACACAGTTGAGTTTTTGGTTCAATTAACAGTTTTTCACCCACAAATTGCTTTTAAAATGCTTCCCTTTCTGGCAGAGAGAAATTGATGCAACACGGTGTGAGATTGAGAGTCATTGGCAATATAACCTTGCTTCCAAGAGATGTGCAAGAACTAATTGCTAAAGCGATGCTTATAACGAAGGATAACAGTAAAACATTTTTGAATGTTGCTTTTGCGTATACAGGTTGGTATTATTTTAATGATTAATCCTTGATGTGGTCGTTACATTGCCTCATTATCCTCCTTTCTCTTCAGCTCGTGAGGAAATGGTAAACGCTGTTCGCTCTATTTCTGCTGGAGTACGTGATGGACGTTTAGCATCATCTGATGTGTCTGAAGGACTAATAAATAGTAGTTTATACACAAGTGAATCACCGGATCCTGATCTCGTAATAAGGACGTCTGGAGAAACTCGTTTTAGTGACTTTCTGCTTTGGCAGGTATGTTTTCGACACAAAGTTTTGTCTACTATCTTCTCCATGTTGAACCATCACTATGTGATGAATTCTTTATCATTTACAGTTGTCCTACAGCTGCGTTTACTTTACTGATGTGCTATGGCCAGAATTTTCCATATGGCACTTGTTGGCTGCAATATTTCACTATCAGAGAAGTTATACCGGTATTCAGGTTAGTATTTTCCCTTCCTGATCGACTTTTAATTTCATCCATATGCATATTTTTAGTGTTTTTGTAATCAGAGGGATTGTTTTCCAGCTCTTTATGCTTATGTTTGGCTTGTTAGTAAGATATTTTATTTGTTCAAACTACACCAGGTAAGTAGACCTAGGCATGTATATGTGGATTTTTTCAATGAATTCTCTAATTTTTATGTTTTAACTTAGGAAATTGAAGACGTTGTGGTCTTATAAAGTAGTTAATAAAGTCAAGCCCGTTCTTGGGGAAAGTTTACACAATGGTAGACCGATTCTTGACTGATGCTTAAAATCTTGTGAGAAAAGGCCATAGGGAGCAGTCTTAATATGTCATAACCTGTGGAATGCTAGTTATAACTCTGTTCGGAAAAGTGCACTGCGAAAAAATACCCCAGTCTACCCTTCACATTCGGTTTTATTCTCTTGAGTATAGTACGTTCTGATATACTACAGCTTTTGTTTTGTTATCAGGTGCATGAATAAATAAAACAGATGGTTTACCAACTTGTGAACATCCCGCACATATTTGACCACGAGGAAAACATGAGTTTTCTAGGTTTAGACCACAAACACTCACCTTGTTATTTGTTAATGATCATCACAAATGCAACAAACATGCACTGAAAATTAAATTCACTAAAACTCAATGGTCAAATGGGTCAGGATCATGGGAATCCTGAGAATGGGAACTTCTTTGAATTTTCCTCTAAGTATTGTCACATGAATCACATTGATTAAAAGTTGTTTTAATCACCAAATGCATTCCACAGCATAGTTTTGGTTGGTTTAGATTTTGAATCATCATGACCACCTAACCAACCTTCAACTGAAAATTGTGCCGTGGTAAGCCAGGCGCTACCAATAAGTTTAAAAATTCAGATGGATAGTTGGCACACTTTGTTGATGAGCTTTTCTTTTGATGAAACGAAATTGCCAAAATTCCCAGGGAATGAAATCAATCCGCTCTATTTGTCGACAGGAACACAGCCATTACCGATAGTCAACAATTACTTTGAGATTTGTTTACAAACACTGTAGTAACGTATCAACTGGGGCTGGGCTTAGCTGGAATTAAATGTTTTCAATACAATTTTAATATTTTTAATACATTTTAACAATTAAAATTATTTAATATTGATAATAAGCTCACTCAAATAAGTGGTAGAAACCAAACAAGTTGTCTAGTTTTGACTGACTTCACAGCTTTTTCAGTGTTACCAAGTCCTTAAAAAATACCCCTATGAAAAGGATAAGGGCTGTATTCTCAGTCAATCCTGTAGGGCCAACCCACCCTGGATACGTCATCAGCCCCCACATAAACCGATCTCGTCCTACATAAGCCACATCATGACCTACATAGGGCCGTTTTTGGAACTAAATGGCCCTACTTGATATAGGGTACCTGAACCAGCCCTACACCCTACAAAAACATGGCAACCAAACTTCGTCTGCTGATCACTTCGATAAAAGAATCCTCATTGTAATGCATATTAACCCAGCAGTGGTCGCGTGGGGTGTCCCAGACACCCCAGCCATATATAAGCACTATTTTTTCTTGCATTTGTGACTGCAATGATCTGTAACCTCCTATAGCTGATTTTTTAAGCTTTCTGAGGATACAGGTAAAACATTATTATAAAATCAATGCAAGTTTTTAAGAAAAATTACTTTTGTCAAAGCTCTGTAGAGTGGGGTGTGCCAAACACCCCACGCGACCGTTCTCGTTACGGTTTGCCACCTAGTTTTTATTGTCGCCTTGAATGTTTTTCATCCATTTTCATCAGATTTGATAGCTACTCTTTCTGAAATTGACCACGAAAGTTGTCTTTTTACGTTTACATCAATTAATATTTATGTATTGGTATATTTTTTGCCTACATTCATGTAAACAAATAGAAAGTTAGTAATTTCTAAAAATGTTACAGTGATTTTTCAGTGAATAAGTATTAAGGGAGACAAGCTCAACTGAACCATTTTAAAATGCACAGAAACACAGCAGAAAGGTAATAATACTACCACATTATACCCATTAAGTTAAATAAATAATTCAAATGACTGATGTCAACATTGCGGTACATGCACCCTGTTTCTGTGAATATACAGGGTATTTATAAATGAATATCGGGGTTTTAAAGCTTTATAATATTTATTACATTACTCTTACAGTTATAAATTATACGTTAAATTAAAGAGCAACTCGAACAGTTTTATTTTTTAGCAACAATGCCCATGTGTGTGAAATGTTTCTGCCGCGATCTGCTAGATAGTGGTAGTAGCAGAGACGGCGACTAGGGAACAGAAAGCGTTTTGTGTTTTACAGTTTGCAAAGACTGAATCTGTGCAACGTGCGTTCCACATTAAATTCGGTTGTTATCCTCAAATACATCCGTAGATGGTATCATCAGTTTGAAGATGCAGGCTGCCTTTGTAAAGGGAAGAGCACGGGACGACCGAGAGTTAGCGAAGAGACTGTTGAGCGAGTGAGAGAGTCGTTCACTCGTAGCCCAAAGAAATCAGTCCGGAAGGCTAGTTGTGAATTAGAAATTCCTGTGTCGACTGCTTGGAAAGTTTTAAGGAAATCCTTGCAACTACGTCCTTACCGTTTACAGTTATTCCTTTATTATTTACTAAAGCCTACAAACCACGGATTACCTGCCAACTTCACAATGGAAATGTTGTTTCATTACGATGATGATTTTCTTGATCATGTTGTCTTCAGTGATGAAACAACTTTTCACCCCAGTAGACATGTATACACTCATAATATGCAGATCTGGGGTTACTGTGCAACACACGTTGCACAGTAACTACAGATTCAGTCTTTGAAAACTGTAAAACACAAAACACTTTCTGTTCACTAGTCGCCATCTTTGCTACTACCGCTATCTAGCAGATCGCGGCGGAAACATTTCACGCACATGTGCATTGTTGCTAAAAAAAAAAACTGTTTGAGTTGTTCTTTAATTTGACATATAATTTATAACTGTAAGTGTAATGTAATAAATATTATTAAGCTTTAAAACCCCGATATTCATTTACATATAAACACCCTGCATAGTAATATTTTCACATTTGGCTCTTGGTAATGTTTTGAGAAACCAATACCTCATTTACTTATGGCCATAGAAAACATATTTTCATGCCACTATTTGCCACATAATAAACCTAACTACGGAAGGTAAAAGCAAATTACGAACCTTGATGATGCAACTTAAGTTTGCACGTCAATGATCATATTTGCCCTGTACTTATCACTATCTTGTACAGACCACTTTTGAAGAAATTTAAGTACAATATAGTTCTACTTTTGGCTCGGTATGAGAGTATTTGTAGTGATTATTAATATAGCTGATACGACCTGGCGAACGACATCGATTGTTTATTAACTGTGGCGCTGCACCATCATCTACGTCATCTCAGAGAACTTGATGACGGAATCACCCCCCCCCCCCCCACTTATGTAGGATCACCTGAGAAATGCATGTAGGCGCTCTTGTTATGTAGGAACGGATATTTAGGGTCGACTAAGAATATGGCCCTAAATTTTTTTGTGAACTTTTACTAATTTTTAATGTTTATTTTGTTGTCTGGGAGTGAGACAAACCCAAGAAAACAAATATTAAAATCAATACAGCCATTCTCGAGTTACAAATGGTGTGACTAACACAATTTTCGACTTTATTTTATTTATAAGATATCCAATGATGTTTTTGCCCAGAGTTAGTATCAATTTGACACTATGAATGTGTATTTACTTGTAACCACAGCCTGAGATAGTTGTCAGTTTTTCCTGGTACATATCTCTGTGAATATTTGTATTAGTTACCACGGAAATTAGATTCTTTAGTTTTCAGTTTCGTTACATGTTTCATGTCGTGAAAGATCTTCAAAATTTTTGTACGGCTGAGGTTTTTGATGTTTCAATATTGTTAAATTTTATTTTTAAGTGAATCCCAAGTACATATTTCATGCAATTTAAGGAAATAAATATTGCTCTTTCTTATACAAAATTTATACATTATTCGGTCCAAAATAGTGACCCGCCCTAGGTTGAGTAACAGAAAAATGTGGTGCCAACATTTACTTAAATGCAGATATTGTAGTGCCACTGTTGGAATTTTAAAATGTGGTTGTAATTTTTTTAGGGTTATGCCACAATTTTCTCACTTGTTTTTCTTTTAGCTGTTGACGTAAACAGTTTCTTGTTCAGTTGATAGTTAAGTCTGTAAAGGGTGTCTATCATTTAAGAATACTTTGAAAGTTTCAAAAAAATATTCCCCTAAGAATAATGTTTGGTCAACACCTAAATATGTATGTTAAGTTTATGTACTTAAAAGAAATACTTAGTGGAGAAGAAATTCAGCTAATTTACAGCAGTAAAACATAGTTTTATAAAGTTAGATGAGCAATGAAACTCCATTACATTTACACAAAATATTGAGAAAATTTTCGTTTTTTTCACAAATGAAGGGCATTTGAAGAAGTTCGAATATCTCGTAACTACAAAATTATCATGAATAAGGGCAAAATATTTAGCATGGCTCATTAGCTTACCAAGACCTACTTTTGGACCATAAATGTTTGAAATACCTCTTGGGGGCTGATTTAGCATACTTATACTTAGCTTACATCCTTTGTATTAAAATGCAGACAGAATTGCCTTTTCTATGCTTCAATTTTTTTTCCCCATTAATCTAAATTATTGTGACATAGTCGATAAATTGTATCAGGTCATATTGCCAATCAAGGAGGAAAAAGGTTTGTTGTAATTTAATGGTAGTTTGTTGTAATTTAATGGTGTCTGAGGACATAAAAGTACATTACTAAAGCCCCTGGGAGTCAGTTCATCTGAAGGTAACTATTAAGTTCATGAATATCCTTGTGAGTTAAAACCTATGATTATTTATTATCATGAGAGAGCATCCTTGTATCTGGAAGGCTTTGCTATAGGATTGGTGAATAAAACCTAAAAAGCAGTCTAATAATATACCAATGTTGTTTTTTTTTTTAGGATATCAAAAACCTTCATACCTGTGAGAGTGATGTCAGTGATAGTGCATCTTCTTTTATTGCCTGGCTGAATCAATCCCGTAAGGAGCAGATAATAGCTCTTGGCGGAGGAAGTTGATTGTTTGGGGCAAAAAATTAGTTGGAATTAAAATTGGTGTGATCAGCTGTCGTACTACCTTGGGACCATATTTGTGGAAAGAAAGAAGTGTGTGGTGTGTTAAAGCTTTTTGAGTAAATATTTTGTTATTGTTAGGTGTTCATGTTTGTTTGGGTAGTAATACTAATTTTTATATTCTGTATATATGTAAATACATTTGGAGATATTTGAAAATCCAAAATTTTAGCTCATATAAGAAAAATACATATTTTATTGATGATTGAAGTATTTGCTTGATTTTATTCCCAAATATTAGAAGAGTAAGGAATTAGAGATGTCCATGTAGGATTTGGCAGTAAGATTCGAGTGTATTGGAGGATTTCGGGACCAGCTGCATATTAAGCATTGTCAAGTAAAATAATGAAATATTACTCTTATCAAGGCGTTATACTCAGCTGTACCTAAAAGTCTCCGATTCATATGGGGTGTCCAATGTCACTTGAGTGGAGGGGGTCAGGATGTATAGCATAATTCTTTTCTACAATATTAAAATTGTAAGAATGGTTAAATTGAGTAAAAGCATGTCTGTATACCATAATATGGCAAAATCTAACTAAAAAATATTTATCAGGTTTTATACAAATGCCATAAGGAGTACAGTAGCCCTTCAATTTTTTAACCACCTTAGACCACCAAATGGGCTGCTGGACAAATGTTGCATTATATGAGCTGAGGGTGAAAGCAAAAGGGTAGTTTCCTTCATCAAAGAAAACGAAAGGCATTGATTGCGATTCGTCACCCACCATTAGTGTATTCATAATATACAAATTATTTGGTTTTAGAAATACCTGTTTAGACGAATATTAATGGTCAATTTCAACCTCAGTTGAAAAAGGCCAGATTGGCACCCATGTGATTCCACTCCACGTGACGTAGTTTCCCTAGTTTTCCCGTAGTTTGGACCTAGTTTCTATACGAGTAGATAGGAGTTTTACATCGTCTGAGTCTACCAATGCATGCATGAGCCACAGAGCTCAGGGAAACATGTCTTAATAATCACCTATTAAAACTGACTAAGGTCGGAAAGTTTTATTCGTTTGATAAGGTATTAATAATCCTTATTTAAGCCAAGCGCTACCAGCTAGCATGGTACTCTGCTACCTGCTAGCATCCTGTGTCGTATCAGCGCTCTGAGCCTCGCCCTAAGGCCACCTCACTTGCGGCAGTGGGAACCAGAACGACATCATACGGGAGTTTCCCCGGCATCCATACTTACCTGTCGCGTTTTCGTGCGCTTGAAAATTTTCACTTTTCATTTAATCGCGAAAAATAAATATCGTCATTTAAAAATCTAAAAGCGTGAAATACATACTCCAGGAGTAATAATCTATAGATTTAGACAATAAAAAATAATAGGAAACCACCCTATTTACAGACCTCAACCTGCTGTGTGTACTTGTAACTGTTCTGTGATTTGACAGCTTATTCAATACTGTCAATCATATAAAATGAGTTATCACAATCATTATTATGGATACTTGAAAAGATTCTTCTACATGATGGAGAAATGACAAAGTTATGAAATGCAGGGAAGCAGAGGTTTTGGGCATTCCTAGGTAAGAGAAACTTGGTGCCACACGTTCAGCAGTACATTGAATAAATTCTGAGTAGCTTAAAATAATAATTATTTTTTTATAAATGCAAGGCACAAATTTATAAAATGCATCTGCACGAAAAATCTGAATTTTGAAATATCTCTCGGGAGATTAGGAGTGGGGTCTCGCCAAATTTCACCATGGGATGGGAGGAGTAAATAAACTCGCATAAATCATCTCAAAAAATTCATGGATGCCCCATGGGAGTGTCACTGAACAATATGTACTGGTTAGGTAAGTTCTGTATGGAGTATTTCTGTAATTACCTTGGAAATTACTGTGCCTTGTAATCCATGAACCCTGTTCCATTCCTCCCTCTACCTCACCTCCCCAATTTTTGGTTTTCAGGATCCTGTCTCCCTACAATTACTGTGTGATTACTAGCCTTAGTCACAGTCTTAAAATTTCTGGGATTTGGCAACATATGACAGGTCCTATGATTTGTGCTAGGAATCAGTAGCATAGCCAGGATTTTGAAATGGGGGGGTTTTGCCAGACCCTTTTTCGGGGACCTTCCAGGGTGTATGGAGAACACCCCAGGGCAAAGGGGCATCCGGGGGTCCTCTTGTGAAGGCTCAAGGGGAGGTTTCTAACCTGGAAAAACCCTCCCCATTGCTAGGAACGAAGTGACAAAGTTAACTGCCCTATCTGGAAACTGCCTTCCTATAGAGGAATTGGCAATGAAAACATAAGTGAAAGACTGGGATGGAGATTGTATTGCTTTCCATTGTTTGACCAGTGTCGAATATGCACCATGATGATAAAGTTGCACCAGTTGGTCAGATTAAGAAATATATAAAATGTATTACAGTCTTTATAGTTTAGCCTTGAGGTAATTCGAAACTTCCAGTAATCTGGCATCCCATGGTTGCCTCCCATCGGTTAATATAATTTCATCAGTTTTATATGAAAGATTTTGCAGTGCATAGTACGGATATTTTCAATATTTTGAATGTAGATATTTCTTTGTCCCATTCTTATCTATACAATAAGGATGAATTTCTGGTTACGTGACCCACTAAATTGGGATAAGAAAACGACATTGTCTAAGGAAGTAAGATCAGCTATGATTCATGCCCCAGGCAGTTATGAGGAAAGAGTAGGCTCAACAACATTTAATTCCCAAATTCATACGTGAAAAAAGTGTTTTGGTGGATTTTATTTGTTTCCAATACATTACTAGTTAATGAGTTTTCAATTATACAGCCATGTCACGGTTCTATATATCGATGGCTAAGTTCTAATCACATGTATGTATCTAAAAAATAGTAGCTTTTCAGGTGAGCAAAAAAACCGTTTAATTTTCTTTACTTGTCGCCTGAAATTAAAAACCAAAAGTACATAATACTAAAAAAGAGGGACTCATTTGTAAACAGTTATTTTTTGCTGTTATTTTATTTTTTAACTTTGTTAAAGATACCTGTCTCAAACCGGCCGAATTTAAGATACGTGTTGTTAGAACTTAGCCATCAATATGTTGGATGATAGAAATCTTGCTGTAGATTTGACATAATCTAACTACTTGATTACCTTGGTAAATAGTTTGCATTGATTATGGTTAGATGGTTGGAATGAAAAGAAGAAGATTTAACAGCTGTTTTCATTTATTTCAAATAAAGTTATTTACATGGAGTACCTATACAATGATGATCACATGACAAAAAATTGTATGCCGCAATGGCATGTACAGCAAGATGGACTTTGGCATCTCTTGATAATACCAACACACCATGATGAAAGATTCCTGAAGGTATAAGACTTTCTATGGACAATCTGTTGAGAATAAATAATTTTAACCACCCAATCTAGATGACATAATGGTCAAAAGAAATTCAAAACAACATGGAAGTGTATTTCCAATGTGCCTCATTTCCTATATTAATAAGAGGAGTAACTCACCTAGAATAGAATTTCCTACTGGTGTTCACAAGTTTCCCACCTAGATGTTTCTGATTCATCTGCAGTATTGCACACACCACAAATTTTACCAATGAACGAATGTGTGAACTTGGCTATCATCCGACCTCCAGTATATTCCACCATCACATTAGTAGTCTCTCCAAGTATATTTAAATAGAGTGGGCCATCTCTTTCTTTCTTGGATGCTCTTTGCCAAATACTGAAAGTAATGAAATATTTTAAATTATAATGAGAATGTATGATCATCTATTTCCAAAAAGGAATAATAGAAGATTTATTCCCAAACAAGTGTGCACAACTGAATTTATTCAATCACCCTAACCATCAGCCTATTTTTTCAACTGGCTAAATTTTTGATCTTTTTATACAAAGTACGTTAGAGAATATTTATTCAAAAATTGGTGGCTCTTAAAGGAGAAAATATGCTTAGCATAGCTCAAAGCTTATTTTTATCTCAAAACTTAATTAAGAGCACAGAAAACCCAAAACCTGCTATCATCAAATTGCATCCACTCAGATCAACATACAATAAAAAAAATTTAATCTTCCGTGGTAAAGTAGTAGCGAAAAAGTTTCTTGCCATACCGCCATCCACTGTGATCAGTGAAAGACTTTTTAATTCGGCAGGAAAAATATGTGATGTAAACGCAACAGGCTTGATCCTGACAGATTGAAGATGCTTTGCTTTCTGAACAAAAATTTAAAATTTGTAAAAGGAGACTACATTTGTGAGACATTATTGATAATGATGAGATATTTTCAATAAAAGATAGAAAAAGAGATCAAGGAGATACTTTTATTTTAAATTTAAACATGAGTGCTAATATTCTAAAGTAATACATATGAGGTAACACCACTTTTCAGGTATGTTCTGTTTTGAAATTTAGCGATTATATTTTAATTACATAGTGATGATATGAAAGATGCTTTTGTCAACTGATTCTTTCACTGATTCATAATTTTTTCAGTGGGTGTCTTGTTGCCTGGAATTAAGTGATATATTATTCTTGGAGCCTATGGCATCAGAATTGGTATCGGTAGAATCTGAATCGTTAAAATTTTGGAATTGACCCAACACTAATCCAGACCTATGCTTCCTCCCCCATTTCAAGGGCATAATCCTCTTAAGTTTGGCTGATCCGTGTGAGAACAGATTATAAGGCCAACTAAACTCTGAGCTTTCAACCTTGAAATTTTGGGTGCCTGTGTATGTATTTCAGTAAATTATTGATCAAATGACCAAGTGAACAAAATTTTAGTCGACCAATGTTTTAGGATTTCAAGTTTTGGACAAAACACATATTGCACAATGATGAAATTTTGAATATTCTCTCATCTTCACGGAACTAACGCTATTGTCTAAGAAATATTTTACCATTGTTATTTTCTTCTATTTCCATACTTTCAGATTGAAATGTTTTGTAACCCTTGACTTATTTTTCTTCATTCCTCATTTTTTCCCCTTCAAAAATTAGATTTAACACAACTAGTTAATTTACGTACCAATTAATCACATCTTCTAATTCGATAAAGTTACTAACATGGTTTCATAGATACTAACTAATATGTTGCAAATAAAAAATTAGTGAGCCATAACCTATTATTAAGCACTAGTCACAGGCTAGTCATGAAACTATCACATCTCTTCATAATATAGGAAAATTTGGAAATTCAGCAATAAAATAGTACAAAAGTTGCAATGAAAGGTAATTCATAGAACCACAGGGGTATAAATTTTAATGACTGGTAGGTAGAAGTAATGTTTGAAACAAAATTCTTTGCATTATTGCAATGTATGTACACGGTTTTTCTGTATAGAATAAATTGTTCAATTACAAGATTTCATCTAAATCTAAAAGGGGAAAAAATTATATTACAATCGCATTGGTAGTTTAGTGCTTATAAATGTACATTGAGTGATTAATAAGTAGAAAGATACCCTACCTACCACTCATCAAGGCAAAATTTGAGTGAGACAAAACTGAGATTCCTGTGCATATAATGTAAATAGAAATATACCTATCTCGTGAATCACTTTCAGAAAAAAAATTTTTTAGGTCTTAAGCTTACCGGAATATTTTGTTGCCTCCATCTTCAAACTTGAAACCATCCTCCTTTTTGAAGTTGATATTTTCTCCGTTAAGCAAAACTTCCACCGAATTGTTCATGTGTGGTACGAGTTCAACATAATGGCCAAGGTTATAAAACTTCAGAGCCTGAAAAAACAATTTGGTATTGTACAATAAACATATGTACTCTCAAATAAATAACCGAATTTATTTCTCTGCTCCACATTCACTCCAAAAATGCCTAAAGAAGTGGAGCAAATATTTTGAGTGATTTTTCTCATCATATTTGTACTTGTAAGCCATTACCATACAATGTTCATGCCATCTAAAAACAGTTAAAATGACTTATCTCTCTTTATTGGCACAAACTGAAAATGTCTGAAATTTTTTAAAACTGGTTAAATAGAGAACAGTATCAGTTTTTAAGAAAAAATTATTTACCTTATTTATTTATATTATTAAGAGAGTTACCTGCAGGTTAAATTAATTGACCATCACGTGATACCAATGAACTGCAGGACCATTAAAATACATTCGACTACATAATACTAATAAATAACGCACTTCCTCACCAGTGACGGACAAAAATTGAGCCATCTATAAAAAATGGACTCTTACAATACTATTTCTAAAGGGAAGCTTTTAGAGCTTTCACACTAGAACTACCGATGGAGTCATTTTGACTCCTCGCGATATACGCAATTGCCTGATATACTTTCGAATTTCACTTATCAAACAAAAATGATTACCTTATCTAATGTATCATTAAAAGCCGAGATAATAAGCAAAAACATACAATGATAAGGTATGAGTCAGTATGACTCCATTCGGTAGTTCTAGGAGGGATATCAAGTCCGGTATTTCTAGTGTTGAGGCCCTTATTAGACGAGGTAGCCAGACGACGTCGCCAGTGACAAAACTGGCTACTCAGCTTGTCATGGGTCTTATGGATGTTATTACATGAGGGTAGCCAGCGATGTAGCCACACTTTGGCGACTGACTGGCTACGGAGCCCCGTCGCCACTGGCTACCCATACAGGCAGCTCTGGATTGTAGCATATGGACCTTATTTCACTAGGTCGCCAGTCTCACGTCGCAATACACAATGGAAGTAATTCTGGCCACTGAACTGGCTACTAGATTTGGTAGCTAGTGTGTTGCCAGCTACTGTCATTGGCGACGTCGCCTGGCTACCTCGTCTAATAAGGGCCTAAGACCCTATGGACATGAAACATTTCAAAATTGTTTCAATAGATCTAGTAAAACCACAGACTTTCATCTAGATGTTATCTAGAGAAGATTTTTTATTCCATCACAAACGTAACTGGTTGGTCACATTACCATAAGATGAGTGCCTTCGATTTTTCTGACTAAGCCAGCAAACAATGGGGACGACATATGGCAATGGCCAAAGGCTAACGTATAACAAGACGACATCTCATGAGAAAAACTGCTTTCATCCAGTGCTGTGACGGTGGAGCCAGTCAACATACAAGTTCCTGCAAGAGAATGAGAAATGACGATACTAGTGGACTCTGTTTTTCTTTCCACTCCATTGAATCAGCGTAGTAAGGGACATAACATGACAAATTTGTACTACCACACCACATAAAACCAAAAAAACCATGTCTTTTGAATAGTTGTGCAGTGAATGAGTTTTTACTTGATTACAGTACTTCTTATTGATTCTCTGATTTGCAGAGGGTTCAACTATGCATAGTGCAACATTTTCAAGTAAGGATTCTCTATTGAACCTATGGAAGAGATTTTTCTGCATTCCTTCGCCACCATCGGAAATTGATTGCCTCTATGGAGCTTTAACATCAATGTGACATTGAGTCTTTTGTATGTAATTAAATATTGTTTGATTACTTACTGTCGAGGACTTCATCTTCGTTGTTTGAGGCCAATGGAAACCGGGAACCATATAAATAAGATGGGTACGTATTGAAAACTGATCTATCAAGTTCCCCATCCTCTAATGTGTCAATTAGTAATATTCTGAAAGGTATCAAATAAAGGAAGAAATGGTTAGACGATTAAGAATTGATAGATGGATTGATTTAAGTTAATTTACAATATATTACATTGAAGTAAACAATTATGGCAAGAAATCAATTGATGTCATAAATTTTTTTATTTAGTGGGCAAGATCTACGGAAAAGAATTTTTATTCCATCACAAGGGTAAATATTGATCACATTACATTAAGATATGTGCATGGCCGGCAACTCAACTGGTACATATGTATATGCATAGGCAATGCCACAAGCTAGCATGTTTGCTTGTACATATAGCACCACAGTCCCAACTTGGACTTGGGACACTAGCCTAAAGGCAGAACTTGGAAAGCTTAGCAAGTGTTTTTTCCCCTGAGGAATTTTGACATGTCAAATGCATTTACAGGAGACTACGTACGGTAAACCATTGGCCAGTCCAAGGTTATTTCCTTGAATGTCTTTGGTTAACCTCCTAGCAGCCAATTCAGGCTTAAGCCTCAAGACAGTGGTGCCATGTTCAAAAACATGCTGCCATGTGGAATTACCTGGTAGAATAAACTATATTGTCCTCTAAAGCAAAAAAAGAATCTGCAGAGGAAGAAAAGCCTTGATTCTTCCAGTGATAGAAAACCTGGGGGTTGTGCTTAACATTGATTGGAGTTATTCTCCCTGGTTTTCAATTTGGAAGATCAATTCTAATCGGTTGCAATGTGATTGGAATTTGATGTGCTTGAAACTTTTTCTCTCAGACTCACTGTGGAACTCGTTGTCGGAATGAAAATTTAAAAATGCAACAAATTCCAAGCATGTTGGTTACCTATTAAAACCAGCAGTTTGGAAAGAAAACCGATTGGAATACATAATTCCATTTAATGACAAACATCCCCCAGGAGTAGGGAAGATTTGGATTTTAATCCTGGTCAAGGCTGTTGATTTTTCCTCTGCGAAATATTCACTAAATAAAATATCAGGGCTAGAATAAAAAAAACTATAATAATATAATGATTACTCTCAATGCCACAATTGTCACTCACCCATCAGGAGCTCCTCTGTGAAATATTCGCTAAATAAAATATCAGGGCTAGAATAAAAAAAAACTATAATAATATAATGATTACTCTCAATGCCACAATTGTCACTCACCCATCAGGAGCAAACTCCACAACAAATCCATTGCCGTCCTTTATGAGGGGATAGTCTTCCTTTGAATAGCTAGAATTGACAATGTATTCACCCCATGCAGTTGTACCTTCCATTACAAAATGAGCATATAAGGACTTAGAAGCCAGGTCAACGAGCTCTTCTGTTGCCTGAAAAGTATCATCAAAGCATTTTCTGGATTATCATGACAATAAATATGGATAATTTTGAACATAACAGCCAAAAGTGGCTGAATACTATCACATTCACTTAGACTGGACTGCGCCTTTCAATAAAAGAATTCTGTCTTTGGAAGGAAAAACAAGAAAAAAAACTTTCTCATTCAGCCACTTTCTCCTGAATGTAAAAAAAATGCAAAAGTTGCTGTCCACTTTCCACAAGTCAGTGGTGCCATTTAAGTTCCAGTCCGTTGACACATTTAGGGAGGACCAATCGCAGAGGGAAAGAATTGCTCACAAGAATGTAAACAATTAAAAATCATATGAGGGTGATACACAAGCCGAATGAGTAGCAGAGAAGCTGTGACCATCTCGGCATGAGTTCCAGACGTCATTTACTTACCTCCTAAAGGCCATAGATTTTATGCAGCAAATACCTCAAGAGATAGGTGATGGATCGTAAAATGAAAAGATACGAGTCTGTTATCATCGACAATTAAATAATATGTGAAGGAACCAACAAGATCTTCTAACTAACAATCCACTTCCTTTAAAACAGAATCAATTACTAACAGCAGAATTGAGAGGCAATATATATCCACTTCTTTCCGTTAGAGAAAATTTTTTCAAGGAGTAAAACGAGCCATTGGCTGGTTCAGATATGTGAACAAATGCTAAGAGAAGCTGGAAGTTTTCCATCCCGAGATACACATATGCATTTGACCTTCCGTGGGATAAGTCTTGCATTAAAGCCTTGAGGTACCATACCAGAATCGTTTCTGATGCCAAAATAACTCTGCAAACAGCCTCAACATGCTTGCAGCAGGGGGTGTTAGGACACCAACCGTTTACATAAAAAAAGGAAAAAAGAAGGTGCCTGATGGAGACATTTCATTAGTGAGTCCTATCTAGGCAAAATATCTCTCAAATATTGTATCTATTGGACCTAGAAACATAGTGACATTCCAAGATGATATTCTCAATGTTACTCTGAAATATATCTGTTCTTAATTATGCAAGCGATTGAAGCCAAGCAGGTAGCCTCAAGTCTCCAAGGCCAATTCATGTAAATGAGGAATTATGAATTTTTGCACCATGTACCATCTTTTGCTGTAAAATAAACTTACTTTCGGCAAGCCTTCAGTGCCAACATCTACCTTCACACTTACCTCACCAGTGAATTCATATCGTCGTAATGTAGTGGAATCAATAGCAGCTTCCATACACGCTGATGTGTGTGGTGTTAAATAAGGTAGCTCTGGAGCCCACTCTTCTAAATCCCTATCAGCATTACATTCCGTATAAAATGATTGACTTTTATCTGGAACAGGAACAGCTCTGCCTGCAACCTTGAAAGAATAACCAATTAATAATAATAATAATATCGTTTATTTTCGTAGGCACTGGGGCCCATGAGAAAATATAAGTACAGCTTTCTACAATTCACATTGAGATAGATAAATAAAAGACAAAAAGTAAATAAATATATACATGTATACAGTCAAATGTGAACAGTGCATATATCGCCTAGTGCATGAAAAAAAAACAATACAATATTTTCGACAAAAAAAAATAATCACTCTTAGATATAACACACTAATTACAAAATTTAAGGTGACAAACAAAAGAAATATGAACAAGAAATATGAATGTAAGAAAGTGAATATAAACAAGAAATATGAACATAAGAAAGTGAATATAAACAAGAAATATGAACATAAGAAAGTGAATATAAACAAAAGAAATTTAACTTGGGGTTAAGGAGGCATTCTTCAGAAACCCATATGCGTTATGTTTAAACCTATTAAGCATTACCACAAATGAACATATAATATATCATTGATAACGAGGCCATGTGTACTTGTTGAAAGCATTGTGGTAGAATGTAAGATACCAATGTATGGAATTCAAAATAAAAAATAATTTTATGAGGATGTACTTTTAAGTTATCTGGTGCGTAAAGAACTTGGCCACTGATCTAAGGATCCAGGGTGAAGCCTTTGGACACCCCCAAAATAATATCGTCAAAATGTGAGATGGCCTAGGGAAAGGAACTGCCCCCCTGCCCTGAATGTATGATATTGGGCTCATTCAGGAGGGAGGAGCACTCAAGAGCTCATGCTTAGCAAAGGAGTGCATTGTAGCATAGGCATATTTTCAGCCTCCCTGAATAGGGAAGGTGGTTTGAGCACTATGGTGGAGCTTTTGCATCACTTACCATTGGCCACCTAGAACCAAAATTTGTGCTGAGAATTAGGAATGAGAGATCAGGCAAGTAACCACCTAAAAGGCCACTCCTAGAAATTATTGAACCCAAATAGGGTGGTTTCCTATTATTTTTTTATTGCCTAAATCGAAAGATAATTATTCCAGGAGAACGTATTTCACGCGTTTAGATTTTTAAATGACGATATCTATTTTTTGTGATGATGTATTTTTTAGTATCGGACCTGTGCAACACATCAGTGAAGCTGAGGTAGCCGCCGCTATCAAGGAGATGAAGAATGGAAAGGCAACGGGCCCTGACGACATTCCAGCGGAAGTGTGGAAGCTACTTGGCCGCAACGGCGTTGTCATCCTCGCCGAGTTATTTAACAACATCATCATTGACAACGAAGTTCCCGACTCCTGGCGGACCAGCATAACTGTGCCCATCTGGAAGGTTAAAGGCGACGTCGCAGAATGCTCCAACTACCGCCCGATCCGGCTTTTATGCCACGCCATGAAAATATTCGAAAGAGTGATTGATGCTAGGCTCAGACACATTGTTCACATCACACCCAACCAGTGTGGATTTGTAAAGGGGACTGGCACAACAGATGCAATACACGCAGCTAGACTGCTCTTGGAGAGGCACCGAGAGAAGAACAAGCCAGTGCATATGTCTTTCCTTGATCTGGAGAAAGCCTTCGATCGCGTGCCACACGACCTTATCTGGCATGCCCTCAGATCTCACGACGTCCCTGAAGTCTACGTGTCATGGGTGAAGCTTCTCTACACCAACGTCACCAGCTCCGTCCGTTGCCCATCAGGAATATCCCAATTCCCTTTCCCAATCACTGTTGGCGTCCACCAAGGATCGGCCCTCTCTCCGCTCCTTTTCATCCTGTGCATGGACACAATCACGGCCTGTCTCCAAGAATCGCATCCTTGGTCACTACTGTTCGCCGATGATGTCTTCCTTGCCAGCACCACCAGACCCGAATTACAGCAGCAAACTCTACTATGGAAGGTACGACTCGACAACTATGGGTTGCGATTAAACATCAAGAAGACTGAGTAAATGGAGTGTGGGCCTCAAACCGATGGCACGATCAGCATCGACGGCGACGACTTTGAAAAGGTCGAGAAGTTTAAATATTTGGGCTCTGTCATCAGCAACGATGGAAGCACAACCGCCAACACACGAGCTCGAATCAATGCAACATGGCTGAAATGGCGCCAAGTGACTGGCGTATTGTGCGACCGTCGAATGCCTGAACGATTCAGGGCCAAAGTATACAAGACCGTAGTCCGCCCAGTGGCCCTATATGGAGCAGAATGTTGGCCAGCCACAGCAAATCAAGAACAGGCCATGCATGTCATGGAAATGAGGATGCTGCGATGGATCCTAGTCATCTCCCGCCTGGATCACATCAGGAATGAAGACATTCAGAAAAGAATGGGAGTTGCATCGATCACAGACAAGATGCGGGAGGCTCGACTGCGGTGGTATGGGCATGTGGTGCGTAGTGATGAGAACTCCGTGGCCAAAACAGCAATGTGGCTGAGTACTGAAGGACGCCGACCACGAGGACGACCAAAGATGCGCTGGCTCGACAAAATTAAGGCGGACATGAAGACCATCAACGCCACGTCAGTAGACGCCCTGGATCGAGCCAAGTGGAGAAGGCTTTGCAGAAAAGCGGACCCTGCAATAGCGCGGGACAAACGCTAGGAAGAAGAAGAAGAAGAAGAAGATCTATTTTTTGTGATTAAATGAAAAGTGAAAAATTTCAAGAGCGCGAAAACGCGACGGCTAAGAATGAATGCCCGGAAAACTCCGTGTGCCGTATTTCTGGTTCCAGCTGTCGGCGTTTGAGGTGACCTTGGGGCGAGGCTTGAGCGCTGATATGACGCAGGCTGCTAGCAGGTAGCACTTGGCTTAAATAAGGATTATTATTCCCCTATCAAACGAAGGAAACTTTCCGAACTTAGGTATTTTTAATGTGTGATTATTATGAGATGTTTCCCTGAGCTCTGTGCCTCATGCATGCATTGGTAACCTGAGACGATGTAAAACTCCTATCTACTCGTATAGAAACTAGGTCCCTGTGAAGTCACGTGGAGTGGCATCGCATGGGTGCCAATCTGGCCTTTTTCAAATGAGGATAAAAATTGACCATTGTCATTCCTCTAAACTGGGAATTCTAAAACAAAATAATTTGTATGTTATGAATACATTAATGGTGGGTAACGAATCGCAATCAATGCCTTTCGTTTGCTTTGTTGAAGGAAACTGCCCTATTGAGCTGCTAAATAGTGGTTGTATTCATGGAGAAATTCCACAGTTATTGTAGCAGCGTACTGAGTGCTCAATCCCCTTGAATATGCCCATTCACATGCCTGTGGCTTAGTCTCCATGCTCACTTATCCAAACCAACCCTCAGGTTTAATCACGGAGTGAGTAAGTGACACTGCAACTTTCATGAGGAGGTCAAAGTTCAGTCGAAAATTCAGCAGCTACGTTAGTGCACAATACTTACAATAGCATGATTTATATTAGCAAGCATGATTACCTTGACAAAAAATCCTTTCTTGGGACATTTATTACCAATTGTTGGCCCATATACTAAATTCAGTGCCCCAGTAACTTCCTCCTCCCTAGGATCTCTCTGCCTTAATGGGTCGATGGGAGGCTCAGGATAATGAACCTCAGCATCTAAACACATCTACAAAGGTAAGTGCACAAGAATAAGGAGAAAAAGTCATAAAAGATAGTTAAATTAATCATAAGAGATACCACTAATCTAATAGGAAATACATATTTGATAAACATGGTTAAAGCAAAAAGCTTTCCACACAGGTTGATAGGTGTCCCGATCGATTTCAACAACTAAGTATAATTTGCAAGGCGTCATTGGCTCCTCCCTTGAAAATGAAACTTAGTAGCTGAAATCGATAATGGTACATATAAAGATGTATGGAAAGAACAAAGTTTTTATATGTACCATAATTAATGCTCGGAATACCCACCTATCACCACATCAAGTATCAAGGTTCTTAGACTGTAAGGTTGCCTCATTCTTAACTGCGCATGCGCCAGCAGAAGTCCCGTTACGTCACTGACGACCCTGTATCCTAGCTGATCCTAGCATTTACATTGTTTGCACGCTAGAAATTGAGATAGAATAAGTTCCTGAGACCTTGCGCCGCCTTGCGTTTAACGCGAATCTGAACACATTTCCTGCAATTTCACTGGAAATCGTCTTTGTAATCCACTACTCATAAGACTAACTTTTTGTGGGTGAAGAGCACCTTTAATCGTCGGAAATGCCAGGCTCCCGTTGTACTGTGGCAACGTGCTCCAACAGCTTGTCGAAAATGAAGAAAGCTGGACGGAATGTCTCATATCACAGGCGGATGCTTAAATTGAAAAATCTTTTTATTGTATATATTAACTAATCGAATCATTGACCATGTCTCGCCCCCCACACATGTGAAAAAAGTGGTGAAAGTGAATCAGTCAGACAGACTAATTGGATATGCTAAAGATTTCGTAATCAAGAACTTAGATGCTCCTATTGCATTGGAAAATCAGGAATTCTTCCCTTTAAAGTCAAATTGAGCTTAATATTTTGCGCACTCATTCATGCAGGGACTATTTTGCAAATTCATCGTTTACCTCGTATGCTATGAGTAACATCGTGTGCCAATGGTAAGATATCAGGTAAACAAATTTCTAGTACTGAGTCCGTAAATTTGAAAAAAGTCCTGTCGTATGCCGTTGAGAGCTATTGAGAAATTTTCGAGCGTCGCCTCGAAAATTTCTCGTCCGTCCGAAAAAGCGTCGCGACGGTTGCGCATAATTGATTATTACTTTATGGAATTAAAGGACAGAAAAGTTTTAGCGTGTATACAAATATTTATCAGGAATCAATTGTTAAATCGTAGTTCACATAAAAAGAAACTTACGTTAATTTTAATCATAATATTTTCTCTCGAACTAGTAAATTGGTTAAGAATAGCCTTTATAAACTTATAAATGTTGACTTGAGTCAAACCATATAATATTTTTATGTACTCTTTCGCGTTTATATTTACCTGCAAACTGTAATGAAGTAGACTCTACCCTCTAATTAGGACTAATTCGACAAATTACCAATGTTCTGTGCTGTGTCTCCAACTTGGACAAAGCAATTATTAAATGTTACGCCAAGCAGAGGGTCTTCACAAGAATAAAATGTTTGAACAAAAAAATGCAACAAGGAAGAGCAACTTTGGTAGTGCCACTAAAAAGATTAAAAAAATTGTTCAGTAAATCCTTTTACACAAATTCTTGAGTCTTATTATTAATACCCCAGTCAACACAGGAGTCGTGATGAGGTCATATAAGAGGTCGTACGTGAGACCTCTTTTAGACTCGACTCTAGGAGGTCTTAAAGAGGTCTTCACGGCTCATGCTGTGTGACTCTTGTTCGACTCGACTAGTAGTAGGTCTAAAGGTCTGGTTACACGGATATTTACACGTACAAGTTAATGTACGAGTGCATTTCCCAAATAATGAGGGTGAACTTGCCTCTGAACGTAAGACATTAAAAAAAATAGAGGACGTATAATGTCTTTGAGATATACTAAATTGAGGAGACATTTATAGACCAAAGATTGGACCAATGGATTATAAAGTACATTTTTTTCTTAATTCTCCACCATTCCAACGGTGTGGGTATATTTCTCCTGTATTCTTATTTCCCCTGTAACTTCGTAATTCCGCGCGGAATAAATTTAAAATGGCGGTATTGCGAAAATACGAACGGAAAGTTACACCATAGTTACACAATCGGCCCCCTTGTGGTAGACCACAGAAACGACACATTCAGTTGTTAGTTGGCGTGGGCGCGTGGGTTTCCTTGTGATTCGGTGTGTTTGTTTTGCGACTCGGCTTCTTGTATTATTTGACCTCTGCTTCGTTTGGACTTTGCTCTCCTGTTTTGACCTCCGCACCTGATTGAACTACCCTAACGGAACCTTTATTGACTTCGCGCGTAATTTGGACCTCTCTCTCCCGTTTTCGACCCTCGCACCGCTTTGGACATTCCGCTCAGTGAATCTATTTTGACCCTGCCTCCTTCGGACTTTCTTTGATTTTCACCCTGCCTGAATCGGACTATTGCATCGTTTTACTTGCCCGATTTTTCTGGGTCTGTTTTGACATTTGGTGGACTTGAGTGTCGTCGTAGGACGCGTGCGTGCCCGGACATCGTCTTGAAAGTAAAACTCATTGGAGGAGCAAGTGGAGATGCCCACCTGAGGAGGGTGTTGTCGACCCTCCTGACTAATGAGTTAGCATATCAACTGACGTGGACTGGTCCACAGCATGGGAGCAAGAAAGGAGGGTGCTCCCAAGATACCATGTCTTTAAGAACTACTAAGTTTGCAGATACATTGATTGGTATGAATAAGTTTTCCTCCTGAATGGTATTTAGGTGGCTTATGAAGTCTACTTAATCATTTCCTCAGCCTTATAGTTATTTTCTATCACCCTTATGATGAATATATTTTCCAGCTGCTGTAATGGAGTCCCATTGTTCAAGCAACATTGCCAGCTTGGAGAGAGTAGCCAAGCAGTGGCTGCAGCATGCAGGAGACCGTTTGAAGTATGCCGAAAAAAAAAATGTTCCTGCTGTTTAGTTGTTGATATTGTTCCCATTTCGTGTCCAATAAAAAATTGTTCATGCCTGTAAAGTGAATTATATGTCTACTTATGACTTCCCATGCTTCCTTCCATTAGTGGTTTAGTTGCCTTTATTGTCAGTTCGTTTTATAATTTCAGGTGATTTATTAACAGGATGAGGAATGCATTTGTTAATCCAGCCTCTGCCAGCTTAACATCTAGGTAATTGATACTATTTGCCAAGGAACCAAAACCTTGGGAGATTGGTTGATGGCTGTCTACTTTTTTAACTGGAAACTTTTCTCTAAATGGTTATTTCTATTGAGTAGGTCAATGTTTTGGTATTTTTATACCTCTCCCTAGTGTGTTTGAATGTGTAGCTACTCTATTTCCTTTTTAATAACAAAGAAGATTGGTTTCTTTCACTGCTTTTTTCCAGTAATATTCATGGTCAGTAAGTTTTAGAACAACGGAATTACTATATTATTAACAGACGGTACTGTGGTCTCCCGGGGGTTATACCCACACAGCACATCGTTGCCAGAGGACGTCCGCTGCGCGTCCGTCGCGTCCTCTCAGTGTCCGCGGATTTTCAGGACAGCCAGAGGACATCCGCCGGCTGTCCTGGCCATCCGTCCGCACACTGTCCTATCTTGGATGTCCAGCGGACGTCCAGCTAGTGTCCCATTATGCAGGGTTTCGGAGTTTTGGTTTCCTCTTAAAACACTCACCTCCTCAAGGAGGAACTCCGAGAGAAAGTCTCGAGATCCTCCTCCGAGTAGGGAGTATAGGAGAAGGGAGAAAGAAAAAAAACTCTCTCTCGTTTCTGAAGCCAGAATACTTCCTCCCGATCGAGGAAGAGGAAATTTTTCGTGGAGGAAGAGTTATTTTGAGGATTATTTTAGGTAACCAAGTGTAATCCTCTTGTTGGAGTGTGGACTCTGGGAGGAAATTATAAACTATTTAACGAAAAAAAAAATTTGACATTTTTACCGCTTCTATAGTTTAAGAACAACAAATGTACGCTATTTTTAAGTTTTACATTGTTTATAACAATTAATTAAGTTTAAACAAAGTTAGCAACAATTTAAGTAACATTTACGAGCGTTAAAAATTTCTACATGCCTTACGGGTTAAACAACAACAATTGAACGAACTTATGACTCTCTACATTATTTATAACAATTTTTAAAGTTTTAACAAATTTAGCAACAATTTTAGCAATTTTCAACAAATTTAAAATTTCCGCATGTTGTACGGTTGAGAAGCGTTGGATGAACAATAAACCCGTACTCTTTCATGATTATAAAAATTACTTAAATTTAGCAACTTTTACAAAAATTAACAACAGGAATAATGGAATTTATCGATTTTTACTGAAATTTTATATTATGTACCAATGTCCTGCCGACGTCGCGTAGCCGTCTCGGGGACATTCCATTCCTGCAGGTTAAATGAACTCTTTCAACTTATTGATTAATTAATATTTACTCTCTAGGGATTAAAAAATCTCAGAGGCGATTGATTGGAAAGTATTTTAATGAAACATAACGCTTTAAATTCATTTTAATTTTTAATGGTAAGAATTCTCCTAAAATTATCACGGCATCGATGGCCTCATTCCCAGATTAGACATTGTAATTGTCCAATTTAAGGATAGGCAATAGAAGGTAAGTACTGCCGTACCTTTACTTTATATTGAAATTCTAGATTTTTTGGTGGCGAACGAATTTTGAATCTACCGCTACTCCGCGATACAGATTTTCCCATGGTTCTCCACATTCCTCCGTTCCTCCTTTCCAACAGAGGAACCGGAATGGAACACCGGAGACAGCATGGTGGTTTGGCGGTTACAAAGATGCAGCTACATGTATTCCAAGTAAGTTTGATGTGACATCCAAATAATTTTTTCTTGGCGTTCACTGTCGGCAGTATAGTGTTTCCGCATGCTCCTTATATTTCTTATAACTCAGCCTGTAACATCTCGAGGAAAAATATGGCTCTGCTTGGAACAACATGACCGTCTCGGTAAAACCGTTACTTGGCAACTAAAGGTAGCGTCTTTTTCCGTTGTTCATGGTGAAATTTTCGCTTTTGTTCCTTGTTTACATGATATAATTTAAAGTGGAAGTTCTTGTACTATAGTCTCTGTACGCGAGAACGTATAGGAAATAATGTAAGTGCTAGCGTATAAAATAGAACCTGTTGTTTTGATAACGTAGGCTACGGCTGAATTTGTTGTTCGAACGGTCCGTTTGGTTCCGTTCCTAAATCAAATCAAGTAGGGTTCTTGGCAATAAATATAACTAGGAATTGACCCACATCTCGTGATATTAAAATATATATATATATAACTAGGAATTGTACTTACGTGTAACCGGGGGATTTTGCAACACGCATATATGATTAATAGGTTTCACGTAAATTATTAATTCTTTGAAATCGGAGTACACCGTGTGATTTCTTTTGATATGTATATTCACGCACGCATCGAAAAAGAACATTAATGTTATGATAGGATGTTAGAGCGTAGGTTTCCGCGGCGATGGTTTGATCTCTGCATTTCTCCAGGGTTTTCTTCCGCGTCAGATTGTTGGTTGACAACAGTTTCGCTGGCTATCCTGCCAGCGTCTTCAGGTCGAAGGGTTATGATAGGATATGGCGATTAAGGTTATGATAGGATAACCACCAATGTTTAGCCTTTTTACAAAAAGTTTTTATACTCTTTATCTGTTTGATGGAACTAGGTTAATAATTAAAGATTTTAGGTCCTAAATAAATAAATGATCTATTATGTCAGTAAAGATAAGGCTTAGGGATTAAAAAATTACAATGCCGACGTAACTTTTATAGCGTTTAATATATTTTTTCTGCCCAACTTTGCTAACCTACTAAATTATAAACTAATTTAACTACAAACTAAGTAACTGTGCTATTAGTCATCCATGCATTTAATTTAGTGGAAACTATAGGACGACTGTAAGAAACTTGGGATGAATCTAAACAAGGTCTAATTATAAGTGATATATTGTGTAAACAAACCTTACGGCTATTTAATACATGGTTCATTTAATTAATAGTTACATGGTTCATTTATTTGCTCAAACTGCTGCATGAAATCTTATACCCAGAAAATAGAACTTGTGCATCTTTTCGTACAGCCATCGGTACACATTTTGGTGTAGAGTATTGTGAACCTGATATATTTACCTGGAGGCATTTACTGACTATAGCTTTCATGTAGTGGAGTTGAATAAAAATACCTTATCTGTATTTTATTTAGTTCCTATTTCTATTTATAAGTTTGTATGTCTCTCTTCTTATAATTGTCTGTATACTTATTTGTCTTCATTCTTTACAGATGTTGCTCTGAACCAGGACGATACAGCCACCAATTCTAGTGTGGAAGTTACAGTGAAGAGTTGGCTGGAACATGCTAAAGCAAGGCATGAGAGAGAGGTGTAAGTATTCGTTTGATTATTATATAGGTTTGGGCAAGGAGGAATAATTTTGGTCTGGATACTTTTTTCGCAAGTTGCTCCTGTTAAGGGAGCTCATATAAAGTAAATTTAAATAATTATTGAACATCTTGTAATACAAGGTTCACCCTTCCATGCTAAAGGTAGAGAAAATAGTATTGTTATGTATTATTTTCAGATGTAGATTCCACTACCAAGTAATTCAAACATTTGAAAACAATTTTTGTTCTGCATATGGGAGGTATAATTACCAAAAACATGGTTGAAAAGGATCTCATGCTCTATAAAAGTTCGATGTATAACACCTGTAGAACTTAAGAATGGGATAACTTATTCAACAGGGATGGTAGTTGCACAGTACTACAGAAGCTACTATTTTCTAGTAGCTCTAGCTAACTAAGATGTTTTGAAGTAGGTGTTGTTGTAGGAGCTATAGAAATTTCAGTAGCTCACAGCAGGCTTTACCTGCTATTCACCTGTTATGTCTCTGTCGAAATGTGAATATTGCCAGTGAGCTAGGTTTTCACTTTTGCCTCGATACCAGACTACATTAGAAGATCTATTTTAATTATTAAGATTGGAAGAATTCGGAGATCTAAATCATGGAATGGCCTTAACTACAGCAAGTTTTTGCTAGTTTTTCAAAGTTTCTATTTTTTAAAGTTGCATCTCGGCCAATGCAGCTAAGTGGTTTGTGTGCCAAATCAGTGTGGCTGTTTTCACACTAATCCCAAGAGATCTAGTCCACTTAAACTTCCTCCTTTAAATTTTCTAGTTTCCTTTACTCCTATATCATATTCAGCTCCTCTGCATTAGTCTTCCTTAGCTCCAGCTTATGTAACACAATTCACTCTAGTGTAGTCATAATCTTCAAGCAGAGACCAATTGTTCAGAAATATTATCCTCCATTTGAATGCTTTTTCCAATATCTTTTTCGAGACCTCTACTTAGCTGTCTGGCAAGGATGGATCAAAGAATTTTTTTCTAGATGGTGCACCAGGGTCTAACAGGCAAACAGTCTTCTCATATTTGGGATTAAAATCTAGTTCAACAATTGTTCTATGAAAAATGTTCTTAATCATAATGTATACATTACTAACATATTAATATTTTTACTCAACATCTTTTCTTATTTAAGAACAAGAAAAAGTTAAAGAAAAGTTTGTAAAATGTATTCAGCCTCTAATGGACAGGTTTCCTAATTTTGAAACCTTAAGAATGTTAAACACGTGACTAATAAGACTATAGCGTCCTGTCTTATGTAATCTGCTTGTTACGTACAAGATACAATTTCTTGCTACAATGAAATGTTTATATACTTCATTATTACAGGAGCAGTGCAGGAGAGCATGACCGCTGAAAAAGATGTGGAGGTTGCCATCCAAAACTGGCTAAGGCACGCCAAGGAGCGGTTGCAGGGGAAGAAGAAAATTTAATAATATGTATGTAGTTTCTTGCATTGTATTATTTTAAGAAGCCAAATAAATATTGTGCATGGAATTGATGCCTTATTTATTTAAATTCTTGTCTGGACCTATTATTTATTTGTATCGAACAAAATGCAATCCTAACCTAAACGTGTCCTCAAGGTGTCCAGAGCGGACAATTTCAGGTCGTCCATAGGCCACCTTTTTTACTGACATGCGGACTTGCAGCGGACATCATTTTGTATGAATTCGGCTGTCCGTAGGATGTCCATAGGCCACTTGGCGGACAATCACCGGATGTCCGAAAGGTGTCCGTGTGCTGTGTGGGTATAGGCAACCCGGAGTATTATGAATCGATTTTAGCGCCATCTTTCGGTATAATTAAGCGATGATAGATCGTAGTTCTACCATCAATCAACAGATGGCGCCCCCTTCGCAGCTACGGTCTTATAGGAGTCTTACGGGACCTCATGCAGGAGGTCTTTAGGAGTCTTACGTGACATCCTTCATGACTCTTGTATGATTGCATAAGACCTCATAAAGACCTCCTCATGAGGCATTTGAGACCGTGTCATAAGACTCATACAAATTTGTATGAGCTCTTTAAGACTTCACATAGGACTCATGTGTGTTGACTGGGACCCTCTTCAAAATGAACCTTGACGGTGGAGCTAAATTTCTACAACAGACTTGTGATTGACCAAATAGCTGATATGCATTATTCTAAGTTTTTGTTTCAGCAATTATCACTGAAAATTATCGAATTTGTTTCCTGCAGTGCTTTTTGGTGCCATGAAGCAATTTTCTTTTAGGTTTTTTGACCAAAGGCTACAGTGGAAACTTTCTGTGGGATTTAAGATAGAGAAGAGTCCTCTGATTCGAAGGCTGTTCTCCACTCTCCAATCAACTTTTGTGCTGTTTTGATAACGGCAATTGTTGGTGGTTCATTTTCCATTTCTAGAAATTATTTTACCGGGCAATTCTTATTTCTCTCAGCATAATATTGAAGTTAGTTCCGTTTCATCTGTATGATTTTTTGCTTAACGTATGATCACTTTGAATCCCTATTACGAATGATTTGAAAATGGTAATAACGGTAAATTTACAACTCTTTTCACTCTATATGCTTATTTTTTTCTTCCAATTGAAGTAAAGGATTTCAATGTTCTCTTGCATAATTTTATTTATCTTATATATTTTCAAAGCCCGGCGAGGAATGAAAACGAGCATAATTTCTTTTTAAAAAGTGGCGGAACTGTAATTTTTTGAGGCAACTAATTCGTTTTTTGCGTATTTTCCTACCAGCCATATTAATCTAACAAGGGGAGACCACGAAAGTTGCTCCGCCTTTTTCAATGCCGTATTTTTTATGGCCTTCGGAATGGTGAACACATCCCTGAACTAGTAGTGGTTCCGTTGAATGGGCCTTAGTTTGGCTGTAATTAATTAATTTTCATGCGGTACTTTTCACAAGCCGCGTATAGTTTCATGATATTGCCCCATCTTCAGGAGGGTCATGTGGGGTAGTGGTTAGCGTTTCCGGCTACCACCCGGGGGACCAGGGTTCAAGGCTCCATTCTGGCTTCATATTTTCTTGTCTCCATTGTGATCATATGGCGTCAACTTTTTCATTAATTTTAATTGCGACAAGCATAGACATGAGACTATTTTTTTATCACCATAATGGCGTTAGGTCTTTAAGCAGTGTCATTTCAATCACGGAGATACGACGACTGCACTAGCAAGGGTTGGTGTGCGCCAAAATGTTAATTTTTTCATTGCTTATACTGATCAACTTCCACATTAAAAATGGAAACCACTATTGCTAGAGCACATGCCATTAAAGGCTCGCGGCGACCAACAACATGCGTACAGACATAATTAATACGAACAAAAAACGATTATAAAATGCCATATTTCTCGAACACTTGTAATTCACTTTACTCCAAAGGGAGTTTACTTACACAGTACCTATGTGCTAAAAGAACCATTCCGAAATATAATTTCCATTAATAAATAGGATGAAATAAAAGTTTATGACCCTGGACCGAACGTGGTGGCGTGTAAAATACGTCAATCTTCGAAAGCCAAGGATTTCAACATCGTACGTACATTCTGGGCTAGAATGGTCTCGTGTATTCCTACAATGTACTTTGACTGTCTATATTGCGAGTTTTCAAAGTTCGAGGCATTGTAGCTAATTTTTTTTAGATCATCAAGAGGAACCCGTCACACGTGGCGTATAAATTACGCCGGGCGACCGGCCGTATACCACCTCTGTACCTTTATATCTGTATCACCTATAAATGTACAAGATTTTACTAATTTCTAAAAATAAAGATTAATTTTTAACAAAAATCGAGTATTATCATATATGCACATAACATGGGCAAAGTACGTCATTCGCCCGGTTGTGAAGAAATAACAGTCGCGCCCGCTAGAGGGTTAAAAGCAACAATTACACCAAATGTGTCTTGTGCTCGCCGCTTCCCAAAATCTTCCGTAGCCCTTCCAATATAATAACAAGATATGCACCAACAAATGTCATCTCTTCCGAAAAAAGCCGCTGTTTTAGCCCCCCGTTAATCTCTCGTTATGTTTTTGAGTAGAAAGTGGAGCCTTCACTGCTCCGCGTTGAAAATGACACTGCTTAAATACCTAAACGTCATTATGGTGATAAAAAATAGTCTCATGTCTATGCTTGTCGCAATTAAAATTAATGAAAAAGTTGACGCCGTATGATCATAATGGAGACTAGAAAATATAAAGCCAGAACCGAGCCTTGAACCCTGGTCCCCCGGGTGGCTGCCGAAAACACTAACCACTACCCCACCTGACCCTCCTGATGATGGGGCGATATCATGAAACTATACGTGGCTTGTGAAAAGTACCGCATGAAAATTAATTAATTACAGCCAAACTAAGGCCCATTCAACGGAACCACTACTAGTTCAGGGATGTGTTCACCATTCCGAAGGCCATAAAAAATACGGCATTGAAAAAGGCGGAGCAACTTTCGTGGTCTCCCCTTGTAAGTTTAAATTATATTGCGGAAGTAGCAAGGAAAACAGTGTTTTGAGAGTTACAGGTAGGAAGTGTGGACACGGAATTAACTCGCACACCTTTCATCACTTCATCAGGAAATTATAGCGTCTGAATACACGAATTTATCTTTTTTAAATCTTAACATCATTATTTTCATAAATTGGCATTCAATTTAAAATTCGGCTTATGGTGTTCGATAGAGGGTAACTTCAAGAACTAGCTGCGGTAAGCAGTTACGCCCGCGGAAAGGCTAGAATTTGAAATGGCGCTGGAAGTTGGGTCTACAGTGATGTCAAGCCAATGGGAGCCCGAGTCGCGAATGAGGCAACCTTTACTCTAAGAACCTTGATCAAGTATCACCTTCATCTATCAATTTAATAAATATTTATTTTAATTAACAACAATGTTTTGACGGTTATCATGCTTTATTGCATGCATCATGTCATAAAGGTTGCAGTTCAATGACCTTGATGATGACATTAGTGTGGAAACTATGGTCGTGGTTAATAAATTGCCAGTGTGGAACATAATAAGTTTTGTAATTGATGGAATCATTCAAACTTTCACCAAAGAAACAAACTAACCTTGAGCCTTTCACTGTAGTTATCACTGTCACCAAATTTCACTTTAATGAAGTAATGTGAGGCATCCTCTGACATCTGGTAGTTTAGTGAGTAGTCGTAGGCAGGAGTCACCTCTCCAATGGATGTTTCTTTCAATACTGATCCTTTAACATAGTACCTTTCTGGTAATGTGAATTCAGACGTAATCCTTTCTTTCTCTTTGCCTTTTGAATCATCCGGAATAAACTGAGCATTGATGACAACCTAAGTAAGGCAGCAGAAGGTTAAATAAAATTGATAAAACAATTAAACTTGCATAATGCATAGAATAATAATTTTTGAGTCTTTTCTTACCCCCTTAGTATTCCCTGTAGGCACAGCCTTGAGAACAAAACCACATCTTCCAGATATTGGGAAATAGGCGAGATAATCATAGAATCTCAGAGGATATATCACGTTAAGATATTCATCAGAAAATCTGCAAAAGGAAAAGTTAGCAACAGAATTATTTATAGGGAAATGGATTCTACAGTTCTACTATCATAATGATGTCTTATCAATTATGTGTACGTAAATACAACTCTACCGCCGTGTGCTTCATGCATTCACTGCATTAATAACTGACCATTTACATGTAGTCGCGCACAAAGTCACTACCAGGGCCAGATCAAAGGGGGACCCAGGCCCTCGGCCACCCACCAACCATGTGCCTTCTGCCAATTTAGAGGTAAATCACACAAATTCGGAAAAACATTAAAAAACCATGTATGATGGTGTAACATAATGTAAACAAGCCACCATGTTGTTTGTAAATAATTTAAAACTAACAATGGTAGTGAGGGATGGGGAGATTGTTATGAACGGAAAAGCGGGAGTCGTGTATGGAGAGAAGGAGGAGGTAGACGTGTTATAAAGAAAGATCGGGAGAAAGACTAAAGTAGCGGTGTATTGAGAGAGCGGAGGAAGAAATACGGCAGAATTCAAGATCGGCAGGGAGAAGAAGAGAACGCAGAGATAAGGAGGCGCCTACGAGAGGAGAAGAGAACGGGAGGAAGAGATACCGCAGAACTCAAGATCCACACTGGTGCACTTCATGGCGGTGGTTCAGTGAGTGGTAGTACGGATAATATAAATGGGATTGTGATAGTAATGGTGGCTTTGTGATGTTGTTTTTTTGTTCCCAAGTTTCAAAATATAGAGCTTGTTTTTGAATTGTACTGAAATTATTTGCTAAGTTAGTAGTGGATATTTAAAAACGTTACAAGGGGATAAAAAGTGAAACTGGGTTGTTATTTGGGTAACATGTAGTTGTCAACATTGACATTAATAAAAGTTAACGCTGCAGATAAAAACACTTCATCAGTTGGCATTGTTAATGTAGCTCTGATCAAAACTAGTGGCACCTCCAGGCCTCCTATCAAAATTGGTCATCCACATCCGAAATCTGGCCCGGGTCACTATGATAGAAACTTTTGATAAATCTGCTGCAAAACAAAAACATTTGACTTGACAGCAGTTTGATCTTATGAATGCCAAATGGAAAGGCTACCGGTTGCATCACCTTATTTACACATAGACAGCCAAAAATTGGAGCAGATTAAGGCAAAATTATAGAAAAAAGTTAACAAAGAACAGTGGGTCTGGAAATACATGATCCACTTTTCACAGAATATTTTTGCATACAATCTAAATTACAAACAAGCAGCATTTCCACCAAGTTTTATCAAAATTGATGATGAACCTATTTTCTGCCAAGAATTAGCGCATAAAAAGTTATTAATAGCAATGTACACGAGAAAATTTATGTATTTTTAGGCATCACTTGTAAGTATGTACTATGAAATTCCCACATCAAAAAATTTCAATTGGGTTCTATCGATCAACCAAGCATATGAGATCTACAGCAACTGACACTGCTCCTACCTGTCTTGCTTTAAGGGTTACAGGAATGTTCAAGCCACTACAAAGTCAGGGATGTAGCCATAGGGAGAAGATGAAAATGCATAAAACTTATTGTGCAGGGATGTATTGTTAACTTACAGCATAAGTAATGGAAATGTCACAACACAGATTATAAATTAAAAAGTTGCACTTACTTTTCAGAAACATGCTGAGAGCTTTCATCCGTTAGTAACTGCACTAAATATTCCATGTAAAACTGAATATTCGAGATATCACAATCAAAATATCTGAAAATCAAGTTCACTCCAACATTTTCTAGTTCAAAATTTGCAGACTCAAGTTTTTGATGGTGCCTATTGCCCATTACTGGAACATGGGAATCACATGTTTCACAAGAAGCTAGAAGAGCCTTAGGAACTCTATCTTCACTGGATAGCAATGCTTCAACAAAAACATTACTTCCAGCATGTACGGCAAAACCAAGGACAGACTCATCTGAAATACATAATAATAATTCATGAATTTTATTCCATGCTAAAAATTCAACAACCAAAAAAATATTCTTTTAGAAAAAATGAGCTATCAACCTTTTCACTACCTATGTTATCCTAATGCATTGTGTTTGCAATATCAGCAATTTTAAATGTATTTTTCATGAAATCTTGATGCAAATGGATTGCCCTATTCTCTGTAAGATTTTCGTGTTAGGACAACAAATAATTCAAAGATCATTGGCTATGAATCATTTGAGCAGGCAAAGGTATAAAAATATGATACTAACGATATTCCAGGAAGATGGGAATTTTAAATCATCTATAAGAACAGATGGGTCATTTTGAAAAATTAATTCTTTTGTCTTCTGATCAGGGGTGCCGAGTTGCAGAAAAAATTGGGGGGCCAAAACCGGGGACCTTGCCCCGGTAAATTTTATAAGTAGTGAATTTTAAGTTTTTCAAACACTTTATAAGAGTCATATGATCTACATTAGCACCCTGATCACTCGAATCTCGATATCTGTACACTCCGAGGAAATTTGACTAGCCTGACATATTTTTTCCTCACATCTGTAACGAATTTTTGGGGGGGCTCGGGCCCCCTCAGGCCCCATGGAGTCGGCGCCACAGCTTCTGATAATAATAATAATTTTATTTCTGTTAGGCTACAAATGTAACATAGAAATCGTCATATAGTGGACAAACAACACATGAGATAAAAACATAAAAGACAGATGACATATATACATGTTATGGCTTGCAAGGTGTCGAGTTCTTTTTGTTAACATATTTTTTACACAAGTCGTAGTACTCATCTAGTGAATAAATTGAATTGAATTGATAGGAAGTTTTACTTTCCAAACCGTGAGTTTTTTTTGACACATGGCATCATAAAAACTTAACACGTTCCCTGCCGTGGGCTTTTAGACGAATTCGCCCTTAATGCTGATGTGTTGTTCTTTTCTCTTTCCTTTAAATACTTGGATCCTTTCCATTTGAGTTTTTGTGTACATTCCGCTATGCATGCTGTGTTGGTAATGTCATATAAGCAGCACCGAAGTAGCTGTGACCGATGGTGTGCTCTGAGCAGCCAAAAGAAAGGCTAACCCAGATAGCACAAAGTAAGAGAGTTAACCATTTCTTATGGTTTTCTTGCGGTAAAAATTGATAAGCAGCTTATCACAAGCTAAGGGGCTTACATAAGGCAAGGGTAATATGTTAGGGAAGAATAGGTAAGGAATGCCATCAAATATCCTCAGGCAACGTAAGTCGCTTCTGTTGGAGCGCCAAAGGTGGCTGAACGGCGTACTACACTTGCTACGCGACTCATCCCGACATGAATTTAAAGGCTACTGGTGAAATTAAGCGAGTCTTTATAAGGGCTTAGCACCTGATAACAGATTTTCGTGTGAATAGAAAAAAAATTAATAACTGCAAGCGACCGGCTAGTGAAGATATAAAGCATAATACAAGTACTTTACCCTTGCGGCATAAAGAAAAAAAATAACACCATGGAGACTCGAACGCACGACCTATGTATCCGGCACACTGTACTTTAACCACTACAACACGGCAGCTGTTAAAAGATGAAAGTGTAGGTACCACTTTAAAATCCAATTACGTAGAAAAACTTGTCTGGTATGTGCATGAAAAACCGAAATTATTCAAGGTCCACACAATTTAACATTTATGAAGTTTAATTTATGGCTTAATAACCCGATGGCTACACTACGTATATTAGAGATTCCTTCCGGCATTTTTATATTATTCTACTTCGCTATTCTTGTGAAATTATGTGTTTTTCTTACGACCGTCGTTTCGCCATCAGTTCATACATTGAATGATTTTCAAATTATGGCAGTATGACGTTATTTATACTCATATTATAGAGGTGCCAAGAATGGAAAATTTTTTTTATACATAAATCTCTTAATGAATGCTCAAAAACAATGAAATCTAAACAACACCTACGGAAGTGCTGAAAGTTTGGCATCCATTTTGTCATTACTCTAGGTGTTTGTCGGCCAGGCCATAAGAAACCCATTACTTGATAAGCGCCTAAGGAAAGGAGTGACCCATTGGACAATAGTGGCATTTATTTATTGGAATGCAATGAATGCACTGCAGCGTATATCGGACAAACGGGCCGCACTTTCCGAAAGAGAGCGGAGGAACACAAGAGGAGTTTTCGGACTTGTAACCTCTCCCAATCCCACTTTGCTAAGCACTTGTTGGAGGAGAACCACAACAGTGATTTCATGCCAAAAATTCTACACAGGGAGGAAAAAGGCAGAAGAATGAACAAGCTAGAAGAGTTGGAGATTAGAAGACTCATCAAGAAACGTCCCCTTCTTAATGATATCCTTTCCCCCCTCCTAATAGCCTCCCTGAACCTCACGGAAAAACCAACAACCCATAATCCTTCCCCTTCCCCCACTCCCACGGACACCCCCGTCATTACCTTAGTCACCAAAAACCTTCCGTTACTCCCGACCAACGGTCTTCCACACCCCACCCCTCTCCAACTCTCACCACCCTCCCACAACGCCCAATCACACACCTCAGATTTCCCAGCCATCCCTTCCACCTACCTTCTTCCTCCCGATACCACATGATATATAAGGATGTTTGTTTCTTTGTAGCCTTTGTACCTGATGATGACGCCGCTGCGTCGAAACTAGTAGTACCACAAAAATAAATTGGTGGATTTATACATAGTTTGTTCGCTTTTATTTATTATCTTTTATCTATCTTAAGCAATATTCAAGTGATGCATAAAAATAGGATAGGACGGTGAAAATTGCAAATACACCCATAAATCGTATAGTGCAAGGGATGCGTTCCTTGGGGTCTTTGCGCTACACGAATTTGCATTATACGAGAGCATTTTAACATTGTGAAGATAGGGATGCGTTACTGGTAGCATAGGTGTTGGGTATCTGATTTCCTCTAAACCACATATATTCCCATAAATAGCCTTAGAATACCTTATTTATATAAATTTGATAGTTTAAAATATCTTTAAAGATAGTAGGCACGCATTCAAAGACTTTTACTCATGTTAAAAAGAATTGTATGTGCTTTTGAAATTCCCTCCTGTCGTGCGGGTGGGCTAAAATCTGCTATCTCAGGGGTTCGTAATGCATTGCCAGCAGTTGACGATTTTTCAAACCAGTCTAAAAACAACTATTGTGTCACCCAGGCCCTTTTGTCGCTCATCAAAATGACAGGCAAATGCTACTTTGAATGCCATTTCATAGCTAGCAGAATTTACGAATGATAAATCATTTTAATTTGAAGTCCTCCGAGGCATTAGCAGCTATGATCATGGATACAGAAAAGTGGTTTGCACAAATGCTTCAAAACCACTTCTCGACGTTGGAAACTATGCTGTCAGGCACCACGCCACGTTGTCTCGTCTCACACAAGTTGCCCGGGTTGCAACTGCTGCCGGACGTGTATCGGTGATCACAGAGTGCAGTCGTGCACTGCGAGGCTTGGAAAACACAAATACACACGATTGCTTCCGTTTTACGAATGGGATTCTGGCGGAAATGATAAGTGCGGTGTATCCTAGCATTAATGCAGTAATTCCGATGATTTTGTGTCCAATTTTATTTTTTTATTAAGATCGCGGAAAAAATTGAGCGAGAGTTAAAATCATACACGGATTATCCGCTAACCGGATAAACTGCAGCAGGATAATCGGGAGTCTGCTGTATAAAGTAAGAGTATAGGACGTCAATAGAAAGAATGATGCTATGAGGTTTAAGGAATAGGAAATAAGATGTAAGGTTTACGTTACTGCAAAATGAGATGTTCATTGACAAGGTAAAAACACCTCATGACCAGGAAGTTAAATAACATTCTCTTAAATGCACTGTGTCTCTCCTATTTTGTTTTATATTGGGTGGTAAATTATTATAAAGTTTTATGCACACATTTCTAGGACTCTTTATATGTTTAGTTGAGCAGGATAACACCTCATGCATATCATATTTCAGCCTTGTATCATGAGTATGGATTTCATTATTCTTATGGATGGATTATAATGGATTTCATTATGTTCATTCGCACTCAAGACCATTCCTTTGGCCATCCCGCATGTTGTACCAAGCCCAACTGCAAGTCTCAATCTAATCCCCTCCCTTGTCTGCGAGGCTTGGAATATAGGTACACGGTGTTCCCGTAAATGCAGCTAGCACGTGATTTCTTCCGTTTTACGAAGGGGATTCTAACGGAAATAATGAGCCCGGTGTATCCTAGCATTAATGTCGTAATTCCGATGAGTTTGCATCCGATTTTTTTTATTAGGATCGTGGAAAAAATTGAGCGAGAGTGAAAATCATGCACGGATAATCCACAACCTGGATAAACTGCAGCCGGATAATCTAGAGTCTGCCGTATATGATATGCCATATTTGTCATATCATCTACCATAGCTAAAAAATTCAATTCTTGGACCTAAAAATAACTCGTTTCTTATACAAACAATAACCTAATGTTAATTTATACAAGGTTTAAAATTTTTTAAAAAGATTGGGACATGCCACAAGCAATCCTCAAAGCAGCTGACTTTTACCATGTACCAAAAAGGCTGCAAATGCTGTTGCTTATTCATTGCTGTCTTCAGTTATTGCAAATAACTGTCTAAGATATTACGGTGAATAGCATAAAGACATATCTCAACCTCATAAGACACATGATGAAAGAAATATCTACTCAAGCATTTGCATATGCAAATTTTTGATGTTGGTAACATGAATATGAGACCACCAGTCAAGGTCATTGTGACATAAAGACTTCCTAAATCCAGCAGAGAAGGTTTAGCCTTGCTTTTAAAACTTTGTGGTTGGATGATATGTCATTGCATGCACAGGTGGTATCCAATTTCGACTGGTCTGTGTACACAGGGATGAGTTGAGTAGTTTTTCAGTGAAATAATGGGGGAATATTGGCAAGGATTTATTCAATAGAGGAATAAGAGATAATACTACATTCTGAAGAAAGAAACTTTCAAATCCTCACCTAATCCACTCATGACAATCTGTGCCTTCTTTTGGAGTATATCCAAGGTGGCTTGGTAATTCATAGGCAAGTGCAGAAGAGTAGTATGCAATCTGGAAACACCATGCCATAATTGTCCAATAGGATTATAAACAGCTAAAAATGCCCCACCATTTCTCCAGTACCTAGAAAAATAAAAGCAATCTATTAAGAGGCCACAAAATATTTCCAAGACGATCATAAGAGATGCAACTTAAAATGATAATGGTTGAACTTAGATAATAATAATAATAATTTATTCACTGAAGGCAATACAATTGCAGTTTCGTCAAGTGGAATACATTACATAAAGCATAAAAACACAAACAAATGATGGCAATAGAACACAGTATGTACACAAATGACAATCAAAGATATATCAGGACAATATTTAAATCGGTGGTAAAGGCATAATACATATAAATAATATAGTTACCCTTACTCATTTAAGTTTTTCCTTACATAGAGCATAAAATTCATCAATAGAATACAAAGGTTTTTTTATTAAAATTTTTTTGAGCTCAATTTTGAATTTATACAAATTGCTGATTTTCTTAATATTTTGAGGGAGTGAATTGTGGAGTTTGGCTCCTTTGTGGCATGGACCCTCAGTATTTAGTGTGGTAGATCTAGTTTTGATGTGGATATCTAGGTTTGACCTGGTATGATGCTGGTGAATGTTGCAGTTTAACTCATATAAATTCATGTTATTTTTAACAAACAAGATGAGTTCAAAAATATACAAGGAGGGTAGGGGCATTATACTGGCCTTACTAAAATAAGGTCTACAGGACTCTCTATTTTAGCCTAGCATATCTTCTTCTTAGGGTTCTAGCGAGAAATTATTAAGACAAATTAATAAAGGGTATTACCAAAGAAAACAATCTTACATCTATGTACAATGCTTACATATTTTTTAACCCCCACACATTTTTTTTACATTATTTAAGTAGAACTATTTCATAACGATAAAAAATGTACACTGTTAAAATAAATATAATCATTGGAGTGCATCCTAAGTAGAATCAGACTTACTTCATGTCAATTTGAACCTTCCTTGAGAGCTTTGCATCAACTACATCCACTGTAAAATTTCCTTGTAAGGAGAACATGAAAGGTATTGGTATCCTGAGGGCCATTGGAACTCCCAAATCTGTCGGTCCAGTTATCTCATTGATCAATGGAAACATGAGGCGTTGATAATTGATGTGGAAGGCACTTCCAAACCCAGCACCTACTGACTTCAAGGCTAAAGAAAAGAAAAGCATTGTGTACATTCAAAATTACCTAAGATACCAACTTTTCTATGAGGCTTACGCATCACAGTAACCGAAATAATAAGTAAGATAAAGGTAAAATAATGATTCCATCAAGGACCAAGGCTCAAAATATTTCTTATCAATCTGATGTGTTTAAATCAATACCCTGGAACTCTATTACTATTATTTTAAATTTGCTTAAAATGGGATAATATTCAGTACTGCTACCTAAGCTTTGCACAAGGGTGGTCTGGTCAGGTCGGCTTATTGGCAATTACTGAGAGCCCCGAGCTTAGGGAGCCCCCCATTACGCTTGCATATATCGTGAAGAATATATGAAAGGTGTAAAAAAACTGAAATTACTTGAATCAATTTTTTTTGCAATTATTAAACTCTATGCTTTCATTAATTACTGTGTTTGCAACATACTCAGTATAAACAGATAATAAGAAAAAGGCATCAGAAGATATAAGAGAACCTGATGAAATTTTGAGAGGGTCATTCGAAAAGGTTATATAAGAGGTTTTTTTAGATTTCATAGCAGTTTCAAGGAACAAATTCACTAAATAGATGATACAACCATAACACATTATTACATTTTATAAGCTGTGAAATTCTCTTTCCATAGTATTTTTTCTTATGAAATTGGTATTTTTGAATCAATTTTTATCTAGTTTTCAAGAGCCAGAATAGTGTCAAAATCCTTGTCCGGGCATGCAATTTCCTTAAATTTTCCGGGACATTAAAGAATCTCGAAGTAAGGAGGGCCCCATTATGAGCTCCAGCCGAGGGCCCCCAAGCACCCCAGACTGTCTCGGCCCTTTAAGTTTGAAATTTTTCGAAAAATCAGGCAGCTAAATAGACCAAGAAAGAAACAAATGCCTGTGGATACTAAGACATAGTAACTAAAGACTTACAGGCACAAACCAATAGGGTGGTTTCCTATTATTTTTTATTTGTCTAAATCGAAAGATTATTACTCCTGGAGTACGTATTTCACGCTTTTAGATTTTTAAATGACGATATATCTATTTTTCCCGATTAAATGAAAAGTGAAAATTTTCAAGCGCGCGAAAACGCGATGGGTAAGTATGAATGCCGGGAAAACTCCGTGTGACTTCGTTCTGGTTCCCGCTGCTGCAAGTGAGGTGTCCTTGGGGCGAGGCTCTGAGCGCTCTCATGTGCCCAATACCTCAAGAATTATGGGAAAAATTTAAACACAATTTTTTATTTATTTTACAGTGACTAGGTCACTTGCTTCATAATTATAGTATTGCTTTCTTCTTTGTACGTAACTCGTGTATTATTTTTCATTATTTGTTTTTTTTTACGTATTCATTCGTTTAATTATTCGTATTATATTATATTCATTAATTGTTTTTCTCTATGGCAATATCCTATGTCATACTTGTTTAATCAACAAGATAATAAATTATTAATATTATATTATAACACTAGATTTACAGGGGGGAAGCAGGGGCGTACCCAGGATCAAAATTAGGGGGGTGCAACCCATGGTTGTTCAAGTAGTAGCATTTTAGCCCAGAAAATATTAAT
Source organism: Ischnura elegans (assembly GCF_921293095.1). Classification (NCBI taxonomy): domain Eukaryota; kingdom Metazoa; phylum Arthropoda; class Insecta; order Odonata; family Coenagrionidae; genus Ischnura; species Ischnura elegans. Next base: position 19,427,017 of record NC_060257.1, read on the forward strand.
GAAAACTAAATTTTTAGAAAATTATTACAACGCTTAATTAGTTTTTAAAATTATTTGTTTGGAAAAATAATGATTTTTATTTCAGTTCCATTTCTTACACTAATATTATTTTTCTTCAAAAGAAATTTGTTTAAAAGTTTTAATATGAACTAACTTTCTTTTCGCTTCTAGGGGGGAGTACAGTTGTCCACAATCAAAATATGTAATCCTACAATATTCTTGGTCAAGCATCATACTCCTTACACTGTTTTCAAATGCTCTTTCTTACAAAGTTGGTGGTTTCTGGCGATACTTTGTGGAATTTGCTTAACATTTTGGAGGAAAAAAAATGAAACTTTGTTTTTCCACAGAATAAAATTCTGTTGAAAAACAAAGTTTCATTTTTTTCATCAAAAAACTCTATCTTACACGTAAATGTTGAAGGAAGAAAACTTTCATTGGCAAATTATTAATAGGTTTGACCAAGATTCAAATCTCGAGATTGGGTTCAAATTAAGCTAGGGAGTATTTGAACAACCACTCACCGGCTAAAGACATTAAATGTCCTTAAAAATAAGTAAGTCAAATTTTTTCCAGCACACACCATGAGTACAATAGGTATACTTGGCCTCAAATCTAGGAAACTGTCGTTTTCTTCCTATGGTGTTAATATCTTTTAACCAGAGCACTTTCCCGCTCACAAAGTCACTAGCTCAAGCTCAGTAATTCCTTTTAATAGAAAGCTAATATCGAGTAAAGTTGGTCGTTATAGTTAAATCCCCCCCTCATTCACAATGAAAATGGTATCCTGCTTACCATCTTGAGACTTGGCTGAGGTCAAACGTTTAAACCCTCACAATGAAAAGGAACAGTAAATACTGCAGCCTTAGTTTAGCCGTTTCAACACAGGTGTCCAGCAGTATTTGACTGAGTATAGCTCACGGCCAACTCACATGTTTAGTGCCAATCGAAACACATCATAAATCAAGGGGGATTATTTAATTCCGACTGGACTGCTGCTACAGTGGGTGAAAAAAATCTGAGTGCAAAAGGCTAAAGATGCTCAGATATTTGATTTTCATGGATGAATTATTTGAGGAAGAAGAGGGCCCCTGAACTCTTGTTTGATGGGAGATTTTAAATTAAAGAAAGGTCCATGCAATACACATCTACTATATTTGCATTGTTAAGACTAAAACATATGATACATAAACCCTTAATCCCATATTCTTAGGTTCTCAAGAGTTAACATGGTTTGTAAGCTTTACATGTTTAACACTAGAAGGACGGCAGGGGTCATTTGACCAATTTTCAGAATTCAAATTTTTTCATCGCAGAAAAACGGTTCAAAGACATACTTGATTGGCAGGAGTGCGATGCAAACAATCAATTTTTGATGATCAGATTGATAGATTTTCAAAATGCAGTCAGAGCGGTCACTTTTGGGAAGTTAGGCACCCCGCTTGTAGGGTCGAAGAGAGGGGCCAACGAAGGTGAGCTTGTCGAAGAAAGGGTCCCGGATTAACAACCCTCGGAGGGTGTACCACGCCCATCCTGGAAGTACCTGCTCCATGGCCCCACAAATGCATTTTAACTTTTTCGCTGCATTTGAGGAGGTTTTCGGAGATTGAACAGCAGTGAAAGGGTTAATTCAACACATAAGTCAGTCTGAATCACCAGCCAATACTTGAGCTTTTGAGATCAAATTTGTGTACAGGACCAACAATAGTGAATCTGCTGCGCTGGTCCACTACCTATACTGGATGGTGTATATTAAATCCACTAATTACTCCAAAATACTATCATACTTCCTGCTTAAACCAGATGAAGAAACTGACACAAAAAGTCTTGAATAACCAATGAAATCATCATTGCACTTTGTACATAGACTATAATACCACTGCATTACCATATAGTAATATTAGTACATAGACATATGAAAAAGGTGAAAATTGATTCTTTTACTCACTGGAAAACATCTCGTGATAGTTGGTTTCATTATAGTAATGAGTCATAATTGCCCGGCCTTGAAATTGGACTATCAGCTCCACATGAACTGGCTCATCTTTCTCACTGGGTTCATTAATATTGAAGGATGACAATAGCTGCTGCAGCTTTCCAAGTTTATCCTGACCTTCAAATGTCTGCAACTCTAGATTTGGGCTCCTTATTCCACGGATTTTTACATAAATCTAATAATGAGAATAACAGATTGGAAATGATAAAAGCGAAAAAAAAAATCTCCATGGTGAGTTCATTCAGCTGCTTTTGTAGGAATAAAAGACTTATTACAGCTAAACATTAGCATGGACACTTAGGAACAAGGACGAGAGAAGCCTGGAGGCATTCAAGATGTGGATGCAGAGAAAATGAAGTGGATGGAGAGGAAGAGAAATGACAAAGTGCTGGACATGGTGGGTGAGGAGAGGTAGCTTTTAGATGAGATACGGAGGAGACGGAAGGTGTGGATGGAGCGAGTACCGAATGGGGACGGGATGTTGACAAAAGTTTTAAGAGAGACGAATGTTAGGTAAACAAGGGAGAGGAAGGAAGAGAATAGGATTTTTAGATAGAATTAGAGACAGTAGGCCTTAACGTGAATTGAAGAGGGAAGTGCTTGAAGGAAGGGGAGGCTCCCAGAATGCTTCTTAAGTACTCCACAGAAACCTACCTTAATCCATAGTGCTTTAATAGTAATAGTTAAATAACTATGAAACCAATCAGCGACAATCTGCAATGCACATCTACGATCACCAAACACGTACATTTACCTTCATCATTGCATTACATTATACTTTTGAGTAGTAAATGAGAAGTCTCTCCTCACTAACAACATTTAGCACCAACATTCTACTCTTGAAGATTCGAATCATATTTAAGAAAGGTAATAACATTTTATTTCGCATAATGCGACCAATTCATGATAAAACAATTAAGGCATGAACAGTGACCACTTCATGTCAATAAACGTCTAAAATTTACGTAAATCAAGCACCAATTTATCAACCAGAATTAAGAGCAAATTCCTATGTCGTGAGAACAAGAAGAGGTTAAATGAATTCAAGCTGTTCTGTGATGGCGCTACAAATACTGTTAAGTAGTAAAGAGATTTATATCACCATTTTCTTTGCTTGGTGATGTTCTTAATCTCTCTCATCTTATTACACACAATGTTGGTTAGTAATAAAAATATTTAAGTTAGTTGTTCAAAGTGAAGAAGTCTCCCCGGGGAACACACTGAAATAATAGCCAATACACAATTGGTAATCACGATCGCAAACCCGGGACCTATGACACACACAAATGCAAATTACATCGCTAGGGGCTAGGGAACAAAATGTAAAAAAAAGCTTCAATTTCCATAACAATTATTATTGACGGCCAGTTCATACATTAATCAGCAATAACTTCAATGAAAACTTAGTATAAAAAATAAGGCAAACAAAGCACTTGAAACTTCATTGTTCACGTGCATTACACCACATTTTGACTTCAGATACCGCATGATTCGGTCGAATTATAATCTGTTTAAGTTAAGTTCACTCACACCATCGCAACCCAAATGTTAAACTGGCTCAGAAGAATTTGGAACAGGAGATTTCCTTTCCAAGGGTATCAAGTAAACTCCATTCTTGGCTTCTTTGATTCTAGTCCACCTTCCTAACCTATGCTCTTGACCGACGCCAACAACTAAGAACTTTCCATCACGAGAGAAGTGCAAAGCATTAACAAACCCAGTGATAGGTACGTCAAAAACCTTTGTTAAAGACTTAAAACCTGCACCACACTTCCATAGCCTCACAAAACCGTCACACGACCCCGACACAAGAAGATCAGTGTTTGTAAACGTCGCTATTGATGAAATCCAATTCGGTTCGCCATTCAGTTCCTGTTTGCCATGGGCTTCGGCTAAACAGCACAAAGGTTTTTTCCTTGCAACACTCCACAAACACAACTGCCCATCATCTCCGCAAGAAAAGAAAGAACTTTCATTAATAAATTTGACACTATCAATTGAACCCAAATGACCTTTGAAAACGAGCTGAGTCTCTTGAGCAACTTGCCAAAGTCTGATAGTACTATCATGACCTCCAGATGTGATAGCACGTTCTTGAGTCATAGCATCCACACAAGTAACTCCATTCATATGTCCGTACATAGTTTCGATGTAGCACATATCATCAACAGACCACAGTTTAACTGTCCTATCATTCGACACGGAAAATAACTGATGCGTGTTTAAACGAAATGCAACACTTGTAACAGCATCCCTGTGAGAAGTGAATGTGTGGAGAATTTCCAACGTGGATGGTTTACGAATCTGAACTCTCTTTTCGTTGTCACCGGAGGCCAAGAATTTATCATCATAAGATAATGCTAAACAATTAACAGTAGCTTCACTTTTTTTGCCTCTTTCACTCCTAGGTGGTGAGCATAATAGTCTCTTCTTTTCTTCAACGGACCACTTGACTATTACACCATCTTTTGAACCAGAAAACACGTATGCGTCGTCATGCGAGCATACAATGCAAGTAATCGATAATTTGTGATCTTTGCAGCGGAATATATGTATATGCTCCGAATCGTACCCAGTGTAATCATCGGCAACACACTTCCTCAATTTCCCAGCAAGCTGCAAATTGTCGTCCTTCAGCCTTTGGGCAATGGCATCCTTGGAAACTTCAGAGGTCTCTGCGCGTAACTGCTCCTCCTTTTCTATTTCCTCCAAGTATTTCTTCGCAAGCTTCAGTCGCTTTTCCTGTGCAGTCTCCTCGAGATCCTCATCCTCAGAGAAACTTTCATCCACTTTCCTGAAAGTTTCCTCTTCCAGATCACTGAGAATTTCTTCATCGTTGTCTCCATTTACAGTAACTGTTTTATTAATCTTTCCAGAATTAACATTTTTTCTCTTCTTCCCTTTGGAAACAGCCTTGCTGACGGTCCTGTTATTCCGGGGATACTTGAAAAACGGCATCTTGTCCACGAAAACGAACTTCAAGGAGTTAGATTTGAAACTTATCTCAATTGGAGTCGATTTCAAAGAAATATTCCATGACTTAAAACCTCGTCAGTCATTCTAAATGTATTCACCACGTGTGATTTGAAACGAATTGGACTGCTTTTGATTCGACGAAAACAATTGAATAACGTAATGCGTTTGATACGTCGCAACGCGACAAGCGAAATATTTGGCGGGCTGTCTGATCGTGGTTCCTCTGGTGAGACTTGTTCCTTGTTCGTCGAGGAATTTCAAATTTGGTTAAAGAAGACTGAAAACGACACCAAGATATGGTATGTGATGTTTTTAGCCTCACTTCAAATTTATGTTGAAAACGCGTTGCTACCAATTCCTACCTTGACGCTATGGGGAGTGCTAGGAAAAATATTGAAAAATGGTTTCCTCAAGAGCCAACCGATTTATCCAAGGTAACACAACTCAACCCTTTAAATTTTGTACAATCATTCATCCATTTCTATTAAGTATTTTAACTGTAATGACATTTATTAATGGCAAATAATTATTGCAGAAAAAGGGATAAATTGGTGGTTGCATTGTAATGCTGCGAACGATTGTGACGTAAGGCTTAGCCCACTTAGGTACATACTCTTCAGTTTTCTTTATCCAATACTATGCCTATAAATTTGTGATGGGATGATTTATCTATAATTCAGATGATCAGAGTAAATAAAACTCGAATTCAGTGTTTTCTCACCCCCTTGCATCCAGAAAATACCTTGGAACATTTACTGGGGTCCTAGAAATAGCTGTTTTAATTTGCGTACTCACTTGGATCATTATCACCAATTACGGCTGAAGCTGTAGCCGTAACCCTGATAAAAATAAACTCCTCCATTAAGGAGAGGTTTACCCTCCATTGAGGGTACAGGAAGGATAGGTGTACCCTTCCTGTACCCTTCAGCAAGGGTACACGAAGGGTATTTTAGAACATTGGTGGGTACGCTCTCTCCTTCCTGGAGGGTACGGGAAGGGTTTGGCCTGCCTCGATGAAGGGTACAGGAAGGATAAGTGTACCCTTCCTGTACCCTTCAGCAAGGGTACAGGAAGGATAGGTGTACCCTTCCTGTACCCTTCAGCAAGGGTACACGAAGGGTATTTTAGAACATTGGTGGGTACGCCCTCTCCTTCCTGGAGGGTACGGGAAGGGTTTGGCCAGCCTCAATGGAGGGTACAGGAAGGGTAGGATTAATATAAAAACTAAAAATCCATAAATTAACATAAAAATTTAAAAAATCGCTAATAAACTAAATTAAACGAATGGGGATGAGTTGCAACAGTGATTTCTAAAGTTATGGGGCATAAAAAAAATCAGCCTTCACGTGGTCTTGAACCCAGGACCTACATATTACAGGATCACTAACTAGAGATTTAACAACCTCGGCTATCGAGGTACTTGACAGGAGTAGTTTCTCAACGGACCTTATACTACAAAATCTTAAGATGAGAATTGCACCCGGGCCTATGTGGAAGAAAGCTGTGACTTTTTTCTACCACACCTATTTCGTTTCAGAAAATAAGATCGGCATTCTAATACTGAACATCACTCTAGCGATGTCTCATTGTCAGCCACACAAATAGGTTACATCCTAAAACGTGAATGGAAGAACTTCTAAATGAGCTTTTTTCACACAATTACAGAAACTATTGTGTACAGTGGCGTAGTCAGGAATTTCGTTTGGGGGGGTCCAAAACCAGGTGGGAAAAGTTTTGAAAAACACGATAGTAAGTATTGGAATTCAACTTATTCAAACACTTTTCATAATCGAAAAAACTTCAATAGTCAAAGGAATATTTTTTAAATTCATTATCTTTTAATATTTTGATTTCTATTATGAAGGAAAATGATTGTGTTTTTATACTTCGGGGGGGCGGAGGGTCCGAACCCTTCGGACCCCACCCCTGGATACGCCACTGAATATGTATATTATTGTTTTCCTTAGGGAAATTTTAAAGATTAGTTGTGTAGCCCGTCTATATTTGCTTTCAAAGACTGCTTACGTTCTTGTACGGAACTCAATACTCTTTAGCAGGTGAAAGTAGCTAAGGAGAGTCTTTCAGGATATGTTTTCTTCAGTTATAAATGCTAAGTCCCAAGGAAGGGTACACGAAGGATTTTTCTCTCCTTCCCTTACCCTTAATGGTGGGTAGAGGAAGGGTACACGAATGGTAAGGGAAGGAGTTCCAAGGAAGGGTACACGAAGGATTTTTCTCTCCTTCCCTTACCCTTAATGGTGGGTAGAGGAAGGGCACACGGATGGTAAGGGAAGGAGTTCCAAGGAAGGGTACACGAAGGATTTTTCTCTCCTTCCCTTACCCTTAATGGTGGGTAGAGGAAGGGTACACGGATGGTAAGGGAAGGAGTTCCAAGGAAGGGTACACGAAGGATTTTTCTCTCCTTCCTCTACCCTTAATGGTGGGTAGAGGAAGGGTACACGGATGGTAAGGGAAGGAGTTCCAAGGAAGGGTACACGAAGGATTTTTCTCTCCTTCCCTTACCCTTAATGGTGGGTAGAGGAAGGGTACACGGATGGTAAGGGAAGGAGTTCCAAGGAAGGGTACACAAAGGATTTTTCTCTCCTTCCTGTACCCTTAATGGTGGGTAGAGGAAGGGTACACGGATGGTAAGGGAAGGAGTTCCAAGGAAGGGTACACGAAGGATTTTTCTCTCCTTCCCTTACCCTTAATGGTGGGTAGAGGAAGGGTACACGGATGGTAAGGGAAGGAGTTCCAAGGAAGGGTACACGAAGGATTTTTCTCTCCTTCCCTTACCCTTAATGGTGGGTAGGGCGTGGGTTCTGCAAGGGTAACTACCCACCATGAAGGATGCCACCCTTCCTGTACCCTTCCTGTACCCACCATGGTGGAGTTTATTTTTGTCAGGGAATTGATGATAATGAATTCCAGTGGAGACCTTGCAGGTGAAATTCAATTTAACTTCCTCACATTCAATTCAATATTTGCTAATTCAATTGCATTGGCAGATTTTTTTCCATTGGGGGGAGAGTGTGAAATTGGTTTCTATTGTGTGATGCTGTTAGTTGTATGATCCTAATGGTCACTATTTTACATACATATTTATCTTTGGAAATCACTTGCGAATTTGCCCCACAGATTTTAGCCTCAACGAAAGAGCATACCATGATTTTCATAAAGTAAGCAGGTGAAAAAGAGATTCATCATAAGTATCCTTTTATCCCATCTCCATTTATCATATTCTTTTATTCTGAGAAACTTGTTTCCTTGCTTGATTTTAGGTCAATTTTAAGAGCTATCTTTTATAATAGGTTAGGTTGATAACGTAATTACTGATTTCTTGCTCTAATATCAAATACAAGACTTTCCCTCCATTAGAGCTTTTCCTGTTGAAACCCACCCTCATATGGGTCCTTCATGATGAATATGCAGAGTCATGACTTGCAGTACAATACGTACATGGCATCGACATGAATGCTCTACACATTGAATGGGGTATAAAATAAAACACTTGGTGCCTTTTGATGGAATTAAGGTTTTAAGTCACCCTTCTCGATTTTATCTAATAATTTTATAATGCAGATAAATACAAATCATTCGATTAGTGAAGGCTGTAATATTTTCAGTTCTTGGTTTCTCTCCAAGTCATGGTTTACCTAATTATAGTCTCTGATGTACATTCTTGCAAGTAACTTAAGAAAACTGAGTAAAGCACCTGTGAAACCTATAAAAATATGCTTAGGGGGAGACATGTGCTCTTAAAAACTCAAATCTCCTCAAGGGATGCTGGAGACCGCCATCGTGTGATCGTGGAAATTGTTTCAGAATCCATCGTAACACCATTCTTGGAGACTATATGACCTAAAAGTTGCACAGATGGTTTCATGATTTGGCACTTCTCAGGCTTAATTTTAAGTCCCGCCTTCCTTAGGCGTACCACCACGTCTGTTAGTCTTTCTACGTGCTCACTAAAATCCCTTCCAAAAATTATAACGTCATCCAAGTACACCAAACAAGACCTCCATTGTGCACCCGTGAACACTCTTTCTTTCTTTCTGAATGCACAATAGGGGTTGTGAATTTGTTGGAAATAATGATGGACAAAGCAGCTGTATGATTTTATGTTGTCACCTGCAAACTGCATGGAAAGTGCAAATATTCCACTAGAAAGTCATTTTCCTTAACTAAGGATCTAACTGGATCTAGTGTCATGTGTTCTAACCAATTAGCTTTGTAAAGCATTGGTAGCTTAATACATTCACTTCATCCTGAACCATCTATTTTTCTTTATTTAGATGTTTTCTCCATTCAATGGAATGAGAAGCCTTTGAGTTCTACAGAATAGGGTTTGGAAAAATTAGTAAGAGTATAAGTCTCACACCCCCTTCTGTTGGATTATTCAGAACACTTCACAGATGGAATAAATACCACCAACCATGGGATACACAAGACAAGACTCCCCAAGCCCAGCATAGCCACATATCATCTTTGTCACCCATCAAAACATGCCTCCATAAAGGGCTTCCTATTCACCATTAGTCTCTGACATTTAGCTTACCACTGTAATTTCACTTTGCATCTGGCGATTAAAATAACGTCTTTATTAGATACTCCAGAGGTAACTCAAGTGCTAGCCGCAATACTAACTTAACACTCTTAAAATAATGCCTCCCTACTGTGTGGTGCAACTGAAATTTAGGTGTTACCCACTGGTGTGTCATGCTGCCCAGTATGAAACTCATTTCACCCTACTGTAGGGTGTGACCCATTGGTGGGTTTCCGTCTTGCCTGACTGGATGGTACAATGCAAAATGTCCTGTGCAACTTAACCCATTGCTTATTTTGGGTGCAATCCAATTGGCATGCTTTGTGTATACAACGCATACATACTTTGTTTTACATGATGCCACGTGTTGAGGTCACTTCAGAATGGAGTTTAGCAAAGGCAGTTAGAACTTAAGTGCCAAGACCCAACGTGATCTATATACTAGAGGCTCTGTATTGAGAGTGCCTATAGGGTACCGTATTTTCCGGCGTATAAGACGACTTTCTAGCACCTAAAATCTTTTTTAAAAAGTCGGGGTCGTCTTATACGCCGGGAATGTGGCAGCAAGGAGGAGGGGTGGCAGCAAGGAGGAGGGGTGGCCGCACTGAACAAACACTTCACACATTTGCAGAACCCTAACCCTAACCCAGTGCTGAGATCTAATATACCAGGCTTTGTGAACTTCCATGTTAAAAGGAGGCCAAGGGAGAACCAAGCAAGACAATTAAACCAACGGTCGGAGGCACTTCAACACAATCAGCAGAGGACAGTTGTGAATGCAATGCATTAACAGGCGCGTGAGCACGGAATATAAATCAGACAACTGGCTTTAACACTGACATACGAAGCAAAAGGCAGTACACTACCTCCCATTCGAAATATGGGCACCACACCCCGAAACACTACGATGGTGCTTCATTTTCACTTTATAAAATTAAAGACATCACACGGATCACGAGAGCTCCTGACTTGCCAAGACAACGAATTCAAAACGTGGTCACGTGGTAATAACGGCCGTGGGGCCACGTGAGCTCTACGGAAACCCTCCCCTACTTCCCCCTTCCACTCTCACCTCCCCTACACCTTTCAATATTTCTCTCAGATGGCGTTGGTGCAAGCTACCCGGAAGCCCCATAAGAGATCGCACTGGTTGTAATATACCGTATAAATGCCAAACAGTCAAGGCCCCAACATGGCTCCACTAACAAGAAGAAAGAAATATGAAGCCAGTTTCAAACTAAAAGTTGTAAACTTTGCCATGGAACATAATAACTGCGCTGCTGCAAGACATTATGGAGTAACAGAAAAGATGGTTCGTGACTGGAAAGCAAACGAAAAAGCACTGAAGAATATGCCAAGGTGTAAGTGTGCATTAAGAAGAGGCACCCCACATTGGCCAGAACTCGAAAAACATGTAGCAGACATGGTGAATGAGCATCGCCAAAATGGTAATGTTGTAACACGCAATAAAATACGCTTGTTTGCACTTCAGTGGGCAAAATCTAATCCAGATCACAGCAACAGATTTAAGGCCACTGTATCCTGGTGTACTAGATTCTTAGAAAGGCACAATTTGGTACTGAGGCAAAAGACAAAAATTGCACAGAAATTACCTGCAGATCTTGATGCCAAATTAAATAACTTCCATCGATACGTAATAAAACAGCGCAATAAACATGGCTATGCGTTAAATAGTATCGGAAATATGGATGAAACCTCAATGAATTTTGATATGGTTGGAAATAAGACTGTCCATCTAAAAGGTGAAAAAACTATTTTAATTAAAACAACGGGACATGAGAAGTCCAGTTTTACAGTGGTACTAGCTTGCACAGCTGATGGCGCCAAACTGAGACCAATGGTTATTTTTAAAAGAAAAACAATGCCGAAACTCAAGTTCCCTGTTGGTTGTTTTGTACATGTGAATGAAAAAGGCTGGATGGATGAAGAAGGGGTAAAGCTATGGCTTGATAACGTATGGAGCAGGCGACCAGGTGGACTTATTAAAAAACGTAGCCTACTGGTGTGGGATATGTTCAGGGCTCATTTAACTCCCAGCACCAAGGAAAGGCTTGCGAGACTAAATACAGATTCAGCAGTTATTCCTGCAGGATTGACATCATTGGTACAGCCACTGGATGTGTGCCTAAACAAGCCGTTTAAAGATCGCATTCGAGAACAGTGGAATGAGTGGATGGTTAGCGGTGAGAAGTCATTCACAAAAGGAGGAAACATGCGTGCTCCACAGTTGGATGTTTTGTGCAAATTTGTTATAAAAGCCTGGAATGACATTGATGCAAAAACAGTAATCAAGTCTTTCAAAAAGTGTGGCATATCAAATTCGTTAGATGGTATGGAGGACGACTACTTGTGGCAAAATGAAGAGGAAGTCGAAGCTGAGACCACACCATCTGATACGGAATTTGATCCATATGATGATTGCCTTACAAATGTAGAACAAGACGTTATTGATGTACTGATGATATCAAATGACGAACAGGAGGATTTTAAAGGTTTTTAAATGGAAACTGCGTTGCTGACTCGCAGTGACTTGCGAGCTCTCTCTATCGTTTGTTAACTTCCTTGTATCAGACTGCTTTAGGAGACGTTTAATCCACTTGCACTGTTTTAGTTTTATATGTTTTATGAGGAACTGACTTATGTTTATTAGTGACCGTTTTCATGCTATCATGTCATGCCATGATGTCATAAGCATATTAATTAAAAATTTCTATATTGAAATCAAATCTGATGTTTTTTATTTACCGGTAGTGTGCGTTGGAAAAGGGGTAGTCTTATACGGAGAGTATAGCACGAATTATATATTTTAACAAAAAAGTTGGGGGTCGTCTAATACGCCCAGTCGTCTTATACGCCGGAAAATACGGTATTTCCCTGCTGCAGTAGGCCCAAGTAATTGCTGCTCCACATTCTAGTAGCTAGGAAATGAACCTAAGCAAGTGGATCACCTTGAGCAGCTTGAAGATCACCAGTGATTACACATGTATTAGACTGTCGCATTCTACGGTGGCAGTGTTTGAAGGTAATTTTTTCTGCATGCTTAGTCCATGCCAATCGTGTCTATTGCACAGAATGATCTCAAGCCACTGAAAATTTACTTATAAAACCTATAAATTGCTGTAAAATAATTTGATATTAACTATACATCCTAATGTAGATTAATATTAATTGGGAGCTCACAGTTTTATTTGACAAAAATTCATTGTTGCAACATGGATTTGTTGTCTGTCGACAGCGTATGGGTCTACCTGTGACCCACTAGGCAATCCTGTCACAGTCTGAACTAGACAAGGTATTTCCACTCAGCCTCCAATAAGTTGAGTGGTTGAAACAGTAAGCATAATTTCAGGGATCCAGGTTTGAATCCCAGCAAACAAAAATGATGTTTCACTGTGGAATTTTCGTGTAGTCTAGGTACACTATGGGCTATGACTTATGGCATCAGATCTATGGGGGCCAAAATTTTAGAGCTGAGAGGGAAGAGAAGAGCAGAATGTACTTAGGGGTGAGAGCATGCATGATATTTGAATTGATTTTTCTATGTCTGCACTTTTACTCATAAACATATCATATATTAATCTTCGCCCTTTAAAGACATTTTATAAGCAGCTGGTGGAAACTGATTTTTGCCACTGTCTTATAATTTCTAAATGTTGAAATAAAGATGATCCTTGTTAATGGTTTGGAAACAAGGTTCATTTCCTACTTGAGATAAGCCTGTCAATATTTTTCTTGCTTTCACTGTGGTAGTAGGGTGGTTTCCTATAATTTTTTTATTGCCTAAATCGAAAGATTATTACTCCTGGAGTACGTATTTCATGCTTTTAGATTTTTAAATGATGACATCTATTTTTCGCGATTAAATGAAAAGTGAAAATTTTCAAGCGCGCGAAAACGCGACGGCCAAGTATGATTGCCGGGAAAACTCCGTGTGATGTCGTTCTGGTTCCTGCTGCCACAAGTGAGGTGACCTTGGGGCGAGGCTCTGAGCGCTGATACGACGCAGGATGCTAGCAGGTAGCAGAGTACCCTGCTAGCTGTTAGCGCTTGGCTTAAATAAGGATTATTAATTACACTGTACTGCAAAAAAATAGTTCAAAAAATGCCTGGCTACAATTTAGGGTGTTTCTGGCTAATTTTGGGTCGCTGAATCCAAAAATGACCTCCGTTTTTTTCTATTACCCTCCATTTTTACACAACCCCTAAATTGGGGAAAACAACCCCTTATCTAAACTTATCGCTTTTCAAGGGACTTTTACTAATGTTATCTGCTTCTGATTGAAAAAACACTGATGTTTTAAGGCTATCAAGGTCAAGAGAGAGACAAAATTCACTGAGGTTGAAAAAAATTAGGGGGTGAAAATTGAAAAAAAAACTTTAAAAAACATTAAAATAACCATTTTTCTTTGTTTTTTATGACACATGACATATGACTCTCATATGGTAGCTAATGGAAAAGTTTTTAAGGGATGAATACACTGTTCACACCCCCTATGTTGTAAAGTATTAATATAACATAAAATGATAGAGGAGAAGGGGGCATACGAGTGACACCACTCGTATACCCCCTATCAACCCCTTCCTTTTTTCAACCCCTCCCCCTTTAGGAAGTGGTATGAAGATCTCCCAAAAAAATCTGACCACAAATCAGATTTGTCAAAATATTATTGTAACAGCGTTTGGGGGCTCATGATCTGACTTCGTTGTCCTCCTTACTTTTAAAGTAAGAGCTGAGACCTTTCCATTAATTACATTGGAAGACGTTGGGAAATACACTGTAAAAGTTATTCACCACATGTTTTGACACGCTTGGACACGTTTTAACATGTCTTCATGTGTCTTGGCAGTCGCACTTGCTGATGTTCATCTATGAAATAAACCAGTGGTCTATTCAGTTTGTCACACTTTCCAATTATAATCCAGGGTTATAATCTTCCAAGTTCATTCTTTATTTTTCTAGCGTGTTATTTTGCGAGCGATAAAGTGTTTTCTCGCGATCATTCAGCAATCCTGCAAAAATCATCCCAATTCATTTTGTAACACCTGTGGAGATTTAGTGTTTAAAGACCTAAGGAAAGCGATGACTGCAATTGTGCACAAATCTTATGAACTTTATTTCGGGTGTAAAATTGGTGACCAAGACAAATCTTGGGCCCCTGAATTCTGTTGCAGTGGTTGTCATAGAAGTCTTTGTGACTGGCTAAACTGGGGAAATCGTTCCCTAAATTTCGGAGTGCGAATGGTTTGAGTTGAACCCACTTGCCATTTAACGAATTGCTATTTTTGTGAAACCGACACTATGGATTTAAAAAAAAACAATCCTGAAATGATTTATCTGAATTTACCGTCAGCAATTCGCCCGGTGAAGCTATTCCTACCCCTAAAGCTCAAGCTATTAGCACCCTCGATGATTCTGATATCTTAGTGAACGAAGCTATACCGGATGTGGAAGCTGGTCCTAGCCATTGAGATGAATATTACAGCCCTGATGTAGAAGAACCTCAGACTAGTCAAAAAGGGTACCTCATCCCATAACACGAGGACCTAAGTGATCCAATACAAGATTTAGACTTACCAAAGGGTTAAGCACAACTTCTTGGCTCACATTTGCAGCAGTGGAATCTTTTGGCCGATAGTGTGAATGTTTCTTACTACAGTGGCAGATAGTCAACCCTCACTCAATTTTTTTCAACGGATGATGAAAATGATGATCTGATTTTCTGCACTGATATTGAAGGACTGATGAGAGAATTAGTGATTAAGAATGATCCAGACCAATGGAGGCTGTTCATCTACTCGTCGAAGACAAGTTTAATGGTTGTTTTACTGAACAACGGCCACGATTAACCTTCAGATCCTGTTGGATATGCCACTGTTTTAAAGGGAACCCATATTCCAGATTTTTGTGGCAGCTCTTTATACCACCTCCTAAACACCCTCCTATACCACTCATATACCCCCCTTCCCCTCCTATATTTTATGTTATATTAATCCTTTACAAAATACATAACAGTGTATTCATCCCTTAAAAACTTTTCCATTAGCTACCATATCATATGTCATAAAAAACGGAGAAAAATGGTTATTTTAAAGTTTTTTTTTCAATTTTCACCCCCTAAGTCTTTTCAACCTCAGTGAAGTTTGTTTCTCTCTTGACCCTGATAGCCTTAAAACATCAGTTTTTTTCAATCAGGAGAACATTAGTAAAACTCCCTTGAAAAGCGATAAGTTTAGATAAGGGGTTGTTTTCCCCAATTTAGGGGTTGCGTAAAAATGGAGGGTAATAGAAAAAAACGGAGGTCATTTTCGGATGCAGCGACCCAAAATTAGCCAGAAACACCCTAAATTGTAGCCGGGCATTTTTTGAACTATTTTTTTGCAGAACAGTTTAACTTATCAAACAAAGAAAACTTTCCGACCTTAGCCAGCTTTAATAGGTATAATTAAGTTTCCATGAGCTGTGTGCCTCGTGCATGCATTGGTAATCTCAGACGATGTAGAACTCCTATCTACTCGTATAGAAACTAGGTCCCTGTGACGTTACGTGGAGTGGCATCGCATGGGCGCCAATCTGGCCTTTTTCAAATGAGGATAAAATTGACCATTGCCATTCGTCTAAACCGGTATTCTAAAACCAAATAATTTGTATGTTATGAATACACTGATGATGGGTAACGAATCGCAATCAATGCCTTTCGTTTTCTTTGATGAAGGAAACTCCCCTGTTGCCCCAACACCACTTCTAGCCCCATGAACCTCAGTAAAAATTGCCTTGGGAAAATCAAGGTCTGCACAGTGGCCTGGAAAGCGATAGGTCAATGGTTCGATTCCCTGTCAAAAGAAATATTTTCACATGGCAATTCATGTGCAGTTGCGCCAATCTTATCAGAAAGACTGTAAGTTTCCCTTAGTTCCTTTGAGTAAATGATTGATTCAAGTTCTAACTTCATTTTCTTTGGTCTTCGCGAATATGGTAAAATGTGATGAACATACAGTTATAGAGGGAAAGATAGTAATGGAAAACTATATTTACACTCACCTCTATTTCTCTGGAACCTACTTGCTTCTTCTTTACGGTGGCATTTCTAAATGTTGTTTCTTAGATAGTGAAACTCTTCATGATTCACCATCTCCGTCTTGTGCAAATCTCTAGATTGTACTAATAATTTCTAATGGGAATTCGTTTACCTAGTGTGATCCAGAGTATTTCTATATTTTTCTGCATTTTAATCAAATGCTGTTAAAAATTACCTCAGTCCTAATCATGCAGTGATATGTATATGAGTGAGAAAAAACATAACTAAATGTCTGTTCATCATGGAAGCATTCCATAGCTTTTTGTAATTTGTTAGCTCATCTGGTTTTGCACCTGGTCTGAGAAACTATTGGGGAGGCAGTAAGCAGGTAGAGAGAAACCTAGGCTTTGGGGCTGGATATAATTATGAACAAAATCTTTGATTGTATGGGAAACAACTTATTTGATTGTGGTCTTGCAGGCAAAATGAGATTTGATGCTTTCCCGGCAGTATTATGGGTAAACTTTTCTCAGAATTTCTACAGAATTAAAAACTTCTCTCAGGATTTCTACCGAATTAAAAGCTCAGTGGGAATCCTGAGAGAAGTATACCCAAAAGTCTTGCAAGCCATTGAGATTTGCTTCAAAATCATTAGTTCAATAATTTTTCACAAATTTATAATACACATTTAAGGTTTCAAAATCCCATCATTTTAAGTCACACTGTGAGCAATTGAAAAGGTTCCCTGCATCATTTTTTGTCTATTAGAGTTTGGAATGATTTTGTTCTTGTTCATGATACTACTTGACTGGCAAGGTGGCTAACCAAGTGGTGTGGGAGGGGGGAAGAATCGCGGCAAAGTTAGTGCTGCCACTATCATTCTTCAAGTACATTAATCAGTTTCCTTTCTGATAGCTCATTAACCTTAGGCCAAATTCTGATGGTGAAAATTCAAACACCGAGTACAATTGAAAGGAAAAATGGTTTTGCTCAGTCAAATAAATGAGAAGCAAAGGGCTGTAGAATACTCACTGAGAACATGTCGTGTGCTTTTCCAAGGAAGTGATCGTTGTGCACAAAGTATAAAACGTTTGGTCCTCCAGTGTTTGGATGAGCCACCATGAACAGTTGCAGTAATCCTCCATAGTGATTGTCTGGGTCCACATAGTCTGAGATGTGGTTCCCTGTCCACAATTGAGGTTTTGGTGCTCTAGCGTACTGAAGTACATTGAGTGCAGGCTTTTTCCTAATTAGTGATGTAGAAGATAAAGAATTATCATCTTTTATCTTTTCATATGTCTTACAAGCAAAAAATGAATCTATGTGGCCTATATGCTACACATCTCACAGTATCCTGTGTTGCTGGACCAATAAGATGTCAATTTTAAGAAAAATATAAGGTCTGGGTGAAGAGTGGCTATAGTGAAGGGATAAATGTAATAATTATCTTTTAACAACTGTTCGTATGGTTAATTATTTTTGTAAAGTTAACATTTAAAACTTGCGTTTACTTCTTCGCAATCATCTGCAATGTTATAAGGATTTCGCTTGATGCTTCCCATCCAATTTGAGTTGCCTCAGGTTACATGACTATGTATTCCTACTGCCAATTTCTGCAGTGCAGTATACATTTATGGTGTTTTATTCAAGAGTTCTTAGCTAGAGCAATTCTTATTGTTTCTTCTCCTTTTTATCTCTTATCCACAGATCCATTTACTACAGAGATATGTAGGTTAGAGTTTGGCTTACAGCATTTTCCTCTGATACAAAAATTAGAAGCTGCTGAGTTATTGCTTTTTTAAGTAGTGTCATTCCTGTCATGCTACATAGCCTGTTCTTATTTTTTTTTATTTTGCACACCGTTTGGCAGTCATAATCTCTGGATAGCTTTATCGTTGATTCTAGTGTATTAATCAATTCAAGTTTCTTTTTACTGTCAGCACAATTTTCTTTTGTTTATCAGCAATGCTGCCTTCCCACTGGTGGAATACTTATTGATAGGTCCAACCAATTAACGAAGCACATGGGTTATGGCACCACAAAGCATATGCCGTGACTGCAGGAGACCCACTACTCCATAGCCACTATCGATATATTGTTGCTGGCATCTATTCACGTGTTTCAGGAGAAAGTAATCACAGGTTTAAGAAGATTAGGAAGTGAGCAAGATCTCGGGATCTTCCATGCCTGAATGTGGTCGACGAAAATCTCCTGTTACCCAGGGCCCAGAATACAACCGCAAGTTAGGTTGTGGAAATTATGGCACTGATACGATATGAAAGAGTATATTTAAAATCATTAGCCACATTATATTTAATATAAATGGTTATCCTTTGAGAAAAACTAAAAGTTAATAAAGAAGTTTTTTTTTCCGTCGATCATCTTCTTCCGCAATGTTGGATTAGATAGCCATGTAAACGTCACATTCTTGTGTGCAAACAAGGAAAGTGATCACACTTTATGGGGTGAATGTGAATGCCAAACAGCAGTTTTTCACAGGTCACTTTAACATGGTGTCCAGTGACTGGGAGGAACAGTAATTATGCATGAATTTTTATTTCAAGCAAAATTTTGCCAGTTCAACACCCATTTTCTTGCCTAAAATGTGTTTGTTGCGATATTCAGTGCTATAGGTGGGTAGAATTTTTACAACTGCATCGAAGCGTGGAATGTTAAACAAGACAACAGAATCGAAATGTCTTGCACTCTTGACTCAAGTAAGATTCAAAAACACGAAGAATATAGTGCCAGATGAGGTTAACACAAGTCTACTTATGAGATGAAGCAGCTTCTTGGCTCACATTGAATAAATGTGAATAATGTCTATACAATGGGAACGTAAAGTAATACATTCATAAATATAATATTATTTAAAAGTATGGAAGTAATCTTGGGTGTTTTAAAAGTGTTATCTATCTCACAAGGAAACATCGCAAGAGTGATTTTCAGGATCTGGATGCTGATATTATTTTCTGAAACTATATAGGTAAGGTAGAATAAGTGTCATCGCTTTCTTCCACATAGGCCCAAGTTCGAGAGATATTTGCATATAATGATTTCGCTCACCATGACTTCGCTTGAGTAAATATTTTTCTCAACTACCTCGATGCTGTAGCGGTTTAGGGGGCTTGTTTGGAGACTCTTGACGTATGCATCCCAGGTTTGAGTCCCGGTGCACAGTGGGCTGAAATCGAAAAAAGCTGGCCAAAAATCAAAATATCGACTTTTTCATTTATGACCAGGAATGCTATATTATCATTTTAAAAGGTCCAGGCCCATGTGAAACTGATTTTAATTTTCTGTCAAAATTTTTTGTTTAATTTTTATAGCATGCCAAAAATCTATGTAATCATGAGTGTGTGATTTATATATGTACGTAAAAGTTCAACGTTTGTTCCCCATACAATGGATACAGTTAATAATTCGGAATTTTCGAGGATATTTATTGATAGTAGCACTCTTTTAGTTAATTAAGAGCAAAATTTTGTTTTAGTCAATTGTTAAGTATTAACTTTATGAATTGTTAAAAATATCACTGTTTTTCGTTAATTTTTTACCTAATTCTTGGATAAAAGTAGTTACTGCTGCTTGCTGCTCCTAACGTATTTACACCAAGAGTTAGACTGAAGTCTATATTATTAGATGGAAAAGAAAAATCTTGCTCCAACTTGCTCCCCTCCGATTTTTTCGTCATAAGGCAAAATGATATCGGGCGGTTGTCGCATGACCTGGAATACAGTACATATGTTCACCATTCTACAAATTGGGTTTTCCCAAAATATGCCGTCTATGCGATTGGCACGCTCATTTCTAGCTGAGTGCTCAGTATCAGTCTCCCTTCAGTATGCACTCGGGAGCTTAGGATGACTTGCGTTGTAGTCCATTTGAGAGGCCGGATATTCCCTTAATTGTGAGTGCATTGTACTCAACTACTTGTTATTTGCTGTTGTTTATGGTTTGTACCCTCATCTGATGATTATACCCCTGGGTCTTGCCGCGGGGGCCGCATGTGGATGGTTAAAAACCTAACGGTTCCCACATTCTCCAAACCCTTTGTCCTTGGCGGCTACCCCTATGCACCCAGATTTGTTTTTTCACTATGAACACGAGCAAGTGTTTCCATTCTTAGGGTTCCCACTCAACCGTGAATAAGCCGTGAATTTCGTCTACCGCGAAAAAACCTGGAAAAAGCCGTGAATTTCATCATAAAACCTTAGAAATCTCTCAAACTTGATTGTAGAACTACAATAGACAGATTAAACGAAAAATCGATATTTCGATCATGTTTCAAGGCCGAGTCACGTGCAGATACAGTCCACGCATTTTTCTGCACACGTTTATTCGAAGCGCAATTAATTGGCCCGTGTGCTATGACAGCACATTGACCTTAAGCCTGCGATTGGAAGACATTAACCCTGGCAAAAAATCAGGCACTTCTTCATTTCCCTGCCACCCTGCTCTCTCCATTTTCCCACTCACACCCTTTAGCCGGACCTGAATTTTGCTAACTACAGGTGACGTCATAAGAGATAGCACTTTCATCGCTGCGTTTGCATTCAAGGCATAGCGAGTCCACTAGTTGATATTATTAACACCTCTTTCCTCAGTGGTGAATTTGCCTCTCGCATGAAACTAGCCATCGTATCTCCTATCCCAAAAAAAGGCTCATCTTCAGACCCCAACAATTATAGGCCAATTGCATTGCAACAGGTCATTCAGGATCTCTGTCCTTACCGCTTTTTCCAAAATTTTTGAAAAGGTGTTCTATTCCCGTATCATTTCTTATCTTGAATCAAAAGATATCTTACTTGATTCACAGCATGGCTTCAGAAAAGCAAGATCGACAATTACTGCCGCATATCAATTGTTAAATTCCATTTATAATGCCCGAGACAAAAATTTACACTCACTTGGAGTGTTTTATGACTTGTGAAAAGCTTTTGATAGAGTCAATCATGATATTCTCTTACTTAAGCTGGCCAACATTGGAATGAGAGGAAAAACCTTGGACTGGATAAGATCATATTTAACTGGTAGAAAACAAATTCTGAAATATACGTGCCGGTCACAGTATAGTAATGATATCTCATTCTCTTCTCCTCTAGATATTAATACTGGGGTCCCCCAAGGTTCCATTCTTGGCCCCCTCCTGTTTATTATGTTTGTTAATGACCTACCAAACCTGTTTCCTCAATATGATGTTGTGTTATATGCTGATGATACTTCATGTCTGTCACATTCTAGAAATATTTCTGATCAGAAATTGATCATTGGTTTAGGCTTAACTGAAAGCACTCCTCATGGAAGACTGTCACTACATTTCGACAGCAAGAGAAGTTTTCCGCAGAATATTTCAGCAAGTGAGAGGTCTAAACAGAAAAAAATAAAAGTGAGAAGTTCTACTTCACTGGAGGAATCAAGTGTAGCATTTTCCATGTAATTCGTGTAAAACACACATCAGGAAAATTTCTAGAATTACCACAAACTATGACCTTTTGAATAGGCTTCTGATTACGTCAGATCCTTCCATTTCTTGTTTTGCGGGGCTTCCGCGTAAAGTAAAAAAAATTACCAGAGGAGGTGAAAAATCTTCCGGTGAATAGCGAAAATATTTTAGAGTATGAGGAGACTTTATCCTTTGACTCAGAATAGAATTTAATGTGGCACACCTTTGTTTTGAGAAATTTGCTATAAAAATATTTGTCAATGGTATTCATTTTTAATATTACTCTTCAATGACCAAAATTTCAGATTTAAAAGACTCAATAGCAATTTTCAATCATCACATATCATATGAGAAGCTACTAGATAGCTTAAACATAGTTGAAAATGGAAGAAATTCTGAATTTCCCTTGATATTCTCATATCAAAATTTCGACTTGTCCCTGGCAACTATGGTGCCCGCATAACTTTTCCCTATTTATAAATTTTATTGCCCTCTTAAACAACGTTCTGGACTAAATCATCCTAAATAAGTTTCATTGTGTCCATACAATACCCAATTCACAAAAAGTTTCATTCATTTAGCAATACTTAGATTACAGCGATTTTTGGCCAGCTTTTTTTGATTTCAGCCCACTGTGCGGTGTAGGCTATTTTTTTTCTCCTATTTTTTTAAATCACTGTTGCAAATCATCCCCATTCATTTCATTTAGTTACTTCATGATTTTTTATTTTTAAATTAATTTATGGATTTTAAATGGAACTCCGAAATGTTCCTTATTACGCAAATTTGAGGACGCACACAATTACTTACACGTGAATTTCCGGGTTATGTGCTCATCTTCGATGGGGTGGTATAATTTTTATTTTGCAATTTGTATCACCTTCATCATTTGTGAACAATTCATCAAACATTGCACCACTTGTCTACCCTCCCCAGGTATCTACTGGTAGTAAAAAAATTGTGGACGAGAAAATTTTTTTACTTCCAGTAGATAGTAGATTAGCCCCCTAGGCCGCTACACCACCGAGGGTAGTTGAAAGGGGGCCATTACCCAAGCGAAGTCATGCTATGCAAAATCTTTACATGCGAATATCTCTCGAAACCAGGCTTATGTGGAAGAAAGCCGTGACACTTTATCTACCTAATCTATATAGTTTCAGAAAATAACATCAGCATCCAGTTCCCGAACATCAATCTTGCAATGTCTCCTAGTCAGTAATCATTGAAGTTTAAACTGGAATTTTGTCAAATTTCCCAGGAAAACCAGGAATTATGCCTGAATTTTCCTAGCTGGACACCTTATTTAAGAGACATGAGGAAAAATTAGAGCTGGGGCAATATAATCATGCATGTTTTTATCACTAAGTACCTCTAGCTACACACAACACAGTGTACATACATTTACATGCCTCATGTAAAACAGCCTTTACGAATATCCTGCTAAACAGGAAATTCTTGGATTTTTTGTATCTGATTTTTTTTTGAAGCGAGAAAAATATTGATGAAAATCGAAAAATCATGCACAGTTAATCTGCAACCATTGGGAGTCTGCTGTATTTTGAGTCAGTGGTTTGGTAAATTGTTTGACTTACATGATTTGGTAGCATGGGTGTTTAGTTCCAGCCAGAGATTGCATGGTGGTGTAAAAGAAGTAATAAAGATGGGATCCTTCAGGTTCCTCTGCCATTATACTTGCAAGGCTGTTGAATCTATCCTGTAGTGGTTTGGACAGGAGTAAAATTACAAACGCTCCAACCCTGAGTTCCAAGTGTTGGGTTTTGTCCTCCAATATTGGCCAATACACTTCTAAGACCTAATGGAAAAAAGAAGGAAAGAAAACAACTATATTCTATGGGAAACAATCCAATGCATGCAATCTTAAACTTTCTCAGATATGGCTTGTATTTTTTCAGTTTTGTATGAAAAGTAGATATAAATATCAGGAAAGAAGTTTGAATTTTTTTTCATTATTATCCAAAGCCTATTTTACCTGTATGTATTAGGATTGCTGTTGTACAAATGTGTAGTTAAAATGCATCGTTTGAAGCTGCGAATGAATGCTTCATGAAATGCATGAAAGCACTGTGGCGGAATAGCACTTGCTCGAATTCTAAAATGATTGGATGACTGATTGAGGAATAGATGTGGTTTGAAGAAGTGACATTTCATGCTCCATGGCTCTATGGTTGTGTTTATATCTATCATTGGCTAGAGATTTCCTCATGAAGCAGTTATGTTGAGTATCTCTTTTCGAAATTAATATTGCCTGCCTATTAAAAGTCAAAGTACATATTATGTACCAAGTACATATTTGGAGTATTTATGAAAATTTGGCACACATTATTTCAATATTTCTGGGAGATTTCCTGGTCACTAGGATCTGGTGTTCCTACTGAAAGATGCACAATTTGTCAGGAACGGATTTGTGTTATCAGTGTGTAATACAAAGAATCGAACTGGCAATACTAATGCAAGTTACATGTGCAATTCTGAAGGTTTTGTGAAAGAAAACAGTCAAAATTGGGGATGGATTGATTTGGGTCTTGGTTCTATTGTTTATTGAGCTCAGAGCTGGAATCAGAATGGAAGTCAAAATGGGAACAGGATCGAAACAGTCAAAAAAATGAAAACAACCCATCCTTTGTCAAAATATTTACTCACCCGTTTTGGATCCTGAATTGCATGAAGACGAGTTGCCCACATGGCGAGAAAACGAATGTGGTGGGAATGAGGCTGGTCTCCTTTAATGATAGGCTCAAGGTATTCAACAACTTTTCCCACCTCTATGTTACTCAGCCCCTCCAAGTAATTCATTTGCCACTGATACTCCGTTGCACCTGAGGGAAAAAAAATCACAGGAGCACTGAATAAAGGATTGCATGTCAAATGAAATCCCTCAGTCCCAAAATTGGTCTTCATCAAATGAGTTCTGTAAATCGAAGATAAAGGTATTGGATGATGCCAGTGGTGCAGGGAGGGGGGGTTTTGAGGGTTAAACCCCCCCAGAGCTCAGAGAAATTTTTAAATTTAATCCATTTTACGTAATGGATTAGTATTACTTGTATAAAAGTCTTAGGATTAATCAAATATCCCTCAGAAAGCGGTAAAACTTGCCATTTTGAACCATTAATCTTAAAAATTTTCTGGAAAAGGGAAAAAAATATTTTCACTTACCCTGGTGGGTATGCAATACCCCAACACCCCAAAGTATTAGTTGTGCCTAAAACCCCCCCTAGCCTTAATTTTTGGCTCCGCCCATGGATGATGCTATGTGCAAAGGAATGTGTAAGCTACAGCAAAAGAATGTGTAAGTTACAGCAAAAGAAATTTCCTCCTTATTTAGCCATTGTACCCTTCCCTCAACAGGTAACGAGACAGAACCCAAAATAATAATAATAATAATAATAATATTTTATTGGTCACAGAAAAGATATGAATATACATATATAGGACCCGTCAGGAAAACATAAAAATCAAATCAAAAATACAAAGTAACTCACAATATATATATATATACATATGTTACATTAGTTGCGAGGCATCCTCAAAGAATTCATCAATTGAATAGTAGCAATGATCTAAAAGATATTTTTTTAATTTTGCTTTGAAAAGGCCAGGTCTGATTTCGTCTTTGATTGATTTAGGTAATTTATTGTAAATTTTAATACTCATATTGATAGGCCCTCTACTGAAGAGAGAAAGATTTTGTTGCCTCACTGCGAGCTCATTTCTACTTCTTGTATGATAATCATGAATATCGTTATTCAAGGTAAGGCACAACTTTTGTTTAAATTCTCTAATTAACATCACAGCATAATAAATATATATACAAGGAAGGGGAAGGATCTGTAACCTTTTGAAAAGATTACGGCAGCTAACTTGTTTTTTAGCTTTGCATAATATTCTTACCGACCATTTTTGTAGTTTAAAAAGACGGACTGACTTAGGGGAGTGACCCCAGGCTAAAATACCATATTTTAATCTACTATAAATATGTGCATAGTAAATTGATTTAGCTGTTTCTGTATTTGTGAGCTGAATCACCCGTCTAATTAAGTAGCAGCCTGAAGCCACCGAGGATGAAATGCAATTTATATGGGTATCCCAGTTTAGATTTTCATTGATGGAGATGCCTAGAAATTTGGTATCAGTAACCCGCTTAACAGTACAATCCGAAAATTTAATATAAGGGCTGTAATCAATTTTTTTTTTAGTAGGATGGAAAAATATAAAGGAAGACTTGGATTTATTTATAGCCACTTTGTTAGATGAACACCATGTTTCCATTTTGATGACAGCATTTTGAGTGGGAGCAACAATATTGCCATCATGTTTCAGTAGATGATTTGTATCATCAGCATACATAAAAATATTTCCTTTTAATTGTGAGGGTAGATCATTGATATATAACAAAAAAAGCAGGGGCCCAAGAATGGAGCCTTGAGGAACACCCCTCAATATCTCCTGGTGAGGTGAGGTATGTTTAACCATGTTATCGGTTATAATGGTTACTGCCTGGGTTCTTTTTTCAAGAAATGACCTGATTAGATTGTTTGCAATTCCTCTCATACCATATATATGGATTTTCCTCAAGAGAGTCTCATGGTCAACAGAATCAAAAGCCTTAGACAAATCATAAAAAATACCAACGGTATTGAGGTGATGATCAAGACCTTCAAGAACAGAGTCAATAAATTTATAAATGGCAAATTCTGCCGAAAGACCACCTATGAAACCAAACTGAGATTTGGATAAGATGTTGTTTTTTATCAGGAATGACATTATTCTTTTTGAAATGACACTTTCTAATATTTTAGAGAAAACTGAAAGTTTTGATATGGGTCGATAGTTTTCAATTGATTGAATATCACCCTTTTTGTGTAGAGGAGTTACAACTGCCATTTTTAGTTTGTCAGGGAAAATACCCGAGGAGAGAGAGGCATTGACCAAATGAGTGATAGGAGTAAGAAGATATCTTATGCAATTACCCTTTAGGAGGGAGCAGGGAACCCCATCCCACCCTGCTGAGTGTTTTGTATTAATTTTATTAATGATTGATTCTATTTCTTTCTCATTAGTAGGGTAAAGGTACATGTTATTTAGAACAGAGTTATTTTGAGGACAATTATCTGTATTGACTTGTAACATAGATGATGTTTTCAAGGGATTGAGAAAATGCGTATTGAAATTAACTGCAATCATGTCTGGGTCTGAAACAAGAATATCATTGTGTAAGATTTCTTTGGGTGATTTATTCTTTCTCAATTTTCCAGAGGTGTTATTTATTATATTCCAAGCTGTTTTTGATTTATTATCAGAAGAATAGATGGAATTGATATTACAAGTCCTTTTAGTAGTGGTGATTAAACTTGAGTAGTACTTTTTGAAAGCAATATATTGTTCCTTAATAACATTGTCATTGGTAGCTTTGTAAGCTGACCACAGAGCTTTTAGAATTTGTGAGTTTTGTATTACTTCAGGAGTAACCCAGGTTTTATTTTGCGGTCTATGCCTTAGATTTTCTTAACCACACGCTCAGCAAGTATTCAGGGAGGTACATAGCTACACTGAAGAGCCTAAAAGCTGATAACCAAAGCCCATGTTCCTCTGACCCACCTTAGAAATATGTTATTTTGATTATGCAATAGTACTCTCTTAATAGTATCATAGATAAACAAGGCTTATCGGACAAAAATTTTGGGGGTGATCTTTTGAAGAGAGGATATATTTCAGGAGGTTTTTATATTTTTTAATCCTATGTTATCATTAATTGTAATATATTACCTTTAAACAGCTCAAAATATTTCAGGACATATTTATCAAGTACTTCTTCTGCACACCTGTTATGCTTGCATCCTCGGTGTATCAGAGTTGCAAAACTGAGAGTTGCTGCTCGCTTCACTTGATCATTGTATTCTATTCCCAGTACACTCTGCAGGAAAATATTAATCGTTAATTAAATGGGATAGTCATAGGCTTGAATGTTTCTTAGCAAGATATGGAATGTTGCTTGTGACAAATTACCTCATATTTCTCCAGCAGCGTGACATCAATTTGGCGTGCATAAAAAGGAATTGTCTTAAGTACTTGCACTGCTGAATCTTCCTTAAGGCTTTGGCTTAAAATTAAATCTGTCAGCAGGCTTATGGATGCTCTTGTTCCTACCTGTGATAAAACATCAAGGAACAACTCCCTCCAAGTTGAAAGGATTTTATTGTAATTATTCAGTTTGCTATTTTCAAGAACATAATTTTCCATTCTAAAGACCATTAAATTCCACTTTTAAAAAATTTCCCTTCGTTAGACAGAAGTTTTCAGAATTGAAATCATTCTCAGTTGAAAATAAATGCATATTTATAGTGCATGTATGCACAATGTGGTGCTGGTTATTTTTTATTTAATTTAAAAAATTTTTCCCTCCCGATTTAACATATCATATGATGAATTTAAGTAAACCCTCATCAAATTACACAAGTGTATTTAAACTTCTTTTAAACATAAAATCACTGTGAAAATGTGCTGGGGAAAATACTCCCCATGCCTCTTCCTGTAAGGTAAGACTACATTCAGTAATATGTACACATCACTTCCTTAGATTTGTAGTTACCTTATGGTTTCATCCTTGATGCTGGTACCTACACCAATTGTGGAGAAACAACTTTTAAGGGTCTCATAATCTGCATATCCTAGAATCTTCAATAGCCAAAATGAAGCAAAATGACTCCTATCCCTTTGTTTTCCTAGAAAACTGTCTCTGTCCTCAATGTTGCCTATTTTTACTTCTTCCATAGCATCCAGAAGCTCTTGAAGTCGCTTGTGGACCTAAAAAAATGTGATAGTAATTATGTAGTTGCATGTAAATTAAGGCAAGTCTATGAGATCAGATAAATCGGGAAAAGTGTGTTAAAGATCTCATTTGAAGATTAAAACAGCAAGTACAACTTTAAGGTTATAAGATGAGCTATTTTTCCTACAGTGCTTGTGGGAATATTCTCACTTTGGAATTGACCTGAGGAAAACTAAAAAATAATATTTTTTTAGTCCATTCTTGATTTTTCACTTATTTAAAAAAAAAATTTCTCCCGAAAGTAATGACAAATTCAACCCATATCTTATTTTTTCTTCCTTTTGATTAACTATCTCTTATGTTTTCTCATGTTAAAACTATATAGTACCAAATATGAGTTATAACTGTAATACTGAGGAGGATTCATTTAATACCAGAAATCCTGGTGAAATTATATAGTTATAGAAGTTGAAAATTTTAAGTTAAAAACAGAATGTATTTTTAGAACATTTATTTTACTGGTTTTGGGGATCCTTAAAAAGTTATGAGCATTTTATTCCTCTTTCTTTTTTATCTTTGCCATTGTAGAGGAAGATTTCTGCATTTAAAAATAACAGCCACAGAAAATGCAGCATGAAAATATGCCTTGGTGATGAATCAATCTTGATACTCAATTGCTGTTATAAATAATATAAACTTATTACACAAAATTACCATTGGTACGAGGCTGTCTTTTTTTGGCTGAGCCTTCTCTCCTGCTGAATTTACTCGTGTCCCCTGTTTTTCATCAAACACTGCGTAGGTGCAGAGTGGGCTGTGTTCCTTTCCTGGGTTTGGCTGGTATTCATGATTCATTTTTGTTTGCTTTTTGAGACGGAACTCCTGCCTGAAATTAGTTAAAATTTCATTTTGTATTTTTTTCATATTTCATGAACATATTTATTCATGAAAATTTCTTTAGTTTATGAAATTCAGTATTCAGTAGCTGTATTCATTTGTTAATATATTTTTTTTCCAGGCAATTGCTACCATATGTTATTATGCACTTCAACCCATGTTGAATATTTTAAATAATGGATGAAATAATATATTGTATATGTATACTTAAGAAATGAAGGAATGATATTGTGCAAACTGAAAATTAATTAATTAACTTCTAACCACTGTTTGAGGCTTGTTAATAGTCCCCAGTTTGAGATACACATGTATATGTTTTGAAATGTTATTTTTACACCATCGCCTGTTTCATGTGACAAAGGAGAGGCTTTTAGGCTTCTAGTGATTCACCTCTATTTGTTGAAATGAAATAGTATTATTTTGTAATTGATTATTTTGAGGTGCCATTACCATAGTAGAATCATTCACTAAGACCCTATTCATCTAAAGAATTCGGTACATGGATGGAAAGGTATGTACGGCTAAAAAATCTTTCTAATACAGCCATATTTTTGTTAGTGTAAATTTAGAAAATACAAAAAAATGCAGTCCACTTTTCATGACTTGGTGACATCATTGGAGCATGCGTTCATTTGTACATCCAGGGAGAATCTTTCAGTGAGGGATTGCTCACTATGAGTGTAAACAATAATGAACCCTGCGATGCCTATGCACAAGGCTGAGGAGTATCTGAGAAGTGGTGACCTGCTCGATATGAGCTTGTTACATCATCAAATTATCTGCAAAAGGGTGAAGGCCATTGATTTTTCATTGCAAATAGGTCAAGAATTAGGCGATGGATGAAAAAAACAGAAAAATTAATCCCTTAATCCCAATCTCTTAATTTTTCAAACCATGAAAATCTATAATTAAACAAGTGATGGTGAACAAGCCCATTATTTTTATATTACTATTATGTTTTGTTATTGGTTTTATGCTTACTTGACATCTATATACTGTGAAAATCCACCATCTGAGTATGGCGAAAATGTCACCTTTCCATTTGCCTTGGCAGAATCAATCACAATGCTATCTCCGGGTTTGATAAGTTCGTAGATTCTCTCTTGTGGTGTATCCAGGGTATTCTGAAAATAAGGAAATTCTTGTGATAGCTCTTTTTTGTTATAAATGGGTAAGCTGATGAGAGAAGTCTTTGAGACCAGTGATGGCAGCTGGTGCTCAATGTCAAATGTTCTGGTAGGGCGAGAAATGAGGAGTGTAGAAGAATAGTACCAGAAACTATGGAGGACAGTACGGTAAATCAGGACTTGGTGGATATTCTCAGCATAGCAATTATTTGGGGAATATATGAAGGACTGCTAGTATACCCCTCTAAGGATTGTATTACTACATATAACAATTATATGGAGCTAAACCTCTGTGAGCTTGTTTTTGAAAAAAACATTGCAACGATGAAATATTGTTCATCATGTCTTAAATGATCTCTGCTTAAGAGGTATTGATTTTTATTATGCATTTTGTTTAGTTGGATACTTGCACGGAAACGGCTCTAATCATTAGAGGGCCCCTAGACTACTTTCAAGATTCTTCCAAGTTCTCACTGTGAGAAAATTATGCTACATATATTTCCAGTCATTTCATGTTTTGAGGCATTGATATGTGTGATGTTGTATTTTAATACTAGTCTACTTACATGATGTTTATGTGAGCATTGAAGTCCATCTAGGTTTTCCCATTTGTCATACACGTTTTCATGGCTTGGTGCTGGGTGGGCAACAAGCGTCTTTCTCAATATAGCATGACCTTTTTTCTGTGCTAAGACAACATTTTCTGTCATTTTGCGGCCAAAAATTGATTTCTGGAAAAAATTTATTCAGATTAATGGATGCATATAAAATTACAGTTTTGGAGTCAAAGAGCATTTTACTGATCCTTACCTCTTCAGAAATAAATGAAGTACTTTTATCAAAGTTCATATTTTTCATATCCAGCTGGAATATGGTAGCAATTGACTTCTTGACGTTCAGAGCCCATGATGATTCAGACTCATCTTTTGAAAATATAGTTTGTACCTATTTGAATAATTTTTATTAATAAAATAACAAGTAAAGCTTGAGTGAACAATAAAAAAATCAATGTAGACCTACTTAAAATGGTAGAATACCCATGATTAATATCATATAGAGATAAGTGTAAAGTAATGATATCTAAAGGTTATGGACTAATTTCGGAAAATAATATTCCATCATAGATAATTGCTTTCACGTATTATTTTTTGGAAAATTTTACCAGTCCATCTCTGTAAATGACTTCAAATGGTTCTTCTAGGTCTGCGATCTCAGGAGGTGCTTGCAAGAATTTGCTCTCTGGCTCATCATCCAGTGAGAGAGGACCATTGTATGCTTGTGTTGAGATGCCACTCAGCTGAAAATAAAGCAGATACCTGATATGTAAATACATTTGTTGGAATTGCTTAAAATATCTTGAATGCTGGTAGGTCTTCACTGATGTGAATGCGTTATTTTTTATAATGCGTTGAGATACAATGGCGTAGCAAGGCTGGGAGGCTTCGGGGGGTCCGAAACCTCCCCTCCACCCCCCGAATATAAAAGCACACTCACTTTGCATCACAATAGAAATCCAAATATTAAAAAAATGATTAATTTACGAAAGATTTCTTTGAAAAATGAACTTTTTTCTATTATGAAAAATGTTAAAATTAGTTTAAAACCCTCTTCATGGTAGTTTAAAGTATACCGAGACTAGCCGCGGTGATAACTTTTACGGGAGTCACCCACAATGCACAATCGTGCGAAAGATCCACAGAGAAAAAAATCATTCGCCTTGACCGGGATTCGAACCCGGATCCCCCGATTTCCGGTCGAGTGCTTTAGCCAATTAAGCTATCGAGGCGTCATTCTTCCCTGTGGATATTTTCGGACACTACCGGACAAGATGTTGCTGGACTACTGAGCATATGATGCCACAGGCAGTCCAAATCGTGCGCACAGCGCCACAGCCGGAGAGCAGGCCCGGACATAGAACACAAAGAGGTGTTCGCTCTAGACTAGTTTAAAGTCTTGTCTGGTAGTGTCCGAAAATATCCACAGGGAAGAATGACGCCTCCATAGCTTAATTGGCTAAAGCACTCGACCAGAAATCGGGGGATCCGGGTTCGAATCCCGGTCAAGGCGAATGATTTTTTCTCCGTGGATCTTTCGCACTCTACATGGTACCCTGATTTTCAAAAATTCCCCCCCCCCTGATTTTGGACCCCCTGAATGAAATTCCTGGCTACGTCACTGGTGAGATAGTGATTCATATTATCAGCAACAAAATCTATCTAGTAGACTTATGTCTTATTTAATTTCTAATTTGTTGTAAAGAAAACTTTGTTGAGTGTAAAATTTTAACTCATTATTAACTTACTTTGCTTAGCATTATTGGACAGATGTTCTAACTTTCTACCTTAAAATTTTTGAGGATCAGAAACATCAAGTGATAAAATAGTTTTTAAAAACAAATATAAATAATTGCATAAGGTTCTTGTGGTAACAAAAAATAAATATTGAACCTTTGTATTACTTTGTGTCCATATTTCATTTTCTTTTCCTTGTGATTCCTACCTTAAATGTTGCTGCTGATCCATCATTATTAGACTGAATTGTGAGAGTTCCTTTGATGCCAAACTGTGATGCATAATCAGTCGGATCAACTGTGCCAGCTCTGACATCAGCTGTGTAGCTGTATATGGCTTCTCGCCCTCTTCCAAAGATATTTCCTATTTTTAGGTAAAGAGATTTCTGTATTAAAAATCTGATCAAGTATTATAAATTGCATAATGTAATATAATGTAAGTAACAATGCTGATAGAGGGTAGCATCTGTACTTCTTAAACCCTCATATTTATTTCTATGCATGTATTTAGTTGTACATGGAAAAGCTTTTGAGATTTCTGTGTTACATCTGTAATAATATAGAAATGAGTGAACTAGGATTAAAAATACCAGAGAAAGTAACTAAAATGGTTTCACATTTGAATAACTGGTGATGGGGAAATATTGTCGCAGAATGGAAATGAGGACTGCAGATCTGTCGGATCAGATTAACTGTTATTATGAAATGCAGGCACATGCAGGAAGTGTTTTGTGATATCAGAAACAGGTTTTTGCTCAAGTATCAAGTGTTGCAAAAGTGTAAAACATATTCTGATTTGAAGTTGAGTGTTATAACTAGTTTCTGTATTCCCTAGGAGAAGGGGATATTTTTATGTAAATAATTTTTAACCAGGGGTGTAAAAGATATCAGAAAGGCTAATTCCAGCAAAAAGTGATTGTTGTCTTTTTGAAGAAGTCTTGAATAATCTTATCAGGGGATGAAAGGAGAGAGTCACGACTATTTGAAACATTATGAAGTTGTAAATTGTCTTGGTAGATGAGTAATTCAGCAGAAATTACTTATTTTTTATAATTACATATGTATATCCATATATCAATCAGTAGTTGAAGCATATAAACTTTTTGGTACCTTGAACAAGTTCCTTTTATAAACTTTTCCATTATTTATTTACCTTGTGTTGTGGATGATAAACATGTTAGGGCTGCAAGATCTGTAAAAAAATAAATTTTTATTCCATAGGATGCAAAAAGTTAGGGTAATTTTTAGTGTAAGGTTAATATCTAGATATATTCATGTGTGATAAACCTTTGCTGTGTCATTAGTTAAAATGCCAGTGTGATCTTCAAAATATTACTATATGATAACATCTATGGAAATAGTGGAAGTTTCAGAGATTACATGGATAACAGCATTACCAATATTGTCAGTTGGTTGTCATTTTAATTTTCTAAAAATAGGAGTAAATACATATTAAGGGGGTAAAATTTAAACCCTTGTGCATTACTAGTGTCATCATAGTGTGTAAAAGGAAAGTGTTGGTTTTATTATTTTCTTCAAACTCTGGCTGTTTACTTAAAGGCATTACAATCATTTTATTTAGTTAGATTTGTCTGTGACTTAGGGAAGTAAAGTTTTCCCATAATTGTTCATGAAAAAATTTGTAATAAATCAATTTTGAATTCATATTTCATTGCAATATTTGAATCCTTTGCTGTAACAATTCAAGTTCTTCCTTTTTGAGCCGTTTGTTTGCTTTCACATTCACAACTTGAGAATGATAGTTTTAACACGTTGCGTACCGGGATATTTAAATTCCTAGGAACGCCGATTCTGGGTGAAGGTGTTGAGATTGGAAATATGTGCCTGTTAGGGCGTAATGCCTTTGGTTTAAACATGGTTGAAAAGCTAATGTTTAGAATATAACTTTACCCAATCAAACGTTATGATGCATCAATTCATTATGAATAACGAACAACAACTGAAAACGTACTAACGAATACGTATTGTACGTTTTAAAATTGTTTAGGTTGACGCGCCTAAATGTCGAGAATCTTCGTCATCCGTCCGGAACGTTCGGGAAAAAAATGATGAGAATTCTCGCCATCCGTATGCAACGTGTTAATTGAATTCATCTTCAGAAAAAATAACAGCAACTGTTGAAGCTGGTGTGTTGAAATATTTCAAAGGGTTTACAACTAGTCACCCCCACTCATGTCAGTAATGCTTCAGATATTTAAGGTGACATTTAAACTGAAAGCTTAGAAGAGGAAAGTTTTCAGTCGACCAAATATTAGAAAATGTCTAGATAGACCTCGCTAATGCTACCCAGTGGAGGGTTGAGTCTTTGCCTTGCTAGCTTATGATTCTAGATCACAAGTCACTGCCTATTGGCTCTATTTTGTATGGCTGTTGATAAATGTGACCCTCATTTTTCATTATGGTTGTGATGATGAATGCTTTACTTGGGATTCATCTGTATAAGTTGTAAGTAATATTTTCATTTTTCATCAGCCATCCTACTAGTATCCTTAGGTAAACTTTTCCACATCCTTCGCTTGAGAATGTTTGCTGGACTGTTGGCAAAAATGTTGTGTATAACTTACAACTTATGCGAAAACTTCCTGAATAATGTGTAATCATCAAAGTAGTTGTGTCATGTGCGCTTGGTGTTCCTCTAGTATTCTTCAAGTGATCTAATTTGACGTGGAAAATTTTCATTGTGCAATTTGGAAAAGAAGACGATTTTTTCATACCATATCAATATAGAATTATAAAGGATATCAATTCACATCATTTGGTGTCTTGGCAGTGTAGCCTGGATGTCCTTATGCATCCACCAGGTCCATCAATATCTCACGTATTTTTTTGGCATTGCGATACATCATCGGGCATTTTTTTCATCTTGTACACATTTGCTTCATTGAGATACCTACAATTCATCTAAAGGAGGAATCCTCCATAATTTTTCATAACCCCTATTTATTTGCTGCCTGTTTTCTACCAGCAGTGAATTTCTGTCAATAACGACGAAAAAAGGTGTTGGAATATTTTGGATAACATGGAATGAGTTTTTACTGTCTGTATTTTTTGTAGATGCACCCCTATATATCGCCTATCACTAACCTTATTTAATTTGCGCTTCAAGATTTCCTTCTATACAGATATTTTTTCTTTTCTGTTTTGTCTCTGTGTTTCAGTCAAATACGTGCAAATCATTGTGTGGGAAACGTGGTAAGAAGTGTAGTTCTTCAAACAGTTAATATGGCAATTGTGATGGCCAGATTTTATGTGGAAGAATATCATAAATAAGTGCTTGTAATCAAGTGAATCGTAGTTGAAAAAAAGTAAAAAAAAAATATCCCTCCCTCTTAAGGAAATAATTACTACAAAAAATATTTAAGTAAATGCTAAATTCAAATGATATTGTTCATCTATTTGACCTATTTCTCCGGTGGTAAAATGTTTTAGGCGCCTGCGAAATTCCATCTTGGAGGTTGATCATGTCAATGAGGCTTCAAGCCGACCTTATTGCGGGTCCCCAATTTCAGCAATTAAATTGCCAAAATACGAAAGGGCGTTCATACGATGCATAATTTGGAGTTTTATTTTCGGATAAATGGAGTTAAATAGTCGATATTGGAGATAAATGCTGGTCATCGCGTCGAAGGAACAATATTTTGTTTTTACTTTTTAACTCATTCGCGAATTTAAACTAAAGTCGGCTCTTGTGATCACTAAAATTACCCAAATAATTCACCGTAATCTAGTAATTTTTACGCGCAATCTGCGGCCGATTCCACAATATCTTTGTTCGGGGTTGTGCGTTGTGATGACAAATATGTAATGCGAATTACGCATTTAATATGAACAGAAATAGCGATGCCGACGAGTGTTAAATCGTGGTTGTCGAAGTCTGTGTATCCATTGTATTTTTGAGAGGCCCAATTAGGATAAAGGTTAAAAAAAGAATACTTACAGTAAATCCACGAAAGACCTCCCATTGCCTGGACGCAGAGTTTTCAGCGTTGGAAGTGACAATAATTTTGCTTTTTGAAAGATCTAAATGACGCCCTCTATCGCTTCAGACCGTCACCCTACCCCATCCACTAAAGGTCTTCCTGCTGCATTGGTATTGGACGTTCGTCTAGCCCATGGTCCACCTTTGGACCCGTTTTATCGCTCCCTTCTCTCTTCAGTGAAAGCGGAGGGAAAAAAACTGTGATTAATGTTTGGCCCAATGAATATTGTCTCGCATGTCATTTCATGTCGGTGCTTATTTTCGACAAGTTATCGAGGAGCGCTATTTCTTAATAGTTATTGATGCGAAAAGGACGCTTTTGAGTATTCGCATCCTCAAACTGATATTTCTGCTTTCGGATTTGTTTTTGGTATTGTTGTCAGTTTCTATTAATTTATTTTTTGAACATGCTTTAAAAAAACCAAATAAAATTTTTTCTCGGGATAAAAATGTATTTTTCTGTTCCAGGAAGTCATCGAGGAAAACTGTTTAGAATGTTCCCTTAATTTGCGGCATCTTGGATACGTTTCGGAGTAATTAGCGGTGATTTTTCATTAGTACATGCACCGTGCGGATTCCATGTCAGAAATTATCAGAGCATTCAATCCTGCATGAAATCGTGGAAACGGCCGAAGTGTATATCGAAAGGAAAACTTGTGAATGGAAAACCTTCTGAAGAGTCCACTGCGCGGGGTAAACCTCGGTGCGCGCGAGAACAATGATTGGACATCGTCTGCACTTACATAAGGTCAGTTGAATGCTCTACCAGAATTTAATTTTTTTGTTTCCCCATTCCTAGTTTTTATTTTATACTGCGATTGCGGAGGTCAACTTCTCTTAGACTTTTAGGATTAAATTCCCATAACTAAAAACTTTTTCTAATTTATATTTGGCAAGCATGCAATTATTCAGCAATCTATGGCGATATATATAATTTGACTTCTGTAGAGACCCAAATACCTACTTTATAAAATATTAAGACATAGATTTAAGGAATTATGTCTTTTTTCGTATTAAGATTCGTATCGGAAATAATTTTAGCAATGAAAACTTCAGCATAAATGTAACTGACATAATATTTTAGCGCTTTCAAGTTTTTTTTAAGTTAAATTGTAACAAGAGATTTCGTCGTAAAACAAGGAAACTTTGAAACATTATTTTCCAGTGAAATAATAAATTGTAATATTTTATATAGCTTCAGTTTTCTCAAAATATTCTAAAAACCAAAAGCGTTAATTTTTCTATTCAAGCCGTAATGGGAAACAGAAAAATTCCGGGGTTGCATATTACCAAGGGAAAAATACTTAAATTAGGAAAGGTTCGTCAGCAAAAGTTTTAGCTTCATTGAAAATAAATGATAAATGGGGTGGAAAAAAATGGGAAGCAGCTGGTACAATAGTTATTCCTTTTTTTGTGCTGGGTAGGCGCCATTTCTCACTCGGTTGGAGAAGTGCACTGCAGCTATTTTATGTGGAATTTAGAGTTTGTTGGAAATTGCTTGTTGGACCTTTACGTCGAGTAAAATCATTTCCTGAAATAAAATATTCACACTTCACCACGCAATGATGTTCAGAATCACATTTTTTCCTTTGTTAGCTTTTGTAAAAATTAAAATAGTTTTCTCTTGCAGATTGGTTGTGATTAGTTTTTCATTGTACTACTAAGGACCGAGGACTTGGACCAAGTCAAGCCTGAAACGTTTTTAAATGTTTGTATCTTATTGCGATGAGTTTCCACGAAGTGAACCCGTCAACAATAGATCTCATTGCCAGCATTTTCATGCAGTACGATTTTGAAACTTTAATCCCAGTATCATCTTTAATGTAACATTTTCACATGTGATGTACACCCAAAATTTTGCTGGGATTTACTATAAATACCATGAACATTTCAAGATGATAGCTTAAATTTTAAGGAGTAATGCGTTACCTAAAAAAGGCAAAATAAGGCCTGTAATGATGTATCGTTAGGGAATGTTAAAGTAAATTACCGGTACACTAATACTGTCAGCGCCTCGGACTGTATGTTTGTTCCCTCCACCAGAGTAGCTTTACGGCTGCTCTGATTTGTTGAAAAAGGCGTAGTTGCATCCCTCAGGTTTCTGCGACTGTCATAGGTTCAATGTGCAATACCGAAATGTTACCCCTGGTTCTGACCACGGTGGGCGCCTTTTCATGTTTATCCTTGGGGTTATGCTTATTCAACTCACACGTGAAATGCATGGTAGTAAATTGCACGGCGTGTACGCAGGTACGCGACTTTCCAAAAAAGGATTTATGACGTTGCTGCGTGGGTCGCGTATTGATTAAAGACCATTACCACGGTTTTTTCGTAAATCATCACGTTTATTGTAATTTACCGTGAACTTTGAAAATTATGATGATATTTGTTAAGATCATGTGCAATTCGGTAAAGGTAAAAATGGCCTTTGTTGTTGACGATGTTCTGCTGAAAATTTACAACATATAATTTAGTATTATGCTAAAATTCACTGAACTTTGGTGCATGCATATCTATTTATTAATTAATTTAACTCATGAATGGGTTATATTCACCACAGTTATTTCATAATTATGTACGAGATCATTTGTCTTACAATTAGTTCCACTGTCATTACCTCGCCAGCCGAGTTGGTAATCATTTAGTTACACAAAATAGTTATTAGTCACTTTCACGTACTTGTTGTAAACACTTAATGTTTTTATTATTTAAGCATCTTCGCGGTGAGGACCAATGAAATGTGTCTGCATTAATTGCTACCGCTTTTCTGAAGCAAATGTTTCATCTGCGGAGGCATTGCTTTAATTTATTTTATTCACATTCACATAAACCTTTCTTGTACCCCAAACTCATATGAATTTAGATCGATTACTTAATAGATAAACCTAAAACTATTTCTCTCAATAGACCTCGGTCTCAAGAGCAGAAGTACGTGAAAAAATATTATCATTCGGGTACTTGGAATTTAGAATTGCGCGATTTTGCGTTTGTATTGACAATTAAAAACCTGATGAGGGCAATAAAATGAAACTTCGTATTACCTTGGTAAAATCGTATAGTTACAACATGTAAAAAGGTAAGTTTGGTATCTTTATCCGTGTAGTTGTTATGAACCCGTAATTACAATTCAACCGCAGTGTAACCAGAGAAGTGCGCGGAAATTTCATTTCTGAACGCTAAGTGGAAATATTGTAGACAGGAAAATATTTTGCATGCTATGACGGATCACAGAATGTTGCAACGGACTGCATAATTAGCGGAATGTACAATTTACGTATAGCATGGTCTATGATTGAAGATTTTTTCTTTAACTTACAATCAGGCAGATTCAGAGCAATTTATTTAGGAATCTCTATTTGACTTCAGGTGATCCTTTTCGTTCCAAACAACTAGCTTCGTAACTTCCTTTATGAAGCCGGTCAACTACAAATGTAGACGCCAAATTCTAAGATGGTGTGACTCCTCTTTTTCGTGAAATAATCCCATAGATTTATAAAGCTGATGACTTTCATGAACAAATTGAACCTTTCTGCGTGTTTTTACTCGTATTTTGTATTACTGTTGGAAATAACTTGATTATTCTATATATGTTTATTATACCCAGGGCCCACAGTGGGCTGAAATCGAAAAAAGCTAGCCAAAAATCATATCTTCCATATTTTTATAAGTAGCTCGGTGAAATCTTTCCAACTATTTTTATTTAACCTATTTAACATGAATATAATGATATGTTGCCGAAAAATTGATCAGGGGATTTTTTAAAACAAATTCGTGAAGACTGAATAAATTTGGACCGCTTCAATAACGATGGAACATTTCAGTGAAAATAAAAGTTAGCAATAAAAAGGAAGTAGTTTAGCATTAAATTTAATTATTTAAAATGAAAAATTTCGTATAAAATACATAAAATTATTTTTTTTAACATTATGAATGATAAAGTCGATTAACAGTTGAACTTGGTGTCAACATTTTTTCTGAGAGAACACAAATAAGAAGTCTCTAGGGAACAATTTGTATTTTCAAAAATATGCATTTGAAAACCACCATATAAAAGACATATGAAACCATATTAAATTAACATAAATGCATAAAACATAAGGAATAAATTTGCCAACCCGCTACCGGATTTTCAGCCGTCACTGCCTTCATCAGAACTTGGCTCCTCCAGTAAAATTAAGTTTCGTACATCCTTTGAAGCATTTAACTTAGATTTCATTTCAATAATTTAATTTCATTTTCATTTAAACTACATTTTAACGTTAAATTGCATTTTAACTTACATATCTATTTGATATAAGAAGATCTGAAGTTAGGAGGAGCCTTCTGAAAAGATCTCCCATGTTAGATAATCGCGAAAAGTTTTACGTGTGGTAAAGTAAATACGAAGGCGTGAAACTTACTCAGGTGACTGAATGTTGCAACGGACTGCATAATTAGCGGAATATAGAATTTACGTATAGCATGGCCTATGATTGAGGATATAAGAGGATCTGAAGGTAGGAGGAGCCTTCTGAAAAGATCTCCCATGTTAGATAAGCGCGAAAAGTTTTACGTGTGGTAAAGTAAATACGAATGCGTGAAACTTACTCAGGTGATTGAATGTTGCAACGGACTGCATAATTAGCGGAATATAGAATTTACGTATAGCATGGCCTATGATTGAGGATATAAGAGGATCTGAAGGTAGGAGGAGCCTTCTGAAAAGATCTCCCATGTTAGATAAGCGCGAAAAGTTTCACGTGTGGTAAAGTAAATACGAATGCGTGAAACGATAAAATCTAAATCACCGGACAAGGAAATCGAAATTAGAATGAAACTCTCTGGATAATACTGAGATATTTTACTTTGAAAACGTACCTTTTTATCGTTCCGAGATATCCTTCACTGGTGGTGGTTCGGCCTCAACGCTGAAATTTCACGATCTAGGCAAAATAAACCCTGGTTCTTCGCTTTCGTAGCACAAGCACTGGGATCCTTTCGCACTCACGAAGATAAACCAACTAATTTTCTCGGTAAAATCGTGAATGGGAATATTTATCAACCAATTTGAAAAAAAAGCATTTGTGGAAAACCCCGTGCGAGCTACTTCGTAAAAATCGTTTTATGCAGATTTCGAAGAGAAGCGATCCTCAATAATGCGAAAACCCATCATAGACCGGGGCAATAAAGCAATAAGCGGCATTTATAAAAGCGGACAGCTATATATCGATTACAGAACTTCTTAAACGCTCGATAAGAATCATAAACCGGAGGTTGGGTTTGCGGGCACAATAGGGATTAACTCGGTCGGCAGAGTAGTGTCCCCCGCCGCGGCGCACAGTGAGCTGAAAACGAATAAAGCTGGACAAAACCTCAAAAACTATTTTTTTGAGTGCGGGATTTGAAACTTTGCACAGTTGTTGTCAATACATTGGTGCATTTTTTTACGCGAACAGTTTTTCATAGGTGACTTTTTAAACAAATTACTTGACCTCAAAATTGAACAAATTTCGCAAAAATAGCCCGCATTGAATTTTTTTCGAAATTCAGCATGTTAAAACTAATGCCTCACCTTATGTAGTAATTCAATAGAAACAAAAATTTACAATGTTATTATGCGGTTTATTATTGTTAATTATTGGTAACTTTCACGACTCAGTTGTATTATCAAATTGGGGAAGGATTTTTCATTTGAGAATTAAAGATGACACTTTATTTTATAGTAAGCTACTTTATTTTATAGTATGCTACAAATCTTTTTGAGACGGAAAGTGAAAAACATTAAGTTTTCCTCTACACTAT
The DNA here is from genome assembly GCF_921293095.1 of Ischnura elegans. Taxonomy (NCBI): domain Eukaryota; kingdom Metazoa; phylum Arthropoda; class Insecta; order Odonata; family Coenagrionidae; genus Ischnura; species Ischnura elegans. The sequence goes on from NC_060257.1 coordinate 19,469,900, forward strand.
ATTAAAAACACGTGAAAAATAGGACATTTTAACTGTTTAATTTAAAGTAATAAAAATCATCATTAGAATTAAAACTTTCACTACAACGGATTCTAAAAATGCTAGTTTTTACTTTTATTATGGAATGATTTAAACTTTGAAATATAACGCGACAGTAACAAAAAACTTCGTTTTTTCTCACTCTTTCATTAAAAAAAATGGGAAAAATTTTTGAAATTATTTTATTTTAAATTGACAGACGTCTCCTGCTATAAAAAATCAGTAATGTGGTCACTGATTATTCTATAATTTGAAAATATAATCCAAATTTAAAATTGAAAAAATAATTTTTGGCCAAATTTGAAAAAAATATTTTTTTAAATCGTTTTTTCCAAATTTAAAAGTGAAAAAATCATTTTTGGCCAGCTTTTTTCTATTTCAGCTTACTGTGGCGGCCTTGGCTATTCGAACCTAGGCCGCGGCCTAGGCTCCACGTAGGATACCATAATCTGGTACACTAGACTGTATTAATAGCTAGTTAAGTGTGCTAATATACTGTAGAATTGGAAAAACGACAAAGTTAAGCATAGCATACTTTTTTCTATTGCATGCTCACTGCCTGATTAGAAAAATATAAGAAACCACATTATTTACAAAATTTTTCTGTATCAATGTGTAATATTTATGATAAGGATACTAATGCCATACATGTTCTATTTTCTGCCTAGACTTCAATTAGTCAACACAAAACACATTAGCTAATTGGGTCGCTTCTAGGTTATTTTCATTCTCGAGACGTGACAAGTGAAGTTAATGTGTCGGATAATTTACTATTATCTGCGAAAATGTACATTTCTCGCGAATGGCTTTAATAGGTCAGTAACGTTGTATCTGCGCGTGCCATGAAAATATCTTCCTCAATCTTTAAAGTTTGAGGGAAATTTTTCAAGCAATACCTCTCCGCTCAGTTTCCCTCTATTTTTTCCGCTTTAAGTACGAGTGGTTTTCTGGTACAATTCATACATTCCTTATCTCTGAGTTCACGGTTTTGGTTCGCAAATCCTCTTTGCTTCGAAAATTTTACATTATTCCGAAAATTTCGGCTAAAAAAATCGAACTGAAATTATTAACCCATCTAAGAGTAAAAAATTAATTCAGTTTTAAGTCCCAAGATCTGAAGAGATATAAATAAATGTCAACTCCTCATAAACGAGAATAATAATAATTTTTCATTATTCGCAGTGTTTCTAAAATAAAAAACTCATCTGCATGCTTCAACGCTGGATTGCTACTTCATGTTAAGTCTAAAACACATTGCCACAAATCGAAGTCTACTTATGCGAAAAAGTCTAAATATACTGGTCCGCTATGAAAATAACTCTGTTTTGATCCACCATTAATTCAAACATGCCCATAATTTAAGTTATTTTCATTGCGAATGTATGTAAATCATGAAATTCATTCCTAAAATTATTACTTACGAGTATACATGCATTTGGCTGAATAATCGTGAACTTTACTTGAACTCGTTTATAGGGAAACTACTTTCATTTTTCATTTGGGATACGTGTGCGTGGAAATGATTTTCCGATCAAATAACCCAATCAGATCGAAATATAATTCATTCTCTCTCTTAAGTCTGAGAGTTATCTCATTTATCATCGATATTCAAAAATATTCTCCATCTTAAATTCAAATTTGGTCTTCAATGTCATGAATATTATCTTCCTTACAGTTTTTAGCGCCATAAAATATAATCGAGTTATTTTTTGCTGGATCAGCTCTGAGTATATTTAAAGCTAAACTGTTTTATTTATAGGATCAATATATGACCTGATTCGTATTTTTAGACTTTCAGCGGTTGTCGTCATGTCTTCTGTCCCATTCTTTGTGGGCTTCCTCAATGTCATATCCTTTCTGCGGTACTCTTTATCAAGGGTCAAGTTAATATACATCCTTCTTCCATGTGTGATCCTAGCGGAAGTTCAGATATCACAGATTGACGGGCGACCTCTAACCTTGTGAGCAGAGACATTGAGCTTTTATGGCTGTCATAAATTCAGTGGAGAAATTATTCGCTTGCTTGCAAAAGTAAAAATTGAAATTTCATCGCGACGGATCAATTTTCATTTATCTCTACTCCTTTGAGGAAGCCCTAAGCGGAGCAGGAGAGAGAATCAGGAATGGCAATCGAAACCAAACGAAAGTCAAAACCAGTAAAATTTCAATGGTTTCATTCCCGGGAGCGAAATGTAGACGCGAAATGGATTTAAACCCCGGGAGCTAAACTCTGGGTCGAAACGAAATCGGAGTCAAAACTACTTCGGGTCGAAACTAAACTAAACCTCTGGAACGAAACGAAACACGGATAGTGTTTCGCACAGAAGGGACCACGTGCTTCACTTTGGGACGGTTTAGTTTCGACCCACACACCGAGAATGAAGTATGGTTGAATGAAGTAGAGGTTTCGGCTTACCGCCATTAGATGCATGTGGCTCGCATATTTTGACCTTTAACAGGAGAGCGGTGAACGCAAACTGGCCTTTCGATTTATAAGCTAACTTCTCTACATGTATTTCACACGTAATGGGTCGAAACTATTCCCTCTTTTCCCCCTCCAATCAAATTCTGGAATGGAAACTTAACTATGAGAAATGGAAATTATGAGGAATGGAAACTAAACTAACTATTAATTTAGTTTCGTTCCCGGGAATAAAGTTTCGTCCGGGGTCGAAACTAAACTCCTCGGTGATTTTAATTTCGTGCGGGAACGAAACTAAACCTAGGCCTCGTATTTTCGTTTCGCTCCGGGTAGAAAGGAAATATTTTAGTTTCGTTTCACTTGCCATCCCTGGAAAGAATTCGACGATATTGACACCAAGTAGTGGTATTGCACCAAAAGCTGTTCACGATACTCGTCAATTGGCCGTCATAAACTTTTGTTTTCGATAAAAACCAGTTTTTGCATCATTTTCATATGAGGTAGTTCGCGTAAGTTATAGGGTGACAAATACGGCGCAATGTATCGAGGAGGTTTCAATAATTCACATTCTGAACCCTTCAGTTTTTCGTACTTAAAACACCTTTTTATAGCTGGTGTATCCTGCAGTGGAAAGAGGATCTCATAACGGGTTGGTGGATGCTTTGAATATGGAATTTTATTTACAAATCGGTCGGTTGCTGCTCGTCTTTTTCTTAGAATATTATAGAAAGATCACTTATATGTTTTCTTTTAGCTAAGTAGTATTTTCTTTTTTTGCAATAAAATCGTCGTTTAATGCTTTTTCATTCAGTTTGCCAATAAATTTATTTATCCAAACGGTTAAAAATTTCGCGGTTCACGATGTCCAGCGATCTTCTTATGCGTACACTCGCGTCACAGATTAAAATACCTACCAGCAATTTTGCGTCTAATGACGATTTAAAACCTTGACGTGCATGAAAAATTATCATTCCCCTCGGAAAGACTGTAGCAGTGAAGACGAAGCTAATTGTAGATATTTTATTCACTGACGCAGCGATACCCAAAAGATCGCTGGACAATTTTTTTATATTAATTAGCATTGTGAGTCGTATTTCCCGATGTTATTTTATTCCTTGAATCCCAACTTTAAGGGAATAACTTTAGCAATCCATAAAAATTTCCCTTTAACTTATTGGTAGGAAACGCTTATAATACGCGTTGATTTGCACCTGCATTATGTTAAAATAAGACCCGAGTTGTCCCTTTAAAGAAAAGGAAAATTAAATGTGTCATTCAGTGTTAAGATCAGTTAAGTCATTACCGATATCAGCCCTGATAAACAAGGGCAGTCTCTATTTGAAATTTTGGCCATAATTGCCTTTCAGTAGACTTAACCTAAACTTTATATCAAAATATTTCACAATTATTCTCCTTCAAAGCTCGCAATGTTCAGCAACACTCAAAAAACGAGTGTTTCGAAAGGACAATGCTATAAAATGAATCCTACCTCAATATTACCGAAATTTCGCGACGGTAGTTTCCATCGTTGGGATATTGACTGAAAACGTTCGTTGGTGGATACTACTTGGCCCTCCTGATATCGTTATCGCTACGGTTCAGGAATGCCGAAGCTCGACTGTGACCCGCGAATGAAATATCTTTTTTTCGCCTGGCTTCGTTCGTCCACTTTGGATGTGTTCGTGCATTTTTGAGTAAATGCATTCATTATAATTATGAATAATTTTTTACTGTCTGCTTTAGTTATACATCCTGCGTATCGGTAAATATATCTTGATACATTGCGTGTAAATATAGACGAGGGAAAGCGGCCACCAAACCCTTATTTTGGGGAAATTAAAAACTTGTTCTATTTATACGTTCTATGAATAATAATTTCCACGATTTATCTCGTATTTTTTTCTTCAATTAGGCTTAAAGTAGTGATTTAATTGATACTGACTGTGTTTATTGATGTTGGATGAGATTTAATAGCGCGCCTAAGGCCTGTCTAGCTGTTTTTCATATTTGCTTATATGTTAGATTACAGTCATTTTATCTTATTTCAATTATAATTGTTATATTTTTTTAAGGATTAGAATATGTGAAACAGAGAAGGGCGGACATATTTTTGTATATTATTCCATTCCTGATGGCTGCTTTCAATGCAGAGAAATGAAGTAACTACCAATTCGCATAGAATATCGTTCAAATCCTTAAATGAAAACGCCTCACCATCTGATTGTTTTCAAAATTAATATAGAGAGATTGAAAAAAACTCTTATCCTACCTAGCGACAACATTGTTGGCCACGCTGAACATTAAGTTGGAATCTATGACCTTGAAACTAGATGTGCTAGCAGAGGAACCTTTGAACTGTGCCGATTGTCCCTCTGGTCGTCGGTGACTGTCGAGATTTCATTTTATAGGGAGTTGACGTTAGAGAGAGCAAACATCACACCTTCATAATTCGCTGGAAAGAACGCGTCTGTGGCAGCCGACACGAGGAAATAAAACAGCAATCGAACCTTTATTTACAATTGCACACGAATCGTTTTATATTTCGGCGCTAGTGATATTTTTTTAAACCTCTCACGTGAATGACACGTTACTGAAGTAGGTACACGCGTGGTGCATCATTCGAAAATTCATCACTTGGCCGTGACACACATACAGTAAATAGGAACAGTCCCAGTCTTCCTTTGTGATTCGGCTTTCTCGTTGAACGTATTGCAGGCTACGAAAAGAAATGAAGAATGACGAAGCGAGAAAGCGGTATTTCCGTGTTGGATTCGATCGTAGACGGTGGCATCTAAGAGCCCACGAAGGTCATATAAAGCTTTCTTAATCGAAACACTTAAGCTTGGGAAACACCGGGTACCTTTTCTTGCCTGTCACCTCAGTGCAATCAACGAAATTCGGATGTTATGTTCATTACTACAATATTCCTCTTTCTGAGGGCATTAATCTTATGACATATGTAACGAGGCTATTTTATTAAACCGATGGGTTTCCCACCTTATAATCACTCTCGAGTTGTATAGCTAGTTTTTGATAGTCATTACGTCAGCCACCGAATGGAAACATTTTTTTTTCTGTTGGCGATCTTGACAGACTTTCTTTGTTGCCACTGGAAACCCCGTTTAGACCGATTGAAGGCCATAGACCGAACGCTTGGTCACATTAATTGTCATTGGTGTTGCTGTGCTTCTTCGAGATGGACGTTAATTTCTCTAAGAAGGCGAATAATATGTGTTCATTTAATAGATGTATTGACATGATTGGATGAGTGTTAAACCGTTGGGACTACCTTTGTTCTAGGATAGTGCCAAATTAATCTGAAACAAGTATTCGAGTTACCTTTAGATAGTTATCTTGCTGCATTCGTAGAGGCAATCGAAGGGCCACAAAGGTATTCCAGTTTCCTTTACTTTATTAGCCAATAAGGGTTTGCGATTACCAAGACGAATTCAGGGTTAATTTAGTAACTATCTCAGTACTCGAGTACACTTGCAACACACCTTTAAACATCACGCTTTGTACTCTTTTATGCGCGGTAACCAGCCATTCATCCTAGAGGCAAATAATTGTCATCTTTTCTGAACGTCGACATCCATCTCATCTTACTCAGCATTAAAAAGAATCTCAATGGAGGTCATGGAAAAAATGTTTAAGTTCCTGATCATATAATGAGGTTGACTAATTGCGTTTTGGACGTTTCCTGAAATTCAAACTAATCCCACAAATTTAAATATGTAATTACTTTTCTTTTCAATGTGTATTTTACAATTTAATTGTCTGGGTAGGCGTGGAATTGTATCCGGTCGAAAGTTGAGTCATAAAAACCAATATTGTACACTCCACAGTGAATATGCCAACCCTGGTTCTCTGAATACTATTCTCGAAGTCGCGTACAGCTGAGCAAACCGTGAAATATAATAGAAATTAATGTCAACGTTGTCGAATTTGGCGACTTGGAAATTGATGACGCCATAAGTCGGTGTTGATAAGGTAATGGTATGCTTCATAAAATACACATGGCCGCAAGACCCTTGGAAAATTCCGAGATCAAGTTTCGTATTAGCCTCTATGCAGTTCAATGTCTTAAAATTCTTCACCGAGTTGTTATATTATTATAGATGGAATAAACCTTGGAGAACTTAAGTATAAATGGCTATCAATCTAACTGGGAATTACTCGTATGTCGCATTCATGTCAGAATTTAAGCGGCATTTAATGAAATAGCTGAAAAATTGATATATTGGTGGTGCGAAAGTAGAGAAATGAGGGAGGGCTCAAAGCGACACTTACCGCTGTAGGTGGGTGGGTGGTATCCAATGGTTAAATACACAATTTTTTTCCCTTGCGTGATTGCTATTGAGCTAGAGATTATATGGTTTATTACTTGTTTAGCTTGATTAGTCGTGAAGCAAACGTGTGATACTAAAATTGAGAAGGTTTTCGTAGTTATCATTGTCTCAATTTCAGTTATCGATTTACTAATTCAGATGTTGCGACCGTAGATAAATTTAAATTTTAACTACCATTAAGTCAAGTATTTTTTGAGAATTCCTGGATCAGGTCATTCCGTTGTTATCTTCAATGTAATCTAGGTTTTTTACTGGCTTAAATTGTATAATTTTTGTAACTGCGCAGAAAATTGGATATTCATTTACAATTTGTTCAATATTTTTTTCAAATAATTAACCAATTTGTGCAGAGGAAATTAAGAAATGCGTATTATTCCTCATTGCGGCACTTTAACAGAGAGGGGGGCTTGCATCAATAACGGAAAAAAAATAATCGTCGAGTTCTTGTTGACCCCAAGGGTGTATGAAGTGAAACTCTGTCATCTTATTCCGAGAGATGCGTAGATGATCGATCGAATGAATATCCAGACGTAAAAAAATAAGTAAAACTACCCTACCCACGCACACAGTTCGAAAATTACTCAACCCACTTGCCGTAAATACGCAATAAGGTTATTACCTTGGATGCATGGCAATGACCTTATGTATCGTCCGCGGGAACTTTCACTGCTCCTTACCTCTGTTCTTTCCCCGCGTGACCTCACAGTCTCAGGGCAAAATAACAATCGGATTTCACCCCGGCGACGTCGAAAATGGAACGATGGGTGACCTCTTTATTTCGAGCAGGTGATTCGAGGTCATTCTTACAATTAATCTCGCATAATGGAGCATTAAGTTTGTGCTATAATTATTAATCAAAAGGTGGAAGACAGAAAGCGGTAGAGATGTGCTTCTGTGGTCGGTGATGAAGATAAATTTAACAGTTGCAATCACCATTAGAGTCTGTTGAGAAACGGTGAGCGATACAATGGCCGTCTTACAATGCCTAAATTACAAACCGACAGTAAAAACCGGGGCGAGCACACAGTATATGCACACTGAATAATTATTAAATCCTACAGAAATGTAAAAAATATGATAAGTTTGTTATAATAAAAAATAACTTCTCCTTTTGAGTTCATAAATATTCACGCACAAACGAAATATTTGCAATCAGTAACCAAGTTGCATTAGGAGTAAGGAAAGCTAAATTTTCTTGAGAAGCAGAAGTGGCGCCACAAACTTTGTCCTAAAACTTTTGAAAGTGACTGTACATTTGAGTGCGGTGAATAGCGTGAAATTGAGCGATGGGTAATAGAAAAACTTAGATCAGAGTGTGTTTGCGTTTTTGATGAGTTCGAGGTGAGTGTTTTTGTCAAAGTTTCCGTGTGAATCAAATCTTTGATATGAGGGGGTGAGAAGCCAAGGGGTACGAGGGATTATTTTCTCAACAGAGTTAGTTAAAGTTAATTGTTGGAAGAAATACACAAAAACTTGGTTGCCACAGGATACGAGTGTTTCTCTGTTCTCTGCTGACATCGAGTGGAAAATCAAATGCACCTCTAAATATCTAATTGATCTCGTATGTATTCTCTACCTAATTTCTGTATCTAACTCTGAATAGAAAAAAGGAATCACTTGTACCCCTTGGCTTCTCATCCACTCATGTATGGTAGAGGTCATCAGATTAACTAATGTCATTCATAATATTTCATCGTGGTGATTGTTCGGGAAAACCAAAAGAATCTCGAATTTTCTAGGAATTTGAAATTCTAAATTATTCAGGAAATGGTCAACCAATTTTTGTAACAGTCAATATGAAGCTGGGATTGGAGATAATCCTCTAATTGATCTTCTCAATAGCCCGACCATTACTACTCCTAAAACCACTGTCTCTTACTATGGATACAAACCTTTAACTTGACTTACTTGAGGTGGGTATTGTATAGACCAACGATTACCGAAGGGAGCTGGGAACAGTGTGTAAAGTGGATTAATATTTAACTTGTGAGCGTTTATTTTAGTGTGTTAATTTGTTTTCAATTGGAGGGCTGAATTTTTGAATAATTTTCTGAATTTCGGACAAAATTCAAATATGCGAAAATCCAATATTCTAGTGGACGATGACCATTTGACGAATTAAGCGGGAAATTGATAAATCCATCCAGGAACAGTTAGTAAAAACGTATCATCATAGCTCAACAATCTCTGAGGTTTGTATGATACAGGGCCCCTCTCCGCTCTTCTATCCGCTAACTTTTCGTTTTTATTCTCCTTTACATCCTTAATAAATTGTCTTTTATTAATCATTTGGGGCCGGTATTTACTTTTCTTTCCGTCGTATAGGGAGCTATAACAAAAAAAAGCCTGCCAAAACCTCAAAAACGATTGTTTGTGAGTTAGGAAGTTGAAACTTCGCATACATATTCTCAAATAAATTGTGCATAACTCGCCAGATTATTTCTTTCCTGTGATTTCACGTTTAAAATGTATTTTAGGTCAAACTTGAACAAATTTAGCGAAAAACGAACACCCTGGATTTTTCCTTTTGATTCACAATTTTGAAACTTCATAGAACGACGTGGTACAAGTCATTTGGTGGAAGTCGGCGGAAGTATCTACTTTTTCTCTACGTTTACGTAAAAATTGGCTGAAAGCAGGCTCCACCATTTTGTTATATATCTAAGGTTATTGATTAAACAAAATCTTTGTAAACCCACCAAATGGAAGAAAACAAAGTGTTAATTAAGATGGTATAACAGTTTTGTCAGTAATACTATTCATGAAACCGCAGAACGAGGATAAAGTTGGCTATTTTCAGAAAAAAAATCCAGTGAGGTCGTTTTTCGCAAAATTTGTTCTACTTTGACCTCAAGTATATTGTTAACGTGAAAACTCAGGAAAGAAATAATCTGGCAGGTTATGCACAATTTATTTGAGAATATGTATGCGAAGTTTCAACTTCTTTGTTCAAAAAAATTTGTTTTTGAGGTTTTGGCCAGCTTTTTTCGATTCTACTGTTCACTGTTCGTCGCTTGCTCTTCGACGAATGTCTTCATCAGGCCACAATGACCGATTCAGTTGTCTCGTCTTCCTCTCGTCTTTCTTGCTTCTTCCATCGCTGGTTACTCGGCTTTGCGAGTAGCTAAACTCTTTCATATCTTCAAGATATTCAAATTACCAATTGCGTGTTCATCATCATCATTAGTCAACAAATTCTAAGATTGGTTTGACGCAGCTCTCCATTTCTCTCTCTATCCGCTGACCTTTTTATAGCGACGTATTTCTTCTCTTTTACACCCTTTATATCCTGTCTTATGTAACTCATTCGGGGCCGTCCCTTGCCCTTTTTCCCTTCCACTTGTCCTTCAACGATAGTCTTCATCAGGCCATAATGCCTCAAAATGTGGCCAACCAAGTTGTCCCGTCTTCTGCTTAAGGTTTTTAGGAGGCTTCTCTTTTCTCCCACTCTTCTTAGCACTTCCTCGTCACTTACACAGAATTGCGTATTAGTAATTAATATCTCGTGTGTTCGAGATGTGGGTGTGGAGAAGAATGGGGAAGGTGAAGTGGACGGAGAGGAGGAGGTACTACGAAGTGCTGGACATGGTGGGTGAGGAGAGGCCGCTTCTAGATGAAATACGGAGGAGACAGAAGGTCAGCGGAGTGGGGATGCTGAAAACAGTGTTCGAGGGTAGAATGTTAGGTAAACGCGGGAGAGTATGGAAGTGAATATTTTTTTTGATGGAAGAAAGGGAGTAGGCCTTTTTATGAATTGAAGAGGGTTATACATGAAGGAAGGGGAGGCTGCTAGAACGCTTCTTAAGTACTCCGTGGAAACCTACCTTAATCTATAGAATAATAATAATTGATTCCTTGGGTTTCCTACCGTGGGGATGTTTTTACAAGCGTCCACGTTTAGTAGTGCATTTTTTTCTTTCATTATTCGTCCATTCACCCTTCAAAACATTGATTGATTGCACGATTACACCCGAGGAAAATTCTCCGTTTGTGTTCGCTGGGAAAACCTACGATCTCTGTTTCGTAATTATATCCCCTTCTTTTCATCTTAAAAACCGAGCGCCAGTCCTTAAATTTGCAAATTACTCGACCGTTAATCCTCTCAGATTTGTGGAGCCAGCAAAAAAAACTTTGTATCAATTCCTTCGAATTGATTGGAGGCCTTCAATTCCATGATGTCAGCCTTAATTCTATTATTATTCCCTGGAGATTAAAACAAGAGGAAATGTATAAGATTATTATATATTGATTATTTTCATTTTTATGGTTGCATATAATTACGAGTCATATTCATTGAAAGTTTTTCTTCTCACCAGTTATCTTATAATTAATATTTTTAGGTAATAAATTATAAAAATGCTAATTAATTAATGCAATTTAATGGATCATTTTTGGAATATTTTTTTTATTCTTCCAAATTTTTGATTATTTTTCAACGCATTGCGTCATCATCAGGTTATTGCATTAAATTTAACAACATCTATTTTTAAATTAATGTTATCTAATAAACGAGGTAAATCTGCCGTTACTAGCTACGTAAACTAAACGAAAAAAAAGCCGTTAGACGTATGCCTGAGGTTACTTTAGGTACTGAATTTGATGTAGGTGAGCAATGTGGCATATTTGGAGAACAATAGGGTGGTTTCCTATTATTTTTTTATTGCCTAAATCGAAAGATTATTACTCCTGGAGTACGTTTTTCACGCTTTTAGATTTTTAAATGACGATATCTATTTTTCGCGATGAAATGAAAAGTGAAAATTTTCAAGCGCGCGAAAACGCGACGCGTAAGTATTAATGCCGGGAAATCTCTCCGTGTGACGTATTTCTGGTTCCCGCTGCCGCCCTGTGAGGTGACCTTGAGGGAGGCTTAGCGCTGATATGACGCAGGCTGCTAGCGGGTAGCTGAGTACCCTGCTGGCTGGTAGCGCTTGGCTTAAATAAGGATTATTTAAGGATATCAAATGAAGAAAACTCTCCGACCTTAGCCAGTTTTAATAGGTGATTATTAAGACATGTTTCCCTGAGCTCTGCGCCTCATGCATGCATTGGTAACCTCAGACGATGTATAACTCCTATCTACTCGTATATAAACTAGGTCCCTGTGACGTCACGTGGAGTGGCATCGCATGGGCGCCAATCTGGCCCTTTTCAAATAAGGATAAAAATGGACCACTGCCATTCGTCTAAACCGGTATTTCTAAAACGAAATAATTTGTATATTATGAATACACTAGTGGTGGGTAACGAATCGCAATCAATGCCTTTCGTTTTCTTTGATGAAGGAAACTACCCTATTTACTGCTTATCCAAGTGTTTCGCGATAACATCAAGGGGAAGCCTTAATGCATCTCTCAATAAAAATAATTGTTATTCAATGAGACCAATCTCAGCACATTCTCTATGATGAGTTTATAAAATTCAAGCGCCTGTGTTTTAGTCTGGTGAGCTGTGCTCTTAGTCCAGTGGCGCCGACTCCATGGGGCCTGAGGGGGCCCGAGCCCCCTCGAAGATTCGTTTGGGGGGGCGGAGCCCCCTCAATAATTCAAGAAAATAATTTAGTTATATTATGCTTTGCGAAATCACAAAAATATATTGGTATTTTTTATTTCCCATGCTTGAAGATAGTTACCTTTTAAAATAAATTCAACAATGTGTTAAAACAAATCGTAAGGTAGTATGCAGGTTAACTGAAAACAAGTGATATGAATCATGATAGTGTTTCGGTGCTGCGACACACTTTGAATTTAATCTCTTCCCGGAGCAAGACCTCCGATATGGGCCCCCCCAATATTTTTTATAAGTCTACGCCCCTGGCTCTTACCTATTCTAAATTGCTTCAATTTAAGGCATTGAATCAGTGATATATTTAATAACAAACTCATTCTTAATATTCGTTTTTTATTTGGTGCATAAATGAAATTTACGTCCACGTTAACGTGAGTAAAGATTAAAAATCGATGTGCAATGTCATCAGAATGAAAAATAATTATATTTGTAGTAATTTATGACGAAAAATTTTATATTTATAGTGTGAGTCGGCATAGTTAACTATTAAGTCGGTATAGTTATTATTGTTTAGTTCTTTGGTTAAGGTTGGCTAAAAATTCAGAATTAAATTGGTACTTTCAAGTGGAACTAATTTTTTTGTGGTTCTGGAAAAAATCTTTTACCTTTACATTATTGCACTACTATATTTTACTGTGTATGGGAGGTTCTGTTCTGATTTTTAAAAAGCGAACCGCTCCGTGGTGTGTTCGTCTTAATACCTACGAGAAAGCCTACAGTTCAATGCCCGAATGAATTGAACTTTTTTCTGTGCCAGCCGTGGGCACACACTCGAGTCTTTCATTCACTGAATTAATTTTGCAACGATGAATCAATTTGTCTCGTCTTGGTATAAAAAAAGTATAACGTCGTGCTTCCCCGCAAAAAATAGTTCCTCTAATGAGCAACGCATCCTTTAGCAGTAATAATTTGCAATGTTTCCTCTATTCCTCAGCGTGATTTAAAACAAAAAATGTGTATATCTGCGCGAGCAATTATCACTATCATTCTTTTGTCTAGAGGCCATAGCCAATGCGCATGTTGGGAACAATTGATAATATTGACGTCAGTTTGACTGGAGTTCCGAAAGATGGTTGGCATTGACGTTAAAACAGGTGATTTGCAGGGTCAAAAAAACTGGTGATATGAGTGTTTTTCAGGGTATCCTAGCAGTTTGTTTTGTTGTGAGTAGGCAGTGGAATATTTGATGTAAAAAGCGTCGTCTGTATGTTCCATGTCGAAACAGTGATCGCATGAGGTCAAAGGGCACTTGTTGTCTGGTGGTGTGAGATTGATTCTTCGAAATATGAATTGATTGTGTCGCACAAGGGAAGTCCCTCAAGTGTCACCACCAGATCTCGTTCAAATTGTGCTAGGTGGCATGCATGAGGTATTGTTTTTGTTTCTCCCGCCAACGCTCAATACTCTTCGAGATATTGGCGACGGAAAGTAACAGGAACGGACTAAAGTTATGCAAATACCCTTACGCTCCTTACACATTACTCGTTTTCGCCCGTGCGTGAATAAACCGCACGGGGTTTAAATCGTTGCTTTTCATACTGTACGATTTAAACCGTACAAAAATATTATTATCAACAGTACTGTAGACAGCTCTCGCACGACTGAAAGCGTATAGTGTTAAAGTGTGCATTTGTTTACATGGATCTCTAAGCAGAAAGAAGATATGGTAGCCGGGTGGTCCCAGTGGCACGGGACGGCAACAATGCGCTTATACTCTGTTGCTAGGACGAAAATCACTGACGATGTATTGTTGTCATGTGGGTTGCACGTATTTAGGCTCAAGGTACGTTTTCATGAACGCGTTTCAGGCGAACCGACGCGAAAGCGAAATTTTCAGCCAATCAGAAGCCCGGATTTCTTCGTGTGATATCGCGTACGTTCGCCTAGCTTCGCGTCTCCCGAGATGAAATATGTTCAACTTTCGACGCGTGGGACGCGTAGAATCTCAAACATGGCCGACCAGCGAGGTTTCGTTGATGAAGTTATCATTTCGGAAATCCGGGTAATTTGGTAGAAATGATTTTGTTTTTATTATTTGTGATGGCTATAAAGTTTTAATTTTATTTACGTTCATTTTTCTGTTTATTTCTGCTTTACATTGCAATGTTATCGGTAAGCCGGTGCATCAAAGACAATGATTGAACAGCGTATTATCATGGATATTAAAGCTGTTAGGAGATGTTTGTGTATTTCGACACATAAAAACCTTAATTGGAGGTATTCTTGAGGCATAATCATTCGCGATCATGTTGAATGACGTGATTAAAGTCGTCATACTAGACGCAATCCATGCTAAGGATATCACCCAGCACGTTAAAATCACCTCTAGATCGATGTAAAAAGCGTACAAACAAAGTTTCCTTGCGCATATGCACTAGATATGGATATGGAGTAACTACTTAGTGCAATTGTGTGCATCAAGTATTACTCTTAAGCTTACAAAGGGAAAGTTTAATCACATCTTATTCACATTTCAACGCAAAGGTTAATTATGAACATTAATAAAATATTAGTGTGTTTGTGTAGGCATTTGTTGTGGCAACCGGTATAGCCCAGTGGTTAGCGCCCGACGATATCAAGCGGAGGGCTCACGTTCGTTGCTGCTAGCAGGTGTATTTTTTTTTACCTTTTTATGTATGTTTTTGGCATAAACTTGCGTTTAACTATTAATTTTATGATTTTAAATCATAAGAGTGTTTTCTGGATTGAAAATATTTCACATGTGCACGCTACGTATGTTTTATTATCTTTTGATTTTGATAGTTTTTATCGAACTGCTGTGGCCATTTCGGTATCAATTACCAAACCAGTTTGATATAATTTATCAAATTGGTTTGGTAATTGTTACTAAATTTTTCAATGAGCCATATGACGACCGAAAATGTTTATAAATTTCATCAGAATTCGATAGTTCTAACTAAACCATTTCTGGGGACATTCTTAAGTAATTAAAAAATGACTCGCGGTCGTTAAGCCTCATCTCTTGGAGGAGATGATGGTAGTTTCCCTGCCTTCTGCGTTCCTCAAATATTGGGCGAACCCACCACCTTTTTCTTGCATATCGCCGTCTTCTTAGTAAAACAAGGCCCAATAAGGCATTAAACCTCCATTCCATTTGTACAGGATTCAATGGCAGTACTGCATCCATTTCTTCCCTTTAAATATGTTCGCAGAAATACACTCCAACTCATATATCTGAAAGTTAGTTTGCAACATTCACACACGGTCGTGTCGTTTCTTTTTTTTATAATTTCTTCTTCGCCGTAGATGTCGCGCAAGCACATCCTACGCGCAGGTTCGCTTTCGCTTGCATGTGAACGGTTCACGCGAATACGTGACGCGTATCGTCGCGCGCGTGCGCCTCTTACGCGTCTATGAAAACGTACCTTCATAGTCAGTTCAAATTGAAGGTACGCGTTTTCAAAACGGATATAAAGACATGGAAAATGTGTGATCTATGGTGGTATATATTTTAAACACCTGTTTTCATTTAACATATACTCTGGAATTAAGGTTTTTAACATTATTTTAATTGAAAGATCCCCAGATGAATTCCTCGGACACCGTTAATCAAAATCGTCGAAGTGTGGGCTGGCCCAGGGGAAGGAACAGGTGCCCCCAGGGGCGGATCCAGGATTTATTTCTGGGGGGGGCACAAGCAAGGCCGTATCCAGGATTTTGTTCAGGGGGGGGCACAAGGATACCTCGTCATACAAAACGAACGAAAAGATAATGGGACCGTATTAAAAATCTAGCATATTTTAAAGAGTCTGGGGGGGGGGCACGTGCCCCCGTGCCCCCCCCCCTGGATCCGCCTATGTGTGCCCCTACCCTGAATGCGTGAAATACACAGAGTTCCTACTCTTTGGCCTGTGCTTTAGACCGGGGTCTCTTCTCTCCTACAGCCCCCAGGCAGCAGCCCCCCCACCCCACACTAGAAGCAAAACTCGCAAATGTCATTAAGGAAAATGGTAACATTTTTTCAAGCAAATAATTTTAAAAATTTATAAAGAGCTATTACAGTTTCCTTAAAATTTTGATTTCATTCACCTTTTCCATGCTTAAATCTTACCTACAACTTGAACAACCATGACTTGACTTCCCCCCTAGTTTTGATCCTGGGTACGCCCTTGTGATATACAACAGTTTTTGTTTTATTATAAAGCGCAAGACCAAATAAGGCGGATGGTTTACCAACACGTGGACATGTATTTGACCATGAGAAAAATATGGGTTTTCTAGGTTCAGGCCAAAAACATTCACCTTGTGATTTGAATCCTTTAAAATCGAAGGGCATACCGGTTGGGATCATGGGAATCCCCGGAATGGGAACATCCTCATTTTTTAATTTTCCTTTCATATATAGTATAGTCGCGTGAATCACATTGATCGTCAGTTTTTTTGTCACCATACGCGTTTCATTGAATAGTTTTGGTTGGTTTAGGTTTCGAAGCATCTTGACCACCGAGTCAACCTTCAGCTGTTTATTGTTGTGTGGTAAGCCAGGCACATCCAAGAAGTATAAGAATTTAGATGGGCGACTTCATCTTCGTTTACTGTTTACTGTTAATAGATTTGAGTGAATGCTGAGTACCAACTATTTGATTCCGGATGACGAAGCTAAAGTCATCCACATCTTCGTTATTGGCCTCCAAAATTGCTCGCTCAATCAAGTATTTGTGCTTTTCGTGGTTATCAATAATTTTCGAAAACACTTTGCTGATAAGCTCATCTTTAGATTCTACGAAATTGCAAAATTTCAGAGGAAATGAAATCAAACCGCTCGATTCGTCGATAAGTTCACACTACTACTGTTAGTTAATAATGCTTGGAGATTTATTTACAAACACGATATACTTGTTCACTAATGAAGATGTGGATAATTATAGGCATCACTTTGCACTCTACTCCTATCACCATGGCTCTGCGGAGCATTCCCCTGGCCTTGCTTATCCGAGAAGAAATTAGTACTCTAATGGCATCATAAACATCCGGCAATTTCCGCTACCTTCCTATTTAGAAATGAAAGGTTAAATATAAAGAATTTTTTGTTGTAGAAAATTCGTTCTTCCATCCTCCTATTAGCTTGATGGCATTGGCTTAGATTTGAGGTATCATCAAAGAATATCTTCATCCTTCAAGAGATACCTCATCAAAGAAATCCTTCCTGCTGATTGTAATTAGAGTATGTTTTCCCACTAGTTTGTTTAAGAAATGAAACCAAGTAAGCTAAGTTTATTTCCCCTTTTTTCTCTGTTTTCGTACGTTAATGAGTCATACTCTTTGCTCGGTTAACCTCGTCCGAAATAAGAAATTATGACTGAGGACGGAAAATAATTCTACGCATCCTTCCCGCTCGACTAATCGTGTTTTATTAAGTATTGCTCGTTATTTCTTACTTTCACCATTTTTCAATTTTCAGGGTAGGGACTTATGTAGGTCAAATAGATAGATCATAGATCATATTAGTGCGGAAGTTCGAAATAGAGTAGGAGAGAAGTCATTAGTGAACCTCAAGAAGAAAATAGGACAATTTAATAGATACATGAGACACGATGGTCCAATGAATGTTATTACTGAAGGACAAGTAGAAGGGAAGAACGGTAAAGGTAGGCCTTGAATGAGACTCATAGAACAGGCGATGGAGGATACAAAATAGAAGTCTAATGGAATAGTCACAATATTAGTTGATAGGAGAAATGAGTGGAAAGCTGCGTGAGACCAATCCGTGCATTGCTAACTGATGATGATGGTGAGGCACATAAGTGGACGCATGTCAATATTCGTCTGTATCTCATTGTTGAACATTTTCCCTTGGTATTTCCTATGATGTAGATTTTTATCGTGGAGTTATTAAGTTACTATTAAAAAAATAACTCCAAGAGATAAGAGAGCCAATTTCCAGGGTCAGTGCTCGAAACGTTGGCAGAAATGGAGTTTATAACCCGGTGGGAATCCCGAGAGAAGTTTACCCACATAATTCTACGAGAAAGTATCATTATTTTTTTGCAAAAAATGATATTGGAGTAGGTGAGGAGGATGATAGTGGAGTAGCACATTTGACCGGTATTTGAGAGATCCGCTTCTGAATTTTGGTCCAGGCAAATATGTTTGTGATACAATTTCTAACCTTGATCTGCATAACTTTTCGCGGATTCGTGTTTTTGCCATGGTTTACATAACTCGAAATTTCATCGCGGAAGCTGGCGCTGTGTAGTAAATTTCTCGGGAGGGTTAGGGTTGTCGAATTCACATCATGAGGGGATCGAGTCGGTACGATGTGGTGGTGAAAAGTCGTCTGTCATCACCTTCATAACAAATATATTTACTATTTTTGTTTCATCTATTCACTGCTTTCGGCGATCGCTTGAAAAAAATTCGATTTCTTTGGGTAACAAAATACTTCGAAAGTATTTTCTGGACATTTGCATCGATGTATCCATTTGTTGAAAAGCGGATTTAGTCAAATGCCTCGAAGTCAGGTTGAGTATATTCTAAAAAAATCCAAGTTGCATGAATTAAGTGTTGGCTATGTACCCCGTGGGCCCGGGCTCCAGTCCCGGGAGTGGAATTTTCAGAGAATTTTCAAAAGTATCCCGGTCCATACTTGAGTGTTATGTGATGGCTACTTCAAGAGCAAAACTCCGTCCGTTGGATTGGACGTTAGCTTGTGGTCCCTTGTCACCTTTTGTTAAGAGCAGGCTAATGATGACGCCGTGTTTCTCTCCATTCTTTATTCCCAACCCTTTCCTCAAGGCGGAAATGATCGTAGTTGTCGGTCGCCTCCTCCAAATGCCATACCGTAAATTGTGTAATGATCGTGTTCTTCATTGATGCATTGGTCGTGGGGTGCCCAGTTGATTTTGGACATGTAACCGTATAACACATTCCCAGTAGTCTGGCTTGCCGCTATGTCTTCGTCAAACGACCTACGTGTCAGGCAGTCATCCAAGTCCTCGTGGTGTCACGCATAGTAGGCATGAATGAACCATGAATGTTTTTTGAAAGTTTTTTTTTCATGTATCGAAAGTTTTTTTTTTTTCAGAGGCTGCCCATTTCCCTTGACTATCTGACGGTATTTTGAAGATAATTGTCTTCTGTTTGTAAATAATTTCTCAAATTTTTAATATTCTAAAAATTTGCCAGGCTATCTATTATTCTCAGCCACCTTCCGCTATCGTAAACAATTTGGCCGTTAAAAGTCCTCTTGTAAGCGAAATTTCCTACAATTTTAAAATTTCCAATGAATATAAATTTTTCTCTGATTTTTGGAAAATCCGAAAAGTATATTTATCTTAGGTAAATTTCGTCGAAGGGAAATTCATTTTGCGAATACTTGACCGAAGCAAACTCATATTGCCTGCAAATTTAGTTTTTTAAAATGTAATGGGAGAAACTTTCTTCAAAAAGCGTAGTTAGGGAGGAATAAGGGAAATCCTTTTTTCAACCGGACTTAGAAACAAGGATTCTTATGAACCAGTGTAGTAACGTAATTTCATTTGTATCGAGATTTTTTGTCAACAAAAAAGTAGAACTAAAGGTAAACCTCGTATTGTAAAGAGTTGGTCAAATTGGGTATCTGAGATATGACATTTTGAGAGTTATCGCTGTTCAGATACATTCACGCTATTTTATTTAGTTCACTCTTTACGTAATTATACGTTTAATCTTTTCCCGGTGGGGAGATAAATCACTGAATAACTCCATTTTCTTAGTGTATTGACGAATAGAGCAGTCTGAAAATAGAACAAACAATCAACGCAAATGCTTGAGTATCTGTACTGGATACTTCAGCGTTAGGAGCAAACATTCCTAAGAAATCACAAACTGAGTGTAAGTCTATCAGTAAATACAGCACATTTTATGGAAGGTTTCTTCTAAGGTTATCGACTGTAAGACTGGTTTGGCGTACAACTATAAGGCCGTGGCTTCGGCTTTTATCTCGAACCTGAGATTTTAGAATATCCAGGCATAAAGGCTTGTGACCCTAATTCTTAGACAAGAAGGTGCAATATAAATTAAAGACTCTTAACAGTCGCACCTCCCTAAAAGTGATAATCCATTTTCGCTTCCTCTACAGCCGAGGTAGCATTAGAATCGTACATCATCTCCTTCATAGCAAAGTGATTTGCTCGCTGCTTACGGCGATCACATTAGAAAATGTCAATTTCTTAGGGCACTATGATACTTCCAAGTACTTTGTAGACATTCGTATCGATGTATTCAATTCTTAAGTAGCAGTTATAAGTAATTCCTCGAGGTTGAATATTTACTAAAAGAATCCGAGTTGCATGAATTTGGGGATATATGTATTGTTCCCATTTATTTTATATCTGGCAATTGACCACTTTTAGGGGCAGCTCAGAATTAGTGGCCGATCATGTAGGTCATATATCGTAGGAACTGTGGACTGTGATATTGCTTCGAGAGATTCGGTGTCAGGAAGTTGTTTTATTGAGAAGGGCATGATATTGTGAAAAAATTGGACCCGGATAGTACCTTTAGTGCTAATACGAGTATTTGGTACTCTTCATAGAGCGGGCGAATATTTATCAGTTTTCCATGTTTATCGATATGTTCAGCCCTCTGAAATTCTGCTGGCTAATATATTATGCCTTCTTATGTCCTTAATGATTTGCTTCCTGCCTCTTGCTCAAGATTTACCTCATGAGGTCTTGCCATTGAATTCTTATTCCCCCATTAGTCGGTAGAGTATTAGTGCTCTTGGCATTGCTTGCTTTTTTGATTTCAGTGCGATAATCAACGATTTTAAAGATTTTTTGCATGCTGACTCATAAATTTTTTTGATGGTGCTGAGATTTTTATAATGAACTCTTCGTCGTAGAAACTTCTTGAACAGGTATGGAGATTGCTGACGTTAGTAAAGAAGTTTTACTCCGGCAAAACACGATTTAGATCACAATGCATCGAATATGAGTCATCGCATCTGCGGAAATTCCTAGGTTCCTCTGAATAGGACTCCACTTAAGGACCTTATTTAAAATATCCCTCCGCTTATTGGGCACCGAAAATGACGTAAATTTGGTGTTTGTACCAATAAAAGTACTCTTTTTTCAGCTAAGATTCCACGGTCACAAAAATTTCAGGGATCCACCATGCGGAGTCCTTACTGAGAAGCTATCTATATTAACGAACTGACATCTTGTGAGATCTTTTCAGACAACAATGGCGAAGTTTCGAAATTAACATGACCGTGACGTCTGAAATTCGACGGGATACCAACTTTTTAAAGCATATTCTCGGAAATTTTCGAAGCCCTGACGTAAAAATTACGCACCTACGTCATTTAGAGGCTGGAAAATTTCATAACCTAGTAGGAGAAGTATGTTGAAAGTTATTGTAGCGAAGGGCTCTTCAGTACGCGTGGAAGAGGAAGGTAGAGGATAGAGTTTGTATGTAGAATGAAGAGTAGTTGATCTTACGCCAATCTCAATAAATAAATTCTATGATGGTACAGAAACCGGCGGGATGATGAGTAAATTTGTGCTATTTTAAGAAGATGCATCGCCTCCTTCGGCTGGTAACATTTTGTAATGATTTCCTAGTATTTTTTATGTTCATTTTCTTCAAATTTTCATGATTCTTTGCGTAAATCCTCGTTAAAAGCTTACCCAAATAAGAAAATTTCACCGCAGTATACTTGCTAAGGTAAACAGTAAAATTATTATATATTTATTAATTTTAGCGTAAGTCTCAAAAAAGTGTTACGTCTGTTAGTAAAGGCAAAATGCGATATGTCATCTTTAATTGTAATGGGTCATCTTTATCAGTGAAATACGTGTAATAACACTGAAGAGAGCCGGATATCTCCGTACCAAACTGATCCCAACTACCTCTCTTACCCGTCCGAGACTCCTGACGTCGAGGATAGGTGACTACTTTAGCAGCAACCCAGCTGGTATCTGCATGGGCCGCGTTGGCTAATCAAAGCGGAGGCGAGTGGATTAGGAGGCCGTGCTATGAAAAAGGAGTGGCCGGGACCCGCGCAACGAATGTTCAATTCAGCAGGGAAAACATCCGGAGGTGGAGGGGAGGTGGGTTTGTTGTCCCCCCCCCCTCCGACTGTCGTCTTTTTACACGCGCAAGGTCAGGCTTTTGAGCGCCTGCGAGCAGATTCGTCGGCCGTCACCTTCTGGGTGGTGTGATTCCTGGGCGGGGTTTGTGGAGGGGGCTGTCTGTGCTTTACCTCTTCCCCATCCGCCGATCCCCAAACTTAAAAGCCTACGGCGTCGAGGGACCGCGGCTTTTGTGTTTACGGCAAAGGGTTGGGCTCATCTCAGTAGAGATCAGTCGGTGTAGGTCTATTGTTGCGATGAGGACGTTCTTGGGGAGGTTCGGCGTGCGGTGTGTCGGTCGGCGGGTGCCGGAGACTTCAACGGGCGAAGATGGTTTGGCGACCGGTGCTGTTACCCCTAAAGGATCTGGCGCAGACCTCATCCCTAAGGATCAGGTGGAGGAGAAGTCTCCCACCGTTCGAGGTTTGATGCACATTTCTCTTGTATCTCAATCTGTATATTGGTTTTGCTATGCTAGTACTCTTTGCGATGACGATAATATACCGCAGATACCTCGATGAATTTTTTTCTATTGATAATTTAACTTAATGTTGCTCCCAAATATCCAGTGACGTCCTCATTCGAGGTTTGACAAATATTTCTCTTGTATCTCAATCATATATTGCTTTTGCTATGCTAGTACTCTATACGATGACGATAATATACCGCAGATACCTCGATGAATTTTTTCTATTGATAATTTAACTTAATGTTGCTCCCAAATATCCAGTGACGTCCTCATTCGAGGTTTGAGGTCTCTTGTATCTCAATCATATATTGGTTTTAATATGTTATTACTTTATACGATGACGATAATCTACCGCAGATACCACGATGATTTTTTCCATTGACAATTTGTTGCTCCCAAAGTAATCAGTGACGTCCTCATTCGAGGTTTGATGGATATTTTTATCACAGTGATATATTGGTTTTGCTATGTTAGTACTTAAATGCGATGACGATAATCTAACGCAGATACACACATGATTTTTTTCAATTGATAACTTTACTCACTGTTGCCTCTTAAAGTTTCTGGTGACGCCCTCATTCGAGGTTTAATTGATAATTCTATTGATTCTGAATGAGCGCTTGGTTTTATTAGGATATCCTACCGTTCGAGGTTTGATGAATATTTTTCTTGTACCTCAATCTAGTGTATTGGTTGTAATATAATGTATTGTATTGGTTTAGCTATGTTATTACTTTTTTGCGATGACGATAATTTAACGTATATACCACGATGGTTTTTTTTCAATTGATAACTTCACTCACTGCCGCCCCGATGGATCCGGAACCCTCCTCATTCGGGGTTTGATAGATATTTCTCTTGTATTTCAATGAAATATTGTTTTAGCGATGTCAGTACTTTTTTGCGATGACGATAATAGAATGCAGATACCTCGATGGTATTTTTTCAATTGATAACTCACTGTTGCCCATAAAGGATCCGACGACGTCCTCATTCAAGGTTTGATTGATATTTCGCTTGATTCCCAATAAGCAATTCGTTTTAATAGGGTCTTCTACCGTTCTAGGTTTGATGGATATGTCTCTTGTATCGAAATTATACATTGGTTTTGCTATGTACTTTTTTGCGATGACGATAATTTAACGGAGATACCGCGATGATTTTTTTCAATTGATAATTTTTCTCACTGCTACCCCTAAGGAATCCGGCGCCACTCTCATTCGAGTTTTGATTGATATTTCTGTTGATTATAAATAATCAATTAGTTTTACTGGGGTAGTTGATGCTTTGCTCTATAATGCAAATTTAAACAAAGGTCAGTCAGCGTCATTTTTTTTCGAAAATAAACGCCGTATAAATAAAATACTTTCGATTTGTACGGTGACCTTCATTACTATGGCTTTTTTAATATTTGATAAAGCTCTCCTCTGACTAAGCCTCAGGCGAGTTAATGTAGATTAAGTTCCGAACTCATCCATAAAGATCACATACTCTTAGGGATTTGATTATTAGTTATTCAGATTAGCAACTTTGCAATTGGTTTGTTTAGGCTGGTACTGCATACTAAGTCTAAAATTTGACAAACATGCCATCTAATTAAATTCTATATTTGTAAAAAAACGCCATGCATTGTAAAATAATAGCCTCGATTCTAACCTCACTTATTCATGGCACAACCCCTAAGGTTGCTATGGATAGTTTTAGGTATAGTTCATCCCAATTCAAGCTAAAGACGTCTGAACTTCGTATTCAAGATAAGAGGGCCAATACCTTTCCCTGATAATGCCCTGGATTGGCTTAACTCCCTGTGTTTCAAGCCGAAATTGTGTTTGTATTGCTGAGAGGAAGTCGTAGATGTGTTAATAATTCCTTCAGGGTACCAGGGCCACTTCCATTCCCTGAAAATACCCCCGATTTGCCCAGCTCTGTTTGCTTCAAGCTAAAGGGTGACTTGGATAGGTGTGAGTAGGTCGCTCCAGACGTAGCCAATGGCATGTGAATTTCGCGCTACGAAGATTTTTTGGGGTCCTCCGAAGGTTTGACCCAGAATTTGTGCCTGTAACTCTTCGGCTAGCTGCCAAAAACTGTACCTAATAGTCTACCACCAACCTCATCGTTCAGTGCTTAGAACTGCCTATAGTAAATTCAGACAGCACGCTATTCGGGTTATTTATTCTGGTGGAGGTTTCGCCAAGGCTTTGTAATTCAAAACTAATATTTACTTATTTTAAGCCACACATTCATATTGTATTCGTTGAAATGCAGCGATTGCAATGCTATTTACGTGGGGCAGACAAGAAGAAGCTTCGAAGTCAGGAAGAAAGAGCATTTAAGTGCTTACAAAAATCACAAAGATGATAAAAGTAATTTTGCTAAACACTTAATATGCAATTGACACAGGAGCCGTTCGTTTTAAAATTCATCTCTTCCTCCGTTAGTTAACTAGAAAACAATAATAAGATAAATACATCATACATCATAATTTACGCCTGAGGATGATGTTAACTCATCAAAACCCGGGTCGTGTAATGTAAAAAAGTAGAGGTATAAGTAATAGTGAAATATCCTTGAACGCTTGCAATGGACCATACCAGAGATGATGGAAATCCCTAAAGAAAACGCTGCCATATTTTTATCGCTACGATAATATTATTATAATTATCCCAAATAAGGCTGATGGTAAGGCTGAAGTGATTCCCTCCCTAACATCCTTGTTGAGATTCCTCATTATCGTCATGGAATTTCCACCGAGATGAAATACAGCATTCGAGTGGTTTTTCCAATTATTAAGTCGTTTAGTCCAACGACCTTTTCTTACCCTGCTATGATGGTCATATAGGTGCATTTTATTAGTTTCTGAAAGTATTTTTCTTCCCAACCGAAATCTGGTACGATATCTGGTCCCTGTATTCGAGCGAAACTCTCGAGAAACTGGTAGATAGTACAAAGTCTTAAAAATCTCTACGAAGCAAATATTTTTGATTGTCAGAGGCTAACACGCTTCCAGAATTTTCGATTTCTCATTAATACTTCTAGTATTTTTTATTCGGTAGTAAGGTCCGAACACCATTCAGAATCGTGGAAAAATCGTTTATAATGCCATGAATACCAAAAAAACGTGCAAAAATGCAAGCGATATGAACCCGCTAACACTTTTATTCGCGAAAATCAAGGAGGATGTTAGAGGTGAAACTGGATTCCTCTTGTTTAAATGCCTCATTTCTTCACAGGCTTTCATTAATGTAGTATGAGAATGAGAAATGATATGAATTGTGATCATCTGCGTCTTTCAAGTGTTATTGCATTAATAGTACTCCAAGTAATCCTGGTAAAATATGAATTCCTTAACACAAATATCCTCGGGAGCGCAAGTTGGAGCATGAAAATGACTACCCTCTTGTAACCTGAAGTAATAAATATCACCCGCTTGTGCCTTAGTTAGGGGTGATCTTTAACTTCACCCGGCCAGCATAACGTCGACTGGAAGCCCTGAATTAGCAACATGCTTTTTTGTTTTTTTAAAATAAGTTCCTTGAGATTTTGTCAACATGCCTAGACAGCTATAGGTCAACCAGCCTAAATTGCTACATTTATGAAGACCAAGGATGAAGTTCGCCATTGAAAAATATTTGAAATAGCCGGGATTCGAGCCTGATCGGCAATCGGGAAATCCGGGTTCTAATCCCGGCTAAGCCAAATTTTTTTTCATGGCGACTCTCATCCTTGATGTTTATAAATTTGCACCCGTGCGCGTGACTGCGCACAAAGTCACTTGTTTCATACAGTGCTGTAAATTGCTACAGGTCAACTAGCCCGAACTCCAGTTATTATGTCGCTCCATTTCCTCAATCATTCCTTGGGTGGTGAATATACAAAAAATGCGATGATCGCTCGATTATGTGGCACATGATTTCGAATCTTTTACGTCTTAAGTGCTGGGTCGTTGTGGTAGTGACACTGAAAAGGATCCCGATGCTGCAATTTTCTATTCGTCTTTTTTTTGTTCCTCGATTTAATTGCTTAGGAAGACATGTAACATTCCCTCATTCTTTTAGCGTGCTAATTTCATACCCACAAAGAGTAAAACTGTTTACCCACGTGGCTCATCATCTCACTTCTCATCCTACGAATGTAAATTTTGATTGCAGGGTGTTAATTGGTTGTCGACGAGTCTTCGGCTTACTCTCTTGATCTTTTTTTCGGTGTCACTTCCGTTCTCTTATACCATAAGTCTTTCTCGCTATCTTTCTGTGTCTCTTCAGTGTGTTGTCATGTTCGTATTGAATTAAAGTAGCAGTGCCAAGATACCTTCATGATGACAGTTGGTACCGAAATAGTTTTTTTCAGTACGTGAACGTGATAGAGATGGATTAATTCCGTGTCCACCAAACCCTCTGAGACCATTTCTCGCAATTGGCCTATGATTATCGCTATTGGGGCATTATCCTCATTATTGGGCCATGAAAAACAACAAGGTAACAACTGGTAGCCCAGATAGGCCAACCTGGGTATAGGGCACGCAGGTGGGCACTGCTAGTCCTCGAGTATTGAAGCCATCTGTGGGTGAGTGAATCTATGCGTGACTGTTTTCCGAGTGCTCAGGGACGCCGACTTACAAAAAATATTGGGGGGCCCAAAACGGGGATCTTGCCCCGTGAAATTTTATAAGTAGTGAGTTTTAGTTTTTTTAATAATTTTAGAAGATATGAACATATGATCAACATTAGAACCCTGATAACTCGAATCTCGATTTCTGGACACTCCGGGGAAATCGACAAGCCTGACACATTTTTTCCTCACACCCATAACGAATTTTTGAGGGGGCTCGGGCCCCATTAGGCGCCATGGAGTCGGCGTCTCTGCGAGTGCTTGTGTGTGTACATCTACCAACAACTAGGCGTCCTTATTCGGGTCTTTCCAGCCCTGCGAAGAATCTCTTGTCGACCCGGAAGCCTTAGTTTGGGTCCCTTCCGCTCTTACGAAGGATCTTGTTTTGGTTGCATGTATGCATGAGTGAGTAAGTGAGTTTGGCTATTCTAGTTGAGGGGCTTGAGTTTGGTTCCCAGAGTGAAATATGTTAATCCCTTGATTCTCCATTTCACCATTTCAAGCTACGTTGATTTGTTAGTTTAGAGTCCCGAATAAACTTGCTACCAATTTTCTACCTCTCATCCTCTTTGACCACTACACTTGACAGCTCTTTCCTTATTGAGATTTCAAGTAAATGTTGTAATAACTTGTGAGAAAACGTCAGGTTCGTGCTGCAGGACTTCAGCGTTCGGAAGCAAGTGATGACAGGCCGTGCGGCTGCGTTCTTTGGAGGCAGATTCAGAGGCCAGGTTCACAAGGCGCGAGGTGGCACGACAGGCCAAAAGCACTCAGCCGCTTAGGCGAGAAATGACGCGACCACAAAGAACACAATGTATTCTTTTTATAAAAGTTTTCTATTGATTAAGGTAGGATTTCATCGAGAAGTATTCTCTCATTCTCCCTCCTTTTATAGACTTCCCTTTTCAATTCACAATAAGGCCTACTCCTTTTCATTCTATCTAAAAATCCTGTTATCCCCCTTCCTCTCCCTCGTTTACCTAACATTCTTCCCCGTAACACTGTTTTCAATCACTAAGTACTCGCCCTAACACTTTTCCCCTCTGAGTACTCGCTCCATCCACAATTTCTGTCTCCTCCGTATCTTGCCGAGAAGCTGCCTCTCCTCATCCATCATGTCCAGCGTTTCTCGCCGTCGTCGTTTCTCCTGCAAAGTCTGCCGTCGTGTTTTTGGCTTGAGTAGCATGGGTTCTCAATCGCTTCTATGATACATCAAGGGGACGAAGCACATGAAGCGTTCTACGAGCACTGAGAAATACGACAGAAGAAAGCTCACTTGTGATAAATCTGCGTGACATGAGGAAGGCACATGGAATATTTTCCTCCTCAGAGACTAGACTACTGAGGCGGAAGTTTTGGCTTGTATGTTTTGAGTAATGTCTCAAAGTTCGTTGCGATAACTAGCTGATAGCAACAAAATATCAAATCATGGCAGTAATATTGTTCATCAAGTGCAACTTAGTATATCTAATCTGGGTTATACTATTCTCCATAGTATATCTCCGTATTTTGAACGAAACTTGAAACGCATTATTGAGAGTTTCTATTGGCTAGGCATAGGGTCTTACGGAAGCCTCAATAAAATTGCTAATAAATGGCAATTGGACCTTATTGTCCATGTTTGGGATCGTAAGTAGAGTGAAGTGTGCATGAGGTGCCTTACTTCAGTATTTTTGGGGCACACTACAGCCTCGGAGCTTTTAAAGAAATTTTGTGCTGGAAATAACTCGAAAAAGTTCTTCAAATTTCAATGGAGGGGAAAATGTAAAATTCAGGTTTTTGGAAGAGTCTGGCCTCTCTGAAAGGGATATCGATGTTCCCCGTGTATTGGCTTTAGGCAGCTGTGGGCTGCACACGATGAATGGTGAATTCAAGCTGGCATAGAGGAAATACTGTTCCATTCCGTTGTGCTCTATTCAACTTATTTTCATATTCTCCAACCCATGGAACTGATTTCACGACTGTCTTCAAGTGAAGTTTTGTGATTCAGTTTGTTGTACATGTCTTGGGAAAAGTTTTTTTTATGGTTTTGTCGCAAATTTGGCGTTTGAATGTCTTGCTTGTATCTGTATTTTTTTCTTCCTTTCATTTTACCCTCCTGAAAGAGGTATTTTCTAGTACTAATGTAATATTTTAAATTATACATCTTTTCCATGAATCTAGAATTTTATTTCTTTTCCTTTTATCCACCCTTGACAATTACCCTAGATTATTTAAGGACTTGAATTTTGAAGTCGTTGATCATATTTTATCAAAACAATTCATAGCAAAGTCTGGCTTTAATATAGCCTTGTTTGTTAGCGCTAATATGACAATGCTTAAAATGTAAGAAAGGGAGTAGATGTGATTTTCTCGCTAATTCTTTAGAAATCGTTTCTAAATTATCACTGAAAGTTTTGCTGTACGCTGCTTTTTGTTCGTTTACCTCAAAATTAGCATGTTTAAAATAATCCTTCCGTATTATTATAAAAATAATGTGATATATTCCTTTAGAATTTACGAGAAAGAATTCAAAATTTCCTCTGGAAAAAATAAAAATTTTGTCTGGAAAACCTGTAGATCTCATAGAATTTTCAGAATTTTAACTGCTGTAAACTCAATTTAAAATAAAGTATCTCGATCTTAATTGTAGCAATTTCCTTCAAAGGGTGTACATTAGGGCGGATCGGAAAAATCGATTTTTTTCAAATCCATCTGGCCCATTGAAAAAAAGTTGTGGGACCGATCAAAAATAAGGCCTGAAAAATTTGAGACCTGTAGGTGAACCCCTGACCCTCGCTCAAATGCAATTTAGGGGGGGAAGGTCGAAATTCGAAAAATATAGTATTTTATGGTCATTTCCTATAGATTTTGCCGAGTTACTGCCCTTCTAGGGCAAAAATTTCGTGCATTTTGACGTATCTGCCACCGTTTAGCCACAAAATGCCTAATTTGAGTCCGCGCCCGCGGAGATAATATTCCAACGCCCACGCAGCGTCGCGGATACAAGAGCCGCAGGCCGATCCCCTCCCCTCCCCGCTCACTTCTACCCCTCCCACGCCTCCAATACAGCAAAATGCATCCCGCGTATACTGCTAGGAGGTCATTTATCTTTGATAACATAAATCGGAAGATGGTAGAAGGTAATAAAGGAAGCTTAGTGAGACGATTTGTCCCTTATTAGGCGCCTCGTCGGGGTTAAACAAATCGATGTTACCAACTTTTAGAGAAGTGATGAAATATTTTTAGATCCGAGAACGCAGGAAAGGAGCCTACGGTCCATGAAAAGGCCTCTCGAGTGGCTATAAAGATGTGCGAACTATCGTGACCCTTCCCTTCCATTATGTGTGTGACTAAATGATTTAGCGGTACAAAAGGAAGTACTAAAACTTACGGAAAATGCGAATAGGCCAAACGTAGGGTTTTTGCTTAAGTACAAACCTGAAGCACTTTGGAATGAACATTTGAAATTATGCGATATTTTTGCGTGTAAGTGCAAGAAGGAGCATAATGTTCCCCCCAATGAAGAAGTATGTTGAGAGACCAGCGGACGAAACTAAAGATGATGGCTGCAGAATTGAGTCCTAAAGAAACTCGACAACTGAGGAAAAAAAAGAGAATCGCCGGAGAGTGTTGAGTCGACATCGTCAATTCTTGTATGGGAAAATAGTATCAAAAATTTTCTTCATCAATTCATCCGAAGAAAATTAAACTGAAGAGATATCATCCGATTTTTATCTCCAATTTCCTCATCAAATAAAAATGCAGGACTAAACTCAAACTGGAACTTCTGCGTGGAAAATGCGTCTGCCAAATGTGATAGAGGTATATGCAAGAACCAAGAAACAGCAATGATCGACCCCGCAACTTTAGTTGACGCAAAAATTATAACTTCGTAAGAAACATCCAAGGTAGTTTGCAAGAATTACTTACGTAGACAGAAAAAGATGCTAATTATTGTGAATACGAAAAGAGAGGTATCAAAGGGTGTCATCAAAGGGCTACATTTTTATGGAGTGAAAGACTATACTTTTGTCTGATGAAAAAAGGCAAGAGCACTTATCAATCCAAGTTTAGAGGGGAATGTGTGATGTTAGTTGAAGAAACAGGGTCCCACTTTTGGGTTCGCCTCCCCAGTCGTAGGATTAGCAAAAGTTATAAAATCTGCGATTCTCGATTCCTTTCCGAGTGAAAATTAGATACACGAAAATAAAAAAGGATTTGAATGCGATGGTGAATACCGCCCAAAAAGGAGGCATCATCCCTATGCTACAAGCATAATTCCAACATCCCTTGCTATGTGAGTAAACTCTTCTCGGGATTCCCACCGGGTTAATTTTTCCATAATGGCAAACGTTTCAAGCTCCGACTCGGGACTCATCATCAGGGATAAATTTCGTTGAATCCCGAGAAGAGTTTACCCACATCATTCGCCGGGAAATTATCAAATCATATTTCATCCCTTACAGAGGTCTATTTGCTAATTGCACTAATTTGACTTAGATTTGCGGCATAAATATTGGGAGGGCAATCTAAGGACCGAATTTGCGTTGTTGCAAGTATTTGTTTGGCGGCCGATCCGAGATTTTTTAAAGTGCTGGATTTTAATATCAACTTTAAGGACTACTCGCTGATGACATATTGGAGAGAGACCACAGTACCTCCGGCTACATCTGACCTTAGGGCTGTGAATTTTCAAAAATCTGTTGATGAACTTTCAGATTTGAAGTTAAATATTTCTTTTTATTATAGATACGGACGAGAGATTCGTGAAGATATTCACAAAAACTTTGTTGACAACAGCAAAAGACGAGGAATGACACTGATATAAGAAATACAGATTGGAAAGCAGGTAATTGAAAAATTCTTTCGTGATTGTTCATTCACAGACGATACTGAAACATTAAATATTTAGACTAACGAAGTAAGACGCACTTGGTGTGAATTTTGGTGCATTTGGCGCGTGGGAGAAGCTTGCGGGGAGGGGACGCGAGCGGCTTTCGCCCAAAATCCATTTAATCACATCTGTCGGACAAAACCGAAATTGGAGCGCATATCCGAAGGTAGCACACCTTTATAGCCACTCGAGAGGCCTTTTCATGGACCGTAGGCTCCTTTCCTGCGTTCTCGGATCTAAAAATATTTCATCACTTCTCTAAAAGTTGGTAACATCGATTTGTTTAACCCCGACGAGGCGCCTAATAAGGGACAAATCGTCTCACTAAGCTTCCTTTATTACCTTCTACCATCTTCCGATTTATGTTATCAAAGATAAATGACCTCCTAGCAGTATACGCGGGATGCATTTTGCTGTATTGGAGGCGTGGGAGGGGTAGAAGTGAGCGGGGAGGGGAGGGGATCGGCCTGCGGCTCTTGTATCCGCGACGCTGCGTGGGCGTTGGAATATTATCTCCGCGGGCGCGGACTCAAATTAGGCATTTTGTGGCTAAACGGTGGCAGATACGTCAAAATGCACGAAATTTTTGCCCTAGGAGGGCAGTAACTCGGCAAAATCTATAGGAAATGACCATAAAATACTATATTTTTCGAATTTCGACCTTCCCCCCCTAAATTGCATTTGAGCGAGGGTCAGGGGTTCACCTACAGGTCTCAAATTTTTCAGGCCTTATTTTTGATCGGTCCCACAACTTTTTTTCAATGGGCCAGATGGATTTGAAAAAAATCGATTTTTCCGATCCGCCCTAGTGTACATATAAACCTAGTCGTGGCTCGCCATATATTTCAGTATGATGAACCATCGTCACTTTGCAATTTATGCATGGCTAATTTCTTTGAAAGGAATTTTTATGGACTTCTCGGTTGCGGTAGAATATAAATATCCCTGATCTTGGAGAAAAAATGCTTTTTACCTTATAAATTAATTGAGAAGGGTTTTCTATGGTCATGGTTGATGCTAGGAATGTACGTAGGTCATGGTTTTAAGAAATTATTTATAACCTATTTTCTGCGTTTATCCTTTTAAATATGGTAATCGTAATCAATCAGCTTTATGGACGTCTAATCAACCCAATATTTACCCGCATTGGGCTTGGAACTTTGTAAATTTTCGCTCCATCAATTTAGGCGAGTTGCTCATTGGCTTTTAAGTGAATATTTCCTTTTATTCATTTCTGTGACTCGTAATTTTCTCGTTTTTCGCTCTCGTTTTTAGTCAGTTTTATGTCTTCATGAAGTACTACTCTCTCCACTTTTGCTTTATCTATATTGGTTTTTCCTTTTATGACGTTGCTGCTCCGTTGTATTATCAATATTACTATCGTCTTCTACTCTGCTAAATAAGGGTTCATTTCAAATTTCAGCGGCCCGGTGGTTTTTACTATTGATCCTAGATATCTATTACGGGGACGTCTGTCAGCTAGTCTAGCTCGGCAAATTTCTAGATCATCATTGCAGCAGCCCAGGTGTTGATTCTTCTTCCATTACAGTGTGAGTCCCAATTTTCGTATGTTTATCCCATAGTTTCCTGCTTGTGTCATCTCTATAATGAATTTCCAAATCTGAAGTTGGCACTATTAAAAAGAAGTATTGCGTTTAATGACGGCATTTTAAGCGGCGACCGCGAAATGAACTCCTCTTCTGCTCATTCTTGGGTCGCGGGTTCGAGTCCCATGTAGGGATGTTTTTAAACCATCAGGGAAAAGCTCGAAACAAGGTATCAATATTAATGGTGGCAACAATTTCAGAGAAAACACTACTGTGCTCAAAGATGATCTGAGTGGACTCATTAAAATATATAGTACGCGACAAGGCAATTATCAGTTCTCAGACTGTATATAAATCCACGAATATAATTTTCCTTAGTATTGTACTATCCGACCTGTTATAATTAATATCTTTGGTCGCTAATATGAGCTCACAAGTTCATGCATTATACCGGTATGGATACACCAATATACATCACGTAAATCCCTACATAATAACGCTGTAATACAGCATTTATAAGTTACAAAATACATTATGTACAGTATACCTCAATTTCCATGGTAAATTCATTATGTACGCGAATTCTTGTGCTGTGTGGGTCTATTCGTCCGGTCTCTGGGAAAATGAGATTCCAGGGACAGGTGCATACGTGCCTACAGAATCGCCTGGGTAGCAAAAAACGAGACAATGGATCTTATGACTTCATTAAAGATGCTATGATCTCTCTTCATTTACTAACTTTTTGCTTTGCTACGTAGCGATACACTTCGGAGCAGGAAGGATAATGTAAATTGATTACTGTGTAACAAAAAATAATGATCAAGTATTCGTTGAAGATTTATCAGGGCTGGTGACGTAGATATTGTTGGAAGTCATTGGTAGGGTTTTTTTATTTCCTCAGAATGGAACGTCATAGGTTCTTGACACAATTATTTTCCTCTCTAACGGATGATACCTGCATGCGATCGCTTTTTTGCTCGTAGAACAAGCATGACTGAGCTACAGCTATCGGGGTCGCCCGCTTTAGGGCGGTCAATGTTACTACTGAGTTGTCGGCCTCGTTGGCGGAGGGGATAAATCCTGGGCTACCCTACCGGGTCGCGGGTTCGAGTCCCGCCTGGATAGGTTGCCCCCTCCAGGACATGGGTGTGTGTGAACGGCCGTTGTTGATTGTTTAAACTCCCGATGTAAAGGCCTCATTGTGCTGATTTCGGGGGTAATTGAGATAAATAAATTAATAAACAGAGTTCACATGTCTGAAGCGGGAGGCAAAAAGAATGCGTGCATCTCCGTAATTATGATCAGGTGTGTGCGATGCCCAATGGATGTTAACTTTCAATACTAGCCACATCTTTATTTTTTCATCATCCCAGCGACTACTGCTACAAGTTTTCTGGCCTTACCTCACTTTGTTCTTATCGTTTCCATCCCATTTCTCCTCTCTCTCTCTCCCCTCAGTTCTCCCACTCCCGCCTCCTAAATATGTATAAATTAATTGCACTTACCACCATTTGTACCTTGAAAATGATGTAGTAACATCGAAACTCGGGTCGGATTAAATTTATTTTTGTGGAAAATTGCAAATCATCTTTCATTATTTCATGGTTTAATGGCGCAATTGTGTGTGCACTCGTGTAATTTCAGCTGGAACTCGTCCCACCTTTAGGAAAATAGCGGACTCTATCCTTCCCTCAGAGGCTAATTTGGTTTTGATGGCATCTCATCAAAATGGATAAAGTTCGAATCGCAGTGCATTTAATTTGTTAGTAGCTCAATGTTGCCATATGACAGAATGATATTCGAGTTACTTATTTTGTTCGACTCTCTTTATGTCTCCAAATGCTTCTTCTTAGATTTTATTTTCATGCACCGAAAATAATTATATTTTTTAAGAATTTTTCCCTTACTTGATGGCCTACCTCGAGGATAAGGCAATTTCGTTGCGACAAAGAATTTCGGGGTAGTGTATAAAAAAGAGGTTCATTTGGACTTTATTTCTGTAACAACATTTTGGTGGGTTGTTTAGAGCTCGGCGTTCGATACGGCCTAAAGGAATTAGGGAAAGTTTTTGAAGCAGATAAACTTTATGATTTCATCTCTTTGCTTTAGCTCTTTCACTATCGTGATGAGTATGCTATGTCTAGGCTGTTACATATGGTCGGTGTTTTCTGGAGTAATCATGAATGATGTTTTATCAAGTATTAAATTCACCATTTCCGTGCTCCCAAAACAGTGAGGAAGTGTAAATGCATCCTAGAGGTTGATAAAGGAACCGAATTATAAAATATGGAAAAAGGTTAAAAAAAAACATTACCTCTTTTATATTGGCATTTAGTATTTTTGCATGACCTTGTGCGCAGAATGTGCTCCTTTATCTAAATTATCACAATGAATCAAATTAAACAATTCGATTTTACCGTGTGATAAAATTAAGGTAAAGTTTTATGGTTGAGTAATTCTTGTTCCTAAATATTTATATCATATAAAGCATTTATTATATAAATATCTAAATTTGTCCCGTAAGAATGGCTAGTATACTGCTCGAATAGTTTTCTTCTTATGGTATTTTCGTGTAATAATCGTATTTGAAACGTTCAGGGGATATAAAGTTGAACATTTTCTCTCTTTGCCTTAATCTCAAAGTGTAAAATTTTCGTCAGTTTTTTCTCAGCTGTCATCTTTTAAATTTGAGATTCAGACAAGGGTCATATTTACTTTGGCTTATTCTATATGCCCTAGAAGTTTCAATATTATGTTTTCAAAACACGCCACCAAAAGAAAAACAATGAACGGCCGGTTTAAAAAGTAGTGAATCTTATAGTGTGTAGATTCTTTTCCATCAGTGTGTACAACTTCTACTCTAACGTTGTAATCTCGGATAGCCCTTTTCCCAAAGGAATTTTGGAAGACTTAGTTTTTCTCTTATTATTAGAACTAAGCTGAAGTTCTAATGAATTGTTTTCTTACTTATGCACGTCTCCTAGCAGCTGTAAGTAGATTTTTTATTTTGTTTCTCTTTCTTCTGTCCATTTAAGAGTGCTGCCTTCGGATATCATTTTATTTATCTTGTAGACCGGTCGTAGAAGAATCAGTATTTTATACTGAATGAATGATGGGATGTTCATGTTTTTCTCCTTAACTATCATCATATGGAGATTTTGTGCTGATTTCAAATGTCATCACAACTTTATGAAGTCGTGGGATTTGCAATTTGCTCTCCGATGGGAAGGAATGTGGTATGATATGCAGTGTAATAACAAGATGTTGTTGACCTTTCTATGGCAAAGAAAGCTGTACATCCTTCCACGAGGCCCAGACGATAGCCGCGATATCACATTTATGCGACTGTTTATCCGAAACGAAGTCTGAAGGTCACGCTTAATGTGATCGTTGCGTGTGCTAGAAGAGCTTGCTGAATAACAAAGATGGTGTTCGTTTGCGGAGCCTTGGTTGAAGATCCGTTATATTTTGAACATCACTTTAATCTGCCTTAGATTAACGGCCCTTACTTTTTTCTTAGGGAGCATGGTAGCCTAGTGGTTAGAGCTTCTATCTAAGTGGTCTATGTTCG
This sequence comes from Ischnura elegans, assembly GCF_921293095.1. Taxonomy (NCBI): domain Eukaryota; kingdom Metazoa; phylum Arthropoda; class Insecta; order Odonata; family Coenagrionidae; genus Ischnura; species Ischnura elegans. Next base: position 19,507,425 of record NC_060257.1, read on the forward strand.
AATATCGGGCGAAGCCTTTGGAAACCTCAAACAAAAATCCTTGAAGAGGGAAGTGGCGCAAGAAAGAAGTTACCTCCAGAGTCTTCTGGACTCTCGCTAATACGCTGCTTATAACCCTATTAGAGAGTAGTGTAGAGAACTGCCATCCAGAGGAGTCTGATTACTCCCAACCTTAATGTTTTATTCAAATGCCTGTAGTTTATTTCGGGTCGAGCTTTACCCTCATCCATCCAGCCCATCCTTCAGCCCCGATTCACTGAGTGAGTGATTTTTTTCGGTTCAAATCATGACTTGGACGATTAGGTAGCCTTTTTCTCTTAGAAATTTCGGGATACTTCGATTTTCGCTTATTCTTATTATAACATCATACTCATAAACTGGTTGATCGTTCGCCTTGTAGTTAAGGCCTATGTCCAAATGGTCTTTGTTCAAATCCCGTCTGAAGCCTTTGGACAACCTCAAACAAAAATCCTCGACGAGGGAGTTGGCCCAGGAAAGAAACTACCCCCAACCAGCATTCCCCCTAATTCACATGCCTGTAGCTTATGTTGAGGCGAGCTCTACCCTCACCCAACCAGCCCAGCCTTCAGGCTTAATCCCTGAGTGAGGGATTTGTTTTCGGTTTAGATCATGACTTGGACAATTAGGTAGCCTATTTCGCTTAGGAAATTTGGAATATTAAAATTTTATTTTATTCTTATTAGGAAATCTTACAATTAGTCACACACGGGTTGATCGTCCTTTCTTCTTTTGCAAAACTGCACTTCGACTTCATCCACACTTGACTTCTCTGCTGATATAATTGTTTATGTCCCACGGCTATAAAGATAGTCGATCTAGATGATTCTGAAGTTCAAGTTGCCTAAGCTGAATTTCTAACGAATTGTTTTCTTACTTATATACACGCGTATTCTCAACTGTTAGTATATTTTTTAATTTTTTTATGTATTTCCTCTTCGGCATGAGGAGCTACTCTCAATTATTCTATGCCTATATCATACTGAGACTTGTCCGTTGCTTGGTTCGAGTTACAGTTACGTTGCTACACTCATGAGTACAAGCACCGGCCATGATGGAATATGCGAATCAAAATTAAGGCGATCCTATTATGCAGAAAAAATTCTTGATAACTCATTTCATACCTTTCTATGACAAACATATTAGGGGAACTTTGAGGATTACGTTTGGGGTTCAAACCCGAGTGAACCCCAAACGTAATCCTCAAAGTTCGAGGTGTCCCAGAGAAAGGAAAAGGTTCCCCTGAATGTGTGAAATTCACAGCCCTGTTGCTAAGTCTCGAGTGAACTCTATCCTCACCTATCCAAACCAATTTTCGGGTAGAATCACTGAGTGAGTGAAATACAATATTAAATACGATTATTACACGTATTTACAATGGAAAGGCATCAAGAAATTTTATCAGGTTCACCAGGTCAGGGCGTGACCAGTGGCGTAACTAGGAATATGGTTTGGGGGAGATGAGAGGGGATGGGGAAGGGCGACCTCCCTCCCCTGAATGTGTGAAATTCACACCCCTTCAGCTAAGTCTCGAGTGAACTCTATCAGTGGCGCCGACTCCATGGGGCCTGAGGGGACCCGAGCCCCCTCAAATATTCGTTACAGGTGTGAGGAAAAAATGTGTCAGGCTTGTTGATTTTCCCCGGAGTGTCCAGATATCGACATTCGAGTTATCAGGGTTCTAATGTTGATCATATGACTCTTCTAAAATGCTTAAAAAACTTAAAACTCGCTACTTATAAAATTTTCCGGGGAAAGATCCTGGTTTGGGCCCCCCCAATATTTTTTGTAAGTCGGCGTCCCTGAACTCTATCCTCACCTATTGAGACCAATTTCAGGAAAATTTTGGTAAAATGACATGCCTGCAAATACATTTTACATAATTTTAGCACTAAAAAAATTGGGTTTCATGAAAAGGTTACGTTAAAATTTACTATAAGTAAAAACTAGACAATAGTTTTGAATATTATTTCTCTGAGGCTTTGGGGGGGGATCTATCCCCCTATTCCACCCCCTATAGTTACGCTACTGAGGGCGTCCGTTTGGGTCGACATTTCGATCGTCGTCATGGATAATTTTCAAGGCGAGATGGATGTCTGCCATGGAATTCGTCCGTCTTATACAGGGCGGAGAGAAATTATTCCAAGAAATTTCAACCCTGGATAGCTGATTTCAGCGAAAACGAGTGCTCAGGGTGGGGTCGCCGGGTTTGACTCCTGAGGGCCGGGACGTAAGTCCCAGACTTATACGCCCTCACTCCTCAGGAGGGGAAGCACAAAGGAAGGGAAAAAAGGAATTGAGGCGCCGCACAGTAGGCTGAAATAAAAAAAGCTGGGCAGCTAACTACCTTTTTTTTTAACCCATTCGCTGCTGTTCAATCTCCGAAAAACCTTCTCCTCGAATGCGGCGAAAAGCGTGCTGAGCGCATGACAGGGAGGAAGAAAAGGTACGTTCACAGCAGTGAAAGGGTTAAACTCCTCTCATAAGCTCCTTCTTTGACTTGAAAATTTCAGTATGCGATAGATATTCCCGGTATCCTTTGCTATCTCCGCCAACTCCCCACGGTTCTCTAAATACCGTACTCTTGTCCTGGCTGGGCTAGCTTAACCCTAACACGGGCAACACATTTTTTCTGACGTATTCGGGCAAGGTGAGTCCAATGGACTCTTTTAATTTAAACTATTAAACCGTGAAAAATATTACTTTTCACATCAATTGGTACATATTGTGCACAATAGAATCATTTAACATAAAATTGATTATTTTCTGTTTAACAAATTTTTACATTACTTATTAATTTCATACATAGTCAAACAGCGAGTACAGTGGACTCTTTTGACTGATTCTTTCTGTTTTCACTACATAAAACACCAAATATTTATCGTTACATGTACATAGTGATAATTTTACATCATTTTGACAATTCAAACCAAATATTTGTAAAATGCCCATTACTTTTTACATTTCGTGCAAACAGACTTACCTTGCCCGGATTTGTGGGAATTCAGGGAAAAAATTATTTTTTAAGTTACTTTAATTCCGAAAGAAGTTTGAATTACTCTAATTTATAGGAAATATACAATTAGAAGAAGTAAAAAAATTACAACATGCTGACATTTAATAACATAATAAAATTCTCAAAAATGTGATGCGATGAGTCCAAGAGCCCGTATTAGGGTTGATTGAACAGTGGCTCCTCCTAGAAATCTCTAATTACACCCCCGAAATGATGGTAGAAACTTATTCGAATCGGAAGTGGGTAGGGAAGTAATCGGTTTGCCTTTTCTCAAAATGTTCACGGACACCGTCTTCCGCTATTGTTACGCGGCCTTTCCTCAACGAAAACGGTACAGATCCATGTTCGGAACGATATGCGTGATGGATTATGGTTGTTGCCGTGCATTCACAATCGTGCCGACTCGAAATGTCCGTGGGTATGGTCAGAATTCTAATCAACCTCATGGCACTCCGGCGACGTGTATTGCTCCCGTCCTCTTAGCGATGCAGCCTTCAAATCTTTTCCAAGAGCTTTTAATTTTCGATTTTAGTTTCCCCGGATGACAAATATCGAGGGCATCTCTGATTAACGTGCGAAACGTCTGTAAGGTCTTCAAACATATGACACGACCTAGAAAATATACGTGTGCTGGGCCGGATTTTGATCTAATCACCTACTATTTTTTAAGTTTGTTAAACAAGAGCTTAATAGTATAAGGTGCGTCAATATTTTACGTAGAAATCGGTGAACATATGTACTATACTTTGGCGCAAACTATAAAAACGAATAGACCCGATGAACAAAAACCGTCAATCACAACCAATGCATTTTTATGTTTGTTTATTAGTCATATAAAAAGAATTTCTCCTTGTTTTCGGTTCATCGTTTCATTGTTCACTGTTTTTAGAACAGTGTTATTTTAATTTTGCCAGCCATTTGAATGCAGGCCCCTTTTGAACTTGAGGCCCTAGGCTGAAGTAGGCCTATAGAGAAATCCTGGACGTGTGACACTTTTTTCTTTCGATTTGCGAAATGGAGTGGCTCTTTTTAGGAGGATGAGTAATAATGCCTAATTTTTAATGTTGAGAGTTATTTCCTGTCCTCCTTATAGGAATTATAAATTAAAATACGCGATAATTCTTCCTATAAATAGAAAAAAAACGCTCAGCTGAAGGAATAAAATGTGATATTAGGGCCCGTATCATAAAAGTCCCCTCGAAGCCGGCCTCCACCTCATTGTCGTCAGGAGGAGGAGATACGATATCATAAAACCGACCTCAACCTCAAAAACGTCGAGTTTTGAGGCCAGCCTCAGCTCAAACTTTGAGGTTAGATTATTATCGGCTCAAAGCGTTTGAGGTGACTTCCGCCATTGCGAGAAGATGATGATTATTCATCCACGATTATTAAACTCTTCCGTTATTTTGTGCCAGCATCTTGCCTTGCTTAAAACGGACTCCGCATCCGAGCGCTTACACTCAATTACGTCCTTGTACTTGACCACCAAATTGCACAAAATTTCCTGCTCCTGCCTGGCCATGCGCTCCGACTTACATGGGGAATACACGACCTTCGGGTGGCCGATTGAGCTCAAATTTTCTGATTCGGCAGATCACGGCTGTCAATTAAATATGCCGAAGCAAGACGACGCACTTCTCAAAACTTTTCGAGAAAAAAGCAATTAAAATCTTAAAAAACGGGTCTACGGTATATATCCGGTATTGCCTTACATTTACTTGAAGACAGTGGTGGCCCAGTGGTAACGGTGGTTGACTGTGGATGTAAGGACTGGGAGTTCGATCCTCACTCACGGTACTTCTTTTATTTTACTAAATTCTTCGTTTGCAAGTTTCGGGATACTACTCGAACAAACGGAGAACGTGTTCTTTCCTCCGCCGCATCGACTGCCCTGTATTTTTGACGGTATACACGCGTCATTCATGCTTACGAATAATTTTCTCAATTAAACTCCCAATGAAAGCATAATCCGTCGATAGGGTGGATTTCCCTCCCAATTAATAATTTAAATGTCATTATTCTGACCCCCCCCCTACAGAAGACAATTTACACTCGCAATACCCTAATATACCTAGAGAGAACAAATAAAGACAAAATCGCCCTTGGAAAGGCTATTATATAGCCCTTTCTTCATTTCCTACCCCTTTCAGCACTTATTATTGTTTAAAAAAATGAATTAAAAATATTTTCATTGAGCTAACGAAGATTAGAAAACAATCTTTAAAAATGCAAACAATAAAATCCTTGAATAATCAAATACAAAAAGGACTGTGAGTGAGGATCGAATTCGCCATCCTTTTACATCCACAGTCAACCACCGTTACCACTGGGCCACCGCTGTCTTCAAGTAAATGTAAGGAAATACCGGATATTTACCGTAGACCCGTTTTTTACGATTTTTAATTGCTTTTTTCTCGAAAAGTTTTGAGAAGTGCGTCGCCTTGCTTCGGCATATTTAGTTGATAGCCGTGATCTACTGAATCAGAAAATTTGAGCTCAATCGGCCACCCCAGTCGTCAGGTCGTGTATTCCCCTTGTTAGCCATTGCTGTTTCTATTGTTGATATTGGCGGGTATCTCCCCGGCCGCATTCGGTATATCGCTACTGCGCATGTCTGCGCAAATACGATTCGAAAAAATGAACATGGAACAATGCTGGAAGACTGTCAACTCTGAAACCAGAAACATCGTCCTCAACAATGCGTCATTTCCGCTGGCTCAAACCCCTCCTCCTATGAGCCGAGCTGGAGGAGACTTTTATGATTTGACGCGGTCGAGGGATCTCCTCGTCGAGCTAGGCCGGCTTCAAACGAGGCCATCCTCAACTTCAACTTCGAGGGGACTTTTATGATACGGGCCTAGGAATTGGAAATGTACTTGTAGATGGAATATAGAAATGAGAGTCCTACTTGGCCCGATGCACAGAGTTTGTCAAATTTCGGATTTCTTCGAAAGTATTTGTTATAAAGTGTGCGAGGCTTTCGATCTCTCTTGAATGGGGAGGACTGCGAACGAAGCCGGGTTTTCCTTTAATCTCTGTTCTGTTTCCTGAGTAGTCGTTACCTGGCCAATCAAACATCACACCTGCCCATCCTTAAAGGCTTTTGGGTGTTTAGAGTACACAACCTCTCCTGAAAGCCTCCGCAATGTCCTATGTCGTAGCTTAACTTTTGTGCTAAGGACTTGAGGTTTACATAATAATCTCAGGAAATACTATGTAGGTTTCTGCAGTTATAACGAGACATAATTCATTCTCAGAGTTGGTTTGGCGGAAAAACAAACGTCAAACCCAATTTTGTTCGTTTTTCGTCGTGATTTCTTGGAGTTTCTTACTTCAAAAGTTTTCACGTAATTGCTGCCAATACTGGCCCTGAACAGTCATTTGGAAAAACCGCGGAGTACTGCATTTATGGGCATAAAATACAGTATGGAAAGCATACGAACGCGTATTTCGAGTTTTTTTGAATCCACTAACTCTTCGAAGAGTTAGTGATCCCTAAGCATGAATTCATGTATCCCTTACTGTATATTTCTATAATAAATCCAATATTACATTGTTATCATGAAAAGATAGAAATCCAATCGGTGCTATTACTATCCGAGCGTTAATTTCTGCCGGAGGATTATGCCCCTTTGTTAACGAGGCTGACTTTTGCTTCCTAAAATCCCTAAAAACCAACAAATGAGTAGCCTGGATACATGTTTTTAATCACTGTAGTTCTCGTTTCCTTGTCTTATTTTCTTCTTGGAGCAGAGGTTCTTGGGATAAAATGCAGAATTGACTCCACCGTGCGAATGAGTTTGTTTCAGTGACTTTATTATCAATTTCATCTCAATATTTAGATGGCGTATTTTGAGAATGACCTTGAAGTCAGTTAGTCGATGAGTGAATTCTGAGGATTTAGTATCAGCGGAAAATTCGTCGGTTGAGATCCCCGGGAATCGCTTTCGTAATTCGTGACGAATTCAGTGGATGACCTAATGTAGAGAATTCGGAGTTGACGCAATGCTTCTCTGTTGACACGACCTCAGCGCGTCACAAAATTATTTTTCGAAATGCTGTTCATTTTGCTTCTAGATCTTGCTCTTCCCATGCTGAAGATGATCTCATTGAACATTCCTTCTCTAAAGATGGTTTGTTAGAGCATTTCTGCCCTTACATTAAAGTTTGGGTTTTGTACTTTATATAGGGGATTCATGTCTCTTTTTTTTAGCTACTTACGGATTATTTATGTATTCTGACAAAAAATTCTAATCTTTAATGGGCTTCTGATGCGGTTAACTTATACGTTGTTCGTATTTTATTGTATTTGGAGGAGGCGACCGACAGCTGAGGTCATTTGCGCCGTTAGCGAAGCGTTTGGAAGGAAGGGTGAAGAGAAACCTGGCGTCAGCATTATTCTGCTCTTATCGAAAGGCGCTGAGGGGACCGCACTGACTGTCCTATCCGACGGACGGAGTAATGCGCTGGAAATGCCCTCCACACCAGGGGCGCAGCTAGGAATTAAGGCGCGGTTGGGGGTTTAGATGCAACTAATACCGGGGTGTGTGAGGGTATGGAATAACCACCAGGATAAGCGGTGGGTGCGAGATTAATTAATTGCGAAATTTTAAGATAAATGGTTCAAAATGGTGATTTTTACGGCTTTCTGATGGATAATTTATTAATCCTTACACTATTCTATTATTAATATCAATCCAATTAAGTAAAATGGATTAAACTTAGGTCATCGCGTATTTCGAATGTTGCAAGTAATACAGCGAAGTACAGCATATACCTAGCTTATATTTACGTGAGTATCCATGAGAAAAAAATCCCCTAGACCAGGAATGGAACCACAGACCTTTGGATTTCCGTGGCAATGTACGAACCTGGTCTGGGGGATTCCCTGACCCTCTCGGAATCTCAAGATTAATTCACCATTCGTATTCACTGGAACTAGTCAAGGTTTGCTCCTAAATGACGAGGATTTTTGCAACAAATATCTTAAGATTCTATCATGTTCGAATCCTGGACCACAAAGCCCTCCCTTATTGACATATACAACAGACACGTAGTAGAATAAATGGTATAGTACTTGTAGAGAGTATACTTTTTAATATTTGAATGGCGCGTATCTCTGTCTCACCGTATTGTCAGGTAAAGATCAGTTCGTGCTTGCTGAGGTGAAATGGTGAAATGCGTCGAGATGTAAAAAATATATTCCTTAAAAGTAAGATAGCATTCATAATGAACAGAAGAAACTTCTTCGGATTGAGACTTCAATCCGATATTGCATTTATTATTGATTTTAGTTCCAATTAGAGAAGTCCGTATTTTAATGTCATTTTTCGAGATGTAAAACAATACAATTAGAGTGGGTCAGTCCTCAACAGTATATATTACCAGAGAGTAAGTATATTCTCTATACTTACCTACTATATAATTACTCTATGATATTACTCTCTTTTCGAATATTTTTTAAATTCACATCACTGTAGGACCGAAAAATATACTTTCCAATATATCGATGGCTAAGTTCTAACAACACGTATCTCAAAAATAGCAACCTTTCAGGAGAGCAAAAGAAATATTATTTTTTAACATGTACACTGAAATTAAAAACCAACAGTTCATAAAACTGAAAAAGAAGCATTCATTTTCAAACAAAGTGTTGTTTTTTGTTTGTGTTATATTTTTTAATGTTGTTACTTAAACTTTGTTTAAGATACCTGTCTCAAACCGGCCGAATTTTAGATACGTGTTGTTAGAACTTAGCTGTCGATATGCCAATTTTGTTATTATTCGTTCACTTTTCTGGTATTAACATCACCATGGAAATATACCCTGGATTTCCCTCCCCTGTTGCTTTGAAGGAAAAATATGCCTTTTAATGCGTCACTCACCTCTTTGCTTCGCTATTTCCTAATAATTTTTCACCGACTTCCCCCTATCATCATTTGTATGCGTGTTTTAATGGGTCAACTATTTGTAATTTTATCCTGACTAAACCTCTTGAATTTCTCCATGGAAAATCCTCATACTTGAGATGAATAATGTTCAGCTGTCTCTTAAACCGTGCGTGTATTTTTTTTCAAGCTATCCTCACTGAATTGTGTCAGAAAAAAAATCTCAACCGACCTGTTTCCATACTAATTTCCCCTAAGATGATCACTTACCTGTCCTTGCTCAAATGATATTCCTTATTTAAGGTGTGTGTACATGGACCCTCAAGCCTATTGTCATAAATTTCGCCGTTATTCATTGTCGTTTTTATCGGAATGGAGAGGAACTTCACGCTGAGTTGACCTGAATTTCCTCTCGAGTGTAATTATCACCTGAAGATTATTGAGAGTGAAACGTCGTGGAGGTCACTGTGCTCTTTTTTATTCAAAGTTTCATTTCTTCTAATCCCCAGCACCTTAGTTGCTGTGCCATTCATTCACAGCTCGGTGGTGACCTTGCTGAGAAATATTTGATGTCTCTATACTAGAAGTGGTTTCTATGTAATATTCCTGCCGTCCCATTTAACCCTGTGTAAAAAAGTATTCCCTTACCAAAGCCAAATTCGACGTTGTTAAAAAGATGTTTTTTGTAGATAGGTCCATAATCTTAGCCTCCCACCAATGAGATTGTAGAGCAAATATTGTTGTAAAAATTGATATAAAATAGTTATAAAAAAACTGTTAGTAATTACCATTTAGGTATACCCTTTCACTGTTAAGGGATAGTCATGGTATCACTACACGAGCTGTATGTATCATTCAAAAAAAGCATAATGCATTATTTTATATGATGGTAGCCTTTAAATAGTTCTCCTTAAAGGCTACCTAAAATAAATCTACATTTGTAATTGAAATTTGCTTTATAGAGTAATAAAACTTATTATTATAATTATTATTTATATATACCTATTATCTTTATTGTAATGGACGCCCACATATTCGGGTAATATGTAGAATTTTGTCTAAAAGTATTTCGAAAGCGAATCACTAAATGTCGAATCATATTCATTGTGCTTATTTTATGGATACGAACTCGTCGGCAAAACATTTCCCCGTCAAATGAAGATAATTTCATAGCTCTAGTCCTAAATTTTATCTGCTCTTACTTTTCACCTCTATCATTTCGCAGATGACCTGAACGACTTGATAACGTCCATGTTACTGGGTATACATTATTTTACGCGGAATTTTCGTCAATCCTCTGGGTCAAATAGCATGATAACTTATTTTGCTCCATGTTTTTGTTGTCAGCTGGTGTTTTTCTTATACATTTTCTACTTCCTGTTTTGAAATAAGATTTATTTTATCTCTCGATCTTTTTCCACTCTTCTTCTGTCATGAGTATTGAAATTCTCATCTTGTATGCATCCCGGTTCCACCAATCTCCAATTCCACAATGGTTCCACGGTGTTACGGTTAATTTCCACTAAATATGGACTATTTTCATAAAATGCATTATATGGTAGTAATTTCAATGATATGATTATTATCTAGAAAACAATTTTAATTTTCTGTATGAATGATTCTCATAATTTTAACTTTATTTTATTTTTTTCGTCCCCATAGTGTTTGAGTTTTGACATTAATTTAATGAAGCAGAGAAATGAAACAACTAGTCATTTGTACCTGCACTCGTAAATATTAATTCTAAATAACCGATTTATACAAACTATTTCGACCTACGCGAGAAGTACTGGCAAATCGAAAAATGATATAAGTCCATTGAAATAGATTGAATCAATTGAAAATATTAACATAGAGTAAGTATATTCTTACTCTATATACTTACTCTATGATATTAATTAAGCCAGAAATTTCTTTCAATGGAATTAATAAATTAATCGTTCGTGAAATGAAGGTCCATGTTATAACATGGTTTTCTCGGTTCTAACCCCGTGTTATATTATGCTGACATTAAAAAAAAACATTTTCATTTTATTTATTAATTTTGTAAAAAAACGGCGCTTATGAACTCGTAATTATTTCACCATTATGTGAGGGTTTCGTAAGAAAATTCAATGTGAACAGTTTCCTACACAATTGGGCCCATTATGCTTTACTCTAGAAGTTCGGGGATCAGGTTGGTGTGGTGTTGGCGTCCAGGTTCAAATCCCGGTGGTGGCAAAGGATTTTCAGAGACCTCCCAATCCCTGCTTGAATGTTGTGGGGAGGACATTTCAAGCGCGACGATCCATCCGTCGAATGGGACATTAAGCCGTGGTCCCCTTGGTGCCTTTTGCTAAGAGGAGGCTAATGCCGACGCCGGGTTTCTCTCCACCCTTCCCTCCATACCCTTCCCTCATGGCGCAAGTGATTATCGGTCGCCTCCTCCAAATACCATACCTGTAGCACTTCAATTTAACCGCCGTATTCTTTGTGTATTGAAATAACTCATATTTTTATTGTGATGAAATAAATTCATATGGCCAAATTTTTACTTATTTTTTCCAGGATCCGTACTTCTTGGTGTCGTGGGTATTGTGCTGACTGCTATCGCATCTCTTTTCTCTGTGGTGGACCCTTCCAACCTGATCATGAAGCATGTGAGTAGGCACTTACATAGTTTATGCTCTAGCGAAGAAACTTCGTTTTTCTTCAACTTATTTTGCAATCTTTTTATCTAGTTGCGTGGGTCACGATCTTTATTTTAGTTTCGTCCACATAGCCGCGACAATGAGCGAAAGAAAAAGTAGAAAAATTAAGTATACTTCTTTGTAAATGCCTTTAAAAACACCATGTTATAGCCTGAATATAAAAATGAAAAAATTAGCCTATTAACGTTTTCTTTGAATATTTTTCAAGTATTTGCCTCGCTTTGTTTGATATTCCACAAATAATTCCGTAGTTGATTTTGCGTTGTCAGAAAGAAGTGTTATTATCAATGAAAGTCGCGTGGAAAAACAGAGAACTCACTCAATTGCATTTACCTAATAAGTTTCTTTTTAACTTCGGGTGCTCGGGTACTTTAAAATCTACTTCCAGTTTTACTTCAGATTATCTCAGCTCGTGAAAGCATTTTTACGTAATGAAATATTTTTGGTGTCTCTACATAACTAAAGTTTGTGAGACAGATTAAAATCAAGCCGTAATAATTATTTAGCAGTTTGAGTTAACATAATAGTTATTATGGGTGGACCTTGGGCCCGCGGTACATCTTGTACATATAAGGAAATGTCTAAAGGTTTGGTCTTCTCACCTGCGACGTTAGCGAAGAAATGCCTGCGTAGTAAACTCGGCGTCTTCTCAGAAAACTTAGCTATCCCACGTAGTGAGTTTTTTCGCCTTTTTTAAGTGCATTATGGCGGTCTTACAATCGGAGATATTTGCACACTTGAGTTTGCTGTGGCTTATCTTCCACTTTGATTTTTTTATGTGCTTGAGACGGTATACGAAATTTTTCGTGTCATCAATTGCCATTGTAAATCGAGGCTTACATACTGAAAATGCTTTCCGGGTATTCCTAAATAGCTATTCTCGTTATGGTGTTGCAATTATTGTACTCCAGCTAACATTTTGCTTATGCTTTTCATTCCCTCTTGACAAATATGCATAAATTTCATCGGAAGATATAGAAAATATTTGCTAGTTGGAGGTCCTTAACACTTTTGGGATATACGTAAGGGCAAGTGAAATCCTTCGGCTATCTCGGGCAATTTATAATATAGGACGGAATATATAAGTTTGATTGAAGAAGCTTTGCAGCTTAAAGGATTTTATGACGCGAAAATTCATATTTATCTCTCTAAGGCACTGTTACTCGAAGCTTATCTAGGAAACGGCGAGAGGGAGGATGATAATCTTCATCATTAATGGAATAGTATTTTTTCTTATTTAAACCAAATGTAAGTATGATGAAAATAAAGTTAAATGTGTTTTTTGTATATGCATTAGCATTTTTAATATCCTGCATAGCAGCATCCCTGACCTCAACCGGCGCGTAACAAATTTACGAGGATATTCAGATTTATTGTGAGAAAACACTGTGATTATCCAAAAGTTTATCCAGGAAACGGCGATGAAGGGTTAAGTTTCTTCTGGATGAATAGAATAATGTTTTTTTTCTTTTTATATAATCTTATCTATGGTGAAAATAAAGTTAAAATATTTTTATTGATAGGTATTTCCATAAGTATTTATATTTCTCTACATTGTTCCGTCCCTTTAGAGATAAGTAGCCGGCGCGTAAGTCGTATCATATTTGCCTGTGAAGAGATTTTTGTTCTTGAATTCCCACTTACCACTTATGACTGATTCAATGCTAATTACGCTATGGCATAATCAAAAAGATTTGGAATAGATTGAAAGGTTTGGGATTTGGTATATTGAAATATTTCGAAGAAATTTGGGAAGTAAAATAGGAAAGAAAAAGCGTAAGGAATACAGGTAAGGGATGAATGTGACATTGTGACAACTAAGTAAAGCAAGATTGTAAACTGGTGGAATCCGTGTTTATTTCAACATATTCTGTGGTGGAAGGTATCCATTAATCAATCACTAGAAACTGTTCACCGCAGTTGTAATAGAAAATCTCCACAAATCATAAAACTATAAAACACTATGTATATTATTTTAGAGAGTTATCATGAGGAGCAAGCATCTTGTTTACATTGCCGAAAATATTAATGGTAATATTTTCCGGTATTTATCCCCAAGGAATGAAGATCGAGCTGGTGTCATTGATAGAGCGCCAGGGTTCTTGTGGAAGAATCTAGAAGGCGCTATCTGTTATGCCACCCCGGTCCTCAATAGGGTTGTTTCCTTCATCAAAGAAAACAAAAGGCATTGATTGCGATTTGTTACCGACCACTAGTGTATTCATAAGATACAAATTATTTGGTTTTAGAAATTCCAGTTTTGACGAATGTTAATGGTCAATTTTAGCCTCATTTGAAAAAGGCCAGATTGGCGGCCATGCGATACCACTCCACGTGACGTCACAGGGGCCCAGATGCTATACGAGTAGATAGGAGTTTTACATCGCCTGAGATTACCAATGCATGCATAAGGCACATAGCTCAGGGAAACATCTCTTAGTAATCACCTATTAAAATTGCTTATGGTCGGAAAGTTTCCTTCGTTTGATAGGGTATTAACAATCTTTATTTAAGCCAAGCGCTACCTGCCAGCAGGGTACTCTGCTACCTGCTAGCAGCCTGCATCGTATCGGCGCTCATGGCCTCGCACCAAGGTGGCCTCACACGGCGGCAGCCGGAACCACAGTGACGTAACACGGGATATTCCCAGTATTCATTCTTATATGCCGTCGCGTTTTCGCGCGCTTGAAATTTTTCACTTTTCATTTAATCGCGAAAAATAGCTTAGATATCGCTTAGATATCGTCATTTAAAGATCTAAAAGCGTGAAATACGTACTCCAGGAGTAATAATCTTTCGATTTAGGCAATAAAAAAGTAATGGGAAACCACCCTATTCCCATGTGATCTCTTCTCTTTGAACAGACGCTGAGCCTGAAGGAGGGTTCGTATGCCTTCGGTCTTTGGCGGAAGCCGCCCGTGGCCATCTACCTACGCGTGTACGTCTTCAATGTCTCCAACTCGGAGGCCTTTCTACGCGGAGAGGAGCGACTCCGCCTCGAAGAAGTTGGACCCTACGTCTATAGGTGAGTGCAGGGGTGCCCATCTGTTGGCGCACTACTCCCCCAAAATTTCTCACCCCCCTCCCTGGGTGACTCTGCTCTGATGACGCATTTCCCCTCCCCTTACAATTTTTTTCTGTGAATTAAATAGCGTCATACATCCCCTACGATATTTATCTTAAAATTACATGTATCCAATAAAAAGAACATAAGCTATTTTTACGATCGCCTTAAATATTGATGTACATGGGTAACATGTGATATTAGTACACCTAAGAAAACGAAAGTGCGTATGCATCTGCCGAGCAAAACCCCAATTTTAATTAGCTAGAATTTATCACCGAACATATGAAGCTTAAAGACGTTGTGAAACTATATTTACGGGAAGCCTGTGAGCTATGTAACTCAAATGTAACATTTTTCTCGAAAAAGAATTAGGTGTAATGTCAATGTATATAGGGTATACGTTGGCGGCCCTGGAAGAGTTTATGTTTGTTTTACATTGTTCCTTTATTATACGAAGATGCTTTATAAGTAGGTTTACTACTGGTAGAATATTTTTATTTTTCGTAGATGATAATAGATTTACAAGTTTTTAGGACGCAAATATTTGATTTGATTATTGTTGCCGCGCTGCGCACTCCTCAAATGAAACGAAGAGCCCCGACGTTTCGTTATGATTCGGATTGCATGCTAATGTATGGTGCCCAATCGTAATACGCACTCCGTACAGGCACACCCGTACCATCTTGCTCTACGCATGAACGCAGGTGTGTATTCAGTGGCGATTAATCATCTCACCGTTCTCGTCTCCAGTGACGTAACTTCTCACCCTTGAAAACTAATCTGTCATGGCTATGCTGGAATAAGTAATTGATATTTTTAGTTTTTTTCGTCTCTAAAATACCGGCGAATATTTGTAAATTAAGTAATTTCGTTCGGTTTCTTTGTTACTTAATGTTTCAAGAGAAAGGTTCTTCTGTGTCAGTTGTTACTAAATATTATTGAAATTAGCAAAATCTCAACCATTTAAACTGTTAAGATTTCGCTTAATTTATGACAGATAATTATTATTTTGCTTACTGCGTAGTATATGGGAACGCATGGGCGTTTCAACAGTGGATACCTTGGCACCCACACACTATCTCCAAATAAGAGCGTTTAAATAACCTTAGAAAAATCTAGTGTCGAATTTAGGTAATGTATAAAATTGGCGATGAATTTTCTCTAGCTTCCGACCGAGTTAGGCTCTCCATTTGTGCCATGAAGTCTTCTTACCACCCTTCTACATCAAGGTCGCGGCCCTCTAGCTTACCCCCTTAACCTGATAGCCCGCACTCATCCAAAAATACAACTTCGCGATGAGATACCCTCCGTTTCCATGTTATACCCCCGTTTTTCGTTCTGCTACAGCGTTGACCCGTCGCTGGATATTTCGCTTAGAGGTCCTTCAACAAAATTTTCGTGGAAACAATTTCCCATTTGTTAATAAGTTGTAAACATGCCTGCTATGAACATCGCTTATTTTGAGGATTAATTACTCCATCAAGCCACGGTTTTTCATTCTATATTTTCACGCGAAATACATACCTTTTTAAAGGCCTAAGCTGGAAAAATATTTGGGAAGGCGGTGCTCAAAGATAGTGGGTTGCAGTTGATGGATACGATGGATACGCTTAAATTATCTCCAAAGTATTTCAGGAGGTTCGAATCTCTAGACCCCTCCCTGGCCTCTCTAGCCTTGGCTTCTTTTGCGGCAGAAAAATTATTCTGCCAACCATTCACAAAAATAAAAGAACAACCAATTCTTGACTATTTTGTCTGGAGTACAAATAGATAACAATGATAAATAACTGCAGGATGATAGTGGTTTTTTAATTTAATTTTTCCTGGCGCAGGTCGATCAAATGCGTGCAGTTCGAGACTCAGGGCGGAAGAAAAGGAACAGCCCCAAATTTCGTACTTCCAGCGCGACGAAACACCAACTGCTAGGGTCCGTTAAAGAAGAAGTGACCCTGGTGCCCACCAAATACGCACATAGTCGAGGTCGATAACCTGAGTGTTGACCATGAAAAACACAACCGTGGCAAACAATCTGTACGCATCTCATTAATTCGGCAACCTTGTTTTTCATGCGTTAAATCGTCCTTGAAATTACCCAAAACAGAAGCATATCGGAACCACTCATTGATAAAGTGCACTAAAGTGGAGTCGCGGAAGTGACTTTTTTTCTTACGAAGCACCTCATGACCCCACACGGATAGCGTACGGTGGGCGAACTCAAACAGCCCTCTGTAAGTTACCCTCAGCGAATAACAGTGTTTTGTTACTATTGTGTTTCGTTATGAGCAGTGGCGTATTCAGGGGGGAGGTCCGGGGTGTCCGGACCCACCCCGAAATATAAAAACACAATGATTTTCCTTCATAAAAGAAAACAAAATATTGAAAAATCATGAATTTAAAAATATTTCTTTAACAAATGAAGTTTTTTCGATTATGAAAAGTGTTAAAATTAATTTCAAATCCATTTTTCAATAATTTCCCCCCTTGGTTTTGGACCTCCCCCGAACGAAATTCCTGGCTACGCCACTGGTTATGAGCTCTGCATTATAGTCTGTGTACCACAGGGTGGCACACGGGCCCGCTAGCTACCCGAGTCGGTCCTTTTCTCCTCGCGGCGCAGCGGTCACGTGCACCACCCTAAGGTATACAGACTAAAAGGCCTGGTCAAACGATACATTAATACGTACGAGTTAATTTCTAAAAGCATGAACGCGTGAATGACTACGAGAATGCAGCGTATAACCACCCAACTTGTACGAATGCATGTACAGAAAATAGAACCGGTTTTTAATTGGTTCATGCATCCGTACATGTTCCGTTCCGGTTCACACAAATCGTTCATGCAAGCAGACATTAACCCTTACGTGTTAATGTACCGTATAAACACGCCTTTATAGTTTGTGACATTCGCGCAATCTGTGGATTTGATTTCCAGGGAAGAGCTGGAGAACGTTAACCCGGACTTCGGGTCGACATCCGACGATTCGCTCACGTTCGAGCCGAGGAGGACGGTGCACTGGGAGCCTGAACTGTCTCGGGGGTCACTGCAGGACAAGATAGTCGTCCCGAACATCCCGCTAGTCGTGAGTATGAAAATAAAATCGGACTTCGACCATGACCATTGCGTGCTCCACTTCGATGACGTCACCGCGCGGTTCTCGGAACTGACAATGAGACGGAGAAAAAAAAGCGACTGAACTTGGAAAGAGGAACGAAAGCACTTGGAAAAATTCGTTTCTGAATAGCGAAGTAAATTTCTCCGCCATAAAATTGTCAGTATATGCTGTTTTACGGTATGTTCTCAATCGGCCGAAAAATTAAAATCCCCCTTATATTTTTTTTAGAAATTTAAATGACCGCTAATATCTAATGGATTTGGCGATGCTTGTTTATGAGTAAAAAAAATATAGACTGCAACTACAATAAAAATTTATTCAGGTGTTGGTTAGGGCTGCACATTTCGTACATTCCCCAGAATTTCCTAGATTTACAGATAATGTGCTCTTTCGGTGTAAATTTAGTTCACCTTAAGATTCACGCTTGAACGATTAAAAACCGCTCACAATAGGCACATTTAGGCCGTTTTACATGGGCCACGTAATTGCAAAATCTGACGTGAGTGCGCAGGTGCAGTCAAAATTGCCTTGTGTTAAGCGGTGATTTGCAAGAACGCATGCGATAATGCATGAACGTGAGATGGCAAAATATCCCGTTCTAAATTCGCCCATGCATTCGCACAATCTCACGCCATAATGAGAAATAATGCAGACCTCGAAGTGCAAGGTGGCTCAGGGAAAGGAACTGATCCCCCTACCCTGAATGTGTGATATTCACACGCCTGTGACCTAGTCCAGGGCGAGCTCTACCCTCACCTATCGAAACCGACCTTCGAGTTTACTCACTGAGTAAGTGAGTAAGTATTCTATAATGCCTTATGGTTACTGTTGCCTGTAATTGATTATAATAACTCTTACGCACGACCCTATTATTATATGTATAATTCTTACGGCTTCACCTGGCATTTGATCCCCGAATCCCTCGGTCAGTAGCCAAGCGCTTTACCCACTAAGTTACTACTCTCTCCGTTGAGAGGCTCCAGTTTCATTAAAATGAATTAAAGGATTTAAATAAATCAAATGGATCGACCGAGTATAAGTAAGAGATCTTAAGAAGAATAGGAGAGAAGAGATGCCTCATGAAAACCGTGACAAGAAGACGGAACAACCATGTAGGCCATATCTTGAGACATGATGGCCTGATGAAGACAATCGTCGAGGGACAAGTAGATTGCAAGAACGCAAAAGAAAGACCTCAAATAAAATACATGGAACAGTTAAATAAGGATGTGAAAGAGAAGAAATACCTACGTATGTGTGAAAATATTAGATTATAGGAGTACTGAGGGGAGAGCTGCGTCAAACCAATCTTAGAATTTTTGACTAGTGATGATGATAATGAAATTAATGGACAATACTCGGGCGACTGACAAGGGAAGTCCCTCTAGTGCCACCTTAGCGACGCAAAGTACCAGTAAAACGCCTAAATTTATGCAACAATTGCCCCTCATTCTCCGTTGCTAGGATGAAGAGTGCTGACGGTGTATTGTCATCCTACGGGTTGCATACATGTAGGAGTTTTCCTTTTACTTTCCGTCGCTAAAATCTCGAAAAATATTGAGTATTGGCGGCAGTAACAAAAAAAAACACCTCAGAGGTATCCATTTCCTGGCACCTAGCAAAATTTGAACGATATCTGGTGGTGACACTTAAGGGACTCCTTGAGACCGGACAGTAAAAAATTGAATGGTAACAAGATATACGGATAATTGATACCGAGAGCAAGGAAAAGTGGGGAAGGTATGGTCAGAGTCAAAGCCGTAGCCAGGGGGGGATGGACATCTAGTAGTCCAATGCGACTTAAGTCAATAATTATCCAAGCGAATTTGTAGGTGCAATGTGTGTAGTTGTAGTGCAGTGTGTGAAATAATAGGGCTGTGAATTAGTAGAGAGATGAGTGACTTATGAGCCTCCTGAGGGACCGCAGAATTGACATCGACACCGAGGAGTTAAATCATTTGGTCGCTGCATAAAAAAACTAGAAGGCTAAATTCAATTTTACAATAATATTTTTATATTTTCCTTTAAGGGTTCATAATAAATATGTATATTTAACCGTATACGCTATTTTATTTACCTTATAAAAATAATTTTATGTTTGTCAACTATTCTATAAACCCCCCCCCCCCCCTCCCGAAAATATTTTCTGGCTACGGCCTTAGTCAGGGTTGGTGCTGCCGGTATGTCTGCGTCAGTGTCCGGTGATCTGCTTGGAAGTAGCGTCGATTCGTCTCTCCACCATGGACTCCAAGTCGATCTGTCTCGGTGTAAGCCTCAAAAACTGACTCTCGGGGATTGGGTATCCTTTATATCTAGTCCCACTAGGCTAAAGGGTAGTGTCTCCGTTTGACTCACAAGGTATATATGCACAGCGGTGGCATCAACCTCGCATCCCGTAATCTAAAGGCCGTTTTACACGGTACACGGAATTGCGCAATCAAAATTGCGTCATGTAAAGCGGTGAATTGCTAGAACACATGCGAGAATGCGTGGATGCGAGACGGCAAAATAGCCCCTGTTCTAATTTCGTTCGAATGCATTCGCGCAATTCCACGCCATTTTAGAAATTAATGCAGCTCTAACCTGCTTTTTAGTGGTGACTTGAAATTCACTTCGCTAAATTCGTTACACTCTACCGCGATCGGGCACTGGGGTAGAATAATGTCGTTATTTTTGGGGAGGTTCACCACTTTCCGCTGCGCCTTGGTGGTATGCAATGCATTACATATGCTAATTTTAGCCGTATTGCGTCTGAAGTCTGGTGTGCGTAAAGACAAGTAGGTTTTAGATATTCATCAATTATTTTCAAATATTGTTTGTTCAGATTGTGAAATAAAAACTGTAATTGTAAAGCCGCCTTAAAGATTACGATCTTTTCAAATTTCCCAGAAATTACGAGTGCGCCCCCCGCTGATCGAATGGGTCTGGTGCTAATTCGGATCTTACTTGTCGAGTACATGGATCGAGTGCCGAATATAGGCGCATTTAGAATTTTTTAGTATCTATGAGCGCCTCTCTCTCAATAAATTTAGTATCCCATATGAATGACTATGAAGCAAGTGATCTCATGAATATATTTTTTTTATTTTCCATTATTTTTTAAAATTTAGCATGCCGTAACAAATTAAGAGAATGAATTTCAATGTCAACAACACGAGTGATTTTTTAAGAAAAATTATTTTTATTTTAAATTAATATTCCTATAATTATTAGAATTGTAAAAATTTGTTGTTGTACTTCAATGTTTGCATTTTATGGTTGTGCTATTTTTTCAATATTAACGACAAACCTAATTGCAATTATTATGCATACTGTTTCCCTTTCAGGCCTTAGCATCATTGGCCCATAAATCATCGAGGTGGACAAATCTTGCCTTGTCAACGTTGATAAACTATTTGGAATCCCAGCCATTCCTCAACTTAACGGTTGAAGAGTATTTTTGGGGCCATGAAGAGCCTCTTCTTTCCTTTGCATCTACTGTCCTCCCCACTTGGATTACATTTTCATCTCTTGGATTGCTAGACAGGGTAAGAAAATAAGATGGAAACCCTAGAGGTTCCAAGTTCATGTTAAGCTAGGTTTACACCTGCGAGAAATTGCGCGAGTTTACTGTCTGACAGTCAAAATTGCAAGTGTAAACGGGTCGGCGAGCAGTGTCGTGACAGTTGTCGCGAGCAGTGTCGCGAGCTGGGCGGCTGAGTGTCTGACACTTCGACTCACAGGTCTAAACATGAAACTTAGCTCTAGCAATGTCTCGCACTCGCACTGTCGCCTGATCAAACCGCGGGAGATATTTCCCGACACTTTTGCGGAAGTTGGGCTGAAGTGTAGTTGTGTTGTCTCTCGAGTCTCCTGTAATTTGTTGTCTTTTGTTTATTTTTTTGTGTCGTGTTGTTTTGTCAATGTATTAAGCGAAAAGGATGGAAAATCCCCTTGAGCAAAGTAGTTACAAATGGTTGGACTTGGAGACAAAAAAGTTATTACGTTACATGAATAAAGCGAAATCTTGTGGAATGTGACACTGAAAGAATACAGAAACCGAGTGAAAAATCAGGAAGCTTTGCGTGACATTAGCAAGAAGAATAAATACATCAGAGAATGATAAGAGTCACCTAAAAAATAGAGATTGTATGACGAAGGTAGTGCATAGATAGTACAGCGCCAAACATATAGTTATGCATGGTACCACTTCAGTGGCACAAATTTTCTCTCAAGTAGATTGGGATGGACAATTTTACTACTTTACTAGTATTAGCTATTCTTATAAAATTTGAAGAAAATTATAATTGAACTTTCATAACTTCCGAACGACAACTTTAGGAGAGATGCAGTTTAAGACATTTCATCAAGCATTCAGATGGCTATAAACAGTGTAGCCTAAATTTAATCAAAATTGTTGGAGATAATTTTTTCAAAAGATTAATTTTAGAAAAAAATTATTTTTGTCAAAAAAAAACTTAAAAATCAACCTGAAAAAAGGAAAAAGTATCCGGTTATTCATTAACTAAAACCGCATACCCACTTTGGTCAAAATCACTCTATCCCACAGCGGTCCCAATCGCTAATCTAGTGGGACAAAAGTCAGTTTTGCTACTTTTAAAAATAAAGTCGCCGTAGGTGTAGCGATATCCACAAGTAAATGCTTAATCATGAATGGTAACTTTTACAACGTTTATATAAGTTATAACAATATTATGCAGCTGCAAAGTCACGCATTGAGATTGCCTACCCTCCGCCTACATCCAGACGGTGGCTGACTCGCTAGCATTAAAACGTACCTGCTAGATAGCAAGAACGCAAGGAACCACAATTTCTAACGGGATCTTATAGCCATCGGTATGTAGCATTATTTAGATGGATTTTTCTTCAAATATAATTGCTCTCAAATACTAGATTTCAAATGGTAATCTCTTAGTCTTTAAAACCCTCGTTTTTTATCGAATTCAAATGCTTAAATTGACTTTAAAAAAATATATGTTGAGGTAGGATTGCGAAACCTTCAAAGACATGTGGAAACGCCCTTATAGATATTTTTATCAGATTTTGCGCCTACTAGCGCTTTTTGACTATTATGTCCTTTTTGTTCTATGAAGTTAACGAGAGCCGTTGAGACACGGGCCAGGGGGCATTTCCTTGGACGACGCCTGGAATATCGGGATAAATTACGCTAGTGAAGAAATATTTTTAATTTTAACTATTGTAGTTTTGTACGGTACAATTTTTATTAATATTTATGGTATTGTTATTACATGGCTAACAATTTTTTACATTTTTTATTGATAAGGAAAATCATGTCACATTCAGAGAGATTCAAGGTGCCGGCGCGGCGGTAAATCACATGGAATTGTTATAATTGCTGCGGAAGAAAAGCATAGAACATAAATGAGGATTTAAAAGTTGTAAGGAAGATACCTCAAAGGACATCAGGAAAATTGTGATGCTATTTAAAAGTAATTTTGATAAGAAGTGGAAACAGTGCTCCAGAAAATACGACAGATTTTGTTGAAGTACAGTCTATTGCGAAGGATATATTGAAAGTAGAACTTTGTTTTGCGAGCCAGATGTCATTGCGGAGCTCTGGGAAAAAATATGCGGCTGCAATTATAAAAGACATAACTGAAAACATACCAAAGAGAGCTACCAACTATAAGAAGGCTAACTTTGCCTATTCCTATATGTTTTCCGTTTCTATGTTGCCTCTTCAGCTAAAATCAAATGATAAAAACAACATCTTATGGCAAAATACCAGGCCATCTTCGATCAGGTATTGTAGATCCATTAAATTATTTCTGGAAGATGAAAGTTATGAGGTAACTGGGAAAGAAGTGCAAAAGTTAAAGACACAGATCTCTCCACTGATGCCCTTGGTCATCGAAATAAATGGGAAGAAATTGTACAAAGTATCAGAATTTTGACGTTAAAAGAAATCCTAACATTTCATCAGGCATTAGTTGAGTAGAGGTGGAATTATTTCAATGGTTTGGAACAATTCTTAGCGCACTTTCCTGTGGTTTCTCCATAAGTACAAGTGAATTTGAGAAGTATGCTAAAAGAACAGAAGAAATATACATGCGTCATACTCATGGTATTACATGCCTTTCACGGTACTTAAAATATAATTCATCGGACATAAGTGATTGATTGCCCCCATTGCATTGCTTTCCGAAGAGGCCCAAGAAGCAAGGAATAAGCATATTCGGAAATTCAAAGAAAATCACGTGCTAAAATACTCAAGAAAGGATACAATGAGAGATTTTTTTAACCTACTATTAGTCACATCTGATCCTTATGTTTCCAGTATTAGTTCGTTGCACACAAGGCATTGTTATTCCCTTTCAATGGGTGTCAGGCAGCTTCTCAGGGAACCAATATTACCTGCGCCTAATGAAATGAGTAATGTTAAAGAGATCGAGGACGTGGAGTCGGTAAATGTCGGAGATGAAGAGAGTTGGGAGAGTAATAATGATGAAGGTGACTAACGTTCCTCACTTCACTTTCTGTGAAAAACGATTTTACGTTTAAATCCTGTGTTTAGGAGCATATTTTTAACATAATTAGTTCATTAAATTAAAAAAAGCGCATTACTATACAATTTTTTAATGATTTTCTTCAAATTTGTGTAAGTGTTGAGTAACATGAAATTATTTTGCAAATTAAAGTAATTTTTTTCATAAAAACCTCCTTGAAAAGACCTGTGATGGTGTTATTTTGTGTTTTAGTCAATAATTTGGCATTTCTGAATGTTTTCACGACAAAAGATCTAAGTTTTTTGGGAAAAATAATTTTGTCCCGCTAGATTCGCAATTGGAACCACTGTGCCATCCGTTTGGTTACTGTGGATATTTACACATACGTAAACAGGCAAATATAACGAATAAAAACGATTATACTTACCAGAGGCAAGAAAACGTGGGGTTATAACCATAGGCGGATCCAGGGGGGGGGCACGGGGGCACGTGCACCCCCCAGACCCTTAAAAATATGCTAGATTTTTAATACGGTCCCATTATCATTTCGTTCGTTTTGTATGACGAGGTGTCCTTGTGCCCCCCCCTGAACAAAATCCTGGATACGGCCTTGCTTGTGCCCCTCCCAGAAAGAAATCCTGGATCCGCCCCTGGTTATAACTATCAGCCGCTGACTCGCTGATATCGATTCCCTCAAAACAATGTCCTGTTTTTGGATTTGTACAAACAAGGCGAAACAAGACTTGTACAACACAACTTGGCCCAACAAAGTAGAGCAGATTCTCCAGCCCTGCAGCAGACATCCTGATGAAATTCCTAAACTGTTGAGTCCTCTATTTGTAACTCATTTACTTAAAGTCGTGAAAGCTCTCAAATGTTGCCTTCTATCAATCCATTCCTTAACCCAGATACTCCTCTTCCTTTTTTTCTGTTTATGTACTCTATGCCAGTAATAAAGTAACACTATTGTAGCGGCAGTTTGCGCACGTCTACTTCGTGGCATTGTAAAAAGCTACTGACCACGGTACGGGAGGGACCATTTCCGCGAGTTGAAATTGCACCGAATGCTGTCACATGTAAACGGATTTCATACCAACTGTTGCAACCAACAGTGACACTGGCTCGCGCGAGAGCTCGCAAAACAACTCGCGTCCAACTCTCGGGAAAAATTGCATCTGTGAGTTTACACTATGCGACACCACTCGCGCAACTTATGTCGCAACTTTTCTCGCAGGTGTAAACCTAGCTTTAGAGTTTGATTTTTTAAATTACAAATGTTGCATTACATGAGGTAGATGTGGTCCTTCAGCATGATTAATGTAGCCTTAAATATTAAAATGATATTATTTTACTCTTAAGAATTTGTGCTAGTGGATACAACACCGAGCTTAAATTTTTTAAATCTCTATTTCTCTTTGATATGATTTTTTTACTAGAAATAAATTATAGATGTATTTCTTTTTCTATAAAATTGTGATAAAGAATTATGGTATATTCTCATTTTGGGATGCTAACGCTCAGTTTGATTCTTATTTATTTTTTTTATGGTCCATTTCATTTTTGTAGAGTATTTTAAATCACAATTACCAAGAGTTCTAAATATTATGATACCTATATTAAGGATTGAAGGTTTCCAGTTAAATATTTGCAACCTTAAGATAGTTCAAAAATGTAAAGAATCGACTGAATAAACATTGCTTTTCAAAATTTAAAAAATATTATTATTTACATTCCATGTATGTATGTATATGAGTTTTTATATCTGGCATGAATACGTATTTCTGTATTCTTCAAAATTCCCCAAATTATAGTAACTTAGATGTATGTGGTATTTTTCAGCTGTATGCCATGGATTCTCACAATATAACCATTAACGATGGAAGTGTACATCCTGACAACAGATACAAGATAAAGAAGGTTAATGGTGCAGGAAATCTTGGCAAATGGGCATGGGCTAATGATCCTAAACCCGATGAAGTGGAACTTTATGAGGCTTGTAAAACAAGAGATTCAGTTGTGGGAACATATGATGGAATTTTGTACCCACAAAATCTCGGCAGAGATTCCTTAATCAGTGTGTACCGTGATGCATTTTGCCGTCCAATGGTACTTGAGTACCTGAAAGATGTGACAATCGGCAGAGACCTACCCGCTCTGCGATTTCAACCTCTGCCGGGATTTTTGAACAGCAGCCATCCTGAGAACTCTTGCCTTTGCAAGAAAGATAAAGACAAGTGCTTACCTGATGGGCTCTCAGATATGTCACCTTGTTATTTTGGTAAGCACGCCTACTCTTAGTAGAAATTTATTTTTACACGTTTAAGTGCCCTTCTTTATTTATTTTTTGGCAAGTATATATTTAACGGGGATCTGCTCTCTCTCTATGGAACAGCTTCATTTCAGTTTCAGTTGTGGAACAGTTTCATTTTTAATGACATTTAAACGATGTGGTTCTCCAGTCACTTTTCTTATTTTCCTTGCACAATTTTATTTGTTTAGTACACATAATAAAGGGGTCAGTACTTAACCCATGCTTTCTCCCATCCACACTCCTCAGCCACCTTCCCACAGTTGGTATGACTTTTTGAAAGCCTTTTTTATACCCCTTCACAATTTCCTCACATGAAACATATTTCACCAATTATCCTTACTATGTTACAATTTTTTCTTGTTTTCTAGTTAGTAGTGAAGCGTTAATTTTTCCAATTCCATAATGTTATGCATCAGAAGAAAGCTGTAGTCCCCAGTTAGGAGTATATATAGTATCATCCCATCTCATTACCTTTTAAAAATATTCTCTTTGAACTGGGGATTATCAAAATTTAATGCAATGGAATCACGTACCCTTCATTTTGAATTTTCATTTCCCTGTGTAATTCTCAGATTGTATGTGGCCATTATTTATCATTTTAGAATAAAACTTAATTTGCACTATACCTCTAGCTTAGTCAAAAGGCATTCCTTTAGATCTCATAAATGTAAGATTTCCTCTTATCACCTTTTTCTGTTATTTTCCATCAATAAAAAATTGTTTTTTTCTTTTTAACTATTTTAGGCATTCCCATTGCTGTATCATTTCCTCACATGTACCGAACACATCCCAAACTACGAGAGGACATACTCGGTATGTTTCCTGATAAGGAAAAGCATACATCATACGTGGATATTCAGCCTGTAAGAAAATTTATCCTTTTAGAATAAATAAATTCTCAATTAGCTACTATAGTTTTAATAGTAAAATCTACTCTCTTGTAATCAGCCACAGTGTGGAAAACAATTTAATAGAGCCTGTCCTGCCTTTTGTCGGAGCAGTCATAGTAGGCAGAAGGATAATCGCCTGTACAAGAGCATACACTGTCCCAGTCCCTGAACCTTACTCATGGTCTCATAGGTCGAGCCTGGTACTATGCCACCTGATTTATTTAAGATGGAACTTAGACATCCGAGACAAAAGCTGCAACTGGCACAAATGCTTAACCCTTCAGTGAAGTACTACTGTACTCCAAATCTTCACATCCCTGACAAATATATTCATTTACCTGACTTTTCACGCTCTCTTTTATGACGTAACATTTTTGAAGATTGAAGAGTAAAATACAAAATTCTTAAAGTATATTTGAAATTGCTATAAACTTCATTTCTTAACAAAATATTTTTATGAAAACATTGATTTGTAAACTGAATTTCAGTCTAGTTAGAATCAAAATATGCTGTCGAGTTTTAACTGACTCATCAAACAAAAAGTTTTTAATGTGAAAAAATAAAGAATAGTCACTTCATTTACCCAGATAACTATATTACAGTAAAAAAAGGAACTTGTTTGCTCTGAAATAGCTAAAGGAAACTTGAAGTTTGCCTTCGAAAAACCCAACCTTTCCAGGCCAAAGAAAGGAGTCCTCAGCCAGTTACATTTGAATGGTCCTTTTGACTCCCTCTTTCCCTCTGTACCATAGATGAGATTCCCTGACTTTTCAATGAGTACCCTGACCTCTAACAATCCTGGCATCAGGAGTGGAAAATAAAGGGAGGGGTCACAGTGATCTTGACCCCCCAAATTTTAATTTTTATTAGTTTAACAGTTTTTGTATTCTTAAATGTCTAAAATTGTTCTATTTCATCTGTAGACATATTTAGGGTGGCACAGGGGTGCGTACCCCCCCCCCCCCTAGACGCTTTAAAAATATAAAAGACCCCCCTGTCAGACCCCGCCCGACAGAAGGTTAAGAATAAAATGAAATTTTAGGCTCCAAAATGCCTAAAAAATTGGTAGTTAAAAAATTTTACGTGAAGGAACGCTTCTCTCTCCCTGGGGTAATTCTATGCACCGACAACTCAGGTGATGACCCCCTCCAGTGATGTAATGGCAAAATTAGCAGTGCCGGAGCGCACTTTCCTTTACTTTTTTAGAAGTGAAATATTACTCTGTTTGTTTTTTGTTACAAGTTATTATTTCGAGTTTTTTTGTTATTTCTTACAGTTATTTTGTTATTTTTTACAGTTTACAAGTTATTGTTTACAATTTTTTGTTTTGGTTATGAACGTATATATCAGGTATTTTGGGGCAACAAAATTGCCGAAATGTTATTTGACTATTAGGTCTTTTGTTAACCAGTACCGGAATGTCGTTCCAGCACCATGACACCACTGGATCCCCCCCCCAAATTTGATGCTGAATCCACCCCTGCCTGGCATGACACCAAGTGGCCTCATGTGAGGGGGCACTGGCAGTTCAAAGGAGCTTAGTCATGATGTCATGTCTCCCTTATTCCTGTAACAGCAGTTTTATACTGGGCACATCATTGCACAATCTGACATAATATGTACGAAGGTGCAGTCAAAATTGCTTTGCCTACAGCGGTGAATTGCTAAAAGGCATGTAAGATGTGGAAATAAGATGAGAATTTCCAAGCTTGCATTCTTGCAATTTCAACAAATTTTTTCAGTGCTAACCTGCACAATGACATGCTCCTTGTAAAACGGCCTTTAGGAATTCAATTTTATAATATTCTCCATTTCTTATCTTTTCATTTTAGATAGCTGGAATACCTCTGCAAACACATTCTAGAATTCAGCTCAATTTGATTGTGCGGGATACCAGTCGCGTACAGAAAGCAGCTCCATTTAAAAATCTTGTCATTCCAATCATATGGACTGATTTGGTGAGTAATAGTCTTTTTAGGTAATTTTTCTAGCTTTTGTGGCCCCAGTTTAAAATGAGTTCAGTGTGATAAGCATGTTGTGGTGGTTGGTAAACATGTATATTTAAGGTTTTTAAACAAGAATCCATGGATTTGTTCTGTGTCTCCCTCCTTGGGTAAAAAGTAACTTAATTGATTAACATTCACAGGCTCACAGTAAATTTTGGAGATCTTGGTTTGTAGTTAGTTTAAGGCATATGATAATTCCTCAAAGGCATTTTTAGCATTTAAAAGAAATTAATTCAGGTGATTTAAGAATACAATGTTACAGTTAGAAATGTTATTTTTAGTCCTATAGTCTTTATCATGTTGGTTTTCTACTGTCACAATATTCCGTAATACCCATGGAAGTAATTCCGAAGGTCAACCACGTATCTTTATAATAGGTTTTTTTAACCTTATAAATTTTTTGAAGTATTAGTTCCCATTTGAATAGAAAACTAAAATATTAATGTTACTTGTTCATAGACTTCAGATATACTCTTGATGGATTTTTAAAAAATATCAAAAAACATTAAATTCATTCATGACAGTAAATACAACATTTTATACACTGGTGCATGTCCTGATATTTAATTCTTTGGGAGGAAACTAGAGTAAAATACATTAGAGGATAAGATTCAATTCTATTATATGCCTACGCATTTAGTTCACTTAAACTGTGATAATATGAGGAATTAGCTTCTCGAAAGAACTAGTTTTTTATGCTTTGGAATTGATTTTAAATTTCTTCTATTTTCAGGGTGTCGATGAATTGCCACCTTCACTATTATCTCTGGTCCATCTACTTGTGGTTGTTGCCCCTATTCTTCAGCAAGTAGCTATTTACGGACTTTCCTCCATTGGGACTGTGATGATGATAGCTTCATTTTATGTGCATTTCTGTTTGTGGCTAAAGGAAAGGAGCCAAGTTGATGCTCATCATCCTTCAACCAAGTGGACCCAAATGGTATCAGTAGCATCTTGTGGAACACTTTCAAAATACATTCCTGTGGAGGGGATTCATTTTACTGCAGGAACATTGAAGAATAATAAACTTCAAGAAAAAATTGAATCATATATTTCGGATGATTACAGCCGACTAAGTGATGATAATACCCCTGGTCCTCCTCTCTTAACAGAAACTGAGTGTTTGGCCAAAGTCGTTGTATGAAATTGATGCAGTCAATTATTTGTATTTGGCTTTCATAAAGCTGTGCCATATTAATCTTTGTATAAATATCTGTCTGGCTGTTAACAGCTAATGGTTTCTGGCAACATTTGGTGGAAATGCATCATGTACCCATAAGAACAAAATAATATATTTTTCACAAAGCTTGGCTTCATTTTATTTTATGATTTATATTCATGAGAAATTTTTCTTTATCCTGTTTGATCCCATCCTTTAAACTTGCAGTATCATACCCCCACATAACCCTCAATATTTCATGTTTCATTTGATGTTTGTATCAACTTCTCCAAAGCCTTCTACATAGTTTACCACTACTGATTAATTAACCACAACATTGTTGCGACATCCATGTAAGTCTCATACCCTTAATTTAGCTTCCTCAGTTCCATCATCAGAATGTATTAATCAGTGGCAAGTCATCCTATTACCAAACAATTGAGTCAAGTGTACCACAGGGTAGCTTGCTGAGGCCCCTTCTGTTTTTTGTATATTAGGATGATATTTCTGACAGCATTATCCTCTCTTGCCAGCATTATTCTGATGTGTGAGGCTTAAAAAAAAAAAAAATTAACAGACAGGTGGCCCCTAACTCACTTTCCCTTCAATCTGCCATGAATTCTGTATCCAACTATTGCTCATTTAACCTTTTGCCTTAATAACGTAAATATACATTCGAACATATAAGCTGCAGATGAAAGATATAAAATTCACATCGATTTTATATTGCTTATTACAGTGGTGTAACTATGGGTGGGGATGAGGGTGATAGATCCCCTCAAAGCCTCAGAGAAATAAAAATAATATTCAAAACTATTGTCAAGTTTTGACTTATAGTAAATTTTAACGTAACCTTTTAATTAAACCCAAATTTTAAGTGCTAAAATTATGTAAAATGTATTTGCAGGAATGTAATTTTTCCAAAATTTTTCTAAAAGGGGGGTTGGGTGGGAGGTCGCCCTTCCGCCAACCCCTCTCATCCCCCCCAGAGCATATTGCTAGTTACACCACTGGCTTATTATATATTATTTGCATAGCTAAGGAGTGGCTAACAGTTTCTATGACTTATGAAAAGTCTACATAGCAAACATCGAGTTGTGAGTTCAATTCAAAAGAGTTGATGATTTGGTGGTGCAGTATTGCAAGATTAGAGGGACACAACCTGCAGGGAAAGAAACTGTACTGATTGCACATAGAAATATGTGTGGCGAATGGAGAAAATGGCTGTGTATGATATGCTAATGCATAGCATTGAGGTAAATGGTTTTGCATTACATATTTCCAATAAAGTTTCATGCTAAGAATATTGTTTCTAGTTGCACTTAAATTTCATAGAGGTAACTGAGAGCATTATTTGAGGAATGAGAATTAACAGCAAGAAATTACCAATTTTATGGTATGATTCCTACCCAAACCCCATATTTTCCAGGTATTGTGTAGTTTTATGGGGAAACACAAGTGCTGCTGCTAGGGCATTCTCTATGCAAAAAAGAGCTTTGAAAGTTATGGCAAATGTGTCCATCAGGTCTCCTGGAAAGCCATTATTTCTAAAATATAATACAATTACACTACCAAGTATGTATATTTTTTACTGTGCATTATTTGTAAAAAAGAACCCTACCTTATTTTTACCAAACTCCTCGGTTCATGATTATCTGACCCGTGGAAGTGAAAATATACATATCTTACAACAATTATGTGCCAAAAGAGGTCCACATCACTCTGCCTCGCTTATTTTTAACAAATTGCCTATGAGTATAAAACATATTTCAAATATTAATGTTTTTAAGACAGAATTTAAAAAATTTCTACAGCCTAAGGGTTATTAAAATGTAAATGAATTTTTGTCTGATAGTTTATGACAACATGTATGTTTTGATGTCCTCCCTGACAATTTTCTATGTCGCATGTATGATCTACTGAACAATAAAGATATTATATTATTATTATTATATTATATGATGGAAATATCAGTCCGTAGACAGTGATGTTGATAAGACACCATATGTCAGGGATTAAGTCATTGGCGGCAAGGAAAAAAACTAGTATTTTATTACTTTATGATCAGCATAGAGATAAATGTGCAGATATAGAAAAGACTTTTTTCCTTACCACTATAATTTTTTTATAAGCGTAAAATAAGCTTCTGCATGACCATACAGTGACTGCCTATGTATGTGAATATTTAAATCCTATTCGGGGAAGTTACTATTTTTTTAGCAATAGAAATGTTTTCCAGAGATTCCTGATGTTATCATCTCAGTATATACCTAGGAAAATTACACTATTTGTAAAGTGTAGCCAAATTAAATATAGTTAACCATCATTCACGTCTTCAATCAGAAATGTTTTCAGCTCTGATTTGTCTCTAAATAAATCAGACCACCAAGGCCACTAAATGATATGAGATTTGTTTACGTAGAATGATGGATTTGGGTCACAAAACAAAAGCGAATTAAAACAAAAGAATTTCGATTATACCTTCTTAAACTATTATTTTTATCACTTCAAATTGGTGATACCAAGAGTAATTTTCAATAACATATGTTAAAAATAAAAATAACACGTGTATACAAGCAAAAACGCGAAGATAAATCCAGAAATAAATTTCAAAATTTTTTCAGACATACATTTGAAATTTTAGGTGTGAAAAGGTTTGACCTAAAAAATTGAACAAAATAATGTGCCATAAAAATGCCTTATCAGTCAACAATTTGCCAATTTGTAACTTTATTGGGACTCTAATTTAAATACAATGAATTGAAGTATGTACAGACTATATTCCCTTGAAACAAAATCTCTTATTTCGTACTAACTCTGGTTCTTCGGTTCCAGGAAAAGTTGACAGCGTATGACTTCACTCTTGGCGCCTTTTCTACTGGCTCCTCAACAAACCACCTCCAACCATTTTTATCACAGAAATCAATGGCCTCTTCCTTGCTGCCAAAACTGACCTTCATGTTTGACAGTGGGTCACCACTGAAATTAATTGAAAAATAATATCAATTTCATATAACAAAAGAAACTACACCATCAGAAAAATCTGTGGTTACACCTAGATAAAAAACTAACAATATGGGGAAAAAAGTCAAGCTTATAGATGATAATAATGTACATGTATTAACTAGGAATGTGCGAGTACTCGAAAATTCTAGTTGAGTAGTTGGTACTCGACTCGAGTGATTCGAGTAGCATTACAATGTCGAGTCGAGTTGAGTAGTTTCGGTTACAGAGCTGTTGAGGCCATTAAGTTTAGAAATCTGCCAACAGGAAGTGCTATCATGAAACATTATTACAATGGTGCAAATGCTTTTATTCAGGGCTGTTTCTGGCAGTTTGGATGCATATATATTAATTAAATTGAGCACATATTACTACAGGTTAATTTATTTCAATAGTAATGATGGAAAATTCAAGATACCTTGATTTTCATTCATCTCCTAATACTGGCACAATTACCATCAACATTCCTTGTTGTGAGTGCCTTAAAGGTGTGTTTCACATAATGGCCACCAGCACCTGTGGCGCACAGGGACTGGGCAGAGTGAGTCGTGAGCAGTCGTAGTCACCGCTCAGTACGTCACGGTCACATTACGTTGTAAGACTGAGTATGTAATATGTCTTATGTGTTAATAAATTAGACTTCGTTGAAAGTCTGTGATTGATTTAACGAGTGATTAGATTAAATCACAACATTTCTCATCATCTTTTTCTTTTTATATCAAGCTAAGCATTCAGTAAAGAATATTCACAAAGGGATTTGAAAATGAGAATAAGTTGTGGCATATATAGTATGATATTGCCAGCTTCAGAAATGACCAAACTCGACTCGACTCAATACTCGCAAACAGTTTTCAACTCGACTCGAGATTGAAAAGCACTACTCGCACATCCCCAATATTAACCCATGACATTTCACATACAAGTTTAAAGAAATATGTAATTTGGTATATGAAAAAGAATCTCTGCGTGTTGAAGCCATGCATGATTGATTAAACCAACTCAAACTATGGAATTTTATGTTGTCTTTATTTCTCACATTTCAGAAGGAGAGGGGACGACAACCCCTTGCCCCCACCCAGACTTGTGGCAGGGGTGGGAGGGAGAGAGTTTAAGAACCTTTTTCATATATTTCTCTTTCTATTTATTTCAGTATCACTCTAGTACAAAGAACTCCTTTTGCCTGTAAGTGTTCAAATAAAAAATAGTAAGGCATATTTGCCCCCTAGTGGCAAATATGACTGCATTAAACCCAGAAGGAGTAATCGGGTAAGGAAGCCAAAACAAGTTTTTGACTTATTAACAAGAAGTTATTTATGTTTTTTTATTTTTCTATACATATTATGTTTGTAGTGTGTCACTCTATCTGTGCCGAACGTAAACTTCATGGCCTCCTTTCATGCACCTGTAATGGTGAGTGTTGAGAGTAGCATGAAGTGAATTCACGGATTGGAGTCAAAGTGGTCCACTTGCATTGAATGCAAAAATAAACTGTAGTCCACCGACGGAAGATGCTTGGGCAACACATGTTCACCACATCACGGTGGCAGCAAGGAAATTCATGGCTGGAGTCAAATTGGTCCGCTGGCATTGAATGCAAACAAAAAATTCTCACCCCTAGTTAACACGGTGCATACTGGGGTATTTAAATTCCTAGAAATGCCGATTTGGAAATATGTGCCTATTAGGGCGTAATGCCTTTGGTTTAAACATGGTTAAAAAGCTAATGTTTAGAATATAACTTTACCCAATCAAACGCTATGATGCAACAATTCATTATGAATAACGAACAACAACTGAAAACGTACTAACGATTACATATTGTACGCTTTAAAATTGTTTAGGTTGACGCGCCTAAATGACGAGAATCTTCGTCGTCTGTCCGGAACGTTCGGGAAAAAATTACGAGAATTCTCGCCATCCGTACGCAACATGTTAAACGTCGCGCGGCAAGTAAACTTGTGCTTGCGTGACATGATGCATGCTTTCTAAAACATATTGTGTAGTTTGCGTTCGACTCAGAATCTCTTCATGCACATTTTAGACTTGGTCCCAGTGCTGTGGATCAACATTGCTTATTACTTATTGTATGCATTGTATTCGTGGAGTGGGAGAAAGTGATTTGAATCTTTTTTCCATTGGAACAAGTTTTTATCTGTCTTCCGCGTGAACTGTTTTGACTCTGAATTAAAAATCATTTGAAATACTTTTCCTCATTTATTGATTTGAAAGTGTTTTCTACAAGTGCATGAATTGAAGAATTGACAATGCAAAAATTAATTTGATACTCTCTTGAAATGAGTATGATGCAGAAACCATCCACACAAAGGCTTCATAGTTGCACTAAATCGAACATTAATTTTTCTGAGGTTTCAATAAGTAAATTTATTTCAAAATCATAACCAAAGTCAAAATAATGGCATAAATTAGGAAACATGGACATAGCTGCCTTACAAATAATTCAAAGGTAATGTTTACTCATATGAAAATAAAATTTACTGTACATCTTCCGAATTTTGCATTGACATTATTTCACCTATTGGAATTCATTATCACCAACAACGGCAAATGAAGTGAGCATGCAATTTAAAGCAGCTATTCTGGCTTACGCAAAATCCTTACTTCCCATTAAAAAAATACAATGGGCATGGTGCTGCCACCTACCTAGCAAAGATATCCATCAAATACAACAATGCCGATACAGATATTATGTTTATGTGCATGTGGTTGCCTGGATCAGTGGTGCAGCGAGGGAAGGATTTTGGGGGTTAAAACCCCTCCCCAGAGCTCAGAGAAATTTTTAAGTTTCATCCATTTTACTTAATTGGATTGATATTACTAACTGAATAGTGTAAGGATTGATTAAATACCACTCAGAAAGCCATAAAACTCAACATTTTGAACCGTTTACCTAATTCCGCAATTTATTAATCTCGCACCTACCACTTATCCTGGTGGGTATTCTATGCCCCCACACACCCCAGTATTAGTTACACCTAAACCCCCCCCCCCCCAGCCTTAATTCCTAGCTGTGCCCCTGGTCTGGATTGTGGTTGTTAAGTTGTTGGTTGAGGAAAAGGCATTTATTAATATGAGTCTTATTCAACCCTTTCGAGACGGCGGAGTTTTCGACTTAGCATGACTGCTATACTGAGCCCCAAGAGACTCTTCTTTCTCGTGGTACGGAGCATTTTTGGAGGGCATTCGTTAAGAAGGGTCTCGCTGAACCTTTTTCGACCCCTCCACGCAGGGACTTTGCATTATCTCGGACTCCAAGAGTAGTTGTGCTCCCTCCTTTCCGGGTTTACGACCATACCTGCGGCATTGGTTCGCGGTCAACTTATGTATTGCTCATACGTATTTAGCGAATGGATAATTGTTGCTTGCACGTAAATTACAGACTTTGAATTGAATTTTTCATTTTTATTTGAGCATTGTCAAATTTTAAACGAATTTCTAAGGCCATTATTAACGCATTTAACGCAGCAACAATTTCCATATTGATGTTTATACATAACTCGAGATATAAGTTAATATTTATCGTAGAATTTCGTTTAAAAATTGTCAATGATGCTCAAAAGACAAATAATTCAATTCTTAGTGTATATTTCTTGAGAAATGAACAAATATTTATTTCGAAAATTGACTGTATAAACAATTGAATGACCGCTGTCCCGTACCGCTGAGAGGGGTTCTAAAAGACGAAGGGTCCGGGTACCTGCTCCCGGATTCCGAGGGTTAATCCTAAACCCCGAAGCGTTGGGTCCCGAGACAAAGACGTCGTAAACCCACGACCGTCCTAAAAGGGGGGGAGCTAGAAAACTTATTTATACGGTTTTCGATCTCCTGGCCGGGTAAATCTCACACGTATATATACGCCCGTCGTCTCCCGGGTCAGGAAACGTCCACACGTATATGTACGTGTACAGTAGGGAAAAGGTTAACCTGTGCTAAATCCCCTGATTTCATCTGTTAATTCTATGTTTACATGAATATTTCTTTAGTAGTTGGAATTCCGCAATTGAGATTTTGAGTATATCCTACCAAAGTAGATGAATATGTATTTTAATTGTAAAAAAAGAGCCTTTGTTATTTTATTGTGATGGGAGACTTGCGTTTAGTAAATTTTAAGGTAAGTTTTAATTACTCCCTTTCCACTTTGCAGAGTATGCATCCAGATTGAAGACCGAGATCCAATATGAGAAGGTAGGAACGTTGGGTGAGTACAGCTAATATCTGTGAAGCTTAGAATTAATGGAAATGACTCATATCAGAGGATCGTAGGAGGTTAGAATCGAGTCATATATGAGATTCAATTCGGTAAGGAGGAAATCAGATTCAAATAAGCTAAAATGAGGAAACCAGATTCAAATCTGTAGGATGGTGGAAACCAGTTTCAAACCACCCAAACCAGGAAATGAGTAGGAAAACAGCCGCCGTATTGGACCTTTCCAACTGCTTTCCAGCTGTTTCAAATTTCAAAATGGATTCAGAGGAAGAGGAAATGCAGTGCATCAAACCTGTTGGAAATTAGTGTCATATCTGATGGAAATCAGTTTCTTTCCTGGGAAGTAATAAAGATGGCTGTGCTGAGAAAGAACCTTGGTTGTTTCATGAGTTTTTACTCAAAGTTGAGGTGACTTCACAAGAAGCCTCGCGAGAGTTAAAGTTAACAACGAGAGGTACAGCGATAAAATACATATGTCAGATCGTAACTCAAGCCCTAACATCATTGCTCAATATGCTGAGATATTCCTAATGCAAGACTTCAACATGAATCGGTTCTTGGAGATTCTCATTTACAATACATTTTTAGACAACTGAAATTGGGTGATATTAAATAATATAAAGCTGCAAATTTACATAGTATATTTGTAAAGGAGACAGCTACCTCATGCTTATCCTGTGCCTTTTCCCCAAGTGATCAAACTGACCCCAAGAAGCAAGTTAGTCAATAAAAATTGTAAAAATATTAAGCAACTACTTATATGAGCTTTAACCAAGACGGTATGGCTCATTATCACTGCCCTTTCCCAATTTACTAAGGTTATAATTGAAAGAATTTCATTCATGACAAACTTAGTCCACAGGCAACACCAAAATTATTATGAAGTAACACGAAATTCATAAGAAATTACTTACGAGGATGACCATCCCATTAAGGGATTTTCCCATCTTTCCCGGGTCTCAAATTCCATTTCCCAATTAAGAGTGTTGTCAGTTCCAGATTGCATAGCATTCTTTGCTGGTTTATAGATCCTGACAAACCTATTTTTTATGTGCTCCTCCGGTACTCCAGTTATTTCCTTAACGTCCGGCTGAAATCATATCACCTACTATTAGTCAAACTATTCATTAAAACATTGAGCGTTGCCCTGAATGAGAGGCCATAAGGAGAGAGAATACTCAAATCTCACATTATTAACTGGCAGTCTTTTCATACAAGTTTGGTTGACTTCTTGAAAAACTTAAATATATCTTTACTAAGTCTTGCATTTAATATTCCAGTAGCATTGGTCTTACTGCCTCAGTATAATATGAAAATTAAAGGACTCAGCATTTACTATGAGTAAGTGGATACAGAATTGTGAATTGGGCAGCTTAGGCTATATCCAACCATGAGCACCTAGCTATTCAAGGAGAAGTAACAGCACAGAAAATATAAATATTCCTAAGGCTATTAGGAGATATAAGGGTGAATTACCGGAGTGTCAATGGTAATTAGGCCCGACATTCGTTTCTGGTGAGAAGTTTCATCTTTGCTCATAACAATAGCTTGCGAATCCAGCATTGGGGCTTCTTTAACCTTTCCAGCATCATCAGAAACAGCAAGTTTCACTCCAGAGGTACTTAGTGACAACCTAAAAACAACATTTAAGCATAAGTGGTCAGATTAACTGAACAGAAGCAGGAAAAGCAGACGATAATCAAGAAGCCAAAGAGGGCTGGATTTCGGTAACTATAACCAAACGGTAGTATAAAAAAAACTAGCTACAGGCTTAAATAGTTTTCAAGTCATAAATATTTTTACCCACCTCGGAATTACATACGGTTTCATCACAGGGAGCAACTTCTTAGCGAAATTAACGGTCGCCATACTTGCCATTTTGCCCAAAACAAACTCGACTCTCGACCTAAATCAACGTCGACCTATCGCATTTAGTCGATCCTCGTCGATATTCAATATAGATAGATCGTTTCTGAGGCAACGATATGGAAGGAAATTTGATTGGGAGGCAATACTGAGTGATTGTGATGGTTATTAAATCTACCTTTGGCTGCCTACTCTCCAAGTTATATCTACCGTAATTACTATATTTTGCTCACAAAAGTGAGAAAATGAGTAACCCCCGGAATAGCTTAAGAGGTGACGGTGGTCGTTGTCGAAACATCCCTCAAAGCAGCCAAGTAAGCATAAAGTACATATTTATCAGGAATCGTTGTATATTTGTTATTTGAACTATAGTCATCCTTACCCATAAACTGCAGCCAAAACAGCCGGCTGCAGGATATAACTCGGACCACCATACCATTGAGCAAAGGAAAAAAGAGGAATTACAGAGAAAAAATGAAGAAAATCGTAAGCTCTATTCCTTGCAAACCTGCAGAAATAAGTTTGAAGAAGTAACAGAGCGTAAAAATATAATTGGTACCGTCCAGACTATGGTTGTTGCTGGCATGAGAGGAGTTTATTACGATTTGGAAAACAGGAGAGATAGGTACTATTACAATTTTCTATGATCCTTGTCACCTGGAGACCATTGATGCTAATGCATTCTTTTTTGCAATGACCTATTTGAATATTTTGGCTAACGCGTTGGGAGCTAATCTTGCGAACCCTATAACTAATTATTTCACCTGTGGCATAGCCAGGAATTTCGTTCGAGGGGGTTCCAAAACTAGGGGGAAAATTTTTGAAAAACAGGGTACTAAGTAATGGGTTTTAAACTAATTATAACACTTTTAATGATGGAAAAACTTCATTTGTTAAAGAAATGTTTTTAGTAAATTCATGATTTTTCAATATTTTGTTTTCTTTCATGAAGGAAAATTATTGTATTTTTATATTTAGGGAGGGCCTGCCCCCCCCCCCCCCCTACTGGCTTCGCCACTATATTTCACCCATTGTTGCCCATATTTTGTGTCAAAAGGGCACTTGTAGGTGAGGAAGTAAATAGTAAAATTGATGTAGTAATCACGAAAAAAGGGTTTTGTTTGGTTTGAAAGCATTTAATGATTACTTGCTTTGAGAAAAATATTCTGTTAAATAGTTTAGAAAATTATCCTTAACTAGCTAAATAGCTTTGTGGTTTTTGGATAGGTACCCCATAAGCCCATAGTTTTGAAAGCCCATATTGGCCAAATATTAAATGATTCAGAAAATTAATTTAAAAAGGGAGTGTAGCCTTTTCTTTTAACAAATTGTAAGCACTGATGAAATTCCTTCTAAAGATATCTTGGGATGAACACAACTCACTTTTATGTTAGGTCAGGTTTTCACACCTGATCAGGCACATACAGGGCCCGTTCAATAAGTATCGGGACTGGTTCGCTGTAGCCTCAATAATGCAGTGGATGGAGGATCCGACTTGCCGAATTGGTAGAGGGGCCCCCCACCACTCAGGTGCACTTAAGTTCAATCGCCTACGGGCATGTGATGAGAGACAGCAGGTTGATTGTTGTGACATGTGATTGTTTGTGGTGTCGTCGAGCCAGCATGGAGTGCACCTTCGAGCAACGCTACGCTGTGAAGTTTTGCATTAAACTCAGGAAATCTGCATCAGAGACCCTTGAACTCATTAAATGGGCTTAAGGGGATGATGCCTCAAGCCGCAAAAGAGTTTTTGAGTGGCGCAAAATGTTTAAGGAAGGCTGGGAGCTCGTCAAAGACGAGCACCGTGTCGGATGCCTGACGACCGCTCGAACCGATGTTCAGTTGGGCAAACTGAAAAACGTTTTGAACTCTGACAGGCGTTTAACCATTGCCCTTATCAGTGAGGACAACAGGCTTTCAGTTGGAACCATCCGCACCATTGTAACAGAGGATCTTGCGATGAGGAAAGTGTGCGCGAAGCTGGTGCAACGTTACATAATGTGCGAGCGATCAGCCATTGCCAAGAATCGGACACTTCACCATGACAATGTGCCGTGCCACAGTGAGATTGTTGTGCGGCAGCTAATAGCAAAATTTGGCGTGGTAACGTTGCTAACCCCCCCTACAGCCCGGACCTGACTCCACCTGATTTTTACTTGTTTCCGCAAATAAAAAGGGAGCTCATCTAAGGATATCGGTTCGACTCCATCGAGGTGGTTCAAGCGGCGACGACAAAGGCTCTGAACAGTATTCTGGAAACCGACTTCCAGCAGACTTTTGACGAGTGGCAGACGAACCAAACTAAGTATA
This sequence comes from Ischnura elegans, assembly GCF_921293095.1. Lineage (NCBI taxonomy): Eukaryota > Metazoa > Arthropoda > Insecta > Odonata > Coenagrionidae > Ischnura > Ischnura elegans. Next base: position 19,549,454 of record NC_060257.1, read on the forward strand.
TGGATGCAGGAGGAATGTATTTCGAAGATTATACATATAGTAATTATTAAGATAATTACAATAAAATTTGACTTTTGGAACCAGTCCCGATACTTATTGAATAGACCCAGTATAGCCAGAACTTTGGTTCTAGGGTTGCTTGGGATGTATCGGGTTGCCCATTCCAATATTTTTGGTCAATTCGCATGCACTAGAAAACCACACACTTCACTTAGTAATCTATGTTTTGTGTTTCTTTAATGTTGAAAGTAAAATGTATGGTTTGTTTTTGACAGACATTATGAAATGTTACTGCATCAAAAGTTAAATGACAGAGGGTAGCTTCCCCTGGGCTAGCGGTCTCCTCATCTGATGTATTGTGGGTAGTTTCTACAAGGGGAAAATTTTCAGCGTGGCTGAAGCCTTGAAACCCCTTCCTGGCTATATGCCTGCACTTAATGGAACCTCTCAGACTTCTACTTAGCCATAGCTATTTCTCCATTAGCTTAGATAGCTTATTTCTCCATTGCACTTGTTTAACATCAATATGCCATAATTGGAGGACCAAAAATATGCTTGGAGCATTATTTCAACCATACAAATTTTTGCATCCACTTACATTATTAAAAATCAATTTAAAAATACATAACAGTTGAGTGACATTGTATTGTTATTCATCCCAAATTTATCAGAGAAAATCGGGTTGGAAATAATAATGATTTTTCTATCTTGTGTCAAACTTGCCATTGGAGGTTAAGAAAATTACTGAAAGAAGAAGAAGCTTGCTATCGCAAGGAAATGCAGGAACGTGCAGCAACCAATGGACATCACACTTACAGTGAAAAGCTGTCTCAAGCTCAAGAGGAAAGGAGGAGGAAAGAGGAGGAGAGGAAGAAATTAGTGGAGGAAAAACGAATGCAACAGTTCTTGTAAGCATATCTTCAGTGATACCATATGGTATGATAAATAATGGCGGTAAATAAAATAAAATAATTGGAATCGCTTTAGGTAGAATATAATTGATTACAACTATGAGTTATTCTTTGCTAAAACTTTTGAGGGTGGTTATCATGGTGATTAAAAACTTTTGGGCTATTTTACTGCATCAATGTTTGGGTGTTCCCAACGTTCCCCAAACTATGCTGGTCACTTTGTCAGGGGAATCTTTTTTTTTCCTTTTTTTTGCTATCGTTCATATTGTTCAAATAGCACTAAAATTGTTCAAGCTTCTCCATTCTGTGTGTCCAAATTATTATTGACTATGGGTCTGACCCAAATCTTTGGGTTGTAGGTGGCATTCTAGATTACTGTCCTCTTTAACCCGTAGCTGCTCCAGAAGTCATTCGGTAACAATGAGGAAAATCGTTGAGAAAGCAACCAGAATTGGTAGGGAAATATTGAGGCCAATCAAACATTATCAGAGCAATATAGTAAAAAAGTTTTTAATCACCAAGTATGAGTTAATCTGAAAAAAAGGAACCAATTACTGGTTGAATGCAAGAAGATTACTTTGGAAGTAATAGATGTGGGCTCTGATTTTATGCTTGATTGCTTTCTCAACGCTGTGACCAAAAATGGGTCACTAAATATGTATTTCCATTAACAAATTGCATGGATTTAAACTTAAGCCAGTACAGTAGTACTTCAATTATCTGTCCTATTGTTGGGGAAAGTTCCTACAGACAATTGGTAGAGTAGATAATCTATTAATGAGCATTTTCTTAGCCATTTATATTCTGATTTTTGTGTACTATCCAGAGAGCTCTTTATATTTTGCACCCATTTCCTTTGAAAAATTAGTTGTTTTGAGGTGGAGGGGGGAATATAATGAGAATAGAAGAGGGTTGAAAGGGAGAGTAGGGCAGTGATGAAGGGGCTGGCAAGGTGGGCAAGTTTTGAGAGGATAATCAAATAAAATGTTAATTGAGAAACCAGCAATTGAGTTTCTAGTGTGCTTCAATAAATAGATACTAACAGTATAATTGAGAATTCCTGTGCAGGGATAGAATATTATTTTTTCGGGATTTTGAATTCCAAATGGATTGTACTAAGGTTAGTAACTAACAATTGTTCACGTTTATAAGTCATCTGGTGATTATTTAAATATAATGGTTACTCAAATTGATGGAAGACTAATTTATCACGTAGCAGTTACTTCCATGAAAAAGAAATAAGAACTAGGGAAAATAAGAAAAAGTAAGTACAACATAAGAGTAATTCTTGCTGTTTAGTTTATTAATTTTACTACCTATTTGTCAGGTAATAGTCAATGTAGTCTATAAGCATGCCTAACATCAAAATCATATATGTATAGCAATTATGATTTTTATTTAATTGCTCTTATGTATCATTAAAACAATAATGCAAATTCTATGTAGTGGTAAACAAGTGTCATGGATCTAATTTGTTTGTGTCTGTTAATCACAGTTCCTTCATTAATGATTTCTTAAGAGTTTTTATTTCACTGAAAGGAATAACTATGAGCCGATACGCTCCATGTTCGCTAAAAAGAACAACAGGCAAACTTTTTGTGCTCAGTTAGAGCAGCTCAGAGAATTGGAGGAGCAACGTAACAAAGATCTGGCTGTGAAGGCATATTGGGAAGAAAATCAGCGGAAAATGCTCGAGAAGAAGGTATTTTTGCTCCAAATACCTAAGTTATTGCCATGACATTTTATTGTAACATAAGATTTTTTCTTAGCTTTAAAGCAGGCATTTAAATGGTACTACTTTACTACTATTTTCCTTTTTATTGAAGCTTCGTCAGGGTTTCGGGTGAAATGGAAAAAAGAGATTTTTCAATTCCATTTCAGCATTTATAAAAAACAAAATCATTGGCAATGAGGTATTATCCATTTGAATTTGTTGACCAAAATTCTAGAGAATGTTTTTTTCAGTTATTGTGTTAATGAACCACCATAAACCTTCGGCTGCTCAGTAATTAGGGCATGATCAATGTCTCAGTTTAACATTCAACTGAAAAATATATTTAATTCGTATGTTTTTAAATTGAGCATTGAAAGGATTTTATGTTGAACTTAAGTGTCTGCGTTAAATATTATGTACTTGCATAAAGACTTTTATGCCTGATTTTAATGAAAGTAATCTTCCAGTTAATTTACTTCCATTAGGAAGTTGATGTGTAAACATGGTACATATTCTAAGCTGGGGAAATTTTTTTATGAATCAGGATTAGAAGTCATGGAAATGTCACCAATAAACTCCTGATGCATAGCAGATAGATGAAAATTGTGGTTGAACTCACAGTTTTATTGGGGGCAAGGTGGGCATTATATTGACCTCCTGGCTAGGGGTAGTGCCTACTTGGCACTACTTGATTGTTGTTTTGGGGGGTTGGTTCTCACCAAGGATGCATCATCTTTCAGTAATAATGGGTCTGAAGTCTCATATGCATTGACAAGTGTCTTCATGGTATTCATTGATAACTTTAGGAATTGTTTGTTAAGCTGGTAAAATAAAAACTTAAATTGGAGGTTACCTTAAAAATTGCCATCTTTTCAAATTTTCCAGAAATTATGGGAGAGAGTCCCTCCTTATCCCCACTTTTAACCATGGCTATTAAGTTGGTACATATGTACTCTGCTATCCTTATCCACCATGCTGAACACTTCTTACTCATTTTTTCCTGTATCAGTCTCACCTACTCCAACCTCCTCTATGCCCCCCCTTTCACTGGGCCCAATGAACTAGCCAATGCATTATTTTCATCAAAACCTAAGGGTTGAGTATGTATCCTGCTGATTATTTCCATTAATTTGATGTACTTACAGAGATTTGTCTTTTCATTCATGTACATATTTCAAACTTTTTGTATTCAACCTGTAATTGCAATGTTGACCAGAAACTTCTGATTAAATTGGTGACTGTCCATCTTCATGATGCTGAAAAAATAATGTTATTTTGATCAAAATTATAGCTATGAATCAATAACAATTAGCAATTATCTGCAGTGCCTGCATGTTAATGATATTTCATCACCATCCCATGCTCCCATGTTGCCTGTGGACTATGATTGTGACTGATGTTATTTGCCTCTCTACAATCTGACTGTACTACATCATCAATAATCAAATGATGAATGAGATTTGTTATTCACTTAATAACCAATGGGATTTCATGGTGTCATCAGTGATAGTGGTATTTCAATCTCAATGTAAAAGGAAAAAAGGTTTTCAAACAATGAAAAATTACCTTAAGTTCTGTAATCGCACTTGTGAACCTGAGTGTAAAATAAAATAAATATAAGCAGTGGAAATTTTAAAATGTATTATTTTTTCCAATGCGACTTTTTACAACACAGCTGATGATAATGATACCTATATATCAATAGATAATCTAGTCCTATAAATCCACCTTAAGCCTATTGAGGATGAGGTAACCTTGATAGATTAATTGGTTCAAGCTCATGCCACTAATTTGGAGGAACAGCTCTTTAGGGACTATGTCAAAGAAAATCTCATTTCACATGAAGAATTTAGCACCTAAGTAATTTTCCATTCCATCAAAATAATTAGTATGTCTTATTAGATAAAATGTCATGCATTAGTAAAAACTGCAAATAAACAGATAAGCTGTGATAAATATATGTCTTCATGGTTTATAAGCAATACTTAGGCTTAAAGAACAGTCAATATGGGACCATTTGATAACCTATAGAAAGCAGGCAATTCCGAGGAAGTTAGGTTACATATCCCTAACCCCGTACAAGGTATTCAACGACTCTGGAATGTCGGCAACACATTAACCAGTGAATAAATATGGCAAGATAAGATGCCTTCATGGCTTTGACAGCTTTTGGTTCAGTCTTAAACAATAAAAATCACTTATTAACCATTTTTAAACAAAGAAACCTTACTGAGAATACAAAAAAATATTACTGTTGGACTATGCAAAATCTCAATTACCACATGTTATATTTTCTTTTGCTTGTCATATTTATTGTGTGCTATGTATTATAAATTTATTTTATGGTGGGTCTTATACATGCACAAACATATCTAAAGGGCTTATAAAACTATGCAATATTATTATACAGGAGTGGGACAATTGAGCTTACCTTTTAGGTAAGATTTTATCACAAAAAGCAGGACTGTCTCATTTAGCCCTGTAGATTTTTGCCCTAAAAGACTCAACATTTATTTGGTATTTAATTTTCAGTTCTTTCCATTCATATTGTAGGCCATGGAAGAGGAAGCCAAGAAGAGAGAGTCCAAAAAGAGAGAGCAGTGTATTGCAAAGGAGCTGATGAGACAGCAAGCAGAGAGGGAAGAATTGATGGCTCAACAAGAGGCTTTAAAGGCAGACGAGCTGAGAGAACTTGAAAAGTCAAAGGAAAAAGCTCGATTGGAAGAAATTGAGGGTTTGATTTCTTGTTTTTCTCACAAAATGTTTTATTTGAGGCAGTGGCACAGTGAGGGGGGATTTTGGGGGATAAAAACCCCCCCAGAGCTCAGAGAAATTTTTAAGTTTAATCCATTTTACTTAATTGTATTAATATTACTAATAGAATAATTGTAAGATTAATAAAATATCCCTCAGGAAGCCGTAAAATTCACCGCTTTGAACCATTTATCTTAAAATTCCGCAATTAATTGATCTCGCATTTACCACTTATCCTGGTGGGTATACCATACCCCCACACACCCAGTATTAGTTGCACCTAAACCCCCACCAGCCTTAATTCCTAGCTGCGCCCCTGGTTTGAGGCATTACAATCATTAGGATGGGTATGACACTTTTCCATTCATTATTCTTTCAGCTAGTCTCTTCATGCATATTTTGTCTTGTTCGATTCTCTTTCATTGCTGCCCTTAGTAAGGAGTAGGGTCCTTGCCTGCTAATCAAGAGGTTGGGGGTTTGAATCCGTATTTGGGTGGTTTTTTTCACTGTCCAGGGCTTAGATGTATGTACATGTCCACCAAGTTTAATTCAAAAGGGGACTTTAAAATCTTAATGTTGCTTGGAAAATGAACAGAACCTTATTAGTATTATTTATCACATAAATACCTACTATACTTTTAATTGTTCCGAATTAGGTTTTTGTTCTCTTCTTCAAGATTCTAACGAAGAATCCAATCTCTTCTCTGACATCTTTGTTACCTTTTCCATAGATGTGAATGATATTCAGCATTCTCCTGATAAAAAATGTAATTATCTTTAAGGATCCAATTCTTAGTTCCCAATCTTATACTTTCTGCTACACTAATCATGTCCCATTGCATTAGGGAAGGATATCTTAAATGTTTATCCGTACAAAATGCTTCGAGCTTTTCATATTCTTTTTGAATGATAGATTTTTAAAAGTGTTTCGCCTGAACATTTACCTTGAGAAATACACATGATATTGTGTTTGTATTTGAAGGGTGATTATTTCGTTCTGATACCATTAGTAAGTACGTGGAACTTTGATACATAATATACTGACAACAAATGAAAATACCTTGAAATACTGTCCGGATTCAGCTCGTAATTTAGGTCTAAATTTCTTCCTTGACTATGTATCTATAAATGATTGGCTTCAATTTCATATGGCATTATATATAAAGTTTTTCTGCTGACAGCCTGCTTTGATAAAAGATTAAGGTTTAGCTAATGCTCCTCCACATTTTGAAAATATCATTTCTCAATTGTATTCCAGAGAAAAGAAAAACCAGGGAAAAAAGAGAGAAATTTCAAAAGCTTTTACAGCAACAAATTGCGGAACGTGAGGCAATACTTACTAAGCAAAATGAATTAGATGAATCAATAAATCGTCACATGGCTGAAACTGCCAACAAGGATTTGACTGATGAGGTTATGCAAAGAAAGAGAATGATGGTAAGTTATTTGAGTATGTACTAATATTTTAAATAATTTTACCCTTATTTAGTATGTTTTGGACTGAAACTCATCAAAAAAGATTGCAATTTTATAGACTATCCAAGAAAATTCATTAATTTTTGTAACGAAATACATATGTATTCTGTTTGCTAATTTTATACATTTCAATTTATCTAGGTATTTATTTTTATACTTCAACACTTCCGACACTCTTCTCTTTCTTACTCGTCAACCTCTCTGTCAATCACACCTTATCAATTCTGCTCTATACCCTTACCTCTTGTTGCCAGTTACCCTGAGTTAATATTTATTTGTCTCAACATGTGATCTACGCAAAATCTTCACTAAGAAATTCCAAGCTTCCATATGCTTTTACTATTCTCCTCTGATTGCCTACCAATAGCCTATTTTTCTCCCACCAATACGTCTTAATCATGTGTTTGTCTGAGCAGAATTTAATTTATTTAACCTATAGACCCAAGAATGGGAATCCAATTCAAAATCTAACTTTTACTATGTATTCAATTTGATTTAAAAAATTTAGTCACAATATTTCATTGTAAGTTTTGATCTCTGGTTTATTGGGTTTGAAGATTTTAGATGTAATCTCAATCCTGATGTTATCATTCTTCATAAAAAATATACAGTAAAACCTCTTCACAAAAAAATTGGTTGGGACTAGAAAATCCATTACTTAGTCGAAGAGGGTTCTGTTGTATGAAGGTGATGTGTGGGTTGCATCTTTGCAGGGGATAACCAAGTGTGTATGTATTCCGCATATTATGCAATGCCAGTCAAGTAAATTTCTAAATCGAATTTTATTCACCTAAAGAACTTGAGATTGTTCAAACAGAAATGTCCTGTTCATTAAAATAAACCTGTTCAAAAATGAACAATTATCTGAAGCTCCCTCTTCACCGTTAATGTCTGAATTACACTCGTGCGGTGATTTCGGGCCAGTAGGTATGCTCATGAAGTGGTATTTTGAATCACATTGCAATCACTAACTTACTCCAGGAAGCATGTTGTGGTTAAAACTGATAGCGGTGACAATGCCAAGTCATCTAAGGCCGCTGAAGCTGTGACATAAACTGCCAAGCCCCTCTCCATCCCTCCCTCCCATCCCCCTCCGTCTTGCCTTGAATCATCACCATCTCCAAATGCCCTGAATAAAATGAACAATTTAACTGCCAAATAGTTTGTCTCGGCATTCGTTTTCATCCAAGTGTTCATGTTCATCTTGCCGATCACGTTCATCTTGCAGTTTGCAACGTTATTCATTTGGACGTTCACATTCATCTTCTAAAAGGATCTGATTTTTAGTCTTTGTGGTCAACTTAAAAAAAAAAATATGATAAGATATAGGTATTTATGCAAAAAAGTGTAATCAGAGCAAATTTTTGAGTAGAAATTATTATATTATTTTATTTTCATTTTGGATAATGTCTTTGAATGATGCAAGTATGTACATAAATTTTAATTGGGTTAAAGTAAGTATATCTCAGCATTGCATAAAAATATTCTTAACCAATGATCTTGGAAAAATTAACATTTGGCTCTACTTTTCCACAAATTGACTTTCTACAACTGGGCTGGAAGTATGTGCTCATCACTTTCAAAGCAATATAGCAAATAATAGCTTGGTCAACCACTTCAATTTAATTTGACAACATATATTATAACCTGACATCTTCATGAAATGATTTATGGTACTGAAGTAATATTCATTTAATTGCTCATAAACATACCGCAAAATGTCACTCTTTTCATGTTTAATTTTTCCCTATGCTACAAGGTATTTGGATTCACATTATATTAGACCACAGACTTGTAATGTAATAGGAATTATGTAGTAATGTAGTTAAAAGGAAATACATAGTACATATCATGTGCCAGAAGATAATGAATAATTTATTTAAAATTCATTTTTTGTAGAACTGTAAAATAAAACCTTGTAAATATATAAGAACTATGAATTTGAAGAGCACAAGCTACTAAGAGAAATAGGAACTAGACTTGCAAACTGCCAGTACTGAAAATGGGAAAACCAATATGAGAGAGATAAATTTACTGGGCATCATATTGAAACATAAGAATAGCATTAACAACTGTCACTCATTTATTCAGGGGCTGAATGGCAGAGGAAACGATATGGAAAATATGTAATATAATAGCCACTTTTAAGCATAAAAGATGTGTGCAGCTTCTTCTAAAGCATATGCAATCGTATGGTAAAAAGAAGCTTTTCCAGTGAACCTTTGATAATCATGTTCACCTCTGATGAATGAAATTTCTGAAAATATTATTATAGCCTATTTTTACCTGCTGAATTCTAAATTTTGCAGGAAGAAACTAGGAAAGAGATGGTGTACTACAAAGAATACATGGAGGAGTTGAGAAAGGAGAGACTTGAAGAAGAGAAGCGGATTGATGAGTTGGTTGAGGAGCAAAGAAAATATCTTGACAAACTGCGATTGGATAAGATTTGCCAAGAAAAAGAAGCCAGAGAAGTATTGACAAAGGTGAGTGCTATCCAAAGTTTTTTTTCTTTCACCATCATGTGGTAGTTTTAGTTTTCAGGCTTAATCTTGAAAGCATGTAAGACACTGGCTGTATATCAGCAACTAATCAACCACCCAGAATAGAACAGGATTCTTTATAACCAAAAACATAGTTTTAGAAAAGGTCATTCAATTACAACTGCCCTTACAGACTTCATAATAAAGTCACTCAATCAATAGACAAATCATATAACTCAGCTGTTCAGCTGATTTATAATCAGTCAAAAGCTTTTGATTACGTTGACAATTTGCAATTAGAAAAACTAGCTCACCAAAGAATACAAGGAAATGAATTGTGATAGTTTATGTCATATTTATCAGACCAAAAACAGAACTGAAATAATTAAATAAAAATATACAAAAATCAATTACTGTTTGTTCGTCTAGCAAAAAATTGAAAACAACCCATTTTGGCTAATTTTGGTTTATAAAAGTCCAATCATTTGATGTTCATCCCATTTTTCAAGCACATCACTGATAATTTAATCATTGTATCACACATAATTGTCACAAATAAGTACCATATTTATCTGAATATAGTCCACCTTTTTAAAAAAATGCCCGTGGTTAGGGATGTGTGAGCAGTACTTTTTGACTTCAAGTGGAGTTGAAAACTAGTCGCGAGTATCAAATTGAGTCAAGTCAAGTATGGTAACTCTAGAACTAGGCAGTACAGCAAACCATGCTCCAACATATTCTCATTTTTTTCAATCCCCTTGTGAATTTTCTATTTTGAACGCTTAGCTTGATTTAAAAAGGAAAAGATAATGAGGAACGTTGATGGTGATTGAGTCACAGTTAGGTGATGAATGTAAATTAATGTGTCTTAAACAGTTTCATAAGCACAATTGAAATGAATTAACCTCTAGTAATATGTCATCAATGTATGTATCCAAACTGCTTAGAAAAACCCTCAATAAAGATATTTGTACAATTGTAATTAAGATTTTATATGTAAATGTATCATGTAATATTTGATCCTTTCAAATTCTCATGCTGAAAAACCAATTGCTCTTCATGCTCAGGCAGCAGGTTTTGACGTCTCCATGTTACAGTATTACTGCCTGCAGAAAAATGTATTCCACAACACACTTGTTTTGCTGGACAAGTACTTTCTTTCCTAAGTTGCGAGGTTTGTGAACCTTGGGAAGTTTTAATAAAAGTTATATCAACGGTTTATATGGATCTTGAATATTCATTGAATTTAAGTGGATCGAGAAAGAAAGAAGTGAACGAACTATAGAACTAACAATAAACTTAGCTTTGTAAGCTTAGCTTTATAGATAAAAAAAAGAAGTTTTATTTATTTCTCACTTCGTTTAATCAATCATAGACTATTTTCTGTTAGTTCAAGAGGCAAACTATACGCAACAAAGGAATACACGAAAATTAACATTGGACTTACTTAATGCTCAAAAAGAGTAAGATATGATGACCCTTGTGATGTCAAACACCAGGAAAAACCGGCATTGCCCACTGAAATGTATAAGTTTAATTATCCAATAGAAATCCTAACAATTTTTACGTATTCCCTCAGCGTTTGAGTGAAGAAAGTATTCTCCACCTTTTCTCCAGAAATGCCGGGTAAAACATGGGTGTGGGGAGCTTACACGAATCCTCCAAATTTTAATGTAAGCCACATACCATTTTCCCTCAAATTCTTATTGTTCATTTCTTCAGAGTATAGCATTGAAACTAGGAAACCTTTGCAGGAATTAAATTTCTAAAATCATTTAACCTAATTAATCATGGTAACGTAAATTAATCGATTTAGCAACGAATCACGAGTTCCTATATTAGACTGCACTCAAAAAGCGCTAGGAAGGTTTTTTTTCCTCACCAGCCGGCCCAAAAGTAGGGGTACGCGGGATACTCGTGGGCGCGACTTACAAAAGTAAATACGGTGGATATCATCATTTAAAAATCTAAAAGCATGAAATACATACTCCAGGAGTAATAATCCTTCGATTTAGGCAATAAAAAAGAAATAGGAAACCAACCTATAGTCCACGTGCAAAACAAGAAAACTCCAAGTTGATTCCCCTGCTAATTTCCAACGACTGTCCTGGCAATTTATTTATGATCATTGAAAAGCCAGACACAGCAGGAATTGTATCTTAAAACTGCTATATCTTGTAAAACCTTACTATGTATGTAATATGGTTATTTCACCCCATCATGAAGTCCGGAATAACAAGATGGGTTAATGCAATTGGATGGGAAAATATTTTCAAACTATAGAAAAAACATATCCACCTGATAACACACAGTAACTACAGAGAACCTTGTCGACCTGAATTTAAAAAACTCAGAATATTAACTATACCATTGTTATACATTCATGAATTATTGTGATATGTTAATACTAATATGAATATGTTCTACAGCATCCAAACCCATTGTGTATCACCAATACATAAGATTATGAAAACAATTACTAGACATCCCCACTCATAGGGAAAAAATCTTTGAAAAGTTTCTGTATTACAGTAAAACCTCTATGTAGTGAACCTCTTTACATCGTAAACCTCTATACATCGTACCAACCCTCTGGTCCCGTCACATTTACATGTAAAATTATAGGCAAACCTCTCTATAGTGAACCTCTTTATATCGTAAAACCTCTATATATCATAGCAACGAGACACCCCCGAGACGGCCTAACTACCTCCGCATTTCGTACCGAGACAACTAGAGACCATTAATGCAGCCGCGATAACGAACATGGAATGACATTTTCAGCAATAAATGTTTCACGCTTATTCTTTTCTTTTACACCTTTACTATACTGCAATTTTCACGTTAACCATTAGTTATGGCCATTTTGTTCCATATGAGAGCATACCTAACAGTAAATAAGAAAAAGCCAACGAACTATCCTAATCATTTTAAGTGCCAGTAAATGAAGACAGAACGCATCGTTTTCTCTCGAATCATGGTCAAAATTGCGCAATAGCACTCGCTTTCTGTTACTTATGGCTTTATTTTCCTGTAAATGCTTACATATTATGTTCAATTAATATAAGGGGCGATCAGCGCAGCCTATAATCCTTTGTCGGCGGAAATATTTCAACTAACTTCACTCCCATTCATGGAGACAGAATTACTCAACCGCATTGCTACTTCCGTTTCTAAAATGAAAATATTTCATGAATTTACTGTGACTCGAAATAAATCAAATACTGTTTTGCAATTATTTTATTCCCATATTTCCCGGTGTAGCACTTTCTCACTGCCGCCTTGGTATTTTTTTCGATGCTTTCGTGAACGATCGCATATTGCGCTTAGCAACAGTCACATGTCTTGCGTGCGTATTTATGCCGCGAAATCTGACTCTTCCATCGGGAGTCCGGGACGTCAATTTCAAGCAATACTGAACGAACATCACTCCATGCGCGACAATGTTAGGTGAAGGAGACGGCTAATTAGCTGATACGCGGTAGAGCAATGAAATTTTTTACCGTAGCCGCCGCATTCTGAAGTAGTTCGCCCAGCATTCTCACTAGGAAATCATGTCGTTTTGCAGACCTAGCGTTTCTTTGTGCCCTCGACAGAATTTTTCTACGGAACTCTATGAGCATTGTATTTTAGAGAAAGGGAATTCGACGAAATTTTCAAAATTACGCTCAATATCTTGTTTATTTTTTGCAATAGTCACGTGTTTATTTATTTTTTATAATCTTTAACAAGTCATACGTTATAAGAATGATAAATCAATTTTCTAAAATATATTTTAAGGAGTATTTTCAATTGTTTGCCATAAAATATGAAAACATACGAAAAGTACTTAATTAATTATAAGCTACTGATGACGGATTCGACAGATAAAACAAGGTGGCTGCTTGACACTACCACATTCCGAGGAATTTTTCGAGCCATCGACGAGGGCAGGCAGAAGAAAGATGTAGCAGTGACCTTTGGAATGGCATCATTTACCCTGACATCTATTTTAAACAACCCAGGAAAAACAGAAGAAACTGTATATCTAGGCTGCACAAATAAAAAATTTGGGCAGTGAAATAAGAGGATGAAGGAATTATGTTAAGAAATATAAAAGTTGTGTACTTCCCTCCAAACACTACTAGTAAATTACAACCCTTAGACCAGGGAATTATTTCTTTGTTCAAAAGACATAATCAAAAACAGCTAGTGATTTATTTTTTATGGAGAGTGAATAGTGAAAGCGACTTTAAAAGTGCTCGTGGAACATCCTTCAGACTATGAACAGGCTGTGCCTTTCGTGGAAGGAATCAATATCCTCAATTTTTGAAATGCTTCATTAATGGTGGTAGCAAACAGGAGGAAAGTGAGATATTTGAGAATGAACCTACAGAGTACGATAAAATCAACAAAATAGTTGACACAAATTCAACATTTGAAGACTTTGTAAATGCTAATAATGATTTATTCATATGTTCCCCACATGAGTTGGAAGGTAGTGGTGAAGGAGATGTATACATATTGCACGATACAGAAGAAGATGGATTTAGAGGAAGATGTTGGTAATGAGGAATCAGTTACAGTTCCCACCAAAAAAGAGGTTGAGGATTCATTGTATGTAATTGAATGGTTTTTATCAAGCATGGAGGAATGCGATCATAATATGATTATATTCAATAGAATTGAAAACATTATATCGAAAGAGTTTTAAAAAAGGCTAAAGCAAACCCAATAACTAATTTCTTTCCTAAAAAGCCCTCTTGAACAAGTTACTTTTACCTTTGTGTGATCCTTAAATTGTAAATATATGTTCACTAATGCATGCATGTATGTTTAAATATATTATTATTATGGTTTATTATTAAAATGGTTCCTATCACTAAAACCTCTCTATAGTGAACCTCCATACATCAAATTGCCCAAATTTTGGTCCCCTCCATTACGATGTAAAGAGGTTTTACTGTATATGGGCCAAAAAGTTAGCAATGACATCTGTCTAAGATAAATAAACTTTTATGGCATACTTGCAAAAAGTATTATGATAAAAATAAATAGCATTTTAATTGATTAAGAGTCATTATTCCACAAATGAATTTTTGAAGACAGTAAATAGGGAAGTGCACTAGTGTTTCAAATACACCAAACACATTTTTAAAATTAGAGTTCAGAATAACATAAAAACCACAGTTTAAATCCTAATAGTGAATACTTGATTCGAGATGACCGTCTGAAATATGGAAAAATTCAAAGGCCGCGAAAACGGGTGTCCATGTTGAATATTGGCCGTGACGTCACAAGGCAGTAGCAGAAGGCAGCTTCTACACCGTTTAGTTCTACCACTATTATTGCATAGAAAAATTACAGAATTTGAGAGTATCCGTTTTTTGCTGTCATAAAATATCTTCAGATTATATATGTGGCTGCTTCTCTTTTGAGTAAACGACTTCATCATTGCGTAATATATTAATATTCATTTACGTGTCAACTTCAAGTTTGGAAAGAGTAGTATGAATAGCACATTGAATCTTTGAATTCAATTGTTGAGGCCTTCACTTTGTAGAATTCCATATTTAATGTTTGGAAAGGAAATTGCTTAGCTTTTCTACAAAACACACACTTTATTGCCGACTAGTTTCGGTTACACTGTACCATTATCAAGACTAGTGATACACATCAGAATTTGCCGGTATATATACTCTGTGGTCGGGTGATTGGAGGGGAAGGGGAGGGGGGAGAGGTAAGTGACGGGGAAGGTGAAGGAGGGAAGAGATAGTGAGAAAAACCAGAGGTAGTTACAAAGTAGAGCGTGGGTTGGCGTCACAAGGATTTTTTGGGGTGTAATAGTGGAATGTCTAGAAGGGGGGAGTGGAAAGGGAAAAGGTGGTCATTAGCAATGGGTTCTTTCCTCTTTACAATTTTTAAAATTTCCAACTGTTCTCTGATGTCCAGCTGTGTTCCTTTTTTGACTCGGTGAAGCAATTCCGGGGTAAAATCCGCTTGGTGGCCTTCCTCCCGAAGATGGGTAGCGAATTGAGACATCCCAGTGTTGTTGTAGTAATCGCGCCGGTGTTCCTCCGCTCGTACGGTCAGACTTCTTCCTGTTTGTCCTATGTATTTGGAGTCACAATCACCACACCTTAATTGGTAGACCCCGCTCTTGAGGGCTGAATCAGTGGGGTCCTTGACTGAAGGTAGCATGCTCTTCAGGTTAGAATTATTGTAAAAGGCCGGTTTTATGTTGATTACTTTGAGTAATTTTTCCAATTTAATAGAAGGTTGGCCTAAATATTTTATGCGTCGCCATGACTGTTGATCCGTGGGGGTGGTAGAGTAAATACCTCTGAGTAAGAATTTTCTCTTTTTGCTTTCAAACAAATCGTTGATCAATTTTTCGGTGTAACCATTGGCTATCGCCCATAGTGAACTTGATATTTGAATTTAAAGCATTGATAAGGCGTAAAAAATTTCTTAGTTGCCTCTTCGTTCCCGTCCATAAACAAAGTATGTCATCTACATAGCGGAACCAAGAATGTTCATTATTGGTTCCGCTATGTAGATGACATACTTTGTTTATGGACGGGAACGAAGAGGCAACTAAGAAATTTTTTACGCCTTATCAATGCTTTAAATTCAAATATCAAGTTCACTATGGAGTTACAAGAGGGCAGCACTCTAAATTATTTAGATCTAAATATTTCCATTAAAGACGGCGAGCATAAGTTCTCCATTTACCGAAAGTCTACTCATACAGACCAAGTCATCCACGCAACTTCCAAGCATGCCATAACCCAAAAATTGTCAGCCTTTCATTGCATGCTGCATAGAGCTTTGTCGATCCCTTTAGAGCCCTCAGATCTCCTTTCAGAAATTACCACCATCACAAAAATCGCGACATGGGGTATTCGGACAAACTTCCCGACTCCCGTTGGAACGCTGGTCAGGTTACCTATCATCCCCTAACCGTTGTAGACCCTTCGTAGTGGAAACAAGGCATAACTACCTCTGGTTTTTCTCACTATCTCTTCCCTCCTTCACCTTCCCCGTCACTTACCTCTCCCCCCTCCCCTTCCCCTCCAATCACCCGACCACAGAGTATATATACCGGCAAATTCTGATGTGTATCACTAGTCTTGATAATGGTACAGTGTAACCGAAACTAGTCGGCAATAAAGTGTGTGTTTTGTAGAAAAGCTAAGCAATTTCCTTTCCAAACATTACATTGAATCTTTGATAAATGCATGATGGCATTTATTTTTCGCTGGGTATATTTTGGCACAATGCCGTTTATCATGCCAAAACTTTTTTTGTAAGAACCGAGTCAAACTAATAAACATATTTCAGACGTTTGCTGCAAGACTTATTCGTTGCGTATGTATTCACGCCGGCCGGAACGTTCGCCCTTCGCTACTAGAATCATGGGATGTTAGCCTTATTTCCGAGCTGGCTGGTTGTTGCAATGGTTCGCTGTCCAGGAAAAGATAATCTTGGTTGGGAGAAGGAAAATTCCAACGATTTATAAATGGTATACCAAACTTTGATGTATTTATGGTTACTGAATTTTTGAATAAGGAGGACAGGTTCAACGCTCCATAGAAATGCGAGACGTTAAGGCTAACAAGGGGAGACCGCGTACCTTGCTGCATCTTTTTCAATTAGGGCGTTAGTTAGGCTGTAATTAATTAATTTTCATGCGTTACTTTTTACAAGTTATATATATAAATCCAAAGTATCCATAATTTTCCAATGGGTCGGTTGGGGTAGTGGTAGCGTGCACGAGTCAAAGGAAAGATGTTACCCGAAGGACCGTGGTTCAAGTTTACTTCATGGCATTATTTTTTGTTGCCTTCATTGTGATCATACGGCGTCTAGTTTATCATTAATTATAATTGCAGCAATCATTGACATGAGACAATATTTTTATCGTCATTATGGCGTGTAGGTATTTTAGCAGTGTCATTACAAACGCCGAGATACGATGACTACAAGGGTTGGTGTGCGCTAAAATGTTAATTTTTTCTTTACTTATACTGACCAACTTCCACATTAAAAATGAAAACCACTCTTGCAAGAGCACATACCATTAAAGGCTCGCGGCAAGCAACAATATGCGTACAG
Source organism: Ischnura elegans (assembly GCF_921293095.1). NCBI lineage: Eukaryota > Metazoa > Arthropoda > Insecta > Odonata > Coenagrionidae > Ischnura > Ischnura elegans. The sequence continues at coordinate 19,566,889 of NC_060257.1, forward strand.
GCATAATTAATAAGAACACAAAGCGAATATAAAATGCCATATATCTCGAACACTTGTAATTCACATTACTCCAAAGGGAGTTTACTTACTCAGTACATACCTCAGTACCTTGTACTCAGTACCTACCAGTTTACCTCAGTAGCAGTGCTAAAAGAACCATTCTGAAATATAATTTCAACTAACAAATAGGATGAAATAAAAGTTGATAACCCTGGACCGGGCGCGCTGGCGTATAAAATACGTCAATATTTGAAAACCAAGGATTTCGACATTGTACGTACATTCTGGGCTATAATGGTCTCGTGTATTCTTACAATGTACTTTGACTGCCTATATTGCGAGTTTTCAAAGTTCGAGGTATTGTAGCTAATTTTATAGATCAGCAAGATGAACCCGTCACCAGTGGAGTACAAATTACGCCGCGCGAACTGCCGTGTACCTTTATATCTGTATCACCTATAAATGTACTAATTTCAACAAATAAAGATTAACTTTAACAAAAATCGTTTGTTATCATATATGCACGTATCATGGGCAAAGTACGCATTTTGCCCGGTCGTGTAAAAAAACAGTCGCGCCATAATTCTTTAACCAAACTACTTTCAGTTTATAAATTACGTACGTCTACGCGGAAGATGCTATATTTTGACTCAACACACTTTCTGATGTGACTGAGGTACCTATTAAGTAAATTTTATAATATAAATATCAATTTGATCTTACAATACCTTCAAATGATCTTCAAAACAGAATATCATCGATAGGTAAGAGTCAGGAGCAGCCTTGAAACATTTATTCCGTATAGCTTGTGCTTAAGGCACGGGAATGAATATCTTCTCCAGGCTTTTGTTTCGACGTCGAGATGAAATTTGGAACAAAAAATCATTTATAATTCTATTTTGAATTCATGTTTTCGGTACTAGACGACATTTTTAGGAAGCAAACTCCACCGATTCCCGGAAACTCTCGCCGCGCTAAAGAAGGCGACGGAATACAGCGATACTCCACTGGTGACTACTGCCTTGTGACGTCACATCTCAATCAAGATGGAGGCACTGTGTTTCAGCGCAACATGAAATATTCCGACTTTCAAAACGTTTTAAAGTGCATACCCCAGATGCAGAAAATAAAAGTGACTGTACTAATGTTTCTTTTTTAGGCTTAACTTTCAAATTCAGCAATAAAAAAAAATTAGTGCACTTCCCTATTTGGCATAGAATGTAAATAGGATGGATAGGAAAATAATTACAATATTAAGAATAACAGATTTTATAGAATAAGTGTTTGTGAATTGTGACCTATGATTGTCGCTATGATGTATGAAAGAACTGTTTTGTCTTGCCCTGATGTGAACATTATTTATTTTATAGCAAGTACTAGAGCAAAGGAAAAAGCAGGTAGAAGAAAGGGAAAAGGCAGCTGCATTGCAAAAAGAGTTAGATTTATTTGAGGCTCAATCGGCTGAGAGGAAGAGATTGGACAACTTGCAGTCTCAAGAAATTGAGGCTTTTAGGACAGCACGGGTTAGGAACAAGTATGCACTTGAACTTAAGCAACAAATGGAGGAAACACAGCTACTGAAGGTATGTAATTAAAATATAGCATATCAATGGTAGAAATTTTTTAAAACACGACTTTATCAATAAACTGCTGAAATGCACCAATTTCTTGATGTCAAGAGTTGATATAGTCACAGGAGAGGCTAGGTTACATGCAAGGCCCTTCTAAGGGACACTGAGGGCCCTGTGTAGCTCGTTACGAATAAAATATATACTATGTACCAACAACTTCATTTTTAGGGAGGACAGCTACTATTTGTCAGCACCCATGAGTACAGAGCATAACGTATTTTTCTCTTTTTACTCGAATGATAAAAACTCTTTTGAGTACTTGCAGGTCATGTTGACTTAGAAATATGTGCTAGCTTGTTTGTACATTCTTAATTTCAAGAGGATACATACTCTACTGGAAATGGGTAATGACTGGCACTATGCTCAAGCCTCAAGGGTGGATTAAGGTCATCATTTTGGTGGGGTGATTCATTACTTTCTACTGTGCCTTGGTGATATGCAACGCCTTTCAGCACTAATGTGAAGACAAATGGGTTTTAGATATGTATTCATCAATTATTTTTGACCATCATTTGTTAAGCTGGTGCAGTAAAAACTATCTATGGTGAGCCACCTTTACGATAACCATCTCCTCAATTTTTCCAAAAATTATGGGAGAGTAAGGTGTCTTCTGCATAGCCTCTCCTGTAGTCTACCCCTTTTCATTGAATTTTAAAACCTGTTCTCTTCTCTCCAACATCCTTGCTAACATTCCTAAAAACACCGTTTTGAAGCATCCCCTTTCCACTCCATCTTAAAGAATAACCAGGGCAAGTTAGGGCAGGGAAATAAATAAAGGCTGCCTAAAGGCTTATGAAAAACTATCGCTCCAGATGAAATAGTAATTAGCATTACATGGTAATTATTTTACATATGTCCACACACAATTTATTTTTGAAGGGACAATGAGGTAGAATACCCACTTATATTCCTTGAGCTCTAACTTTTATGATTCCTTTAGCTTTGGATACCTATTATGAATATTCTAATGAAAATGAGTTATTAGTGGTGAATACATTTTGAATACTTTTTCATGAAAATCACAGGTCTCTGTTTGAATTTTTACAGTGGATTTGATCTTAGAGGTTATCGCGTTTAGTTCTTGAAAGCCTAAAATGTACATATAATGACCATTTAAAGAGTACATCTTGAAAGCATATCTATGAAAAAGCTTACAAATCAGTGGCATACATTATTTTCAGGAAAAAGAGAAAGAAGAAGCTGACCGCTTGCTGAAGAAAGAAATGATGGCAGAAAAAGTCAATTTACAGAAAGCAGAGGAAATACTGAACACAAGGATTAGTAAAAAGATTCACCCCTTCCTTGCTACCGTAAATGATGTAGAAATACCAACTGACTGCAAAGGAACATTTTCAAATATTTTTTAATGACCCTGTAAGGTGTAGAAGCTCTTTTAGTATGTATTTAACTGAGAACTTAATATGAAAACACTAAATTCTCACTCCAATAATAACCCTCCTTTTTCAAATTATTTTTTCATATGAAATTAAATACTTCATCCCCTTCAGAAAGAAAACTTTTAGAATCTTTTATGAAGATGATTATATAATTTGACATGAAAAGTGATATAATTTCACCATATATTTTGTATCCGTAAGTTTTAATGTCCACAAAAATTCACATTATTACATAGCGATATTAGAAGTAAACAGAGGAAACACAATTTTTCCTGAAAAAATAATGAACAGTATTTTTTTTAACCCATTTCTATAGGCAGTTTGCCTCCTCTATAATGAAGAAACCCTGGAATAATTGAAATATTAGTTATAATTATCTCACTTTTTGTTTCAAGATCTAGATTGTGAAAACTAGTAGTTCTGACATATGAGTACCATTATTTGGGTTGCCAGGGTCACTGATGGACATGTTTCTCTGGTGATGATGCTCTATTGACTACATGGCAATATGTTTACTGACAATCCTTGAATGTGATTGCAGAGTTAAGTCAGTCTTAGCAAAAGTTATCTTTTTTTAGAATTTAATAACGTTTACACAATTTTTGATGCTATCATGATAAATTTTAAATGTAACTGTCACAAGCAGAAATATCCATATTTTGTAGACATATATCAATTTATATGAAGAACTATGTGTTACAAACACTGATGTTATGTCATTGATCCTTTTTGGGATAAATTGTATTCATTACATGTAACTTCCAACAAGTTCCCAGCTTTATTAAGCCCAGAACACACACACTGTCCTGAATATTTGTGATATCTAGGGTAAACCCCATCTCTCCCACTCTCCTGGAACCAGCTGATCCCTCATTGACCGACCTTTGAGTATATAATAATGCCAAGAGGCAGTCATTGTTGCCCCTTTCATCATCAACATCAACAATCAAGCTGCATCAACAATCCCACGATTGGTTTGATGCAGCTCTCTATTCCGCTAGCCTTTGTTGTCATTTAATGCATAGATGTGATTATTTCAATTTTAGCATTGACTGAAGTGGGATGTTGCAGTGAAAGAATACATAACCCACTAATGACAGAAAATTTTCTGAAATTCAAGTACAAATCAGATAATGGCATTAGAGCGAATGTTTGAAATGGGCTCATTCAGCAATATTTTTATATTGTCGATAGTGATCGAGTTTGAATCAAGAAACTCATATTTTTCTGTTTCTTGTTATGTGGCCTACTTATCAATTTTTCCAGGCAAAAAAATCGACATCCTTAACCCTCTTGCAGATAAGTTGATGACATTACAAAATCATGCCGAGTTAGTCACCGCTTCTCAGCGACTCCATGACCTAGCAAATGGGCCTCACATGGCTCATTGTAGTACACAATTGCGTGAGTGATTCTTTCCCTCAGTGAAATTTCCTACCTGAATGAGTTAATGAGCCAGAACTCTTAACGACATCACCAACTCATGAAAAATAGGAGACAACTTTCGTGTTTTCTTATTTTACACTTATGAGGGAGTAGCTGAGTAGCTTGATTGGGAAGATATTTTTTTCATTGGAAGCAATCTTTTCCTTCCAGCTACTGAATTCTTATACATAATAGTCTTTGATTCCTGGTCTGAGCGAAAAACTGTATTCATGATGAGACAACAAAAAAAACTACCATAATTATTACTAACTTTTGTACTATTATTCTGTAAGAAGAACAATCGCAATTATAAAATAAGAATAACCATTAACTTAATATTTTTTGAAAATATGTGATTGATTTCCATACACATGATGACCATTGATACCAGTAGTAAATTAGCCTTTCCTATGATGAATCTAGTGCTACCAGTAAGGAAGAGTAGACACAATTTTGTGTCAAAATAAAAACCTATCTATGTTCCTAATTTTTACACACTTAATGGGATTTTTTACTATTTACAATATTTATAGAAATTGCAATTTTTATCCTCTAGCCTCTTAAGAAATTCAATTTGCACAAAAACAAAAAAGCTATATATGCTGTATCTTAATGTAATACCTGTGTAACATTTTTATGCATATTAAATATTTTTACTCTTTATAAAGATATTAATCATTAGTTTTATTGACTGTTATGCGTAGAAAAGTATACTGAAATAATTAAATATTATTCATTTCCAATTATCTTTTTACTGCCTTGATGGATAAAACTATTATGGCATCAGAAAATATATAATTGTAATGAGGATAATAATTCCTATTTGATTGAATTATGTACTTTACTTTCGTATGTATGAAAATGATGAGTAGATGTTTTCCTTCCATCCTGTTCCTCACTAGCTTAACATCCTTCCCTCCACCTTAATTTTCAGGAACCCCTCTTTCATTACTGCATGCTTCATCCACACCCTCTTGTCTCTCGTCTCCTTTCCTCCCCGTCCATTTATGACAACTCCAGATTTCTTTCCCGCTTCACCCATTCTCTTCCATTTGCACATAGTAAATGCCACCCGGTATTTCTCATCCAGTTTTCTCTACACTTTTCAAAAACTTCCTCAAGTCACTTCTTTCCTATTCTTATTCCTCTTTAACCCTTATCCGGGCACCTCAAATTTCTAACGTAACCGGGCAAGCAGGGCCCAATGGACCCTCCTTGTTAATTTTTTCTTTTTGCTCAAGTGGGCCAACCTGCTAGCATAAATATCATTGTTTTTTGTCAAATAGTGCAAATCAATACAAAATCAATGATTTCAAAATATTTTTTAATGTTCGTAAATGAAAATTTTACATGTTAATTAGTAACAAAAAATTAAAATAAAAAAAATATGATTCATCCTTCATAAAATTGATCTCTGGTGGAAATAATTAAAATTTAGAATCAATTAACATAAGGCATAATTGAATATTATTTACTTATGAAACGAGACACTGTACAACATCAAAACTTATTGTTTGGGGGAGAAAACAAAATTTCATCAACGAGTACAGGATAGGCTACCCCTCAAAGCTTTTATCACTTTTGTTTGCACGTTTTACGTCACTATGCTCATTGCACACCGATGCTCACAGTTGTTACAAATTTGTTTTTGTTCATAATATTTTTGCTATGGGCATATATATTGCCTCAGTTTTTTGTTATTCTATAATTTGATGAACGTCTTCGCTCAGAAGTTCCTTCATCAAAAAGTCCTTAGCCTGTGTTCCAAGGCAAACCCAAGTTGAATCGTCTTTCAATGTGGACCTCAACCAGAATATCGGATGCAGTTTGAATTCATAGTCTTCTTGAATAATGTTTACTAGCATTTCAATTTAGATCAATATTCAACCACACCACATACGCTGCTACTCTACTCACGTCTAAGTCACTCATGAAAAACGCAAAAGGCCAACCAATTGTGCGTCTTTTACTCATGTGCGTATTACCAACTGGTCAAGGAAATCGACTTCACCTTTGGTGCAGTTGTAGTGACTAATAATTTCAGGTTTAGCATTGACGTCTTCCATAATTTTATTATGATGCATGATTCATAGAATAACTACCGGCCACATTTTCATCTTGGGCAATTACACAAACATACAATTATTGGTGAAACCAAACAATGAAGAAACGACTTTACCACTTCTGTTGGCTTGAAAATTTCCTGGAAGAAATCGTTAATTCTTTCCTATAGTTCTAACATGATTCATAAAGCTCTATGCAAACTTTATAACAGAGAAATTCTTTGTCATTAGTTTTATTTCTGTTCGTATTTTGATATGGTTCAGTGAGGTGCTGTACAACTCTGCAATCCAAACCAGGCAATTCTCTTTACGTCAATGTTATCTTCATTGGAACTCTCCTCTTCGATAGGCTGGTAATACAAATCATCGTCACTAGTTTCTTCAATGTTCAGCAGTTTTTGTATGCCATCTTGAGACAAAAGCTTTTGTCTAGCTATGATCTAATAATTATGAAAAAATATGATACTTCATTGAATTTCTATAAAACTACGAATTACTTCCTTAGTACTCATCTATTAGAACTTACCTGGATATGTGATGTCTTCGTGAAGGAAACTTGTAAATATTTGCCATCACTCTGATGGCTGTGCTACTTTTACCCAAAGAGAATTGCATATTGAGGCGGTAGTTCCGTATAAAAGCCCATATTTTCGGAATCATTTATGTGCAAAATCTTATATGCCTTCATCTAAGTTGCTCAGTAGCACTTTGCTAGCACACTACTCTTTTGCCATACGTGCCGTAGTTTATATGGGGATGAAGGATGGAGGATGTAGAGGCGAAAGGTGGTGGAAAAATTTGCGGGGAGTGGAGGAGAAGGAGAAAACAGGGAAGGATGGACTGTCATCAGTGCGTTAGGGTTTGGGAATACCGGTGGAGGATTTTTAGGAGAATGATAATAAACAGGAACGTTCAAATTCGAAGCGACATCATCTGCATGCTTTCGGTATGGCAGGATATATGCTTTCCTTTACCCCTAATGTCGTTGGATCAGTGTCAGGAAACAATTGGATCGTATCAGTGACCATTCTCTAGGGGTTTCTCGGTGACTCAACCCAACTGAAGGAAAATTTCTCTTAGCATATGCCCTTCAGCGACCGCCACGGTACAATAGCAATAAGCGAAAGAATGAAAAAACTGTCCCTATCCTTCATTTATGGATACTGATGATGATGTTTGTTCCGTATTGTTCATTCTTCTCCCATCTCACTCTCCTTCACCAGGATTTTCCATCCGTAATCCATCTATGATTCTCCAGTGACCACCCTACTCTATATTCCCTTTTCACCTTCCCCGGTATCTGCTCCCATCTTACCACCCATGCTACCTAGAATAACATTCTGCGTATATAATCTAGTTATGTAATTTACACTAATTACATTTTCCAGCCTTGATAGCAAAAATAAACTTCGTGATTGAAGCTAACACAAACAGAATATATATGCTCGTAAGTATACCGTAAGTGCAGCGTGTTGCATAACTGGTAAACACACACCTCCTGCCATACGCCACTGTATTAGGGGTTATTTAGATGTATATGTGAACATTCCCAAATAGTACTTGAAAAATGACAACATAATTCCTTTTATATTAACCATCTAATGATGTGCAACTGATCGCGTATGTGAAGGGTCCATCAGACCCAGCTTGCCCGGTTACGTTAGGAAAAGTTTAAATTTGCCATAAACAAATAAGAAATATTTTTTAAAATTTAAAAATATATTTTTCTTATTCTTTTTATCCGTATGAACAAAGTCACAGAAGTTCACAGCACTGGGATATTTTATTCTCATGTTATAACCTGAAATAAAGGCTGTAGGGTCCGTTGGACCCTCCTTGCCCGGATAAGGGTTAATATCATCACTTCATTGAGTTTTACTAAATTTTTTGAAAATTTTATTCGAATTACTTCATCTCATAATATGAAAGAGCAGATTGATTGATGACCAGCTGAATTTAATGACCTGATTCATTCACAAAAATATAGTAGAAGTTTACCTTCACTTGGAAGAAATGTTTTCCCCCCTGGTACACCTAGGCATCCACATTGTCTTCCTGGAATCAAATACTTCAGTACTTTGTTGCATCACTGAGATAAATTTAAACACCACCAAACTCTTTAAGTTTTCAAGCAGTTACGCAAAAAAAACAGAAATCAATCAGCTTGGGCAGGCTCATTACTCAAAACTGAGTTCAGAATAAATACTATTTATTCCTTGCAATGTTAAAACATTGGTATGTACAAAAATCCTTATTTACATCATCTAATTTAAAATCTTTAAGAGCATGACCAGCACCCAGTACAATGAATTTCCACTTACTCCTAGTTAAATTACACACAAATGATGTCTTAACACCAAAACCAGATACAAAGTAATTCAATTCTACAGAGGACACAGGCCATACTCTTACTGACTTAAGGCGAAATATGAGCTAACTTTCAATTTGTAGACCTTACATTAGCACATAGAGAAAAATTACTTCCTATACCACATCTGCAAAGTTCTCATCCTCTTGACCTTCTTCTGAAGCTGAAGGACTCCATACAGCAAGGCCTCTGCAGTGGGTGGACAGCCTAAAAAATAAATAGAAAGTGGTCCAATACAACAATCCCAAGTAATAAAAAAATCAGCCAATGATAGTGAAAAAATCAAGTGAAAGTAACTTTTTGACAAAGCACTTACAACCAAAATTCCAGAAAAAAGCTTAAGTGGCACCATTGGCATGAAAATTTAAAGGTTCGAATTGCACAAACCTTTGAGAGCACTTCTATTTGATACAATGATCATTTGATTCACTCAATCATCAATACCAATGACAAGCAAATAAAAATGTGAAATTTTAACAAACTGCTTCTCTTTTTAGGAGGTAGATTGGCTAGTATAGCCATGGCATTCACCTTATTGTTGCAGCAGTAAAATGCTGTTATGCAGATACTTTATTCTCCAGTAAATATTAGAGATGGGTCGAATAGCAGATTTCTCGAATTCGAATATCGAATTCGAATATTAAATCATTGCTCGAATATTCGAATACCTCGAATTTCGAATACCTCGAATACTAAATGATGAATGCTGGAATGTTTGACTCGGTTGCCTATGCAGCAGGCAACACAAGATTTTGGGGAGTAATTTTGATTTCCTTTAAATGATTCGAACAGGAATTTAGCTGATTAATGAATATTTTAATTTTATGGAAACAATTGGGCATATAATTAATTCAACAAACATCGCTTTACCCCCACTCCTGCTGCCAAGTGCCAGCTGACAATCTGAGGCATTTTGCAAAATACAAGCTCTTTTCCACCGGATTTTCTTCAATTATTTTCAGTCCATCTTTGGGAGTTCTCACGAGATAAGAAGATGAATTGGAATTGCTATCAGGGAGAAACCAAATATTCTGAGAAAATATCCCTTTGTCTGGGACTGTAACAATAAAGATTTATAGCACCACTCATAAATTGTAACTTGATATATGTTTTCGGAAAAAAATACCGCATCAACTTCCGAGAAGCTCTGCTGCTCATATCGAGTTTCGCCAGAATGCTTAGTCTCCGTCGTATTTTGACATTTATTTCTTTGCGTAAAATGCTTAAATAAACTCAGAAATACGTCGTGTTTGGACTTGTTCTCTTTGAAATTACGCGCACATTACTAATATTTCAATTCAATAAAGGTGTAACATCAATTGACGAAAGTCATTCTTAGACACCTTTTGTGCTAATAGATGACTCATGCAGCGGTTGACCTCCACAGAAATGGGGTACTTCGAAGCTGGTAGGAAAAAAAGGTCAGTGGGGGAAAAAATGAGGTTCCGAAACACTTTTCTATTGCTCTCGAGTAACTTGGTATTTTTTCGAAGCTAAGGTCTTGGTAATATGATACCTGCGCGAGCTGTGACCTTTTTTTTATTTCGAAGAAGAGGAAAGCCTCAGAGGGGGGGCCTAGTGCTGAATGGAGAGGGATACCGGATCTTGGGAAATGTGCTAATGTAAGTATCCCACGGTACTCACACAGCAGTTGACCTCCAGAAATGGGGAACTTCGAAGCAGGTAGCCAGGAAAAGGTCAGTGGATGAGAAAAGGGGGGAGGGCGTGAAACACGTTTTTATTGTTCTCGTTAATCAATATTTCTTTCGAAGCAGGGGTCTTCGTAATGCGATCCCTGCGCGAGCTGGGACCTTTTGTTTGATTTCGGAGAAGAGGAAAGCGTCAGAGTGGGTGAGGCGAGTGCTGAATGGAGGGGGATAGCGGATCGTGGGAAATGCCCTAAGGTTGCTATCCCACAGCACTGAGGTTCTCCTGGTGGGGGGAATCGGGGATTTTCGGATTTTTTCACCCGACCATTTTCGGTTCCCCTCGTCGAACTCTTTTCACCGCTAAAATCCACGAATTTGATGTAATTCGTCAACTTGCGTAAAACGGCGCTGCGAGCACTAAATGACTACAGTTCTCTACATTTTTCCGAGTCAACTACCAACGATGTGCGTGCGACAGTGCATAACGCGAAATTCAAAGTATTCGAGGTATTCGAGGCGGTACTTTTCGCGTAACTATTCGAAACCTCGAATATCGAATACTTTCTAATATTCGAGGTATTCGAGTATTCGCGGATACTATTCGCACATCTCTAGTAAATATTTTTAAGAAATCTAACTTTTTGTAACAGCAATAATTTTTCATGAGACATCTAACTTGAAGGCAATATTTCATATTATGTAATACCAATTATGCAGCCATTATCATTAACATCATATTAACAGCATTAACAGCACTATGATCAGCTGCATTGTATTTACCAAAGGCAATCATGGCACCATGGCTTAATGTTCAGTTAAGTGGAATGAAAACAAATGGGAGGAAGAACAAAGAAAAGGAGAATTAATTTAGGTATTCTTTCATTCAACCACACCATTTATTCCACTGCCAAAGAAATCAAAATTGACCTACATTAGTATTTTTAGACATACTGAAACACTCACATCTTCCTTTCTCCCCTATATTACTTTTCAAAAATTGTTACATTTATACTTTTAAACTTAAAACTTTTACTGAATAAAATGTATTATTCAGTTGATGACTATCTAGATGATGCTTTTAAACACTTTAATGTAAATATATGTACGGGGAAATATGCTGTTTGTTATGTTGGTATTTATATGAATACTAGCTGACCCGGCGAACTTCGTACCGCCTAACAATCAATGAACTTACAGTTTACTTACACCATTTATAAATCAAGAGCGGCTGTATCGTTTTTAATCATGTTTAATTTATTATAATAAAATAAGGATACAAATTCAATAAAACTGCGCAAATGAGTACCAAAATTGCTTGCCAGAAAGACATTTTCTTTATTGAATCTACATAGGGTGGAACGGAGCACGTTTACGCGGATTTTTTTCAACAAATTTTCTTACGTTTTAGCTTAAGACATTTTGGGCATTGTGGTTTAATAAAGCAGTTCATGAAATAAAAATTATACGCATTCAGTTGTTGGCTATTTGCGTTATTAGCTGTAAAAAAATGTTTTTAGGTCCAAGTCTGTTGCATACACTTGGCCCATTCAGGGGGCAGGTTGACACGACCCCAGACCGACGCTTGACTGATGCTCAAAATCGTGCAAGAAAAGCCCCTATGAAGCAGCATTCGCATTAAATGACTTAAGGCGCGCCAGTTTTAGTATCTCTGTTTGGAAAAAATGCACTGCGTAAACGTACTGCATGCGTAAACGCACCACGGTGAGCCCTACACATTCGGGTTTAATGTCTTGCGTCAAGCACCTTCTGAGAAACAACAGTTGTTGTTTTGTTATCAGGCGCAAGATGAAGCGGATGAAGCTAAATAAATATAGCGAAGCAAAGCAGTGACGCAGCGAGGGGAGGTTTTGGGGGATAAACCCCCCCCCCTAAGAGCTTAGAGAATTTTTTTATGAAAGATTTTGTTATTAATATTTGGGGGACGGATGACTAACGAACAAAACATATTTAACTATTCACACGGCCACAAAACCCACTATTTTGAACCATTTATCTTAAAAAATGTCCGGGGGAGGTGCCCCCACACTTCCCGCTTACCTTAGCGAGTTTTCTATACCCTACCTACAGACCCGTGGTATTAGCTGCGCCCAAAACCCCCTATCCTAGCTACGCACTTGAAGCGAAGGAAGAAATACAGAGGATGGTTTATCGACTCGTGAACATAGCACGCTAAATTGACCATGAGAAAATCATGGGTTTTCATTAGCACATGAGCACAAACAACACAAAAACTGAAAGAATGACCATGCGATTTTTTAATCGTTATCACGAATGCAACACGAATTGTAAATTGAATACGTTTAAGATCAAAAGGGCATATGAGTTGAGATCATGGAATCTACGGAATGAGGACTTCCTAACCTTTGAATTTTCCTTTGAGTAAAGTTGCGTGAATCACATTCATCACCAATTTTTTTAATGATCAAACACGTTCCGTTGGATAGTTATGGCTGGTTTAGGCTTCGAAAGATCATGAGCACAGAAACTACATTTTTCTGTAAATCGTGCCTTGGTAAGCCAGGTACGTCCAAGGACTTAAAATATTCAGATAGATAATTGGTGATTTCGTCTTCGTTCGATACACATTTAAAAGATTCGAATTCATGCAGAGTACGAACTATTTGAATTTACCTCGTTTTAGTCATCCACATCTTCGTTCTTGCTCGCTAAATCAACCGTCTTTGATTCTTTTGGTGATCAATCATATTCTGGAACTCTTTGTTGATGAGCTCGACTTTCGCTGAAACTAATTTGCATTCATTCCAAGGAAATGAGTTAAAACTACTCGATTCCTCGACAGGAACACGGACATTACCGTTTGTCAACAATTGCTTGGAGATTTGTTTACAAACACGGTAGTGAAGTGTCAACTCGAGCTGGGCCACGGCTGGGCTTACAATTAGCTCGAATTAAATTTTATAAATGTAATTTCAATTTAATTAATATTTTGAATATATTTAGCAATTAAAATGTTATATTGTTACTAAATTCAGTTATTAATGTGGTAAAAACAAAACGAATTATTTAATTTGTAGTTTTGACCGACTTATCAATTGTTGTGTTACTATAACTCCTAAAAGCATGTCCATAGGAAAGAGATGATTTTTTTTGGCGAAATTATCCATTTTTTAATGGCCTATATGTTAACCCCGCCTGAGACGAATCCAAAGAACCAAATCTCATTGAAATCGGTGCAGCCGTTCTCGAGTTATAAGTGTTCTAACTAACACGATTTTCGACTTTCTTTTATATATATAGATATTGTATGATTTGACGTGCCTTATACATATCTGGACCAAAACTTAATGTACTAGATTGCTGGGAAAAAAAAAAATAATTTAATGTGCACATAGCATCATTTTAGAATAATTTTCATATAAGAGTTTAAAGGAATTACAGGGCCCAATTTACAACCTTAGGTTTACAAACAATGTCATCATAGTAAAACCTTATCTATATTTTGACTTTTAAAAATTTCAACAATGTCAATATGTAGTCCTATGTGGCTTTGAGATTTTCCCTTTTCTTTAACCACAAAGTTTGTAGTTCCGTTGAATGAAAATTAAACTATGTTTTTCCACATAAAATATTTATTAGATCACTACCATGGTTTCAACGCACTGCATCATCCTCAGCCCTGAGGATGACGCAGAGTGTTGAAACCATGGTAGTGACCTAATAAATTTGAGATGTTCCCTTTTCTTTAACCTTTCTTCTTAAGTTTGTAGTTCTGTTGAATGAAAATTAAACTATATTTTACTGGGAAAATCATAGTTTAATTTTCATTCAATATGAATAAATTCCATAAAGTAACGCCTCAAACAATCAACTTTGTAGTTTCGGTTTTTCACTTATCTCCGGTACGTCGGCACTAGCTGCTTCCCTGAATGCTGTGACTTGTCTATACACATCTGCATCACCTCTGTCTTTCCTCTTGTTTGTGCCATAACTACTCCCTCTGCTGGTCCTTCCCAAAATTCTCCGTCCTTTACCAGAACATTCATTTAGATAAGTACTTTTTAATCAGACAATATGTATATCTCCTGTTCAGCTTTTCTTCATGGTATCCATTTCCTTAGCTCCTCCTTCATTATGCACTCTCTTCTGCAACCTTTGCAGCAGACTTTTGTCGCAATATTTACCCTAAACTTGCATCCCTAGAAGGCCTCACATTTAGACGTCCAATCAATGCCAAACCCTGGATTTAACGACTTTATAGGGCCTTTGATTGAATGTATGTGCTCTATTACCATTCTTATAAAATTAATAACTAAATTATCTGAGCATTCATCTGCTACTGCAATACAAATGCCCAAGTCACCTCTACATCTCAGTTAATGTGTTTGTTTACCTTTTGACTTCAGGGACTTCATGTGCAAAAGACTCGTTTTGGCCACATAAATGACCTACCTTGTAATGCCATGTTAGATGGGGATAGAAGAATTTGTGCATGGAACCATTAATACATGGTTGTCTTAGATATATTCAACAGACCTAATCAATGCCTTTCTCATATTTGGACTCAACGTTTACCGATTCCAATGGTATAAATTTTCACAAAATATTGCTGTCAAAATAAGCACCACATAATTAAGCTGATTTTACTTCACTAATGATTCATTATTGCCTCCTTAACAGTAAAGAGGAATGAATGAGAGTATTAGTAAAATATGTTAATCCTCCATGAAAGAAATAAGAATTAACAATGAATGAAATGCATTTAGATTCACTTTTTCAAAATCATACCTGGTACATAAATATCCACAGGTATAATGCGGTCACATCCACGGACAACTGAGTATGAATAATGGTAGTAACCACCACCATTAGCACAGCTTCCCATTGAAATCACCCACCGAGGTTCAGGCATCTGTGAAACAATAAAAAAACGTCAAAATTACAGATTCATTAGAAAAATTCAGACAAGTAAAAATACTCCTGGATCCCAACATTACCTAATCCTTGTTTCAGAAACCTTGCTTCAAATGATATATGAAATTCTTTTGGAAACTAATATACAGATACCAACATTGAAGAAACACAACAGGAATTCACTGTTTTATTATAACCATCCAACAATAGCGAAGGAAGCTTTGCAGTACGGAAAATTCAATGAAAGTTATCACCAAACAGCTGTGTACCATGCATTATAAAATGCAAAAAATAAACTCCTTAAAAGGATTTGGGTTTAATAGCCAACCAAATTTTTACAAGTTATATCCTGAATTAACTTCATAAATACATATTGTACACAAGTTACAGGATGTGAAAAGGTGATGACTACGCATGTTAAGAATGTAGAGAAAAAATGCAATCAAAGGAAAGTATAAAAGATTTAAGTTACCTAATGGCTTTCAATTGCACTTTGCAATGGGTGATAGCAATCTTCTTAAAATCATTGAAAATTTAATGAATATAAGGACAACAGGTATTTGATAGTTAAAATTTTTTAATGAAAAGCGATCCTAAGAACCGACCTGATCATACACTTTTCGAAGGGCAGGAGCCATCTTATTTGTAAGGGTGCCAGCAACAATAATAACATCTGCCTGTCGTGGCGAAGCTCTGAATACCACACCAAAACGATCCATATCATATCGTGGTGCTGCAATGTGCATCATTTCAACGGCACAGCATGCCAGGCCGAAGGTCAGTGGCCATATAGAACACTATAAAAAAGTAACAAAAGCCACTAAAGAAAGTAAAATGAGAAAAACAATATTTATAATATAATTATCGACCACATTTTTATTTACAATCATGTTAAGTCTTTTTTTTCAACCATAATACCAAAAAAGAGAGACTCAGGAATTTTTAACGAATTCATATGTGTATGTGTCAGGATTTTTATTTGGCCAAGACTGACCAAGTAACAGCACATTATAATATATTCTCTAAAGTTGTGTACGTGGTCATTTCCTCAGATATTTTCTCAAATTTAGTTTAAAGTAGAGTGTTTGTAAACCATGTTGAAATGTGAAAGTTAGCCAAAACCATACTTAACTATGCCACTAAAGTTAAAATAAATGCTCAAAGTCTCTTTGAGAGAGGAGACAGTGGTGAATATAGATTGCGCAATAATGCTGCATTTCAGTGAACTGAATCCTT
Organism: Ischnura elegans; assembly: GCF_921293095.1. Classification (NCBI taxonomy): domain Eukaryota; kingdom Metazoa; phylum Arthropoda; class Insecta; order Odonata; family Coenagrionidae; genus Ischnura; species Ischnura elegans. The sequence goes on from NC_060257.1 coordinate 19,583,551, forward strand.
GCGAACTCGCTTCATACACCAGTTGTAGTCATTCGTTTCATACATGGCTTCAATAAGAATACATGATATCAATGGGTCAATTCTACCAAAGCACACATCTATTGACCTTCTGTTATTGGAAGTAGATTTTAATGCTTTGAACTAAGCCAAGAAAACACTGAAATCAGGTATAAGGGTAGTTTATAAAACTATTCCCAAATTATAACTAATTACAATTATACTAGTGCAATAGTCTCTCAGCAATATCAGTTACCTTGTAGAATTTTGCTATGTCAATGACAAAATTTAAACCACAAAATTTGATTAGTCCATCAAAATCAAAACATTAATAAAGGCACTTGGTGTCAAAACCTTGATTGGAATAGGTTAAAATTAAATTTTGAGAGGGAAAGTTGCCATTGGTTTTATATTACATGTGAACATTTATCACAGGTTAACTAAGAATATGCAGGTCACATGTTTGAGAATAAGCGCAGTTGTATCATCTCAATTTAGAAAATGACAATATATCCTAACGTCACAGAGTGGTGGTATAAAACTGACGTAACCATGCAAATAATAATGCACGTCTTTCTATATGAAAATAACCTCCCAAAAATCTTCCACTTACATCAAGTAGGCTGTGATAATAATACGTGGCTTTGCTCAACAGTCAAGGATTGGTACCCATACCTACTAACAAGGACATTGGTCTCTGAGGGTATTCATAGATTGGTGGCTGGAACAATGGATTGGGAGCCCAGGTAGTACAGCTACCCCTCTATTCAGAGTAATCTAATCTCCATTTAGGTAAAATGTCTACTCCTCAGACTATATATGATTCAATCAAATTTTTATCAATTTGTAGTCAGACTTACTTTACGACCCCAGTTGAGGATATCATCCAGTCTAGCTACTGCATACTCAGCCCAATTGCTAGTATCTTGGAACGGAGAATAAGGTTTTCGTTCAGCCACAGCTGCAAATTTCAAGAAAAAAAGGGTGATTAATATTTCTCTGGAACTGTGAGGAAGTATCTTAGAACATCATGCACATTATTTCAAGTGTGTACTATAAGGAGAGACACAATGGGATAATGAAAATTATCATAGAAGGACAGTTGCAAGGGAAGAATGGCAAAGGTAGGTCTCAGATGATATACATAGAGCAGGTAATGAAGGATGCAAAGCAGAGGAATTATGTAGGCATTAAAAGATTAGCAGATTGGAGAAGTGAGTAGAGGGCTGAGTCAAATCAATCTTATGATTGATGACTTTACATAATGACGTTACTATAAGGACTTTTCCAAGGAAAGAAACTCAATATAATGATAAAGAAGGGCAAAAAAATAAAATTTTGCACTGCCCTGCAAACATCATGTCTCAAAAATACGTAGTCAACAAACAAAAGATGCCACGCAAGACGATCAATAATTTGGGTAACTTGTATACCTTAATATAAAGCTCAGAAGCACAAATATATTTACTGAAACTCAAGAATGTAAAGACCAACATTGAGCAGAATTTCAAGAATTCCAAGCGTAAAAAAATACGATACTTAGGGTAGGAATTGGATTCATACAAGCAGCAGAGACTCCTGTGACTCTTACCTTTGTCTTTTGTAGCAACAGACGATGCCTTTGAAGATGGTGAGATAGAAACGGCTCCAGTGCGAAGAATATTAGAAACGAGCTGCTGACTAAGCAGTCCCCTCGCCTTCACTGTGAATAAGATTATATTGAACAGTTAGCTCAATGGTAAATGGAAAGCAGGGGATTCGGCAAGTGGACCAAACACATTTAAGACTCCCGTAGGCTAGAATAACAAAATGAATGAATAAAGGCATGCATATTGATAAAAATCACACAACGCCATGGAAGGCCGTGATTAACAACCACATTTGGCATTTATCCATAGGACATAAATATCCAATATCCATGCAATACGAATGATAAATGATTATGGCGAACATTATATAAACGACATGTTCACTACTCAAGCGTTGCCTTTCTGAGAAATTAATGCCTTTAAGCGAGTCGATGTACGACGAGTTCAATATTTACACGATAGTTAAAAGGCATCGCTTCTATATTAATTAGAAACAGATTTATCTAATCCCTAAAACTACGCCTTAAAATTATGCAATAAGAGATTATAGAAAATACTTACACGACGATAACATAATTGCAGTTAGATATTCCTTGTAATAAATTCAGCAACGGAGCAAATCTACGAAGCCGAGTTCTAACACCAACATCGGCTGTAACCACCACAGACCAATTTTGCACAATTCTTGCGCATGCGATTCGCTACTCTTGACGGAGATAGTTTTTTTCCAAAACATAGGTAGCGTTGTATACGATGAACTCATGTTATCAAATTCAAAATTTACAATTAGTGTTAAAAATTCGTACCAGCCATTATTAGGTCCGTTGTAGACTTTTATTATATTCTTGTAAGTTATCTATAATGTATATATGGTCTTCATACTTTGTGTAAAGGCAGCAACTGACAAATAATTTGTTCCCCGGCTTAGATTCATGAGAGAGCTTAGTCAATGTTAGTCAAGTTCAGTTGGGCTGACATGAGATCTCGCTCCAGTCTCGAGAGTGAGGGAATCTTATGGACTCGTGACATTCCTCTTACTTAATGTTAAGTCACTGTATATGTATGGTCAGTCCCGGGAAGTCACCTTAAATTTTACACATTTTTCTGTTAGGTCCCTAGCGAGGCTGGTGATTTCTTAATTGGAGCATTGGTCACCATTAGGTGGAAATTTAGATGCTACGGAAGGAGGATGATAATAGACTGGAGACATTTGAGATATGGGTTTGATAAAAATGGAGATTGCGAAATGGATGAAGAAAAAATATATGAATTCTATGCGCATGTTGGGTGAGGCAGTGGCACAGCGAGGGGGGGGCTAAAACCTCACCCAGAGCTCAGAGAAATATTTAAGTTTAATCCATTTTACTTAATGGGACTGATATTACTGATAGAATAGTGTAAGGATTAATAAAATATCCCTCAGGAAGCCGTAAAACTTACCATTTTGAACCATTTATCTTAAAATTTCCACAATTTATTAATCTCGCACCTACTGCTTAGCCTGGTGGGTATTCCATACCCCACACACCCCGGTATTAGTTGCACCTAAACCCCCCCTCCCTTAATTTCTGGCTGCGCCCCTGGGGTGAGGTGAGGAAACAACTTTGAACTACCTACATGATAAAATATTTTTTTATTTTATTTTACTCTTAAACCACCGGATACAGCTCTCATTGGCCATTTTATACCGGGGTATTCAACAAATTAAACAAGTTAACGTACACGAACAACCATGCCCTGGATCGGCTGAACCTACCCAGGCGGGACTCGAACCCCCGACCCCTTGTTTGGTAGGCGAGGACGTTACCCCGCCGCCACCGAGGCCGGCAATATATTAATAACACGGTATATTGATGGTAGATAGGGGCCACTGAAAGCTGTAAGAATAGAGAGGATGTTCAGCAAGCAAGGAAAAGGAAGGAAGGACGAGAATAAGGTGCATGCATAGAATGAATAGGCATAAGCCTTATGTTGTGCTGAAGAATTGGATGTGAGGAGGGGACAGGCTGAGATGATTTGCAAAATGTACAATGTGAACCTACCTATACCAAAAGAGTAAACATATGATGATAAGAATAATTATCATATGGTAGAGAAAGATAAGGAATTAGGATGAAGTGATGTATGACTGCTTGGCTGAGGTGATTGACAATATAGGTTATCAAATAGGGTCATTCCCACCATTGCATCAAAGAGGGGCAGAGAGCTATTTTCTCAACTTACCAGAATATTTTATGTACTACTATTGTACTACTTTATGTATTGTTTACTATTTTATGTATTTTATATTGTATGTACATACATATATATAGTTCACCACACATGGAAAATGTTTTTAAAGGTAAATATTTTTTATGATGAAAACAGCAGCAGCTGGTGCAGAAGATCAGCAATATGCAGCCCCCTTCCTTCGATTATTACTCCCTCCCACACAGTGAAATGGAAAATTTACTTGATCATTGGCAAAAAAAATGAAGTCCATACACCACTCCTTCCTACTACAGAACCTATCAGTCACCCTGGCATTGAATCTATGCCCTTTTGTCATAATTTTCTCCTTAATGGTGAGCACTGCTAACACACTTAAACTTTCCAGTGACATTCTTTAGGAGTGCCTAATTCCTTTTGGGCATTAAGGAACACCTCTCAGGCTCCAATGTTATCATTGGCATTGTTAATAATATTTGCAGGAGCTTCAATATCCGGCAGAAGGCACCTTACAGATTGCTATTAATAATGAACTGCAATAGTGGTACTGCTCCCACTAAATTCTTTAAATCTGGGATACAATTCAAAACTGATGTATACATACATGGAACTGGAACCAGACTACATTAGTAAAAGATACCAGACTGATCCACATAAACATTAAATAGCTGCAGATAAAAATCAATAGTAAGAAGCACTATCACCCTGTGGCCCAATTTAACACATCGTCCCTATTATGTAGTAATTTATGGTGGAATAGTGCTGTCTGAGGCACAGCACTCAGTTTATACAGGGTGCTGTACAATCCCTGCGAATACATAATACATGGTCGCTGTGAACTGATCAGCTCACAGCATACAACCCCTCCGATCGCCGAGAGTTGTCCGATGACAGAAGGGTCTACAGTCCGGGCGCCGAGAGTGGTCCGTTGACAACTAGAAGGGGTAGGAGGCAATGCTGCCAGGTAAGAAAGGGATATGCCCACGTCACATGTCAACAAAAGGGTTCCGTGAAGAAAGCAGCCAGAAGGGACGACGAGCATGAAGGATCCAAAGGAAGAATCCTTTGTTTTGGTGATTCGCAGAAAGGGCTTGTTTCAGTGCTTCATGAGCATATGACAACGTTGTATGACTAGGCAAGGGTGTGAGGTGCATTTGGGGGACATCGATTGGTTGCAAACCAATATTGGTGCAGGGTTCTCCGCCCCTCCCTTTAAAATGTCAACGGACAACTCTCGCCGGCTGGACTGTAGGTCGGGGTTGGGGCCAAGGTTGCAAGGTAAAAAGGGGAAATGCTCACGTCACATGTAAACAAAAGGCTTCGATGAAGAAAGGAGTCAGAAGGGACAACGAGTGTGAAGGACCCAAAGGAAGAATCCCTTTTTTTGGTGATTCGAAGAAAGGGTATATTTTGGTGGGTCAGGTTTGTTTTGATGCTTCATACGCATGTGACAACTTTGTATGACTAGGCGAGGGTGTGAGGCGCATTTGGGGGACAGTGATTGGCTGCAAACCGTGCTGGCGCAGGGTTCTCCTTTGAACTATCATCGGACAACCCTCGCCGGCTGGACTGTGGAGGGGAATTATAAAGACTTGAATTATGCACAGGCATATCAATCTGGCTGTGTTCAGAAATTTTCTGTTTCTAATTTTCAAATATTTTAAGTGCAACACAAGCACCATTAGCCACTGAAAGGGAACCACTCAATAAATGTATGAGTTAATTTACTTTGAAGTGACCTTCACAAATATGCCACCCCGGTAAGAATTAGAACTCCTAAAAAAATTAATTATGATGACAGGGTTTGAAATAAAAAAGAATATACCACACCAACCTGATCCCTTTAAGAATGAAGTACTTTGAGATGGAGAAATTATATCACATTTTTGGAAGACATTGGATCTTGTGATTACACCTTTCAGAGAGATGATTGAAACAGCTTACTAGTACTAAAGAAATCTCAATTGCAGCCAGATATCAAGACGTAATTTGCGAAGACAGTCTGTCAAGTAGCTGGGGGAGGGGGAAAGAGGCTCCCATGACAATTGAGGCTGAGGCTGACAATAACCAATGATGAATTTATCTTCCAGCATTATGCAAAGCAAATAAATACCCAATTTAATGAAAAGTATGATTTTCCGATGCATATGAATCAAAAACAAAATATCAAAACAGTCTATATCACCCAAGCTCCCAGAGGCAAATATCTGGCAACTTGCCAGGACAAAGTAGAGGTTTTTCAGTACTACTCCTTAAATTGTTGAATTAAAATAATGATCTGCAAAACCAATAATATATGCTGATGGGAACACTACCCATGCCAAATTTTGTACAATATAGTTTCATTTATGAACTAAGCATTACAAACTTATAACATACTAGATTTTTTTATTCATGCTAGTATAAATTAAAACATCTACCATGCTATTTGTATTTATCTAAAAACTACTGACTGATTAGATCATAACCAGTTAATCAAACAATAAATACTCTCATCATAATTTCAAATTATTTTAGCGAAAGAAAAAATTCTATAAAATATTTACAAGCACAATGCATCAATGTATATTTCAAATTACTTCAGAAGGGTATAAGTATCTTCTGCGACAGTTTCACAGGGAAAATTTTACCAATAAATTTGCTTTAGCTGACTCCTAAAGCTTTAACCTTTAGCCACTGGATTTTTGATGCCCAATACTGGTGGCCCTTCACTGCCAGGTGTTCGCTAAAACCCATCCCTAAGTTTGCTCTGAGGAAATGACTTGGTGGTGTAACTGGCTAACACATCTGACTGGCAATCGGGAGATCCGGGTTTGAATCCCGGCTAAGTCAAATATTTTTCATGGTCAACTTCATCCACTTGTGTATTTTACTTTGCACCCGTGCGCGTGACTGCATACAAAGTCACTTGTTCCAGCAGTGCTTTGAAATTTGTCGTCGCAGACCAGCCACAAAATAAGGATTTTTCACTCTGGCAGTGGCTTAGTAAGCACGACCCTTTCCACATGTGCCACAGAGTGGACTTGTGACGTCAACATCTTGTTAGGTAAAACCCATCCCGAAGTTCACTCTGAAAAATGGCTTGGTGGTGTAACTGCCTAACACACCTGACCAGCAATCGGGAGACCCAGGTACGAATCCCGGCTAAATAAAATATTTTTTCTTGGAGAACTTCAACTGTTAGTTATTTAACTTTGCACCCGTGCGTGTGACTGGATACAAGTGGAGGTTTCTTTGTGTCTATACAGGCATTTAAAGATCTAGAAAATAAAATGACCTGGTGATTTACCGGCACATTGACTTCATAAAATTCTCTCAACTTTCCAAGTAGGTGAGAGAGTTTATTATGTCTGATGTTTCCGGGTATTTCGACAGAGACAAGGAACGTGACATCTCTCAAAATGTTAGACATAATGAACGCTCTCACTCGTTTGGAAACCTGAGAGCACTTATTCATCAAGAAAATGAATTTTATACAAAATTTTAGACCACATTTTGCCAGCTAGCGATCCCTAATTTACTATTTTTACAACAAAAAAAGAGCCTAAAACATTTTCAAATGGTAATTCAACAAAGAGTGGTGGCCACTCAAATATCAAGCTGGAATTCTTTACTCTCCAAGACAGCAATCCTCTCATCAGCCCTTTCTAACATACAAACGCCTCCTTTGTAAGCGAAATTCTCCTCTTAATAACCTTTTGCCCTCAAACATATTGCCTTAATAGTTGAAAATTTTCACCCATTCAAATTTGCTGTTACCCACTTTTATGTTAAGTCTCTAGTTCCTCCCCTCCAAGTTAAACAAAAGCAAATGGCTTCCGTCTTCTAGAGGCATTAGAGTGTTCATACAAATATCTAACTGAAATTACTTTACTTTTCCAGATAATATTTGCATTTTTCCAGACAGTTTGGTACTGTGAATTTAAATGAATATGTATTTATCTCTGCACGAGCGATTTAGTCATGTTAATTTACAACTTTTTTTAAACTAAGCCAAAATTGATATAAAAATGATTTATCAACAATAATGGAGAACCAACTGAAGCATATCTTGAGAATCGGAGGCTCAAATATCATCTATATACCCATGCATTACAGGATGAGGATAAAACTACAATTTGAATTTTACAAAAAAAGTGATTTTCCCACTCTTTGTCACTGCCTCAGAAATTCCTTGACTTTCTATACACAATAAATTCTCATCAAATTGAAAGCGGTATCTTGTATTCATGACAATGAGTGTGATTAGTCTAATTAAAATTCAGGTAAGTATCTGGAAAAATCTAACAGCAGTCATATACAATTATTAGAATAAAATAAAATACACATACGAGTGATCCTTTAAATAAAATACTATATCCTACCATGCCACTATTCTACATAAAAAAAGGATACCAAATTCATCAATGAGCTTCCAAATGAAATTCTAGAATTTAATTTTTTCTGTTCAGGTAAAAAAAGAATATTTAATGCACAGTACTTCAAAATGGTATGAACAATGACATTTGAATATTTTTTTACAGTGGACCAGTATTCAATTCTCATTACATGCAATTTCATTACGATGCATTACATCTGCCCCGCAAGTTAAACTTACAATTTACAGCATTCTTACACTCTTCAAACGCCTCTAATTTATGATAAAAACAAAATATCTGCAATCATCATGGGAACTAAGAGCAAGCTATCCAAGTATCCCTTACAAGTTTGACTTGTAAAAACAGACAACAATAGTGCTTGTGAAGCTATTGCAATTATTCCCACAACACCAGTTTGGCAACCGCCTACATTCCATTTCTTTAAAACTTGTTGTGCTATAAGGATAAATGACCAGCTGGGAAAAATCAAAGGATAATTACATCAGCTTTAACAAAAACACAAGCTGAACTCCGGATATCACTGAAATAACACAAATATTTGATGACTATATGACTTAAAATGATAGTTAAAATGTTATTCTTTTTATACTCAAACAGATTATTTTATCTCCACATATAAAATACATGATTTCATACAGTTATCCAATGGACTTACACATACAACCTAATGAAATGCCACAAAAATAAAAAAAAACACTTGCAATAGTTTCATTTGATTTTGTACACAATGTGATTTACATAATTGATGGGGGCATTCCTGTTGACCACGGGCACCATTACGATATAAATCATTGCTGTTTTCCCATTTTGCATCGTTTCACGTGCAGTATGCCCAAAAATTTGACAATCACATTTTTTTTTGGCTCTGAAAGCAATATAAGACTGGCTACATGCACCAACCCACAAAATACAGGCTTCTGCAGGACCAAAATCAGAAACCCCATCTAGGATCCATTCCACCAGGCCAAGGTTCCTAAAATTTAAATTCATGCACTCCTGGGCTGCATCAAACAAAAATAAATAATATTCGAATGGCTCTGGCTCAATCGACAGAGTTCTATTTTTTAATGCCCATTCATCACGCCCACAACTTCAGTCAACTTGAAATTACACAGTTCACTTGCACACACGTTCACACGTCACATGAAAAAAAGCTAGTCACCATATTATTCTCACAGTTTCGTTCACTCATACTTTAATACAACTCCCTAAAATTGTCCACTGGCATTTCACGAAGATATAAACTAAACTGGATGAGGAAACAATGTAAAGGTGCTAAAGAATTTCTGCATTTTCACAGATTTCAGAATGTGTCCGTCAATAGAGTTTATACCAAGTGATAGACAATGGCAGCTTGCACTCTGCAGGTCCCAAATAGAGCTAAGATGTAAGTTTTTGACAGCCAAGCTTAGACCAACTAAGCACTCCAATGGCTTCATCATCCAAATCATGAAAAGATATCCTGTACATTCATGAAGTGGTGCAAGGGAGACTACAGTCCTAGTCCCCTTGGAATCACAGCACCCTAGGGTTTTTGCGCCTTTTTGTGACTCTCGCAAGTCACAAAAATATTAAGACACCATTTGTAGCAACCCATCGGCAGAATCACTACACTATTTAATGCAATTCTATTGTAACGATCACTTGGAATTTTCAAGAAGTTTCTCACGAAGAACCTTGAGCCTGGCAGCAAAATAACTCTCTAAGGTTTCAGCGCAACGATAAAAAGGGGATTCACGGGGATTGTAATATCGACAATTGTCAAAAATCTTTGTCATGTCACCAATAAACTCACTCAGACGGTCGTATGAACGTTCATTTATTCGAAGTTCTATCGTCTGGAGATCTGTAATAGAAGAAAAACAATAATTTAACGAAACGGTGAGAAAATAATTCTTCATACCTAAATATGCACCATGAGGAAATAAAATGGGCACACATTGAATACAATTTTGCCTAAAAATCAACAATAATTTGGAGAGTCGAGACTCCCTCCGCACACGAATCCCTCTGCACACACTATGCACTAAAGTTGGGCAAAGGGAAGTCAGACAACTGGTGCTCACGACACCCTCCGCACACAATGTCCATGTCGGACCTTATGCGCACACGACTCCCTTCGTGCACACAGTGCGCTGGAATTGTGCGAGGCGAAGTGCGACTCCCTCCGCGCACACTATGCATGTTGGAGTCGAGAGTGGTAGAAGTCAGACTCTATGTGCACACGACTCCTTCCACAAACATTTTCCGTGTGGGGCTCATCGCACGTTTGGTGTGTCAAAGGGAGCACATGGTACTTTTTGCAGGTAGCCCACTGCTCACCTTTTCAGGTCGCATGAAATATTCTCCAAATTCATTTTCTGGATATTACTATAAAGAATCTCATATGACCCTTATCGTAATTATCTCTCCTGCATGTTCCATGCATCGTGAAAGAAAAAGGGTTGAAGATGCTGATGTAAAAGTTTTTGTCAACGGCAAATTTATGAAAATAATAGGAGACAAAAATGAAAATTAGTTCTAACACAAACAACTAACATTAATCGAGGAAATTCATTGTGAATTGTTAACATGATCATGTAGTTACGGAGAAATATTTTGTTATAACAGAATTTTTTAAATTGTCGTCATCTCTAAGCACAGAAGGCTGAATAGATTTTCTGTCTTCCATGAAAGATATAAAGTATCGGCAGATATGGTTCTTAAGTTATATCACCTGTTGAGCATTGTGACTATGCAGTACGCCATTGATAAGACATCAATTTTTCAAAAAGTGATCTAGGAAATGTAGCATTTAAATGTTTGTTCAGAAATCCTCCTCTAACACCTTCCCCTTTCTTCCACTCCCCTCTTCCCCCCTCCCTCCTCCAACCCAGAAACGCTTTGCTGAATCGCACTGTGCAAGTGGCTCTCTAAAATGTGCTGTGAGTGGTGAGGCAGCTCGACAAAAAGAGTAGTTTATGCCATCACTAGTTTATTCATTTATTCAAAACAAGCCCAGATGCTTCTTCGACCTCATAAATAGGTAATGTTGATGTCTCCTGGCATTCTATTCTTCATTTTTTTTTTATTATACATCACATTGCAAGACATATCAATTCTTTTGTCTTGTCTGACATTCTACGTTTCGATACGCCTCTAAAAATTCTACTAAGATACTGCACTTAAAATTACGACAAACACATTTCAGGCCAGAAAATGGGTGTTGAACAGGAAAAATTTTATGTGAAGTGAATTTGAAATAAAAGATTTTGAAATTCTAGGTCGGAGCAAAAATTCATGAATAATTCATGCATGTTTCTAGGGACTAAAACTTCATGCACAATTCCTGATTTTCCCGCTTATTTGACACCCAGTTTATCCTTCCTTAATATTCACTTGAATTGATATTTCAAAAACAGCAACATCAATGCACAGTTGGTGACTCCTATTAAGAGGAGTTGATATTTAACCTCCTTATAGATAAAAAATTAAAACATTTCTGTCTCCTAATAATGACATATCCTTACCCATGGGTTCCCTAATAACTTTGTAATAATCAGGTGCTTCTGTAGGATCCACAGGTTCCATAAAAGGCCAGGCACATTTATGGGTCTGTAAAAAATGTTAAATATGAGAACATTAAAAATAATATAAGAATAAATTTACATGACTGAATTCAGAAACATTTATGGTCTAGCAAGGGATGAACCTCGGGAAGTGTAAGTGACGATTGATATTCCAATACAAAAAATCCAATGAAAGAGAAAGTGAAAAAAATCCATGGAAGTTGAACTGGTTAAAGCACTTGCAGAAACCTAGAGGATTTTTGTTCGATCAACAACAAAGCATAAGTTTTTCTTCTTTGAATTGAATATAAATAAAAAAAACCTTTAAGAGCTTAAGATTGTGTTGCTACTGTTATTTTGATTTTGGAACTTAGGTTTAACATTCAGCTTGGGCATATATTGCACCAGTGACGTCATGCCAAAATTAGCAGTGCCGGAACACACTTTCCTTAAATTTTTTTAGAAGTGAAATATTACTCTGTATGTTTTGCTATTACAAGTTATTATTCACACTTTATTACAAAATTTTGTTTTGGTTATGAATGTAAGTATTAGAAATTTTGAGGTGACAAAATTGTTATTTGTTAAAAAGTGATATTTGACTATTACGTCTTTTGTTAACCAGTGCTGGAACGGCGTTACGGCACCGGCACTGAAGTGCACTCAAGCCCTCAACAACTTACCTGCATTTGCTTCATAAGCTTTCTTAACGGCTCAAAGTCTTTGGCTGTAAGAGGCCTCATGTTTGCAGTGTTCATATCGCTAGAAGCTTCACATGACGGACAGACATATTCATCGATGCCGTCAGCCTCAGATTGGAGGATACCAACACAACGGCCGTGAAACCAATCTTGACAACCATCACAACAAATATAAAATCTGCAGAGAGAGGAGAGATTAACTCAATTAAAACAATATTTTGCTTGAAAACTACGAGGCATTCATACACACAATATATAATATGCTATTCTTATTGAATACACTTATATGTAAACAAATTCATGAAATACGAACTACCACATAATAACAATCATAAATTAAATGCCAAATATTAGATAACACTGAATGAACATATACAAGAGTTAGTTGCCACTTACACTAACTAATCAGAAGTTGAAAGTTTAAACCTTCAACTTGATACTGAGTTATGAACATGACACAAGGAACTTATTATCTACATAATAGGAGAAAATATATACCGATATCCAGAATTTTTCAGTAAAGATTAAACATTATATTAGTAAGTAAGGCAGCAATATTTTTAACATGTTATCACAGCAACATTTTTTATTAACCTATCAATTAAATTACTACTTCAATTTGCATATTTCCTACCCAGAAGGGAAGGCCATACTAAAATTTATTATCAAAGAGTTACTGCCATAGAAACGGATAAAATAGATAAATCAAGGTTCTTACATAAAGGGTTCAAAATATTTTAAGTCCTTAGCATTAAGTATTATTAGTTTCTTTGACAATTTAAAACATAATTCCTCAGTTATTTCAGTTTCTTCAGCATGATTATGCACACATGTCTATTAATTTCTTCGAAACTGAGAAACATATTTCAAGTAAATAATACAGGATTTCATAGGATGTCTGTTTAACCTTTTCTACATGCATGCATTCTTAGGAATAATGAAAATTGGGTTATTACTATAACTTAAAACCAATAAAATACTTTCTAGACCAGTCGTATACGTCTCAATCTTTATAGTGACACTGAGCAAGTGTTACATTTTATTTCTCTTCAAGACCGAAAGTCACTGCAAAGGCTATTGGTGACTTAAAATTTATTTGAGGAAGAAGAGTAATGGATTTCCAATGATCAGGGGCTACGAAGACTTTGGTGCCCTCTTTGATTATGGATAGAACAAGTTGCAGTCAACCATCCACAGTGTATAAATATAATGTTCATTTTCTTACTGAGATTCATCATATGGCTGCTTGCAGAGGCAGTAGAGCTCCCTTGTATCTCTTGCATGTCTGCACTCCCCACACACAAATTCTGTCATTCGCTTACTGTCCTCCTCGGAGATTCCCACACAAGTACCGTGGAACCAGTTGTTGCATAAATCACAGCCCACGTAGAATCTAGTTCAAAAAAGGGACCATCGTGAACGACGCATTCTTCAACCTCTCACACCCATCATTCTCTTTCACCGTTTGAACAGTTCACAGAAAAATTTCATGGCCATTACGAACAGAAAAGAATAGTGATTTGCAGGGTAGAGAAATGGATGCCAAGGAAGGAGGACCAAAAGAAGCCGTCAATATTTGATATGCAGTCAAGGGGGAATGAGGATTTAAACCATGCTATGAAACAAAGATGGTACATGCAACTAACTATTCTTATTGAAAATGATTAAAACAAAAAAGTTCTCACGGCAACCACATTTCTTCAAGACATGTATACGATTTCAAAATCTTTTTTTTTCAGAATCCTCCAAAATGCAAAAAAATTAGTTTTTCATTCAAAAATTTTCCAGAATATTCTTCCGGAAAGGAATTTAACCGTATTTTTTCATTATTTATCATAACATCAGTTGCTTTTTCAAACTAATACAGCAATTTTTATTTACAATACCACCGAATGCCTTATGAAGTGCAGTGATCATAATGCAAAAAACAACTAGCAACTGATCCTAGTGAAACTGCCACCAGAATTATTTTTTGACTGCTCTTCTGGATGTGGGTACAGCAGAGAATGGAAAAGGTGAAATGGATGAACAGGAAAAAAGTGCATGACATGATTAGTGGGGAGAGAAAACTGCTGGAGGAGGTTAGGAGACAAACCATGTGGTTGGCTTCTACTACAGTTGTGCTCAAAAGAACAGAAGCCTCATCAGATATTGTCTGTGAATGGAACAGTTCCGCTCAGGAACAACTTGTGAGAAATAGCTGTTCTGACCCCAACTGTTCAGACTCTTAATGGAGCAGTCTGCAAGCTGAGTAATTGTGTGACATGACAACAGTCCAACAACTCCAGCGATTCTGACGGTTGACCCTGGTTAAGACTTTCATTGTTACAAGTACAACAAATATTTTATCTCGAACTCCCATATTTTTGGATATTTAAAAAAAATGTATTTTTGCTTGTAAGACAACTCTGTTTTCATTTCAATTTTCAATCAAAATTTGGATTACATTGTGACTATTATTATTCAATGTAGTAACTATTGTATCGTACTGTTTAATTGTCAATCCTTAATAAAAAACAAATTTATCAGTGCTTGTAATTGTTCCTTTTTTATCCATGAAGTAAATAATAAAGTAAGGTAATGTACTGGAGTGTTTGAGTCTTAACCGCAAGCTTATTACAACTGAAGTAGTACAGAAAGATGAATAGTGTATACAACCAGGAATCGGTTCAGTTTTGATTCCTAAAAGAGCCTGGTGAGTGGCTGAAACAACTACTCTGATAGAACAGTCTTCTGACAATGTTCATCTGTCGGAACTCATCTGCCAAACTCCCTCTTCTGGCACCTCTCTAATTTCTACTTAGATAAAGGAGAATGCTGAAAGGCATATAATGAAGGGAAGGAAAATGGGTACACAAGGACGGGAAGAAGAAGACAACATGGTTCATTTAAAGAGCGAATAGTATGCCAAATTTTCAACAGAGGAAAAAAATTGGGAGAGGTGATACGTAAAATGCTCCATGCAAGCCTATAAACATGTGGAATATCTTAAGTATTAATGAATGGAGAGTTTCCATCATTATTATTGAAATTATTTCAATCATATTTAAACTTTTAATCTTTCAAACATGCACATTTCACCCACGTAATGAGGGGTTAAAAATTTCTCAATCTTATCTAATCCTAAGCATATTTCCCTTGCGTACTCAGAGTTTTGATGAACCTAACGCTATTTTACTTTCAAATATAAGAAAGGATTGTGAGTTGGCCAATAAATGTTTTGCTGTTTTATTTAAAAGTGATTGAAAGCTTAAAAATGCCACCAGGAGCTTATTCACTTGAAGATTGCATACTATTCATGTTTGTCTCATTTGAAGATTGTATACTAGTCATCATACAAAAGTTTACATAAGAGACATTTCAACCACATTCTCTTTCACAATTTTAGGTGTAAAAGGAAACACTTTGGTTATCAACACAAGTGCAGTAAATGGCACATCACAATATTTACCAACAATAAATACTCCACCACAAATACCATGTTAAGGAAAGGGTATCAACTTAAACAAGCAACTAATTCCACGGCACAAAAGTATAAGATTATTTCCACCGCCATAATCCACCAATCCATATTTAGAGAGTAGCAATAGCAATAAATATGAAGCAACATTCAGAGTGAAGCATGCAGAATTATGCAAGAGCCCAAAGAATCCTTCACTGGGGGTATGAGACAGGAAATCATACGCAATTTTTAGTGTACTAGTTCCAATACAGTGCAACTATCAAGTCCTACTGAGGTATTTTATTCATAATAACTTGATCAATGTGGAATTTCCAAGTCAAAAATAGGTTTACAAAAATGATCATCAAATACCACCACTCCCTGGCATATCTCTCCAACAAAGCATTTAATTATTCATGAAGGCAAGAAAAAGTCATTTCTAGAAAAAGTCACTCATGGAATTTTAATTTAAGTGAACCAACACAAGACAATGTTGTTGTCTGGAGATGATAAATATAAAGGTCTAGTAGGAATTAATTATCTTTGAAAGTACAGTTAACAAGGTCTTCTCGATCATGAAGATGTATGTCTACTGTATCAAAATTCTAATTGCTATCAAACCCTATGAATAACTATTACACTTTCCTAGCAAATATTATGAATGACATTTTCTCGGACACTCCACCAAGCAAGAAAAGTTAGGTGAGCCAATGCCCCTGGAATGGGTGACATTTCAGAAACAAAAACTTTGGCTGATCTTAGATTTATTACCAGGTGCTGAGCCTAAGAAAATCTCATACATAGATAACACATCTTACCTTCACTAGCAGGATCTTTCAAAGCTATTTCTAAAATCTCCTTACTTACCAAAATATTTTAATACCTTCACATATTTTTTTCAGCAGAAATAAAATTGCTGCATTTCCCGGAGCTTAGAATCTTATCTAAAAGACTTCATCAACTACCACAAAAAACTCACACCATAAAGAATAGTGATGCATGAGATATAAACTTTTTTACGTATGCCTATCCATTTTTTTCTGAGCAATAACATCCATACTATAGCTTGACTTGTGAGATTGGGAGACAACTGTGGAATGACAAATTTATAAAATTTTAGATTTTTATTATCACTGCCTTATAAAATAATCCAACATGATTTTTTTGCTGTTGCAATAAGCACTAAACACTTCTTTTCTCCAACTTCGCTTTTAAATGCATTACTTCTATCCCCACTGATATGCCAGTGCCAGAAGTGCTCTAATTTTATACAGCCTAACGTAGTATGAACTGAGATTTGTAACCTTTTATTTGATGGAAATGATTGGGAAATGTGGAAAAATTGAATCATGACAAAGTTTGAAAAAGGAAATAAGATTATATTTAGTCCATAGAAAAAAAATTTATTCTAGAAAAAGTACATGGCGGATTGCATTCCAAACATGAAATCATGCCACTCAACACTTAGGAATCTAATACAGTTCAAGCCATGCCAAGCTGGTTCAAGCAATTAAAGTAATGGTAGGGTTACAATACTATTCATCTTCCTTTATTGGCTCTTCAGAAAGTGGAATTTTTTCTATACACCACCATTACAGGTCACAGTTTATTGTGGAATGAGAAATGGAAGGAAGAAAGACTAAATCTCCAATAATGCAGCAAAATACTGGCATTCTACAAAATCATGAAGCGATGCATGATAGGCCGAAGGCATTTCCATTCACCACACAAATACAAATACCAGCAATGCCAAAAATTGCACCAAATCTCAAAAAGAAAGGATTGTCTTTAGTTAAACAGTCCAAAAATTTAAAATAATTTCTGTTGGAAAATCTAAATGGAACAATAATGAAAAAACTATTATGCAGGGAGTTTCTCATTCAAACTTAATTGCATTTACTTAGAAAAAAAATCCAAAGCAATTTTTTAAAACGCCATTCTCCATACTTTTATTAAAGGGACATGTAAAATACTTACACCATGTGAGTATTTTACAATACTAAGACCATGCCATTGTTAACGATGACTATGGATTGCACAATTTTGCATATTAGATCTTTCGGTTTCTTTCCTACCTTTTTTAATCATAGAAAATAGAAAGATTTTTAGAAAGTTCTAATTTTCTTCATCAGGTTGAAATGATCACAAAGATTCCAAGAAAACACAAAAACAGGCGGCTCAAAATCATCTCAGCATAAATACATATGAAGAAAATTTTAAAGTAGACTTCAATTTGAGGAATAATACTAGAATGCTTTCAAAGCATACATTCTTTCCTGACTGAAAACATTTTGGGAGACAAACCAAGAGATTTTATACCATCAAGTTATTCTGCGGAAGCGAACTTATCCCACAATTTTAACTGTCTCCAAAAAAGTCTTCCTTTCAGGATACGTTATAACAAAAATGTGCACAAATTTGTTAGTGCAATCCTCGAGTTAAAACTAGAAAAAGAGCAACTGAAACATCCCAAAAGCTGACCTGAAGCATAACCCTCGCTCAAAACAATCAGCAAAACAACAGTGATTCAAAGAATGCCTTTCATTATACTACTTTCAAGATTATAGTCTCGAATTTTCTCAAGATCATATTTCTCTACAGAAATTTTACAAAAATTCTTGAGAAAACAATAGAGCAATAATGAGAGAAATATAATAATCCATTAGAAATTGTTATTTTTTTGACACATGCCAAAGAGGGAAATAAGCATTTCACATTCTTCAGGGAATAATCATGATGATTAGGAATGCAAACTATATCTAAAGGTTCTCAAATCCATGACCCTTATAGTTAAATGTTAAATACAAAAGCCACATGCAATCTGCCCATAAATTAGCTTATTAATGTTTTTTAGTTTACTTTTGTAAGCAACAGTTAAACTTTTACTTACTTTGTTTCATCATATGGTGTCCTACACACACAATATAATTTTTCTTTACGTGACGATGATCGAGGAGTTGGTGGGTTCTGGGAAGATTCCCTTCTTTCTGTTGCCCGTTCGCTTCCACTACCCCTCCGACGTTTTCCAGCTCTCGCCTGCTGTCCAGCTCCTTGATGTGAGGACTAGGTTGACAAAAGCGAGAACAAATTAGCCACAAATATGAAAATATCAAAAGCATGTTTATTCCTTTCAATTCCCATCTATTTTGAACTGGGAGGACAAAACTGCCATGGCTGTTTTCAGGAAAAAAACAAATAGATTTTTTCAGGGCCAAAGATAGGCTAGAGGCTTAAAACCATGGAACAACTATGTTAGTTTAATATTATTTTTACAATGGGAAAAAATGTAATTATTGCAAAACATGTAGTTGACATTAAAAGATTAATATTCACTGTTATGCATTGATGAGCAGGATAAGGATTGCTTGTAGATGCTCAAGGGATGAAATCATGACGGTCATAATAGTCTTTTAAATGATGGAAAAAGAGTCCAATATTGGGCACCTTGTTTATGATACTTAATTAATTTTAAAATGTAAGATTTTAAGATGGTGAAGTAGGACAATTTTTAATACTTTAAAGAATGCAATTCTTAACATCATTCATTAACAATGTTTTTCCTTCATTGGCCCATGGACCATGGATGATGATGGATAAATAATATATATAGGAAATCTATATATTAAGAAACAATACCTTCGATGCAGCACTTGGAGATTCTTTACTTTCAGGTGGAGAGACGGGCGTTGCCGAAGAACCTGTCGCTCGCCTCTTGTGGCCTCTTTCATAGGATTCCCCTCTCGCACCTCCGCTCTGCGCGTGCATCCTCTCTGCTTGTTGCGAAGAACCCATTCCACGAACTTCCTCTTGCTTATTCCGTTCAGCTCTCGTCCTTGCAGCCAACTCTCCGGCAACATCCTTCTGCAATGACAAGCATTGAAGGACATACTAATATGAATATTTTCCAAATAATAAGCTATCCAAATAATGCAGCTTTCAAATAGAGATAGGGCAATCAAGCGGAAAAATTAAGAGGAGCTTTTGTTTGTAATCCACGGTAAAGTAGGCAGAAGCTCCAGCAGGAAATCGAAAGAGACAGATAATCCATACATGATAATTTTTTTTTTATATTTCTCCTTTGGGTTTTATTTCATGCCTTCTCTGCAAACCACTGGACTAATTTCATTGAAAAACAACTTGTTTTGATGAGGGCAAGGGTGGGCAAAGATTATATGGGAGGGTTGGTAAAGAGAAAATGTGAGTGAGTTTGAGGGAGAAGTGATCAGTGGACAATCCATTAAACAGTATAATTAATGATGGATAATTGAGGCTATACTGCACAATTATTAATGCAGTGCAAGGGTGTAAAGGTCTGATTTTTATATTAATTTGTCCTCAGATGTGATGGAACTAGCTTAGCTTCAAATCATTCAATAGAATCTGTAGAACATATCATTATTATTATTATAATTTTTTTCTGGGCTTCCACCATGTCGCTTGATATCTGACAACAACAGTCTTGCTGGAAAAGCCACCAGCAAACCTCCACGTCAGAAGAGGAGTGGGCCTGTATTTATGAATCACAGTGGTGGTAGTTGGAGTTGTTTTTCAGTAAGGTTTGTTCTGATTGGCCTTAGCAGGAAAATTACATTTCACACTGTATCTAATAATGTTTTAAGCTTCATATAGTTCTGTAGTGACAATCACTTCCCAAATTCCGATAATGAGAGTCAATTGAGAAATGGCAAGACATGCTTGATTTTAAAGCAAAATTCCTGGATTTGAAGAAATTCACAATTGGAGAACGCCATGTCCTGCAAGAACGTACTTGGATGTCAAGAGTGAGTTCCTTCTCGAGCAGCATTCTCTTCTTGAGGATGTCTTTCTTGAGGAGCTCTCTGTGTCGGAAGAGAAGCACTTGCAGTCGGGTGGCCACCGCCTGCCTTCTCCTCTCCTCCTGCGACTCACGCCACTTGCCTGTGCGTGATCTCCCACCACTTTGCGCAGTAGCAGCAGCAGGAGTGGTGGAGGTAGTGGATACTGCAGGAAGAAATACAATTAACTAGGGATGGATGGACACAAGGTTTTTTTCATATCAGACACAGACCAAAAAAAATCTTTTTATAACACCCTGTAAAATAGATGATATCACTCAATGATTCAACCCAATGGTTGGTTTGGATAGGTGAGGGTAGAGCTCACCCCAGCCTTAACAACAGGCAAGTAAATTTTGCACTTTCACGGAAGGATTTCGATTTGGGGTGTGCGAAAGCTTCACCCGCAATCTGAACCTGGAACCCCTTTTCTGGCAGCCAACCACTCTACCCACTTGACTTCCATGCTCTCCTAACAAATTACATATAACAGCAGTACATAGAAAAAATTCTACAATCTACATCCTCAACCTAGGATAATTACTTTTCAGCATTAACAATTGTTAGCCCAGAAACTCCAAAATTCTAGGTCCTAGGGAGTTTGGCAAAGCTTTCTGATTTGTAGTTAAGCAGATGTTTTAGATCATGTAGCGTCCCGATTAAACTTCCAACCAACTTTTTAAAACAATATTATTGAGCCAGCAACTTTGGTTCATAATTTTGTAAGAACAAATTTTGCAAAAAAATTTCGTAATATATATCAAAGAATTGCAGAAACAAGTGACTTTGTACCCAGTCACACTCTCGGATGCAAAGTTAAATACACCAAAGGAAGAAGTTCGTCATGAAAAAATATCTGACTTAGCTGGGATCCCGGTATGTATTTAATTTTCGAAATATATTTTCTTCTATCTTCATGCTAACATATCTTTTCAGTCGGGACCATGATTTTTCTTCATCACAACAAAAAATTTGAACTAAAGTTATTCGTGCATATGAAAGTCTACTGTACTACAATTGAAATAACAGATATTCACCCAAACACAAAAAGAAAATGAGAGCATGAAAGAAGATTTTTACCAGGTGTTTCAGCAACCAATGTTGGTGGTGGAGTAGGAAGAGCTGCCTGGTTTGCAGTGACTAGTCTATTTACAGGAGTCAGTGTAGGAGGTGCTGAAACAGGAACAGTAGGTCCTGGGGCGGACACAGCCGGAGGTTTTGGCTCTTCCTTTTTAGGAGGTTCAGCCCTAGAAAATTAGAAGAAAACACAGAGTTAATACTGACTCAATGCAGTATATAAATTCAATATAAAGGATTAACCTAAGTAATTGGGATTTCACCAAAATATTTAGAAGACCTAAAATGTGACCCCAAATGCTGCTGCATAACAATGAAAAAATAAACATTGTATTCTTCCACTTCTATTTTATCGTCGGTGAGACAACAACTTTTGAGAACATCATACCGTAAGTCCAAGACATACAAGCAAGATGTATTTACTTGTTTGTAAGTTGAAAAACCTAAGCAGGGCAATGAAATGCATAATTATCCTGCAGAATGCAACACTGAAATACAATTTTGAGTTAACTCACAATGGTGATGAAATAATTTTGCTGTGCGAGCGATGCGGCTGGACCTGATATAATTTCACTGCCCGCAGAGAGGGAAAAATACTCAAAATGCTTAACAGTTCCAGATTTCACAACGGTTTAATTGATACACCGTTTAGACTGTGCTCAGAAAGCGAGTTCCTCTATGCCACACTACATTGCGTCAGCCAATCTCAAAGGTGCCAAATTTGAAATATCGGGCACACTTCAACATTTTAACCCGTCAACGCCCACGGGTGCCATATGGCACTCAGTGCAGTGCCGAGCCAATACTCCTGCAATGCATTTAATATGTGAATTTTAGCATATATTTCTGAGCACATACTTAGTAGAAGGTTTCCTCTATTATTCACTCAGTTAGAATTGTGTTCATTGTGTTGAGCACATCTGTATCATATTTTATAAAAGTGAAATATGTGTGATTAAAAAAAAAACTTTAGGCGCTGACAGGTTAAATGTCCGTATCTCTGTAAGTTTGTACAGTGAGTCCTCGTTTAACGCCACTTACCGTTCCTGAAAAATGTGACGATAAACGAAATGACGTTAATCGAAACATAATATCCCATAAGAAACAATGTAAAAAGTGAATATCGGCTCCCAGACCTTAAATTCCTACGTGAAAAAATTTTAGCGTGTCATATCTGGGGCATTTTTTACGATGGGAATTCCAAGTAATTGCATAAATACGAATTCCTGTCTTCATCGACGACAATAGCAGCACTGACGTAAATCCTTCTCCATTTTTGTATCTTCCCGCATTTGCTTTTCGGCTTCGCTATGGTGGTCGCCCGGGCGAGCGTCGCCTGGGCATCATCATTGCTGAAACATTGTCGCAGTTACAGGAACCAAAATTATTGTGAACACGGCGAAAAAAGTGACGACAAAAACTCCGAGTTCTACACGGAAAAATTCCTTGAAATCACTTTTTAGGTTCCGAAAACCATTATGTCAAGTAAAACCTTGCGCACCTACCCAAGAATTCATTTTGCAGAAAATTTGCTAAAACCGTAATCGCAATTAACAAAAAATACACCGTTTTACACTTCGTTTAGACTGACTACATATATTACCGCCCACAAAACAAATAACCTTCAAAGCCCGCTGCTTCGGGTTTTTTTCTAGCGCGAAATTTAAAAGCCCTGACGTTATCGCAAAGCGAAGGTGCGATAAACGAATGACGGTCTCAAAATTTTCGTGACGTTATCGCGAAATGACGTTAAAAGGGGTGACGTAGAACGAGGACTCACTGTATGTTGAAGACTTACTGTACACCCAATCCTGTGGTATATCCAATACCATTAGCGATTTAATAGGGTGCATTATCAGAGGTTTTTTCTGAGCTGTCTCGCATTAGAATATGAGCGGAAGATAAAATCACCTTTGGATGGGTCGTGGCTCTTGCCTGGGGGCACTTCTCTTGCGAGGAGGGGGCGGACTCTCCCAGTCTTCATCGTCATTGCCCCCATCGTCAGGCTCATCCTCATCGTCATCCTCTTCGTCATCATCGTCGTCGTCGTCCTTGGTAACTTGAGGCCTCTTTCTCGCCGGACGCCTTGGCAAAGGAGGAGCTGTGGTGGAAGAGACAGCAGGTGTTGGTGGCCCTGAAGGCCCTGAAGTGGACCAAATCGTGCATTCTCATCAAAACAATAATATAAACGTATATAGAGGAAAATAAAACTTAACAAAACTTAAAACTGGAATCCGTAGATTTGTCAGTGAAACTGTACTCTTGCCGCTCAAGGAACAACAAATCTTAACTTTTCCCTAGGTGTATGCACTCAACTGTTCAGTTTTCCTTTTAAACAATAAAAATTATTCATGATAAAAAAAATGATGAACATAATAAGAATACAAACATAAATGTTATGCTTAATACTAGGACTCATGCTATAGAAAATAACAGAATAGAATTTATTTTGGTATCCAAGATACATGCATAATTAAATGTAATGGGTGAATTCATTCATCTCTGTAATTACGAGTAACTTGAGGGAATATCAGAAAAAAATCATGGCAATACAATTGTGCTCAATAACTATGAATGCCATTGAACAAGAAAATTTATAGATGAAAATGAGTGAAATAGAAGAAAAACATACATTTAATATGCTTTGTGCAATTCTAGTATTAGAGGTATGTATTAGAATATTCAAGCAATGATTTAATATTTGAATTCGAGAAATCTGCTATTCGACCCGGATCTCTAATTGAGACAAACACATTTTAGGCCAGAAAAGGGTGTTGAACTGGCAAAATTTTATGTGAACTGAATTTGAAACAAAAGATTTTAAAATTACAGGTTGGAGCAAGATAGTAAAATAATAATATCCACGAATAGTTCCAGCAACTAAAAATTCACGCACAATTCTTGATTTTCCCAATTGCTAGACACCCTGCAAGACAACGTAAGTCTTTCTCTAGCAAAAGTCAGCCGTTTCTTTCAGCTTCGGATCTACTTGAATTGGCAATAGAAAATTTACAAGTCTATTTTTTGATCTACCAAATCTAAGCAGACATAAGCTTCTCGCAGACAATGAGTAAATGACTTACTTTTTGGAAAGCATTTTTAAACTTAAAACTTCATTATTAAACTAAAGGAAATGAAAGCAAATGATGGAGTAAAGCCAGTTACTCACGTATCTTATCCTGTTTCATCTGTCTCTCTTGGTACCTCTGTAATTGTATCAACTTCTCTTCTATCTCAGGATTCAAATTTTCTTGCTTCAGAGCACTCTTGATTGCTGTGGAGGAAGCATTACACATTTCATTTAATGATATAAAATGAGAGAGATGTTTCTAAGTCATACGAGAGCAGCCCACATTTTATAAAATTAATAGGTAGCATAAGCAATCATTTTAACCCAAAAACAAACAAGACTACCTTATGATAGAAGATGATTCAAGTTGTTAACTACTAAGTTTAAATAGAATACTACCAAAAACGCTTGATTTTGGCAGAATCAATTGTTTTTGTTCAAGTTATTAGCTAATAAAAGACTATATGTGTTTTTAAATACGTTAAAAATTGACATGAGTGAAGGTTGTTTATAAAATAATTTATCCTTGGATATGGATTGTAAAAAATAGCATGATTAAAAATAGAATTGTATAAAATCTGAAGGATAACATACATTAATTAGCATTAGAATTAATTAAATAATTACTTTGTTGTATGTAGTCCGGTGTCAAGACAAACTTATTGGGAGATGTAGCACCAGCAGCAACAGCTGGAGCAGCAGGTTGTGCAGCATCACCAGGCGCTCTAACGGTTTTGGCCACCACTCCCGGTGTGTTGGCACCATTCACCACCAGAAGTTGACCCGTGGCAGTAGTGCCAACCACACGTGCTGTAGTGACTGTTCCTCCCTGATGATGATAAAGGAATGAGTATATTATACTATAAAATCCTAAAATGGCAGATGCGGTTGAGTCAAAAGATCACTCAATGCTGTGTCAACAATAAATTGTAAGCTAATTTACCACTGCTTGCAGGCATAGCAAATTTTATGGCTGAAACAGATTAACAAAATCAACATGAACAAATCAGTCAATGGGATGACATCAAGTTGACGGCTATACAAACTTTTATATAATGATTTTAACATTTAACAGAACAGAGATTTGTCATCCATGTCATAAAACATAAGAAACAACAATGGCATCGACATCAGTCACACAATAAGTTAGAGAGGAAAGTTAAAGGATTAAATCAATGCAGCAAGATTCTGGGATTTTCATTTCCACATTAAGTTTCTGACAAATTTAAAGATTTAATTCGAAGATAATTTAAGGGAAGACCAGCCCCCGGCTTCTCCCTACCTCTCCCCTGCAGGCTCATGCGACCCTTACTGTCCGATTAGTTCGTCATTTTCGCCGCTGGCGCTACTTGTGCACTCGTCCGACGTCAGCCTTGCGATTGCATGGGAAGTAATGCGTCTTGGTGGTTCATTGCGATAAACCACGTTTTTTACAGTCTTTTCCTGCAACGGAGGCCAGTTTTACTTATGGTATATCGTTGATCGAGTGTTTAGGAGTTTGAAAAACTCTCTATTTCGGTTTAAAAGGAAAATGGTGGGCAAAAGATGTATCGTGCCAGGTTGTATGTACCTCTGGGTATGACTCTAACTTAGAAAAGGTGCATATCTTTTTGGTGCCAAGGGAAGAAAGACTACGAGCTGAGTGGCAGAGGTTCATTCCTCGTGATAATTTTATCGTCAAGTATCCGCAAGTTGTTTGTGAAAAACACTTTATTGAATCCGATATTCTTCGTGAGAAGATTATCACGGACAACGAGGGAAACGTCGCACAGTGGTCCGGATCGCGAAAAAGTCAGAAAAAATCAGATTTTCGTTGGATGTCTTGAAAAATTCCTCCCTACATGTTATTTGGCGAGCTATTTTCATTTATGCAGTTATTTTTACGAAAAAACTATCATTTCATGCGATATCGTGGAACTTTAACTTATTAACTGGCTAATTGTAACGCTGACTGCATAGATAAACGGTAATCATGATAAAATATGAAAATAAATGATAATTAGTTGTATAGAATGAGTTAATATTCTTTCAAATTAGTCAATAAAAAAACGGCTAAAAGTAGGGTTTTTGGGTGCATTGACTTACGTTAAAGAGGTACGATTTCCAGATTTCGAGAGATTCTTCTGTATGGACTAAAAAGTAATTACTAAATTAGTGTCAAAATAGTATTTAAGTGACTCTTTTATTCTCATAAAAGCATGGTTAATTCCTCATAAATTTACAATTATGTATTATAATTGTTCAGCATCAGATTCCTCTGAATCCCACCCATCCTCCTCTTCTCATTCACTCGAAAAATTTTGAGACTCTTGCAAGTCCAAGAGATCACGAACCTCCTGCGGAAGATCTTTAAGGCCCCGGCATTTGTTTAGTTCAGTTCCTAATGTGCTAATAGAAGGATCCGATATTAGGATCAGTCTCCGGAAAATATCCTCATTAGTTTGTAGTCGAGATATTTTTATCGCGTGATGCTCGCGATATATTCTAATGTCTTTATTGCGAGATTCCTGGGCCTCCTCCGACAGTTCTCCAATACGAAGAAGAGCCGACTCGATGTCATCTGCACCACTTTGTGCACAGTGGGTGGCATGTAAAACCAACCATAATGTCTCACAAAATCTTCCGCTGTATCCATACAGAACTTTTTAAATTTTACTGAATAAATCAAAAATCCGCAAGACAAAGACCTTAAAATTGTTGAGAAGTGAAAGATTAACTATTCCTCTACTCCTGAAAATTAATTAACTATGTTATATCATGTGAAAAATACTGCATAATGCAATAATAAAAAGATGTTATATTGCAACAATGAAAAGAAAGCATTAAAAAATATTGACCCTCGCCAGTAATTTCAGCCGATAGGCGGGAAATTTTGAAAAAGCCCCTAGCTGAGTTTTCATCACTGGATGTACCATATTTTGGCTTCGGCACATCAACTAAAAGGCCCATTCTCTTTTTAAATTCGTAGGTACCAATTAAAAAATAAGACTACTAGGACAATATCCCAGGGGACCCCATATCACCATTAGAATACGAGGAAAATACGAACCTGAGGTGCTTTGAAGGTTGCGAAATGCAATATCAGGAAAATCAACAATTTTGTCCAACCAAGTGCAATTCCGCTTCAAGTGCGATTTAAAAAACATGGCAAATGCTGGAATGCCAGCGAACTTATTCTTAGTGATATCCTCGAAAGGAATGACCTTTCCTTCCCGTGCAGTGAGCATCGAGAAATGATGCTTGCTGCCATCATTGTCCAGTTTTTGAATTTAAGGATGAGGCAAGCTGCACGGGTGGAGAATGCCAAGGTTGGCCGAGAGTATGCCTCCAGAAGGAGAAACTTAAAGTTTTTGAAAAAATAAATGCTATTCATTTTAGCCTAGTAGAAATATCTTTTTTGATCGTTCACACCTTTATATTGTTTAACCATTCCTTTGCTTGAAGTGCCTGTAAGTATAAGTATGCCGTGTGTTGCTTTCCAGATGCTGAATCTACAATTACAGTTATCATAAGGATTAATATTTTCAGTTTATAGGAATTCATATTGGTATCTATCCAAGGAATGGAGCAGCTAATACAGCAGTGGCGAAACAATGGGGGAGGCGTGAGGAGATAGATAGGAAAAAAATTAATGAAAAGTAGAAAAAAAGATGATTTTCGGTGGGTATTGGAAAAGAAAATTAATTGGCCTGAGCTATGGAACTCGAGAGGTAAATATTCGGTCTTAAGTTTTACTGTTGAGAGGACTTATTTAGCAGTTACGCTTGTTACAAATAATCAATGTGAAAGCTGTAGCGGCAAAGTTACGCGAAAGCTTTTTGGCTAGGTCGGCACTCGTTTCTCCTCAAGTACCTAGGAATAGTAAAGGGAGATTGTCATTGCTTCTTTATTGCCGCTTCATTTACTAAGTTTTCAGCCTAATACTTCTGTCCATGCTATTGTACTCACCTTGCCGATATTCTCCGTTAACACTTCGCAGTTTTGCTTCCATTGCAAGGTAATTTCGACCGATGTCCTTTTCAGGTGGGTATATTATCTTCACACCATCGTCCTATTTGTCTTAAATGGCTCGCGGAAATGGGATCTACAAAAACACACCTATATTATTTATCCCCGTGGGAATAAGCATTCAAACACCCGATTTCTTTGGCTATTTTATGACCGTTTACGGAAGCTACTGCACCAGTTTTCACGAATAAAGCTATATTATATTCTTTAAAACTGAAGCGCGTAAGAGTGAGTACATGCGCGAAGCACGGCTTACAAAATTTTATAAATATAGTCCATCAAGTTACCTCACAGCCATATCAACCCATGTAATACGCCCGGAACGACCGGACGAGTGCACTGCTAGCGCTTGACGGCCGGCATGGGAACTAATCGGACAGTAAGGGAACGTACGTGGAGCCGCGGACGCCGGGGGCTGGGGAAGACACAACGGAATTTGAAAAGCTTGTAAAAGGATTGAAATTCAATCAATGGTTGCACATTCTGTCTCTATTTTTTCACTGCACTCTTAGGTTTCACTTAACAAAAATTCACTTACCTGTATTTTCTATGAACAGCAGAAATTAGGCATCTGTAACTTAACTTAAACAATAAGACCCACCAGTGGTTCAAAACTAACCTCTGACCCTCAAAAGGGAAATTTTACTGTATGATGTCCAGGCGACAAAGGATTTCTCTGAAGTTAGCAGTACCTAGGACAGGCAGTACTCTTCTGCATCAGTGCACCTGAATGGTGGCTGCCTTATGTTTATCCACTTTCTCCAACTCTCTGCTTCATTTAGTAACCTCTTGGCAATTGCAAGAAGTTGAACCTAGGCTTGACCCATGGGTGGGTCACGCTGTACAAAATGAAGTCTACCAGTTACCCATCAGAGGGCACTCGCACAGCTTGAAACTTGGAAGGCAATTTTGGACTTGTAGTAAATGTGCGCTATGAATGAAATCAAGCACTAATCGCAGCCAGCTTGCATTTAATTTGTATCATGATTTGAATTATTCAATGAAAATATGCTACGAAAATGAGGCAGGAATTGTTTTACTGGTTTATTCCTACAAATGACAGTAGGAGAAGCCTTTCTTAATCATGAAATCATCATGAGGCACAATGGTCTGACGAAAGAAATTGATGAGGGACAAATGAATGGGAAGAAATACAAAGGGAAGCCATGGACGAGATAAAAGAAGCAGGTGATGAAGGATGTAAAACAGAAGAGTTACGCAAGCATGTAAAAACAAGCTGACTGGAGGATTGAGATGAGAGCAGCATCAAATCAACCTTCAGATTGATGATTGATTATGATGAGGGAATGTGTTAAATGTAGAGATGGGTCGAATAGCAGATTTCTCGAATTCGAATATCGAATTCGAATATTAAATCATTGCTCGAATATTCGAACACCTCGAATTTCGAATACCTCGAATACTAAATGATGAATGCTGGAATGTTTGACTCGGTTGCCTATGCAGCAGGCAACACAAGATTTTGGGGAGTAATTTTGATTTCCTTTAAATGATTCGAACAGGAATTTAGCTGATTAATGAATATTTTAATTTTATGGAAACAATTGGGCATATCATTAATTCAACTAACATCGCTTTACCCCCACTTCTGCTGCCAAGTGCTAGCTGGCAATCTGACGCATTTGCAAAATACAAGCTCTATTTCACCGGATTTTCTTCAATTATTTTCAGTCCATCTTTGGGAGTTCTCACGAGATAAGAAGATGAATTGTAATTGCTATCAGGGAGAAACCAAATATTCTGAGAAAATATCCCTTTGTATGGGACTGTAACAATAAAGATTTATAGCACCACTCATTAATTGTAACTTGATATATGCTTTCGGAAAAAAATACCGCATCAACTTCCGAGAAGCTCTGCTGCTCATATCGAGTTTCGCCAGAATGCTAAGTCTCCGTCGTATTTTGACATTTATTTCTTTGCGTAAAATGCTTAAACAAACTCAGAAATAGATCGTGTTTGGTCTTATTCTTTTTGAAATTACGCGCACATTACTAATATTTCAATTCAATAAAGGTGTAACATCAATTGACGAAAGTCATTCTTAGACACCTTTTGTGCTAATAGATGACTCATGCAGCGGTTGACCTCCACAGAAATGGGGAACTTCTAAGCTGGTAGGAAAAAAAAAGGTCAGTGGGGGAGAAAAGGGAGGGCCCGAAACACGTTTCTATTGTTCTCGTGTAACTTGGTATTTTTTCGAAGCTAAGGTCTTCGTAATATGATCCCTGCGCGAGCTGTGACCTTTTTTTATTTCGAAGAAGAGGAAAGCCTCAGAGGGGGGGGGGGGGGGGGCTAGTGCTGAATGGAGAGGGATACCGGATCTTGGGAAATGCGCTAATGTAAGTATCCCACGGTACTCACACAGCAGTTGACATCCAGAATTGGGGAACTTCGAAGCAGGTAGCCAGAAAAAGGTCAGTGGGTAAGAAAAGGGGGGAGGGCGTGAAACACGTTTTTATTGTTCTCGTAACTTGATATTTTTTTCGAAGCAGGGGTCTCCGTAATGCGATCCCTGCGCGAGCTGGGACCTTTTGTTTGATTTTGGAGAAGAGGAAAGCGTCAGAGTGGGTGAGGCGAGTGCTGAATGGAGGGGGATAGCGGACCGTGGGAAATGCCCTGAGGTTGCTATCCCACGGTACTGAGGTTCTCCTGGTGGGGGGAATCGGGGATTTTCGCATTTTTTCACCCGACCATTTTCGGTTCCCCTCGTCGAACTCTTTTCACCGCTAAAATCCACGAATTTGATGTAATTCGTCAACTTGAGTAAAGCGGCGCTGCGAGCACTAAATAACTAGAGTTCTCTACATTTTTCCGAGTAAACTACCAACGACGTGCGTGCGACAGTGTATGACGCGAAATTCAAAGTATTCGAGGTATTCGAGGCGGTACTTTTCGCATAACTATTCGAAACCTCGAATATCGAATACTTTCTAATATTCGAGGTATTCGAGTATTCGCGGATACTATTCGCACATCTCTAGTTAAATGGTGATTTTGGCAAAGAACCAGCTCACCTGCTGAAGGAGTACCTTTGATCCTGGAGGTGCTGAGGCCACAGCAACCTCTCCGGCTGGTGGTGTTGGCGCAGGAGTTGATGGGGCTGCTCCGCCTGGAGGAGGTTGCATTGCCAAGAAGATCTTCGTTGGACCAACAGGCTGTCCAGGTTTGTTGCCATGGGCTGAGAAGAAAATAGGTATACGATGATGATTTTTTATGGTAGGAATGATTTAAATTTCATATTGAATTAATCAGCTATGCTGCAAATGAATAAAAAGAGTATACGTTACCTTTAAATAACTGCTGCTTCACTTGCATCTGCAGCTGAGCCATTTGCTGTTGAGAAAGATCTGTTCTTGCAAGCCCTTGAAGAACAATCCTGGGGCCTTGAGGAGTTTGCACCACCTAATTAGAAAAAGGAGAAAAAAATCTTGCTGAGTCAATGTTATCTTTGAAATTTTCTTAACTCAAATAAATAGTTAAATATAAAAATAATGAGAACATTTTAACCTGTGAAGCATGTTTCAGAAGCACAGCCACTTGGGTTACCTATGTTATTGATGGTATTAATACCCACAAACTAATTCCAATAACATTAATATGGTCTTTTAAATGATAATGGGGAAGTTGAAGACTATAAGAAAGTTATAGAGAGAGAATCACAATGACAGGGATTTTAAACACTAAATTCAAATATCATTGCAAGTTTAAAGGTTAGATGCTTAAAAGTTTCTAGATAATGGCCAAATTCCAATTAAATTTAGTGAAAACCCCTAATTTACGCTTCTGAGGGAGGTAAGGGGAAAAAAGAGTAAATCCATGCTTCTTTAGGAAGGCTGGCACAGTTCCATTTAAGCCTTCAGCTGCACTTTGTATTGGTTTGGCTGCGAAGTTTACCCTAAATTGAATAACATGACGTCACTTCCGGCAAATTGGGAAATTTAAGTACATCTAGTATACCTCAAAGTGGATTTGAATTCCAACTATACTATAGGGTCTGTAGAAGTCAATGTGATTACTACCCAGTTTTTAAAGGGATTTGGAATTTTTCTAGAAACACCCGTAACAAAATAGTAGGTGTAAAAAACATAAATAATTACCAACTAATGAATATTGTGGATTGTGAAATGTTTAGTTGCATTGATAGCTCAGTTAATCGCACAGCGTAAGTTTTCTCTTTGTTTACTTAATCTATTCAAATCAACAATTAATTAATCACATCAATTACCTATCACCACTTCTGACTAACATACGTATATCGAACACAACACAGCAGAACAGCACCTTTTTTTGCAATTTGAAGTTTTTAAGTCTAAGATAGATAACATAATACAGAAAAGTAGAAGTTTGCCCCGCATACCCAAAGCATATTTCATTAGCTAAATAAGGACATTTCCTGAAAGTAGCCCTGAATGTGTGATTCTTGCCAATGACACCAAAAATTCATGAATAATCAATGAAAATTTCCTAGAAGATAAAAATTAATTCCACTTTCCAGGTTTTCCCAGGTCTGGGGACACCTAGAATGCCAAATTTACCTGGGCCGTTGCAGGCTGATAAACAGTGCCTGGAGGTGCTGCGACTGTTGGTGTTGTAACTGTAGAGGTTGTAGTAGTTGGAGTGGTAGGTGCGGGAGCTTGCACAATTTTGACTGGACTCTTTGGTGAAGACGGAGGAGTGGGCACTTTGCCCACGGGAGACTTATCTGCTGTTGATACAACCTATAAAAAAGGAAAAAAAATAAATAAAATAGTGACAACTTATACCTTGTAGTCCTCCCAATGTAGTGTTAGGATAGCTCATGGCCTCGATGAAAATTCCAATACCTTTCATTCCTATAACTTTCATTGCCTCTGATTTTTAAATTAACATAAATACAGTAAAACCTTGATAATTCCAACCCTCTTATTTAAAAATATCGCCTAATTTTAAGTGGTGGGCAGTCCCTGGCAAAAAATACGGTATGAGAAAATACATGATAGATAGTAAGGATGATTTAAAATACCACTAAACAAGTAATTCGAAGTCAAACTTCAGACCTGACTTTTGTTTTTATCAGTTAATTCAAAGTCATCCTCGGCGGTGGTGCATTTTCAGAGGTTGGAGGCAATTATTTTAAAGTGATTTTTAACAGTCTGGCCAAGGATATGAACTTAAACTTCATATTTCACATTAAGGCATTCTCCTAAAATCAAAAATCTCATGAGTAGAAATTTCCATTCCTCAGCTACCCTGTCTTGGGATATTTTTCTTTGCTCATTCAGCTTAGTTCATATGGAGAATGAATGAAAAGAATGGGTGGAAGGATGAAAATCATCCAGCCAAATACCGTATATCTCCGAATATAGTCCCCCCTTTTTTTCCAAAAATGGCCGCGGAAAAGTAAGGGGGGGGGACTATAATCGAGTGTAATCCAATTTAGCATACTAAAGGTGACCATAAAGTAATAAATAACGGCATAATGGCTAATGTTCTCGTAGTCTTTCTATTTGAGTATATTTATGAGGATTATAATCGGAGATATTAGTAAATACTGCCACGTTTTACCGGAAATTAAGACAATTTTTACCACAAATGTTGTACAGATACGATTATTCCGATTCAAATAGCATATCGAATATGCGTTTTCACGGAATCCATCGGGTAGCCGCTAATTTTTCTTGGAAAAGTATTGTTAGAATAATTCAATCGACACTGATCACTTAATGACGCAAAACAGTAAATAATTAAAATGAAAACTAAACACACACTATCATAACATTAATCGAACACTAGAATTGAATCAATAGTATATGTACCCGTCGCTCATTTAATAACTACACCATTTAAATAATTGCGAAAAATAAACAGATAAAGTGAACCTTTCGTGACGATTTAGCATTTCATTGCGTCCGTAGCTACTATACGTCCGTGCGGTTCGTGTTTACAACCACTGCCTTTACCGCCTTCACAGAACAAGAATGTGCAATAGGTGATGCATTTGTTTCTGAAAAGGCGCAATAATCGACGACTTTAAACCAGAAGCGCCGGCATTACTGCATTTGATCGAAATACAGCGACTCAGCATCGAAAGTGTAATCAATTTATTGAGGAATATCTTCAATTCGTCAGGGTAAATAGGATCGATAAATTACGTCGCATAACGTTTCGCAATTATTTCCGCGATATTTTCTTTATTAAAAATAATTTTACGTTCAACAGTGAGGTGATGGATCAAGTAGAAAGATGAGGATCAATCCTACCGCAGATTAGAGGCCTTCAAAGACGGAGTTTCGATGCCAATTTAAAAATAGCCGTTGCAGAATACGCCGTAAATCATAGTATTTACAGCGCTAGCAAAGCGCTAATACATCGCGGAAGTCATTTCGGGGGTCTCGATGCGGCAGATTCAAAGAATTAGAGGAAAATATCGTCGAATTTGTGCGCAAATGCAGAGCAGAAGCTCTTTGTGTAACTTATGCAATGATTCGCGACGAGGCATTGAAAATTGATATAATTTTTTTTCAGTTTTAATGTTTGTTGGAAAAAGTTTATTTCTTAATTTTATTACTTTGATATTTGTAAGTCCTGTAGTTTAATTGTTTTGCTTAGCAGGCATTTGATAGCAATATTTTTATAATATTTATAATTTATTTAACACAATTTTATTTAGATTTCCTAAATTCTTCAGGTCACTTGGATTTGTGATGACTTGATGGGTGTGTTACACTGGATCTAAGGAAGTTTCAGGGCCAAATGCAATACTGTTTATGGGCTTTAAGTTAAAGCTTATATATTGACATTGTCTGTAGTCATTTGGAAATCAAAAATATTAATAATTTGTGAAGGTTTAAAAAATACAATAGCCTTGGATACTTAAAAAAAATTCTCATTTCTTCATTACATCTGGTTAAGGAACTATAAATTACTGATACATGCAATGGATCACAACATGTTTTAGGTATAGTTATTTTGTTGTGATGGAAAATATGTGAACAGATTTGTTCTTCATCTTCACAGAAAATAATAGTTTTTATCGAATCTAGAATCTTAACTTGCTAACCACAGAAAAATTGCCTTCCTTTAAATTTTAAAATTTTTCCCAAAACTGAGGTCTCAAAATTGGGGGGGGGGGGACTATATTCGGGGGGGGACTATATTCGGAGATATACGGTAAGATTCCAATCCTGACGCACTCTCGTAAATTGGCTGTCAGATGCTTCCCTGTTTCCTGTCCTTCCTCACAATCACGAGATACCACCCCTATATAAACCTATCTTTGGGGTCCCTAGCTTTCCCCCTTTCTTGCCCCAGTCTAATTGACTGTTGCCCCTCTCACTCAGGGGCCGCCCCTCTCTCTGGATCACCCAGACAGTCTGTACATCCACTTGCTTCAGCCCCTAGTGCTTTGCCTCCCCTCCAAGGCCAAATATGCCTTCCCCTTCACTCACTTCTCCTAATTCTCCCAATTCAGCAGAACGGCATGAACCTTGATTGGTAAAATTACCAGAATTGTTAACTGCACATGACGAATGGCAGGAAGATGATCCTCAAAAGTTGGTCCTCCTCCACCTATTTCCTCTTTAACACTAAGACATGGGCCAACTTCATGCAAATGAACGGTTCAATGCCACAAGTCAGAGATTCGGCACACTAATGAAGCAATAAATTTTTATCACACCAACAATTGTCATACCAATGTACTCAGATGAAGTACCTACAAATGCAAAGAGCGTGAACAAAGCAGAAATTTTTGCATGGAAAAAAAAAAAAAAAAAAAAAGTACATCTATATTCATACATATTCTCAAGCTTCCCTCTAAGCAATAGGCTTCATTCCCACCGAAGTTCACGCATGCAACCTGCTGTCCATTTTCAAGACTTGCTGACCCTGCAATATCAGCATTTATTTTAACTTTATGACTAGGTTTGTCGCTAAAGGCATCGGCACCACATTTGTACCTGAAGATTTGATAATGCAGCAAAAATTTGGAAAAGTACCAAGGCAATAAAATGAATATACAATACATCCACAGGGTTCAGAAGAATTTGGTAGGAAATTTAACAGATTTAATTTTTAATTAAGAATCAACGTTTCTCATGGTAATGTTACTCACAGCTGGTGGTGCTGGAGGGGCTTCGGCAGGCTGTTTTGTCAATGGGGCGGCTCCAGGAGGGTTCCCACTTCCAGCAGAAGGTGCAGCAACAGTTTTGACTAGAACACCTTGACGAACAACAGCTGAAGAGTTGGGAGATGTTGGAACAGCTGTTCCTGGGGGAGCACTCCTGATGATAACCTGCTGACCTCCAATGGTCGCAAGCTGCGCTTTCCCAGAGGCAAGCTGTTGCGCCAGGGCTGCACTGCTCACAACTATCTGTCCCCCAGCAGTTTGCAGTAATTGCGTTGGACCACTTAAGACCTATTAGCAAATGAAATTTCATGAAGTCATAGTTCCCCTCAGGCTGAAAATTTGGTAACTTAATGGGTATAGCATTCGGGTGTTGAACAAAGGGTTCCGCGTTCACATTACAGATAAAGCCTTCAGACAACCCCGAGCGAATATTCTAAAAGCATAAGGTGGCTATGGAAAGCATTATTCTCAGGGATATAAAAGAAATAAAATACCATATTTCTCCGACATGTAGCCCCCCTCTGAATATAATCCCTCCCTCCTAATTTTGAGGCTTCAGTTTCGGGAAAAATTTAAAAAATGTATTTGAATAGTATCACCTCTTACTTTTACCATGGGCATTTTTTTTAAATAGGGGGACTATATTCAGATAAATACAGTACTATTTCAGTAAATACAGTAGTACTTCATTCCAACCCTAGAAAACAAACATGATTTTAAGACAATATTTTCCAGGAAAAATTCAATTATCTTGCATGAAATGACCGCTACATTCATCAAATACTTAACTTATTCAATGGACCAAGAATTTCAAGGATTCCTTACAATGAAGGTTGGTTGGATTTCAACCTACATAATACTTTTGGACATAAGAAACATCCGAGCAATTATTGAATTTTTTTTGCCATAACATGATACTCAATGGATAGCACATGGGTAATCAGGAAAGGGCTTTAAAAACATTTTGAAGAGTACAGTGAGTCCTCCTTTAACGTCACTTACCGTTCCTGAAAAATGTGACGATAAACGAAATGACGTTAATCGAAGCATAATATCCCATAAGAAACAATGTAAAAAGTGAATATCGGCTCCTAGACCTCACAATTCCTACACGAAAAAAATGTAAGCGTATCATATCTGGGGCATTTTTTTACTGCGGGAATGCCAAACTATCGCATAAATAAGAGTTCCTGTCTTCATCGATGACAATAGCAGCAGTGACGTAAATCCTTCTCCATTTTTGTATCTTCCAGCATTTGCTTTTCTGCTTCGCCGTGGTGGTCGCCCGGGCGAGCGTCGCCTGGGCATCATCATGACTGAAACATCGTCGCAGTTACAGGAACCAAAATTATTGTGAACTCGGCAAAAAAAGTGACGACAAAAACTCCGAGTTCTACACGGAAAAATGCCTGAAATCACTTTTTAGGTTCCTGAAAACCATTATGTCAAGTAAAACCTTGCGCACTTACGCAAGAATTCATTTTGCAGAAATTTTTGCGAAAACCGTAATCGCAATTAAGAATAAACACTCCGTTTTACACTTTGCTGAGACTGACTGTATTACCGCTCACAAAACGAACAACCTGCAACGCCTGCTGCTTCGCCTTTTTTTTCGCGCAAAATTTAAAAGATTTGACGTTATCGCGAAGTGTAGGTGCGATAAACGAATGACGGTCTCAAAATTTTCGTGACGTTATCGCGAAATGACGTTAAACGGGGTGACGTAGAACGAGGACTCACTGTACAATGAAATCAATAAGACATGGAATATTCGAAATTCACACATTGTACGGCAATTTTTTCAGTTAAAATAGACTAAAATGACGAAAAATTTCAGCTCAAATACCTGTCCACCAGACAAAACCACTTGACTTGTGGTGGTTCCTGCAGTAGGCTGTCCGATAACAACTTGCTGGCTTGACACAACAGTGGTTGGAGCAGGAGCTGGTGCCACAGGAACATTAGCCTTTGCTCCTAATTTAACAGGAGATTTTGCAGCTTTCACAGCCACAGGTGTGCCACCAGTTGATGCTACCATGGTGACCATTGGCAGACCACCTGGTCGAGTGACCACAGTGGAAGTAGTGACTCCCTGTCAAGAAAAATATGAAATCAAATTCCACCCTAAGCCAAGCAGTAAAGTACAACAATGCACATCCTTAAAAATAAAACAGGCCATTCTTTTAAATAGCTGATTGCACATTACACTTTGCATCAATTATAAAGAATTCTGATGAATGGGCTACTGGTTCCATTATGCCAATTAAAAGGTTTGGTTATTATAAATTAATATGTACCAGTTACTGAGTCAAAGCATGGATGATTTTGATATACCAGAACAGAAGATGTACTAATGAATAAACAAAGTACCATATTCCTCCAAAAATAGCCCCCACCCCCTAATTTTTAAGGCTATATTTTATAAAGTTAAATTTGCGTTTTATACCCCCATTAATAATTTGCATGATGAAATTGCATTCTTTACCATGTTGGCAATTCAACACTGCCTTAGTCCAATTTTAATGGAATGAAAAATAAAATGGATAAGGAAAGGAAATAATGGCAGAGACATTAAGAGATTTGAGAGATCAGTGTGAAAGCTCCTGTTTCAATTCATAATGTACCCATGGATACTAACAGCATTTGCTGGTTGCTGCGAAGTTGCCTGTGAAGTTGGAGAAGCCGCAGGTTGTGCTTGTGGTATCAATAACTGCTGAACTTGAGGTCCAGTTTGAATATGAAGTTTTCCATCCGGGAATTGTAATAACTGCTGACCTATAGAAATATTTTTTACAATAATTAGATTACAACATCTATTATAAAAACACAACAGTACATTTAGGTCAAAATTATCAAATCAAGAATACGAGCAACAAATTAAAAAACCATCCCTTTTATAAACTTATATGGTTACCTTAGCAATATTATCAGAAGAAAAGTTACCTGGCAATAAACCACGAATTTGTATTTTCCCATCAGGACCTCTGGTTATGTGGACCCTCTGAGGAACTTGTTGGCCTAAGTACAAAAAGAGTAAATATAAAATTAATAACGAATTGATCACACTTTAGTGACTAACATAGATCAATTACTATCCATTTTACAGAACTTTTCAGGAAGCTTAAATACTATTTATGGGGAATAAATCAACTAAATTCAGTAAAAACATTGAAATTCAACAGAAAAATGTGCTTCCCTATATACTTTCTATCTCAATCAAATTCACATATGAAACATTGGTGAACAAGGTTACTATTAGAGATGGGTCAGTTCCGGTTCCCGGTTCTTGGCTATGGGACCGCTATCCAGA
Source organism: Ischnura elegans (assembly GCF_921293095.1). Lineage (NCBI taxonomy): Eukaryota > Metazoa > Arthropoda > Insecta > Odonata > Coenagrionidae > Ischnura > Ischnura elegans. Next base: position 19,623,825 of record NC_060257.1, read on the forward strand.
ACCAATCGCATAAATTCGGCTCCGCCTCAGTGTGGTGGCAAGGATTTGAATTTGGCACCCTAAGCCGACATGGTTTGCAGAGTACTTAAAGCCAAAAAGTGAACAAAAAAAGATTAAAAAATGCATATATTACTTTCTGATTGCATGGCGTGCATGTATTTTTTCTTTTGAGAGTTGCTCGCTAACACGCACATTTCAAGATTCATCAGTTTGTTGTTCTCACCAACATTATAACATTTCTGTAGCTGCAGCCGCTTACAAACGAGCTGACTTTCTGCCTGCCACCGTCCATTCTTTCAACTTACCATAGGCCTCTATGTCAAACAAGACGATTCGAACCGTTGATGGCACACCGCCCATTTCAATCCAGTCCGGCGATACGACATCTCCGGCGTGAAATATACTCAACGCTACATTTAGACTGATTTCAGACGATACGACTTTTCCCCGGCCGCCATTCATGTGAAATTCAGGCGGCTTTCAGACGAGACAGCTCCTAGCAATGCCGTGTGTCGTGCTGTGAAAGGTGGCCGGCGGAAAATCGTTTCATCTTGGTGGTCTTACGATTGAATTATGTAAACATACAGTAATTCTTTGACAAACAAGCAAGATGCATTGTGAGAGCTTGTTCGTAAGTTGATAAACCTATGCAAGGCATCGAAAAGTGTGGTTATCCTGCAGAATGCAACACAGCATTACAATTTTTGGGTTAATTCACGGCCACCCAGTTTTTCCGTGGTGTCGCTGTAACAGCATCTTGAGCAGTTTATTGTTAAGGTTATAAAAACTGTGACAGTGAAGCATCAGAATAAGTTTTCTATTAAAGCAACAATTTAAGCTGCATAACAGAATACAGAATATATTTTGAACCGACACACAAGTTACAACAAATTAACGGATGATGTCACCAGAAGTTGGGGGAGTTTCACTATTGATCCTGCTGCTATACTAACTATTTACGACCACTACCCATCGACCACTACTGTTATTATTTAATGCCTGTTCAGCACTGCAGGCAATATTTCTGGCAAAAAAAGAATAGATTAAGGAAAAATGTTGAATTTTTGAAATTAAAATCTGGAGAAAGAACCAGTGGCTGCCTGATGTTATGCGACATTTTGGTTGATCATGCATTCTTTAATAACATGTTATTAAAAACTTTTACTCAGCAAATAAAATTAAGGAGACGATCTTAAGTTTTTTTAAAGAGCTTTCCTGCTAATTTACATCTTTAGTGAAATTATTTTCATTCACTTCTTGTGGTTGTTCATTTGAATTAGCCATTAATTCAGATAATAAGAGTCCATCCTTGAAACAGAGTATCGAGAACTGAGAACCGATGGGGAGAATCGGGCTGGTACAGAGAACCGAAAAAATTTAGGAACAGACTCATCTTTAGTTACTATACTTAGAGGTTGAATACTACGTGACTGGCTTACCTGGCTGGACCTGAGGCTGTGTAGGTCCTGCAGGCCGTATTTTCACTAATGACTGGCCTCCAGCAGCTACTGGTGTTCCTGGTGTTTGTCCAGTAGCTTTTGGCAAAATGCTGGTTGGACCACCATGGATTACACGTGTTGTTCCATCAGGACCTGAAGATTATTGTTAAAAGTTAGACAAAAAATATTTGGAATAAATATAATAAATTCAAATCACTCATGGAATGCTAAATTCATCCATCTTGTGCATGCAAACATTACAGGCAACATTAATTTAGCATTATTCAGCTGTCAAACAGGCACTCAATACATTTTTTGCAGATGCTTCATGTGGGTTTGGTTTAAGGAGACCCTCCCTCATAATTTTGGAGATAATATAAAACGGTCATCAATATACAAGAATTTCCAACACAAGGTTTATTTAAAAAAGTTTTGCACGCAATGTTTAGGTGTTTCATGAATTTTAATTTGTAAAGGATACTCCCGAACATCCATTTGCTTAAATTTATAGCATATCCTGTTGACAGAGGAGTTGTGAATCCTCCCAAAACAACAATCTAGCAATCTTAATCCAGCCTTGATTTAATGATTTCCTAAAGGGGTATTATCATCCCATAATCACATCTTGCCACACTATGCTTCAGGAAAATCTACTGCAGATAATATGTTCTAAGAACACAGGTAGATCTCTCATTTAAAACTCCAACCACTATTAGATTCCAAGCCAAGTGAATTATAATTACTTTTCTGCTACCCAGAGAAGTAGTTCCTGCATTGAGCTTGAAGCTATAATGATTTAATGAAGAGAAAGCAAACTGAACTCAGTCCAAGTCACTAATTTCATGGGAGTACCGCTAGCTTAAGTAAAAATACACTAGTCCACTAAGCAGAATCCAAGGTAAATTGAATAGGTACCTAATGATAAGTTTTTTATCAGAGGCAAACATTTGTACACTGTACCTTGCAATTGAAGCACTATGAGGTCATAAATTATTGATATAAGTTACAAAAAAAGAGCAAACTAAATGACAACACAAACCTACCCAAAATAAAATAAACTTAAGATAATATTTCCAATAAGATCCATTATTGATGTCTTTGCAAATCAAATAACTGGAATAAATGTAAGAACACACTAATAGGATTTCATATCACATGCTACTGCAAAAGTCTCCTCTAGGACATGATTGAGAAAACACGCAAAAAATTTAATTAGATATGTATTATATACTAAAATTCTTTCCTGAACTCACTTCGTGCAACAAAGATCCTTCTCTGACCAACTTGTGCCTTACTGGCCTGCTGACCAGTTGCTGCAGCAAGAAGTGCTTTGGTACCAGAGGCACCCCCAGACTGACTAGGGGTGGGTGGTATCGCCACTTTAGTTACTGTCCTGAGGCCATCAGCAACAACTGAAATATTAACACATTGGCAAGATTAAAATTTATGATAAATTATAAAAAAATACTTAAAATTCATAAAGTTTTACAAAAACTAGTTGTAAACAAATAAATTTTGACCAAAGAAAGAATTTTCGAATCAAAGAAGCACTGACTAAAATGATTGGACTTTAACTTACGGTAAGAAAGTGCTATCCTGATACATGTGGTACAAAATGAGTATACATAATAAATTCTTATCAACTATAAATATTTGGTCGAGCATACCTATTTTTCCTTGACTGCTAACCCCACCTGGAACAACTTTGAAGACCTGTGTACCAGGTGTGACACCTGAAATATACAAGACATTACTTAATTAACTATGCTCCAAACATATCCCTAATCAGCTTCAGAACAAAAAAATTCAATATGCTGACTTAAAAAGTAGCTTGTGAGCAGTCACATACTCTGACGAAAAATGCATACACTATATTTAAATTCATTATGGTCACCTCATTTGGATTAAAAACACTATGACCAAAATTACTGAAATTTACGATAGAGAAACAGAAATGAGTAAATTAGAAAAATTAAGTAACCAGGTGAATCACAATCCATTTCAGAGAATATGGCTACAAAAATTTAACACATCACTGGCAAATAAGAAATGCACCACATGAAGGCAATATTTTTAGACATAACTTTATGAAAGATCATTAGGTTGGGAAGATAAACCTAAAATTAGTGACCCAACCATCACTGTTCACAGAAACCCACAGCCACACTCTAATTATTGCAAATATTTTGCAAACTATCACAGTGAACAACAAATGTAAACAAAAAGTAAATGTGAACAAAAAGTAAAATAACTGATGGAGCCATTATTTACCAATTTGATTTGTCACCCTCTAATAATGAAAAGAGTTTATAATTTAATGCTTATTATATGAAGGGAAAGATTAATTTGATAAGGGTAGCATGATCAAGTTGAAAAATAGTTTTTAAAAGCTGATATATGGCCCAAAATACAAAATATTCATGATAACATCTTGAACATATAAAAAAAATTTTCATGAATCATTTCTGCCGTAAAATCCATGATGGCCTGATGAAGACAAATATATGGAACAGACAAAGAAAGATGTGATTGAGAAGAAATACATAGGAGTAAAAACATTAGCTGACAGAAGAATTGATTGGAGAGCTGAGTCAAACCAATCTTGGGATTGTTGACCAGTGATGATGATCAGTTAGATACTTCCACAAAGAGACAACTAATTTTGTTGAATACACTAGACTCTTGTTAATACAAACAACCTTATCACGAAGTTTTCATAATTATGAAGTAAATCGTTGGTCCCTACGAAAAGGCCCATCCAATCTACACTTTAAGAAACATTATAACGAAATTTTCCTTAATACATAATTACGAACTTCAGTTCTGGTCCCGGATGTCAAAAAGTGATTTCTAATACCAAGTTCCACAGATAAGCAACAGCATTTCTACCCTTGCTAATGGCGTTTTTATACACCAGGCTGTCATAATAATTGCTTTACATTTAAGTTCTCCTTGTACACTGTGCTAAGAGCATCAATTATAGTTCTTCCTTCATTATGAGACCATGGTGACCCACTCATTACCGCTTGTAAATTGGACATACAGTTAGTCCTCTTCCAATGCACTTCCGATTTACAAACTTTCAGAGATACCAACATTAAAAAATTTGATCGAGCCAAAAATTTCAAATTTGGTGCCTTTTGAGTTGGCCAATGCGACGCAGTGTGACGTAGAGGAACTCGCACTTTGGGCATAATCGGAACTAAGTATCATTGAATTCGGTGTGAAGTCAGGAACTGATCAGCATTTTATCCATTCTTCCTTCCAACAGTTAGAGATTTTTTCAGCTGCAGCAGTGTCACACACCCAGCTAGGTCACTTTGCCACAATCATTGAGTTAACGCACAATTGTGATGCAGTGTTGCATTCTGCATTCCTCAATGCCTTGCATAGGTTTATCAACTTGTGAGCAAGGTTTCAAAGTACTGTACTTGGGAAGATATCAACGCTCAATTGCATCATGCTGGATTCTTCTTTCGAGAAAAAGAAATGAATGTGCTTGTTTTTATATATTTGCACGTAATTTAATTGCGTATATTATACACTTGACAGTGAAGCTATTTCGCATGTGACTATAAGTACGGAAGATTAAAGAGACGAGAAATTTTGACCAACTATGTTTTTTTTCGACGATTCCTAAAGAAACTTCGATACTACGAACCTCCTGTTTTTTGGTCCGGTGGACTTTGTAATAATGAGAGCCTACTGTACATACAAAATATTATGTCGACTTCATGTCTTTTCATTCAAAGGGAATAATTATTTGTGTTACTTGACATTTCAAGTACAGTGAGTCCTCGTTTAACGTTGTTGATTCGTTCCTGAAAAAGTCGACGTTAAGCGAAACAACGTTAAACGATGCAGTGTTTCCCATAAGAAACAATGTAAAAAATTTAAATTGGTTCCTAGCCATGTTCCTAACAATCCATTTCTTCGTGAAGAATCCAGAATTTCCCGGGCGAGAATCCAAGGAGGCCAATTATCGGAGCCGTAACTTTAAGCAGACTTTGTGACCAATCGGGAGACGCCTGAATCAGGCCAAAACGAAAAAAATCTGAATCTGACACTCGGAAGCACGAGGATGAAGGGCGAGTCAATTTTCGTGATGATATGAATATTTTAACCTGGCGGAAATCGTGAGAAACATTCATTACCGATTATTCACTTCAGCATGATAACGATTCATTCGAAACGAAACGAATTTTCATAACGAAAAGGTTGGGAAGAAGGCATTATTAAATGAAATATAAAAACTAAAAAGAAAGTATTTTTATGGCGAAACATCGATATTTTCAGTAACAGAAGAAATTTTAATTGTAAAAACTGCACCTGCAAACCTAAAACTCGACCGATCTCTCCAGCAGTTGCACCTTCTTCAATTCTTTTAATAATACCAAGTTTTTGTTCTAATATCGCAGTTTTTTCTTCACGTCTGAAGAACCGCCAGGATAGCCACTCTTCTTCGTGGACATTTTTTTCGGTTGGCATCAGAAAAATAAACGGATAATGGGTAAATGAGGCGATAAGTATTCGCTCAGACGCATATTTAACATACGCTACCCACGCCAACCTTTTCTGTCGAGCGAAAATTACCAATCGCATTAATATAATATTTACTATACATCAGATGCGCTTGCGTCCTATTCGCCATTCATTTTTTTTTCGCCGCGCATAATTTGAACAACGTTATCGCGAAGCAATAACGACGTTAAATGATCAAGGGTTTCAATTTTTGGGCAACGTTATCGTGAAACAACGTTAAACGGGACGACGTTAAACGAGGACACACTGTAGCCTCTCTCCAATGATGAAACAAACTCACCTCTTTCTAGGGCTCTCCTTTGTTGGTGAGCTGCTCGCTGCATGCGCAATTGCTGCTCCAATCTCTCCTTGATTTCCTCAGCCGACGCTTTGGAGCTCACCACCCCGGCTGTGGCATTCCCGGTACCACTGGCGCCCTGTTGCCCTGGGTCCAGCCGGTCCGGCTTGGGGGCGAGGCTGCCCGTTCTACTCCTGGTGACAACGTGGGCATTAGCCCTCTCCCTCCTACAGCCACCACCGGACGGGGAGCGACAGGGAGTTGAGGGGGGTGGGGGGAAGACGGGGGGATGTGTGGGTGGGCCAGTCAAATTAGGCGTGGGGCAGGTGCGGTGGTGAGCAAAGGGGTTATGACGTGGTCGCAGAGCATGAGGGCAAAAAGACGAAGGAGAGGGTAGCAATCACACGCTTAATGGACAGACACAAACACAGTGAGTACACAATTTCGGCATTGCAACAATGTCTACTGATTCAGTTCTCTGAGGGAAGCAAGTCTGTCCTCTAAAAGAAACATTAACATGAGCAAGCAAAAGCAGTTTTTAATTTGAAAGCATCCCACCTATTCATGCTTAGTTACTGGTTTATGCAGTGATTACTAAAAAAAGTTTTCCTTGATTAAAAAAAGCAAAATAAAGTCATGCAGTTTTATTTCTGAAAATAATGAAATAATTCAAAAGAATTCACTTAGCATGCTTATTTATACAAGTGATTGCTTATGGTATGGGTATGGAAATGACAATATATACATATTTCTTGCAGAAAATATGCAAGCAGTAATCATATAATACTAAAAACTTAAAATAGAGTTACTTAAAGGACTATATTGTAGATAGTTAATGTCACTAACATCATGCAGCCTTCAATAGCATTAAATTTCCTTGGATTCAGAAGGTGTTTTTTAACAATATTGTTTGCAAGACTGCCAAATGTTTTGCACTCCAAAAAGAAAAGAATGATGAAAGTTTGTAAAACTGTGCAAGAATATAGACCGAAATGTGAAGCACTTTAACTCCTAACATAGACTTTTAGAGTAAAATTAACTATCTGCTTTTTAGGATCAAGCCATTATGATTTGCAGTTCTATTTCAAGCAAACTTTTTTGAAGTTTCATCTTATACAGTAGAAGTCCTTTACTACGAGTTCTGAAGATTCCTGGAACATCACTATTTATTACACAAACTCATAATAGCCAATGTCTGGCTAAAATCACTTCTTTTTCCAGTCATTACAGAACGAAAAGTAGACAATTTGGCTTATTTACACATTTTTAATTATCCATTAGTAAATGCATCAACATTTTAATATATCGCCCCGAATTATCAAACAAATAATTATGAACACAGAGCAAGACAGAATCTAACTAGCAAGATTTTGCAGGCAGGCTACATGATGACTAGAGCAATATCATTATAATCAGTATAATGCTTACATTCATTTCGTGAGATGACACAGTAAAAACTAACTACAGTGGAACCTCGTTAAAGCGAGTACGGGCTATAGCGACACCCCCGCTATTACGAGAGATAGCCGATGCACCGTCAATTGACCCTATAATAAGCGTGTCAAAAAATTCGTTTTTACGAGACCCTTTCGGTGTTGGCTCTCGCCATAGCGAGGGTTTCACCGCCGGAGGACTTTCATCAAGACTCCTTAACCTCTGTAATTGCTAGCGATCTGTTAGAAATGAAGTTAATGGAGTGCTCAGTCTCAAATTTATGTGGTAAACTGTCGTTCGATAAATATAATGATTGACGAAACAATGCTTTGCATGATTTTTATTCAGTGCGGCGCTTATAAATTGTTTGAATAGTTAGTCGTTATTTGAATAAGGAAATTTAGTGATGCAAAAAACATCGCCTTTCGTCTGGATTTATGCTTACGTTTATCGGATAGATGTTTATCTGTCGCCGCACCACTCCTTTTCCTGTATATCTGTTCGCAACAGGTATATTGGCTATTATTTGCTCCACCTCCGGTAAAGCGACAATTCGCTATAGCGAGTGTTTATTAGTGCACCGTGGGGTGTCGTTATATCGAGGTTGCACTGTACCTTTTAAATTCAGGGTAAAAATACATGTGCAAAAAATTTGATGTGAAGTGAAGAAAAAGGAGACTTTGAATGCTTAAAGCCAAGCAATGATTACAGAAGTTTTGCTACAATATTATCATAAAAATACTGAAAAACATGATACTTAAAGGTCTACAACTATGGACTTGATTGAAACGTTTGATTGCTTATGATATTAAAATGGGAAGCCATGATGTAGCAATTATTCAGAGTATTCTATTTAAATACCAGGGAGTCCACAATGTAGCAATCAAAAAATTCCCTGACATTCCCAGATTGATTTTCCAGGGGAATTGCTTTGTTTTCCTGGGTGCTACCCAGTCCTTACAGTAAGCATTTTTGGGTAAATATTGCTCATGGCACAAAAATTACTGACCACAGGAATAGTTTTAAGTAATTGTAATGTCTTAGGTAACATCTTGATTTGATAAACTTATCTACACATGCAAGTTGCCCTTATTAAATGAGGTTATATAAACAGTCAACATATTCTAAGTAACTTAAGCTCACATATAAACTCAAAAAGCTATTTACAAGGGAATCATTTGCGGTAACCTCAAATGATAGGGCAATGTAAGTATGATTATAGAATATAGTGAGGATTTGATGGGTCAAAGTTACTTGGAGAAATGAAGTAGTAGGAGGTAAATTATTACCCTGACTTCCATCCTTTCAACATATTTTTGCACAATGATATTGAATATATACCTAATAAGGCACCATTATTTCGGCAATGTTTGGAACTGAGAACATTCTAAATTTTTTAAATGCATAAGTATCACAAAATTCCAAGTGAAAGAAAATATATCCTATATTGTGTATGTAATAACTGCATATTTAGAACTAGGGATCTATAGGATAGTTAATTGCTATCTTCACTCGCACAATTCTTGCAACAATTTGTGATGAAACAATTAGCCATTAAGATTCTCACAACTGCAGAAGACAGCCTCTTTAGCTCAATATCAATCTTGATTATGTCACATACAATGTATGATAGAATAATCAAGATCATTTCAAGAAATGTTCATCAGTAAGAGGCAAATCAAATTTTAGTTATAAAATTATCTAACAATCTAACATTACCTTTCCCCATATTGCTTTATTTCCCACAATTCCAGGCGTTCTTCATCCACCCATTCCTCGGTCACTTGGGGTTCAGTACTCTGTGGACTTTCCGCCCTCTTCCTTTTCCTCAGTCCAAGCCTATGGGACGTAACTTCTGGGTTGAAATTGTGACCCATATGGGAACGAAATACCAAGGTTCCCAGAAAAGAGATATAAATACAAAATGATTAATATTATTATCAACTTCAAAAGGACACTGTGCAATAAATTATATTGATGGCTAAGTTCTAACAACACGTATCTCAAATTCGGCCGGTTTGAGACAGGTATCTTAAACCAAGTGTAATAACATTAAAAGTAAAATAAAAGCAAAGAACAACTCTTCATTTGCAAATGAATGCTTCTTTTTCAGTAATTATGAACTTTTGGTTTTTAATTTTAATGTGCAAGTAAAAGAAATTAATAGTTTTTTTTGCTCTCCAGAAAAGTCGCTATTTTTAGGGATACGTGTTGTGAGAACTTAGCAATCGATATGCATAAAAAATTGAAAAATTACCGGTTAATGAGGCACTGTATCTCACTTATTTTCATGCGTGACACACATCAAAATGTTCAGGGAAGCAGAAAGCAGTGAGAAGACGGCAATGTTTAGAATTACAATCAGAATTGTTACATCAAAATTATACACTGGCCCTACACTATGTTTTACTGACTATTACTGAGTAGACTACCTCTTTTTCATCTCCAAGGGGTTTTAGCAATGAATTAACTGCCTCATCCTGAATACCTCATTTCCATATTGACTATGTCACAGAGTCAATGGCTAAAATGCTTTGGAATTCAAATTTGTGTGAAAAAAATAACCAAAGCAAAATAGCACTAGAACCATTTCCAAAATGAAGCGATGACGAGGATCTCACAATTTTATAGCTACTTACCGCGCACAGCCTTAGGCAATTCAAGAGGTATGGTGACTTTTCTACGCAGGTACTGAGTCTTCTCCAGAAAAGCACCCACGTGCCTATGCCGAAGCAATTCTGTCGACGTGATTTCAGTATCAGTTGTAACTTGATGCTTTCCATCTCCAGATGGACCTTTCACCTGAGGGCATACAAACGACATTTCACTTATTTTGTAGCATATTAATTTAAATTTCATATACAATTTGAATCCACACACATTCAACAAGCCAAATTAATGAATATCATTTGATATATACAACAGAGGAATGAGTAACTATTACATCTAAGCATCTTACAACAAAAGAATCTGCCGCAAAGGAAAGTCAAAAATAATAAAAGTTTGATCCTCTGCCTTTTCCCTAAATATCTGAACCTGTAACAGCCCAGTGCTACGATGGGTGCAACTATAGTTGCACTAAAGATTTATATAATTTGGCTATAATAAAGCGCATGAGCAGGTGAATACCTTAGATGTTTATTTGATAGAATGGGGTGAGGAAACGGGAGGGACCTCTTATGACACAAATATATTGGCTTGATCTACGAGTATCATGAACCAGCACTTCCGATTGGCAGTAGGCTAAAATGCCCAAATGACCTAAATTGTTGGCAGGAGTACATTGAAAAAATATAAGTTAGGAACACCCACCTGCATGTCATCCCAACGAAGACAGGCCCACAAAATTTTCAGTTGAAGAGCAGCGGCAGCTAATGATGGTGCACATGATGTTTTGAACAGCCAACATGTCTTGAAGAGAGGTCTGGGGCATGGATAGGGCCACACTTGAAGATTAGCCTAGGTAAAAACAATAATTAAAGGAAAAATGTTAAAAATCAGCCCAGTATCAGTAATAGATGAGCAAAAATAAAAATAAAAATGAAATTTCTGCACACAAGAACCTTTCTAATCAATGTTACTTAAGAGGATGCCTCTCCACCAACCATAATCTTTTCTTAGTGATGCATAACTCTTTTAAAACTCAGGGTATTATTTAAAATTTTTTAGAGCAGACAGATTAGAATTTTGTCAACATTTGTCAGTTTTCCAAGTATATAAAAAATTGCATCTCAGAAAATACAGAGGTAAAATTACTAACTTTGAGATAGAGGCAAATGATGACCATGATACACTAAATACAGGTACATTGAAAAATTCAAGATGATGGCAGAAGTTTTAAGAAGGAAATTTGTCATAAAAAAGACTGATCCAGCAGACTGGATGAATGCTTTCAAATTATTCAGAAAATTTTAATTTAATGGATATAAATACTCAAAATAACCTAACATGCAAATAACAAAAACAAAATAATTTCACACACATTTGAGAATTAGTGACAATACCTTGGCAGCAGAATGAAAGCCAGGCACAAAATGGCCACCTCCCTTCCGAGCTAAACGCCTTTGTTCGTGCTTTGGCAGTATAAGCACACTCCTTTTCCTCATTATTGTGGAAGATATTTTTCTTCCACTCTTAGCCATGAAATTTGATACTAGGGGATACTTGACAGGAACCCTCTTCTTGGCATTGACAGAATTAGGAGGGCGCCCAACAGCCGATGCATTTGATTTCTCAACTCCATTAACTACAGAAATGGAAAAGTTATATTATTACCTGAATCAAAGGAGGAAAAATGTAATTTAATAGCTTAGATCAACACATAATCACAACAGAAACTGATAACATTGTTTCACCATGAAATAAAGCATTAAAAATACAGCACACCCCTGATTATCAGGGCTAATTATGGGGAGAGACGGCATGAATAATCAGAAAACACGGATCACCCAAAAATTTGTTTTTATGCCCCGTAATGTTCATAATTTATGCAAAAAACAATATATTAACATTTATGCAATTATTCTGTTATTTTAGAGTGCTTCCCGGACTCATTGAGAGCTTTCTTCGCCAGTTCGCGATCTTTTTAGCGGGAATAATATAGTTGTACTTGTATTATTAATGCTCCATGTAAGGCGTGGTTTCGTAAACCACACATCCGTGGCTGTCTGATCATGGATATAGAAAAGTGGTTTGCATGAGTGCTTCAAAACCACTTCTCGACGTCAGAAACTACACTGTTAAGCACCATGCCATGTAGTCGCGTCTCCCACAAGTTGCCCGGATTGCAACTGCTGTGGAACGTGTATCCGTGATCACGGAGCGAGGTCGCACACTGCGAGGCTTAGAAAACAGGAACACGGTGCTCCTGTGAATGCAGCTAGCACTTCCGTTTCTAGAAAGGGATTCTAATGGAAATAATTAGCCCGGTGTATCCTATCATTAATGCAGTAATTTCGGTGATTTTGCGTCGGATTTTAGTTTTTTTTATAAAGATCGCGGAAAATATAGAGTGAGAGTGAAAATCTTGTACAGATAATCCGCAACACGGGTATACCACAGCCGGATAATTGTGAGTCTGCTGTAAGTAGAGGAATTAGGTTGAGAAAAAGTTTACATTGCTTACAAAAATTACATAGAAAATCATAGCTTTATACTGCCTTCCTTCAGTTTTGAAAACACAAAAAAATGAACACAGTAAAGGAACCACAATAAGCTATTGGCATTCCCGTCCCAAACTCCCATCCTAAAATTATGGGGCAATCCCATTGATTGGCTTGTAGAGAAAGGTGCTTCTACTAATAGAACAGAGTGAAATATTACGTAAAATAGCAGCCTGGGACAAGGATATGGTATATAATCTGGTTCAAAGAGACTTAACGAAAAATAGCCTTAATGAATATATACGACATAAAACAAGGGATATCTGTTTAATGTCATTTTGTGATGATAGTCTTTATACAACCACCATAACCAATTGATTGACATCACTACCTTGTGATTAAGTCATTGCCATGATGCACAAACTGAATAAAAAAACAGGAAAGAGCTCCACTGTGCCATTCTGATGTATTATCTTCTGCGTTTCACGTAAATATGCAGGCCATTACTTAATTCAAGCAAGAACCTCGATACAGTGCAACCTCGATATAACGACACCCCACGGTGCACTAATTAACACTCGCTATAGCGAATTGTCGCTTTACCGGAGGTGGAGCAAATAATAGCCAATATACCTGTTGCGAACAGATATACAGGAACAGGAGTGGTGCGGCGATAGATAAACATCTATCCGATAAACGTAAGCATAAATCCAGACGAAAGGCGATGTTTTTTTGCATCACTAAATTTCCTTACTCAAATAACGACTAACTATTCAAACAATTTATAAGAGCCGCACTGAATAAAAATCATGCGAAGCATTGTTTCGTCAATCATTATATTTATCGAACAACAGTTTACCACATAAATTTGAGACTGAGCACTCCATTTCTAACAGATCGCAAGCAATTACAGAGGTTAAGGAGTCTTGATGAAAGTCTTCTGGCGGTGAAACCCTCGCTATGGCGAGAGCCAACACCATAGGGTCTCGTAAAAACGAATTTTTTAACACTCTTATTATAGGGTCAATTGACGGTGCATCGGCTATCCCTCGTAATAGCGGGGGTGTCGCTATAGCCCGTACTCGCTTTAACGAGGTTCCACTGTATTTAAGTTTCAATCAATTAAAAATAATTTCGAAGTTAACTTCCTCTTCTTTCATGCCTTCTGCCTAACCTTTGATCACTACTTCACATGCAAATCCTTTAACTAAAGAATTATATATGTAGTTTACACGGACTAAGATAATGATATCTCAAACTACTATTTCCCTCCTCACATAGTAATCATCTCTATGTATTTTCCTTTGTATCATCCACCACCTTCAAAGTTTACAATGCTTGTATTGGTAGATGATTCAAAAGGGGGTTCACAAATGGCCGTAAAAATTTGGACACCACTCATCAGAGGAATAAGACAAAAAACGTACTTTACCAGAATGCCCTCCTGTAGCAGTTTACGGGAATTACTTCCACGCCAGGGACTACCACAGACACAAGCACATGAACCCGAATGGACACCTTTGCAAGGCTGTCAGACCTCGGTAAAGTGACCTTGGGTGGTAACTTGGGACCCTTCATAGAGCTGTATGGTCTCCCTTGTAATACCTTGGCATCCTTAGGAGAGACTATACAGCTCTAAAAAGGGTCCCAAGGTCACCTTAGTGAGGTCCGACAGCCTTGCAAAGGTGTCCGTTCGGGTTCGCGTGCTTGTGTCTGTGGTAGTCCCTGGCATGGAAGTAATTCCCATTAACTGCCATAGGACGGCATTCTGGTGAAGAGTGTTTTTTGTATTATTCCTCTGACGAGTGGTGCCCAAATTTTTACGGCCATATGAGAACCCCCTTTTGAATCATCAATCTATAGAGGCCGTAGAGCTCATTTTCCCCGTTATCTATCAATGCTTGTATTGCTGAAATGCACATATAGCTCTGATTTGAAAATGACTGTAAGGGCCAGAGACTGGGACATATTCATTATTAATTGCTAGCATTATGTCATTCATTACCATCATTTCAGCTTCAAATTGGTAGCATTCTAAGAAAGGGAAAACCTTAAAAATTGTTAGGTGATAAGGTGCATAGTGTTATAAGTACTCGGCTACCTGAGTTTGTGGGTTACAATCCCACCTGGGTTAGTTGTGTTTGCATGTTGGAGCAAATTGAATGTAAGAGAGGATGTGGTAGATCTAATTTTTCTAGTAAAAATGAAGCCATGATTATTGCTATCCTCATGGTCTGCAATTTCCTCTGTTAAGTGGAACACTACATATCACACTTTTTCTAGACTTTACTTCATAATAAAAAAAAACCATTCACGCATCACTAAATGACATTAAATCAGGACCCACAATATCAGCAAAGATGCTATCTGGCAAGACACACTCTATAGCACCAACCTATGGTTGTATTTGCAGTGGTGGTTGTTGGTGTGGTTGGGGAAGCAGTAGTAGTCGCAGTTGTTGTGGTTGGGAGAGCAGATGCTGCACCCGCAGCCTTACCAGCTCCTGAGGCAGATGCTGCAGCTTGACCACCACTTGATGGCGCTGACTGAACAACTACTTTTCTCAGATAAATTTTGGCACGAGTATTGTCTGAAGAATATATGCGACCATCAGGGTTAGGCTCCTCCTGGAAAAAATACACATTTCACAAAATAAAATTCAAGGTATACCCAGAAAGATAAGAATATAAAACTATGAAAGGGTTGGCTCAAATTTTTGGGTCCACTGGCTCTTGAGCATATAACCTGAATCGTAGCTGAAAAGTATCATTGGTGAAATTATTTGCCCAAAAAAAAACTGGTTTGAAATCTTTTTTCAAGCATTATTCACTTGACACACTTCAAACAGTGAAGCTATGGTACCAATCACACCTGATATAACTTAATGTATTATTTTACATGGGTTCCAGAACTGCACAACAAAACTCAATAACAGCTTTGAAAAATCAGATGATGAATGTATAATACTTGATTAAGAACCGCAACCGAGAATTGATGCAATGAACCAAAGAGGAATAGGAACTAGCAAATAAATTGAAACGACCAATCTAAATAAAATGGATATAAAAGGAGAATTTTACAACTACCACACACAAAAGAAGCTCACATTGGCACTAGAAAAAGATTAAAGACATTCCTTTGATGCTTGTATAGAAAAACCCCTTATATTTAAAGAGATGAGGACAATATTTTTCATTTTTATACCAATAGGTTCCCTTGAAAATGGCACTGAAATCCTGAGAACAGATAGGATAATAAAGTCATTATGATAAATGACAAAACGAAAGATAGCCTATTTTTCAGAGCCATGGTCTGCCACAAATTGATTGCTGAAGTTGTCTTTAAAGTGAGCATTTGGGTGTGAATCAGTCAAACAGAAGGAAATTATACACAAATTTTGGAAGCAGTAGCTGTTTAAGAAAGATTCTTAAGAGGTTAACTGAAGTAAATACCTTTATCTCCCGACGGGAACTGCCTAATCCCCTCCGACGAAGCGAAAGAGACCGACGTCCAATTTCTGATGGAGGTGAGACGGTTGGCTTTTCATTTTCTTCCTTAATTTTCATGGCACTGGTTCCTTCAGAGGCGGGAGGTGTGGATGTAACATCAATATTAGCTGACTCCGCAGGAGCAGCAGGGGGTTCTGTCTTAATAGGCACAGCAGCAGGTGCAGACACAGATGGTGCAGAACTATCAGTCACTGGTTCTTGGGGGGCTGAAAAAATTAAATAAATAGTGGTTACCAATCATGATTGTAAAAAATACTTTAGCAATTAGATCAATAAAAAATATTCATAATCACATTCATGATATAAAGTGAAAATCTCAACAAAGTTTTGAATACATAGGATAACTAAAAATGTAGTACTCCATACTAAAAGACCAATGAGCACAAATTACTGGCAACTTTTCAATAATTTGAAATACAATTCAGATACATAATCAAAATGAATAAACTAGCATAAAATGTGATATTTTGGATTGCATGCACCAGAATTCCAAACCAAACACGACCAAGGCTGTACTGAAATATTAGGTGTCTCTGAATACCTCATAATACCATGACACTGCTGTTTAAGAATGATACTGAAGAGGACATCATGATTCTTAGAACAAAAGTGAAGAAAAAATACTGCATTCACAGCACTTTGAAAGGTTAAATGGATTGATTGTTTGAGGCGTAACTTGGTGAAAGCCATTCATAATTAAATTGAAAAGAAGAGGTTTGTGCTTTCACATTCATATTTATTCACGACCATGGTTTCAAGGTTAGACGTCATCATCACCTGATGATGACGTCTAACCTAATTCAATTTAAGGTTAAATGCAGTAAACTCAATACACTTACATCCACAAAAGCAAATAACAAAAGTTCAAGTTTAATATTGGTACTGACCTTCCTTAACAACAGCTTTAGCTGTGTCTTGCTGAAGTTTGGCTACATGGTTTGCAGCAGCTTGAGGCCTCTGTTCCGCATGGTTAAGGAATTTCAGCAAGCGCACCACATCATTCTTGGTACGAAATCTTCTTCGGCACAGCGGTGAGTAGCAGAAAGGTGAATACTGTACAGATTCAGGTGTTGGTAGGTCCACCTAATTTTAAATGGTCAAATGCAAGTTTAATTAACTAGGGTAAAAGATTTTTCCAAGGTTCAATGTCATCAAAGAAATAATAGCTCTGAATTCAATGGGGAATTATCATGAACAATGAGCCGAAATTGAGGTGGCGACGGTCCATCTTGTAGAAGCTTGATTTATGCTACCACTTAGAGCAAAATCGGTAAGCAAATTTGTCTGTAGCTAACTATGAGAGCAGTGTAATCAAGTTCTTCCCAATATTTGAAATAGAGTATTTGCATTCACAAAGGATAGCTTAAAAATTTATGAGTTTTACTGAACATATCATCTCGAATATAAATTTAGTTGAACAGCCCCAATTATAGCTTAGTTCCTCATGAAATTTGGATGACTCTGCTACTGCTTGGAAACGCAAGTGGTGACTTTCATGAATTCACTTAAATGGGCAATGAGTGACAAAAAAATTAAGTGGACAACTAAAGAAGGCACAAATAAGGGAGACCATATTTCATCTTAGCAGTGACACACAAAATGCCGTAAACATTAAAGGTGAATCATCTATTTTAGTACATAAAGTCATTGACAGAATTAGCTCTGTTCATGTAAATGAACAATATAACATCAATCTTAGTTAACTATCATCATATTTAATGAAAAACATGTGATAAGTTCACATGCTAATTTTTTTTTACCAATAATTCCCATTTGAAACATACATTGAGAGTGCAGGTTCTCGAGCACAATCTACCATTAACCTTAAGGCGAAGTACGTACAAATGTCGGAAACAAAGTGCACTGCTACCGGTGGAAATACGTAGATAGTTTTTGCCATTTCTTTCATTTAAAATAAAAAACTACTATTTTTGAAAGTCCACTAAAACCAATCAAACATTGAAAATTAGAAGGTATTTTTACCTGGCAATATGTTGAGTAACACGGATTTTTCTTGGCCATCTCATTCATCTTGCTCAGCTGAGTTTTTAATATTAACACCCTTCGATTTATCTGAGTGATCACTTCTTTAGAGAGACCGCCAGGGATGGCCCTCTGCACCGCCACAGGTTGCTGCAAAAGAAAGGAGCACTCATGTAATGCAAGGAATGTGGCCAAATGGTATTTTGTAGTAATACGCATAATGACTAAAGAATAACACTAAGTTTGTACAAAAATAAAGCAGCTGTGATAAAATCTGGATGTAACTGTGAAGAAGCAAGAATAGGGGAAGGAGTGAGACAAGGGTAAGTCTTGTTCCCTATAAAATTTAATGATTCGTTCAAGAAAGTCATCAATGAAATCACAGCAAAGGCTTCAAGAGTCAATATTCATGGGGAAAGAATGCATACGTTACCATTTGCTATTAATTGCAAACAACATAGCAGAGATACCAAGAAAGAGACAAATAAGAAGAAGATGAATATGGAAAGGACAATAGCCAGATATCAGATGAAATCAAAAAACAAGAAAACAAAGAAACAAGTCTACAGTGAAAGAAAGGAGACCAGGACAAAGATGTAACTAGGAAAACAAAGGCTAGAAGATGTGAAAGAGTTTTGCTATTTAGGAATAACCTTTTCATTATTATATTGGCTTATAACTTTAAATCCAAGCAGACTATTTATGCTGGTAAAAACCATTGAAGTCCAGCCTCAGAAAATACATTAAATGATTATCATGAATTTTATGAATAACATAACTTACGGTGGGATCCTTTTCGCTCCCCTCTTTTCCCTCAACATCCGCATTTCCACTTTCTTTTTCCTGCTTAGCCTTCAAAGCAGCAGCTTCTGCAAGCTGTGGGAAAATGAACAAACACAGAGTTAAAAATTGTTAAGCCATTTCAGCACGCCATTAAAATGATGAAAATTCAATAATGACAGAAATTACTAGGTCACTGAACAATTAAAAGAGTCCATAAACTAGGAGATACTATGATGATGGTATGAACATTTCTAACTCAGCAAATATTCCGTGAAACTGGTGTCTTTCTTTTATAAGGCAACATTCAAATCACTATGGTAAACAAAGTACTGCAGCGATTTCTGAGTTGATAACATGAATTTTCTTTAACTGCAATGCAACAATATTACCACTAACCACATTGATGCGAGGGATATGTTATGTAAAATGACAAAAATTATTTTGACCAACTTTTGTCACTTGACACTATATTTTATCCTTCAAAACAATCTTGCAATAATTTGTAACATAAACGAGGAGATAGGCAAATACTTTCCATTTCTTAAAATCCATTGAAAGACTAGAGAAATTATAATTCAAACCTCACAATAAACCCATTCAATTTCTACTGCATAGAATTCTTATGAGCTAAAACAAACTTACCCCTTTAGATAAAGCAAGTCTCCTCTCCTCTACCACCTTCAGCTGTGTTCTGCGTACCAACAACTCATCTATCTTACATTTTCTGGCAACCTGAAAGAAGAAAAGGTCCATATATATGACAAATAATAGTAAAAAAAATTCAATCACAAAGACAATTCAAGAAAAACATTTAAATGAATATATTTAAAAATAAAATATGTACATACTACTCAACTATGACGTCACTATGAAAGAAAGAATAAAAAACTTGAAAGATATCCAATTTTTTAAAATGAAGAGTGAGGTGATGGTATGGATTGAGAATAAAAATGCAATCATTCAACAATGACAAGGTGGGCTGCCTTAATATCTTTTAAGTTTAGTAATGACAAATGGTAGAATGTAGTTCAGAAATATTATTGGTTATAGCATGATACAACCACTTGAAGCAACACGGTAAATAAGCCCTTGAACAGTTATGTCCCACAGGGAGAGTTACTCAAAGCCCTGTATCATATTCAACAATATATCTACTCATATCTAAATAGGAGTATGTTAATCACCAAAAATACACTTGACTTGTTTTTTATTTAACCTGGCCCGACCCTAGTCCTAGAAATTTAGCCAAATACAACCAACATCAGCACATATAATACTTACTTTTGGATACAGCAGGCGTCCTGGAGCTATTAGAGCACGACTGACATCAAGATTGTCCAGTTTATCAACTGGAGGAAATACCTTGAGATTCTGTAAGGAGCTGGATAGTGGACTTTCGGAGGCTGGAAAAATAAAGCAAAAAGGAGCGAGATTATTGACAAATTTTTGGGCATTGACAATAAATTCTTACATGATAAATTTTAGGAATAAATTTTTTAGGGTATATCATACATTTTAATCATTTAATTCACAACAACATGCTTCCCCATTGCTAACATTAAATTAATCAATCAACAATTTAAAGTAAATTGTAAACTTTTTGAAAAATAATTTGATGCTAGCAAAAATGATGCTGGAAAAATAGAAAAAAACTTTACCAGAAAGCAATAATTATTCTTACAAACTCAAGTCACATGAATTTTTGGAAGCAACATGAGCAATATTCACAGTAATTAGATCAACTTAGATGTATTTTAATTAATTATGTTAAAAGCATCGCTGCTCTCCTAAGCAAGGGTACAGATACCAATTCAAGATGAAAAAAGATTTACAAGTGGTTCTTGAGTAACTCAGATTTTTATGAAGGTCTATTTGACAGTCCGAGAGTTCAGATAAGAGCATTATTTTTCGTGAGCTTCAAATTCCAAATCAACAGATTTTCATTGCATGTGTCTGTTTTGTTCATCTATGCACGATTATAATGTGCACTCACTGGCACTCAATCTACATGAAATGTTATTTTTTTATAAGTTAATAGCGATTTTATTCCATAGTTGATGATGAATTGGGAACTGTTAGATTATGCATGTTAGGCTTTTAGAGAACTTAGATCTAAAGTTATAGGTGACTTAATTATTTTTGTACAGGTTTTCAGGAACACATTTTAACTGAAATTAAGGATTACCTACTGTGTCAAATTTATAAACAAATAAACATTAAAACCAATGTAAAGATGCTACTAAAGAAAAACTTAAATATACGAACCTTTAACCACTTCCTCCTTTACAGGAGAGTCAAGGTCTACTTCTTTTTTCACAACAACTTCTCCCTCTTTCACTTCATCAGGTTTAACGTCATCAAGTGATTGAGGCTCAGTTTTAACTGTCGATTCAACCACTTCCTCCCCTTCCACAACCATATCACTTCCCTCCACAACTGTTGCAGCTTCTTCTTCTGCCCTGATTTTGTGTTTAAGCTTCCTGTACGTGTTTGGATCAACTGCTAAGACTTTCACACCTTTATCATCTGGAATGTAAACATGGATACTTTAGAGGTCACAGAACAAATCTCTCCACGATAAGTATTTTATCAATTGAACAACATGATCAGCATTAAAATATTTGTCTGCTGACTATGCACAGAGAGCAGTGATTAAACTGAATCAGGAGCATTTCACACACATTATTTGAGCATTTGAATAAGATAATGACAATAATAATTTTTATATTAATGTCCTTAGACTCACATCCACAAATTAATCTTCCAGCAGAACTTGGTTGCCAAAATTGTAACAGAAGTTGATAAATGAAAAAGATTGGAATATAGCAGACAGAAAAAGTAAATGCATATAATCGTGAATGCTGGTCAGAAAATACAATTTGTCAGAGGATTATGGTGACAACCTTAGTATTTGAAGATATTTAAAAATCCACAAATTCTTTACATGCATAAGAGGTTATCAGGGACAGTCAGCCATTCATTGAATAGGTTACACAAATAGCTAAATTTAAAAATATACAAACATCAAGAAAATCTGTCCATTCCAGGAAATGTTCACATAAAAGTGGACCGATTATTTGTGCGATTGAAGAGTTTACTTTTGAATGTGTTATTTGGAGTGGCTTTAAACACAGAAAAATATATGCAATCGGAAAAAAAATAATTTAATCATGGGAGTGACCTTACCTTTCACCTGAACCATCATTTGATGAGGACCACCAGAGTGACCAAGGAATTTGCAGTTGCTCATTTTAAGTCTCCTGGTAGCAGAGAGCCAAAGCCAACCCCATTGCCCATGTATCCTATATTCTTCACCTTTCTGCTTCCAAACCTATGTTTCAAAAGTAAAATCTCAAATGAAATGTCAGAATTATGGCAAAGACACCAAGCTGAGGAGAATAAAATGAATACCAAATCCAAATTGCTTCCACACACATACATTTGGCCACACTACGAAAATATTAAAACCATTGATTGATGAAACTCAACCTATGATACCTATAAGCAGCCATTAATTTCATTGAGAACTAGTGCATTTTCCTGAAAGAGTGATTTTAAAGGGGATGTAATAGATTCAGGTGAGTTTGATGGAATAACTGCAGTTTCGAGAGCTCCCAGGCAGTCCTGCAGCATCTTGTGTTTAAACATTTGGTAAATGAAATCAAAAATATTTTTTACTCAATTTTAGCCATTTTGTTTACATATAGATTGAAAACAGAGCCCTGTTCTTTGACTCTGTGTCGGAAGGTGTAACTTTGGTGGTGTATAACTTCATTGTAGTCACATATATAACAACATACTCCTCAATCAATTAGATTTGTAGCACTTTCAACATAGCGAGAAACTTTCTCTACTTTATCAGGACAAAAAATTTGAAAAAAAAAAGGTCATCCTTGAAACTGGCGAGTCTATCGCCACAGAAAAAAATACCTCTGCAAGAGTAAAACCATTATGTTAAATATTCATCAAAGAAGACATTAAAATTATTTCCATAAAAAGGCATGAGATGATCAATGCTGTATTTTTTAAACCTGCAGAATCTAGAAATTTTTTCCAATTTACAAAAAAATAAGTCAATATATTGTGAGCATTACAATCATGTGTGGAAACAGTTCTTTTGGGTTTCCCGCTAAGTGAGAGGATCCTTTTTATTCTCTCATTTTTCCCACTCATGGCAGGAAACCTAAGAGAACTTTAGCCACTAGACTTTTTTCCGTCAAACAAGGCTTGCAGCAGCTGCACATAGAGAGACTTGCATTGAGAAGCAAAGAAAGTAAAAGCATTACAAACCTGGTGTCTCAGCCCTAGTGTGTATTTCACGAAGTGATAAGTCATGCGATTTCGCTCTTCTTCCTCCTCTTTCTCCTTCTTGTCTTTCTTTTCTTGTCGCTTTCTCTCTTCTCTTTCAGATGCAGTCAGCCGCTGAAGTCGAATATGACCTTAAAACAAAAAATAACATGATTAGGAACCTTCTCATCCAACAATATCTTCTTATTCCTGATAAAAAATAACCATTTCCCTCAATATCTAATGCTGTATTTACCCATAGAAGCTGCACGCCTTTTTTCCGGCAATTTCAGAGAAAAAAATGGGTGTGCCAAGCTTACACAAATCCTGCAAATTTTGATGTAAGCCGCATTCCATTTTCCCTCAAATTCTTATCGTTTATTTCTCCAGAGTTTAACATTGAGACTAAGAAACCTTCGCAGGAATTACATTTCTTACATTATTTAACTATATTAATCATGGCAACGTAAATTTATTGATTGAGCAACAAATCACGAGTTCCTATATTAGACCGCACCCAAAAAGCGTCAGCAAGTTTTTTTTTTCTCACGAGCCGGCCCAAAAATGGGGGTGCGCGGAATACACAAGGGCACGGCTTACATGAGTAAATAAATGGTAACAAATAGATTTAACAGATACGAAAAATTACTGTAAGTTCCTTTAACAGGTCTACTGCTGCTTGACTCACTTGAGGGTAACACTTAAAACTTGCCTCGAGCAATCGAACATTATTTTCCCTTCTTTTTTCGGAGGTTGGCATTTAGCAAAATGAAAAGTACGACACACCGTATTTCTCCGAATATAGTCCTCCCCCACCCAAATTTGAGTCTTCAGTTTCAGGAAAAGTTAAAAAAAAAAAAAATGCGTTTGAATATAGTCCCCCCCCTTTACTTTTACCACAGGCATTTTTGGAAAAAAAGGGGGGACCATATTCAGACATATACGGTATATCATTTGGTAAGTGTATTAAGGCCGTTTTACACGGGCACGGAATTGTACAGGTTAGAGCTGCATTGATTTATAAAATGACGTGGAATTGCGCGAATGCATGAACGAAAATAGAACAGGGGCTATTTTGCCGTCTCGCAAGTGTTCTAGCAATTCACCGCTTCACACGACGCAATTTTGATTGCGCCTTTGCACGTATGTCTGATTGCACAATGACGTGCCCTGTGTAAAAGGGCCTTTACAGAGATGGCAACCTATGTGGTGCAACTGGAAGGTAGGTGTGACCAGAATTTGTCAGACTCGATGGGGCCATGCAAAATGGCCAACCATCAACAACTCACCCAACCACTTGTAACCGGACCAAATGTATGAATGCTATTGTGTATATTAAGAATAAATTCAGTGTGTTACACAAACTCAACGCTTTGGTTCTGTCAGGTTACTGTTTCACAACTTGCATTGAAAAATGTTTGATAACTTTGATTGAAAAATATTGGCCAGAGGGCTCTGCCAGATACTAGCCCAGGTGGTTACAGATTAATCGTTCTTAAGGCACTCCACTGGGAGGGCCTCCAGTGCGCTCCCTTGCTGCAGTGGGCCACGACGGTGGATGCCGCATGTTTATTCACTTCCCTTATACCTACTCCCTTTATCAGATGGCCATTAGGTCGTATGACCCAAAGGTGCAACTTGCAGTTTCAGTGATACTATCTTTTCAATTAATTATGAAAATTATCACATCAGTGAAAGTAAAATTCACTTTACAAGTAATAACAGTCAATAACAATAATTATACATACCAAGAGCTTCATGCCAAACTGAGGAGAATACAACTGGTTTGATGCAAGTCTGCAAAACAACAAGAGCTCTTGAAAAATCCCTTGGTGCAGATGATGCTGACACTGATGTAACCCAAGGTCGGCGAAGAAGTGGCCAATTAACATGAAGAAATGGAGCCTGGAGAGCTTGTTCTAGAGCCAACAAAGTCTGTCGCAGAGCCGCTACTAATGCAGTTCTTGAACCTAAAAAGTAGATTTCAGTTTAGTTCCCATTCACACTCAAATCAACAGAGACAGCTGAAATAGGTCAGAGCAGGATCCTGGTAAACACAATGATTCTATCCATGCTTGCACCAAAAGTACTGATAAAGCAGTGCGGTTAACATCAATTAGTTTAAAAGATTCCATTTCTCAATCTAATGAACTAGGCAGCAATAAGAACCTTGAGAAACAACAAAAAAAAGAATACTAATAAAAAAATATGAATTCAACAATAAATGAATTTTTAAAGCAACTGGAGGTCCTTCTATTAAAGATAGAAAAAATTAGTACACATAACTGGGACCAAAATATCCTTAATGTATAGGAAACAAAAAAAAAAAAAGTTTCCTTCAAAATTTTTGGAAATCAAATGCATTTAAAATGATAAAAGGAATATTAAATATATACTAACCATAAAGGGTTCCAAGCCACTTAAATTCAGATGCAGATGTCAAAGAAAATTTGTGTGATAAGTGGCGTTTCTTGTCTCTCTCTTCATTGCGCTGTGGCTTGTTCAAGGATGCTCCTGGATTGACTGCGTACTGATTTACATAAAGTCGACATCCAAGTCCACTAACACTAATTCCAGGGCCACTTCCTACAAAACATTATCACAATACATCAATTTTAATGTAGAAAAATTCACAATACCAGCAATACAACATTTAAAAGCTAATAACAAAATAAACGTGAGTTTAAACTAAGGTATATATCAATAGAACCAATAGCCACTGGAGGTAAGAGGCACCAATAACATTCATTTAATATAATATGGAGTTAAGCAACTTATACACACAAAAATGCATTACTCCTGGGAGAAATATATGCAGGACATATTCAACCAACTTATTATGATTATGTATTTATCGCATATTTACAAATTGTTGTTATTAGTCACAAATGCCATAATTTTCTTTCTGAAAAACCTGACTCTTATTCTTACATATAAAAAAGTATTCTCGTAATTGAGGCATTCTAACAGTAACATTAAAAATATTTTCCCAGATAAAGGGTTTGAAACAATGGTGCAGTTTCAATTTCAGTACTTCATAGGAAAAGATAGGGTAGCAGAGATTTTTCAGGGAGTGCTCGATCACTGCTTGACTGCCTTGAGGAGGGTACTTCAAGTGTAGCACTCCATCAGTCGGATAGGATGTTAATCTCTGGTCCCTTGACACCTTTTGTTATTAGTAGGCTTCTGTTGACGCTGGATTTCTCACTTGTCGAGTGACTAAGGGTGCATATTCTCAAATTTATTAATTAATCAAAACAACGGTCTGACACACAAATTTGACAAATTAAAAACATACACTTTAAGTTTATGAAGATGAAGAGGTAGAAGATGTCTACCAAGATATAGCGGAAGTTATCAAGCAGGTAAGAGGGGAAGAAAATCTTATTATTTTAGGTGACTGGAACGCCGTCGTCGGCGAAGGTCAAGATGGAATAATAACTGGGAAATATGGGTTAGGTAACCGAAATGAAAGAGGAGAAAGGCTACTTGAATTCTGCACGGAGCACAGACTAGTGGTTACCAACACTTTATTCAAAAATCCCCTGCGAAGAAGATACACGTGGAAGATGCCAGGAGACCTTAGAAGATTCCAAATCGACTACATTCTAGTGAAACAAAGATTCAGGAACCAGGTGAAGGACTGCAAAAGTTATCCAGGGGCAGATGTTGATAGTGACCATAATTTAGTTATGATGAAATGCCACCTTAAATTTAAAAAGTTGAAGAAAGCCGTGAAAAACATATGGCAGGTTGAAAAATTGAGGGAGGTTCAGCATCAACTGGCTTTTAAAGAGGCTGTAGAAAATAAAATAGGAGAGGATACGACCAACAAACCAATGGAAGAGAGCTGGAAAACCATTAGAAGTGGGCTGCAGGCAGCAGCTGAGGAAGTTCTTGGTAAAAGAAGAGTCGTTATGAAAAAACCATGGATCACGCAGGAAGTATTAGATCTCATCGAAGAAAGAAGAAAATACAAGGCTGCCAAAACAGAGGAAGGACAGAATCGTTACAAGAGAATAAGGAATGAAATATGTCGTAAAGCGCAGAAGGCTAGAGAAATGTGGATGAAAAGTATTTGTGAAGACGTGCAAAACAATCTTAAGCACGGAAAAGTAGAGGCCGCCTATAGGATAGTGAGGAACCACTTTAAGGAAAGGGGCGTAAGATGTAATACCCTTAGGGACAAAAACAGAGAACTAATGATTGAAAACGAAGAAAAAGGGAAGAGATGGAAGGAATATCTGGAAGATGTGTACAATGGAAGCAGCCTCAGAAGGAATGCTATCGAAAACGAGAGGGAAGTGGATGCCGATGACATGGGAGCCCCAATTTTAAGATCGGAATTTGATGCGGCTGTAAGAGACCTCAGGATAAATAAAGCGTCTGGCATTGATGACATTCCTGCAGAACTAATTAAAAATTCAGGAGAGAAGACGTTGAACCAGCTATACAAAATCATAGGTGAAATGTATTCGACAGGTGAGATACCAGAGGGCTTTGAGAGGAACATTATAATCCCTATCCCTAAGAAGAAAAGAGCGGAGAACTGCGAAGATTTTAGGACCATTAGCCTGACTACACATGCGTCGAAGATACTGACAAGGATCATCTATAGAAGAATAGAACGAAAAGCAGAAGAGTACTTGGATGAGGACCAATTTGGATTCAGAAAAAACAAAGGCACAAGAGAAGCAATATTGGCCCTAAGACTGCTCATAGAGAAGAGAATGGAAAAGAACAAGCCAACATTCATTGCGTTTGTGGACTTAGAGAAAGCATTTGACAACGTGGATTGGAGCACAATGCTCGGAATCCTAAAGGAAATCGGGGTTCTTTATAATGACAGAAGAATCATCCACAGTTTATACAAAAACCAAGTAGCCGTGATAAAATCAGGGCCCAGCTGTGAAGAAGCAAGAATTAGGAAAGGAGTGCGACAAGGCTGTACATTGTCACCCGTAATTTTCAACGTTTACATTGAGAAAGCCATTAATGAAATCAAAGAAAATGCATTGGGAGTGAATATTCATGGAGAAAAAATTAGCATGCTAAGATTTGCCGATGACATAGCCGTTATAGCAGAAACAGAGACGGATTTGAAAAATATTCTAGTTAATATGGATAGGGTAATGGGTAGATATCAACTGAAAATAAGCACAACGAAAACAAAGATCTTAGTATGCAGCAGAAGAGAAGAAGTCAAGACTAACATTAAAATAGGGAAGCAAAAACTGATAGAGGTGGATGAATTCTGTTATTTGGGAAGCAAGATAACTAGTGACGGGAGAAGTAAGAAAGAAATTATCAGCAGAATAGCCCAGGCGAAGAGAGCATTCCACCAAAAGAGAGACCTGCTTACAGCAGGAAACTAAAGCATGGAAGTAAAGAAACAATTTATAAGGTCCTACATCTGGAGTATGCTCCTATACGGAAGTGAGGCATGGACAATGACCGCAGCGGAGAAAGCAAGGATAGAGGCCTTAGAAATGTGATGCTACAGAAGAATGATGAAAATCAAATGGATCGACAGAGTTAGTAACAAAGAAGTCCTAAGAAGAGTAGGAGAGAAGAGAAGCCTCATTAAAACCTTAATAAGAAGACGGAACAACCTTATAGGCCACATCCTGAGACATGATGGCCTGATGAAGACAATCGTCGAAGGACAAGTGGAAGGTAAGAATGGAAAAGGAAGACCTCGAACAAAATATATGGAACAAGTGAAGAGAGATGTGAAAGAGAAGAAATACGTAGGTGTGAAAAGATTAGCTGAAAGGAGAATAGAGTGGAGAGCTGCGTCAAACCAATCCTAGGATTGTTGACCAATGATGATGATGATGAACTTTAAGTAATTCGGTTTCCGCTTAAATCACATTCAAAACTGCACCATTCTTTTATGATAATCCTGTTCAGTTCAGAATTTTTTTAACCAAAATCTCTGGAAGAAAAGTTATGAGGATGATAAACTTAATACCAAATACTTACAGCATATATGAGGCACACCATATAGCTACAATGCGTGTTTTAATTCATTTAAACCATATTAATTCATGAAAAAACTCAAATTAATAAATGTAAGCAAAGAAAATCGAGACATACCTGAATTACTACTGGGTATTGCTCCACTCTCCATTCCCAGCTTGAAGAGATAGGTTCCTGAAATTACAATGTAAAGGCAAATGTTACAAACTACATATAAGCCCTGTTCCAAAGCCTTTAAGTTAGTTTGAGTGCCTCAGTAAAGGTAAAAAGAATTTGATGAAACTTTGGTCACATATTCTTTGCAAGACGCACTTTCAATGATCCCAAGAGGTTTCAAGTGCCGTTTTTGAGTGATTTGAAGGTAAAATTAGGATAATTTAACATGGGCTCTTAAATGGTTAAAGAATTGAGAAATATGTTTATAATAGGATGCAAAATTCTAGACTTCAATTGCTAGTTGTATAATCTAAATTATGGATACCTGAGAATCCACCAGATGGCTTTTAATGAAATACGAATGTTGAAAGTAGCAGCACCATAATTTAAATTATATTTCAATGCTGGAATTCAAATTTTTTTCCACCATGGTGTTTTTTTAGAACAGGAGTGAACCTTTTTTTTTGGACCAATATATTTTTCATACCTTACCATGGGTTCTGAATCATTCATAATGTAAAATAGGGCAACACATGATTGCTTACATTTCAACATAACGTGGGAATTCCAAAGATAGGGTTATAAAAATTACATAATTTAGTGGAGTTCATGTTTTACAATAGTTAGAGTTAGTTAAATCTACTTCAAAAGCATTTTCAAATGAATTATCTCACAAATAACATCCAATAAAATGTTTTAAACTATTCTGTAAAGGCTAATCATAATCATAATTTATTCAACATTAAACATAATACAATGTAATAGTCTTCGTCAAAGAAAAACTAAATCTAGAATATACAATTTAGAGTATTGCTCTCCAGAAATTCATTGAGTGAATAAAAAGCTTGAGTCACTATCCACGAGTGAAGAACACCTTTAAACTTTCTTAAAGTACAATTTCTTGCCTCTTGAGGTAAGTGGTTGAACATGCAAAGTTTAACATGGTCAAAAGAATTTTTTGTAGTTGACAGCCTACAGTGGGGCTGTAACAGATTATGTTTGAGCCTTGCGTTGTAATGGTGGACATCAGCACCAGTTTTATGGCTGTCAATATTCACTTTTACATTTATTAAACATTTAAATATATATAGACCGTACAATGTCATAATCCCTTGCTGCCTGAATAGTGGTTTGCAGTGTTCCCTTACGTTAGAATTGGTAAGATAATAAGGTAATGATGGTTGAAAAACCAAAGCAAATGTTTCGATATTATGAAGTGCCAATTTTTCAGTCCTGATGTCTTAGAATCATCAAGAGTTCACTATGTGTACCCGAACACTAAACTAAACCAAACTAAAACACTTTGCTGGACTACTACTAAAACTCACCTGAAGCTATCTGTTGTGCTTTCAATCGAGTCATTCTAGTAAGTGCCTCAGATCCTTCAGAATCAGGAGTTGGAGAAGCAGGAGGTGGTAAACCATGGATTGTGCCAGAGGTAGGGACACCAGACATAGATGATGATGGACGCCTTTTGAGGTCATCCATGCTGAAGGTACGTGGAGTCAACGAACCTGTTTTAGATCGAGTCACGATCATAGTAGCCTTCTTCTTCTTTCTACCAGCACCAGCAGCATCTGCAACATAATAATAATAAGAACTCAATATAAGTTTGCCAGACTTGGTGGCGGTGGGATAGAGCCCTCACCTGCCAAACAAGAGGTTGCAGGCTCAAGTCCCACCTGGGTAGGTTTCCCTATCTAGGGCATGGTTGTTTGTGTACGTGTAATGGTTAAATATCTTGAATACCCCGAAATAAAATGGCCAATATGAGCTATATTTTGTGATTTGGGAGTAAAATAAGAATCATCGCTAATTGTGGAGGCTGCTCATGGCCTAGGCCACGGTGCAAGTTACACTTTATAATATTATCCACTATGGCAACTTTAATATTCATATTTTTGATAAATGGAAATCGGGGAATTTTTCAACAGTCATCCATTTGTAGAGTCTTTCACTCAACATTATAAAAAGAGCATTGCCAAGAGAGATGGATGGGCAAAAAACTGAAATTTTGGCGTCATCAGTTAAATAAAAAGGTTTCCTCAACCCAATGAAGAAAAACAAAGAGACTCTTCAGTTAACATGCAAAAAAGGAACAGTAAGTCCTCAACATAAGAACAAGACATGTTCCAAAACCTTCTCTGTTAGCTGAATTTCTTTGTAAGTTGAAAAACCTGAGCAAGGCAACAAAAATCGTAGTTATCCTACAGAATGCAACAGAATGAAACACTGCAAAATGATTTTTCGTTAACTCAATATGGTGATGAATTGATCTGATTGACTTCGTGGCTGATAAAATTTCCCTGCCAGGAGGAAGGAAAAATGCGTGACATGGTGAACAGATCCAGACTTTACTATGGTTTAATTGATGCTCGTTTAGACTGCTAAAAAACCAAGTTCCTCTACGTCAAACGGCATTGCATTGGCCCATCTCAAAGGCACTTAATTTGAAATTTTGGGCACGCTTCAATTTTTTGTATGTTTGTATTTCTGAAAGTTCATAAGCAGAGGACATACTGTACCAAGAAATATAATAACATCAGAAGCAAAACAAAACAGAAATTCAATTGAAGTGCTCATAACATTAGGTAACATTCTGTAACTCAAAATGCAACAACTTGTATCACACAGGAACGAACACAAGGAAGAAAATATATTTTTTTGGAACATACTGAAGTAGTCTTCTCACGCTCACCATTTAAGCCAAACATCATGCTTATTTTTTACATGACCTACTGCAAGCAACCTTGATTGATATCCTTGTTGATAAACAGACCTAGCAGCAGCTCAAGAGTTTCATTATTAAAAATAAATCTTTCATTCATTATTCATTATTCTGCCAAATTTACCCATAATCTTAAACTATCATTCAACCTAACAAAAAACGTTTTAATAATAGGAAACGTAATAAAGATACACTGTTGTATGTTCCTAAGAGGTTTTAATAACCGACCCAGGTTTCGACAATACACTATGTCATTTTCAAGGTCGTTTCCAGCACGTAGTGCATTGTCGAAACCTGGGTCGGTTATTAAAACTTCTGAGGAACATACAACAGTGTATCTTTATTATGTCGATACCTCCACCGCATAAACACTCAACAATCGCCCACCGAATCAAATCTGCTCATCTAGATAGCCCTTATAGTACTAGATGAGCGGATTCTATTCGATGGGTGATTGTTGAGCATTTATGCAGTGGTGGTATCGACGTTTCCTGTCACCAAGTTCCACCAAATATCGCCGTCCAGCCTTAAGTTTGAATAATAGTCTGACAAATACAAATAGGGATCAACAAATGCCTATGGTGACTGCTTCACATGATAGACACGACAAATGCCATGGAAATGCTATAATATAAACTTCAACATCATCGCCAAGGAAATGAGTACCTATCACTTATATACTATGAAGACAGAGCACAAATTCAGTGCCTGAGTATTAAATTGCAGAGTCATGGCTACGTTCATAATCAAATTTCTCAACTTGTACAAATTCCTCCTTCAAATGAGTTTTATTTATGTTCAGACCATAAAGTATGAGCAAGCCAGAGTGCAAACTAAACAGGCTAAGATGCCTGCTGTGTTAACAATCAGGTTATCATGAGAGATTGACCATTACCCTAAACCATGAAACTTCAGTTTTTTTTAGTTAGTTAATATGGTATGTCAATGAAAAGGTAAAAAGAAGAGCAGCATACACATTTCTACCTCTGAAAAATAAACACAACTTTTGTGATATGGCAAATTAACATTTTTTGTAGGATACAGGGGTAAACCTACATGGATACTCATGCATTGAAACTTTATTCACTAAGTAAATGAAGTGCTTTGATGCATTGTAAAAGAAAAAAACACGAAAAAATAAGAATGGGTTAAATATGGAAGCATTTAAAATACTGCTCAAACAAACAATTAAATTACAACAACTCATGTAGCAACAAACTACAACAACACTGATTTAGCATCATTTATGTTTAAGAAGAGTTTAAGACAATAAGACACTATTCACATGTTCATCTTTCCTTTTCTGGCACCATTTAATGAAGTATCAATCAAGCTTAGCAAACCATTGCTTTCTGTTCAAACGGAAAATGAAAATTTATCCCATTCTTTTTTCCTATCCATTCTGATGTTTTGTGCATCCGCGGCATTTAACAGGGTGGGAAAGAGATGGAAAAAGGAACACGTGAATGGCGACTTAGGCCCAAAAAGTCAAACAAATGGAGATATAAAAGACTTTTAGGGATGAAACAATAGTAGAACATTAAGTCTTCGAATAAAAGTACAACCTCAAAATTCCATTCACAGTTTTACTATAGCGACAAACTTGTTAAATTTGCTTCCACACCAAATATTGAGGTACGATGCAGCACAGACTGGCTGAATACGGGTGAGATACTGTGAAAAAGCTAATGAAAGCAAGCAACCAGGCAAGAAGCATAAATCAGCTCACCTCCTTTCTCTTGCTCAGTGGCCCCTTGGCCTTCCCTTGAGTCTGGGGTTGCACCCACAGATGTTTCATTTTCATCATTCCCTAACACAGAGAGGAAGGTGCGACAAACGTATCACAGTCAGAACGATCACAGACCATGTGACACTTAGAGCATACTTGCTTACAAACTCACATGCAAGACAACACGAAAGAAGGGAACACTGCCACAAGTATGTGATGATTGTAACATGGAGAGTAAAAGGGAATCACATGGAAAGTATAAGTCTTTTTCCAGAAAAAAAGATTAGAACAAGGATTCGTGATTCACTTTCAGTGATTCTTACAAAAACACTTGACACCAGTTTTGATGGGAAATAACATTTATAAGAAGAGGAAAACCATGGTGCCTAAAGGTGAAGGTTCTTTGACATAAGAGTATCAATTAATACACACACTATGGCATGGTATTTAATGGAGATGACTGACAGCTGGGTCATTTGTGCCATACGAGAAGGGCGGAGAGAAAAGCAGCATCGGCATAAGCCTGCTCTTAACGAAATCACCAATACGAACACCATTTAACATCCCATCTGTCGAAAGGAGGGATGCACTTGAAGTGCCCTCCACTAAGCATTGTATAATTAATCAGGTAAGTTATTAGTAGTAAACAGTTTGGTAGGGGAGGATGAGATGGCTGGTAAGGAAGGGTACTAGACAGAATTTAATGGGCAGGGAGATTTTCCGATGGATCACATAATAATCCACTTTCCAGTCAATCAAACTTCTATTAATTGCCCCTCTACCAAAATAATTTTCAATGAATAACCAAACACAACAACTGGCATAAATGCAAGAGAAGGGGCCACAAGAATTTGAGAAAAGAAAAAACTACTGAGAGGTAATTGACAAAAATTTGGAAATATTTTTTATACATAGCGTACCTAACTTCGATATACATTAACTCAGTTAAAAAATTAAAGAATGGATAAAATTTAATTTTAAAAGCTACTTGTAATGCAAAGATGTTGTTCTCTCTATAAAAAATACAATGAAATGCATCAATTAAATATTTTACCCGTTACGAGATGAAGAAGACGACCGTTTTGCTGTTGTCATAGTTTTTTGCGTGTTCTTCCTCATTCTTTTGAATCTAAACGTTTACGTTTAAACAATGTTTAATGATACATTGTTGTAGTTGAATAAACAATGAGTAAATTGACATTTGACACAACCGTATGAAGCTTCGACAGAATTTCATACAAATTTTTTCAAAGTTCAGCGTTCTACCTTTACTGCGCTGATAGAAGGCCTTTCCTTTCGAGAAAGAGTAAAATCAAAAATTTATATTCTACTCTATGCTTTTTGTGTGAGGCCCAGTTTCAAACTCCAAATACAGTCTTTAACATATAGAGTGGAGCATGATTAACTGCTAACCACTACTGAAGCAATTTAGTGAATTCATCTTCATCATCTACTGTTAACTACAGCATAATTTACTGAAGGCTGAAATGTTTAAGGTTTTTTAATTTTGGCCAAAGATGAATACAGAAATGCTGTATTGCACACTGAGAATGGGACCAAGCTCCAGCATGTACATGTTTTCAACAATGCCAAGAAATAGAAACACGACAGTAAAAGAATAAAAAAAAAACATTGGTTTACTTAAAGAAATTTTAATTATTCTTACACTAATCCTTGGGAGCTTGAAGTATAATATCCTAAAATAGTTCTACTCAGGTGTAAACAATGAAGTCCAAATGATCAATGCCACCACATACTGACATGTATAAACATAAAACGAAGCCCATGAAGATTAGAAAAAAACAATCATTTCCCTCATCATTGACATTGAAATTAGCACAAAAACTAGAAGGCTAGAGCATATATCACAAAGTAATAGTACAAGGGTCATCATCAAGTTTTCCACGAAACCTGATGTATTGATGGGTACGTACCTCCAGCGGCAGCTGAATTGGGGTCAGATGAAGATGCAGTGTTGCCGTCATCATCATCTCCATCATCGTCTTCATCAGCATCTTCCTTTTCCTCCTCATCATCTTCCATTGCTTCATTCTCTGCTGCCTCCTCTTCCTGTTTTTGTCCATTGTCCTGAAATGGATACACAAGACCAATGAGAATTTTTCCAAAATGAAGGCCTCAAATAAAGCTAGCACATGAAAGAAATGCATGGATCACAAAATTTCTAGCAACGGGAACTTTCAATAATAAGCTACCGATAAAATTCGGTCACAATTAAACTCAGTGAAAATGAATGCAGATAGAGGTCTCAAAATGGCAAATAATTATATCATTGACATCCGTCATATTGAGCTCATCACTTAATTACAAAAGAACAAAATGAGGAAACTTAGACTACTTAAATTTTGGCAGCATTATCATTATAATATTCTACAGGCTAAGGTAGGTTTACACAGTGGACTTTAAAAATTATCCAAGTCTGTCATCCTTCTGAAAATTGTACTTAATTCTAAGATTCACAAAAAGGTCTACTGCCTTTTATTCTATCTATAAATCCTCTTATCTACTATCTTGCCTACCTAACATTCTTCCCACTAACACAGTTTTTAACATTCCTTTTATGCTCAGTACTTGGTCAATCGAAACCTCTGTATCCTCACTCACATTGTGTCTACACACTAGTGCCATTAGAACCTTTCGATATTGAGTCACGTTGTGACAACTCGTGCGTACAGTCAAGTCTTATGACCTACGGTAATTTCTGAACCCATATCCCCACATATTCTCATTTTCCCAATCACATTGTGCATTTTCTCATCGAAACATTTGGTCTGCTGTAGAAGGGAAAATATGATGTGGAATGTTGATGGCAATTGTGTCAGAATTAGGAGATGAATCAAAAGTAATGTGTCTTGAGCACTTTCAATAGGACAATCGACATGAATTAACCTTTGCCACTTCTTTGACAGCATAATTTACTTATGTAATCTCACACGAGTTAGATGAGAGCGTTTCCAATTGGCAGCTTTCTGCACCTACTGGCCTCGACAGCTCTGTAACCAACTACTAGACTTCAATTGCCATTCATATTAATACTGTAAGCACCAACTAATGGACTCGAATTTTCGAGTGCTTACACATCCCTTCTTTATACCATAATTTCCCCTACTGCTTCCACAATAACCATCCATTTCATCAGCATCATTGACATTTACTTACTTTGCGTCCATCCTGACCATCTCCTGCTCCAATATCATCAAGTTCACCACTCTCCTCTCGTCTTCTCCTCTCTTCCTTCTCCTTGTGCTGTTTGGCCAACGCCGCTTCACGTACATAGAAATTAAAGATAATTAGGGACTCAGGCAGTTGAATACTTAAATGCCACAAATAATGAATTACTCATGGTATTCAATAATCAAGGAAGAAATTAAAATGTTGCCTCAAGTATTCTCTCACTCAGTGAGTCAACGCAAAAGTTGCAAGGGTGAAGGTAGAGTTCACCCCAGCCCTGATCACTGGCATGTAAAAATTTCACATTCTGAGTAGAGGGGCTAGTTCCTTACCCAAAATTACCCCCCACTTATATTTATTATAGGGCTGTCCAAACAAGATTTAAACCTGGGATCCTTAGGACAGTAGCCAAGTGCTCTCCTTGCTAGACCACCATGCTCCCTCCAAATTTATGAACATGCTCAGAACCCTCAAATATATGGCTTTGAAATTTTGGTGTTAATTGGCAAGGCCAAAAACTAATTTTTTCTTTTCATGATTTTTTTCAACACATTTTCACTAAAATTTACTCACACAATACAACAAGTTTCAATTATACAAACTTATGGCGTGAAAGGTTAAAAGAAATAATTCAATTTCTAAAAAAAAAGGGAAAATATTTTTACACAGGGTATTACATATC
Source organism: Ischnura elegans (assembly GCF_921293095.1). Lineage (NCBI taxonomy): Eukaryota > Metazoa > Arthropoda > Insecta > Odonata > Coenagrionidae > Ischnura > Ischnura elegans. The sequence goes on from NC_060257.1 coordinate 19,661,647, forward strand.
CAAAACATTAAATAATTTAATATTCATTCATGCTGATATTTGTGGTAAAATTTTATATTCCATCCCATTATTTGAATTGCGAGAAGGCGTTAAACCCATCTCTGATGATGATATTATTTAATGGCCATCACCAGTCATTGCCATAACTGCAAGCTACGCTAAGCCTACTTACACCAGTGAGGATGAAATAAAACTATATATATGTTAATAAGCCAATTCTAGGATATCCTTTCTGCTCTCCAAATCAATTGAGAAAAATACTAACCCATTTGAATTCTTTCCTTTTACCATAGGTTTAAGCATTTTTTAAATAGAGAAGTGAACATGAGATGAACCATTAACAGCTTCTAAACAAAGTGACTTTCCTAGGCACAGCATATAAAATATAAATTCACACGGTAGGGCATGAATTCCTTTACTAAAAATTTAATAATAAGTTGCTCGAAAAAACAACATACCACTTTCAGCATCCAAATAGCTGCGTTTACTGCCTTTCAGTTGCTGAGTGAGCCTCTCAGTAATGGCCATTTGCCTTTCCAGTTCTTCTCCCAAATCTCCCAATTCTCGGACAAGAGGAGCCTCAAATTCTCTTGGATCGAGTCCCTGCTTCAGCTCATTGAGCTGCGCACGACTGCTATAATACCAAACCTCTCCATCTTCACTCTCCCTGAAAACGTAAAGATATTCTCATTATTAAATACTTAGCTGAATAGCCTTTACATCTATGTATTGCTCTTGAGGCTTAAGAAACTACAAAAAATAAAAGGAATACTAACACAAATATTCTTCTGGCCAGGAACCAGTATTTTCTACCATGTCGGTCATATCCCAAGTGCTCTTGTCGACAGAGTAAACCACTTTTTTCCACTTCCGAAATGCAGTCAGTAACACCTGGCACCTATAACAGAAAGAAATACTCATTGTTTGACATAACAGAAAAATATTTAAATAGAAGAGGTATCAATCTGATGTTTTATAACATTCTATAGCGTTCACATTGAGAGTACAAAGAGTCGTGATTAACTTTCGGGAGCCCTCTGAATGAAAAAGAAGTTTTATCTTACATATTACATACCTATTTATTTACATTGCTTATAGTTTTACAAGCATGCGTCATACCCTAATTATGACAAATACCATTAAAACCACTTTTGGTAGAGAGAGAGAGAGAAAAGTATGGTCAAATTGAAGTATTTTCCCTTCATGCTTAAGTTTTACATGCACTGAAAACATGTGAAATGCTGTACCTGATGTGCTTTGCACACTGAACACTGCCAGTCTTCCTCAGGTACGTCTTCCAATGGTGGCTGCACACATTCCAAATGAAATACAGCAGGGCAAGTTTCGCAACAAAGCAAGTCACCCAAGCGATGGCAAATACGACAGTGATCATCATAATGGATATTCCCTAATTAAATAAAAAATTAATAGAAATCAAACTATGTCCAGGAAAACATAAAACTCATAACAAAATATGGTGTTAACATTGCTGGCAAATAACTTACCTTCATTGAGTAGGTCCTCCCGGACTGGATTTGTAATGAGGAATTGATCAGTGAGGAATGTCAATACTTTTAGGCGATCTTCAGCTGATCCAAATGGATACTCTCCTTCTGAAACACCTACAGGGCGTCCTCCATTACTCTTACTAATAATTGATCTGCATTTATCTAAACCTTACAAATTAGGTTAAAGATAATGATAGGATTCACTGATACATAATATTAAAAAACAAAAGAGTAGATTAAAATAACAAAAATTAAATCAACAGTTGAAATGAGTTAAAGCTATAAAAGGTAACAAAATATTTTTATTAGGAGGAAAAATATAAACTGTAAACAAAATAAAATGAGACTTCTGAGTTTTAAAAATAACAATAAATAAAGCAGCAAATTAAATATGATTACTGAATTGAGTATCCATACAGAAGATGTCTTTAAAATATAATAGATGATTCAATGGTACCAGTGGTGATAAAGTATGATTTTATACATCATAATAAGAAGTTCAAACCATTTCCAAAAAGCTAATTTTAACTCCTTACTAAAAATTATAAAAATTAAGCACATTTAACAACTTTTTACTCTGACTAAGAAGGTGAAAGAATACATACCACCAGGACTTCCTGTTGGTCCACCTAAAATTCGCAAGAGTTCACCAGTTGGGTCTAACTCAGTAGGATCACTCTCAACATAAGCACGAAGCACCTCAGGCCATGCAAAAGTATCACACCCAGCATATAAGGTGACATTAACTGAATCCCTGGAGGAAAAGTTACAATTAATTAAAACATAAAAGGCCTAATAAAGAAAACATGACAAATTCAATATTGCAAGTATTTATAATGATTTCATAACCATCTACCCTCTGGCATGAATCTCATTTTTTAAATGGCTTTTGTTTGGTCTTTAAAGGATTTTAGTTAAACATTGCCATTTTCCTGACTTACTAATTTTGTGAAAGGTTTGAGCCTTACGGCAAAGGATTCACAGGATTTTAAAAATACAATGACATTTTTATGTCACTTTCTACATCCTCAGAATACACACAATTAGGTCAATCATGACTTTAAACACATGAAGCTAGGGAAATCTCATTTGTAGGTATCTAATTCATGACAGGGGAAATGTTTCATGCTTGGACAAAAGTTTACCAATATTCACTAATATTCACAATATTTACCAATAACAATTCAATATTTACCAATATTCACATGCACTGAAGGAGCATATTTTACATAATTGAATGACTGACATGAGCGCTGAGACCAAGGGAGAGGGGGAAGGAGTGAATAAGACTGAGAGATGCGAAGGTCACTTAAAAATGTGGTATGTACAAATGACGTGAAATGTGAATCACGGTGTGCTAAGAAAGCGGAAAGAAGGGGCCGGAAGGTGAAAGGACTGTGTTGATGCAATAAAAGAAATGGGAGGTGAAGAAAATACCCTGCCCCACAATATGAGGGTTGTTACATGGTTCCTGAATTCATACTGCTTCAATGGAGCATAAGTAACATCAACTTACACAAAGTGAATCTTGCCACAATTACGTAGGAGAAAAATTAACTACATATGTACTACCATTCTGAGCAGTCATTAAAGCAATATATTGAGCAAGAAAGTTCTAACAGGGAGAGGGGAACTCATAGGGCATGAAGAACAAAATTGAAGACTTTGTACTTGCAGAAATAGTTGGATAAACAAAATTTGATGATCACCTTATCTAAGGAATACACACTTGAAAGTTCTTCTTCTTGAGTCTTGAAGAAAATGCTAGCACTAATTGTTTTTTTTTTTTTAGCAATTCCCCCTCTGTGCATGGGAGAATTTTTATCATCTACACCCCTTTACTTTATTTTACCTTCAACCAACCCTACTCACACAGTGGGTATTAAGCCTTTCCTTTTTCTTTAACAATCCCTTCTATCATTTCTTCTTCCTCGTTACGACGACAGTTCAACGTGGATACATTCCACTACGTTAAGCCAGAAGTTGCAACTATGTACAAACACCATGACTGATGTTCTCTAATGTCTACTTCTGAGTCACCAGCATAGCACTCAATCTTTGCTCTCAAAAGGCCAAAATAAGGAATCTGAGTAGGAAAGTGTTAATCCCTTTGAATGATGCATTGGCCGGGATTCCCACCCATCCTAATGAGTAATAAAGGAGGAAAGAGGGCTTTTGAGAGAAGTCTTTCATTTCCACTCACAGACAAAGTCTTTTGAGCAAACATGTCAACAGGATTGCCCTCTCGTTCTCCATCCCAACCAGCATAACTGACTCATCAAATATATTAAATTAATGGATTTGTGAATAGAAAAAAATTAATATAAGTGCACATTTGCGTGTAGCTTGGGATTGCCTGCAACAACTCAAATCACTGATCTTGGACCTAATCCAATACTAAACTTAAACCTTTAAATATATTTCCTCATTAAGTTTTGATATCCCCAATTTCCTTAGCATGTGCCCAAACTTGTACCCTTGTCTCACTAACTTGTAGTCCTATGCAATACAAATAACTTACGAAAGGGTCTGAAGAGAAAAAAAAAACACTTACCTATGGTCCAATGGTCCAAAGTGAGTTTGCTGAGCATCCTCTTCTCTCAGCAACGCTTTCAATAGTGATAGATGGCACTCTGAAAGTAAAGGTGTCTGCTCCTCTGATACTAGAGCTGCACAGAAATCTTCAAACCTAAAATAATAATAATAATGATTTATTAGCAATTTATTATCAACACACAAATGCAGCCCAAACTGCATGCTTTATGATAAATATACAATAATATAAATAGGTTAAATAAATAAATAATTAGACGACTACACATAGACACACAGAAAAAGGGACACTTACAAAATGTTCCTTAGTTAATAGTTCCTTCTCACTCATTGTGAATAGTGGGTCACCCCATTGAAACGTCTAAAAAACATTTTCAAGTGTCCCTTTATCTGTGTGTCTATTTGTAGTCTAATTATCTATTTATTTAACCCAAGTGCTACAGCAAGAAGCATTTTCTTCAAGATCAATAATATAAATAAATCCATACATACATACATTACTCAGGGGAGGGAGAAACAACTTCAAATGTTCAATTAAAAAATATATACAAACATTTCCTTTTTACGGAAACGAAAGTATTCAGAAAAAACTCAGTATCTTTATAATTATCAGAGATTCATTAGGTGCGCTCATCATTCTTGTCAATGGTTCATTTTTACTACTATCATCTAATCATATTAGTTTGGAAGAAGGGGTAAGAATAATCCTTGAAGGGGCATATATTGATTGAGCCAAGTCAAGGGCTGGAATCCATAGCATCCATAGTTACTTGCACAGAAAAATAGAGTCTGAAACTCTCCTTCTGACTTCAAGTGGGGAAAGATGAAATATTTATGTAATTATGGATATTCAGGTTTTGTAAATGCAGCGTAATTTTCCAAAGAATACAGCCATTTTACAAACTGCAATTGTATTTTTTTAAGTGCTCTCTCTAAAGTGAAAAGTTGTGGATTCCAGATGACACTACAGTATTCTTTAACAGGTCGCACAATGGAACAGTGATCTCACACCACTGTTTTTGAAGATAACTTGGGAATACAATTACAGTGAAACCTCGATATAACGACACCCCACGGTGCACTAATAAACACTCGCTATAGCGAATTGTCGCTTTACCGGAGGTGGAGCAAATAATAGCCAATATACCTGTTGCGAACAGATATACAGGAACAGGAGTGGTGCGGCGAGAGATAAACATCTATCCGATAAACGTAAGCATAAATCCAGACGAAAGGCGATGTTTTTTGCATCACTAAATTCCCTTACTCAAATAACGACTAACTATTCAAACAATTTATAAGCGCCGCACTGAATAAAAATCATGCAAAGCATTGTTTCGTCATCATTATATTTATCGAACGACAGTTTACCACATAAATTTGATACTGAGCACTCCATTAACTTCATTTCTAACAGATCGCTAGCAATTACAGAGGTTAAGGAGTCTTCATGAAAGTCTTCCGGCGGTGAAACCCTCGCTATGGCGAGAGCCATCACCGAAAGGGTCTCGTAAAAACGAATTTTTTAACACGCTTATTATAGGGTCAATTGACGGTGCATCGGCTATCTCTCGTAATAGCGGGGGTGTCGCTATAGCCCGTACTCGCTTTAACGAGGTTCCACTGTACAATATTAAAATACCATGAGGTGATAAGCTTTTGAGAAAATGCTTGAACATACAGTTTATAGGAAAGTTTGCTACTTGACATCATCCCTTAGTGAGTAATCGATGTCATATATCCACCAGGAACAACATTAAAAATATAATTATATTGAATAAAATTCCACTTTAAGGCAAAATTGACGATATTACACATAGATAAAAAGTATATACATTCCTCTCCACTCATAAGTTAAAAAATGTGTACCGGTCATTTTATATAAAAAAAACATAGTTGCTAATTGAAGTGATCCTGGTTCATATCTAAGGTTTCATTGTCTCATCTCTCTAAACCTGCATGAGGAAGGGAGTTCTGAGCAGAATAAATGCATGTCAGGAGTTTGGGAGCCTGAGAATAGAGTATGTATCTCATAATCTCAACATGTATAGTAAAAACCCTGTTTATGCTGGTGTGAGTTTTTTCAATGCATTACCAAGAGAATTAAGGGTAATATGTTCTATGAGTATCTTTAAGAAACAACTGTACTTGTATCTGGTGAGCAATTCTTGCTATTCTATTGATGAGTTTATGTCATTGCATCTGAATATCTAATTTTTACTTTCATTGTCTATGTTTTGTTTTGTGTACATACTTTACTTGTTCTATACATGTTGACCACATGTCCTGGAACCAATAAAGAATTATTATTATTATAGAGCAGAAACACCGGAAGTTGGCAAGGGTCTCTCCCACACTATGGAATAGCATAGGAGACATCCAAACACACGGAGGGGGAGAGGAAAGGAACTGAGCTGGCCCTCAGATGTGTGAAGTCATTCTTGGAAGTGCGGTTAAGAAGGGCAATGAAAGGGTGAGCATTATGGAGGATTCACTTCTGCGGCATGTGGGGGAGATACCAAGGATCAAAGGGTATGGATTTGAGTGCTTTCCGGGCGTGAGAACCAAAGGTCTTGATAGGATGATTGGAAGAATAAAGACCAATGATGGCAATGATGAAGTGGTGGTCTTCATGTTGGGATGAATGACGTGAAAAGGGCTAGAACAAGTGACCATGTGGTAGGCTAGGTCTGGGATGTGTGCGCAGCAGATAAAATGGTTTTCAGTAAGGAAAAAATAATCACAAGCGGGATTCTGAGATGATAAGGCAAAATTATACAAAATTAATATATATATTTGACATAAATGATAGATTTGCTTGGGTTTGCAAAATTAAATGAGATGTGCTTATTAGGTACGAACTGTTGGTTTAAACCAATAGACTATGACAGAAGCGTGGCATTTAAATAATCAGGATCAAGTTTGGATAATTGTTATGTGATATTGTAGATGTTTTTGTAAGGAAACTGGAAAAGGGACTTGGCTGTGATGATCATAATTCTGATCAGAGTTTAAGAGTAATTGTGAATGGTGAAATAGAATATGGAAGGAATCAATCATTGTAAATATTTTGGGGTTAATTTCACATTCAAACTACATAGTTTTGGAATGCACATTGATCAGGTGAAGGGAAAATCACTTAAAACAGTTTCTTAGGTCATAAAAAATATTGAAAAGGGTGCAAAAGAAACCAAATAAATGGCCTACATGACTATAGTTCGTCCTGTGTTAAAATATACTACTTCAGTGTAGGATTCTCAACGTGAAACAGGTATTTTAAAAAGTTCAAAGAAAGGCAGCCAGGCATACTATAGGTAGGTATAAAAGGAGGGACAGAGTTACTGCTACACTAGGAAGTTCATGATGGAAACCATTATAAATATGGAGAACCGTAAATAGGTTACGTGGGGTCTAAGAGATTTTTATAAAAGAGGAGGCTTGGAAGGAAAAAGGTCAAAAGCTGGACTCATCATGCTAATTGGGAAGGAACAATCACAAATTCGAAATTGAGTACAAGAAACGCGGACATTTTGAAGGAATTATTAAGATCTTCCCCCATACATTGATTTTTGGTTGATGTCATTCATTGGAAAATTGGACGTGGCTCATTAGGAAATTGGGTTATTTGATTAAAATTTCACTTTTTAATACTGTGGTATTCATACAAGCATATTTTTTGTATCTTACCAGTGTACTATCTGTTCCGTTACTTTGCTCTTAGGTTTTGCTTTAATGTATTTTAATTAGTGCAAATACCAGATGATATCAAACTTGTAGCAATATATATTAAATGAATAAATATAAAAGACAATCAGCTTTTAAACAACAAGGCTAGTCATTAATGATTATATGGAAAAGCAGGAGCCCTAAAATTGACCCCTGAGGAATACCAGATGTAACTCGCGAAGACAGTCACCTTTCAACACCCAGTTTGGAACTTGTTTCTCATGTAAGACTGGAAAATTTTAATAACATTACCACAAATTCCATAAAAATTTAGTTTATAGAAAACATACCCATGGTAAACCTTATTAAAAGGTTTAGTAAAGTAAATATATACTGAATCCAACTACATCCCATCCCAATTGAGAGGGCACAGTGAAGTTGGAAGAAGAAGAGAGGCAAGGACTGAAACCATGTTAAGATTCAGAAAAGTTGCCTTTGAAGTGCGGCACGACTTGGTCAAAGAAGATTTATCAGTGACTGGCCAGTTATTTTTTTTACAAACTAACAAGTTAAAATTCATTGGCATTTTTTATAATGTAGGCAAAGAGAAATTAAATAATAACCCTAAAATCTTAAACACAAAATAACCCCAAAAATCAAAACTGTCTCCCTCATGTTTGTCCTAAGAATTATACAATGATCAACTGAAAATGAAAGCAACAGCCATATGAAGATATAGACACAGGTTTAAAAAAATTACTCATACAATAAAAAAGAGGCTGGAAACAGGATAAAAGACATAAAATTGAGGCTCAAAGGTGAAAAAGAAAGCTGGTCAGCTGTTCAGACTACATTTATATACTTATGAAGATCACATATCAGAAAGACAAAGGTAAACAATACAGAAGATGAGCAAAAAGTATGATTATGTATTCAATTAAGGGAAAGAATTACAATCACAATCAATCATATTGTACTTGCACCCTGACACAAGGAAGCCATTTAAGAATAAAGGTAAGAGTGTAATTAATCAGTAATGATAGGTTTTGTGAATACGCTAAGACATGAGAGACTTGTTTACAGTAACTGTTAGCGTTTTCTCCATGAACTCAGTGGATGATAGATAGTACTCTAGAATGAAGAATAATGTCAATGATGACAAAAATCATAAAAATTGTTTTCAGTGCATGAAAAGTTATATAAATAAATTATACTGTAGTGAAATTCGTCAAAATAACATGCAGGAGCTCAATTCCACATGAGTAGCCCTTTATGAATGAAGATAAAAGTGTAATTAATCAGTAATGACAGGTTTTGTGAATACATTAAGACATAAGAGACTTGCTTAAGCGTTTTCTTCATGAAATCAGAGGAGAATACATAGTAATCTAGAATGAAAGCTAATTTCAGTGAAGATAAAATTAATGAAAATTGTTTTCAATGCATGAAAAGGTATATCAATAGGGTATATTTTAGTGTAATTCGTCAAAATAACATGCAGTGGTTCAATTCCAAATGAGTAACCATTTTAGAATGAAGATAAAAGTCTAATTAATCAGTAATGATTGGTTTAGTGAATACGTTAACCTGGGGGGGGGGGGGGTGAAGACAGACATCCATTTGAAATTAATACAGTATTAAAATGTAGCGCATGCGTAGCGTAGACATGAGAGACTTGCTTACAGTAACCGTTTTTTCTTCATGAACTCAGTGGATGATAGATAGTAATCCAGATTGAAAACTAATTTCAGTGAAGACAAAATTCATGAAAACTGTTTACAATGCACGAAAAGGTACATCAATAAGGTATATTGTAGTGTAATCCTTCAAAATAAATGAGTTAGGTATAAAGGATATTAATATGAATGTGTGAAAACAAAATAAGACAGTCATCATAGAGCCAATAAAAGTTGAAGAAAATGCCATATCGCCTGGCTAGGAGTTTTTGCTGCATGAACTTTGGAGAAAATAGGATAAGAGATCAGATTGGTCACCACCAATAACTTAAAAGTAATCACACCATCCATATTACACCCATGATTTGAAAATATAACAGATGTAATGATGATAATAAAGCCCAGTGGGCCACTGTATTAGGAACAAATCTCCCAGAAAAGAACGCAACTGAAGAATTATTGTCAGCTTTCTTCAGTAAATTTGGACAGAAGACCAATTTAACAGGCCATATGGTATTTGCCTTGTAATCAAGTCAAGGAATGTCAATAAATAGCAAAATTGAGGAAATAAATGCTGCCTTCAAAAATGTACACTCGTTGGGTCAAGCCTACAACTAGATATACCTAAATGATGCACCCTTGAATTCAATGTGTACATCATGATGCCATCTTTGCTGGAAAAAAAGTCTCCAAACCTGATCTCCAGGTAGGGACTACAAAGGAGAGTAAAATGGTCAACTATGGAAGATAAAAACAAGGAATGTGAGATCCTAGGGGGTTGTGGGAATTTGGAGAGCTTGAAGATAGAGATGAAATCAAGTTGAAAGGAACAGACACCTACAGGAGTGATGGGAATTAAATTCTTCACTCAGGTGATGAACAGAAGAATGTAGGAATTAGATACATCCTTCAGAAGTATTAAGGGAGGGGACGAAAAAGGGATATAGGTAGTACAATGAAAGAATTCTGGTAATCAAGATAGTGTGGCAACTGACAGCAATAGTAACTCAGTATAGGTTTACAAGTCTACATTTAACCATCTGAGATAATAAATCGTATAAATATACGATAAACTACATGAAGAAGTCCTAAGCAATGTCAAGGGAAGGAAGACCTGATAACAACAAGGGATTGGAATGTGGCACTCCGAGGAGGAAAGGATGGGTACACAGTAGGAGAGTTCCATCTACGGCAGTGGAATGAGAGGTGAGACAGACAAGTGGAATTCTGAAGCAACTTGGTAATGAGAAATAAGTGAAGCAGTGCAGGAATTGACCTGGTGGGGATAACAAGCTCGTGGAAAGTAGAATCAGCTGAGATTCAAGAAAACCAGAGTGCCAAAATGAAATGAAGTTCCAGGGAGAGATACAGGCAGAAGAAAATTAGCAGCTGCCGTAGATAAAAAGGTAGGAATAGCTTAAGGATAACATCTAAAGGATGCTGGAGGAAACGCATATCCTCAAGAAGAGCATTGCAGAAGTATCAGACTAAAAATCCAGAATGTGACCCAGCTAACATCAAGAAACTGAGGATAACGGAACATATTTTACCTCTATTAGAAGAAAGAAGGAAGGGGAAGTAGCAAAAAAAAGATCAATCAATTGACACATAAGAGAAAAGAAGCCAAGATGCTAAGTCATGAAAGACTAAGATGGGAAACTACTAATGGAGGATTGAGACTGAAGCATTAAGGCTGGTTTACACCGTACATTAACTTTTACAGGTTAATGTCTAAATGTATGAATGCGAGAATAAACGCCAAAATGCACCGTGTAACCACCTAACTTGTGTGAATGCACGCACAGAAAATAGAACCTGTTCTAATTTGGTTCATGCATTCGTACATGTTCCGTTCCACAAAAATCATTCATGCAAACAGACATTAACTTGCACATGTTAATGCATCATGTAAACAGGCCTTTAGATGGTAATGGAGCATTGAAGAGCAATACAAGACTTGAAGACTGGCAGGCTAATCCAATTATAGGGCCAAGCCCGATGAGCAACCCAAAAAAACCCATTGGAGGTGAGCGGGGTCAGCCCCCACCCCAAAGTATGACCTTCAGTGGTGTTTCGAGAACAGCTTGAAAAATGTGACCTCAAACAGACAAGGTGCTCATTATCTTTTCCGTAGGTGTTGTAGTATATGACTTACTGATATGTAAATTTGATCCTCTGCGTGTAATGTATGTAGGTAAGTCTTAATTCTTAGGTCAGTGATGAATACAAAAAGGAGAGGAGCAACTAATACCAAGGGCTATTCAATCCACTGTGCCTCCAAGGACAGTTCGTGAGGTTCAAAGAATGACTTATATGCATGTTTAGCAAGCTACCCACATTAAAAGCTGGTCACCTTAAAGCTCTCCTTGATTTACCCCAAATTTGTATGAACTATAAATGAGTTTGCCCAGGCCAATCACTAAAAAATGGATCTACATAAGAAACTAAGTGGCCAGACAGTGTGAAACAAATACATGCAAAACAGGGATGACTTATATCCATATTTTGATGAAAGGTGAAAAGTAAAAGAGCATGTAGAATGAAATGAGCCAAGGTTACGTTGACAGTTGAGCATGAGAAGACTACAATTAATTGATCTTAAATTGGACATTACAGGAAAACTATCCAAAAGGAGTTTCCATTAAAAACAACTAACTATACCATTTAGAGATATTTCTCATGGGCTACCAAGTTCAAATTGATTGTGTTTACATTACTGATATGTTTACTAATAAAAAATGTAGATATTCATGGATTCCACACAATTTTAAGGACCGAATAAATTATTACCCTGAATTCAACCAAGTCCACAGGGTTAAGTGATAATACAGCTGAAGACTAGAGTCAATATTTACCAACTTCTCAATTTACCATTCGAATAATTTGTTTACTTTTCAGAATATTAAGCATTTTCTTACTTGGATACGTTAGACTAAAAAAAACTTTCATAAAAATGCTGGAAGGGGTGATTTTCTGGGTATACACCAGAATATTTTAAGAAAGGTCATCAATTACAGCAATTCTCTGCATAATTTGGCATTCTTTCACTATTGGAACCAATTTTCATGTCGGAGTTTATCATCCAGCAGCGGGTCATTACAATGTTTACTTCCGCGTAGGGCCAAATAAAAACACGAATAATACAAAAAACTGGGCGGCGAGTTAACTATTCATAACCAATCACAATCACTTCCCCATGAAAAATATCAAAACAAAAGAACAAAGTTACGTCAGAATTAACACACCTGAATGGTGATAACCGCGCCAGAGTTCGGAAACGACGCAGCACCTCGTACACTCCAAGAGCTTGAAGAACTAAATCTCTAGGCACCAATAAATCGTCACTACTTTTAGGAAGTTCTAAGGGGGGAAAGTCTTTATTCTGCAACCACAGTGGCACTGGACTAGGCGGAGCGGGCCTCCCGACCACCGACCGTCTTTGTATCCCGCTCGCGGTGCTGTAACTGGATAGGGAGAAGTCACTGTCGCTCGACGGTCCATCACCACTATCTTCGTCAAAATCAGACTCACTTGGGAATGGCTCTTCCTCTATATCACTCTTACCACTATTAGATTCGTCACCAAAGTCAGAACCGTAGTGATATTCGGAGTCCTTTTCGTCGACAGCATCAGGATTGTAGCCTCTTCTTTGGTAGCCCGTACCTCTCCTGTAACGATCTCTTCCTCTAGGCCTAATACTCCGACGACTACTTTCACTACCGACAGGGGATGACGCTCTTGAGGCAGTCGGGGTACTAGTTTGTGAGTTGGGAGTCTCAGAACCCTTACTTTCTCTATTCAGAAGGTATTTTGGCTTTTTCAACATATGCATTTGAAATTTCCTGGGTCTCTCCATAACCACAGACTTAGGGGGCCTCCCCCGCCGTTTTGTCCCTCTTGCAGACATCTTGCCAGTTTTTGTGACGTTCACTGAGCACTACCTAACACGTGGTTAATGAAAACAAAACCTAGTACACAAATACAGATGTCACAGACGCATAGTTACGGAACCCATTTTTGAAGTCATGGATTTGCGCCATTTTTTGGCAAAGGTCACGTGACCAAACACACAAAACGCATTTTGAAATTTTTATGAGGATGAAGGAACGTTACGTACTCATTTCTCACACTTGTACTGCATTTTACACAGAAATAATATCATTGGACAAGGCATAACTACGGCTCACGGCGCGAATTATCTCACAGACGCGAAATCCTAAGTGTAATGCCAGCCGTCGACTCCCAGAGGAAGCTAACTCCTCATTGGTGGAACGAAACGCCGCCATGATAACGTTGTACACTGTTTCTCCTTCGTGCTCCTCAAAATTTCCACCAAAGCTATCTTTCGTGCACTACATCTTAACCGCGGTATTTTGTTTATCCATCAACACTCCCAGAAGCGAGAGTTGACGTAAAACACCGTAGCACAAGATTATATGGCTGTATGTCAAATAAGTTCGGTTGCCCAATCAAAATCCACGACAGTACAAATTTCACTTTTATTTTTATCCACAGATGTCTCTGTAAACCGTGCCTTTCGCCTTCACTTGAAAACTAATGGGCGAATCTTGAATCATATGTCCTCTCCGAACGAACTTTGATATTTTTCCTACGACTACTTACGATTCCTGCGACTTAGCTAAAACTCCAAAATGAAAGAAGTTCCTTGCATGTATCGATTGAAACCGATCTGCGGTCTACCAGTTCGAGTGGAGCTGCCGAAATGCATGTACCGGTTGCGACAGATTCAGGGCTCTTACGATGCCACAGATGTTAGACGTGATAATATAATGGCCAAGTCTCATGAAATAGAAGAACAGGTGAAGATTTTACTTCAGGTTTACATTTTTTCTTTACAATAACATTTGCGTGTTGTGTATTGCATAACTAACTCTGCATGTTCAGTAATCGTTTCTAAATGAATCATAACCTTGTCTTTAGGAAAACCTCCCCGCCGTTACGAAATTAGAACAAAGGCAAGAAATAATCCTAGCGCAGCTTAGGAATCTTAAGTGCCTGGTCGAGGAACTTAGCCGACAACTTAGGCTCCCGCCCACTTCGTCTGTGCAAACGTCTGGTGTTTTATGCATGAAGGTGACGTTATGAACTATATACCTCGAGATACTATAACTTTTGTGACTGTGGAATATTGCTTGCGCCTTGATTTGCATTAGCGAACGCCTATTTTTCTGCTCGTAATTGTTGATCTTACGCACCGAGTGCCGATTGCTCGGCGAAAACCCTTTGTTTGTAAACATACTTCGGTGCTATGCACTTTGCTTACTAAACATTGGAACAAGCTTGGAACACTGAAGATGTCTCGGGAATGGTACTAGTTTTAATGCGATGTTCTCTTTTCTATGTAGGAATCGGCCCCTAAGGAAGTCCTTCAGCTTGTGGTTAAGGCATCTCCTGCACGAATACCACATGCACTTCTCGCCCTTATTCAATCTTCATGCAGTGGCGTTGAAGGTGAGGCAAAAATATATCATATACTGATTACTCAGCCGTGATAATATATATATACCATAGACGCTGTGGAAATTTCGATGAAGTCTGGTAACATTCGCATACGAACCTAGTGGTTGAAAATCGTAGAATCCTCTTAGAAGTAAGGAAAGTGCTCTCATTTACCTTACCGATTCCGTAATTTGGGTGTGTGTTAGGTTTAGTGGTGAGTATGTCAATCTGCTTCTGTTGACGCGGTACCCCGAATGGCGATGGGATTCCTTAAGCTATTTTGAGCTAGGGATCATTGGTGTGGAACTCTTTAAATTAGTTTAATTGGATTGTTCAGTTCAAAAGGCTGTCGAAACTACCTGAGTATCTAATGAAGTTTACGTATGGAACGGCTTCAGGTCAATGGTAACCCATCACCTTTTAATGCACCTCTTGGCTTTCCTGTGACTGGAATCGTGGTATATTTCAATTTTGCTACAGGGATGGCAGTTTAATTCACATTATTTGCCATGGGATAAAATTCCCATGGAATGAGAATCGAGCCAAGGACCTAGGTTCTTCGCAGATCACTACTCTATCTCTCCTACATTTTCTCCTCTTGCCTTGTTATAAAACCCTCAATGTGCCAGTTCTATGTCCATATTTCAGCCATTCCTGGTATTACTGTGTGGTATGCCTCAGATGTATTTGCGATTGGTTGGCAACCTACGTATTATATTCTACGGCATTTTGTTGAGTAATAGAATCCATAATCATACAGTAAAAATCATGTTACTATAGATGAAGTACATCCAACAATATCATTTTCAGGAAAATAGGTACACAGTATGGTCAAATACAAGATGACATCACCTAATCAGAAAGAGTTTGAGATAGCTTTTTCATTTGTTTTAAATTTATAAAAATAGGCTTTTTGAAAGATTTTTTTTTCCTAGCTAATCTTTCTCTTCTATCTTTTGAATTTTTAAAACTGATTATGATTTCGGGCCTGAGTGAACAAGTGCAGTCCCACGGTGCACTCTTGCGACTTGAGGCAATCAGGCCTGGTGGGAAAATTCCAAAACATTTGTCAAATTCAGTGAAGAATCTTTGGGTTTGCTGTCTGTCTTTTGTCACTTGTGGATTTGCCTTACCAGACTCTGGCTTTCATACCTGCTTGCAGACCTATGTTGCCTACCGCCTAACAAGATTATCTCTGGGTCCATTGTGTCCTGGGATCCATGAAAAATGGGTGGATAGTCGACTTCTTGTAGTTAAGATTCTAATGCCGTTATGTATCATGATTGATGCCTCTTTAATATGGTCTAACTGTAAGTATGACTAAAAACAGATAAATGGCAATTTTCATACACGTCAGCATACTATCATGCAAGCCACCTCAATTGGCATGTGGCATTAACCCGGTAATGCCCGAATTAAAAATTTTATTTGATTTTTGTTGTAATCCGATATTTTAATATCAATGTAATTATGAGATGTTAGGTGCAAATTTTGTTCTTTTAGAACAAATCATAACGGAGATACAGCCTGGCAGGGGTGCAGCAAGGGGGATGTTTTGGGGGATAAAAATCTCCTCCCCCCCCCAGAGCTCAGAGAAATTTTTAAGTTTAATCCATTTTGCTTAATTGGATTAATATTACTTCTAGAATTGTTTAAGGATTAATAAAATATCCCACAGAAAGCTGTAAAACTCACCATTTTGAACTACTTATCTTAAAAAATTTGGGGAAGGGCCCCTGCACCTCCCACTTACCCTGGCCGGTATTACATGCCCCCCAGACCCCTCAGTATTAATTGTACCTAAAACCATGCCTAGCCTTAATTTCTGGCTGCGTCCCTGCAGCCTGTTACCATATGGTACCGCTAGGTGTTTAAAACATTCAATGCAGGCCCGATTTTCATCAAAGTCATCAAAATCGGTCATAAAAATAAGAAAGAAAAATAGGGGGAGGTTTCCGCACCATAACTTCTGTTCTAATACTGCTTTTTACAAATGACACATACAGTTCAAAAGAAGTAAGCTTGTTGAAGGCCATACACATAATCGGAAGACTCGGAAGTGGATATTCGTCACGTACGGAGGTGGAGAAAGCACTCCTGGCCCGACCAACGGAGCACGTCAATTGACGTTCTCCGTAGCATGGCTTAGACGGGACCACATCAATTGATGTGCTCCGTGCTGTATGTGTTAAGGGGTCAAAAAATCTAAATTAAAAATTTCGAAAATCACAATTTAATTCCAAAAATGTTAAATGTTTATTCTTTTTCATCCATAAGTACGTAAAAATATTGATAATATTGAAATAATTATCAAATATCATTGATTGCAAAATATAATTTATGTATGAATGACGTAAAGAGTAAGAAAAATATGATTTTAGCGCTTCACTCAATTGTTGCCAAACATGGAAAGGAGCTAAGCAGTCTTTGCATAACTTAACATTGCATTTTAAGCATTCTGTTCTTATTCTACTGGTTCAGTTTTCAGTAGCACACCGTTGCCACTGGGGCACTAGCCTGTCAAACCTATTTCGTCAGGAACACTTGAAAGAAGGTAAACCGATGTCAGTTGAATGCATTATTTGAAACATGGATCAATTATGATTCTATTTCTGTCACCAATTACCCCATTCCAGTCAAAATTCCTCTGGATAGTTGTGCACGTCCTGGAGATTTTGAGGGATCCTTGTATCCAGGTGTGACTGTACGACTGCCCATCGGAACTCGATCTCCGTTTTGCTTTTTCAGGATTTCCGTGTTAGCATCTATGAGTAGTGCATCATTGCATCCAGAATCCAATTAAAAATGGGCCATGACCATTTCTTCCTCCTACACTACCTTTCCAAATTCTTTGTTTTTTTTAGGTTTTTACTTTCCTAGGTTTTACTAACAACTTTGTAAGTAGTAATCTGAGCTATCAAAGCACCACACTTTGTAGCAAAACCTAATTGGCCTTCCCCACATGAATTGCTAACAGCCACATCTCCCAAAATAGGAAATTACCGCTAGTTATTAAAATGAAACTCATGCACTGTTTTTCTCTGAAATATCTGCCAACTCTTTCTTTTGCCATGTCCATGAAAGGGCAAATTTTCCACATCTACTCTTATTTACCCATAGCTGTGTATTCCAGCAATGAATAAATCTACTAATTTTTAGAAGTCTGTCGCATCTCATTGTGTTATACAAAAGTTCATTTCTTTTGTTTAGTGCTGTCTCATAATAGTGCCTTTTACTGGCATACGTGTAATACCTTCTTAGAAAAATAATTGCTACAAACACTTTAAGTTCCGCAGGTGTCAAGGCCGTTTTACACGGTACAAGGAATTGCGCATGTTAGAGCTGCATTAATTTCTTAAATGGCGTGGAATTGCGCAAATGCATGAACGAAATTAGAACAGGGGCTATTTTGCCGTCTCGCATCCACGCATTCTCGCTTGTGTTCTAGCAATTCACCGCTTTACACGACGCAATTTTGATTGCGCCTTCACTCGTACGTCAGACTGCGCAATTCCGTGTACCGTGTAAAACGGCCTTTATATTGGGTCATTACAGTTGTGCAAACTTATTTGACTCTTACACTAAGGGCATTAGGACTTCTTCATCAAAGAACAGTTCAAACATTGTGGTTGGGGATGCTTTGTGAAACAGAGTTGGTAATCAGGATTACGAGAAATCCTTTTGTGCACTACAATCTCATCATCGTCCCAAACAGGTTCTTGCTACCTTCTGCTTTAGACCTTTTGGGTGCTTTGCGGCTCAGCCCAACTTCACTACACTTTTGAAGATTCTTAGATATTTCTTAAGAAATAAACTCAGCTGATTGTCTTCCTTTTCAAACAACTTCAAATTTGAACACAATACGCATCCACTCAAGTTATTCATTTTTCCTCAGTCAGAAGGAGGTTATTCATCCTCTCTTTGAAGTAGCACGTGCTGCATTGCAAGTAGTATCTGTAAGTTATTTCCGTTTTGCAAGCAAATGGAAGTGTGCAAAGTGTCTGAGTGTGGTTGAGATATGCGAGACCAAAATACTTTTAAGGATTAGGCTGCTTCTTGTCGAAGTGACGCCGTCATGTGGTCTTCTCTTGCCGCCAGCCGTCTTTGAATTTTCACCATAGCAAGCACCCTCTCATACCCCCTGCCTAATTGAGTGCGCGACTATTCCTTTTCATCTTTCTAAATGGGGTTCAGATTTACAATCATACACCCACCTCTTGAGCTTGGGTGAGGGAGTTCAGAAAAGGTACGAGGTTCTGATAGAATGGGGACAACTCGGGGCCGTAGGTATTTGGATGACATCGTTATGTGAAAAAATTTAACCTATAGAAAAATTTTATATGCGTAATGACATTAAAATAGCACTAAATGTATTTAACATAAATAATGATAAATAAAAAAAAACAGTAGAAAACGAAAACCACAGAAATATTTGTATTCACGCTTTCCTCCAAAACACAGTAGTGTAAGTGCCTAGTGGTATGATATGGTACTACCAAAATGTTTTGAATCATAGAATCCCAAATATTAGGCTCATAATCTTTATTGTCTCTGGCTCAACTTTGTGGAAGTTCATTTTGAGCAAATTAAAAGAAAAACTTTATACTTTTCCACCAATTTTGGTTGAAAAGTTTTTACTAAGTTTTTCTTTTCATTTTCTCATTAGGATCATATCAAATAACCATACTTTATATGAAATGTACGTGTCATAACAATTGTAATTACATAACAACCTACTTGTTTTATGAGTACATGGTGCGTAAGTTAAGAAAATCTAAATGCTTTCACTAAAAATTCAATTTTTTGGTAGTTAATAATTCTCAATTTTCAAATGGCTCTTAATGCGATAATTACAGTTTTAAAAAAAGCAAGCTTTTTGGAAAAATGTAGCTAAAAACATTATTAATTAAACTCAAAAACTCAAATAAATTACAATGAATGATAAAAAAGTTACTTTAGCATTGCACTACCATATGGTACTGCTAGGCGTTAACGGGTTGAGACACCAGCTGTTAAAAGATAAACAAAGGAAGTTGCATGCTGGAAATCCTTGTCTACTGAATCTCACATAACATGCATTTAAGTCCTTAGTGTTTTGTAGAAAAATGAATTCCTATGTCCATTCATTCGGCAAAATTTCTCTTTTACTCTATAGTTTCTGAAGAGCCTAGAAATATAGAGAGGTTCTAATATGATATTCTCTGTGTCACTCTGGCAAATATCTGTTCTAATAGTTCAAATAATCTTCAACTTCCAAGTGGTTTAAGAGTCTAGTAGTGTCGAGCCTTATTCATGCTGTCTAATGCTTTCTAATCATTTATAATTTTTTCTTTTTTTTTGAATAATCACACTATTATAGAGTAATTCTTCAGCAAGAAATTTATTGATCTGTATAGAACATTGCATCTGAATTACCTTTGCAGGGCATTGTTATTCACTCTGAAAAAAAGAAGACAAACTTTTGATAACATTGCCCACTTAAGTACCTCAAAAAACCACCACTAACTCCTTCAAATACCATTCAAAGGAGAAAAGATAATTCATTTTACTAAATTGTCCTCTGCTCTTCATGATCTTAAAAAAATCTGTCAAAATGAATTTAGCAGTATTTGATTAGTTCCATGGTTTTTTAAAGGTATTTTTTGATGGCAAAGGTGTGTGATGGATACTCATGATAGACAATGAGGAAATGAAAATGTTTTGTTGATACATAGATGGAATTAGTCCAATTGTTTTTTACCCTAACATGTTCTCGCATTTTTCTTTTTCTTGCAGATGCATCTAAAGTTAAGCCCAGATGTGTAGAAGTAAATTGGCATTCTCACTCTACTTTATGTAAGCCTTTACCATCTCTTCCATCCAGCAATGAACAGAGTTGTGCACCCAGCATACGAATAACTTTCATTTGGAAAGATGGTTAGTTGCACTGAATTATTCATAAAAATATTGTATTTCTTCAATGGTGAAAAGTTCTCAGTAGTATGTTATTTTTGCAAAGGTACCATTTTTGTTAATATCCCTTTTCCTCGTCAGCTGTTAAACAAGTCGAATTCTCGATTGGAAATTCTCCGGTGTGGCTGAAAGGAGAACCTCTGCTGATGCGTGTCATCTTGTCCCATCTTTCAAGCACTCCTGTGAAGGACAATGTGGTTACTGATGTTGCTTTGGCAGCTCTTCTCGACTCCTGTGCTGCAATTTCTGACATCTCTTCTGAGTAAGTTCTGTGGAAAAAAAATAGATGGAAGAACTGTCATTGCTATTAATGTCAAGATTACTCTTGATTTGTATTTAATTTAAGAAAACTATCCTTTCCCATGATAAAATGTGAAGTAATAGTAATGTTTTGTGTACTTTAAGCCTTTTACTGCTGGCTAAAAGTTTTGCTGCCTCATCCTTCCTTTTAAAGTCACAGTCTTTGGTACTAGCACCAGCAAAAATATGATACATTTAAACTGAAAAAATAAGTTCCACGTGGAAATAATTTATTGCTAGTCATTCTAACTATTAGATAACTCTCAATAAATTATTTGTGTGTTGCATTAGAAAGTTAAATATATCATCTAAATCATTAATTATTGTAATGTTACGTTTGAAACTGATCAATGATTTTCCAAAAGTTAATTAGCCCGTCAGTGGGTGTCCCAGGACCAAACTTAGTTTTTAAAGGGTTTGTCATTATTGCAAAGTGTAAAAGTTTTTCTTCTTTAAATTTGTGAAAGACATTTTACTAAACATTAAATTCACCTTTAATTGTTGCATCAGTTACGCTGTGGTGCATACCCACTCATATAAATATACCTGCTCCACTAATTTGGCGAGCTTCTTATGGGGTTAAACTCTAATGAAAACTCAGCAGCTGTGGTTCTCTCTTCCCCCTGTTTTCAATCCCATGCTATTTTTCAAAAGGGTGTGTGCACTACTCTACAGACTTCTATCTGTAGATGAGGCATCAGGAGGACTCCATAGGGGTTGTACATAAATTTAATATATCAAAGGAGTACTAATCTTATAATTATCGGGAGAGGTTGAAATCAGTTGATATTTTAAATAAACTTGACAGGAATGAGTAGTATGTTTTAAGAATTCATCTTGATGTCTTACTTAAGGTGTATTATTAGAATTTTAAATTTCTTTCTGTGCATTTCTTTTATCCAAAGCTGTGGTTCTCAACTCACAATAGCTTTTGTATTACTCAACTTGAGGTCAAAACGTGTATGAACCCTGGCCACCTGCAAAATTGCTTAGGTTTCTCATTGAATCCCACTTCATGGGAAACTTTATTTACCCTGAAAACCACTTTAGAGGCTCTCACTGAACAATTTTTGGAAGCCAGTGGTCCGAAGGAATATTTTTCATGTTCTAATATTAGTTGAAGTTACAACATATTTCTATTTGTTCTTATTTGTTTTTTATTTCTTCCAGGTCTTCCTCTTCATCCATCAAGCAAACATTCTCTGAAGCCAATAAGTGGTTCTCTTGTCTTGATCTTATTCCCTCAAACTCCCACAGCATGTCCGTAGGTGAAATGTCTTTATGGGGAGCATTGAAGTCAGTGTCATCAATTGGGAATGATGGATGCCTGCCACAGGAGACACCTGCCAAACTTAAAGACTGGTTTACATCCTATTCCAAGTTCTTGGGTTATTAAATGGAGCTATAACATTTTGTTGACTTTATTTGCATGTTAACTTATTTGTGAAAAGTGGAATAAATTTTGGAAGCTGGGTTTCCAAACTTTTACCCTACACTATATCTCACCATTTGCAAATATTTGCATAGTGACTATCCTCTATATTTGTACTACCTTAGCTTCAGCTGTTTATTCACGTGGAAATATTTTAGAGATGATGGGATCTTCAGTGGTTAAAATTGAAGGGAATGATTGTAAACTGTTGAGCAGTGTTTGTGAGTTTTTCCTATTCATCGTTATTCTGAGTAGGTAATTTGTAATTTTTCTCACTGATTATTTGTCTAAAGCTGTCTTTCTGTTAAAAATTGTGAGGTGTTTCGTGTTCATGCTGCAGCCATTGCTGGAATATGGGGATAGAGATGGTGTTATGATGAGATCATGGGCTTGTTGATTTAGTATTATAGGGAATAAGTAGACCAATTCCCAAGTTGAACCTCCCTCTTTAATGAAATTTAAAAAGTATCTACCTTTTTGAAGTGGATGAACTCTATGGAATTAGAAAACCAACAAAAGCAAGTCTGATGTAGGTTTTAGCTAATGTAGTCTCTATCAAGGTTGTGGAACAGTTGAAACTGAGGTAAATTTTATTCAAATCAGTGCCATTCCACTAATTAAATTATTTTCATCTCATTTACATGAAGTTTCACTAAGTTGCAACTGCCACTGTGAAGGCCACCTATAATGTTTGACGTACAGTCTATTTTGTCTCAGTTCATCCACAAGTTTTGTTATTTTGCTTATCCAACATCCTTCCCTCTATCATGGATATCAGCCTTCCCTGTTCTCTTTTCATACCTTCTCTCTGAAACTGTCAGTTATTATCTCTTCTTGCCCTAAGTGTCTTGGAGTCATTTGTTCCTTTTTCTTTCTGTCCCTCTCATCAATCCATTCTTTTCCCAACCCATGTATCAAATGCTGCCTGCCTATTCTCAACCTCTTTCAGAATCCATGTTTCCACTGAGTAAGGTGGTATAAACTTAGAGGCTATTGCTATTTTATGTCACGATCCTCTCATCAGCTTAGTATTCCCATTCATATTATTCCATTTCCACCACAGTATATCATGTTTTCCAGGAAGATATGGTTGGTAGGGATTTCTTTGTTCAGCTGTCTCCCGATTATCCCCTGAGACGCAACTACATGGCGTGGTGCCTGACGGTGTAGTTTCCAACGTCGAGCAGTGGTTTTGAAGCACTCGTGCAAACACCTCATGGACTTCCCTCCTGAACTTCACCCTTTTCATGCTATCTAAAAATCCTATTCTCTCCTTTGTTTACCCAACATTCTATCCTGTAACAGTGTTTTCAACATCCACTCCCAGCTCAGCACTCGCCTAATCCATACCTCCTTTCTCCTTTGGATTCTATCCAGAAGCTGCCTCTCCTCACTCAACATGTCTCGCACTTTGTGTTTCATTCTTCTCTCAGTCCACTTCACTTTCTCCTTACCCACATCTCGAACACCTCCAGTCTCTCCCATTCTCCTCCCTAAGTGCCCATGTTCCCACACTGTAAAGTGCTATACTCCAGATCAAAATGTTACAAATTTATCAACCAATGTACTGTCTGTAAGCAAGCTAGTTATGAAAGTCATAGGTAGAAAGAAGTTAGGGGAGGAGGCTCCCTTAGGGAGGGTATGGCAGGTGGAGGGGGGTTCAGGAGAGAGAGAGAGGCCGAAGGGTTAGTCATGTCATTAGCCCAGGAATTTAGGAGAGGGAGACTTAAAAAGAGGGGAGTGGGAGTCATAAAAAGTCGTTTACAATGTTGTCATTGGAGCCAACATGCTGCAAAATTTCCATCTGTTCCAAAGCGTCTAATCTAGGTCCTTTAGGTTCAAAATGAAGCACTTCAAAAACAAAATCACTTTGATGACTGTTATATAGCAAATGTTTTGTAAATTGTGAAGTAGTCTTTTCATTTCTCATGCAGGCTTGGTGTTCTTTCACCCATTCTTGAAATTGTCGTGCCGTTTGCCCAACATACACCGTGTTGCATTTTAACCTATACACCCCACTCCTTTCTTCTCTTGGGAAGGGATCTTTTGTGAGGGAAAGAATGTTCCTGAGGTTGGATTTATTGTAAAACGCATTCTATCCATTTCTCTGGGGCAAAGACATCGCAGGTTCCCATAAGATCACTGAAGATGTTTGGTCTGGACTAGGATGGGATGGGTGACTATTCATTCCTCAGCCGTGGTGCTCTTGTCTGCTGTCTGCAGGTGGCAGTTTCCAATATGCCCAGCCTTCAAGTTTATCATGGATGATCCTGCATCTTGTACACTTCAGTGGAGCTTTCTGGTCTCAAGATGTACTTGCTTAATCCCAAGTATGTTTATGAGTAGTTCAAAAATATGTATTATATTTGGGAGAACAGAATTCCTTTTAAAAAACATCGTGTACAGGGCCTTTCCCACAGCCATTTTACAATGGCAATTTGGAAAATAACCTCCAAATCGTTTAAAAAAAATAAATCAGCTGAAAGGGAAAAAAAGTTATTGGAACATCATAGATACGACTCTCCCCTATTTTTCATCTTATCTCCCTCATTATTCTAGCACTTGTACCATTCTACTAATTCCTTCTGGATAAAAAGTGGCCGCCTGCGATTTAAACCAACGTGTTTCAAAGTTCTTCATTGTCAGCAAATTTTTTCTGCGCCTGAAAAGAGCCATCCAGAGCAATCACAGTGACCTACTAAGTTCTGGGGTTGTGCTTCTTCATGATATTGCATGCCATCACACTGCTGTGAGAACAGGAGAGGTTTTGCACATATTGAAATGGGATATGTTTCAATATCCTCCCTACAGTCCGGACTTGGCTCCTTCTGCTTATCATGTGTTCACTGCAATGAAGAAGTGGCTTGGGGAAAGCATTTTGTTGACGATGAGGGACTCAAAAACCTGGTGACAGTTTAAGTTGCAGGCAGCTGCATTTTATGCAGCAGGAATTATAGTACATATATTGGTAAAACGGTACAACATATACTTGAACAATGGAAGAGACTTTGTTGTCAAAATAGAGGAGAGTTGTACCTTTGATATGTGAATAATGTTTTTCCCTCTGTGTTGGTTTGTTTTTCACAGCAATTATTATACTGCATGGAAGTTCCTATGAACCACCACTGTGCTCTAGTACCATATCCTCCTGTTGTATTCTGTCCACACAATTTCAGATTTTCAAAGCCTATGTTATATCTATCGGGGTAGTCAGGAGGGATGACATAAAACGATATGCAAGCAGCTTAGGAAGGATTGTGCACTTTTAATGAGATGCATGGTGACTGATGACTAAAACCATCAGTTGCGAATAAGGAATCTTAATACTCCAGTATGAATGTTATATTCTGGCTTCATGAAAATTTTGGTATGGGCATCTTGCTAAATAAAGGAATGACCTGTAGGTTACTCAAGAAGACATCTTACACCATGGCATTCTCAGATATCTGTCCGCACCTCGGCCTTACTCAAGTTGGAAAACCAATGCCTGGCTGTGAATAAATTTTCTTTGTGATCGACGTAGGGTCGGTTTTTATGCAGACGATCAAGTTCATTAGCACAAATAGCCAATAGATTTGTGTCCATTTGAATTGATTTGAATGTATCCAGCGCCAACTGCTTCCGAACACGCCTGTATGGTTACGCCATCTGTAGCGTGACGGCGGTGACGGGTAAACAGTCATCAAAAGACTACGCTTGTGCGCAGCGTTTATTTTGGTGGTATTTACAGTTTAAGTTTCGTGTTGCACATTGGTTTCGCCGATTTAATGAATTTGATAATTCATTGTGGCCCTACATTAAAATGTTTACTGTCTCGTGCTCGCCCGTATTACCCAATTATGAAGGTTTTTGGTGACATACAATGTAAAACGGATCACAAGAGATGTTATCCTAGTCGCAAGTTATTCTCTCTCTCTCTGAGCAAATGTGAGCCAATTATTCCATCCTACCATTTAGTGAAACGAAATAAGTACACCAAGAAAGCTGAAGAGGTGGGTATTTTTTTGGATTTTTCTGAGGCGCAGGTGTCTCTATCATTGTAAGTTCTTTTCATACCACTTAATGAGTAATTCGTACCTCAGCATTTATTTAAGGGTAGTGAGCCCGGTACATTACATCGTGAGTTTGTGAATGAATTTTTAATTCAGTAATGCCATATTTTCTGTGCATAGTAGTTTAAAACTTGCTTTTATAAATGCTTAGTATCTCATTATCAGTGCAATATCGAATACGTAGATAACATCGTGTTGGTTTACTGACATAAAACGAAATCGATATAATTATAAGATGCAATTTGCTCTCTCTCTATAGTCTTGCCGTACTCGTTACATAAGAGGCATTTAATTCTTCGTTAATGAAATCCATAGTTAACCGTTGAGTGCAAACTTATGTCGGTGGCGACAATTGTGTGGATGTCCTGAAGATTGTTATTAATTTTGTGAAACAATAATGAAAAATCTACTATTGTCGCATTTTTAATGAACAACATACTAGCGGCTTTAATATTAGGCCGTAGACAAGGCATATCGACTGCACATCTAGAAAGCATTTGCACTAAAATAACTGAAGGATTAGAGAAAAACGAATAGTTAGCAATAGGGCAATCTTACCTAAGTATAATACCCACTAACATGGTCCCACATAGAGGCGGATCTATTGGGGGGGGGGGGGGGGGGGGGACGTCAAGGGGGCTATAGAGCTATAGATTGGTTGGAAACATAAACTCGGTAAAATCGAAATTTTTTTAAGTTACACCTTTGTACTTTAGTTATATTTTTAATTAAATTTACGATAATTTATAATCATAGTATGGTTTTTAAATATTTATAAGATATTAGCAATGATAACACTTCGTTACTTCCACAATTAATTTAAAAAAATAAGACCAGTTTTCACTATCAAGCCATTATCAGTTACATAAACAACAATAAAGAAATTTGGCAGGGTCAGGTTTATACATGTTATGTTGGTTTATAAGATGGGTTTCAGGGCTGGGATTAGTTAAGCAGGAAGAGAAAAGGGGTGATGGAACAGAGTTTGTCATTCAGGTTGTGGGGTGGGCGTTTTGGGAGGGTGATGAGTGATAAGGGGATGAGTTAAGAAAGGTTATGTCCTTGTGAAGGTCTCCATTTATTGCAATATCCTGAATTTCCTCAATCCTGCTGTAGCCAGGAATTTCGTTCCAGGGGGGAAAAATTTTGAAGAACAGGGTACTAAGTATTGGGTTTTAAACTAATTTTAACACTTTTCATAATTGAAAAAACTTCATTTGTTAAAGAAAAATTTGGTAAATTCATGATTTTTCAATATTTTATTTCCTTTATGAGGAGACATTAATGAGTTTTTTATATTTCGGGGAGGGTCCGGACCCCCCTCGGAACCTCCCCCGGACCCCCTGGCTACGCCACTGATCCTGCATCCATCCTCTTTCCTTTCCCGGTAAAATGCAGTATTTCCAGCTCGAAGTCACTTTGGTGCTCCATATCCAGTAGGTGTCGTGTGAAGGCTGACAAATCATCCTTATTCTTCCAGCATGCCTCGTGTTCTTTCATTCTTGTATTGAAATTTTGTCCTGTTTGGCCGATCTAGCAAGGTTCACAATTATCACTATTTAATTAATACATACCAGATTTTAAATTAGGCTAAATTGCGTATTTTGTGTTGTTAAGCCATCTTTCCAAGGTGTTATTATAAAAGCATACCTTTTATTTATTTTTTCAGAATGGCTTGGAATAGAACATAAGATAGGGCGCCGATAAAAGGTATTTTGAACCATTTGGTCGACGTTTAGGGCTTGACGGGTAGCAAGGAACTTGAATATACCACTACGATGAATTGAAATACTTTTTTTTAATAAGGGCTTAGTTTACATACTTTAGTTCTAATATAACGACCTGCTACGTATGCATAGTGATCGTGGCCAAAATACCGTATTTCTCCGAATATAGTCCCCCCCCCCTAATTTTGAGGCTTCAGTTTCGGGAAAAGTTAAAAAAATGCATTTGAATATAATCTTTACCCCCCTTTACTTTTACCACATCTCGCCTTTATCTCGCCTATCCTGGCTGATATCTTTATGGATAACCTGGAAAGTAAACTGTTCAGCTCTCATCACCCTCTTTTAAAAAACTTGTGCTACTACTTTAGATATGTGGATGACATTATTTGCTTATGGACCGGTAGCAAGAGACAACTGGCCTCCTTTCTTGGGCTACTCAATTCCCTCCACCGATCCATCAATTTTACAACTGAACTCGGAGGTGACTCAATCCACTTCCTAGATCTTACGATTTCCCTCAAAGAAGGCAAACATGACTTCTCAATCTACCGGAAAAGTACCTTTACGGATGTACTTATCCCCGCAGACTCAAACCATCCCTACTCCCACAAGATTGCAGGCATTAACTCTATGCTAAACAGACTCCTTTGTATCCCAATGACTGCTTCAAGTTTCAACCAGGAACTTGATGTTATTAAATCGATATGTTCTAATAACGGCTATCATGATGACCTCATCCGTAAATTACTGGCCAAAAAAAACCCGAATAAGAGTATCGCCCACCCTAACCAGTTTGCTGCCGGTCCCCAAAACAGAACCCAAACGGTGGTGCAAATTTACCTTTCCTTGGCCCCCTGTCTTACAGTGTTCACAACCTCATACCCAAAGACAAATACAGAGTGTGTTTTTACTCCCCGACCTCCCTTGGTAAAGTGATTTTTAACTCCAAGGACAAAGTGAATCCTGAAGACAAAAGTGGTGTCTATGCCCTGACATGCGACGAGTGCAACGGTGTGTACGTTGGTCAAACGGGCCGCAAGTTTAAAACTCGTGTCGATGAACACAAAAGAAGTGCTCGTTTGAAAGACTCCATTTCCCATTTTTCTTAACACCTGTCCGAATCCGGCCACAACAGTGATTTTAATATTAAAATTTTACATGTACATGACAAAAGTGTAAAACTGGATATTTTAGAAATTTTAGAAATCACCAAATGCACTCTTGCACGTAACATCGAAATTTTTAATGATATGACTGTATTCAAATGTTCTAACTTTTTATCTACTGTTTTAAAATCTGACTTCTTCCTTGACAATCCTTCCTCCTCCCCTTCTCATTAACCTCGTTACCACCTGACTTTTATCTGCCTGCCCCCACCCCACCTCCCCAAGCTTTTATACTTTTTGTTTTGAACCTCCTATCCAACCAACAATGCTCAATGCTCCTCCTCATTTAGTTCCCCCCCTCCTCCTTCCCTCACACTATTGTTGGATAAATAAGGCTGGATGTTGTATGCTTTTCTCAGTTAGTCTTGATAATGACGGTGTAAACGTTGAAACTAGTAGACTGCAAAAATATAAGGTTGTGGAATAGTACTGTGTTTTTATTTCACCATGAAGTTATGGTACTTTTTCACACAATTTATTTAACACGACCGGTTTCGTCGCAGAGGCGACATCTTCAGGTACAGAAATCGTTATTTTGTTACAAAATACATACACACTAAATAACTATAAAAATAACGATTTCTGTACCTGAAGATGTCGCCCCTGCGACGAAACCAGCCGTGTTAAATAAATTGTGTGAAAAGGTACCATAACTTTTTATTGTGTACAATGGATTTTCACAAAGTAAAGCCTGAAACAATCGAGTTTATCGAAAGCTATACTTTCATTTAGAGTACCTCATTCGTCTTTTCAAGGACCATTTTTATTTATAGTCTATGTAAATGATCTTCTCGATCACTATAGCACCCATTTTATTTTCTTATGTTACAACATAATTAAACTTCAGCAGCGACTAAAATATAGCATGGCAAACAGCCACTGACATGCTTAACAGATCTAGTGAATGGTTCATTAGCAATGAATGATTGTGTTTGAATGAAAATAAGGCTTTAAAATTTAATTTTGGATTAAATGAAATGCACAAAGCAATCAATTCGATCAATGTCTTGGGTTTACACGTGGACTATAGGCTGTCTCAGGATATTGGGCCTTTCTGACTTAAGGTTCAAAGATTTTAACATTTTTTCTTTGTACTGATTGTGAATTTTGTATTTTATTTTTATATAGGTGTATGTTTATCAATTGACAAGATCTATTGTGATGTAAATTCGGCTAATGATCAAAAAATATAATAATTATTTAAGTTTGGGGAATCTTATGTAAAATTTAATATTGCAGGAAAATTCAGATGCGGAAGATGAAGTAGATGTCATTGAAGATGTTGGGAAGGATTTTAAAGTAGTGAAGATCAGAGTGAATTCTCTCCGTGCAGACCTGGTTCTGAAAGCTGCCCTTGGAATGGCTAGGAAGTAATTCCATTCATCTTAATTTTCATGTGTTATAAATGCTGTGTCTTCTACCTCTTGTGGAGTGCTTATTTATTAAATCCGCCATGAGTTTAAATTCTGCCATAGTATAATAATATTCAGCTTTTAGCGAAAGCATTTGCATCTGGTGAGAGTGAGTCACACCCAAAAAATATACCATTTGTGCAAGCAAAATTTTGAATGTTAGGTGAATAGATATACTACAATATTTTTCCTATGACTATGCTAGTTTTTATTTTTCTGTGTTTGCATGCATTTTTTGTTCATTCTGAGCCAAAGGTTGGCGCTATAGGCGGATCTAGGGGGGGGGGGGGCACGTGCCCCCCCCCAGACCCTTAAATATAAGCAAAATTTTTAATACGGTCCCATTATCATTGCATTCGTTTTGTATTATGAGGTATCCTTGTGCCCCCCGGAACAAAATCCTGGATATGGCCTTGCTTGTGCCCCCCCTAGAAAGAAATCCTGGATCCGCCCCTGGTTGGCACTCATGCCCAATGAAAGACATTTTCCTATTTTTCAGAAGAAGGGCACATTCTTCTCGTTAATCACTAAGAGTGCATTAGCAATCACTTTTTGGATTTCCTTGATGAATTATATAAACACATTTTATATTATAGGTTATATTTATTTAATTCATATCTATCTTATTCTGGATTTCCAGTGAAGTTTAAATTGTGTGGTTAGTTTTGATAGGGTGTTAGGAGTGTTGACTCTGGCTCAAATCAATGTGGTTGCAAAATTTTCTGAGTTTTCATGACCACTGCTGGATGTCCCTGTGTAGGGTATCTTGAGAACCACACATTGATGGGATACATATTGAGCCATAGTCCCTTAGGTGCTTCTTTTAAGGAAATATTGTGCCAATGCTGTGTGTACTGCCGATCTTCTTTCATTACCCATCCCTAAGGCTGACCTTGCTATCATATCCTCCAAGCAAGTACCTTCTTTATTTATTCAATTAGATCTAGCTAACTTGAATAGTTAAATAGCGTGTACTGTTATGAGGGAAATATCGGAATCAATTCCTCTATTATAGAATGGATGGTAAATTTTTTAGGCAGGGCAAGTAGGTTTTAACAGCTACGTCTGCTGTTGTCTTAAGGATTGAAATTTTCTCACTTGGGATAACTTTCTTGTTTGTGTGATGAGGACGATGTGGTTTTAGCTTTTATTACTATACATACATTTTTCAAGTTATCTGATGAAAAAGTGTTTCATATTTTACACTTTGTTGAACACAAATATTTGATACTTCAATTGATGCAAAGATATTTATATTTTCAGTAAAGTGGAAGCGGCTTTTTTCCAATCTAAAATTCGAGTGAATGGTGCAGTCCTGACGAAAAAAAGTTCTCAGGTAAATTTCTTATTAAAATGTGATAACAGCAATTTTCAGTGTTTGGGTTAGAGTTTTGGTAATAAAAATTAGAAATTCAAGTCTTTTATGAGTTTTTTATCTTTTTCACTGTGAAAACAGGCTTGAGAGGTGGAAGAAAATATGTATGTATAATATGTATATACATGAAGCTATGAGCAGAAATATATTAATTGCAAATATGTATTGGATTATATACTAACTTTAAAGCCATGTCAATTCCTGATTGATAAACCATATTCCTGATAAGGATGTGTGTAAATTGGTAGCTGTATATTTACCTACAAAGATATTCTGTAATAACTTTTTCATTTCCTCACCATCAGGGATACTACTGTTACTTAAGCTTTGGCCCTCTTTGGTTCATTCGCCATGAATGGAAGTAATTATCCTGGTCTCTTTTCACTCAAGAATCACTTTTGAGCAGTGGCGGCTGGTGGTAATTTATCTAGGGTGTGCATTAGAGCAGATATAGGATGATTTAATTATATTATATTAATCCTAATCCATGAGCGTCATTTTTCGTCGTAATAGAATACATAGCAAGCAAAACATATCACTGGTACACTCTACCCTTAAAATTGCATGAACAGAAATAATATTAGCATGTATGAAAATAATTATTCTCAACACACCTTTACAAGTGACGGTAGTTGAAATTCATTCTCTTTCTTTTCCTTACACCCTATGAGGAAGTAGTGTAGAAAACGACGATACAGATGGCTCTGTAGACGGACTAGGATCCTGGGCGCAGGTAGTGTAGGTAGCGGCTACACCACTACACTACCTGCTAGTCAGTCACCAAAAACATGCGCGTGCGCATTCGCATGGTTTTGAGTCTGCTCCCATCGCCCCTTTGAACAGCACACACCCCCCCGCTTACCTCGCCCCGCCAGAGCTCCCTCAAGTGATCGCACAGACCGAAAATGCGCCCGGCATGATGCCACGGGATCGCACACTTGTAGAGCGGTGAATTCGAAAAGGAGATAGCTGTAGCGTTCGGAGGCTCATGTTTCTTGCATATGCAGACAGTACTTTTATCCTTCGCGTTGCAAAGGAATAGTTTTCTTTTATAATTTATTCATCTTTGGGTGTGCACTTGCTAACATGCGTATACGCACACGCCGCTACTGCTTTTGAGTTGGCTGAAAGCTAATGGCAGCAGATAGGAATTTGGGTGTGTGCCATTTGGCCATTTGGAAGCCCATGGGCAGCAATAAAGGATGTGCTGGACACTGATGGGAATTATTCTCATTAGTTTTCTTTCCAAACAGTCGATTCTAATTGGTTGCAACCTGATCGAAATTTGTTGTGCCTGAAAATTTTCACTCCATTGGCTCATTGCAAGGACTTATATTGTTGTCGCAATGGTTTTCAACAACAATAAATCTGATTACGTTGTGACTAGATATATATTGGAATAATTCTGATTAGTGAGGTTGATCTGAGGGACTCTCATGAGAGACTGAGAATACCCAAATTCACTTCATTTACACATTCACCATAAGTATAAACTTAATAATCCATTTCACATTTACAAGAGAGCAGAGAAAAACAAATGTAACCAAAATTTCAACATAGAGCTTGGTGTTGGGATATTCTGGCACATCCTCCAGGACTCCCACACCTCCAGAATATCCCAACACCAAGCTCTATGTTGAAATTTTGGTTACATTTGTTTTTCTCTGCTCTCTTGTAAATGTGAAATGGATTATTAAGCTTATACTTATGGTGAATGTGTAAATGAAGTGAATTTGGGTATTCTCAGTCCCACATGAGAGTCCCTCAGATCAACCTCGCAGTCTAAGCTTTGCCACTGAATGGGAGGTAGAGTGGAATATCTACAGTCAATCTAAGAACACACTTTTATCTACTTGTCTGAAAATGCTGTATAATACCCGGCTTTGGAGTGGATGGATTCATCCAAATTTATTCTTTTTTTGTGGCAACATTTTCTTTCAGCCATCTAGGAAATTATGAATTCAGGTGCAATATCAAGTCAGAGTTAATGCTTCTATTGTGCACCAAAGTGTTAACATTGTTGTATTTTTTGTTTGTGGACTATTAGGAATGCATGAAGCTAATACTTGTGCTTGTTTGGGAACTTTTCAGTTGAGAATGGAAGATGAAATTGACCTGGTAAGGGGAACCAGTAAATTAAATCCAGGATTTTTAGTTGTGTCACGAGTGAAGCTGCTGTCATATTCTGAAAAAGACGACAAGGTCATTGTCAATGCTCAGTGTTTTAAATCTCTAACTATTGAGAACTATTCAGAACACCCATGGAAGCGTAGTGAATGAAGGCCAAGAATGAGAAGGATTTGACATTGATGAGGAATGTCACCAGGTAATGAACGATTTGTTGCAGTTTTTATTCACAGACACTATTTTTTACCACCAGTGGATTATTATAAGAAAGGTCAAAACATTGTTTGATAATGTAATGTAAATAAATGAATAAATCATGTTTTGGATGAAATTTGAATTATTCATATTCTGGACATGGGGAGTGACTCAGGCCCGTGCTGAGTTGCCGGGACACCGAGACGTATCTTTGGCACCCTCCTGTTCCGAAACTGACAAATTTTTGCAGTCAGAATACCAACATTGAGCAGTTGACTTGATTTCAATGATGTCTCATTTAACATAATGATAAACACCTTTTTGAGTAAAGAAAATAATAATTATAATCATACATATTAATATATGTAATTCAATCTGGTAAGATTCAATTCAATCTTAAGAGGGTGAGCGTTAAAATTTCAATATTTATTTATTATATTCCACACCCCCAGACTCTCCTGGTAGTCGTCCTGCTGCATAGTGCTGGCACCCTCTGTCCATGGCCGTTCACTGCCCTAAGAAGGGGTCTAGCACGGGCCTAGAGTGACTGTAAGTAATAGTAGAGGCCCACAAAACTGAACATCATACCTCCACGGCATGGCATTGTATCAGAAGAAAAATAAAGTGATAATTTGGTACTATACTCTGTTCACTTAGTATCGAGAGAGGGTGCAGGAGTGAACTTCACATTTCCAAATGTGCATAGCTGCTCTTGTATATAACTAAAAACGTGAGTCATGGGTAGCCACAGGTATTTTGGGCCCGGTGCCGAAACAATATACCTACTCATTTGGAAGGCATTGAGGATAATCCCTTCACAGAAGCTCTTAACATTGTCAGCTACCACACTGAATGTGGGACCATTGGTAAAAGGCATACTTAAAGACATACAGGAGAACGCATGATATTTGGCAACCCTGCTCCACGAGCAGATTTATGATGTTAACCCTTTTGAGACGGTGGGGTTTTCGTCTTAGCATGACTGCTGTACTGAGCCCCAAGAGACTCTTCTTTCTCATGGTACAGAGCATTTTTGGAGGACATTTGTTAAGAAGGGTCTTGCAGAACCTTTTTCGACCCCTCCCCGGTGGAACTTTGCATTATCTCGGACTCCGAGAGTAGTTGTGCTCCCTCCTTTCCGGGTTTACGACCATACCTGCGGCATTGGTTCGCGGTCAACTTATGTATTGCTTATATGTATTTAGCAAAGGGATAATTGTGCTTGCACGTGAATTGTAGACTTTGAATTGAATTCCTCATTTTATTCTGAGCAGTGTCAAATTTTAAACGAAGTTCTAAGGTCAATATTAATGCATTTAATGCAGCAACAATTTCCATGTTAATGTTTATACATAACTCGAGATATAAGTTAATATTTATCGTAGAATTTCGTTTAAAAATTGTAAACGCTGCTCAAAAGACAACTAATTCAATTCTTAGTTTATTTTTTTTGAGAAATGAACAAATATTTATTTCGAAAACTGACTGGATAAACAATTGTATGACCGCTGTCCCTTACCGCTAAGAAGGGTTATAAAAGACGAGGGGTCCGGGTACCGGCTCCCGGATTCCGAGGGTAAATCCTAAACCACGCAGGGTTAGGTCCCGAGACAAAGACGACGTAAACCCGCGACCGTCCTAAGGGGAGAGAACTATTTGGTCTCCACCTTACACAAACGAAGATGAACTGTTGCCCACTCCTTTAGGTGTTGGGAGGCATACTTTTTGGTAGCCTTCTGTCGCCAAATCATGGCATCTTCACAGGCTTGAAGTATCATTTAGATGGATTTGCTTTCCCAAGGATACCACCTTAGAATGCCATCGCTTTTTGTCCACAACTGCTTATTCGATGAGTAAACCCTACTTTTGACGCAGCTAACATTTATATCTAGATGTTGACCCACCATCCGCAATGCAGTGGCTTTGAGCTTAGCCAGGAGTGGAAGCTCTACTGTAAATTTAATTTTTCGTGCTCACTCCCAGTATCACCATGAGAGAGGCTGATTGGGCCATAGGCCACCCGAATCTCTGTTCTGTATATGGGCATTGCATACCCTCCAGGCGAATGAAAAGAAGTCATGACCTGTCCCAAAACAACTTTTCGACATCAATCAACCTTCTATATTGTATGAAGATGAAGAAGATTCCACAATGATTGCATAATCCATGACTAATTCTTTTAAGACATTTACTTATTCCTCTCTTGAATGTTCACTCTTGCATGTGACTCTGTAAAGGTTCACAGCTTACTAATCCATAATTATTCTTTGAATACTTTATATGGTGAACACCCTAGCATTTTAACTTCTGGCTTAAGGCTCCTGATTGTAGTGCTATATGAACAAAGTTATTGTCCTATGGTATTTTATATCTGGCAGTATAAAATACCTTGTCATCTAAATTGTCTGGGTTTGAATTCCTGTCAAGGAATATGATTTATTCGTCTGTGGAATTTTTGAACTTAAGGACACGTGTGGTTAAGTCCTAGGGTATACCTCTGACAAGTCCACATTTTCTCTTTGAATAAGTGATTGTTTGAATATTATGTCAGAATCCTGTCAAGGAATATAATTTATTCTTCTGTGGAATTTTTGAACTTAGGGACACGTGTGGTTAAGTCCATGGGTTTACCTCTGACAAGTCCACATTTTCTCTTAAGTAATTGTTTGAATATTATGTCAGAATCACGTTCAAACATAGAAGAATGTGTTACAAATGACAGGGTTTTAAAAGTTGCAATCCATGCAGTTTTTCAGTTGAAATAAGGCACCCATAGAGCACTTTTGCATCTCTCAACTCTCAGTTCCTCAGGTAATATAACTATACCATTCAATTTGAGAGATCATGGTTGCATTGAATGAAAAATGGTGGCCTGAGTGGCACCTGCATACAGTTCATACACTGTGATGATTTCAGGTTAAACTGTGTGAAACCTTCCAATAATGGAAAAATGAAAAAAAAATTAAACCTGGCAATGAAACTATGATATGAAACACGGGTAGTGCTTTTTCAAATATATTAGTGAACCTAACAAATAGAGATTAGGGAATAGAATATAAGCACTCCAAACTCGGTAAATTTTGATAATATTTCATTAGCTTTGCCGGATTCTAATCTTAAGAGTGTAAGTGCCGGAGTCGGGGTAATTTGGAAATCTAGCCTTGCTATTGCTATTAAAATTGATTCCATACAGCAGCCAGGTACCAGACCTAAGGGATTAAAAGAAAAAAAAATAGGAGGACATTTGTCTTGCTTCTCGTGCTTTAAAAGTCTGCTTTTTAGAACTTCAGCACAAAAATGAACAATGTTCCATAATGACCTAACGGATCCAGTCTTAGAAAAAAAATTAAACTTAAGGGAACCAGCTCCAACATCAAGTTATGGAAAGGAAAGTTGTTATGGTCTGAAATGACTTTCCACTGCACTATTGTACCCCCATAACCTTTTTTAACTCAGCATTGGTTTGAAGTAACATCAAATAAGAAGGTTTGTCTTTAAAAATATGGGTGCCTTTTCGGATCTATTAAAGATAGGTCTGGATTGAGTTATTTCTGCTATAAAAGCGAACTGCCAAATATGTAGCTGCCATGATAATTGTGATTGAGTTGTAAATTATGATTGAGATGTTTCAGCTACTAAGTCTCCAAACTACTGCAGATAGAGCAACGAAATACTTTTTTCAAGATGCATTCCTAGTGTTATGCATAGCCGCAATAAGAAAGGTTTTCTTATGCTAGAATCAGTTTTTGGGATTTTTTTAAACCCCATGTATGCTAAATTTTTTACTACAATTAGGAAAATGTTGAATCCTCAGAAGACCTTAATCTTTGGCATTTTAAAATTTATGCCATTTAAAATATTGGTTAAAAATTGTATCACATGAAGTTCACGATACACTTCGTTTTCTTCTGCTTATTGCATTTTGAATACATAGTCATCCGTTTTTCTTCGATTTTAACATTAGCCATTAAACATAACAATCAGGCGTAAACATGGATTCAAAAGATATAAAAAAACAAATTTAACGCTTTTATCTAAACCAACTGGAAAAGGTAAATTAGAACTTTAATGATATAAAAGCCATATTTTAATCTTCATTACCCGTTAAAATTCAATGGGCACCTTTCCCCAGTGGATGATATACAGAGAGGGTGCGATTAATTACGGAGAATTTTTGGGGGGGTAGAGGGTTTCATAGAATATCACCTAATTTTACGTGAGGGAATTCGTCATTTTTTCCGTAAGAAATATGCGATAATTTGCGAAGTATTTAACTAGCGTTGTCATTTACATGGATTACAGTGAGAAAAATTCCCCTGAGACGGGAATCGAACCGCGGATATTTGGCTTTCCGGGCCATTGCGCAGACCACTACGCTATCATTGTTCCTGGCCAACCGGAATCAAATTTCTATTAGTCTCGAAGTTAGCTGAGATTTGCGTTGTTTACAACAAATCCATCAATTATAGTGGCATTAAAAAAAATTGTTTTCGGAAAACTGCTAATAATAGATGTGGCTTTCTTATATAAAATTTTTAAGTTATTGAAACAATAACTACGGGAATACCATTCGCTCCAAGTTGGGCAACTTGAGTTAACGCGCACGGGTACTTATTTTAGACAAAAATTAAGCACAGGAGATACTATGGAGTCGAAGATTTTTAAAGTAAACTATTCAATCTAGAAATAAATTTTATTTCATATGATTTTTGTTGTATTGAAATTGATTGCTTCGGTTAGATGCTAGAGCAAACTCGGCTGTCTTGCTTTTTTTATAGACGCGTATAGCGTAGTGGTTCGATTCGCGGCCTAGAGGGACTTTTCTGATAGCAATATATGTGAATCTCATCGCCATCCACGCGGCAGGATTGAAATATTATTCACCTATGCCATTGTTCAATTTTCTCTCTGTCATTGTAGATTACACACTTAGAAGTTTTAAATGGCAGTCTCAGCATTATTTAAAAAAATGTATGGTCATTACCCCGAACATAGCGCATTTAAGCCGTAAAAGACGAGGGAATTTAACAAATAACAATGCAGGACGATCATGAACACCCTTCATATATAAAATATTATATTTTTCACTACATCCAACTCAGTAAAGCCCATATTAATGTATTTCTTCTAAAAGTAAGAACGCACTTTTAAACTAATTAAAATTTAAAAAGTTTCATAAAATTTGGGAGGGGGGTCATGACTCCTGTGACCCCTTCCCTTAAATCCGCCACTGTGTCTACATTTTTAAAAATCAAATAATTATTGTTAGGAACAATCGTAGAATACCTGTACGTGGCATAAAGCAGCTTCATGAAGTTAATTGCGGAGGATTCACCAGGGGTTGCATTTCGGGAGGGTGGCAGTTGCGGATACAGAAAATACTCAAGGGGGGGGGGCGCAAAAGATATCTTGAGCTACCTTTTCTTTTGCCGTAAGTACAAATAATTAAGTCACATGCGAAGTTTAACAAAGTTTTATTCAAACTGATAATACGCATACACAATACAATGCCATCTTAGTACAAAAAAGTTATTATTGTGGTTCTGCAATGTTAGGCAATGCGTGCGGCCCCGCAAGGGGGCGCGCCCACCCCCTATATGTATCCGCCAATGGAAGGTGGAGGGGTTCAGTTGGAGGAGGTAAGCTTCAGACTATCTTCTCATCATTTCGAGGGGCTTCGAAACCCAACATAGGTACATTCCCCACTCGCTATGGCCTCGCCAAGAATTGCATCATACGACTCTCAGACCACACAATTTTGGTTAACGAAGTGTCGTAGGAAAATATTGTCGTTAAAACTTAGCGCAGTGGGCTGAAATCGAAAAAAGTGTGCAATCAGGCGAAGGGGGAGCCTGGCCTCTCCTAACTTAAATGATTATTTTCTCGAAAAAGTTCAAAACCCCTACAATCAAGTACAATTAGAACAAAAGCATCAAAATTATAAATACATTTTAGTCTTAGATACTACTTAAAATGTTTTCAGAGGCTTATTCAAACGAATGTTCCACTTTTAGGGGCCACGTAATACCCTGAGTTTCACTAGGGGGGTGTTCCATATAGCCCCTAAACCTCCGGCAGGATTACTGCCCACCAAACATAAAAGTATAAATTCTTCGTTAAAACTTTCGCGGGTACTCGTCATATCAGGGATGCCGACTTACAATAAATATTGGAGGGGCCCAGACCGGGGATCTTGCCCCGGGAAATTTTATAAGTAGTGAGTTTTAAGTTTTTTAAGCATTTTAGAAGAGTCATATGATTAACATTAGAACCCTGATAACTCGAATCTCGATATCTGGACAATCCGGGGAAAATCGACAAACCTGACAAATTTTCTCTCACACCCATAACGAATTTTTGAAGGGGCTCGGGCCCCCTCAGGCCCCATGGAGTCGGCGCCACTGCGTCATGTTGAATAAAAACTTTTGGGCTAAGTATGTCGCCGCGTCATTTTTGCGGTGGCCCAAACGTTTCCCGACCGATGCTGGTCGCTTTCTCAAGGCAATCTGAAGAGGTGGGAATTTAAATTCATATATGTAGGTATCCGTGTCAGGCGGTTTGGGGGAGGGGAGCGGGAAATTGGAGGAGTAGGTCGTTGATTGTTTTTGCTGATTACGGGTTGCCAAGTGCGGCTAATTTTAAGGCCGGTGTCCCTATTGAAATTGTTCTTCTCCTCTTCAGATGTTTCTATGGCTTCTCTGATGAGTCTCTGTTTAAAACCTTTTACTTCGGCAACGATTTTTGCTACCTTAAGGTCGATTGTGTAGCCCGGTGCTGCGTGTTCGGCTACGGCGCGCCGCACTTCGTTGACTGACCCAGTCGAATTGCTCTCTGGTACTCCACGAGGCGTGTTTTGACCGATCTGCCTGTTTCGCCGATATAGCTCTTCCCACAAGTCTGGCATGGATTTCGGTAGAACTCGACTTGTAGTGGAGTTCTATCCTTGACGGTTTTAAAGAGGTGTTTTATATGCACGTGAGGAGAGAAGATTGTCCTTATCTGGAATTTTCGTAGGATATTCCCTATTTTGTCAGTCGTCCCATTTATGTATGACAGGAAGGCTTTCTTCTGGTCCCTGAGGTCATCCCGCCTTTTACAAGACGTCCGTCTTCCAAAATTTTGTCCTCGAGATGTTCTTGTACAACCGAGAATTTTCAAACCACAAACCCCTTGTATCGGGGAAATTAATCATATCCGTCGCTGTACTACAACGCGTGAAAGACCCAAGTACGAAATATTCCCCGCAATCTCCGAAGAACGCTTCGCCCACATGTCACCTAAAATTTACTCATGCTGGTATATCTGTGAACATGGTCGACATATTAGGTATTGAAATTGCTCAAGAACACAACGGTTCCGTTTGTGTAGTAGGTAAAGTATCATGCAAGGACCGGAGGTGCTACGGATAAAATCTTGGTAACGGATGATCCATTGCTGCAAACACTTAATGGACGTTTTTCTGGTCTTTAAACTTCGTCAAACCCACAATTAGGCCCAGAGGATGTTGCATAACTATTTAATTCTTAAGCTCTTGTTTATTTGTCTCTTGAAATTCAACTCCTACCTGGCATAAGCATTTCGGCAGTTGACTATAGAGGTAATTTTGATTACCTTTCTGGTAGCATAACTATCGTGAATCTTCCGAGTCGTTGCTATATTTTTAAATTGTTGTCGCTATGCTATGCAGCAAAATATTTTTATTATTACTGGTGTTTCTAGTTGTTATATATTTTTATCATTCGGGGGAGGATGATGTGAAATGGAAGCTGAAAATTTTTTTTTAATACGTGAAAATTTACGAAAAAAAATACAAAATTGATCATTTTCAATTCGTTTTTACACAATTTACGGAGACTATTTCCCCCCAAATCTACCTCTTTACCATAAATATTAATTTTTTAGGATTTTGCTCCCCTCAAAACCCCTAGAAAGAATTTAAATCCTAAAAAAATGCCTCCAAATGACCGAAAAGTGATGAAAATTGGAAGGGGGAGCTCCCCCGAAAATGGTGGGTGATGAAAAAAAACGGAGTTCATATTCGGATTTAGGAGGTCATTTTACATAAGAATCAGCAGGAATGGTGTCAGGGCCGATTTTCATGCCGTCCAGTGCTATTAGCCGCATGCGCGATGCATCACGGCCTATGCTTCTTTCCCCATTCAAGGGAAACTCCTCGCAGTTCCGTAGAGCTGAGAGAAGGCAGAATATTCAGCCCCCCAAACTCTTTAGTTTTCAATCTCTAAATTTTTGGCAGTATTTATTTAATCAGAAACATCAAGCAGATGATTGATTGAACAGAATTTTAGACTCGCGATTCATTTTTTCGATAAAATGTGTATACATAATTAATAAAATTATATATATTCCATGATTATAAAGGAGCTAATGTTATTTCGAAGTCTTAGATGTATTTTACTGTTTGCGTTATATGCTGTTTATTGAGTCCCTACTTTTAGATTGTAATGATTTGCAGCACTAGACCTATTTTATTCGTGAGAATTTCGCGTCAAAATGCGGTCATAGCACAATTATTTTCATTTGCATATTATTTACGATATCGACTCATCTGATACCTGCCTTTTGTTGTTTTTAGTTCAAAAGACTTAGTTACCAGCAAAATAGGCCTCTGAAACGATTTCCTGAAAGTCTACTGAAAAATTCTTTCCGTCAATGTATACGTGGTAAATATTTGCTTTCGCAAATTGAACAGTAATTTAGGCAAAAATAAACGAAAAATAGTACAAGAATTCGAACGGTTGCAAAAACAGCAGGAACGTTGAACGCGTATGTGTTATGAGCTCTCAATAACAGGGCTGTATGAAGGTCATTGTTTTCGTCCCGCCTTGGTGGTAGCCCTCCCAGTGACACTGTGCCTGAATTCTACAATATAATATATACGCTGATAAGTGATTTTAGGTGTTAATCAATTTTTTTTGATATTTTTTATCTCGTGAAATAATAAATTTTAATGGAGAACCACCTCATGACATTCCATCTCCCAGCTTAATTT
Source organism: Ischnura elegans (assembly GCF_921293095.1). Lineage (NCBI taxonomy): Eukaryota > Metazoa > Arthropoda > Insecta > Odonata > Coenagrionidae > Ischnura > Ischnura elegans. The sequence goes on from NC_060257.1 coordinate 19,705,258, forward strand.
TTGAGTAAGCAGTGTAAAGCTCTGTTGTGCTTTTCTGGAGAGAGGCACAGCTAATCTTGTATTTATTTAGGATGGAGTCATTAATTTTACTGTACGAGGTATTTTGCTACTGAAATGGCTGTCGTGTCCCACAAATGGAGTAAATGAAAACGCCTGCTAAACAAAAGGTCGCGGGTTAGAGTCCCTATCGAGGGCATGGTTGTTTCGTGTACGTGCAGTTGTTAAATTTTTTGAATAACCCCTTGTATAATGGACGATATGAGCTGTATTCGGCGGTTTGGGAATAGATAAAAAATATTTCCCCATAACACTGAGTGACCCATGGGTGATTTACAGATACCAGAAGCGCGAACATTGATACCAGCAGGCCAACCACTGACTATTTTATGCATTTATACCATAAAGATATGCTGCTGAGACGGATTATTTTCGTAGGCATGTAATTGTAATAGAGGTTTCAGTTTTCCTATTCTGTATGAGGATGGCAGTATAATCGACAATGATAACATCCCGGAAAATACGCGGAAGGCTATGCAAAAGCGTTTTTAATGGCTTGATATCTTCACGTAACCGCTTTTTGATCTATCTTCGCTCCAAAGTGTAGCAGGTAGATTTACCTCTTCCACAATCGGAGATTTAAGGAGACCTTTCCAGGAATTCCTCTCTTTTGGGGCTCAGCCACATCTTCGATTTTGGAGAAACGTATGGGACCCTAGAGTGACATATAATACGCGAGAAAAAGTCCAGCGATGCAGTCCCAGAGAGAAAGAGAGGGAAATAAAATTTGAGAATTTCCTCCAGAATGGAATTCAGGGAAGCATTATTTTGCAAGGAAAGTCATGATATTTAATAATCGAGTAACTGGACGAATAATCAAGGAGAAAGGGAAATGACATAATTGTATCAAATTTTATGTTTGTTTGTGAATGAATGATGGTTTTACCATAATTACGCTTTCCTTCAGCAATGCAGCCAGTATTTGAATGCGAAATTTTCATATTGATGAGTGAATTTTGTTTCAGCTGCCTAAAATGAGTAATTTATTGTGTGATGCATCTTGACACATGCCATATTTCAGGAAAAGGATGCCAATTTTGACATTTAATTATTTTCATAATCGTTGTGAAACAAGTTCTCTGAAAATGCCATCGTAATCTTAAATGTATTAGTAAATATTAAATCCAATTTGGTATAGTATGCCATCCTACCGTATGCAAAATCACCTAAGTCGACAGCTTTGGAATAATATAAAACAGAGAAGGAGATAATACACACGTAAGTTGGGGGACGTATCACTCCCTGTCCACCTGTCTGATTTACTGAAGTACTGCTTATATAAAACTTGAGGGGTTTGGTACTTATCTTGATATTTTCAGATTATGTGGAATACACCGTCATTAACGTTTATCTACCTGTATATAAGATATTAAAATTGTAATTTAATTTAATCTAAGGTGAAAATATTATATTTTATCGACGGTGGCGGCGAGGTAAAGTCCTCGGCTGCCAAACCTTAGGTCGGGGGTATGAGTCCCGCCTGGGTAATTAGCCTTATCCAGGGCATGGATGCTTGTGTGCATTTGATTGTTGTACTTACATAATCTAAAACCCCGATATAAAGGCCGAATATTGCTGCTTTCCGTAATAATTTGATGTTGATAATTAAGAGCATACAATACTCGGCCGGCGGCAATAGAAAAGATGGCTATGTTTAAGGCAATATTTACAATACTAGTTTTTTATTTCGCCAGATACACAAACAATGTTTAAAAATAATTCACAATATCTAAAATCCACTTATCTTAATTAACACCACCAAGTCGCAGCGAAAAAAGATGTCAGCGTGATCCCAATGTTTCTCGACTGATATCAGCATATGCTGCTCGCAGAATACGAAATTGCCGAACGCGCAGCGCTTAGCCAGATAATCGACTTCGAAAATACGAAAATAGTAGTATAGCTGAACCCAGACTTAAAAATGAAGCCGTAGAAATCCAGAAATACGGCAATAATAATTTTAACCATGACAACGGCCTCAAAATTAATCGAGCGTGGCAATCAGTAATTCGTAAATCACCGCACCTTTCTTTTCTCCCACTCCTTTTCTTGTAGCAGACGTATATATTCATTAAGAAACCTTTCCCAGTCATTTCTTCCGAAAAAGGGATCAGCATCGGCCGGGAAACTTAACTGTGACGCGGCAATTTATTCCAAAAGTTTGCATTAACAGGACGAGTATCCGTAAAATGTTTAACGATGCATTTATTTACCAAACATCAGTTAAATTTGAAATGAAATCATGATAGAATGTAACACTCAAGAAGTGATAATTAGCCATTTCAGGAACTGATCGTGACCGTCCAACATTAAAAGGGTCTTTAATCAGCAGTAGAAAGCAATTTTCTCATGAAACCCAATAATTTGGGTGGGTCAAAGCATTAGTAAATAGATGCAGTCCAAGACCAGGAGCTTAATATAGACGAAGCTATATACATATATAAATATAGACATATAATGCCAATGGATTCGGGATAGAAATTTGGCTGAATTTTTTTTTTGCTACTCTGGAGTTGGAATATTTGCCCCGGGTAGAATTTCCCCGGAACAAGCCGATTAGTAATGTATCAAATCTATACTGAGCCAAGAGAGAGAATTGACGTAGGTGTGAATGTAGCGCTCTGAATTATGGTTTTGTTAAAGGCATCATTTTCTTTCTTGTTTTTAGCGTATGGCTCTTAAAATTCATTCCATCACCCGTAAGCCATTAAAGTGATTGCAATGCTTATAACTCTGGTAAAATTTTGCGCTAATACCCCAGTCTTAGGAGTGTTGGCTTTAAAAGCTCTTCTCTTTTGTACCTACCAAGTTGACTTCAGTTTACCGCCGCTGTTCTGAGAATTGCGGAGCTAATATGCGTAAAGACACCTTTATCTTCGGCAACGATTATCTCTTATTAAACAGGCGTGAATTTTCCTGGGAAATCTTTAATACCGTTTCTCACGGAGCAAACAGGAAATTCGCCAAAATCTTTGAGTCGGAAGGATTAGATTGCATGCATAGTAATACCTCTGCTTTGACTGCAGCTTTTAGTCTTTTGACGGCAAGTTCAACACGTTGTTCGACTTTCCTTCTGATATGGATATGCATGAATTTTTCCTCCGAGGGATCAAATTGTTTATCTTCTTAAAAGTGCTTAAAGTAGATATTTGGTACTTGCTGGATGAAAGAAGAAATAACGTATTAGATTCAAGGCCTTACACAGATGTTCACAATTGAGTGGGCTAGAAGCCAGTGTTCCAGCGGGCTGGAAGTGGGCAGCCAGTGGGCTGGAAGCCAGAAGACAAGTGATTTTTTCTCAACATAGTTTGGTAAAGTTAATAGTTATAATAAATAGACAAACACCTGGTTGCCAAGGGAAACGAGTGAGTCTCTGTTCTGTGCTAATATCCAGTGGAAAATCAAATGCACTCAGAAATAGATATAAAATCTATAAATATATATCACTTTTTCAAATGTAACTTCTAGAAGATCTGGAGGCTTTGTATATCGATTTGCACGGATATTCTCTTATATCCAATAAGCAGTCATCGTTTGTCTACGTCAAATTGTCTGAATGAATCAATTTATCCAAAGAAATTAGAACCTATGGTAAAGGAGCTAAAGATCTATGCAGTCGTAGCGCCGAAATTTCCAATAGATTGTGTTTTAATGTCGTTCGTGAATTGGTAGGAAGGTCCGCTTATTTTTAATAGTCTCTGAACAGTGCAAATGGTACTTAGATTGTGATCTTTCATTACGTGAACTTGTTTTTGTAATATTTACATGTGATCTGACTGAAAGAAGCTTATGATTTGATATTATACAAGCCAACAATAGTCTGGAATTAATATTATGAAGCCTCTCTCACAAAATATTTTTAAAGCGGAGAAAATTCCGCGGGCCTAAAGAGATCATTGGCCTTGACCTTGGATTCTGCGAATTTTCAATGAGTGCTCTATATTGTGCTGTAGTGCCAAGTGCTTGAGCTAAAGGAATAGTTTTCTGTGATTCACACCTAAATTCAGCTAAGCGCTGACGAGAAGAGCGGTATCAGATGACGGCTTAACTACGCGCTAAAGATATTTCAAAATATCATCGATCAAGCAAACCTTACGTGAATTTTTCCGTTAGTTCACTAAGTTAAGGTTTCACGCTAGTTTTTTCTACGAATATCATTGAACTTCGGGGAAAAAGTCCCACTTGGTAATTTATCGCTAATGTTTAGTGGCCCTTAGAGTCGACTTTGGGCTACCAAGGGAAGTGTCCCTGGTCAAATCCCTAGCAAAATACTTAAATACGTGATGACCCAGGGAAAGGAGCCCCTACCTAGAGAGAGTGGCATTTATACACCTGTATCTTAGTACTGAGATTAACTTTACCTTTACCTATTAAAACCAACCTCGGGGTTGAATAACTGAGTCAGTCAATTATATTGAAGATTAATATTTTGGTATCCACATTACTTTATTCATTTTATCGCTACTTCCCCAAAATTTTAGTGGTAATAATTATAATTTGAAAATGATAGACCAATGTAAGACGAATTGTATATATTTAATTAACTTATTAAACATATCATTTCTTATCATATTTAGCCATTTTTTTGCTTTTTATTGTCATCTTAACTAAACCTTTTCATTCGTCTCTTTTGATTGTATTATCTTGTGGTTTGAGTTTTGATTTGTTGATGACCATAATGATTGCTAATAAATTAGCCAAAACTTTGACTTCCCTCACAAAAAGAACTCAATCATCATCATATGTTAACAATTCTAAGATTTGTTTTACGCAAGTCTCCATTCCGCTCTGCTATCTGTTAAACTTTTTGTAATGACTTACTTCCTCTCTTTTATATCCTTAATAAACTATCCTATGTAACTTGTTCAGGGCCGTCCCTTGCCCTTCTTCCCTTCCACCTGTCATTTTACGATTGTCTTCATCAGGCCATGATGACTCATAATGTGGCCAACTAAGTAGTCCAGTCTTCTCTTTAAGGTTTCTTGAAGACTTCTCTCTCTTTTCTCCAACTCTTCTTAGCATTTACTCATTACTTACTCTATCGATCCATTTTATCTTCATTATTCTCCGCGTTTGTGGACTTAGAGAAAGCATTTGACTACGTGGATTGGATCACAATGCTTGGAATCCTAAAGGAAATTGGGGTTCTTTATAATGACAGAAGAATCATCCACAGTTTATACAAAAACCAAGTAGCGGTGATAAAATCAGGGCCCAGCTGTGAAGAAGCAAGAATTAGGAAAGGAGTGCGACAAGGCTGTACATTGTCACCGGTAATTTTCAACGTTTACATTGAGAAAGCCATTAATGAAATCAAAGAAAAGGCATTGGGAGTGAATATCCATGGAGAAAAAATTAGCATGCTAAGATTTGCCGATGACATAGCAGTTATAGCAGAAACAGAGACGGATTTGAAAAATATTCTAGTTAATATGGGTAGGGTAATGGGTAGAAATCAACTGAAAATAAGCACGAAGAAAACCAAGATCTTAGTATGCAGCAGAAGAGAAGAAGTCAAGACTAACATTAAAATAGGGAAGCAAAAACTGATGGAGGTGGATGAATTCTGTTATTTGGGAAGCAAGATAACTAATGACGGGAGAAGTAAGAAAGAAATTATCAGCAGAATAGCCCAGGCGAAGACAGCATTCCACCAAAAGAGAGACCTGCTTACAGCGGGAAACTTAAATATGGAAGTAAAGAAACAATTTATAAGAACCTACATCTGGAGTATGCTCCTATACGGAAGTGAGGCATGGACAAAGACCTGCTGTAAAAGCCGCTAAGTGCTGTTTACAGGGAAATGGGAAATAAATAAAATAAATAAATACACCACAGCAATCCACAGCTAACATTTCACAAGTCTCTTCCTCAGCTCTAGGTCCGCGCTGCTACATAACACCTTTCTCTTCTCATTAAAAGCAACCTTTCCGATAGCTATTCTTGTCTTGATTTCTGTCTCACTCCTCCAGTCTTCAGTCAGCACGCTTCCTAAATATCCATACCTTTTAACTTGCTCTGTCTTTTCCCCATTGCTCATAACATTCACATTTCCGCAATCATTTACTTTCATAATGCTCTTTTTCAGAAAATTTACTTTCGTTCCTTCCTCAAATTTTATCATTCCTTGAATTGCCCGGTTGTCATCGGCAAGGGTCCAGGGGCGCCAACTTATAAAAAATATTGGGAGGGCCCATATCGGAGGTCTTGCCCCGGGAAGAGGTTAAATTCAAAGTGTGTCGCAGCACCGAAACACTACCATGATTCACACCACTTGATTCAGTTAACCTGATTAACCTGCTTAACCTTATAATTATTTGTTTCAACACACATTATTGAATTTATTTTAAAAGGTAACTATCGTCAAAAATGGGAAATAAAAATAACAAATATATTTATGTGATTTCACAAAGCATAATATAACTTAATTATTTTCTTGAATTATTGAGGGGGCTCCGCCCCCCCAAACGAATCTTTGAGGGGGCTCGGGCATCCTCAGGCCCCATGGATTCGGCGCCACTGCAAGGGTCGCCATGTCATCGGATGAATTATTGTATAAATTATACTGAGGTTTAGTGTTTCGGTATTGTCCTCAGCTGTTGGCTACTACGCACCCTCTCCGAGCGCTCTGTTTTATGTTTTCTTTGTTTTATACCTATGGTCTCTCCATCCCCCTTTATCCGTATTCCCTATCACCCATCTTTCCTCATTCACCTCCGCCCATCCCCCTCCACCATTCCCTTAGGAAACCTATCGTTGAAATTGCGATCGGGTGGGGGGAGACGCAAAGCCCCGCTGATGAAACAAAGGGGCGGGTTATGAACACTGATTAAATCCGAAGGAGGATTTTCGCAGAATCGGGATGGCCCTGGATGGAGGGTAGGTGCCAGCAGTGATTTGTGGCCGCCCCTCAGGTAGGAGGGGAGGGGTGAAAAGGCGTGAGAGGGTAGGGGAAGGGAAGAGGGAGTAGGTATCGGAGACGCCCTGGGATGTAGAGTGAGCCTTTTGTTGAAAGAGAGCGGCGCAGACCGAGATTGGCGTACACGTGCCTAATCCGCGGGGATTTTTGGAGGTAGTGGAAGGAAATAATCTTTTTTTTAATAAAAAACACAGTTTTATTGCGAGCCAAAAATAGGGTGATCAAATGCCCTGAGATGAAAAAGAGGACAGCACCCTGTGAAAAAGGAGGACAAAGGTTGAAAAAGTGGGACGCTTGAAAAAAAAACACGATTCCATAATTAAGAAGAGTAAAAATTTAATATCAGTATGCTTTAATATACTTTGGAACGTAGGCTTTCGCAGCGAGATTCATTGATGTCGACGACTTTCGGGTGAAGCTGCGTGTTTTTTTGCTGCAGGAATACCAGCATACTGAAAAAAAACAAAGGATTTGGAAAAGAGAAATTGATTACTCATATATTGCATTTTCCTGCTTTCCATTTGTAAAATCACCAATGGTTTGTTCATATACTCGAAAACCAATAGAGCATGTGTGATTACCAGTATTTTACTCCGCTTGACCTTGTTCATATCTGATATTGTCTGCGTCATCGGTTTCCTATCAAACTGCATTCCATGAATGGTAACCGAATTCGTAAATATTTAAAAGATGCGTTTAAGGGTCTCATTTCCAAAAAAATGAACTTTTTTATGGTTTCACTTCAGAATAAATAGATTGGGAACAAGCAGATAACGCATCATTGGGTCCTTTGCCTCTGATGTCGCCATTTAATTAGTGTGCTGGGCTGGACTCAAATAAAAATCGATAGACGTCTCCGAATCTCATTCTATAATTTCGTAATTTTAGTTTACCCTCTCGAGGGAATAGTGCCATCTAACCATTCCAGTGCATGTAATTTACGTTACGTCATTCTCGACGGAAGGAGCATACCAGTAGTAAGTTAAACCTTAGAAAATTTCAAATAAAGAATTATAAAATGATTAATCGTTAAATTATTAGAAATACATTCTAATCCATACCTAGAGGTAGATTAAATGGCAAGGCAGTTCACGACCACGTAATCCTTAATTTGTGACTGATTAGTAATGCATTCTCGTGAACGTAGTTCTTCAACGCAAATATCTATTTCATGCCTACTTCATCTCATGCATTTAATTTTTTTGAGGGTGATCCCCAGAATCTCATATTTCTGCCTAAATTTAAGTGTTCACTTGTCATTACCCCAGTAATATCAATACGGAGAAAATCGCCATTTAAAATCACCTTGAATACATGACTAAATTTTCCAAATGGGAATTCTTGGTATTCAAAGATGATGGCTCAAAGAAAGAGAAATGTTTTCGAATTCAATGCTTCAGTTAGGATTTAATTAGCGCTGCCGCGCGTGCTCGGATGAAAATGTTATTTTTTCCGTTGCTACCTCCAAAATTCTCGGGTGGATGGTGGGTGCTGTCTGCTCTTTAACTCATTTCCGCCCTGAAAACTTTCTGCCTGCGATAGTGAGGATATTGAGGTACGATGCTCCTATAGCAGTCTTTAGCAATCCACTGAAATATTTTGGTGAAACATCAACTTTGTTTCTTCAGAACGACCCGTAGCCATACTTGCGACTACACTGGTTGGTAACGATATCAGAATCTAATATTTCTCGATTTCCACGAATGGTCTTAATAGAAAGGACGAATACTCAGGGCAAGCATATTTTCTGGATAAGAGAAAGTTAAAATAATCTAGATAATGTCATTTCATGTTCACTTTGATGATACTTGCATGTAATTTACAGACACTAGGCGTCCATATTAAATTTCTGTTTTGCACCCATCCCTTTCCGCCAGTGGTCTTATTTCGACCGGCTTCAAAAATAAACAATAATTAATGAACTAAGTTATTGATAGCTTCAACTACACATTTGTGACAATACAACAGCAAAAAGAAGTACCTGTTTTCTTCAAGAGCCTCGTGTGTCCCAGAATTGTATATGTTGCTACAATGGCAACGGTGCGGTGGGGAGAAAAGGGTGAAGCACTTCAACTTCCAACTAGTATCACACACGTTTCTTTAATTTACTTCGATCTACATTCCGATGAAACAAAAACTACGGTAAATGACGCAATATAGGAGTATAATTCAAATGTTCTTTATGTGAATGCGATTATTCTATATCGCTTGAAATATTGCCGACGGGAGGCCAGAATTATTTTTTTTTTTAATTCGGAAGTTTTAGGAAAGATCCTCATCAAGCTCGTCATATATAACAGAAATTGGAAAAATGGAAAATTGGAAAGTGGAAATCGAGCAATATTAGTTTCTGATATCGTTACCAACCAGTGTAGTCGCAAGTATGGCTACGGGTCGTTCTGAAGAAACAAAGTTGATGTTTCACCAAAATATTTCAGTGGGTTGCTAAAGACTGCTACAGGAGCATCGTACCTCAATATCCTCACTATCGCAGGCAGAAAGTTTTCAGGGCGGAAATGAGTTAAAGAGCAGACAGCACCCACCATCCACCCGAGAATTTTGGAAGTAGCAACGGAAAAAATAACATTTTCATCCGAGCACGCACGGAAGCGCTAATTAAATCCTAACTGAAGCATTGAATTCGAAAACATTTCTCTTTCTTTGAGCCATCATCTTTGAATACCAAGAATTCCCATTTGGAAAATTTAGTCATGTATTCAAGGTGATTTTAAATGGCGATTTTCTCCGTATTGATATTAATGGGGTAATGACAAGTGAACACTTAAATTTAGGCAGAAATATGAGATTCTGGGGATCACCCTCAAAAAAATTAAATGCATGAGATGAAGTAGGCATGAAATAGATATTTGCGTTGAAGAACTACGTTCACGAGAATGCATTACTAATCAGTCACAAATTAAGGATTACGTGGTCGTGAACTGCCTTGCCATTTAATCTACCTCTAGGTATGGATTAGAATGTATTTCTAATAATTTAACGATGAATCATTTTATAATTATTTGTTTGAAATTTTCTAAGGTTTAACTTACTACTGGTATGCTCCATCCGTCGAGAATGACGTAACGTAAATTACATGCACTGGAATGGTTAGATGGCACTATTCCCTCGAGAGGGTAAACTAAAATTACGAAATTATAGAATGAGATTCGGAGACGTCTATCGATTTTTATTTGAGTCCAGCCCAGCACACTAATTAAATGGCGACATCAGAGGCAAAGGACCCAATGATGCGTTATCTGCTTGTTCCCAATCAATTTATTCTGAAGTGAAACCATAAAAAAGTTCCTTTTTTTGGAAATGAGACCCTTAAACGCATCTTTTAAATATTTACGAATTCGGTTACTATTCATGGAATGTAGTTTGATGGGAAACCGATGACGCAGACAATATCAGATATGAACAAGGTCAAGCGGAGTAAAATACTGGTGATCACACATGCTCTATTGGTTTGCGAGTATATGAACAAACAATTTGTGATTTTACAAATGGAAAGCAGGAAAATGCAATATATGAGTAATCAAGCAAGTAGCAAGCAAGTAGTAAGCAATTTCTCTTTTCCATATCCTTTGTTTTTTTTCAGTATGCTGGTATTCCTGCAGTGAAAATTATTTTCCCTTTCACGAACACTTGAATTATTGGTTGGTTTGAAAATTTTCGTGGCAGTATCTTCGTAAATCATATATCGATGGCTAAGTTCTAACAACACGTATCTCAAAAATAGCAACTTTTCAGGAGAGCAAAAAAAACGATCAATTTTTTCTAATTGTACGCTAAAATTAAAAACTAAAAAATTCATAAAACTGAATAAGAAGCATACATTTGCCAACAAAGAGTTGTTTTTTGCTTGAATTTTATTTTTTAATGCTATTACACTTAGTTTAAGATACCTGTATCAAGCCGGCCAAATTTTTACGTGTTGTTACAACTTAGCCATCGATATGTATATTTCATATCTCAAAGGTGCTCACTACCCCATCGGAAAGTGTCACTGCGGAATATAGCAATATTCCACTTAGTAGCTTATTATTGGCACTGAGATACATTTTTCCAGTATATTGTCAAGGAAAGAGTCATCTTAGTAGTAATTTGACCAATTATTCATTTTAACAATTAATTCAAGGGTAAAATAGGCTTCCTACTATATTTTATTCGTTTTCAATGCTCGGATGCAGTTATACACTGCCACGTAAAAACAGCAAAGATTGATCGGCTCTATATATTGATATAAAGCAGTATTAAATACTAATTCCAAGAGCAAAAAGGTAAAATACCAAATGTTACAAAAGGCATTCAGAGTTTTCATTGGCGTGTCTAAGGTATTAACGAAAAAACTCGAAATGTGCGCTCTTATATTCCAAAGTAAAGATTTACGCTAACAATAGGGTAGTTTCCTTCATCAAAGAAAACGAAATGTATTGATTGCGATTCGTTACCCACCGTTAGTGCATTCATTATATATTAATCATTTGGTTTTAGAAATCCCAGTTTAAACGAATGGCAACGGTCAATTTTATTCCCATTTGAAAAAGGCCTGATTGGCGCCCATGCGATTCCACTCCACGTGACGTCACAGGGACCTAGTTTCTATACGAGTAGATAGGAGTTTTACATCGTCTGAGATTACCAATGCATGCATGACGCACAGAGCTCAGGGAAACATGTCTTAATAATCACCTATTAAAACTGGCTAAGGTCGGAAAGTTTTCTTCGTTTGATAAGGTATTAATAATCCTTATTTAAGCCAAGCGCTACCATCTAGCAGGGTACTCAGCTACCTGCTAGCATCCTGCGTCGTACCAGCGCTCAAGCCTCGCCCCAAGGTCACCTCACAAGGCGGGAGGGGGAACCAGAAATGCGTCACACGGACTTTTTCCCATCATTCCTACTTAGTCGTCGCGTTTTCGCGCGCTTGAAAATTTTCACTTTTCGTTTAATCGCGAAAAATAGATATCGTCATTAAAAAATCTAAAAGCGTGAAATACGTACTCCAGGAGTAATAATCTTTCGATTTAGGCAATAAAAAATAATAGGGAACCACCCTATTGTAGAATAGTAGATAAATTATTTGATTAAAAATACTTGTCCATTCACTGCTATTTATTTGTGGGGTTTACGATTTAAGTATAAGTTATTTTAAGTTAGTGACCGCTGTTGTGTCAAATATTAGTCTAAATATCATTTGGTTATTGTTTGCGTCTCAATGTGGTGGATATTCTTAGTACTAATTAAATGAGAAATTTCGCAGTTTTCCACATGATTTATTTGCACAGGAAACGTTTTGCTGTATGCTTGATGTTTTAGAGAACTGCGTTACGCATCATATACGAGTAAATTAAGTTCAAAATTGTAAAATGTCTCATTTAATCAATATTAGTCTCATAAACGTAACCAAACTGCCGATATCGGAACTTCCGGTGGTGGAATCCCGCTGAAACTGTCGTCAACCTCTGAAAACCCGGAAGATGAAAAGGTTCAGGAATTAATCTCAATAGTTACTCATATGAATAAAAGTTAACAAGAGAGAGTGAAAATCGTTCTATCGCCTCTCGGTTGGATTTCGCGAGCATCGCCGTATTCTTCCCGCGATACCTTAGGTAAAACTTTCATTTGCGATCGTAAAAGCCTCTCAGCACGTACGGATAACCTGCGGGTTACCTTCGGGTCACAAGAGGTCGCCCATATTCCGAAAACCCTGTACGATCGCGACCCCCCAACGGTCTCCAGTAAGCCCCGCTGTCTCGCTACTTAATGGCTCAGACGTGCCCTTAGGTGTTAACAGGGCTGAGAGCAATAGCTTGCGGCGATACAGCCCACGATGCAGGTACGTAATAGCATTGAGATCGTTTAAAAATCCCCACCTTACTTCGGTGGTGACCTTTCCGCAGGCCAAAGGGGAGTCCGATTTCGATAATATGGCGAGACGCGAGGGGTATTAGAGGTGAGAAAGGTTAAAAGAGGCAGTGCTTCAGGGAATTTTAGAGGTAAGCGACCATTTTCGGTATAGTTCCGTTTTTTTGCAATGCGATCACATATTTGCCGTTATTTCGCTTTTTTTATCCTCACCTGCTCCCTCATGCGTACGTGATCATCGCACTGAGACGAAAAACTGTTTATCTCACGAATAAATCGCCCTCAATAGAAAGGAAAGGAATATCTTACTTTGTAGGTAACTTTAAAATCGCCGCCGTGTTATATCCACACTTACGCAGTACGGTCAACTATCCTCAAGGGTATATGACTGGGGTTTAGTTTTGACCAAAATGATCTTCATTAAACAATTCGTTTTAGCAAACAATATTCAGCTAACTGATACAAGCGTGTACAATACCAGATGACTCTACATGGCTGCATGCTCAATGCTACTCACTGAATTGTCGAATTAAGCTACTCACCGAAGAGAAGTTAAAAGTTTCACTAGTGTAATTAAATAAGCACGCGTATTATTTTTATCATGTATATTATCGTATAAATATTATGTCGCGAAATCATTTATATTCAATTTTACATAATTTTTTGCGTTCTAATATGTCATCATAGCCATAAGATCTTAGTTGAAGCTTCAGATATTCAAATTCCATTTCCCCTGTATTAAGATCCTTCATCATGGCTTGGTAAACTATTTAATTTTCAAATTTCTCGGGTATCAAATCATCATATCATTATGTTTGAATGGAAATTATAAAACCTAGTTTACTTCTTTCGGTATATTTCGTATATATGCGGTAATTTGGGGAAAATTTCAGTCGTTAGTATTATTTTAATTGGTAAAAATCGGCCGGAAGGCAGGTATGAAAGTTATTTTCGATTTAAACCCCTTTATAAGAATCGAGGTTGCTATTAGAGAAGGTACCTGAAGTGGGGTCAAAGGTCGTCTGCCTTGACACTCGCACCTATCCCGCGGCCGCGCATAAATGTTAACCTTACCCTGCCTTGTGTTTTCCCACCGGAGCATGTGAGGTTTGAGCAGATGGCAGCAGCAGCAGCGAGTCACTTTGACGGGATGTCCGCCCTGGGATATTTGGTAAATACGGACCTAGAACTGCAGTGAACGAGAATACCTTCAAGCGTCTCACAGCGAACTGGAATAGGGAAAAGGTGGACAATCATAAAATGATGTTTTTCGAGGTATGAACGTAAGCATTGCAGCAATAGTCAGTAGTCCATTCTTGGAACAGATTTTATTTTCTAAAACAAACAAAAATAATGTAGTAAATGACCACAAACTGTAAATGCTGACCAAAACTCTGAAGAACCTTTGCACATTGAAAATCGAGGCATTATTAATCCACCATTCTTTTTTATTTTATTTTATATATTTTTCTGTTGTTCCAAATTAAGGATACCTCCCCCTTACTTGGGACACATTTTTTTTTCTAATTACCATACCATGTTAAAACTAAAATACCTTAACTTGGGACACTGCAGTCCGTTTTATATTTTCATTAACAACAACAAAATTCACCTGAAAACAACATACCATCATCCTTACTCTGAGCAACATACGAACTGAAGGAAAAATCTTATAATCAAATGCTACTCTTTGAAGACTATGATTATACAACAATGCTACCACTCTGAGTACTTTCTCTGTTGACATCATGGTAGCCAACCTGAAAAATTAAAAAGCATGTGCTACTGTCGGTTAAAAAATGATCGTAAATCAAAGAACAGGATATCAATCGCAATGTTAATTAGCCGTTGAATAGACATACATAGGCATACAAGCATGACAAAACCTTCAAAGGAACGGTTTTTTTCAGTTGTCTTGAAACTTTTTAAAGACTGCACCTGCTGAAGCTATGGGAATATTTCAATGGAATTTAAAATGGTAACATCTATTACTATGTTACTTTTACTTAATTTTAACCTAGCTTGAGAGATTTTTCAACGAGTTTAGATGCCCGTACAATACAAAATTTCGGACTCTTAACTTGACGCAATTATTGAGATAAAGTGAAACAAAACTAGCTTTTAAAGAGTACATGCGTCATATTCCATTCATAAATTTTCCCGACAGAGATTTATTGATTACCTCGTAAAGTAAAAAATCGCAACGACGAAAGTTACGCTACATCTTGAATACGTTGCCGGTAGCGACGCGTCGTGGCAGAGGGCGTGTGACCCTGGCCTTCTTCACAGCTTCCTTCCATTCTACTCCGTCCTCTGAGACTTCTCTCTACCTCCGCACTCAGGAGCATGATTGACTCCTTGCACACGCTCCGATTTTGGACGGCCTATTAAAAATTGACCGATATTTTATCGGTGGAGAGCTGTTTGCTCATACGCCGTATTTTAAACTTTCAAACGATCAATTGATTGTCGCGATCAACAGACTTGTTATCAGTACTGGGTCGCAGGGGCGCAGCTAGGAATTAAGGCTGGGGGAGGGGGGGTTTAGGTCAACTAATACCGGGGTGTGTGGGGGTACGGAATACCCACCAGGATAAGCGGTAGGTGCGAGATTAATAACTTGCGGAATTTTAAGAGAAATGGTTCAAAATAGTGAATTTTACGGCTTTATGAGGGATATTTTATTAATCCTTACAATATTCTATTAGTAATATCATAGTAATATCAATCCCATTAAGTAAAATGGATTAAACTTAAAAATTTCTCTGACCTCTGGGGGGGTGGGTGATTTATCCCCCAAACCCCCCTCCCTCGCTGCGCCATTGCTGCATTGTACTCCAATGGTTCATTATTATAATTTGGCCGGCTGATTTTTTGCCGCGCGTCCCAAATAGAAGTGTGTGCAAGGAACTTTAAGATCGTTGGGATTTTGGAGGGATGCTTCTTCACCTAACGTGGGCCTTGGTGATATTCAATAGCTGTAAGATCTTAGATTTTCCCGGCGTATCAAGCCCAGAAAAGATTCTCGGGTTTTTCACCGGGTAATTGGTTGCATGTCTCATGGAAGACGATTTACCCGGTGGAAAACTCAATAATCATACTGCATATGCAATACCTCTTAGCGATAATGTGCCTGACGTCTGATATGCGTAGAAACAGTGGCGCAGCGAGGGGGCGGGGGTTTGGGGGATAAAAGCCCCCCCCCCCAAGAGGTCAGGGAAATTTTTAAGTTTATTACATTTCACTTAATTGGATAAATGTTATTTATAGAATAGTGTAGGGATTAATAAGATATCCCTCACATAGCCGTAAAACATACAATTTTGAACCATTTCTCTTAAAATTCCGCAAGTTATTAATCTCGCACCTACCGCTTATCCTGGTGGGTATTCCATACCCCCACACACACCGGTATTAGTTGCACCTAAACCCCCCCCCCCCCAGCCTTAATTCCTAGCTACGCCCCTGCGTAGGCAAGTACCTTTTAGCCACTTATGAATGAATTTTAATCGTCGTTTGTTAAACTGCTGAAATAGAAAATTTTATTATAGAGCCATCTTAAAGATTACAACCTTTCAAAATTTTCCAGAAATTACTGGAGGGACGGTCGCCCTCCTCTTTACCCCCACCCCCCTTAATCCGCCACTTCCTCTCCTTCTTTTCTCCTTCTTCGAAGCTCCCAGCCACCTCGGACAAGGCTACAAAATTTTATATTTCCATATAGACAGGTTAACATGTGATGATTACGAATATTTTCGAAGAAAAACCAGTCGGAAGAAGAGTTAGATAGGGATCAATTACCCATGGAAAATGCATCATCATCACTGGTTAACTTTCCTATGATTGGTTTGGCGAAGCTCTCCACACCTATAGGCATATAGTGTGTACCTATACCGTAAGTTGACGCACGGGACCGCGAAGTACCTGGGCCAAATTCAAAATTTCTTCATATGATCCAACTACATTTGTAGTATGCTTCTCTACGGAAGTGAGGCATGGACAACGGGAGCAGCAATGATATAGACCTTCGAAATACGGTGCTACTGAAGAATTTAACGAACGAATGGATATACAGAGTTAGTAAAGAGGAAGTGCTAAAAAAGGTAGGAGAGAAGAGAAGCCTCATGAAAACCTGAATAAGAAGACGGAACAACCTTATAGGTCACGTGTAGAGACATGATGATCTTATGAAGACAATCGTCGAGGGACAAGTAGATGGTAAGAATGGAAAAGGAAGACCTCGAACATAATGTATGGAACAGGTAAAGAAGGATGTGAAAGATAAGAAATACATATAGTGTGTATACGTAGTAGTAGTTGGCGCGCGGGCCCGCGAAGTACCTGAGCCGCGAGCAAAGGAGGGGAGAAAAGGACCGACAAAAAAACTGTATGGGACAGACACAGGTAGCTGGCGGGCTCCGTTCGCCCGTCCCTTTCCTCCCCCCAACGAAGGCAACTAGCACAGCTTTAATAGAATCATCAACTTTTTTTACTTTTTCATAATATCTCAATCTAAATAGCATATTTGTAAAGTACTAAAAAGCTTAGAAGAATAATATAAAACACGAAGTGCTCCGATCATAAATAACGAAATGGTCGGAAGTTAAAACAGAACATATAGTATAACGGCTAAAAAATAACGCGTCCAATCGCGTTAACCGGTTCTTGTAGTGTTCCATTGTATAACAAGAGTCGAGGTACAATTAATAAACGCTGACGACTTTTGTACGGCTGACAAGCTATTTTTAGCCGTTATGCTGTATGTTTTGTTTTAACTAGCTAGCTAGTTGCATTCGTTGGGGGAAGGAAAGGGACGGGCGAACGTACCCGCCAGCCAAGGTGATAGAAACTCTTTTATCACCTTGCCCGCCAGCTACCTGTGTCGGTTCCATACAGTTTTTTTGTCGGTCCTTTCTTCCCCTCTGCTCGCGGCTCAGGTACTTGGCGGGCCTGTGCACCAACTTACCGTACACACACGTATTTCTTCTTTTTCACATATTTATTTACCTGTTCCATGTACTGCATTCGTGGTATTCCTTTTCCGTTCTTGCCATCTACTTGTCCCTCGACGATTGTCTTTATCAGGCCATCGTGTCTCAAGATGTGACCTATAAGGTTGTTCCGTCTTCTTATTCAGGTTTTCATGAGGCTTCTCTTCTCTCCTACCTTTTTTAGCACTTCCTCTTTACTAACTCTGTCTATCCATTCGATCGTTAAATTCTTCAGTAGCATCGTATTTCGAAGGTCTCTATCATTGCTACTACCATTGTACATGCCTCACTTCCGTAGAGAGGCATACTCCAAATTTAGTTGGATCATATGAGGAAATTTTGAACGAAAAACTAAAAATGCATCGAGTAGCTGCGAAATTCGTTTCACACCTGTTACAAAAAGGCTTCATCTGGTGAATGTTTGGGAAAGAACTCGATCACTGTTCTTATCGACCCACATTACTCTCCTATCCTCGCACCTAGTGACTTCTTCACTTTACCCGAACCCAAAAAACATTTAAAACGAAGTGTATTTAAGGACAGTCCCAATATTAAGGCACATGCGACGAGGGAAATGATGGGCATCACAAAAAATCCTCCCTTTTCAGAAGAGTAACAACAAGGATAAGTGTGTGCGTACGAATGGAGAGTACTTTGAAGGAAGCCTAGACATGCAGTTTCTTAATGAAATATGTTTATTTTTATTAAGATAGTCTACTTATTTTTTGGACAGTCCTCCTATTGTCATTGCAGAAAAGAAGCCATAATGAGTAAAGGTTGGGCGTATCATAATTTTTCTAAAAAACGAATTCGAATCCTATGAGATTTCCGCATAGGTATATTGAATTCCGCATGCAAAGTTCGACAATGAACTTAACTCCCCGATTGCTTCAGGCATATTCCTCAAGAAACCTGCTGGAAAGTGAAAAAAATGTGACACCTGAGATTTATCAATGTCTCAATCAACTCCTTTTTTAAAATTGAAGGTTCTGCATATCACAAATTGTAGCCCGTGGTAACAAACGGAAGGAAATATGATTTAATTTTCGGAATAATGACATCCTATGAGGGCACCAAGGCCATCTAGGAAGAGACTATGCAACCCCCAAGGCACCATCGCCTCTAACGCTGTTTATCCCGGTCATTATGCGATGCGACTTTATTTGGTTTCTTCCAGATATGCACTAATCACGTTTTTATTTGTTTAGGCAAGACAAAGCGATGAGGAGGCTTTATGGTTGCTCAATTATTACTCTTAAAATGCAAATGATAGCGAAAAATTACGAATATTATTGCTAATAAGACCAAAAACGAAGTTTTCCATACTCGAAAGGATTCGAAGCAGCCTCAAAATCCTTCTTCTGGACAACTATAGTATCATTAACACTCAAACTCACTTTATTTTCCTTCAATGGAGTTGACCAACTCAAATCAACGAGATGCAAAGATTAACCTTGATTAGAAAACTTATCGCCTTCGGCTATCGCGAGTGGTGAGGTCAATCAATATTTCCTCTGCAATTATTAATAATTACACGTTGCAACACACTTATCTCCCGATTTTAAATTCGTTTATAGCGATGAAAATCCTTTCTTTTCGAGTTTCCTGACCGGAACGTGACAGTTATAAAACTCATCCGTTCAGCTCGCCTGAAACTGATGAAGTGATGTGTTTTCTTGACACACCAAACGAGGAAACTGATCCATTATTCAAGAATTTTATTTTGAAGAGAGGAGACTCAGAGGACTGCTGTGATTTTGACCCTCGTTGCTACCGTTTACCTCTAATGAATTCCGAAAACTTTTTCACTATCGCGAGAAAACGCTTCCGGTTGGATATTTTTTGTATTCTTGGTGAATGCGGAGCGAGTTGAAAAAAGAATTTAATATGCGAAGAAACCGAATTAATTTCGTCTGTTTCCTGAAAATGAGACGGATCTCCCTCATGAATGGGGAGATGTCCGCATGCCACTCAAGTCTAAATGCGTATTATGCAAATGATGTATCACGGCCCCGAGACACTGCGAAATCGCGTAATGAGGACAGCAGGGAAAGACAGATGACGCTCACTTTGCGGTACAAGATTTCATCTCGGGAAAAAGACTTATGGGCTCCAAGAGTGTGGTATGTTTGGAAAAAAGTTGAGCTTGATGCTGTAAATGGGGGAAAAACGTGCATGAAGACGGTTTCACTTGGAATTAGTATTCAACCATTCTAATCGGTTAATCTAGATTTACATGGAGAATTATTCGAATTACCCCGGTATCTATCCCCGCCATATTAAGCCTGAATCACACGATCATTTTCTTTCGCAGCGAAAAGTGATCACTAGAGCTATCTTTTTTCGCGGCCGAAGAAGTGATCGCTTGAGTGATCATTTTTCTGAACCACACGGTCCCTCCCGCCGTCGCCTTTCGCATCATTTCCGATATCACAGCTCGTTGTCATAGGACCCGCATAACGAAAATATATAGTAGTAGTATTTGTGTTTAGGGTGCCTAGACAACTAAGGTCATTTGCACCAGAGACAATCTATAAAAACAAAAATTTTAAAAGATGCATTAAAAAAAAACATTTAAACATTCATAAAAGTTTCGAAATAAAAGGGGTTGTCAAATTATAAAAAGGTTGAAATTTAAAAACTGTTAATTAGCCCGGTCTCTATTAAAAACTTTATCACTCGGCTAACACTATCAGGGTAATCTCCTAGGATGTGCCCTAGGTCTCCTCCGATGTTCAGCCGATGGCGCACAGAGCGGTATTTCTCACATTCTCTCAGGAGATGTCTCACAGTAATGGGAGAGTCGCAAACATCACATAGGGGTGGAATTCTCTCTTCGGTGAAGAGGTAACAGTGGGTCAGAGCGCAGTGCCCAATTCTCAATCGTGCGATTGCGACCTCCTCCCTGCGATTCCTCCTGACAGACGTGGGCCACGCTGAGATTACCGGCTTGATTGCGCGCAGTTTATTTCCGGTAAGAGAGCGCCAGGTCTCTTTCCACTTTTCTAAGACTATCTTTTTTGTGGTCGCCTTCAAATCTTCATATGGTACGAGCACAGAATCAGCAACGTCGTTCTGGCTGGCTGCCTTCGCGGCCGAGTCGGCCTTCTCATTTCCAGCAATACCCACATGTCCAGGAACCCACAGAAAACGGATTTTCACTTTTTTCCGAGCAAGGGAAAGCAGTCTATTTTGAATTTCCTGGACGATTGGGTGACAGGGAGAAAAACTGGAAATGGACTGCAGGGCGCTCATGGAGTCGCTGCAGACCATAAAGGACGCGTTGCTATATTTAATACCATCCAGAGCCATCTTTATGGCGAACAGTTCTGCCGTATAGCCGCTACACAGCGGACTGAGCTTGGCCTTGAGGGTTCCATGGTGAGACGAGATCACTGCACACCCGCACGCACGCTCCGACTTCGATCCGTCCGTGTAAACAGGAATGAAGTCAGGGTGGCGGTGCATTACTTCCTTGAAGCTATGCTGGTATTCCGCGGCAGTTGTCAAAGATTTTTGATTTTTGTGGAGGACAAAGCTGACTTGTGGAAAAGGTACCTGCCAAGGTGCATTTTCCGAATTCCCAATGGGGTACACTTCTGGGAGTATAAACTCACTGTCCAG
Organism: Ischnura elegans; assembly: GCF_921293095.1. Classification (NCBI taxonomy): domain Eukaryota; kingdom Metazoa; phylum Arthropoda; class Insecta; order Odonata; family Coenagrionidae; genus Ischnura; species Ischnura elegans. The sequence continues at coordinate 19,726,720 of NC_060257.1, forward strand.
GATAAAATTATTAAAAGTAATACTTAAGGGTCTAGTTGCCCTAGGCCCCTAAAATATATAGCGTCTTTGTTTATCTAAGTCGTCTCCATGATTGTCTAAAGTTGCGCTGCATTCGCTCCATACGGGCATGCGTTCTGATTGGCTGATATGGGGTTTTAGTGACGGTTTCAGTGACGGAAAAAGGGACCAGTCGAGTGATGAAAAAAGTGATGGGAATGTAATTTGGTTAATATATGTGTGTGTATTAAAGTTTTTGCGTCATATACCATACATGTATAATCTAAAATTTTAATTGTACCAAGGAATTATTATTATCATTAAGTATTCCAGCGATTAAGGTAGGCTTCCATGGAGGGTTTCAGAAGCATTCTGGTAGCCTCTCCTTCCTTCATGTTCTTCCCTCTTCAGGTCACAGTAAGCCCTCCCCCCTTTTCTATCTATCTAAAAGTCCTATTTTATTCCTTCCTCTCCCACGTTTACTTAAAATCCTACACTCTCACACTGTTTTCAATACCCCTCCCCGCTAAGTACTCGCTCCATCCATACATTCTGTCTCCTCCGTAACTCACATAAAAGCTGCCTCTACTCGCCCACCATGTCCAGCACTTTTTCATTCCTCCTCCTCTCCGTCCACTTCATCTTCTCCATTCTTCTCCTCACCTACACCTCGAAAGCCTCCAGTCTTCTCCTGTCCTCCTTCCTAAAGGCCGTTTTACACGGGGCACGGAATTGCGCAGGTTAGAGCTGCATTAATTTCTAAAATGGCGGGGAATTGTGCGAATGCATGAACGAAATTAGAACAGGGGCTATTTTGCCGTCTCGCATCCATGCATTCTCGCATCCACGCATTCTCGCATGTGTTCTAGCAGTTCACCGCTTTACACGACGCAATTTAGATTGCGCCTTCGCACGTACCTCAGATTGCGCAATTCCGTGTACCGTGTAAAACGGCCTTAAGTGACCATTTTTCCGCACTGTTGAGGGCTACACTCTAGATCTGGCTCGTCACAAACCTTTTCTTTAAACTCCTGTCATAAGCTCCTTCCTGCTCGTGAAAGCGTCCTAGGCTACTTAATTTCTTTTCCCGATGTCCTTATTACTGTATCTGTTTTTCTCTAATGTGCTGCATAAATAGTTGAATTGCTCTACCTACTCAAGTTTTTCACCACCCACATTTATCTTGAGCCTCACATTCCTAGCTCGCGATACTTTACAAAACCACATCACTTTGGTCTTCTTGTGATTAATCCTCAATCTATACTCCTCACAACTCTTGTCTAACACATCCATTTAGAGGCTGCAGTCCCCTCAATTACTGGCTAATGAACGCCTTATCATCCGCGAACCTCACTGATTTTTACATTATTCCTCCCAATTTCACTCCAGCTTCCAACTCATCCCACGCTTCCCTTACCATCTCCTCAGCGTACACGTAAAAAAGCAGCTGCGATAAAGGACAGCCTTGCCTCACTCCTCGGTCAATGCTTAGCAACCCAAATTCTCCGTCCGCAACTCCCAGTTGCGCCGTATGGGCCGTATACAGAATTTTTATTATTAAAATAATTTTAATCGTTAATTTTTCAAATTATTAATCCCATCTGTGATGGAAATGAAGGGCTCTTCTGCATCAGGGTCGGCAGGGGAACGTGTGGTCAAACGTGAGGGTGAGGAAAGGCGTGGCGGAGGCTGATCAAAGGGCAAGGGGCGACTGCGGAGGGTGTGGTTGTGCCCGTATGTCGAGGATGCGACCTCCATTGTGGGAGGAGAGAGAGAGAAAGAGAGAGGACCCTCTGAATCGTCCACGATGGAGAGTCCCTAATCACAGGGAAGGATGACGTCAATTACTACGTGACAAGATAGATTGACGAGAATTAAGAGCCGGTGGACGACGTCTAAAACATTAATGAGCTCCCTATATACTGATTAGGGTTAATAAATTAAAAATTATCGGAAATTGGTCACATTCGGCCTCAATGTTTTTGGAAATCCATAGTTGACGATAGAAAAACTTCATACACGATTCTCCCTAAAATTTTTCTTTCACCTGCGACCGGTTTCGTCCAAATAATCCTGATGGAAACCAGGAATACGAGTAATTAGAAATAAAGTGTGTGTATCATAATTATCACATGTAAAATATCATATTTAAAGATACATATGCTAGCTTAATGAGGGAAATGAACATGAGTGACGGAAAGAAACTAGTGAAACGAAAAAAAAACTTTCTAAGATAGGAAGTGAGAGAATCCGAGTTGCAATAAATGACAACATCCATTCTGGTGGAAATTAATATAAAAAACTGCTGTGGTAGAGATATGTTCAGAGGATAGCTGAACAAAGGCTGCTTTGTACTACCATGGAGTAGAAACTGCATGGAAGGAAAAAGAGATGAAGACCGCCTAACTCGTGAATCTGAGATCATTGTCCTGCTAAATGTATTTGTCAACATATTTGAAGCATTTCAAATACATAAGTGCCTTGAAAATCGTGATTTCTCTGGAAAATTTGATTTGCTGATTTTCATACGATGGCATTGTATTGAGAAATAGCATAGAGTAATATCCATGATAGATTCAGAAATAATCTTTGTTATATTCCACACAGTATTTATTAAAAAATCTCTATCAGTTTCGATCTTTTCAGGTCATATTAGGAGTTAAAAGGAGTTTAAAGTTCTTTCATCTCTTGATAATAACCTGAATATGGCGAAACCGTTACAGTTATTAAATTAATGCTGTTTGGAAAAGTAACAAAGTTTATTTTCAAACGATTTGTTTTTCATGACCTCAATTAATTTATTGTAACCATTATTCATAGTCTTGATGAAGATATAAAAAAATATCGAAACGTCGGCAAATATTTTTGCATTTCATTTCCCTGACCTATACTTCACAACTATATTAATTACTAAAGTTTATTTTTTGATCTAGTTGGTCACCATTCCACGAAGTGAGCTCCCAACCATTGATTTCTTAGTAATGACCTAATTGAATTGAAGGGCGTAGAAAGAAAATAAAGGCAGAATGATGTTTACAATGGAGTGTTTATTTAATCCGAATTGCTAAGAAATAAACTCTTGAGGGCTTGAAATGCTGCATTCGTGGGTGGACAGGAGGGAGAAATGTATTGGGAAATGGATTGGGTTAACAGGGTAGAAAGAGAGGGAAACGGACGGAGCTTTGCTCGCTATATAAATTAGTGGTGGCTGACACCCTGTCCAAAAAAAGAAACATTTCCGAAGAAAATATATGAGGTGGATACGAGCAGGGGAAGAGGATTTCAACTTGACCGCGGTGCGGTGAAAAAGTGATTTAGGGTCTAGTAAAACGCTGTAAATACTAAGGGAAAGACAGAAATAGAGGAAATCAATTATGATGAACGATCATACACATTGTTATCTATAGGCGATTCGTCGATAAGTTTCAATAAAGACAGGATTGCCTCTTATTATCGGCCTTGTAGGGCGAGGATGAAAAAAAAAGGCTGCACCAATATTGTGGATTACATAGTACTGTTTTCAGGGAGTAATGAGGGCTTCAATACAACGTTAAAACATGTAAGGATTGTTGTAGGTGATAGTATAGACTTGAGATTATTATTATTAAGGTTTTCTACCAGTTAAGGTAGATTTCAATGGAGTACTTAGGAAGCAGCCTCCCCTTCCTCTTGTGAATCCCTCTTCAATGCCCAATAAGGCATACTTTTCATGCTATCTAAAGATCCTATTCTTTTCCTCTCCATCGTTTACCCAACATTCTACTTTCTAACCATGTTTTCAACATCCCCTCTCCGCTTAGTAGTCACCCCATCCATACCTTCTGTCTCCTTCGTATCTCATCTAGAAACTGCCTCTCTTAACCCAAAAGTTTTTCTTCTCATAGCAGTTTTTTAAATTAAGGTCCACCTGGGTGGCTATTGTCATTTATTATAACTCGGATTTTCTCACAATGGAATCTCATAATTTCGTCATTCCTCTTCCTCTCAGTGCAATTCACCTTCTCCATTCTTCTCCACACCCACATCTCGAAAACCTCCAGACTTCTCTCGTCCTCCTTCCTAAGTGCCCACGTTTCGACACCGTAGAGAGCTACACTCCAGATTAAACTTTTCACTGTCCTTTTCTTTAATCTCTTAGGTAGCGATCCTCTCATAAGCTCCTTCCTGTTCATGAAAGCCTCAAAGAAAAAACTAAAACTAAAAACGTTTTGATATTCAAATGGATGGGTGAACAAAATTATCGCCAAATGGAAAGCAAATTCGGAAGTGAAACGGCCATGTGCTTACCCAAAGAATTTGACACGGTAGAAAATTGTCACTTCTTGTATTAAATATTTTGTTATGAATAGAACACGCGAACCAGGGAAATTCTCCCCCAAAAAGACTCACCCAACATCTATCCATCTTGGGTAATCCACATCAACACATCTTGGGTAAACCGAGTTATAGGTCTTCCTCCCAAAATAACTCGTTCCGATTGGATTTTGATAATTTCCTCCAATAGTTCAACTGTATCCCTATTGTTTTTAGCCTGTAAGAACGCCGAGGGAAAAACACGCACGAGTTTTTTTTTAAGTAAACGGAATTTTCTCCATCGGAATTTCCTTTCGATAAATTGACTATATCCGTATATATGCTTTGTTATTCGCCGGTTTTTATACTTATAGAAAAGAAAAAAATGTTATTCATTTAACCCTTGTACGCCACTGTGATTATTTCGTTGTATCCTGCAGACTAACTCCATCTCAACTTAAAATGCCAATAAAAAAAATTATAAAATGTATGGTAGAAAACTGCCATTTCTCGAATCAATCCTTGCAGTGCATCTCGTAAACCAGGAAAATACGAAAAGCCCTACCCAACACCGATCCCAAACACCTTGGGTAAACGGAACTATCGCTCTTCCTCCCAAAATAACTCATTCCGATCGGATTTTGATAATTTCCTCCGATAGTTCAACTGTATCCGTATTGTTTTTTCATCCTGTCATAACGACGAGGAAAAAAGCACACGAGCTGTTGTTTTTCAAGTAAACGGATTTTCCCACCCGTGGCAAGGGCAGTGCGCGCGTTGTGCCTCCCACGGCAAGCGAAGGATTCCGCAGAATCGTGGCGGTGCGTGGGGGACTCCCGCAGGGGTCGAGCGGAGAGAGGGCCGGGCTGAATTTATTGCCCCTCGCGGCGCCCTGGGAGTCTGTGGGCTGAAGGGGGCGCGCAGGTATAAGGTTTCAACGGAGGCGGAGGCTATGTGGAGGGAGTCAGAGCCGAGGTGTTTCCTGGGACGAGAGGAAAATGGAGTGTATCTTGTTGTTGCGTAGGGTGTGTATGTACTGTTAGGGATGGGGTGTTAACTTAAGGACCCCGTGCCATTACCGCACCAGCAACATATGCCTATGCACAGGGTCGGATGCAGGATTTTTTCGTGGGGGGGGGGGGGTCTGACAGGTAAACAATCTTCTCAAACTTGAGATTAATAACAACATACTACAATTACTCTACGAAATATTCTCTTTATTTTACCATGAAAGCTATTAATATGAAATTAAATATTGAGGTTCCGTAATACACAAAACAAAACGTATGTAATGATAGCCGTATAAAAATGTTGTCTATTTTTTAAGCGTCTGGGGAGGGAGGGGCACGTGCCCTCCCCCCAAAATCTACCTAAACCTATGTAGCTCCAAGATTATTTTTTCTCTGCTTTTTTCCGCTCCACATTTTTACTTGAGGTCGCTTCGTGAGACTAACAAGTAAATATGCTTAAGAAGGCGAATCAGGCTCATTCGAGTAGTCCGATTTCCTGGACCTATTATTCTTTTTAAATTTAGTCCATCAAAGCATCGTGTGAGGAATGGGATGTTAACGTAAGGGCCCGTGCCATTACCGCACTAGCAACGTATTCCTATGATTGAATCCCATGAGAATGAGCTTGAAAATACTCTCCATGTTAGGGTACCATATCGAAATTTGTAGGGCGTAAATAATTAGGTCTTGTAAACAATATTAAACAATATAGCTCACACAGTCACCTATAGGCGGTTGAAGTTATTAGAGAAGGTGATTTTCAAATTTAACTACGTTTGAAATTTGTAAGTTTCCCTAAACACAAGGTTATCACCGGTGGTACCGACTCCATGGGGCCTGAGGGGGTCCGAGCCCCCTCAAAAATTCGCTATGGGTGTGAGGAAAAAATGTGTCAGGCTTTTCTATTTTCCCCGGAGTGTCCAGATATCGAGATTCGAGTTATCAGGGTTCTAATGTTGATCATATGTCTCTTCTAAAATGCTTAAAAAACTTGAAACTCACTACTTACAAAATTTTCCGGGGCAAGATCTCTGTTTTGCCTCCCCAAATATTTTTTGTAAGTCGGCATCTCTGGTTATCACAAAACAATGGTGCGGTTATGAACATGGTCATTACTCTACTTCTGGAGTGCCGACTTCACATCCATTGGTTCCGGGTTCAAATACCGGTAGTGGTACAGATTTTTCAGAGGCTTGATGCCTTGAGGAGGGCACTTCAAGTGCAGTACTCCGTCCGTCGAATAGGACGTTAATATTATCGTCAATGCTTCGTTAATTAGACTATGTTCCGGTGACATGCAGTGTATCGAAGGAAGAACTATAGGTCCGGGTATGCATATGCTTAGTGTCCCGTTCGCACTCACGTTTTGGTGAGGGTGACTTTTATCCAGCGGCGGCGGAAGTATTATTATCCTAAAATCAATGAGATTAACAATAATGAAAATAAAATAAACAATACACAATGACACGCTTTTTCCATAAACTGATTAAAATTCCCAATATAGTAAAAAAATAAGCTTTTCATCCCTCGAAGAATAAAGCGTGGGTGTTGATTTGGTTTAGATATTAATTATATTATTAAAATAATGCATATTAATGATGAAAGACACTTTGTTCCTTCCACAAGTTTATAAAAATGTCTACTTTTATTTATGATAAATAGAAAGTTTTATAAACTTGTGAAAGAAACAAAGTGTCTTTCATTATTAATATGGAGCCCTCCCTCCACGTACGTGCTTAAAGTTTCGATTTAATTTTGATTTAATTGCATTCGAATTGCATGCCACTTCTTACTCAGCTCTTCTACACTTATTTCTAGTAAACTTAATCAGCACCCAAAATTTATTCTCTGATTGATGAAAAGCTTTATTTTTTACTTTTTAGTGCATTCGATACTGTTTTTGGAAAAAGCGAGTTTTTAAAATTTTATTTCAAATTTATAATTTTTATTAGTGAATTATGTAATCGATTAAACTGTCGAAAGCAGTTTAAAAAATTCTATCAAGGCATTTACAACTTACGCGATCAATCGAGAAAATTTTAAAATATTTTTCCATGTTGAAATCAAGTTAAATAACTAAAGTACAATGGAGTAAAATGTAAATGTCTGTTAAACGTCAGCAGAAGCAAGAAAGTGTGTAAAATTTCAAGCCGATCCGAAAATGGGAGGTGTGTTAAAAATCAATTACAAGATTCCATCGATGAAAAAGGCAAACAGACGAAGAAAGTTAAGAAAAAGCGTTTTAAAGCTTAGTAAGGGTAACATCACTTGTTTCCAGAATGATAATTCTCTCTGACACGACTTGGCCCCCATCAAGCTTGCACTATTAATTTTTTGGCATTAAGTATCGGAACTAGAGCAACTACATATACTTGTGGGAACTCTAGAGATGAAATTAATTTTTTCTTATCGTCCTGTTAATAAGCACTGATTGGCATGTTGTAATAGTGACTCAATCGATAAGAGACTAAATTAATTACAGCTTTGCCTGATTTGCGGCCAAATTTGATATTGCAGTGGAATTTGTAATGATCTAATTTGATAATTTGAAAAATAAAATTTCAATCATTCGTTCGTTATAAGCTCTTACGAATTCTGATCATTGCGTGAAGCAAGATTTCCATTTCAATTTTGGCGCTGGTGGCATCAGTGATTAACTTCGATAGATCGATTGTTTGCACAATGAATTTTATTCCATTAGGAGTCATTTAATATCGCGCCTCACTTAACTTCAATGAGATTATAATTCATTTGTTACATTTGATTATAATATCTTAAGAAAAAAGAAATAGACAATAAATTTATTTTCAATCATTGTATCGAAATCCTCGTACGTGATTGGTCGACCGCTAAAGTGAGGGAAGGCCGGTAAGAGGGAGTGTTTAAAATCTTCAAGGTTTGGTGAATATCTAGGGATTTTCGCATTAATGGGTGGAATCATATATTTAAATAGAGTTATTAACCTAATTAAATCGATAGGGATGAATTCTCTTGAGGTGGATTCACCGTGACCTGTGTGTGAAAGGTCTGCGTGATTTGGTGGACGGATCAAACTTTGGAAACTACATTTTCATGAGGTACCTAATAATTTTGTTCCGTGAAACCACTACAGACTTAGTATTCAATCCGTATGCATTTAGTTTTCCCCTCAAACTCTGTGTTTGGGAATGTGCAACAGGTAGGCCTCATCGGAATTTTGTGACATCGCGATGCCAATAAATGTTTGTGTATGTTTGATATCTTCACAATAGGGTAGTTTCCTTCATCAAAGAAAACGAAAGGCATTGATTGCGATTCGTTACCCACCATTAGTGTATTCATAATACACAAATTATTTGGTTTTTGAAATACCGGTTTAGACGAATGGCAAGGGTCAAATTTTATCCTCATTTGAAAAAGGCCAGATTGCCGCCCATGCGATTCACTCCAGGTGACGTCACAGGGACCTAGTTTCTACACGAGAGGATAGGAGTTATACATCGTCTGAGGTTACCAATGCATGCATGAGGCACAGAGCTCAGGGAAACATGTCTTAATAATCACCTATTAAAACTGGCTAAGTTCGGAAAGTTTTCTTCGTTTGATAAGGTATTAATAAACCTTTTTTAAGCCAAGCGCTACCGTTCAGCAAGGTACTCAGCTATCCGCTAGCATCCTGCGACGTATCAGCGCTAAGCCTCGCCTCAAGGTCACCTCACCGGGCGGGAGGGGGAACCAGAAATACGACGTACGGAGATATTTCCCGGCATTCATACTTAAGCGTCACGTTTTCGCGCGCTTGAAAATTTTCACTTTTCATTTAATCGCGAAAAATAGATGTTGTCATTTAAAAATCTAAAAGCGTGAAATACGTACTCCAGGAGTAATAATCTTTCGATTTAGTCAATAAAAAATAATAGGAAACCACCCTATTGATGCATACTCACGAGTTTTTGTGCGTGATTTTTTATCTTTTGATGGCGTGTAAGAGAGGTTATTTATTATAACGATGCTTTGGGAACATGTGTGTTTTTTATCTCAAAATGAATATGCAACACTGATGGAACAGTAGTACGTAGAGAGTTTGACGAAATCCTTGTACAATATTTCTATTGGAGATTTTGAGCACCTTTTTAAACGTCGCTCTTCGTAAAACGTGTCGTTTTACCACGTTAATTCTTCGGGAGTTCTTTTATTCTTATCTGTTTTGATGGTGGTTTTAGAAATGGAGCCTTAAATTTGATCGTAGGAGTGTAGGAAATGTGATCTACTCATCTTTCTTTACTGATTGCCTTTCATAATAATATCATGTTGTGATGTTTGGAGTACCTTACATTAGCCTCATGATTGCATGCTTTGTGACTTTATGGAAATTTGATTTTGTGTTATGTACTATGCAGTAGGCATTAATGTACCTTTTTTACTTATTACTTTTCAATTACAGTATTAGTATGAGAATATAATCAAATGAATGTTGCTAAATGACACTGAATGCATTGACAGAGTAGGATCCTGAGCGCAGGTAGTGTAGCTAATAGCTACACCGCTGCACTATCTGTGAGTTACTCACCAAATATACGAGTGTGCACTTGCATCATGTTGAGTCTGCTCCCGGCACCCATTTGAACATGGCATGCCCCCCCCCCCCCTCCCCCCGCTTACCTCGCCCGAGCACCCTCAAGCGATTGTGTAGACCCAATATGCGGCTGGCACGATGCCACGGGATCGCACACTTGCAGAGCGGTGAATTCGCCTAGGAGATAGATGTAGCGTTTGGAGCCTCATATAACATCAATAAGTAGACAGGATTTTTATCCGTCTCGTTGTAAAGGAATAGTTATCTTTTATAATTCATTCATCTTTGGGTGTGCACTTGCTAACTTGCATATATGCACGCGCCGTCACTGCTTGCATCCATGCATTCTCTCATGGGTTTTAGCAATTCGCCGACTTACACGATGCAATTATGACTGTGCCTTCATACCTACGTCAGATTGTGCAGCAAAAAACGGCCTGTAAAGGCCTGGTTACACAATGCATGAACACGTACGGGTTAACGTCTAAATGTATGAACACGATAATGAACGGCAAAATGCACCGTGTAACCACCCAACTTGTGTGAATGCATGCACAGAAAATAGAACCTGTTCTAATTTGGTTCATGCATTCGTATATGTTCCGTTCCAGTCCACCAAAATCATTCACGCAAACGTACATTAACTTGTACGTGTTAATGTACCGTGTAACCAGGCCTTAAGAAGTTAGAATTTAGAGTCACCAAATTCATTGGATAATGCTTATACAGTCTGGACTGCTTATATTATATTATTCTAGAATTAGCCCACACCTCTAGTGAAGTGTGGGCTTTGCTCTCTGGGTGTAGCACGGTGTTGCACGACTTGGACTGCTAGTTTCATAATATGCTCAGCAGTCCAGTCCATCTTGTGCAGTTAAATCTGCAAATTTTCACCAAGGGGATTGATGCCTTGGTAGCTGAAACACTAGGGTGGAAACCGAGGGATCTGAGTTTGAATCCTGGTCAATGATTTTTCCTCAATGGAATTTCACTCATTCATGTACTCATTAGAATACATATACTGAACAACTGGTGCTCATCATAAGATTGCCTTAAAAATTATAATTAACCCACTCTCTGTCATCATGTTTTCAACAAATTTGCTGCTGCCTCAGTTCTTTTTTCTTATGCTTTACCTTTATTTATATCAGCTTATTTGATTTTATTCAATTTAATTGCCATGGGGAAAAATTTCTGTAAATTAGTAATCAAACCAGAGACCTTTGGATTTTCAGGCCACAATGCACACCACTGCTCTATCCAGATTCCTTTGAATCTCAAGACAATCTATCATAAATCTAATAAACTATATTGCAATATGATCCTCGATAGGTTATCATTGGAGTCAAGGAACCTGAATGTCGTTGTAGTGAGGTCAGTGGACCGAAAAGGCAAAGGTCATTGGTTTGATTTCCAATTAGGGAATTTTTCCTATGGCAGTTAATGTGAATTTCACTGCCTCAGCAGTGCTGTTTTGGTGGTTGATGGCTCAAATAAATTGTATTTCACTTCTTGCCTTCAGTGACAAAATCTTTGTTATGGTCATTATAACCTAAGTATCAGAGAGAACGTTGAGGACCTTGGATAGTTACATGGTTAAAGCATTGTTATAGAAAGCTAAATACTGGATGTAAGTTCAACCTTTTCTGTATCAAAAAACATGAATTTCACTCTCATCCTCACAGCACGAGAGAAATAACTATCTCCTTCTTATAATCTTTCATGCATTGACTGTATATTTAAATTGGCTCGTAACAGCAGGCCATATTTTTAAAATGAAATTGTAGATGGTTAGTAAGTACATGCTAGTATTTCACCAAAATATTTTAATTTCTGTCAAATTATATATGAATATCATCATAATTATTCACACTAAGTCGGAAATCTCATTTTTACTAGAATTGAATTATCAATACATTTTAGTTGCATGGGTCTTCTTAAATTACTTTGGGTACCTACCACCTGTAGGGTGCAGGTTGCCAACCCCTGCTCTAGTGTAGTGCACAGGGGCGCCGACTTATAAAAAATATTGGGGGGGCCCATATCGGAGGTCTTGCCCCAGGAAGAGGTTAAATTGAGTGTGTCGCAGCACCGAAACACTACCATGATTCACAACACTTGAATCAGTTAACCTGCTTAACCTTATCATTATTTGTTTCAACACTCATTGTTGAATTTATTTTAAAAGGTAACTATTGTCAAGCATGGGAAATAAAAATCACCAATATATTTTTGTGATTTCACAAGGCATAATAATATAACTTAATAATTTTCTTGAATTATTGAGGGGGCTCCGCCCCCCCAAACGAATCTTTGAGGGGGCTCGGGCCCCCTCAGGCAGCATGGAGTCGGCGCCACTGGTAGTGCATTCAGAAGTCTTTGCATCGACTCAAGGTCATCTATTTGAATTAAGTATTTGAATCAATATATTAAAAAAATATGTATCATTCTTCAAGCAGTGGCGGATCCAGGATAGGGACAAGTGGAGGGGGGGGGTAAAAATTCCAGCAGTAGTGGGGGTCGGAAAAAAATTACCATTCTATCTAGTGTAAATTAGATACCCAAGGGGGGACTGCTATAGCCCCCTTCATAGCTCTGCCACTGCTTTCAAGTAACTATATACCATTCACCCAGTGAGAAATGGGTGGTGGAATCCACGTGGAACCCACGTGGAATCCACGTTGAGTGGTGGATATTTGGTGGTGGTGGATATTGAGTGGTTGGACCCACGTGGAATCCACGTTGATTTCAAGTGGATTTGTGGTGATTATCATAAAATGTTAAACAGAATTTCTAATTTGTGGAACTTAACTCTCTGGTGACATTGCGTCATTTATCATCCTGAAACCACGCTAGTTATGTGAAAATGTATCGCACATTCTATTTTTATATAATTCGTGGAAAGGCAGCCATGAGAGCACATGAAAATTCGTAGACACATATATAGAAGGTTTAGATATAGAGTGGTTGAGGTTTTAATGGTTTTAGGACAGCACCTACTGCTGTTTAAATTTTTCCACCAAATTTCCACGTGGGTTCCACGTTGATTCCACGACCAAAAACACGTGGTATCCACGTTAATTCTCCACGTGGGTTCCACGTGGATTCCACCACCCATTTCTCACTGGGCAACATGTGTTCACTCAATTGTTTAACCTGAATGTTCAATGAAGGATCAAAAACTAAGGAGCTCATATATTCCATAAATTTTTCCAGTGTTCACTATTACTGTATGTTTCACCTCTTGATTTTGAAGTTTGAAAATTAAATATTTTATTGATTGTTTTCACTTATTGTTTCAAGGAAATCAAGAAGTGCCTCCATTTGCGTCAGTGACAGCCATTTTCTTACTACAGTTGTCTTAGCAGAAAGGTGGGTGTTAATATATTTTTGATTGTCGATAGTTGTATTTGTAGGTCGTTGCTATGCATATATTGTATTTTTTCCCATCATCTATGAAGTTATATCTAAATAAGTTTTGACATCAAATGAGATGATCATTTTTTGCCACTTAATTAATATTGCTCCATGCAAATGGTATGTCTAAATGCATGTAGTAGGATGTTTTAGTCTGTTCCTGGTGCTTGTACGATGTACATATCAATAATCTTAGTGAAAATTAGCTTTAGCATCCTTTAACACTCATTTATCACTCTTTACTCGTTTCCCCATTTTTTATTCCTTACTTTCAATCTAATACAAATCGAAACTTGTAGCTTGTACGTGGTGGAAGGGCTCCATATTAATAATGAAAGACACTTTGTTTCTTCCATTTCTATTTTATTCCGGTTTTGGCTATTACACCATTATCAAATACTGTTTATTAAAGTTTCAAGTTACCGATTCTGGGAATGACCTGGGATATGCCAACCAAGTGGCACTAATCCCATTTTTTACTATAGTGGTTTAACACCATTCTGAAGTGATATTCAGTGAAAAGGGTAGTTAGACTCACTGATTGCATGCAAGTTATACATAATAGTACTCCAATGGGTTTGCTATTAAAGTTTCAAGTTACTGTTTAATAAAGTATTTGATAATGGTGGAATTGCTGAAACCGGTAATAAAATAGAAAATGTTTATAAACTTGTGGAAGAAACAAAGTGTCTCTCATTATTAATCTAATGCAATATAAAATTATCACGTTTGCTACAGTCTGACCCATGGCGGGTCAACCTGACTTCTTCCATTTGCAATGGCTTTTTTTTTACTATTTTTCTTCTTTTTTGTGGCTCTAACCATATAGCCAATTAATAAGTGTTGTTAAGTTAATTAATAAGAGTTGTACAACTGGGTTTGTCCATTATATACATATGTTGGTATGGCACCCTGAATGATACTCATTTAACTTAAGTGGTGTGGGTGACCTGTCATTGGATCACAAACTTGCCACCGTGAATGGTGACACATGAAATGGCGGATCCACTCATAGATCAACACTTATGATCAGAGCAAACCCACAGGTGTGCCAATTTGTATAATATATATGCAATCAATGAGTTAAATAACCCTTTTCACAGAATGTCTCGATTGTTGAGCGCTCGTGCTGTGGAGATATCAGTATGGCATATTAAGAATATAGAATGTGGGCATTGCTTATTGTCATTATTGGTGGGATAGGACTTTGGATAAAAATCAATTTTTAGCCAAAGGTGTGCTGCTTTCCTTTCAGCTGAGATTCTTCTAAATACTCAATCAACTCAATACTCAACAATCCTGACTTCTTCTTCAGCCAGGGAAACAAAAAAATGTTGAACCAAGTCGAGGCTTTAAGGGAGCTGGGGGACCACCTTGCTGTGCGCTAGAAAATTGGTTACGATGAAGGCAAAGTGGCTGGGGGCATTGTCATGGTGGAACCTGACCGTGTCTTTGATCTCAGCGCTCTTGTAAGCAACCCGGTGTTACAAAGCGAAAATCACTCTTCACATGGAGGCACGTTTTTCTATTCAGACTTTTGAGAGCAAACTGGCGACTAGCTACATTTGAAGGGCAGACCCATCACCACATTTTCTGACCTGTTTACCCCTTTATGATGGATAGTTGCATCACGATAAAATTATGTGCATTACTTTCATGACAGACCCTTTATTGCTTGCCAAGATTTGGTCCTATAGCCAGCCATGCTTGGGGAAAGTGGAGTAAGTTTGAAGGTAATGGGGAAGGAGAAGCCATTGAAATGAGTGATTCATAAAGTAGTGATAAGGTTAAAACTGAAGAAAAATATTAGAAGATGGAGAGGGTACAATTATAATTAACAGAGGGAAAGGTGTGACTGTGGGGAAGGGACAGAACAGTTCCAGAAATGAGTTGAGAGAGGCTGTAAGATGCAATGCTGGAAGGTTATACCAAGCCACCTTAAAAACACCAATAGGGTAGTTTCCTTCATCAAAGAAAATGAAAGGCATTGATTGCGATTCGTTACCCACCATTAGTGTATTCATAATATAGAAATTATTTGGTTTTAGAAATACCGGTTTAGACGAATGGCAATGGTCAATTTTAACCTCATTTGGAAAAGGCCAGATTGGCGCCCATGCGATGCCACTCCAGGTGACGTCACAGGGACCTAGTTTCTATACGAGTAGATAGGAGTTTTACATCGTCTGAGATTACCAATGCATGAATGAGGCACAGAGCTCAGGGAAACATGTCTTAATAATCACCTATTAAAACTGGCTAAGGTCGGAAAGTTTTCTTCGTTTGATAAGGTATTAATAATCCTTATTTAAGCCAAGCGCTACCAGCTAGCGGGGTACTCAGCTACCTGCTAACATCCTGCGTCGTATCAGCACTCAAAGCCTCGCCCCAAGGTCACCTCACAAGGCGGGAGGGGGAACCAGAAATGCGTCACACGGAATTTTTCCCATCATTCCTACTTAGTCGTCGCGTTTTCGCGCCCTTGAAATTTTTCACTTTTCGTTTAATCGCGAAAAATAGATATCATCATTAAAAAATCTAAAAGCGTGAAATACGTACTCCAGGAGTAATAATCTTTCGATTTAGGCAATAAAAAAATAATAGGAAACCACCCTATTGTAGAATAGTAGGTAAATTATTTGATTAAAAATACTTCTCCATTCACCGCTATTTATTTGTGGGGTTTACGATTTAAGTATAGTTAGTGACCAGAACGACGAAGTTGCGGGAACCAGAACGACTTCACATGGAGTTTTACCAGCATTCATACTTACCCATCGCCTTTTCGCGCGCTTGAAAATTTTCACTTTTAATTTAATCACGAAAAATAGATATCGTCAATTAAAAATCTAAAAGCGTGAAATACGTACTCCAGGAGTAATAATTTTTCGATTTAGGCAATAAAAAATAATAGGAAACCATCCTATTGTTCAATAATTTAGACCTCTAGATACATAGGGAAGCTGTGAGATTTTGGGTGTTGAATAAGCAGTTAAGGATATAAAGTGACGGCATTCCCAGGTGGTATTGTCTTAGTGAAATTAACAATCATTCGGACTATCCCTATGTGGGGGCTACCAGGTAAGTACATTTGTCAAATGTGACAAAATTTTAAGGATAGGAGTATAGAATGTGAGAAGCAGTGAAAGTTTAGCATTGAAATTGTACTTTACTCTGTTTTGTTATTACAAAGGTAGACAAAATTTCACCATAAAATTAGCAGTTTTCTTATGGTCTTCTACTGACTATTTTATTTTGTAAAAATTCATTCTGCATATACTGCCCGTTAGACTTGCATGCATACATGAATGTGAAATAATGGTTAGGGTAGGTACATAGTGAGCAGATTGAATAGTCTGAGCCTGCGAAGTGTAATACCTTACCGTACGCACAGTACACTCCATTACAATTATCTCTGTCATGGGGACTCACTCCTTTTTTATGGCAATTGACCATTAGAATGGAACATATATGCTTTTCCATTGTAGGTCGGACAATAGAGTTGAACTTTAAGTTAGTGATGGGGAAAAACTTTTTTTTTCAGGTAGAAATTTTGAATGTTAAATAAAAAAATATTTTTTTCCTTATTTGAACATTTTTTTACCTGAGAAGGCATTATTTAATCATTTATGTCATATTACTCCTGAGCATTAAAAATGGAAATAATACCTTTTCAAGATAATTTTTTAAAAGAAAATATTGATAAATGTTGTGAGATTATTACATTCAATGAGGAATATGACTTCTGTAAAATCACTAGTCTGTGCTCATTGTCAGTGGTCTCGAACGTGTAAGTCAAGTAAGACTGTACAGGATACCTAAGGTATACGTAATAGGATATGTATATAAGAACGTACAGGATACCCAAGGTGAAACTTTTTATTGACAAATAAAATAGAACTATCCGGTTCTTGTAATGTCAGGAGGAAGCTTTTTTTTAAATATAAATATACTTTCCTATTAGAGGATTTATTAGATTTAGAAATCATCAAATTTATATTAAATTCATTGGCATTTTTTTGCTGATGGTGCTGTTCCTTGTTAGTTGTTCCTTGTTGGGTTCCCCATCCTCTGAATTATTTGAGATGCTGGAATTGACAAGCGTGTGTTCTTGCGACAAGTGACGCTGAGGCGTCATTCTCAAGTGCTTATCATACGCATGCAAATATGAAAGTTTATGGCAAAAATCGTACATTGTATCAGGCATTGTGTCAGATTTGGAAAATAAATAACATTCCTTAGGACTAGAGCGTATTTATAGATAAGTTGATCTGGAGATTTATGAAGAAATTAGTTTTCAAAATCTTGAATCTTTAGAGTTGACTTTTTGGCCTGGCACATAGCCAGGTATGAGAAGGGTGCGGGTTGCCTTTCGTCATGTTTTGTTTTCATTTTAATGAAAAAAAAGCATGCATCGGAAAACCATACATTTCATTACGTCCGTTTAATAATATTAATTTATTTAAAAGCAAATTTAATTTTAAATGGCTTAAAATTTACAAACTATAGAAAGAATAGTAAAAAAACACAGAAAAAAATCCTCTTATAGAATCAGCTTTTCATTATGGTCCTACTAAGCGAAGGCTTATGAGCAGAACATTGGCGATTATATTTGGTGAATAAATAACATGCTATTGCTAGATAAGTCAACTTACATGTTATAAGAATTTAATTTTCAAAATCTTGAATCTTTAAAATCGATTCTTAAAGTTAATGTCTTGAGTTAAGTTGGCAGCCTATGATCAAGGACGGACTGGTAAGGGCGGGGGTGCGGAATACCTACCGGGGCCTCCGGCCCTGTAATGGCCAAGGACGGCCTGTGTCCTAGGCCCATGCGAATTTTCTTGTGAGAGAATGTTCTATAAAGTTTAAATAAGAAAGTTCTGGTTGCTCAGCATTTTGTCTCGAGAAAATTTTAAAACCCTGCTTTTTGAGTGCTGAAAGGCTATTGGTTTTTCTGATAGAAAAAAATGATATTATTAACGCATTTAAGCTCAGAAGCCAGGAGGACTGAAAAGTCTGTTACTTTGCGTTAAGTCGTCTCGGGATTTACACCGATTTAATTTTTTTCAACATTAACGTTTAAATGAACGACTCGTGCATCGTCATCAGGATGAAAGAATAATTTTAACTAAACAAAAGCACAGAGATGTATCTATAAAGAAATTGCAACAATCAGTTTACTCGTGATCGACCGGAAAAACCTGGTTGATTGATATAAAAAAAGATGAGTTTTATCGTTTTTCTTTAAAATGGGATTCCACTGCTGAGTTTTCGCAGTCTCATGCAGTGCGTGGAATCCCATTTTCAAGAAAATAGAATATGATAGAACACCTTTTTATACCAATCTACTGGATTTTTCCGGCCGATCTGTAACCTGATTGTAGCAATTTATTTAGTTACAACTCAAAGTTTTTTGTTTAGCTAAAACTATTCTTTCTCCATGGTGACGATGTACGAGTTGTTCATTGAAACATTGGTGTTAAAAAACGAATAAAACTGGTTGAATTCGCGAGAAGTGATAACACGATTGATTCGCCGGGAAAAAATTTTTTCCGTTACTTTGAATTGTCAATTTAATTGTTTTGTTTATTTTTTCATCATAAAAACATGCTCACCAAAACGTGCCTCCTCACATTTTCCCGTTGGGGTCACGTTACCGGTGGAGCCCTTGAATAGCCAGTCCGCCCCTGCTCGTGATCTATATGATTTCGTGGATGCTATTCGTATTGAAAAATCCTATATATAGAATCGATGAGTTTTACTCAATGAAGGTGACATAATGCTGGTCCGTCTTTCATTGTGGCCGGGGCGATTTGGGTCGCAGGAATACGAAGCACGTACTCACCATGAAACGTGGAAGCGTCACGAGGTCAAATACGTGGGAGGGAAGCGATGTATGGCGACATCGGTCTTGCCTTTCTTTCGCTCCCCGAGTTGGCCAGCGTCGGCGGACCATTGCTGGGGAGGAGGAAACGCCGCGCGTGTGGGAAGATCGCTAAAAGGTAAAAAAATAAGATCGCGTTTCTTTCTTCCTGCGGCGCATATAAAGGCGCCCACGAGTTGAATTCAGAAGTTCCTATGTTACGCTGCGTTTATCTGAACCTTCTTGGTTCATCTCGTGGGGTTGTTTCCGTTTATCCATAGTTTTCTCCTTAGTCCATTGTCGTAGAAACTCAATTATTGATGAAATTACGCACTGTCAACTGGGGTAAACTTTGGCCCAACTTTTCATGATTTCTTGGAAAAACTAACTCATCTAAATTTAAAATGAATAGACAATGTATATAAAGTGGTTTAAATTATTGACAGATCATGTACCTGCAATTTAAGGCTGTTCTTTCAATACAAAATCGATTATGATATTTTATAAATTTTCACAATAAATAAACGAATTGGTAAGTTATTTGTGCCTTACGTGAGCAGTCATATCATCTCACAGTTTGAATAAGAACAATAAAAAATTACTCTCGATCAAAAGTTATGAGTGTGAACCTCTAACTATTGTCGTAGCAGTCATATCATCTCACAGTTTGAATAAGAACAATTAAAAATTACTCTTGATCAAAGGTGATGAGTGTGAACCTCTAACTATTGTCGTAGGAACTCAATTATCGATGCAAACAATAACAAACCGTCAACTGGGGTAACTTTGGCCCAATTTTTCACGATTTCCTGGAAACAAACAAACTTATCTAATTTTAAAATTTATAAACAATGTAGATGAAGTGGTTAAAAATATTGACAGATCAAGTTACCTACATTTTAAGGCTGATTCTGATCCTCTAACTGTTGTCGTAGAAACTCAATTATTGACGCAAACAATGACGAACCGTCAAATGGGGTAACTTTTTAATAGAATTTACTTAAGTAAGGTGTAAGGAGAAACGCGGTAGCCCAATGAGTTGAGCGCTTATCTGATGAACGCGGAGTCCTGGGTTCAAATCCCGGGTGAATCCTTCGGACACCCCAAAACAAAATTGTAAAAGTATTACGTTTCTCAGGGAAAGGACGTGGCCCTCCTACTATGAACGTATAATATTCACACGACTGTGGCTTAGTTCGGGTCGATCTCTAGCCTCACCTATCCAAACCAACCTTCGGGTTGAGTGAGTGACTTTGATAGGACGGTTTCTCTTCAATCCATTCATAACACTTGCTTTATTACTTCCTTCTTCGCTCAACTTACTCACAATCTCTGTATTAAGATTTTCAGTATCCCCTCGTCCTTAATTCCGGTAATGCCTGAGAAGAAATCTGTCTGCGAATCTGATTTACTTCCAATTGTAACTGTATTGATTACTCGGATATTGCGTAAGTTCAGTCCGCTACCGTTCTCATGAATCGTCTCTGCTCCTGACGCTATGAGAAGCCATCTCTCTGGTACCACATCGGCCAAAACCTGCTAATTATGGTATCATATTACGAAATGCTCAAAATTAGGAAATAGCGTAAATGCCTGCAATCATTACGAGTGATTTAACACGTTATCGGCGAAAACCACGAATAAGGTTTTCTCGCTGTGGCAGCCTGGTAAGAAATTTAGAGACAACCTACGTTTAGGGGTCCGACTCGTCACCCATTTTACGGATATTGTACCCTTGACAACGTAACTCCTGTGATGAGTCCGAGAAAAGTTATTCACTTGCAATCCTTATTAGGTACGTCTATTATTATCTAATACGAGTAAAGTATTTTGAACTATTATGCTTATTATGGATTCAACTTGTCCTTGTACGAATCATAATGCACAAATCGATAACACTTTATTACTGTGATTTATAGTATACTCATTTCATTAATCAACGTCTTTCGAACACCTGGAAAGGTAAAATGAAATTCCAATTGCTCCTTGAAATCGTTTTCATTTAATTCTTGGTATCGATAAATTGGATTCGTCACGGGGGAATCCATTGTAGCATCGTTTTTTTTGTTTTCCTGATGTCTGATGACATTTATTGACCCTTCAAATTCTTTTTTTATGGTATTGAAGGTTTTTAAATCTATATTGCCCTCTTTTGCTACCCACTAATTTGGTCATACGTTTGAGTAATGCACGTCTTGGTTTATTTCGAAAGGACATGGAAGGGACCCAAAAGCTTGTCAATTTACATGGTATTGCAGAGTAAGTATATATAGAGGGCTCACCGCACGTACAAAATCGTATATATTTTTGATGTAGTTCTGGAAGAATTAACCAGATGGCGAGTAAGAATGTTTTTGCAATTTTTTGAATTTGCTCGTTCCATAATCCTGAAAATATATTCTGGAGCATAAAGGGTCGCTATGTTTAGTGGTGACTATAGTTAGTCGATTTTGTTCATAAAATTATTATAAAAAATATTTCCTAGAATTTCGGGTAGTCACGTGGCTTTTCCGAGATATACTTACTCTATGATGTTATCGACTATATGGTTTTCGGTAGATAACGAAGAATTTCTTCCTAATGTATTCGTTAATGGATTTGCGGATTAAAAAACTCATAGCTCCTTTTGCATAACTAGCTTATGGTTGGTTCCATGTGAACTCAAATGGAATTTCCAAATAATTTGATGGAACTTAAGTTTGAATCATATTTTGGAAACAACCCTTATGCAATGAAGAGGCAAAGTAAGTGTAAAAATTAGGCAATGAAAATAAAACTCCTACTTCCCTCAGTACACGCAACAAAATTTACATTAAAAAAGTAATGGAATCGTAAAGGAGTATTTAGAATGTGATTTTCAAGAAAGATAAGGCAAGTTATTTGCAGCGTAATGATTTTCAAATTTCACGTTACCACCAGACGACGGTGTAATTGTAACGGAACGTATTAAAAGATAAATTGACTCCCTTGGATAATAGGGTAGTTTCCTTCATCAAAGAAAACGAAAGGCATTGATTGCGATTCGTTACCCAGCATTAGTGTATTCAGAATATACAAATTAGTTGATTTTAGAAATCTCAGTTTAGACAAATGTTAATGATCAATTTTAACCTCGTTTGAAAAAGGCCAGATTTACTCTAGTGACGTCACGTGGACTGGCGCCCATGCGATGCCAGTCCACGTGACTTCACAGGGACCTAGATTCTATACGAGTAGTCAGGAGTTTTACACCGTCTGAGATTACCAATGCATTTGGCACAGAGCTCAGGGAACATTTCTTAATAATCCCCTATTAAAATTGCTTATAGTCGGAAAGTTTCCTTTATTTGATTGGCCATTTATAATCCTTATTTAAGCCAAGCGCTACCTGCTAGCAGGGTACTCAGCTACCTGCTACCAGCCTGCATCATAGCGGCGCTCATAGCCTCGCACCAAGGTGGCCTCACACGACGGCAGCAGGAACCATAATGACGTCACATGGGCTTTTCCCAGCATTCATACGTAGCCGTCGCGTTTTCGCGCGCTTGAAAATTTTCACTTTTCATTTAATCGCGTAAAATAGATATCGTCATTTTAAAAACTAAAAGTGTGAAATACGTACTCCAGGGGTAATAATCTTTCGATTTAGGCAATTAAAAAAAAGGTAACCACCCTATTCTTGAAGCTTCAGCTGAGTGGTAAGTGTAAATTGTCAATTAAAGACCACCATCATTTCCTTCCGTGCCGGAGGCCAGTAGCAATGGGAATTCGAAACGAAGTATAAGGC
Source organism: Ischnura elegans (assembly GCF_921293095.1). Lineage (NCBI taxonomy): Eukaryota > Metazoa > Arthropoda > Insecta > Odonata > Coenagrionidae > Ischnura > Ischnura elegans. Next base: position 19,749,624 of record NC_060257.1, read on the forward strand.
GGCTGTTGAATGCCACAGGTGGTGGGCAAACATCAGGGAAGTGAAGTGGCTCTTGCAAAGAACACCAGAGGGCTAAAATGAGCATCTCCCCTCATCATCTCCGAACGCATCTCAATAGGGCTTCATATCGTTTACTTTTGAACGGGCAAATTTAATGATTAAAAGGGGAGAGGGATGATTTTTTTTACTAAGAAGACAAATATAGCCCACGAATCGTTCGGGATGCAATTAAAAAGAGGGATACATCACTCTATCCAATTCAGATAAGTGTTGCCCTACATCGGAAAATGCGAATACTTGGGAGTAGAAACCTAATGAACGTTATCAGAACATAAACTGTGATATTAACTGGCGAAGTGTTCTTTCGATTCTTCTTTCACTCGTCAAGGTTTTTTAGGCGTTCAACTACCGTCTTTTCAAGAATTGTCTCACAATCTTCAGGATAGGTATCTCCTCCTTTGTATATCCGAAAGTAATTATTATTGTGTAAATCTGCATCTTCCAATATTATCTCTATTTACCCGCTCGTATCCGAAAACCGATTTACATAAGGTTATTTTGGTCAGTAAATATTACGAAAAATATTTTTTCAACCTTCTGCCTGTATGTTAGGGAAAAATTTATCACTATTAAAGCACACGCATAAAAAATCAGTCATAGTACTGGCGGTTATGTCCTATATTTCTGTAAAAGATCGGAAAAGTAACTCTGTGTCAGTAGTATTTATATCAGGATATTTGAATGGATATGAATGAAATTATGGCAATTGTTGGATAGGTAATCTAAAAGTTTCACAGTGCAAACAGCACGCCGAATTAGTGTGAAAGGCCAACGTTAGTTTGATACTAGTGTAAGCCGTTGTTTATTATGGATGGTATCCTAATTTCATTTCTGCAATGCTTTGTATAGCTTGTATCGATTGTTATGGCTACAAATCCGATGATATGATATTGGCAAGTTTGTAATCATGTGTTACTTGGTATGCTCATACCCGAAGAGGGTAGTCATTTGCGCGGAAACTAGCCCGCGGCGAGATTCTATTTATACCAAAACACCACACTTTTATACTGGTGATAGTCTACTTTTATTCCGGAAAATGATGAAATCTTATTTTTTCTGGAGAATATATACTCTTCTCTTACCCCAAAATTACCAAATAATTTCTGTCATATCGGTAGAGCAATATATAATTCTTTGGTACTCGGTTTTTGTAACCTTTATCCTCTCTTTATTACTAATATTTAACAATTACCATTGAAATCCACTGATTTTTCTTCACTCTTTAATGTGCAACCATCTACTCTGCAAGGAAATTACTTTTAAGTACAATGTGTAGTTTTGGAGATATTTTCGAGGTTGTGATGACATGGTCTCAATTCAACATGGTTAAATAAATTCCGCTTTTTGAATAGTGTAGTTCATCTCCAATCGAAAAAAATATTGGCGGATTGAAAGTGACGGGTGGAGTGTGCAGTGAAATGTGAATCATGTTAGGGTTGTGAGCCCTCGGGGGTGGATGTATAAGAGGTTTTTGGGGTGGATGACCTCTGCCCTTTTCAAGACTTTAATTGGCCCCTTGAGGAACTCTCTCAAGACGTTCTTAAATGCCAACGGAGACGTCATCAGAGATAAAAAAAATCATTTTTTAATACATTTTCTTGAGGTACTCGATAATAGAGAATGTGAATTAAATAATTATGAAGAAATATTCAGTGTTCTTGACTTCTTCGTCCTCTACGGGTATTCAGATGTTCGTTAATGTGAATTGTTGTGAACAGTATTAGGAATCTAAATAAAGGCTGTTTATAAATAGAATGGTTAAAAAATAACCAACGTGCATGGGCCACATTGGTTACTTCCTGGTTGTTACATATTGTAAAAAAATGGAAAAATACATTAATATTAAATTTAATGAGAATTTATTTTCTCTGACCCCTTTATAATAAATAAAATATATTTACAGCTTAAAATTGTATGGTTTAAGGGTTAATTAAATATCGAACTCTACGCTGATCCTATTTTGAGTTTCTCATTTCTATGGAATGATTACTTTTCATACTTAATGTTAGAAAACTGGAGAAAAATCATCCAGATAAATATTCCGTTGTGTGAATTGAAATTCATCCTTGATGGAAAACATATTTATAGAGGTCTAAAAATGTCTGACCCCAATTGACATTGCCATTGAATCTTTGAACTTAGCTGTTCATAGCCATATTTTGGTAGAAGAAAATTAGGTTGATAATTCTAAAATTAGAGATAGGATATACCATGGATATTTTGATTGCTTATGTCTGGAGTAGAAAATGCACCCACTATTTTCGGTAGTTTCCTATCGAAGAATTGATTCTATTTTATCTTGGAGTCACACCATCTGAAGAAGTAGTCTAATTTGCTTATAATCTGATGCGGTTTCCCGCTAGCGACTTTGGAATCGTCTTGTTATATTTTTTGTCAATGACGACTATAGTACAGTGTTCATTGGTACGGACTTCCATTTCTCAAGAGCTATCGGCTCTTTAGTCACTCCCCTAAGCCATGGCCCTAGTGGTGGGAGCTCCTGGATTTGTATGCAACTTGCATGCCAGTTTTGCAGTGCATATTGCCTAACCGAAACACAATAGCCATCTTTGTGGATCCATGGATTATAATGATGAATAATAAAGTGTTAAACTCTGCCTTTGCAAATTGCCTGAGCGTATAAATTTATATCGTTCATTTATTTGGAATCTAATTTAGGCGTGTAAGCAAGCAGGTGATCCTTGAAGTATTTTATTTATTTATTTTATTGTTATACACACCACCGAAACCAGCGCTATTTGGCCTTCGCATCGGGGTTTTCATAATACATAACAGTTTAACATACACGAACATCCATTCTCTGAATAGGGCCAACCTACCCAGGCGGGACTCGTACCCGCGACCATCGGTCGAACGGGTGAGGACCCCGCCGCTAACGAGGCCGGAACTGTCCTCAGCTTCATTTACTTCCTTTCTTAAATGGCGTTATTACTGCTGATGGAAAATGCGAAGTAGGATGTGTTGAAGGTGGCCACCTTAGTACTTACTTCTCGTGTCTTCCATTCGGAATGGCTCACCCAAGAGACTTGGGCATCATATCATTGCCTTCTTCATAGCCCCGTGGACGATGGGACACACCTTTCCACGTGGTTAAAATTTTCTCGATTTTGGCACAGGATTAAATTATTTAAGGACAATGCTTCGATGAGAAACTCCCTCCTTCATTAAGTCAGTCTTAGCCTTGATGATCATCGAAACGTGGCCCTTGAATAGCCCGGTGGAAAACCCGAGAAGATTTTATGATAAAATGTCTAATGAAAAAGCTAGTCATACCATTGTAAATTGGTAGGGCAAAACATAGTTTTTTTCATTTTATTATTAAAATAATCTTCCACAAAGTTGAGCCTTAGACGATAGAGATAACGGATAATATTTTATCGAAAGTATTCTCCGGGAAAGCCTACGATATTTTACCTTTCCGCTTGTTTTTTAAATTACGAGGTGTCATGGAAGGTTCGATATATCTGGGATAAAATAAATATTTGCAATAGTTAAACCAATTTTACTCAATTTTAGCACACTCACGAATCAAATCGGGTGGGAATAAAATTTTCTACCGTTGAAATGGATATGGAAGGTGAGTGATACGGCGTGTCGTTGATGTAAGGAGTTTAAATGCGAATTGGTGGAGGGAGGGATGACATTATGTGACGTAGGGGGATGAGGGAGGGGGGGTGGGGTCGAGGGATCCGGAGAGGAAGATGGAGGTCGTAGGGTTGAGTGGGAGGAGGTATCACTCGAGGAATTTCTCCAGGGACGAGGATCGGGAATGAAGTTTTAGATTGAGAGAAGAAAAGCAGCGGGAAAAGGAGGAGTAAGAAAACCTTTTTACGGAGATGGGAGTCTCGAAGCAGTCGCAGATCCTTCCACTCCTCTGTGAGTTCATTTCCGATGCCGAAATTGCCTCTTCCATTGCTAGTTGTGATGCGAGACTACATGATTATCGCCCGCTGTGTCTTTATTTGTGATGGGGTCGTTCACCCTAATCCTAGGTCATAAAAATAATTCATTGGCATTGTTGAATTTCGACTTTCCCCTGTAAGCTATGCTTCTCGAATCACTTTCCACTATTTTTAATTGCTGTTGTTCTCTTAAACAATATTGTGTGCTGCATCATCCTAAATAAGTTTCCTTGCATATTCATCATACGCAAATCGCTGAAATTTTTGATAGTTAATCAATACTTTAGACTACAGCGGCCCACTGTGGGTCCTACACTCGCACCAGGAATCCTTGTTCATAAAAAGAATTCGATTGATGGAAGGGAAGATGAGTTACGGCGAAAAAATATTTTATTAATTCGGCCATTCCCTCAAAACCTTTAATCTAAAAAAAAAAAAACGCGAACGTTTCCACCCGCTTTTCATGAGTTGGTGTCGTCATAAGAGTATCGGCTCATTAAATCACTCATAGAAAACCCCTAATTGAGGTAAGGAGTCACTCACAGTAGTGTAAACAGCATCGCTTTTTTTTAACCATGCGAGTCTTATCCTCAGTACGACCGGTTGCGTTGTTGGTATTAATTACCATTTACATTCAGAAAACGTCTTGTGTTGTATTTGAATATGTAGTACAATAAAACTCTGGTCTTAATATTCGCAGTTTATTTTCGTCGAGGTTACTGAACATGAGGTAGTTGGCCTTGTGTGCAGTGTACTTCCAGTATGATGTGTTATTTAAAACATTCAGGTTATCAAGAAATGACGTATAATTAATGTTTTCAAGAGGCATATAGTATCTCCTTTAAAGCCTGTGTGATATTTGTAGATGTAAAAATATCCTCTAAAAACCTATGTGGAAAACCTTCTTACGGAGATGGGAGTCCCGACGCTGTCGGAGATGCTTCCTCCTTTCCGTTGTGAGTTCATTTCCGACGCCGACATCGCCTCTTCCATTGCTATTTGTGATGTGAGACTACGTGATTATCGCTCGCTCGGAGCGTGTCTATCGTTGCAATGTAGTCGTGCACTCAAACCCTTTATCCTAGGTCATTAAAAAAAATTCATTGGAATTGTCGATGTATGGAAAGATTAGTTACGCTGAAAAAAATATTTTACTCATTCGACTATTCCCTCAAAATTTAGAAAAAAAATAAGGCGAACGTTTCCATGATAAAAGTTACAAATGGTAATTTCCACACTGTAATACTAATAAAACTCAATTACCAACCATGGTTTCAACATGTAATGTCATTTTCAAGGTGGTGAAACAAGCATTCTCTCAGTATTTATACGCAGAGCCAACGGAGGAGGTGGGGGTATACGGAATTGGTGTGAGAGAAGTGGAGAGTTGGAAGAGGGGAGTTTCCACATACCACCACCTCCTTACTTGGCTCTGGGTAACAATACTGAGAGAGAGCTTGTTTTATAACCTTAAAAATGACATACGAGTAATATGTTGAAACCATGGTTGGTATTTGAGTTTTATATTTAAATGTGGAAATTACCATTTTCAGTTTTTATCTTGGATATTTATATCGAACATCCACCAAGTCAAGCCTGAAATGATTTTATGAGAAAGTTTCCACCTGCTTTTCATGAGTTTGTGTCGTCATTAGAGTTTAGGATATTTAAATCGTTCATAGGTAACCGATTAATGAGGGAAAAAGTCGCTTACAATAATGAAAAAAGCAGATCTCTGCATTCTCTTCGGGTTTTCACCGCGTCCGTTGGGTTTTAGTGACAACAGTTTCGCTGACATTTCAGTCAGCGTCTTCAGGTATATTTTCCGCATGAGCAAGGCACTCGATATTGATATACTCGACGTATTACTTTGAACTATACTTCGACATATACATATATATATATACTCGACAACATACTCTTTGAACACGACGAAATAAAAGCAAAAGAAAATAAATACTTCCCTCGCCTTATCAGAGAAGCTATTGAGATAGCAAAAACGCCGGCGAATTTTAACAGGGATCAAGGCTGCCACCTGCATAACGCATGGAAAAGGATTCTCCAACCACCAACCAATGGGAGACCAGCAATGAGAGATGGACAACCGCCGACCAATGAGAGAGCAGCAGCGGGATGAAGAGGCCTATATAATGCGGAAAATTTCCGAGTTACTTCACCTTCGACCTGAAGACGCTGACTGCAGTGTCAGCGAAACTGTTGTCGCAAAAACCCAACGGACGCGGTGAAAACCCGAAGAGAATGCAGAGATCATCTGATCAACGCCGCGGAAATCTTCGAACCTACATGTAAACAGCAGCTTGTCTAATCATGCGAAGTTGATGTGCGAGGTATATGGGCAGCTGAGAAGCGGTGACTCGCTCGCCGAGAACTGATGGCGTCATTATTTTTTCTGCTAAAGGGTTAAGGGCCACGATTTTTGGAATAGGCAGCAAAGTAGATGGCGGATCATAAAACGAGAAAATGTGGTCTCTATAACTTTGAAACTCTCAAAAGGATATCTTCGAAACCAGTTTCGCGGCTGGCCTAGGCTGTAGTGTTCGCCATTAAAATGATGACCTTTGAAATTTTGCCTAAGCATACAAGTACCACCGGTATCATTTACATTCAGACAACTTTCTGTACTGTATTTGATGATGTCGTACAGTGAAACCCTGGTCGTAATATTCGGAATTTATGTTCGTCGAGGTCACTGAAAAGTAGGTAGTTGGCATAGAGTACAGTATTCTTCCAGTATGATGTGTTCTTTAAAACCTTCGGTAAATTTATTCAGAAGCCCTCTCAAGACATCTACGAGCAAACTCAATTCTTTTGCTGGTTATTAAGAAATAAAGTATAATCGACGTTTTTCAAGGGGAATAAAGCATATCCTTTTCCGCCTGTATAATAGTTTTACGTGTAAAAATAATCCTCTGAGAACTTATTTAGGCTGCAGGTATTCGGGCCTTTTTCACCTCACCCTTCCGCGCAAAATGTCGGCCTGATGGCTGGTGACTCGCCAGCGATCAGGCCGACTAGGGTAAGAAAACATACACATAGTTGTCTCTAAACATCATTCGTAATGGTTCCATCCATTCTGGTTAATCGCAAATAAACAGTCTCATGAATTTATAACGATGTAAAACAATTCTAGTTTTAAACTAAATCTTCCCTTCTTCCTCCGACTCTCGTTAGGGAATGCACGAGGGGGCGTAAGGCAGTGAGGGGCGCAGGACCTATCAGTCGACCTTGAATTCGGCCTACGAGCAACCAGCTCGCCGTCAGGGGTGTGACGCGTGGCTGTTGCTCGCGGAAAAGTATTGTATTCCTGGAAAACTGTTGAGCGGACGAAAGAATGGAGTGAATTTTGGGTGAAAACTGTGCGTTACCCCTGAAAATGGTATTATTTAAAATAAAATCGGGAATATTAAATGTTATTGCATTTATGCTCTTTGAGCGACCTCTAAATGTTAAACAATCGAGATGAAATTTCTTGCGTATCCATTCTGCACCCCATATTTTAAGAGGTAGAAATCAAAAATCCAAGAAAAAATAAGAAAATAAGGACACCGTACTGGCGAGCCTGGCGGACTGGCTGAAGGCGTTGAACGGAAGGTAGAACACACGGAATCGGTGGCAGTGGTTGGGGAAGGTAGATGCGATATGCACGGGAAGGGTATTCAAGGTCTGAAATTAGTCATATTAGAAACGCATAAGGAACTATAATAGCAAATAGGAACAGGAAACAGCTAATAGGTACAGGGAACAGTCATAATTTAGTAATATAGTTATGAGGGGAAAAGTAAAACGTCAGTTTAAAGGCACACGTTCGCTACGGGCTTCATTCTCTTACACGTAGGTATTACGAATTCGATAATCCTGCTGTATCTTCTGCATTAATACTTGGTTATTGAAGTTTGCGTCTCAATAGTTTAAATATCCTAAAAAGGACTTCTGTTGTATGAGAATCCTTTTTCGGGACTATAAAGTGCATATGTGTATTAAAAGAAGCTGACTTCCTTGATATTTTGATTAAATTGGCATATGAAGGTATCTAATAATTAGCATAAAATTATTTGATGACTTTACAAAAATATTGCAAAGCCTCAAGTATAGTACAATTTGTCATTGGGTTCTTGACGGGCACCTCAGAAAACACCTTTATAACGAAACATTGAAAAGCACGGAACTATAACTTCCACGCTTTTGCTCGACGTGTAATCAATGACGTGAAATAAAATAACAAGAATTGCTATTGTTTTCGCATAGTTTTAGGAACTATAATTTCCCGAAACTAACATATCTATAGCTAAGCTTCGGCATAAAACAAGGTCGAAATTTATGATACTGGACTTTATGTAATTTAAAATTTGGTGAGATAAAAGTAATTGGAGTTGCTCAGAGGATTGGGTCAACGGTCGCTATTATATGGAGTATATTAAAATGAAATGGACTACAATGGAAGTAAAAGATTCTCGTTTAAAATGGGTGCAAACGATTTTGGAATTCGTCTTCATACACGCCATTGCAGGAAGCTAGTTTAGCCGAAATGAGCGTTTTTCCATTATCAATGTTACTGCATGAAAAACGAGAATTGAAAAATTACAACAGTTATTTTAAATCTCAACGTTTATTCCTCGTAAATAAGCATTACATTCTTATGCCAATGTTACATTAGAGGCCTCAAGACTAACCTGGCCAGTCTTCTGGAGCGTATTTTTCGGCCAAGGTAACCAGGAGTCTTAATTTGTGTAGAAAATAGGGATAAAACGAACGAGATCAAAACATTTGAATGATATATTGAAATAAATACTTTCATTTGACCACGATTATAAAATTTATCACGACCTAGGTTTCAGTGTTACTACATGATCTTCAAGGTTCTCATAGGGCACTAAGAGCATCGCATTGAAGGTGATGTTGTATCATTGAAAACGAGGTTGTAATAAAGTTTACAATGAAATCAACTGATTTTGGCGTGACTTGGTGGAACAAGGAGATATTCGTGGTTGAACAAAAAAAAAACTCATTAGAGTTCCACAAACTTTATGTTGCTGTCGACTAGTTTCGACGTCTGTTGCGTGATTCTCGAGACAAACAGTCATGTGTTTGTCTTGTCTATAGACGTCGAAACTAGTCAACTGCAACGTAAAGTCTGTGGAACAGTACCGTGTTACTTTTTGTTCTACCATGAAATTTTATAATCGTGGAAAATTGCAAGCAGTTATTTCTATATGAAAAAATTTCACTCCATCACGCTCAAACTTTCGGCTTTTATTTGAATGAGACGTACATTCTCTAAAAACTAGCAGTTTTACAGCCTTGTTGCGTCGGGCCTCGTAAATTTTTTTAAGGGATAGATATACGTTTTCCTCTTCGCTATTGCTATAGATTGAAGCCCTAACAGAGGTCATAGAACTTTGCGAACCCTATCTCCCATGGCTATCTCATCAAAAAAGATTTTTCTCATTTTAACTATGTGCGATAAGTTTTATCTTTGTTTTTATTGTGTCGTCTGTAAACTCTGCTAATTAGTTGGGGAGTGTTGAGTTGGCTCCTCAGAATTTATTCAGCAATTAAAAGCATCGTCTTCTCATTTAATTAAAGGTAAATAAAGAGTGGACCTCATTGCTTCGCTCGTATTTCTTTAGGTAGCGTCATTAAATACGCCCGTTAGACGGAAAAAGAACGTGACGAATGAGCCGTCGAAGTATATTGGGCATATTTCATTCTTTCCGTTTGGGTAAAATTTCATCTTTTTTAAGTTTCTTATTTCAATAGTCTAGCGCTGGAGCGTATAAAATGTAGAATCTTTACGTGGTATCTTTTATTTCTGCCGCTTACCCAATTCTACCATGCTATTCACATGAATGTATCTTTTCGATATGAAAATGTTATGAATGAGTGTAGTACGACCTTCATACCTTCATTTTCTGACGTGATATGGGTAGAATTCATGCTAGTTTGGGACTCTCCATTGTGTTTTGACTTGCATCATATCTGCGAGTCACACGGAAATATTTGTAAAATAACGTAGCAGAATTTCGCTTGCTTCAAATTACGTGTTTCTAACAATTACTTTACGATTTCCGTCGATGAGTTCTATCAGCAATATACTGCTCAGATTATTTCCTACCTGATGTTATTTTAGTTTCCCCTATAATTGATAAAATATCTTGAAATCTTAAAAATGTCATAAAATATTATTAAAATGACTTCAAAAGTGCTGTTGAGGACGAGATAAAAGACGTCAGTACCTGAGTACCTACTCTCGTTCCATTCCAGGATCGTTAAATTGCGTAGCACCCCTTCTTCGAGGAAGTATTACATATACACAATCAATAACAGTAATGGTTGAATTTAGGCCTAACGATACGTTTTGGAATAAAGTAAAAAAAAAACATGTGGGTTAAAAGTGGTTCTTTTCGAATCAACTACATATTTCAAATGAGATTCCACGTAGCACCATGCTAGATAAAATTCCGACTTAATTCATATTTCCCAATTTCTTTCTACCCAATTTCAGCTGCCAATACTTTTTGGAAATCCAGCACGACAGAGAAGTAATGAAAGAATGTAATTTATGGCAAAAAAGTAATGAAACAACGTAATTTCCATTCAAAATAGCATTGAGTGTAATTTGTTACGGATAATTACTTTTCTGTCACAACGTGTCTTGTAAAATGTATTGAAAAAAGATTTTAAATCAAAGTTTTACGCTCCCAATCAAGGCAAAACGTTGATTGAATCCAACCTAAAACGAATGTTGTCAGAATTATGTTCAAAATTTATAATTGACTGAGCGATCTTAATCAGGGTATAGTGCGATTAATTATTTTTTTTAATTTAAGCACGTATTACCAATGCGTAGTGAACGTAAGCAATGGATAATAACCATTAATAAACCATTGATAGTATATGGTTCCCGCCGCGAAAGAAATTGGGAATTATGCTTCATGTCGGAATGTTCATCTCGAATATTCTGAAGCTGTGTGGAATCTCTTTCCAAAATATGAAATCGATTCGTGAAGAATGCCATACACTTTTGAAGTGAATAGAATCAAGTAGAAAAATAACTTTTGAATTTTACTTGAGACTAAAATATTTAATTCATCGTGAAGAGTTAAACTCAAAAATAGGTGGTTCAGAGAAGGACTGTTCACTCAAAATATCATTGAGTGCAATTTGTTGAGGCTAATTACTTTTATGTCACAGCCTGTCGGGTAAAATATAATGGAAAATATTTTAAATTTAAGTTTTACGCTCCCAATGAAGCCAAAACGTTGATTGTATCCAATCTTAAACGAGTTTTGTCAGAATTGTGTTCGACATTTATTTTAATTGAACTGAGGAAATGAGTGGCATTAATCAGGGTGAAAAGTGTGTTAATTGTTATAATGCGATTGATTAATTTTTTGATATTTGCGCACTTAACACTAATATATAGTGATGCAAACAGTGCATAGACAATTGATATTATATGGGTCACCTCCGAGTAAGAAATCGGCCGGAATGTTCATCTCGAATGTCATGATGCTCTGTGGTATCTATGTTATGTAAAATTAGCAATTGATTGAAAATTAGATCGATTCGAAAAGAATTTATAACAGTGTTGGAGGCGAAACAAATGAAGTAGAACAATATTTGCTAATTGTACTTGAGTCTAAAATATTTAAACTATCATGAACAGGTTAGGTGAAAATATGCAGTTCAAAGAATAACAATCCATGGAAATTAGTCCTATTCGAAGGTCTTGTACTGCTACAATTTATCGCATATTGCTGAGTAGATGAGAGATAGTGATAGTCGGAAAATATTGTACTCGTTCAAATATTTTTTATTGAAGAAGAGAAAAAACCACCTACATCGATTGCGCCAAGCCCAACTTGAATCAAAATTTATCATGCCGGATTTGAAGCATTAACATAGTTTAAATAAAAAAAAATAATTATAGAAACACTAAGGTTTTCTTGTATGTTAGATAGCCTTCTTAGTTTTCGTATCAGTTGGCTGTTCCATATTCGACGATTTTGATATTTTACTCCACCGTTGCCCAACGAGATGTTTGAGCCCTGAAAAGGTAGGGGAATAAGGTGCCGAAACATTTCGTATACGTCACCGGGATGGTAACCTTAGAGACCTTTTATATTCTTGCGTCTCTGAATATTTTTCCGTATTGCCTCGAGGGGAATATTTCGTCCCGGCAGCTACAACATGTTATGCTGAAGGGGCTCTTTTTTCGGTTTTCACTCTAATCGTTCCGCAAACCGATCTTCCCGAAGCGAGTTGCACTATGGGATAGGAATACTGTGTCATTTCACGCTCCGCCTCGCTTACTCGTCTTCCTCTCGTGTCACATGTGCGTACGCTCTCCGCTTCGCTTATATTTCGGGAACACGTGAGTATCTCTCTCTTTTCCAGGGTGTAACGTAGTGCAAAAATTTTTCTTCCCGGGGAATTGAGATAATCTAGTGGAACAAGGTTGTGATGCCTCTATGGGCTGTTAAGAAGAACATCACTCCCACTCGACCGGTATATTTTTTCCTGACATATCTGACTTTTATTTGCGGTGAAATTTGTTTTGTTTGGGATACAAGTAAAATGTTAGGAAAACCTTCTTTTAATATATATATATATATATTTGGTTATAATGGAGGTGCTGACAAAAAAAAACTTTTAAGATTTATCACAAATACCAAAGAAATAAGGTAACTTCCTTGATAAGGCGATCTAAAATCTCTTATGTTCGCTCTAATCTCGAAAGGAACAAAGACGACATTAGGAAGACTTGGCTACTGATCAATAGCCTTAGGGGTGTCACCAGTAAGAAAAGCATTGATATGCAAATAAAATCAAATTTTAAGAATATTAATTTAAACTATGTCTGCGAATCCTTTGCATCTCAATTCACTAATGACATACAAAAAATACTGCCCCAATGCTCACAACACATTCTCAACCCTGGTGCTAAAAAAATAATTCCATCTACCTTTTTATTGTTGCCAGCAACTCCAGCTGATATCCAAAGTATATTACAGCAATCAAAAAATAAATGCCCAGGGCACGATAATATAAGAATGATCGATCTCAGTTGTAAACATGACATCATTGCTGCAACAACCCACTGGATAAACAAAAGCATAACTGAAGGTAAATTACATAACGATTTAAAGTTAGCGGTAATCAGACCGATATATAAACAAGGAAAGAAAAACGACACAAACAATTATCGTCCCATTTCTATTCTACCCTCCTTGGATAAAGTCATAGAAAGATATTTTGCGGTACAATTAATTAACTTCATAGAAAAATTCAACATTATCACTAAACATCAATATGGGTACCAAAGAAATAAAAGTGCACGATCGCTTCTGGAGTACTTCAGTGAAGATGTACGGAAAAGCCTAAATAAGAACTGGTCCGTTCTCGCTGTATATATCGACTTCACTAAAGCTTTCGATACTATCGATATCAACATCCTTTTAAAAAAACTGGAACGATGTGGAATACGAGGAATACCGCTTACATGGTTAGAAAGCTATCTCACCAATAGGAAATTACTTGTAAAATTATTTGAACATAAGAGCACGATTAAATCTGTCACCTCTGGTGTGCCACAAGGCTCTATATTAGGGCCAATACTCTTCTGTATATATGTAAACGACATACCAGAATATATTAATCATTCTAAAATATATATGTATGCTGATGATATAGCGCTAGTTTCAATCAGCAAATCTTTTGAAATGGCTAAGGAAAAAATGCAACAGGATTTCTATGCGATACAGTGCTGGTGCCATGACAATAAATTAGTAATAAATGATAAGAAAACGGTAACCATGCAATTCCGAAATGCCAAGGCAACGAGAAAACTAATAAAATTAAGATTTCATACGCATTTATGCCTTCATACTGGTAACCCTGGCCATAAAAAGAGTAACTGTCATTTATATTCCTGTTCATTTATTTCCCAAGTCAACTCCTTTAGATATTTAGGATTGACCGTAGACGAAAATTTTGACTTCAGTGAGCATATTAATCACTTGTGTAATAGACTTAGATGTATTTTGTACCAACTATATTGTGTGAAATATACCTTACCAATTAAATTTAAAAAAATGTTGTACTTAAGTCTCGGTGAAGCAGTACTCAGATATGGTTTAACGATCTGGGGCTCCACAAATAAAACCCTGTTGAGAAAGGTGGAAAAAATCCAAAACAATATGGTATTACAATTGGATCCAAGAGAAAGAAATGTCTTTAAAATTTACAAAAATCTAAACATGCTTCCAATACGCGATTTATTACACTACATATTAATAACGGACAACTATTTTAACAATAGCTACAAAACTGTAAGAAATGTAACACACGATATAGGACTCCGAAGTACTAGAATATATAATGTACCTAGTTTCATCAACGCTCACGGGAAAAGAACCTTGGAACACGTAGTTCCTAAATTGTTTAATACGCTACCACAAAATTTGCAATCAATAGAAAATATTTCTCTACTAAAAACGCGTCTGAGACATTGGTTACTAGAGAAATATAATGATACCGATATATGAGAATTATGTTTGCTTATGTGATAATACATTTATTTCTTTGTCTTGTAGGTATGTTAAAAATATGTTATGTTATGTACACATGTTAAAAATTTAATGACATTATACTACTAAAAATGTTAAACATTGTTTTGTTAAAAACTAATCAAAATTTATGGTTTAAACATGTATAAAGAAAGATACATATATTTTGTCTTTATTTTGTCACATATATAATTTCTTTCTTCCAATACGAGAAATATCTCAAATGCAAACACGTTATATATTAAAAAAAAAAATTTAATACATATATTCCTATAATTTATGTATTTATGTATGTACTCTTGCTCCCTAATAATTTTATAATATGTTTTTGGCAATAGTGGAAACATTATTAGTGAGAATTCATGTTTGCTAATGTGATAATACATTTCTTTTCTTTTTTGCTTAAAGTTATAACCTTTTCTGCTACCATTTCTAATCTCTGCCATTAAATTTCTTATATTATAAAAAAGCCTATTGTTAAAACATTTTATTACATTATATTGCTAAAAATTTTAAACATTGTTTTGTTAAAAATTAACCTAAATTTATGGTTTATACATGTATAAAGAAAGATACATATACTTTGTCTTTATTTTGTCATATATATTTTTTCTTTCTTCCAATACAAGAAATAACTCCAATGCAATCACGTTATATATAAAAAAAAATATTTGATACATATATTCCTGTAATGTTAATGTGTATTTATGTATGTACTCTTGCTTCCTAATAATTTTATAATATGTTTTTGGTAATAGTGGAAACATTATGAGATACACAATTTTAAAAGACAATGTACGACCACGAATAAAAAAAAACTAATAGGCACCTGCTGACAAGCCTTGAAAGGCTTAGCGGGACCTAGACTTTTTTTTCACATTGTATTTTCTTGTAAATGACATTTCATCTTTGATTAATGTTATAAGTTTTTGTAAAATTTCTAATCTCTGCAATAAATATTATTATTATTATTAAAATGTTAAAAAAAAAAAAAAAAAAAAGTATAACAAATTTAAAGCAAAAAAAAAATATATATGATTTTCTCCTTATTCTCTATTAAATACGCTCCGTACGCTCTTTATTTTAAAACTCAAGAATGAAAGACATGGATACTTTTGCTCTATAAACAAAACAAAAAACGAAACGAAAAGCAAAGAAAAATCCGGAGACCGGCAAACAAAAAAATAATGAAGGACGCACACAGATGAGCCATGTAACAACGATATATTCTGAAAATTACAAAATGGTAGTGTAAGTTTTAAACGAGCCACATCATCATCACTGCCCACAATCCTAAGATCGGTTTGACGCAGCTCTCCACTCAATTCCCCTATCAGCTAATCTTATCAAACCTACAGCTACGTATTTCTTCTCTTTCACATCCTTCTTTACCTGTTTCATATATTTTGTTCGAGGTCTTCCTTTTCCGTTTTTGCTATCTACTTTTACCTTGAGAATGGTCTTCATCTGACCATCATGTCTCAAGATGTGATTTAGAAGGTTGTTCCGTCTTCTTGTCAAAGTTTTCATGAGTCTTCTCTTCTCTGATACTATTCTTTGGACTTCATAACTCGGTCAATCTATTTGATCCTCATCATTCTTCTGTTGCTCCACATTTCGAAGACCTCTACCCTATTTCTCCGCCGCTGTCATTGTCCATGCCTCATTTCCATACAGAAAAAGTCATGTTCGGGGAAGTAGTGCATAATTCGATTGGTAGAGCGGGAGTTATTTGTTTTCTAGAATATATCTCAACAAGGAATCTGCTATTCAAAGAAAACGTATTATTCCGAGCTTTCGAATAATTTTCTCGTTTAAGATATCGTTTGTAAAGAGTCATCACTGGATGCGAAACTCGGAGATAGGCGTGATAGATTGAAGAAAAATTTATTATTGCATTTTGAAAATAACTGTATTTCGAGCCGAAAAACTGCCATATTAATTCAACTAACGTATTTTGATTTCCGCCAGAGATTACATTTCCTAATCTCTCATTATTTAATTATTTGATAAGTGTATAAGGTCATCTGTTACCCTTTTCTGATTAGTTTGTCAGTCAATATTAGACTACTAGAGTAGAGTAGAAAACCTACACAGTAAGGATTCGACCCTGCATACATTAATTTCAACGGGATAATGTTAATGAGGTTTCGCTATGTTCAGATGCTTCAAAAAAGACCAACGAAATGTATAATTTCGTGAATAAAAAGATCTGCTCTCAAATACGACATCCTTTGATGCCCAAAACTTGAAGTAAAGTTACTTCGCATGCATAATATTCAATGAATACATTTTTCCTTTCGCGCTTATTACTGAATTTCGACTTAGCTGTGGCACCATTTTTGTGTTGTTGACTTTTTCACTGCAGTTACCGAGCAACGTAATTATTTTAGTAGTGTGGCGAGGTGTCTGCGTATTATTTGCATGATGATTGGTATGTAATGACTTAGCCTATATGGGGTTTTTGACAAAAAGACAATTATTTTATAGTTGTAACTAATATTTTTCTTGCGCATATCTATCGTATCACCTTAAGGACCTTCGTAAATCTGTGGATAAAAGATTGCAATTGATGACATGTAAATACTATTTTTATTCATCGAATGTTCAAAAGTACGCTACGTTTATGAGTGCATTTTTATGAAAATAGCGTCACTCTTCTTGTGGCACATATCCCCGTCGGTGACAGGGCTACAAAGACCAGCATATTTTTTAGTATATGGTGAAGCTACTAATATCATGCTAACCGTATACAACGCATCAGGTATATTTCCTTAATGATGAAAAAGCGTATAGTAATGGCCTGTTCTTGTTAGGTTAACTATCCTGTTTTGAAAAACGAAATATATTGCCCATTGCCGCCTTTTATGATAATTTCTAGATATTTTTACGGGCCATAACGCTCCCGTAAATACGTACGGGATATTTAAAGGAAAATGTTCTGGGATGGAACTAAAAGAGAACTCCTTTCCACCCGTCATAAAAATTCCATGCAAAGATGGTCATAAAATGAGATGACGAATCTTGTTGGCTCGGGAGATGTGCTAGAATTCTAGGCGCTTCTGGAATTAATGCCTCGTAAAGAGCCGATGCACGTGTGGGAATCAAGCATAAGAGTACAAGCGACCTATGAAAAACCTGCGTAAAATGCTTGCGGCATCTTGAGGAAATTTATCTTGTACCTTAGATCGTGGTTTGATTGACCCACTAGTTGTGTACATACTTTAAATACCAGTCCAATTGCTGGTTAATGGTAACACCGAAATTAGTACATAATCCGTGATTTTATTGAGAAAAATACCAATCATTTTTTTGAAAATTTGTGAATTTTGCGAACTGTATTCAACCACTCCTTAACTGATGAGCTGTAATTGTATCGAACATACTGAGATTTTGTCCAGTACCGATATCATTCCTCACAGTTACGTTTGATCTTTCCCAAGCAATGAAACTATGTTGTTTTTTTTTACCAATAGTGTGCCCAGTACATTAAGCGTACAAATATGTGTGCTCACCTGTCGAATGGAAATCTTATCAATTCCCTTTAGTCCAAATGCTTATTTCTTAGCAGATAAGTATCTGTTCCTGTTAATGGGAAATAACTCTGGTTACGTTTGTTAGAAAGGAGCCAATGATACTTTCCAGAATTATTTAGTATGTAGTGCAGTGTGTATTGTGCATAGCATTCACGCCTTACCAAACCCCCGATTGGTGGCTGGAAGAACACAATGTAAGCTTCTTTTGTTGCTATCAACGGACAAATATGTACTTCATACACGTATTACTCAAACCAAATTTGAATTTGTTCAAACAAATCTTTCTTTTGTTGGAACCAAAAACTTACAAGAGTTAGCCAAAAACAATCAAATACAGTAACAACATACGAGTATATAACTTTCTGAAGCATGTGAAAATCTGGCTTTTTTTCAGCAAAAATATTATAGGGGATATCTCATAGAAGTGTTTTTAAACCATATTCCTTTCTTAATTTTGTTTATTTTATTCCAGTTCCATTGTTTTTTCTTTAGTGTAAATTTATCGTATATTACTTATGTATCAAATCTTCATCTGGAAGTAATATTTTGTTATGTAACTATATGCACATAATTAAAATTGTATGTCTGAAGATGATTCCTCTAGCAGGCAATAGCCTCTGGGGTCACATATAGCTCCAAAATTGGATTGGTATCCATGATGTTTAAATTGTTTAAGGAGCAATAAATATGTTATTAATATATATTTTGTAAATGTATTAGATTTAATTGCTTTGGATAGGGCGAATGCTATATGAAAAAATAATTATTCGGTTAATAGGGTTGTGGAATGCGTCTGAAAATTTCGTATATATGATCTCTTAGAATTCCTTAAAGGAACATACTACATCTCTTACATTCCTTTAAGGAATTCTGCTTGCTTTCGCGGGTAGAATATGATTGTATTCTTCGGGTGAAACTTATGAGAGATAGTGTAGTCGACAAATCAGTTCTATATGCCATGTTCATAGACGTTTTATGTAAGGGTGCGGGTTTTGTGTTGCTCCAGAAATTTAATGGTGCGTCGGAAGAATTCGTTTGAAGAATTTGAAAGTTTCAGGTCATCAAATTTCATACTGAAAAATATTTCGTTCTCGCATGCTTTTTATTCATCAATACTATTTATCGCCGTCCGATAATAATTTTATGAGGAAGAAATAGCTTTTATTATTGCTAACCTTTCGTCAGCGTTAGATGTTAATAATAAGGTTTGAGTTATCAATTAGTGCAGTTTTACATTGCGATAATTTAAAATATGTCTCTTTTGCTATAAAAGCAGATAATTCGAAAATAATTTAATGAGGCAGAAAAAGCTTTTATTGATGTTAACCTTTCGTTTGTGTTGGATTTTAATTATAAGGTGTGTGTTATCAATTATTGCAGTTGTAATTGAGTTAATGTGAAATATTCCTCTTTTGTTACCAATGCAGATAGTTTTCCTTTGCAGAGGAGATTCTTTATTTCACTTGTAATGTTTTAACCAGCACTACCGCTAAGCATACCGTAGTGCGATTGCATGTTGCCGGTTAAGGTCTCTTTTTTGGCTTTATTTTAGGCCATAATGTTGCGGAAGACTGATGTTAAATTCACCTGTCTTCCATTACCGCCATGCGACCTTCTGTTAACTGACTCTCACGTGTTATGAGTGGCACAAATGACCTGTGGGCCGTGAGAGGTGTCTACTTCCTCTGCGGAAAACGAGCTATCCTATTAAAGAACATCCCTGTGCTATTTTTCGAATGCAGTGACGTTATCCTTTTATGCATATTTCATTTTCGAGGCAGCCGACCGAATAATGCAACCCGTTGCACTTTCTGTTCCCTTAATTTTATTAGCATAGTCCATTTTTTAGAACAAAACATTCATTTTCTCTCTTTTTCTGTCTCTTTCATTAAATTCAAGCGATGGTTTGACGATTTTTATGCTAAATATTCCTATTTTTTTTTAAATAGGTAGATAGGAAAATATTTTTCTGTGACCCATGAAAAATTAGATGTCAAAGTTGACTATCGTGGCTCGCTGAAGCTGAATAATTAACATTATTACTAGCAATTATTCGTGAATATTTCCTCCTCGGCAAACTGGGTTTATAATCTTATAATCATAAGTATTGTGTACAGAGGTTGAATCAATGCAAGAATTTTCAAAAATATTTCATAGCATTAATATGGACAAATAATGAAGTCTGTGTTAGTTTTTTTATGAAATTATTTCTGTGTAAAAGAACTTGAGTTGTGGGTGAAGTCTATTTGCACATCAAACCTCCTCGAAGTTGGCTTCGGGAAAGGAAATGGCCACCATAATCTGTAGCTGAGCATGGGGTGAGCTATAGCCTCTCTCAGCGACACCAAACTTCGGGTTGAATCAATGAGTGAGTAATATTATTCACTGTAAAACTATGCCTTATTCATGTCATTTGAAAAATTTCAATTATGGCCAGAAAATTATTGACCCGTCAGAAGTATTAAATATTATGGGGAGTAGGTATGTGTAAAATATTTCAGAAAGTGTGAAACTCACGCCTCTGGCTGAGTAAGGGATGAACTTTACCCACACCTGTGCAATTCAGACCAACGTATGGGCTGATTTATTGAAAGAAAACTTCAAATTACATTAGAAGGATAATTTAAAAAATATATTTTACTATTTATATAGCAGTGGGATTTGTTTAGTCTTAATATGCATCCCGTTTGATTGCAGTTGTCAAAGAACATCTTATTAGCTATGTCGAGAGATATTTTTTTAGAGTAAATAAAAACATACTTTAGATTTTCTGCATAAAAAGCAATTAGCTGGTTTAGTTACCCGGTAATAAATTTCCAAATATCTTTTACTCAAAGTTAATTAACAATATCTTGAAATTAGTAAACTTTTTAATTAGTAAACTAATCCGTAGCAGCCATAGTTCATGAAAAACTCCATGGTTTATCATGTTGATTTTTTTAATCGATCCTTATATTTTTAAAAGACGTCTGCTCTAAACCAGTGCGTGAAAATTAAGTAAATATTAAATTTGGAACTAGCGGATGCAATGCAATACCAATAGCAGCTTTAGGAAAAGGAAAATGTGGATAATTGTTCATATTGCATACATTGCAGTGCATATTGCTCTGAAAACCTTGATGGCATTAAGTGGTGAAATTCTCTGCAGGTAAAATGTACTCCGAGAAACGACCCCAGATATATAATTCATCATGGGTATTATTTAATTAGCATCTATTTTATTAGAGCTTCCTGCTCAACAATTTTGATCAAAATCAATATATTGCTCAATATAAAATCTAGGATTTTCATACACGATGTGATATTGACTGTAACACCCCTAGCAGTGTTAGACACAGTGAAGTGTTGAATATTTGTGCATTGACGATTAATGTCTTCAAAACCTAGAATGTTTTTTTTTAAACGAAAGAATTTTCCGCGAATAAAAATGTACTCTTCTTTAATATAATTCTTCTTTAAAGTGACGTCGGATACCACCAACTTGAGGAAAAGAGGTAAGAGGGTTCGCCTCTCTTCTGGGTACACGAGAGAAATTATCTCCTTATAATGCAGTGTGTATTTGAAGTAACAGTTCATAAATAGATATACCTCTGGAAGAACGAGTGTGAGAAGGTTTAATTTGGTTATTTTTCCCACCTTACTCTTGCAATTCTCCACAGTTCACCTCACTTGAGATAGGCTGAATATTCAAGACTTTAAATGAGTGCCCACCGAAGTCTATCGTGTTTGGCCGGAAGACGGGGTGAAGGCGCGGGAGGTAATTCATTACGAGTTCTCAGACGCGGGAGCAAGCGTGAAGTGCAAGGGTGAAAATAGCTGTTCGTCGCTGTGGTTTTAGCGTGAATAATTATAGCTCTGTCAATTGCCGATTTTATTTCGTTTTACTCCATTTTTCGTGTCTATTAATACCCTGTCCTCTATCTTGAAATTCGTGAATAAACTTCTCTTATTTTACATTTTTATATCAAGAATTTTCACATCCAAATGATCTGCGCCAGAGATCTTGAAGCGCTCGCAATTCTCTGTCACCGTGAATTCAACGTGGGGCATGGTTTTCAGTGGAAATTTATCAAGTGTGTGGAGTTTACCAGTTGAGTCAACCGTAGTTGATTGATGGACGTTTGCAATATTTCAGGAATAACCGTACTTATCATAATGACATTAAAAGAAACAGATGTCCCAAAATAACAAACGGGAAGAAATTCTTAAAATAGATCCTGAGCATTCCAAAAAGAATGACCTGATTTTAGTCTTTTATCTTTGGACAAATCCAGGCTTTATGAATTTACCATTGATTTTTAACAAAGGCGTGTTTTTAAATGTGTTTTAAATATCCATTCTCAACTCAGTAGCTAAGTTTTTGGAAATAAAGCTTTTGCCCATGCAGTAATTAAAATATTCCCTTATAGTGGAGCACATGTATGAAGGATGATTTACCAGTTAGCATTTTCCTGTCACTGATTGTACATAAGCTTGCATGCACTTGGGTAGGACCATAATTAACTATTGTAGCTTGTACGGGAATAACTGCGTGAAACCATAGAATTTGAAACAGTAGTTGAAATATCACGCTATAAAAGGATGGATGAGTCGTGTATTGTGTGATAGCGATGGTGCGGTTGGCCACGGGAATTTTGAGTAGACAAATTGATGCTAGTGAACATATTAAAAGTAGAGTAGCGTCGCGGAATAAAAGTTTGCAAATTTGCAATTTCTACCTGATATCACTCATGGTTTAGCAAGCACTGTAAATTCAAAGCATTTAAAGCCAACACTTTTTTCCGCACACCACGTGGTATCTTGTTGTCTTCACTAACCGTTAATACTTTGGCGTTGGAAAAATGCCAAGTATTACTGATCAATGCGTGATTCTCTAGCATTTATTTTGTCTTATAGTATTTCGCTCCATGAAAACATTAAATGCTGATTCATTAGGCTAATTAAAATGGGATCATCCACTTGAGGCGTACATTGTATTTAGTTACGCACGCGACTCTGTGAAAATATGCGAACGAATGATTGGCCAATTTCAGTAAAGGGAGAAGCATTGAAAAACTGTGATCGGGGCCCAATTACAATTGCACTGTCAATTTTTTTTATAATTGCAATTAAAAGTTACTCCTTGGAAAAAATAGTCAGACTGCAATTAGGATTGCAATTACTTTTAATTTTTTTCCTGTACATGATGAAATCTCAGAGAATATTTTCTCAAATAGGGAATACTAACATGGAAACCAGAGTTTTAAGCAGGGGCGCCGACTTATAAAAAATATTGGGGGGGCCCATATCGGAGGTCTTGCCCCGGGGAGAGGTTAAATTCAAAGTGTGTCGCAGCCCCGAAACACTATCATGATTCACACCATTTGTTTTCAGTTAACCTGCTTACTACCGAATGTATTTGTTTTAACACCTTGTTGAATTTATTTTAAAAGCTAACTATCGTCAAGCATGGGAAATAAAAAATACTAATATATTTTTGTGATTTCACAAAGCATAATATAACTAAATTATTTTCTTGGATTATTGAGGGGGCTCCGCCCCCCCAAACGAATCTTTGAGGGGGCCCGGGCTCCCTCAGGCCCCATGGAGTCGGCGCCACTGGTTTTAAGTATAGTTTAATGCCATTGGATAAAGAAATAAATACAATGTTTGATTTAGGCAAGTTAGGCATAAATAAATATGTTCAACCAAATATTTTCAACTTGTATGAGGTTTATGGAGCTAGAAATGTAGTCTTTCGTTTAGCCCGTGTGGAATTCAGGATTTCACTTTTGATTACCAAAATATTGAGATTGCTTTCAACAGATTTGGAGTGTAATACAAGAAAAAAATTATTTAATTAAATAAAAAAAATTGGGTATGTCGCCGCGCCAATTTTTGTGGCCCCAACGTTTCCCGGCGGATGCTGGGCGGGAAACGTTAGGGCCACCCAAAAATTGACGCGGCGGTATAGTCAAAAGGTTTATTTAGCATGAAGTGTATACGCGAAAGTTTTAACGAAGAAAAATTAATTGTTTGAAAATTTATCAATAAAAAGTAAAAATTATCGAAGATTAATCGTTACAAGTCATTCGATCACTTTCACTTTTCTACATCAATTCCCTAGTTAATGGTCACGATTTCGTGAAACTAGCCTGCTGCAGGCACCTTGCCATCTAGCAACGCGCATAACACATGAGAATTGACAGTAGCGTACCGACAAGGATGAAAAATATCGTGGGCTCCTTCGTGGCAAAATGTAAGGTGGCAATATGAACATATCAACGTGTTATTTTTGGGCTCAATCGGAACTAATGTACATCCAGTCATGTGCTCAGATAAACAAGAGCTCTCAATTTCAGTTTGCTCTGTCAGAAAGATGAGGTTAACTTAGAAACTTCGTGGATTAGGAAAATATCGATGTCATTAAATATGGATATGTCATAAGGATATATGTTATATATTGAATGATAGGATATGTTTTTGCATTTCGGTCGCTGCTGCGTGAGTTCTACGCTTTCGGTAGTACTACCTACCGGCCACTAGGAGGCGCATGGTCATTCTGAGAGTTCTCAGTTAAATTTTATTTTTTTTAAACAGTGAATAATTAATAGACCGGTGCCAACCTTTAAAGTCATAGAATGTTTTTTTCGTTAATTCAATTGGGCACATACTCGACAAACAAAATATTTTCGAGGGATATCTAAGGTTTGTTTTTTTTTTTTTAAATGTTGCATTTAGAAAGGCGTAGTGGCCGATATAGTTCGTGATAGGCAACACGTTGTTGATATCAGTATGCATTATTTACAGCATTATATTTCATTGTCTACCATTTAAAAATCTATAAAATTAACAACGATGTTTCTCGCGATAATGTCTTGGTTTCCTGGTAATCACTAATAGGACTTTAATAAAGTGGATGATCTGAATCAAGTATTCCTTTTGATCTCCGCTGTCGCTTGTTTTTCGTTTTTTTTTCTGTTGATTTATGTTCAACACAATTTCCATGCTTTTTGTGTTTTCCGGTTAATAATTTGTCATATGCTTGAATTTTTCAACTTTGCTGGCGTGTTAAGTGCTTATTTTTAACAATTAACTCTGAAAATGACCGCGGGAGTTCTAATCTGTCACGGGTAATATGTTCTATCAAGCAACTAAGTTTTTACGCTTGGCTTTTATTTTTGGTCAAGAGCCATTTAAAATTAGCCTTTTACATGTTAGAAATATTTTTGCTATCCAGTGACCTGCGCTGTAAGGTGTAAGAAACAAAAGATGTGAATCAAGATATCTTTCCCACTCACGGAGTTGTATGCTTTTTGTTTTTAGACGACTGGTTTACTTTTTTGTATTCTCAAAGAAACAAACAATGAACAGACATTCATTTTTCAGGATGATTTTAATGGATTAGTTTTAGTTATATATAATCGAGAAGGACCAAGTAGTCAGTATTATTCATGATTGTCTTTATACCTATCATTGAACAAATGCTTTAATATCAACCTATAGCTTTGATCGTTAATCCTTTAATAGTATAATTATCTTTTTAACATGGCAAAAAAGATCTTGGTTTTCGATAAACTGCAATTATAGGTTTAAGCGAAAGCTCGTTATCAGGAGTACCATCCTACGTTTAAAGTTTTTCTGTGCATTATTGTTTCGCGAGGTGGTCATAATTTCTTGCAGTGGTTATATCGTATTTGGTCACATTGATTTTAAATGTTTGGCAAAATTTTGTTCAATAACAATTGCTTTAAAAGTAACCAATCTTTTGAAGGCATATTATAAGGCTGATATTTTATTACCTATTATTGAGAATGCTCTAGAAGCTGGTAAAATTTATGCTAGGTAAAATTGTTTTGAAATAGATAATTTCTGGCACGTAATATTGATCGATTTGATGATATTGAACGGATTTGATAAAATTGAAACGTCATTGTAAAGGCCTGTATATCGATGGCTAAGTTCTAACAACACGTATCTCAAATTCGGTGTCGTCTCAAATTCGTGTGAGACAGGTATCTTAAACAAAGTGTAATGACATTAAAAAAATAATGTACAAGCAAAAAACAACTTTTTTTTACAAATAAATGCTTATTTTTCAGTTTTATGAACTTTTCCTTTTTTTTTATTTCAGTGCACAAGTAAAACAAATAATCATATTTTTGCTCTCCTTAAAAGTTGCTATTTTTAAGATAAGTTGTTAGAACTTAGCCATCGATATGCATTGTGTATAATATGCTTAACTTCAGGTGTGTTGTACATTTGGTAATGTGATTCATTTTACAGTCACTGCAGTTTTGAATTTATTTTTACTCACAAAATTCCTTTCAATGTTTTTCTTTAGATAATAAGTATTTTGGGTTCGATATTTTTTTTCCATTTCCGCATTTAAGAATTTTGAAGTTAGCGAAAGTACAGACTTATTGCCTTACACGCTACGTTACTTCCGTGAATGGAAAATATTGACTGTATGCGCATATTCATGGAATGAAAAAATGTATATGTAAACAAATAAATCCATAAGATAGGAAAGGAAAGGATAGGAACTCATAGGAGAAAAAGGGCGAGGACAGTGTTTCTGTGGTAGATGGAAATAGCAAAAAATCAGAAGTTAAAAATGGGCCTGACTGGTTTTCGAACCCAGAACCTACCGGTTGACTGAGTACTCGGCGGGCAACCGGGTTTCAGGCAACTCTGATTTCTGGCTTTTTCCATCTTCCACGGCACCGTTGTCTTCGTCCTTTTTTTACTACGTATTCCTATCCCTATCTTTCGTATCCTGCGAATTTATTTTTGTTTCCGCTTATGGCGTCGTGTGAATGAATGCTTGACATTGACTCACAGGAGCATCATAAATAAGTAAAACTTCTGTTCGCCAAAGAGTGGGCACGCAAAAGTATTTAGTTATGTATAGAAAAAATAAACAAAAAAATAATAAGATGAAGCTTGCTGGGGATACTGAGTTCCAATTTCGATGGGATGTAGCCCATCTTTCTCAAAAGAGGAGAGAAATAGGATTCCCCGTAAGCTCCATCTTTTTATTTATTATTCATTTTTCTAAATAACAAAATACTGTTGTTTGCCCATCCTTGGGCAATAATGAGTTTTACTCATATATATAATTTGATAAATATAACTGTACTTACATTATAATAATGGATTATTCTCCTGGGACCGTGGCAAAGACGGAATTAGGTATTCTCGTGAAGTCGCATGATGTGAACGTTTTCCTCTTCTCTTTCTTTTTCGCCTCACTCGGTGGCCATCTCCAGCTCTCCGCCAGCGGTGTGACGGAATATCCGCGAGATTAAAAAATCGCCCTTCACCGTCTCTCCCGGGTTCTTGGCAGGAAGGCCCGCTCGCGCTCCTTATCCGCCGAGACTACCGCGGCACCGGCCGCCAAAGAGTCATCCGTCTTCCCGCGCCACTTGTGTATCCCTTCCCTTCCGCCGCGCGGCGCTGGAGTGCATGGGACCCCGCAACACGTGGAAGTTAAGTCGGCGGGCTGTCACGTTGCTCGGCGAATAAATCTCCCTCCGTTTTTGCCGCAATCGGTCAAGCATCAACGACGCGTGTTGGAAAAGTATAAACGGTTCCAAGCGGCCTTGGCGAAGGGGTAAGGGGTTTTAAAAATAGCTCGGTTGTTGGAATTGAAGGAAGGAGCCTTAAAGAACGATTCACGCGATACGTGCGCTTTTGCCGCTGAATTGGTGTGTACGATTGTCACGAACTGTCATCTTCACTGCATTCCATCTTAGTCTTTCGTTGTCCCTCATTTCACAATATTGACGCTTACTACACATCCCTACCTTAATCGGTAACTCACAAAATAAACCTTAATTGTTAGAGTACTTTAATAATCGTAAATAAATAAAATATGCTTCTTAAGCACTCCATGGTAACCTACCTTAATCGGTGGAATACTTTAATAAAACCACGTATTCTTACATTTCAGTTCAAAAATATCATACCTACCAAAGAACGGGTGCTTTGAAAAGTCAATAAAAAATATAACAATCTCTGAAAATGGGTTTGGATACTTTACCTCCTGTTTTCATTAACTTTTTGAATTTTTTCCCTAGATGCATGAAGGCAAAGCCAATTTTTAGAATACCGTTGTATTTATGCAATACGTATCTAATAATTATCATAGGCCTTATGAAATTCCTACCCGTCTATGTATAATTTTCCGCAAGTGCTATTTCCTTCAATTAGATTAGTTGGTGTTGATGCAAATAGTCATGATAACCGACGTTTGTAAGCCCAAAATTTTCTTATTGAACCAGAAAACCTGATTCGATAATTTAACGAGGAACGTCACGGAGTTAATTTGCAGCAGAAACTCTACCTTCAGTCATCCCACCCCACTGCCATCAAGCTAAAATTTAGTTTATGAAAGAGCGATTCACGCAATACGTGCGCTTTTACAGGTGAATTATGTGTCCCATCGTCATCTTCTCTGGATTTCATCTCACTATTAGTCTTACGTTGCCTCTCACTTCACAATGTTGACACTTTCCCCACATACCACATTTTAGTTCAAAGTATCCAATCAAAGAACGGATACATTCAAAAGCGAATAAAATTAAAGGTTTGGAACTTCAAGGGTTGAACTGACGTGAGTTGAACTTAAAGATTTGAAATTTGGGTTTAAGTTAGTTCCAAGTTCAACAATCATTATTGAAAACTTACGTTCTACTCTGTGTGTGCAGTAGCCATTTTTTTCTCATTTTTCTCTAAAATTCACCTTTGGTTATTATCCGGTTCTCGCAATCATGTATTCCATTGTAATTTAGACAACATTATTATCCACGTTCCAGCTTGCGTTGGTAGAGGACGATGTTATACCCTCGGCCCATTTGTCGCTAGATGATTTTAGAGCACATTTGTAAGCAAAAGAAGTGCATTTTAAGGGACGTCAATGTCTGTGTGAGGTTTATTTTTGAAGATAGTCCTATTTCCGCCTTCCTTCCTTCCTATTCCCTTAACAAAATATCCGTAGAACGTGCGGACTACAGGGTTGTTAGCCTGATATTTTGTGCGGTGAAAACGTGCGCATAACGTGAAATCGCCTTTTTACCCCATCCCAGAATCTGTGTGCGTGTAAATATGCTTTAACGTCTTTAAGTGCGCTTTTATTTTACAAAAAAAAACATGCTTAAAACCCTCTTCTATTTATGAAACGTCACCTCACCAAAGTTTAGCTTTAACGCCAAAGTGTGCATTTTTTTGCGAAGTAAAAACTTAATTTGAACCCAGTTTCAGTCATGAAACATCACCTTCAGATCACCTCAATAAAGTAAATTGTTTTTAAAAATTCCCTTGTTATCATTTCAAGGGCACAACTCATAAGAATCCTCAGATTTCAAGATATCTTGAGTACTTGATGGATATAAGGTAGTTAAGAAAATTCCTAAGGATGTGCACTGCCATTGCGTCCTGCAATTTACTAAAGTTTTTAGTTAGGGAGGAAATGAGAGAAGATCTCCCGACGTGGGCGTAGAGAAATTAATGGCATCTACCCTTCCCTGTACGCGGTCTTCTTCTTCAAATCCCAAGAGGTTGGAAAAAACCGTGTTGAAAACACGGAGAGTGGGGAATGCGTATCGGTGTTATATGAATCTCAGCACGACTCGTAAAAACCAATTTGGCTATGGGGTTTCGAAGGGAATAAAAAAAGAAGGAGAATCGAGCTGCGAAGGTTATGAAATGGGAATCTCTCCCCCAGCGCTTCCGAAATTTCACTGGTTTTTTGTATAGGGATATCAGCTTAAAAAAACTATGAGTACGCATCGGAAAAACGGCAGGGTGGAAAATGATAGCGCACAGTAAGATGCCCGACTATATTTTTTAACCGAAGACGCTGTGTTTTTTTAGATATATTTTTTAAAAGAGGTATAGCTTGTTCATGTGCGCGTGGGGGTGGGTTTGAACACGTGATTGGTGGGGGTGGAATGTGTAGAAGACTATTCTGTACTCCCACGGCGGTTGAGGCCTCGAGAGCATCGTTTGCTCTTTTTTTATTTATAGACGAGACGTTTAGTGCCACGCAACACGCATCCCTTGGAAATCGTGCCCATTTGTCCGATTCCAAATTATTCTCTGCTCTTGCATCCTCTACTTCTTCTTTATCTCGTTCTTTTCTCGCTATTTGAAGGACGCTCCTGCGCTAATGCAGGCTAATGCCAATCTTGTTCTATGCTTCCTCTTACCGTGCCTAATCCCACCTGCATCCCTCTGCAATTTTCGTCTGAAATCAATTATCATTCACCGGTAAAGTACTGCAGTTTGAAATAGTTTCATTTTAACTTTTCATTCTTCCTCTAAGGTACCCGGTCCCACAATTCCAACTTAATTTTCTTTCATCACTGTGGATAAAATCGAAGAGAATGATTGAAGACGTTAATAAAGAATAAATCAAAGTAAATGGTAAAAAAACAATAAATAAATGCATAAACGTTATTCTGGTTATCAATTTATTAAAAATACAGTCGACATGCCTCAGTTCTCAGGGTCGATACTGAAGCCTGTATCCGCGGTTGTAATCCATAATCAGACGGTTTTCATTAAAGCCGTACAAAGTGGAATTTTAATAGCCAATAATGACTAAGGTACACAACAGTATCATCCTCCCAAAGCCACCGATTCTAGTGCTGTTCAGCCTTTTGGCTGGCAGGTAAACGCCCTCACCTATGTATCGCCTAATAAATCAAGATTACTAATTGATATGGCAAAGAGGAAGCTGTGCATATATCGAACGAGAGTAAAGCACTTAAGTCTTATGTCGCCTTTGTGACAATTGTGGAACCTATATGTATAATGGTTAGAAACTATTTATATAAATCTGTAAAAATTTTCTATGCATTGATTGCCTTTGCTTTCGTAATATTTGAGCCATTTAATTGGAGTCATCATGAGATGTTAGTGAAATTTGGGAGACAGTATTTTTATTTGATTTACAAGTACGAGTAAAAACCGTATTTAAACTAAAGCATTGCAATAAACTTCGAATGATAAATTTTTATAATTTTCGTAAAAACCGAGGAATTCATACTTTAGGTATTTCCGAAAGCTTTGCGCAATAGGACAAAAATGTTAATCGATTTGAAAAATATTTCATTTATTTAGTTGTTTATGCCAATCACAACTTTTCGCACCGTCATGACTTTGAAATTATATTTTGACATCTTCACCTTTACATACACTGACCAAAATTACCAAATTCTATCTTGGTTCCTTGTCTTTCTTCGAGTAATGTGGTAATTTAATGTGGTTATGTTTTGGCTTCACAATTAAAAATAGTTGTTCACGAAAAGAAATTCATTTCTATAAAAATTCACGCATTGATTCAACTCGATTTTACTCGAATATATGGATCAAATTTTGTCAAGCTCACCGTAAAACCAACTTGGATTCTTGTGTGACAGAGTTGCTGGAAAATTTCATTGGAAATATCCTGTTTTCTTAAGTGTCTATACATTTGAGACATTTAATTTCTCCCTGGGTGTATGAAATCTCCAAGTGAAATGCGCATTGAACATGATGACCCGTTGAATGTATACGATGTGGTGGAAAGAAATGAGGGAGGATTATCTGTAATCCAAAAACACGTCGCGCAATTGCAATTAATCGTACTCTGCCTCTGGCTTCTTCAGTTCTATGTACCTGGCTTCTTTCATTTCATAAAGGGCTGTCATCTCGCCACTGAAATCTCTTCGTTCCTTTTACCTTTTTTTTAGTCCCTCCCTCCGGCATACGTCGACTTTTGCCTCTTTTTTTTTTAAACCCGCGTGGACATTTGCGCACATTTTTAAACTCTTTCACAAGGCTTGCGAGGAAGCGGGCGTGCCTTTATGGGATCTCTGAAAGCCTTTAGGAAAGACACATGGTCGCCATTCAGCTTTGCGTTATGTGCAAATTGCCGTCCTTCACGCCACAATTTTTCATTTGTCTCTCGTCTTCTTCTTCATTTGTGGTTGGGTCATAACTCACACTCGGCAGTTTTGATGGCAGATGCGCGGCCAATGATCATTCAATGGTTATTTATATTTGGTACTCGCTTTCGCTCGGGTTTCTTAGGGTCTCAGAAAAAATTAGAGGGAGTCAATTCTATGCTTTTTGTCTAGTCTCGTCCAGTTGCGGATAAAGAAAAACTCAAATACCCAAGAGGGGGGGGGGCGCATAAGATATCTTGGGCTACCTTTACTTTTATCGTTATAAAACATAATCAAATCACAAGGAAAGTTTAATTTAAGCTTATTATACACATATACATACAAGGCAATGCTATCTTATGATTTACAAATTTACAATTGTGGTACTGAAATGTAAGGCAATGCGGGCGGACCCTCAAGGGGGGGCGCCCTCCCTTAGCCCCCCCATATGTTTTCGCCACTGGTCTCGTCTCGTTCACCCCAAAAATTCGTATGAATCAGTGGTCGGAAGTGGGTGATATACATACATCTACAAGCTACACCGTAGACTCCCCCAACAGGCGTGTGGCGGGTGTCAGCATACAAGCGGTGTACAAAAAGAGAAAAATAAAGAAGTAAAGGTAAAGCACTTGCTGATTTCCACCTTGCAGTTACTAAAGTCCTTTATTGTTCTGGGGAAAATGAATATCTATCCCTTTCTGTTTGGTTGAATCTCATTATTTATCGCTTATGTTGGACATACATGAAATGTCGGTCATTTACAGAACAAGATAGGCCCTTCCGAATATTATACCACGGGCTCATGTAGCCGCAACCCGGATTACCAGATTCGTACGTTTGCTATTTATGAACCTTTACAATTTATAGATATGTTTCGCCATATTTTTGAATACCAACTTATTGTTTTGATGGCGAAAGTTTTGGCGGAAAATATTAAAAGGTATATAATTTATTTGTATTTATTTCAATTCCATTATGCTTAAATTTTATTCTCTAGATATGCTCATATTCACGTACTGTAAGATAAACTTCATGAGTTACCATGGTAACGAAGATAATAGATATAAACGTGTGACGCGGTTTGTTTCTAGGTGAAGCTCATCAAAAGCTTCAAATATTTTGCCTTTGCAATGCATCCTTTACTGATGCAATAGATGGGTTTAATTGCAAACGAATGACTAGTTGGGAGCATAATCACCTCTACCTTTGTCTCCTTTTTTGTATCGCGTGAGAGGTCCTAAAAGTTCAAGTTATACACGGAAGCACTTCACAAGGAGAGGGTTCTATCATTTCTCACTCCGTAGATCCTCAGTATATTTTATATGCGATGTTTCTCCAAGGCGAGACCTAATATTTCACGTTATTAACTTCGTATAAAATACTAAATTTATCAATAAATATTGGTATGAATTAAAAAAGTGGGGAAGGGAATAGCACTATCTTAATCCAGCGTAAGGATGACATGGTGATACCTGAGAAAAAAAAAATTGTATCAGAAATTTTATGTGGAATCCATAGCGGTGCAATATTGTAATATGTATATCCTGGATAAACCGGTATGGCTACACTCCTGAGAAAGTATAGTTTTCCTTCTTTCTATACCCGATTATTTTTCATATTAGAATGCCATACTAGTTTTGACATATCTTGCTTTATATTTAATATTTGGGTTGTTAGGAAATTCAAAAGTAAGGAAATCTAGGGTACTAGTTATCGCAGATTTAAAATTGCTTCCTTTAGATCAACAAGCAGGGTTACTATTCTCTACTAGGAGGACTATTATTCACAGTGAAAAAAGTATTGGATAGAAAGTTAATTTTTATTGCGACTTTTTTGATACAGATCACATTTCTAGTTTAATATAACAAAGGGAGATATACGTAATAGTCACGCCACTTCAAAGATTAACATGTACGAGAGCATTCTATAACGGCGCCATTTACGAGCATTCGCCTATGTGGTTACATTCTTCTTTATGAGTATCTTCATATTGCTATTACATCCAACTATTATTCATTATAAATAAGAGCACTCTCACCAATATATAATATTGGGCTTTATTACGACCGATTAAGAATCAAATAACACTACTACTCATAGCCAGAGTTCTGAATACACAATAGTAATAGCTGTCGATTCATTTTTTCTCTATTTTAAGCCGGTCTAGTGTGCAGATGGAGCAGTAGTCATGGAGCTATAAACGGTGCGGTCGAAACTTCCACCTTTTAAGGAAGCCGACTAGAGTAAGCAAAGCAAATTAGTCGTCTCAGAGAGCACGCATTACGAGTATGGATCAGTGTAATTTGTAACTCTGACCTTCGCCGTCAATGATAACAGAAAATATCCAGTTTTCACAACGCGCACATAAAAAGTTTAGTGCAAGGAACTTCCATTAGTTTTGTACTTACCTCTTTACCTAAAACAATTTTGAAATATTTTCCACTACAAGGTTGTCAAATCAAATATCAAAACAAATGGCTCCGGGAAGTGTTTGGTATCCATTATGTATACACTTAGTTGCTGTTTACATCAATTACATGACCGCAGTGTATTAGAGGGGCTTTACTATGTTTTTACAAAGTAGAAAACTTATGTTTAACGTTTGCGACATTACTTCGTAGACCACGAAATACGATTGGAAAATTCTCTTGGTACGTTCCACTAGGATCGGATCATAGTTTTGACACCAGTCATTTTAAAGATACTCTATCGAAATTATGGTCGGAAATAAAGTCATATGGACCGTACCGTATTTTCTTTCCCCAGGAATTAATGTTAGATTACTAATTGTTTTGGGAAAATAAAATATTTAACAAGAATTTTAAAATAACAATAGTTAATAAATGATCCACCGTTGGAAGAGTAGTTCACATTAATTTAGACGTACGTCGCTTTTAAAATCGAGCAACTTAATAAATAAAGAATCGTAAAAATTAATAATAGATATTTTCACCATTTGAGAGCTTTGTTCGTAATAACTTGAACTTTTATTCGTTGATTGTAATAAACATTTTCTCAAAAAATCATCCCTTTTTTCATCTTTTAAAAATAGTTTGTTGCGACGCCTCAATCTCTCGAAATTTAACAAGGCTTATCTGTCATCCATCCCGTTCTTTTTCTCGTGTCAATATAATTTCATCGCAGTTTGTGTTTGAGCCGGTGGCCTTGGAGGTCAGCCGTATTCCGCGTAAGCCCATCGAGATAATCGGTTGAGAATAATTTTTATTCCTCTTAGAAAACCATCCCGCTGATTTCGCGTGCGCGAGGGTTCTTTTGTGGTGAAAATTGCTGCGCGACATGCTCGCCTCCTGCAAAGGTCGGCGTGTCTGCGTTACGACACTCGCGAGAGAGAAAATTGACGAACGGAAAAGTTTCCTTTCGTGGGGAGATTCCGTTTAGCGTGCTTCGAATGCACTCGAGCGTTTGTGCTAGACGTGGAAATGGAATCCATCCTATTTGCTGAAAAGTAGGACTGAGCAAATGCGCAGAGAGCGACTTGAATTAGGCATAGGCAGTTATATCCCCTCAATCCTACGGATAGCTGTCCAGAGAAGCCACTACGAAGGATACTTTGCGAATTCAGAAAATCTTTCAATGTAGAAAGTAATGGTATGTCTGGGAGTATGTAACAGGGCCGGCCCTAGCAGGTGCGGGGCTAGGGGCGAACCTTCAGTGCGGGGCCCTTCACTTAAAATATTAAACTCTATACCCCATCTACAAACTCGAGCATTTTGAATCCACTTGTTGTTATCACTCACACGACACAGTACTGTACTGACAAACGCAATTACACAATAAAAATTATTGCATTATTATTCCTTTTACATAATATTATTTTTTGTCTAGCACTGACTTAACAATACAGTAATAGTTGAAATTGCGTTTTCAAAACTATCGTATATTTTAATTTTTTTTCTCGAACGCGGGGCCCCCCAAAGCGCGGGGCCCGGGGCGGTCGCCCCGGTCGCCCCGCCCTAAGGCCGGCCCTGGTATGTAATAATACAAAATAAAAATATATATTTTTAACAAGAACAAAATTTTTATCGCGAACTAAAAAGGTTACAAGTAAATTTGTTTAATCAATTTTTCAATGAACTTTGATGTGAAAAAATTTGTTGTCGTGACCATTAATATCGTTCTTTTTTAAATGAATGTAGCACTGTCATCGGGTTTTGGTGGCATCTTTAAAATTTTGAATAACAATCGACATGCAGTTAGAATGAT